>NC_139392.1:2661666-3977500 GCF_054392235.1 Sus scrofa
ATAAAATGGACAACCTTAGAAGAAGTGAAAAAATTCTTATAAAGGTACAACCTCCTAAGACTGAACCACTGAGAAATAGAAAACATGAATAGACCAGTCACAAGTTCTGAAATTGAAAATGTGATTGAAAAACTTAAAAAAAAAAACCCAAATCCAAGACTTATCAGCATCACAGGCAAATTCTATCAAACATTTAAAGAATTAACACCTATTCTTCCCAAAAAACTGCAGAGGAAGGAACATTCCTAAGCTCATTCTATGAGGCCACCATCACTCTGATACCAAAACCAGACAAAGCCACCATGAAAAAAGAAAATTACAGACTAATATCATTGATGGATAGAGATGAAGAAATCCTCAGCAAAATATTATCAAACCAAATCCAAAACACATTAAAAGGATCATACACCATTATCAAGTGGGATTTATCCCAGGGATGCAAGAATTTTTCAATATCCACAAATTGATCAATGTAATACACCACATGAACAAATTGAGGAATAAAAACCTATGATCATCTCAATGGATGCAGAAAAAGCTTTTGACAAAATTCAATCAAATCTTTTTATAAAAACTCTCCAGAAAGTGGGAATAGAGAAAACCTACCTCAACATATTAAAGGCCATATATGACATATCCACAGTTAACATCATTCTCAATGGTTTAAAGCTAAAAGCTTTCCCACTAAGATCAGGAAGCAGACAGGGATGTCCACTCTTACCACTTTTATACTTTTAGAAGTCCTGGCTATGGAAATCAGAGAAGAAAAAGAAATAAAAGGAATCCAAACTGGAAAAGAAGAAGCAAAACTGTCAATGTAGATGACATGATACTACGCATAGAAAAACCTAAAGATACTACCAGAAAACTACTAGAGCTTATCAACAAATTCAGCATAATTACAGGATAAAAAATTAATACACAGAAACAATGATAAATTCCTATACACTAATAATGATAGGTCAGAGAGAGAAATTAAGGAAACAACACTTATTACCATCACCTAAAAAAGAATAAAATACCTAGGAATAAACTACCTCAAGAGGCAAAATATATGTATGCTTATAATTATAAGAGACTGATGAAGGAAAAATAAAATGACAAAAACAGATGGAAACATATACCACGCTCTTGGATTGAAAGAATCAATATTGTCAAAATGACTGCACTACCCAAGGCAGTCCACAGATTCAGTGGAATCCCTATCAAATAATAAATGGCATTTTTCACAGAACTAGAACAAAAATATTTTCAATTTATATGGAAATACAAAAGACCCTGAATAGGCAAAGAAACTTTGAGAATGAAAAACTGAGCTGAAGGAATGAGGCTCCCTGACTTTAGACTTTACTAAAAAGCTACAGTCATCGAAATAGTATGATACCGGTACAAAAACAGAAATATAGATGAGTGAAACAACATAGAAAGCCCAGAAATAAGCACATGCACCTCTGGTCAGCTGGTCTAGGACAGAAGAGGCAAGAATATACAATGGAGAAAAGACAGTCTTTTTAATAAGTGGTTCTAGGAAAACTGGACAACTACATGTAAAAGAATGAAATTAGAAAACTCTGTAACACCATACACAAAAACAAACTCAAGATGGATTAAAGATCTAAACATAAGTCCAGATACTATAAAACTTAGAGGGAAACATAGGCAGAACAATTTTTTTTTTTTTTTGGTCTTTTTGCCTTTTCTAGGGCTGCTTCTGTGGCTTATGGAGGTTTCCAGGCTAGGGATCAAATCAGAGCTGTAGCCACCGGCCCAGGCCAGAGCCACAGTAACGGGGGATCTGAGCCACATCTGCAACCTACACCATGGCTCATGGCAATGCCGGATCCTTAAACCATTGAGCAAGGCCAGGGACTGAACCTGCAACCTCATGATTCCTAGTCAGATTCATTAACCACTCCACCATGATGGGAACTCCAGGCAGAACAATTTTTGATTTAAATCTTAGCAGTATCTTTTTTGACCCACCTCCTAAAGTAATGAAAATAAGAACAAAAATTAAAAATAGGACTTAAAAACTTTAGCACAGCAAAGGAAACCATAAATAAAATGAAAAGAAAACACGCAGAGGGGGAGAAAATCTTTATAAGGTAAGGGCAAAGGATTAATCTTCAAAATATACAAACATCATATGGCTTTATGCCAAAAAAAAAATGCAAATAGCTCAATGAAATAAAGGTCAGAACATCTAAACAGACATTCTCCAAAGACAAATAAATAGCCAAAAAGCACATGAAAAGATGTTCAACATCACTAACTTTTAGAGAAATGAAAGTCAAAACTACAAGGAGGTATCACCTCACACAAGTGAGAATGGACATCCTCAAAAAGTCTAGAAATAATAATTGCTGGAGAGTGTGTGGAGAAAAGGGAACTCTCCTACCCTGTTGGTGGGAATGTAAATTGGTGCATCCACTGTGGAGAACAGTATGGAGTTTTCCTAAAAAAACTAAAAATAGAACTATTATACAATCCAGCAATCCATAATTCAAAAAGATACAGGCACCCCATATTCATTTTTGTACTATTTGCAATAGCCAAGACGTAGAAGCATCAGCAGAGGGATGGATAAAAAACATGTGGTACAATGGAATATTGGCCATAAAAAAAGAAGAGAAGTAATGCCATTTGCAGCAACATGGATGGACCTAGAAATTATCAGACAGAATGAAGTAAGTCAGACAGAGACAGACAAATATCATATTAGATCAAGAATATGTGGAATCTAATAAAAAATGATACAGAAGAACTTCCAAGGGCAGAGGCAGACTCAAAGACTTTGAAATCAGATTTGTGGTTGCCAAGAGGGGAAACATGGGTTGGAGAGGAATGGATTAGGGGTTTGGGGCTAACATATACACACTACTATACATGGAATAGATTAGATGGGTGGCAACTACTACTATACAGCACGGCATTATCTACTTAATATTGCATAATAACCTACGTGGGAAAGGAACCCGAAAACGAATGTATGTATGTAAACTGATTTACTTTGCTGTATACCTGAAACTCACACAACTTCGAAAGTCGATTTTTCTCCAATAAAAAATATTTTAAAAGATGTTGCATGGATTTAACAATACAAAACACTGTATCACTGCCTTTTTAAGGAAACATTTTGCAGCCCCAAACCTCTTTTAATCATCTTAAAGTGATAAGATTGTAGCTATATAGAAAAAGATCTGGATTTCACAAAGTACTCCTATGAAAATATAAAAATACTTAGCACAGTAGCATGAAAGAGAGAAGGAAGCGGGAGGATGGATCTGAGGAAGGATTTTTTTGCATTGATGACATTTACTATCATATTTTTTTTTCACATGGTAAAAGGTTTGACATAAAATATGAGATAAAGCCAGTAAGGGAGACGGGTATCCTAAGCCTGAAATGTGAGTGTCATTACTAAGTGAATGGTGCTCCTTGGTGGTCTGGGTGCACGTGGAAATGCATCTGCACTGCAGTTTCTCCCGCCTCACAGCCACGTGGCCAGGCAGCCAGGCACATTAACAATAAGGCCACTGGGGTACTGGGGGCCATAGGGACCCAGAGGTTGCAAACACACAATGCAACGTGTACACTCCCTATGAGAGACTGGGGTAAAGGCACCGAGGAGAGAGGAGTGATTCTCTGAGTGGGTTGGGAGGTCCGGAAAGGTGCTGGGTTAAGGACACTTACTGTGGAAATCATTTTGCAACATATGTATCTATCAACTCATTATGGTGTACACTTTAAATTAATGCAATGTTATATATCAACTCTCTCTCAATAAAACCAAAGGGGGAAAAGCAGCATTGTGCAGGAGGGTAACCTTCAGTGGACTTCGAAGAAAATACATGATTTACGGATATGTTTATGGGCATAAGAGAGCAATTTGGGCAGAGGAAATCTGTTCAAGTCAGGATTATAAGAGTTACATTATTTACAATAGATGAGAGGATCAAATGGGATGGTTACAATGAAACCACTTTCCAAAATTAAATGTTACGATTGCGATTAACATCAGCTGAGAAGGCAAGATGGACCCTCTGCCTTCACAGGCTTCATAATTCCAGTCGTTTTCCAGTTTGGTCCCAGTATCTTTGAGATTCTGCTTGGGTGAAATCCTATTTGAAGAAGGCCATAAACCTTTGTTGAAGAAACAGACTCACAGACAGAGAGAACAGACTTGTGGTTGCCAAAGGGGAGGAGGGGGGGAGCTGGGATGGAGGGGGAGCTTGGGGTTGGTAGATGCAAACTTCTAAATTGAGAATGGCTAAGCAATGAGGTCCTGCTGTACAGCACAGGGAACTCTGTCCATTCTCTTGGGATAGAACATGATGGAAGATTGTATGAGAAAAGGAATGTAACTGTATGTATGACTGGGTCACTTTGCTGTACAGCAGAAATTGGTACAACACTGCAAAGCAACTGTACTCCAAAACAAAATAAATTTAAAAAAATTTTAAAACTTTGTTGAGAGACACAAACGACTCCCAGGAACTTGAGGAATATTAAGTTATTACTGTTAAGATCCAGTAGTCTTCAAATTAAATTATAAATTTAAAAGAATTCTAATAGCTATAACTCTTCATTGGCAAAATATCTTAGAATTAACCTGAAAAATAAAAGGCAATGATTTCTTTAATTTCTTTTGGAAAAATATGATTCATAAGAGAAGTTCTATCTTTCATATTAAAACATGTTATGATCCCACAGTAGTTAAACTTGTGAGCTAAATCAAGAATAACAAGGTCATTAATATATACTAATTGAAAAGAACAGAAAAAAAAACAAAAATAGACAAACAGGGAGCTAAGTAATCTGCATTTGGCAAAAGTAACAATTCAAACAGTTTCAGAAGAAAGATAGTTTTATCAATAAATTTTGCTACATCAGTAGAGTTACCATAAAATATATCAACTTCGGGACAGACCTTTGCTGTGTGCTGCTGACCTAAAGCAAAATTCATTAAAAGCTCAGCTGAAACAACCAAGTTTTGGCTGGAAAGCAGGGAAAACTCCCAACCAATTTTCTGGGACTAGGTCACCTCCAGACACCTGGGAGCATTTTGGACCAGAATATTCTGCAGGCATAAACCCAATGATAACTTAAGATGCCAGAGCTCAAAGCCCTGAAGGAAAGCAATAGGTATGTATATACGGATATGCAATTTTCAAGCAAAATTCGGAGCTATATATATGTTCCTGAAAACAGCTTTGGCAGACAAGATCCCACAAGTCTTTATCTGCCCAGGGAATCACACAGCTGGCTCTTGGATAAACCTGGCTACACACAGGGATGGGACGATGAGAATGAGAATTACTTGCGGATATTCTACGGGCCTTTTGTTTCCCTCTTTCCTCTACCTCCCACCTGTGAGTGTCCTTGTTTATTAATCCTCGGAGCTCCACCCCAGGAAAGAACCTGGTGCATGCTGGACGTTGGTAAATACATAATGAACACCTGAATTAATTCTGAAGCTTATGAGACTTCTAACTACAATTTTCGACATTCCCCCAATCATAATCATTTTGCTATTTATTTTTTAAATGTGAAAGCTTTATTTGCCTAATTTTTTTTTTTTGGTCTTTTTCCCTTTTCTAGGGCCGCTCCTGTGGCATATGGGGGTTCCCAGGCTAGGGGTCTATCGGAGCTGCTGCTGCTGGCCTAGGCCAGAGCCACAGCAACGTGGGACCCCAGCCTCATCTGCAACCTACACCACAGCTCCCGGCAACGCCCGATCCTTAACCCACGGAGCAAGGCCAGGGATCGAACCCACAAATTCATGGTTCCTAGTCGGACTTGTTAACCACTGCACCACGATGGGAACTCCTATTTGCCTGATGGATTCACATTTCCCAGGGAGCAGACCCTTGACGGCTTTTGGGATCAGCTGAGGCAGAGATAGTACTACGTTTGTGCTTGAAGCCAATAAATAAGCAATACCCTGAGCGACAGTCCAGACCTTCTTCATATTTCCTGGGCAAATATGAGAGGGCTTTACCAATCAGGACAAATAGTAAAGGCAAGCGATGCTGCCCCCGCTCTTGTCTTTAACAACTACTTTAAAAGAACAGAGAGCATATGCATGTGTGTGTGTGTATACATATGTGTACACACACACACTTCCTCAACTGAGTAAATGCAGTGTTTAACAAACCTGAACCATTTCAAGTTCCTTATATAAAAGTGATACTGCTAATGCAATACCCTGAAGAAAAATAACCTCGGCCTCCAGTAAAAATAGACGTCTTTAAGAACCAAGAGACATAAGTTCATTTTCTCATATTCTGCTCACATGAATGTCTCCAAAGATGAGATTTTTTTTAATGTGAGTCTTTAGAGCAAAGCGTCTGTTTCCAAAACACGCGTCTTCTCCTGAGAAAAGCAGCACGGAGAACCAGCAGCGCGTACTCATCCCAGGCACAGAGCGGAACTGCAGACGCCCCTGCTCCCTTCTGCGATACCCCCCCACGTGATTTATTCACCCCCATCCAAGGCCGACGCCCAGGCCCACTTCTCTGCGCTCGGAAAGAACAGGAGACACCTGCTTCTTCAAAGAGCCACAGCTGCACAAGCACGGAGCCCGCACAGAAGCCGCCAGATGTCCGCTTCCTTTGCGGGGTTGGCCGGAGGGCGCAGGCAGGGGGTACTGGTAAGAGAGGAAGACTGAAATAACAGGTAATCTGTGTGTGTGTGTGTGTGTGTGTGTGTGAGAGAGAGAGAGAGAGAGAGAGAGAGAGAGACGCGCCACGTGTCGGGCACTGCCTCTAGGAAGCATGCAGAGACACCCAGTTAATGCTTACCTAACCCTCAAAGCAGCCCTGCAGGGCTGCTGTCATCACTGCCCTCATCTTACAGAGGAGGAAGCTGCAGCTTCTAGAATTCGGATGGTGGCATTAATGAAGGTCCAGGAGTGGCTTCTTTAACTCTAGAGCTGACATATGAACACCCGGGTCTACGCCCTCCCTGAGGCAGGCAGTCAGCAGACCAGCCTCTCAAAGCAAAGCCAAAAGACTGTTTTCCTGTGTCCTTCTGTACTGGATGGGCTTTTGGACCCAGGCATTGAAGCATTTCTATTTTTAGCGGGTGACATTGCTGGGGATTCTCTCTGCCATCAAAATGATATTCCTCCTGTGGCTGTCTTGAAGAAACTTCTTAAAGGTACATTTTCCTCAGGTGAACTTGAGCTTTCACAAAAAGGGCTGGCATCCATGAAAGACCACCTAGAACCAGCAGAAGCCACCGCAGGTACCACTGGATATTCAAAGTGTCCCGTTGCCACCCAAAAGATCGAAAGATGCAGTCTCTTGGACCAGCGCTGTCTCTCCTCATCTGCTCCTGTTCAGTCCCATTAGCGATTGGATGGTTTCCCTATCAAGCTCAGCACCTGCTCAAAACAGGGTCATTCCTGTGTTACTTCCTTTCACAAGCTGCAAACTTGGCTCCTGCAAACTTCCATAGTATTGGCTTTTCTTTCCATAAAAAGAGGAAAAAAAAAAAAAACAAGTCTGACACTCACAAAGCCTATAAGGAGGGTAAAATTACTCTTACTATGAAAAGCAATACACACATGGAGATAAAACAGAAGGGCCTTTGAATATGAAATCCAAATAGCCAATGTGCATGTGCTGACACATTTTAACCTTTTTCATGCCCATTTTTTGCTTCTATAAGTTTGCTGAATGCTTACAATTGTGCCCCACATTGTTTTAGCTACTCTCCTAGGGGATCGCGAAGGCAACATAACTTCCCTGGCATTATGAAATTTACATTTGATGGGAGCAAAGAGAAAACAAACACAAAGACAAAAACATAAGCAAGCGAATATTAGATAAGAGTAAGTGCTGTGAAGAAAAGCAGCAGTGTGACGTGACAGAGAATGAGGGTCCAGGACTGGAATGATCAGGTGGGATGTGGGACAACGGACAAAAGGGGCACATCTTACAGAAAGCTGCCTCTTGGGTGAGATCTGAAGGGGGCACGGACCCAGCCTCTGGAAGGGCTGGGGAACCACATTCCAGGCATCACCTCATTGATTCCTCCATGTGACCCAACAAAGTGAGCATTTTAAAGAAAGGAACAGGAATTCCTGCTGTGGCTCAGTGGGCTCAGGACCCGATATAGTCTCTGTGAGGATGTGGGTTTGATCCCTCGCCTCACTCATTGGGTTAAGGATCCAGTGTTGCCACAAGCTGTGGCACAGTTCACAGATGAGGCTGCGATCCAGTGTTGCCATGGCTGTGGGGTTGGACTCGGTTGCAGCTTGGATTCAACCCCAGTCTGCAGGTGCAGTTGTAAAAAGAAAAAGAGAGAAAAGAAAGAAAGGAATAAATTTTGCAGAGTTAAGAGCACTAAGCTCTGAGACATGAAATGGTTTACACAAAAGCATCCAGGAACCATGACTCATAGCAAGCAGGCTCCTGCTCTAACCCTAATTAAGTCTCAATAATAAACACCCAACTGCAAGGAAATTCCTGTTTCTCTTCCACATGTGGTTTTCCAGAAGATTAAGATGTTGAATGACTCAAAGCTGTTGATCTCATCCCCTTGGGTAACTACACCAAAGGCTGAATCATCCTATAAATAAATTGTGGAATTGATTGTTGATGAATCGATAATACATAAACAAGTAGTACGATAACTTACAATTCTTGGTTTTAGGATGTCATAGCTCTGCAGTGGTATTAACTATATTTGCTTCGTATGAATTACTGTTAAATAGGCAATGGTGTAATAATAAATAACATGCAATAAATACAGGGAGTTCCCATTGTGGCTCAGCAGGTTGGGAACCCAACATAGTATCTATGAGGATATGGGTTCATTCCCTGGCCTGGCTCTGTGGGTTAAGGATCTGGTGTTTTCCAAGCTGCTGCAGAGGGTGTAGTTGCAGTTTGGATCTGCCATTTCTGTGGCTGTGGCACAGGCTTGCAGCTACAGCTCTGCTTCAACCCTTAGCCTAGGCACCTCCATATACTGCAGATGCAGCTATAAAAAGAAAGAAGAAAAAAGAAACAATTTTTTAAATAAATAAAGAATAACTACAATCTTGGTCATCAATTACATGAAATGCACTATAAAGCAGCTACTAAGTGTATAAATGTCCTATTTATAAACATATTACTTCTCTTTCACAAACAATTTATTTTATGTGGTTTACAAAAAGAAAGCCAGGGAGTTCCCATTGTGGTTCAGCAGTAACAAACCCAACTAGCATCCATGAGGATGTGGGTTCAGGATCCAGCGCTGCTGTGAGCTATGATGTAGGTCACAGATGCGGCTTGGGTCCTGTGAGGCAGTGGTTGTGGTGGAGGCCGGCAGCTGCAGCTCCCATTCGCCCCCTAGCCTGAGAACCTCCATATGCCATGGGTGCAACCCTAAAAAAGCAGAAAGAAACAAACAGCAACAACGAAAAGAAAGCCGAATAATAAAGTCCTCCTATGTTGGTGGAACCACTTCCAACCTACTGGCAAAATAAGTCCCTGTTTTCAAGAACCCTCAAATTACATTTTCAGATGCTTTAACTAGAACACAGATTTTCAAAACGTGTAAACGGCCATGTGTCCTCCACCTACGGCACCTCCCCCCACCACACAGATCCACACAACACACACGCCTACTGCCTTCGTTCTCAACAACTGTGCCATCTACAGACACAGGGAGAGAAAAGAGAGGAGAGGGAGGCCCATGACTTCTGGAAAGATGAAGGCGTAGAAAATATAATAGCTAAAGTGTCCAACACATAATGCAAAACCAATAAAAGGCTTTATTGTCTGTGCTTGGGTGAGAGAAAAAGAGAAAGGAAGCAGAGGCATTCCTGAAGAGGAAGAGGCCTTCCCATCTGCCCGAGGAAGGCACTTGCCCTAAGAGAAGCTCATCACCCTGGGGCAGCATTCTGAGTTTAGAGTCTGGTCGGAATACATGAGCGTGGGTCTGTGATGCTCCCAGGTCTCCGGAGCCATTCTCTTCTCCATCCCCTTGACTGTAAGAGTCTCCAGGCTCCCTGTGTGGACTGCTGCCACTGCAGTCAGTTCAGGGGAGGAAGAGGGTGGATGAAGTAAGGCAGGTGGACCGAATCTCAAGTGCTTCTCTACTGACTGACTCACTTTCGGTGTATTTCAGGGTCAACCAAAGCAAAGGTCTCGCGGGTGAATCTGAGAGGTTTCGTTCCTGCTCCCCGCAAGCTAGTTGAAGGTTTCTGGCAGGGCAGTCGCTGCTTCGGGGGAAACCCAAACACCACAAGACAGACCTCGAAAGGGCAGTGTTCCAGTGGGTCACCCACACCTGAGTCAAAGGAGCTGAGGTTTGAGAAGAATCAGTGTGATCCCTGGAAAGTGCCTGAACTGTAGAAGGGAAGGGAGATCTGGATTCGAATTTTTTTTCTTCTTTCTATGGCCACACCTGCAGCATGTGGAAGTTCCCAGGCTAGGTGTCCAATCAGAGTTTCAGCCGCAGGTCTACACCACAGCCACAGCCACAGCCATGTGGAATCCAAACCGCATCTGCAACCTACGCTGCAGCAACACCAGATCCTTAATCACTGAGCGAGGCCAGGGGTCGGGATCAAACCTGCATCTTCTCGGACACTATGTCAGGTTCTTAGCACACCGGGCCACAGTGGGATCCCCTGGATTCAAATCTTGATTGTCACAATTACACATATGTGAACTTGGGGGAAGAAAAGGATTACTTCCGTGAAAGTTCAATTTCCTCATTTAGATGTTGACTAGTCCCTCCGTCTCGGCAGGTTATTTCCATGATGAAATGAGATAACACACAGGAAATGGTGAGGGAAGTTTTGACGATGACACCAGGATGAGCTCGAAATATGGCATCTAAGTTTAGAGAAAGGGAGTTTCTCACTTTTCTCCTGTGGGGTTTGGAGAGAAAAGAGTTAACACACCTGGTTTGAGGTGGTTCACTGTGTAAATTCTCAGAAGCCCCTGGGAGAGAAAGCAAAATATGTGATCTCATCTCTTTGGTGTGAAGGTAACTGGACCTTGGAGCAAATACAGGAAAGTTATTTTCCACGGGAGGGATCTTATCTACGAACAGGAGGTCCACGACGAGGAACTGCTGAAAATAAACTCAGCATCCACGGAGAAAGCCACATAAACTACAGTCCTAGAGTTTTGGTTTCTTCCAGGACCCACTGTCCTATCTCCCGTCACCTACCGCTGAACCTTTGAAAACAGGCAGCTCACTATGGCAGAGCAAAGATTCAGGGAGAATGAACTCTATGTGGGGTGTTAGTTGATTGGGTTTTAGTCTACTTTTGACACAAGATTCTGGACTATAATATATCATCCAGGGCAGAGTGCTACTTTCAATGTTTACAGATCATTTAAATTTATGCGTGGACATCAGAAAGAAGATATTCCTATATAAAAGTGTCTAGCAATATTCTTTTTTGTTGTTTTTAGAAAAAAACTGAACAGCTAGCATTCCATGATCAAATTTGTCAAAAAGAGAGTCTGGAAATACTGTTTCGTGGATAAAGACATTCATGGATTTCTGTGCATGAATTGTGACTTTTCCTAAAATTTCTGAGCTCTAAATCTTGTGACACTACGGACAAATTAGTTTAGCATTTCTTTGTCTTCATTTTTCAACTGAAACAGAAAGACAAAACACTCTGCCCCTATCTTCTAACTTCACAAGGATGCTTTAGATTCTCTTGATAACAGATTGTAATTATTTCTAACTTGTCAGTGAGCACCAGCACATGGCAACAGACAACTTCATGTGGGCTCCAGAACGGATAACTGAAAAACTCAAAGCAGCACCCTGCTTGACATAACGTTTTCCTACACGGATCCTCTCCTTCAGTTCTCCAAATAGGCCACAAGGTAGGTATAACGGTACTCATTCTGCAGACGAGCAAATGAGGTTCGGGGCCAAGAGCCAGCTAATCCCGAATCCCAACAACTCTGAAGGAGAAGCCTCAAATGACCATGTGAACTGAAGACTCCTGGAAGATCCAAGCAGAGGGTTTGTTGAAGGTAGGAACTGTGAAGGAATCTGAGACCTTAGTCGAGTCCAGGCTAACGAGTTGACGGCTATAGGTCCGTGGCTGCTGGTCAGCAATGAGATTCCTCCATCAGAGACAAAGGACGGCTTATCACTGCAAGAGCAGGAACCAGAACGTGCATATTTGCACCAGTTTCCCAAGTTCAAATTCCCACAAGAGCAAAACGAAGGGGATCAGGTGCCAGCTACAGATGTGGCGGGTAGTTTCCAGAACACCAAAGTTAGGGAAACCCTCATCACTACCGGTGAGAATGCCTGTCCTTTGCTCCAGTATTTATTTTTATTTTTTTATTTTTTTTATTTCTGTCTTTTTAGGGCCCCACCTGTGGCCTACAGAAGATCCCGGGCTAGGCATGGAATCAGAGTTGCAGTTGCTGGCACAACTGCGCAGCAAGGCGGGACCGAGCCGCATCTGCAACCTACATCACAGCTCATGGCAATGCCAGCCAGATCCTTAACCCACCGAGGGAGGCCAGGGATCCAAGCCGCATCCTCTTGGATGCTAGCCGGGTTCTTAACTCCCTGAGCCATGGCAGGAACTCCGCTCCGTCATCTTATTCCACTAGACACGCCTGCCTATTATTCCAAAGAGCGACACTGTCTTCCAGGGTGGCTAACTCTACAAATACTGAGAAGCTCATCCAGAACAAAGGCAGCCCCTGCCTCTCACAGCAGGAAGACATATGAAGGGCACGTGGAGATGATACATTACCTGTTTCATAGTCTCCTATTTGCTGACAGTAATAAATGATAAGCAAACACAGGTGGTAGCAAAAAATAGCCCGGCCCTTGAACCTTTCTGCAGCCCTTCAAGCCTCCATAGGCAGCTGATAAACAGGAAAACTTTTTCTGAGCTGGGATGGATAGTGTTTACGATAAGATGAAAAGTAATCTGAGGACTCTATTCTTGGGAGAATGTTCATGGAACATGATTATAAGATACAGACGACGAGCTAAATTAAAACATCAGCTTTTACATGCGATGACATCAGCGTCCCTTTCATGCCCCCACTGGACAGTTCTTTCTCGTTAAACCAGAGAATGAAAACTATTCTAAATGACAGTTTTCCAGCTAAAAACTACTCTGATTTCTCTTTCCCATGTTGACTATTTCGAAAGCATCTCATTGAGAAACTGCCTTAACTGACTTCACAGCAGGAGAAACTCTCATTGAGTTTGAGTGAAACAACCTTGGGTTAGCCATAATTAATCTCATATTTGATGTGTTCCTTTTATTTTCTATGAGCAAGCAACAAAAGAAGCTCTAATTGACTAAAATTCTTTTTTTTTTTTTTGTCCTTTTAGGGCCACACCCACGGCATATGGAGGTTCCCAGGTTAGGGGTCCAATCAGAGCTGTTGCTGCCAGCCTATGCCAGAGCCACAGCAATGTCAGATCCAAGCTGTGTCTTCGACCTACACCACAGTTCACAGCAATGCCGGATCCTGAGGGAGGACAGGGATCGAACCCACAACCTCATGGTTCCTAGTCAGATTTGTTTCCACTGCGCCACGACGGGAATGCCTCCCGAATGACTAAAATTCTAAATTCAGTGCTGATAGAAAATTTTCATTAGCAGAAAGGTGGCCCAGCTATAATTCTGTGAAAGCTGCCGGCATTACCCCAACTCTTAGTATCAAACGGCAAGATTAGGGGATGACTCTTTAGAGCTGATGGTACATTAAATGGCTATGATAAAAGAAGAAGAAAAAAAACTAGTCTCCTAGTTGGATTGTATTCCAAAAACTGCCCTTACAGGCATATTGTGGTTCTTCTAGTGTTAGTTAAACTTCTAATAAATGTATTTTTAATCAGTTCAAAAAACATTTTAAAGTTCTGCTCATTGCCTTAGATGTTCTAAAATGTGGGGGGGAAACGGCATATTGAAAAGGGGCATATTTTAAGTGAAAAGCGGGAGAGAACAGGTATATGGCAGATGCCTTTTTGTCTCCCTCCATTATCCATGTCGATAAATCTGCAGGAGCGCACAGTCCAGACCTCAGTACGTGGCGACCACGGAGAATGGAACGAACAGCTTCTTCTGGTGAAAGGAATAAGCACACTCACTGCTCCCCCTGCAATCCTGGAAGTAGAGGGGAGCAGAGACGGAACGCCAGGGGAGAATAACCCAATAGCACAACCAGGGTCACCAGCCAGTGTCACTGAGTCTCAACTGGAAACAACCAAGGTGCCCAAGTGAAGCAGCTGAAAAACGGATGCAGCGGGAGAGCAGCAGTTTCCTGGGGCACAGCACAAGAGAGCATTCGGTGACATTCCCGATCACGTGAAAACCACGAGGCAAAATCATACAGCAAAAATCACGAAGCTCCAGGATCAACGTGTGCATAAAGCAAAGGGTGTTTTGAGCCCAGAGGTAAGTGAGCTCTTCTCTTCATCTGCAGGCAGTCTCCTCGCTTCACAGCTTTTAGCTGAAAGCTGTGTGTGTACATTAGGGACTTGATGACTTGCCCTGTGTTTTAGATGGTTTCAGAACAACAGCAGATATGTTTTCTCATTATCTATGTGCCAGGCTCTCTTCTCAGCATTCTAAGTATAATGTCTCATTTATGCCCATGATAACCCTGGGAAGTAAATACCATTACTGTCATCCTTGAATTTACAGAGGAAGAAATTGAGACGTGGGGATAGTTAGTAAATTTCCCCAAATCATCCTACCCATGAGCGATAGGACTAGTTTCAAACCCAGCCTATCAAGCTGCAAAGTCTAGGGTTTAAATGCTGAAAAGACTCCCTGTTTAGGGAAGGTTCCGAAATAAGAACTTATCACAGCAATGAAATTGGCTGCTATAGAAAAGTGACTTACTTCACTTAGTATGAGAATCTCTAGTTGAATCCATGTTGCTGCAAATGGCATCATTTCATTCTCGTTATGGCTGAATATTCCATTCAGAAAGAAAAAGACAAAATATGATATCACTTAGATGTGGAATTGAAAATATGGCACAAATGAACCTATCTAAAAAACAGTCCCACAGACATAGAGCACAGACTTGCTGAGAGAGAGGGGACAGAGCAGGATGGACTGGAGTTTGGGGTTAGTAGATGCAAACTCTGACATGTAGAATGGATAAGCAATGAGGCCCTACTATACAGCACAGGAAACTACATCCAGTCCCGAGATAGACCATGATGGAAGATAATATAAGAAAGGGAATGTTCATTGCAGCTCTATACACAATAGCCAAGACATGGAAACAACCCAAATGTCCATAGACAGATGATTGGATTAGGAAGATGTGGTATATATACACAATGGAATACTACTCAGTCATAAAAAAAGAACAAAATAAGGCCATTTGTAGCAACATGGATGGAACTACAGACTCTCATATTGAGTGAAATGTCAGAAAGAAAAATAGCATATGATATCACTTATGTCTAGAATCTAATATACAGCACAAATGAACCTTTCCACAGAAAAGAAAATCATGGACTTGGAGAAGAGACTCGTGGTTGCCAAGGGGGAGCGGGAGGGAATGGGGTGGATTGCGAGTTGGGGGTGAATAGATGCAGACTGTTGCCTTTGGAATGGATTAGCAGTGACAGCCTGCTGTGTAGCACTGGGAACTATGTCTAGTCCCTTATGATGGAGCATGATAATGTGAGAAAAAAGAATGTATACATGTATATGTAACTAGATCACCATGCTGTACAGTAGGAAAAAAAATAATGTATTGGAAAAATAAAATTAAAAAAAAAGAAAGGGAATGTATATATACGGATAACCGAATCACTTTGCTGTACAGCAAAGTGACACAACATTGTAAATCAACTATACGTTAATTTTTTTTCATCAATCAAGCAAAGTCTTTATTACAGGAAAGCAAACAGCCCCCAGGACTGCTGGGAGGGGGAAGAAGAGCCTTCACTCTCTATATGTTAGAAAAAGGAAGAAAAAAAAATGATTAGCATGTGCACATGGACATGATAGTATACAGATATAAATATTCAGATGTATACCTGGATGTGAATTTATTTCACCCCATATCTTCCCAAATATAAAGAGGGAGCCAGTTTTTCTTTAAAAGTAACAGATGGAATTCACTTGCGCTGGCAAATTCAGGCTTTGCAAGGACTTCATCATGATGCAAAAGCTTTTTAAAAAATTTTTTTCTTCCAGTATGTAAATACCAAGTATTTTTCTTTACAAACTTTTTAATACACCAAGGATGTACTGCTGTTCCCAAGACACCCTCATTTGTACACACATATATCCTGCACCTGGCACACTAGAATAATGTCAACTGTGTTTACTTCAATAATTACCTTCAAACAAACACATGTAGTGATTTTATATGAATGTCAGCTCCCACATGGCACTTTTCCTGTCTAGCTAAGGCCTTGAGGAAATATATTAATGGATCAAAACCAGGGAAAACACCAATCCAGCCCTTGAAACATTAAGGGAACTGGAATTTCTGTGATTTCCCCAGAGGTATTATTACATTCTTCTTCTCAAATAACACTCTCCATAAAGACACGTAAATCAGACAAGAGAACAGTCATTTGAAATGACAATAGGTTACATTCCTCAAAAACCAGTAGGAGGTTATTATTAAGGTGGAAATAAAGTAATTTTTTATGTAGATCAAAGATACAAATTTTAGCATCTGTATCTTTACAAAATGCGGGTATCTAGGTCCTTGCTCAGAAATTCTGATGTATTGAGTTCTGGGCATGGCTGGGGCACCATGGATGTTTTTACCCCTCTGGACATTTCCTCTGTCCAGTTCAGGTTGATAACTATTGCTTTTAGAGGAACAGTTATACAGACATATAACCCTATGCCCTATGGGGTCATGAGCTTTTGTACTCAGGGGTCAGCGTTTGTGTAGACAGCTGGCTGAACTGGACTGCACACCAGGATCATGACGGAGGAGTGACTTATATTTTGAGATTCTTATTCACCTAGTCCACTTTAGGTAAGAGTTTGCATGATGGACGCTCTCTTGCCTTTATTACAAATATAAGCATATACAGTCCAGCCAAGTAACCATTAACTCATATTAATACCACTCTGTGACTCCCCAAATGTTACAGATTTGGGGCTACCCCTGTGATCGCTACCACCACCTCCCCTTTCTTCACAGTGGGTATGTTCGCACCCACCCAGCAGAGGGCCAATTTGCCAGTACTCAGGCCACTTGATGACCCCGTGACTTTGCATAAACCGATCCCTGTGGACGGTTTATCACTAGGTTCTCAAAGTGATTTTGATTTACCCGTTGACACTGACCAGCGTTTATTTTTATTATTATTCCAAACTGCATTTGCATTCGCCAGGATAGATGCTCACACCCAAGCACAGATGGAGAGGATCGGATGAGATCGATTCTAGCAAACCTTAACTGCACAGCTGGACCGTACATCCTCCTCTGGCCTGTGCTGAACGAGAGAGGAGTGATGGTCTGGGTGGCGCCCTCCTCTGCGGTGGTACCTAAGTGACTGACGTCACTTCCACCTACAATCTCATGGCCTAAATGCGTCAAAGAGCCCCAGCTCACTGCAAGTGGGCCAGGAAGCCTGAAAGACTCGCACTGCCAAGACAACAGAGGATCGCTGCATTGATTAGTTAGTGATGCCTTCACCAAACCAGAGGAGGGATTCTGCATGTTGCCTGACCCATCATTAGAAAGCTACAGAGGAGCTGTTTTACCTGGAGCAATTCGTACAAAAATTTCATCTCTAGCTTTCAATAATTCCAAACAGAAACAGGCATATTTTTTGAAAAAAAAATATATAATGCTACACATTTTGCTGATTATGCAATGACCTAAACCTAGCATCTGATAACAGTGGAGGAGCCTGGCAGTATCATTATCAGTCTCTCAAATGTTGTGACCCAACAGCTTAAAGGACAGGCTCTACTGTGAGCAATGAGCGTTTACCAGGATACGATGATGACCCACTGATCTGATTATTCTCGTGTCAGTCTCTGCTACAAGGACCTCCCGAAATTCATTCAAGAGCCTTTCAATACTCATTTATTACTTTGCTTACTGCTTGGCCTATTTTCACAGCAAAAAATGGACCCTAAAAATAGTATTTTACTCTCTGAACTATATCTTTAAAGTTAGAAACCTATGTTTAGGAATGCCTGGTTCATTAAACATAATTTTATTATACATAATTTTTAGATACTTAAGACCAATGAAAATTTTGTCAGCTTTGAGCTTAATAAGTCTCAGTATTTTAAAACCACCTCAGTTCACGAACAGAATAAAGAGTTATGTATATGCATATGTATCAACAGTTGTGAGAAATATGTTCACAAAGTTTTCCTGCATAGTTACCTAGATTAGCCATCAAGGCTTCAAGTATCGAACAGTTTTTTTGATTTACTGCTATACATGAAATGCCAACATGCAATTTGTAAGGTATATTAGATCATTATTAATTGAAACATTTAATTGATTTTAATATAAAATGACCTGTGGCTAGTGGACATCAAGGACTCCATAAATTTTAAATAACCTGGTGCCATACTTTATGGAAAATTCATGGGTTGATTAGTTTCCATACAAAACAGATTTCAGATGAGGTCATGAAAAGGAAAGAAATTTTTCTTTAATGTATAAACTCATTAGAACATGGAAAGAAAAAGACTATTTTTCCAAAGTATCAATGTCCTGATATACATGTTCAATGCAGGGTATTTAGCCTACTCATAGCTAGAAATATAATTTTATTTTTAAACAGTTCTTGACTGCACTTTCCCTCAAGAGTCTCAGTACAAGAATTCCCCTTTAGAGTTCCCGTTGTGGCACAACCGAAACAAATCTGCCTAGGGACCATGAGGTTGTGGGTTTGGTCCGTGGTCTCGCTCAGTGGGTTAAGGATCCAGCACTTCCATGAGCTGTGGTGCAGGTCACAGACACAGCTCAGATCCCGTGTTGCTATGGCTGTGGTGTAGGCCAGCAGCTGTAGCTCTGATTTGACCCCTGGCCTGGGAACCTCCGTGTGCTGCAGGTATGGCCCTAAAGGAAAAAAAAAATTTCCCCTTTGAATAGTAACATCTACCAATAAGATGGCATTTTCCAAAGCCCTGAGGTGGCAGAGTGACTTCATATAAAGCAGGTGTATGTCTTGTATGGTGATCCAGTTGAATGTGCGGATGATAAAGGGACAGAAACTCGACAGGCTTCAAGCCGCTCCTAAGATACCTTCGAGAGCCTGAAGAGACCACCATTACTTGGTGAAATGCCACACTCTGTGTGGACCTCAAAGGGAATGAGTTGTCACCTCTAAAGAATCTTCATCGTCCAGCTTACTACGTGATCTCCACTCGGAATTCCATGCCTCCTTCCACGACCAAATTCAAACCCAGTTACACTTTTTCATCTGAACAGAGCAGCAGCACCTCCTTTCAGAGGTGACGCTGGGTTTGGACCCTCCCTCACGGTGGCAGTCACCGCTACTCCATGGCAGGGCATGTGTCCAGCTTCTCCCACCTTCTTGTCCTGGCTGCAACCTGGCGCTCCCTGCATCACCTTCTCTTTAGCGCTAACAGTTGCTTCTCTCCCATCCTGGGTTTCTCAGGATCTGACCACAGGATGCGTCCTCCTTTCCCCCCACTGCTGCCCCTCTAATCTTCTAAGTCACAAGTCACATAGGACTTTGCAGCTCTTTACAAAGCTGCTTTGAATGAATGAGGCACGGCAGACTTTTCGTCAGAGGAATGACATGACCTGACTTGCTTTAGAAGAATCCTTCCAACCACAATGTTGAGTACAGAATGAAGGTTTGAAAGATGGGCAGCAGGAGAACAATTGGAGTCACTGCAGTAACTTCCAAAAGAGACGATGCCACGCGGGTGTTAAGAGTTAAGGTGGTGAAGAGAGTGCCCAAGTGACATCTATCCTGAAGATGACGCCAAGATCTTTCAAATCGTTACAGGAAGTGTGTGATTAAGTATATGCAGCCTGAGAAAAAGCCAGTAATCAAGGATGACTCAAGCATTTTGATCTGAACAACCTGAAAACAGGAAACAGAGTTGCTGTCACTCCCTTTTGGAGGCTGAGTGGGGCAGATTTGGGGAGGGGGAGGTAACGGTTAATTTGGGATATATTCCGATTACGTCATCAGTTTTATTTCTAGGTGAACATGCAGGCAATGGCCATATGAGACCGAAATGCAGAAAACGTGTCTAGACTAATATATATTTGAGCTATGAAGGATTTTCACACATAACTTTGATTGTATCTAACTTTCGGCTTTAATCAGTATTAGATTATAATCTCACATGAGATGCTCCCTCCATATACCTTCTATTATTTATAAAATACATCTTAACCACTGTAGTAATGATGAAATTCAATAAGAGAAAGGTGAGGATCAGTATTCAGTCTATTTAATTACTTTAACCAAGCATTTTTAAACAGAAAATAAACATGTTCTGCCAATTATATGAAAAATTAAAAATTAAAAAAAAAATCCCCTAAGTATATCTCACTTGATCTTGACGATGGATCTTTCATCAGAGGCCAAAACCAGACAAAACTCAACACTACAAGGAATTGGATTTCACTGCAGTGGGCTTCCTTGGCAGTTTACAAGAAATAAAAATCTGGATCGATCTTTAAGAGACAGGGTCCCCAATCTGGCACTGCCTCCGTACGTAACTATTTAGAAATTATCTGTTAACTTAATCAATCAAGGCTTTCCCAGCAAATAACTCAGGCTCCAAAGCAGCATTATGGAAAGAATACTTATTGGATTTTGAACTCTAAGTTCCTTTATTATTTATTAATGGTAACAATGTTTCTCACTGATGGTTGGAGAGAAAACCTACCCTATCAGTGTTAAAATAAAGAGCAGAAGTCCCCATTGTGGCTCAGTGGCAACAAACCTGACTAGTATACATGAGGATGCAGGTTCCATCCCTGGCCTCCCTCAGTGGGTTAAGGATCCAGCTTTGCAATGAGCTGTGGTATAGGTTGCAGATGTGACTTTGATCTGGTGTTGCTGTGGCTGCGGTGTAGGCCGGCAGCTGCAGCTCCCATTCGACCCCTAGCCTGGGAACCTCCATATGCCATAGGTAGAGCCCTAAAAAATAAACAACAAATGCTTTAGTGTTGATTAAAACAACTTTACACGATTTCTCTCCCCCAACGCCCTGGAAAGAAGAACAACAGAAGAATAATCCTAAAATGCAAAATGAGACTGACACTTGATGAGAAAGGACGAAACAGGGGACAGAGAATGATTTTCTTGTAAAGTGTGTGCTTATTATACAAAGTTGAAGAGTAATTGGATGAGAGAAAATCAAGCAATTATTATCTGACGTGAAAAATAATGTGTCTAGTTTCTAAAACGACCTCAGAAAACATCTCATCCCTTAACGTGGAGATGTTTTCAAACAACATTCAACAAAATATCAGAAAAACACAGCCTGTGCTCTTAAAAGGTCACCTATGTTTGGAGGGAACATTAAAAAAAAAAAATGCTGATAAACAACAAAACGGACAACCGTGCAAATGGCAAAACTGAATGTAGAGGTCTTACACTTTTCTCCAGTTTGGAACAGAATGTGAAGTGAAAATATTACTATATTAGAAAATTTTTGTATTTGCCAGTGATTCAAGGTAATGAAAAGCCTAAATCTGGCCACCTGGCAGATCTTGCTTTTATTAGAGTGCTCTGGTTTGGTAAATTGGAATTTGAGGCAGTTTATCTTCAATGCAATAATACCAGGTTATATGGAAAAATAATTTTTAAAAAGCACTGTTTCTCCTTTTCTTTGGGCAATTTACTTTGGGGGGGGGTGCTAAATAACTTGCTTCATGTGAATTATGCAGTTCCCATTGTCTTATTGGTATAATGGAAGAAAGCAATCACCACCAGAGGATTTACTGATGCTGGGAACCAAAGGATATTTCCTTTGAGATTTGGAGGAAGGCAGAATCTGTTTTAGCCACATTGATTTCACACACCCTAAAATGCATTGTCATTTAATTATTATAAAATATGTTTGAAAAAGAAAAGCCCAGCAGAGTTCCAGGAGGTATAATTTCTCACCAAGCACAAGGTGCTCAGGTGGACAAAATTATATACATAAATATTTTTTTCTTGTAATTGCACTAAATTTCTGCTTCAGGCTTCACTTCTCCTAAGACAAGGAAACTTTCTCTTGTCTCATCCTGATAAATCTGGCTGTTTTATAACCAAAGGTTTGTGCTCAGCCATGCTTAAGATCTTCTCTTTCCTGTCCTTCTTAGAGTGGCACGGGGTCAATGGGGTGTATACACGACTGCATTCCCCTCTCTCCTGGCCCGTCATCCCTGCGATGTGTGCTCCTTCCATCAGAGCTGTGCTCAGCCCCACACCTGCCGTTTGGCTGTCCACACTCGCCCCTGCAGGACTCTACCGAGGCTGGTCAGTCCACTCTCTGGGCTGCATCCCTGCATCTCAACCTGCATCCCTGCATCTCAGCCTGCATCCCTGCACCACACCTGAGAGCCTTCCTCAGACCATCAGCATCACATTGTTGCCTCCCCAGGGCACACAGAAAAATATGCGAGCACCGTTTCACCCTGCACTGGAGTGTCCTCTCCAAGGCTGCATCCAGACCCATCTGCCTAGTTAGTCACGCCCCCTCTCTCGTCTGCTCTCCCCACCTGTGCCAGCACAGGGCTTTTCCTGCCATACTCATGGTTGCCTAGGCAACCATGCTTTAGGCTTAAGCTGCTGCTGTCCTCTTCTCAGCCCCATGACCTGAAGATGCTCCTCACTTCTCCCAAAGGGGAAGGAGGTGAACGGAGAACAACGCATACTATTTAGTGGCCAAGCTTTCCTCCCTTTATCATTAATTTAGAGGTTCCTTTCTAGTTTCATTCAGCCAAGAGTCTTCTTCCCATGTATTGCCTTTCTTACACCTGGCTGTAGCTTTAGAAACGAACAGCCCATGGTATAACATCAGAGTCTATAGTTTCTCCAAAGAGCCTTCCCCTCCCTTAACTGGGACATGGATGGCCTGAATCCTGGTTGCTCAAATGGAGGAAAATCACTCCATTCAGGAAAATAAAAATGTACATATTGAATACTTTAGGTATCGCCCTGCTACACTGAAGTGTTTCTATCAACAAGTCTTAATGATAAGAGTTATGGAGTCAGAAGAAAACTATTTTCAGTCCCAGTCATTTGTTTATTCATTCCACACACACGGAATCACATGCCTGCTGAGTGCCCCAAAAGGTACTTGGCACAGAGGCGATGATCAAAACAGGTATAGCCCGTGGTCTTCATGGATCTTGCAGTCATCAAAACATCACGAAGACAAAGCCACTGTTATGCGATGTGATTAATGCTATGACATAAAGGCAGTTGAACCTAACCGCATGTTGGAACTAGAATATTTGTCTGTCAATGTGGTGAGGATTGAAGGATGAGCATGAGCTAATTTAGTGAGGAGGGTCGGGGGGGTGGGTTGTTGCCCAACATGAGACAAATGGGGGGCTGTAGGGAACAAGGGTGGGGGCAGTGAGATGGGGCTGGAGAGGCAGGAGCCAGGCCATGCAGTACCTGTGGGAAGAGGAAGCCCTTGAGAGGTTTCATCCAGGAGAATGGCATAATCAGATTCGCACTTTGGTTAACAAAGGCGGGGGGAACACCTCTGGCCGCAATCTGGAGAGGTGGTGAATCGAAAGTGTGATCCTTGCCAGCTGTTTCCTTATCTCCAAACTAGAGGTCCTAGCAGGAAGGCTCTGTGATGAAAACTAAACAAAATAAGTGAAGGTATCATGCCTGACACAGAGTAAATGTCCGGTGAATATCCAGTTCATATCCAACAATGATCCACACAGAATTTTACAGGACGGAAGTTCCGACGGCCAAAGTGCATTAAGAAGAAAGGTGATCAGCTTTGCAGCCAAACAGGCATATTTATAATCATGGGCTTTGATTTATTTGGCCATACCGTTCATAAGCCCATCGAAAACATCACTTCTTCGAACAGAATCACGGCGCATTCCACCGATCTTAGAGTACTGTTATGAAATACGTTAATGTCTGTGAAAATACCTACCTAGCACAGGGCCCGATAGAGTTATTTTGAGCGAAGGTTTCCTCCCGCTCCAAAAGAGAGAACTCTTCAGGGGTAGGCACTTATGAAGCTGTATCACACATAACCCTAGATAAATTACTCCTTGATTATGCTTATGGAGAGATTATTGGCCTAAAAATATGAATTCCATTTCCCAAAGTCCCCAATTTACTCAAAAGTTACATGGTTGGAAAACAAGGTTCATTGCAGAAAGAGAAAAATTTAAAAAGAGGAAGGAAGGAAGAAGAGATGAAAGGAGGGAGAAGAGGAGGGGGGAAGGAAGAGAAGGGAAGAAAGGGATGGAGAAAAAGTGGGTCATCTCCTTTTTGGAGGACAGCCACCCATGGTAAGCAGAGCAAAATGAGGAAAGGACTAGAAAAAGGTGTGGAGGTTTGCCCTCCAACCACTTCCCTTTGGTGACAAAGAGAAAGGCAGACTCTTTACAGCAGTCTTTGACACACAGATTTTTCAGCTTACATTTCTCCAGGAAAAAAAAAAAATTGTTTAGAGGATAATTTACAGATGTTTCCAAAACGTTAACTACTTTCATTTTACTAGTTTTATGGCCAACATATGCCTCTTCCAGGAAAGAGGGTGACTACTCAAAATCTTGCACAACAATCCTACTTCTCTGAAAGAGACCCTGGGAATAAATTTCATCATTTCCACGGCCTCTGCGGTCAGCCTCATCCTCTGAAGTATAAATTAGAGTGGCAGGTGCACTGGAAGGGTTCCATGTTGGTTTGTTAGAAGGTGAGCTGCCTGATGCCAGCAATATTGCAAATCAGACAGAGGTGACTTGGCCTTCACAGATCTGTGGGCCAGCACCGGGCATCATTTGGGAGAAAAGGCCATTCACCCAGTCACTCAGCCACTTGCCCCCTAAATCTCAGAGGCTGCTTAAATTTCCTGTTCTTTCTAGGAGCGTGGATCAGTGCCAGCACTCACAGCTATAAAACTGGCCCCAGAGACATCAGAAATCACCTAATCCAGACTGCTCATTTTCTAAGTGAAAACACAGAAGCATTTGCCCAAAGTGTGGGCATTTTCAAGTGGGAGGAAAAATTGAGACTGACGCCAAGATGATAACCCCTCACCAAAACCAACTGACCAAACCCAAGTAAGACAGACAATAATGACGTGTTTTCTTGTCTTTTACACGCCATGTTCTCCAATCTTCAGAACAAAGTTCAGTGCCAAGCTTTACCGTATCCCGAGATCTGAAATTCATCTTCGTTAAACATCCTTCGTACTTTCTGCAACTGGGGAGCCTCTTACAACTGCTGAGTGCATTTAATATAGGGTCTGTTTTTCTATACTCTAGTCAATGGTGCATCTGGAAAAGACTGAAGTCCAAGAGTCAAAGAATATAGACTGTTTCTTCTTCATAGGAGCACTGAAGTTCATCTGCTAGTATATGACGTTGAGTGCAGGCAGAAAGCCCATGCATGTGACATGGAAGCCCATGCATGTGACATGGTTCCACCCCCCTTAAGCCATCTCAGAAGTTTTTGTTGCTAACAGAGCCTGTGCCACCATACAGGAAGCTTATCCATTTGCCCAGAATCCATCCCATTCTGACCTCTTCCTAACAATATTTCTTTGAGAAATTACCCTCTTCCCATTGTGTAGCAGTCATGCCATTTGGATGATATAAGTCAAGGAAGACCGTCATTTTATCACAGTGTTCACTTCAGAAATGAGCAAAAGCCAGCTGAAAAAGATGGGTTTCCCCTGGACTCAGTGACAGGTTAAGGTTGGAACAGAGTAAAGGTCAAGGATTTCAGAAATCACCTTTGTGCCCCTGAATATGAATGGAGAAGCATGTAGCCCTGATAGCCACTGGCATACGTAACATCAGCATGAAGGATGCCTGTCTGACACGTGACAAAAGGCAGAGACAACCACAGGGCACCAGAGCCCAAGCCGGTATTAAACCACGCCTCAAGCCTGACCCGGCTCCTCTGGTGTTTACAGTGATGTGATCAACAGATTTCCTTTATTGTTTAAGCCAGTTCACTTTTCTATTCTTTGCAACCTCTAAAAGAACCCACCTCTCACATCACCAGAGTCCAAACGCTAAGCCCACCCCCCATCAGGAAAGCATCCCGTTTAAACCAAATGTGTTGCCTTTAGGATGGCCTACTGCTCACCGAGCCCTCACACCCCGTCTAAACCCACACCTGGACAGGTAACCACACCATTCACCATCATTTTAATAAATGGAAGTCCCAGTAAAACATCAATTTATACTCAAGCATGGAGCCTATGATTTTCAATAATAATAATTGTGACAAATCTCATACATATCTTCAGTAATGATTCCATTTACAAGACCAAGAGCCAAAGAATTTATTGCATTTTACCATATGTTTTATCCCTGTATACATTCAAACTACTTTTTAAAACTTCCAACAATGAGAAACAGGGTTAACTATGGATAAAGTATTTTTTGACCCCCAAACTGTCTTCTATGTGCCCCTCAGCTAGTGCCCACCCAGTGTCACTGCCTGCCCCAGGTCCTCAGAGCTCCACCAAGGTCCCCTGGTCCTACCCATCCCCCTGAGATGTCTGATTACTCATCCTCCAGGAACACAGACTGATTTCGTGTTCCACTTGCTTAAAACATGACCTTCAGTACTTCAAGGTGTCCAGCTCTTTCATCCATGTTTAGCATGTCCATGAAGTAAATGGAAGACTCTATCTCAGGCCTCCTCGCTCCCTCGGAATCATGTGTATTTATTCTGAGTGACCCTTTGTGCCTAAGCATGTCTCTTTGCTAGCTCTTTAGTGATCTTCTTGCTAGAAATTGCATGACAGTTAGAAGTAAAGGAGCAGCAGCAAAACAACGTGACTACCGGACTGGATATTTGGAGAGTAAGGGACCACGAGGGTCAGCTCTGAGAAAGAAGGAACTTCAGCTAGCATCTCTCCCTCATCAGCTCTGGGCCAACTTTTTTATGCTCGTCTCTACAATGGAATTATATACATGCTTAATGAGGAATTTTTAAGTCAGGCTTGCTGATGTCCGTAGCAAACACTCCAAAGTCTCAGTGGCTTTTGATCACAGGCATTGATTTCTCACTCCTGTGACATGACAGAAGCTGTGGGTTGGCAACTCTACCCAACACAATTTGGCTGTGCTCTCCAGGTGCTTTCTTTCCAGGGCACAGGTTGAAGGGCTGGTTGTGTTCGTGACATTCTATTCTTATGGCACAAAGCAAGAGGAAAGGGCCAAACACATGATGGCTTCTGCCAGAACTTGGTATAATTTGAGTCTCATTGGCCAAAGCAAGTAGTGGCGCCAAGTTCAGGGTCAATGGAGAGAAGAAGTCTATTCTTTCTGCCAGGGAGTATGCTGCAAGTTACAAGGAACTGGCAGTGATGTCTAATGCCTGAGAGGGAAGCATGGCATAAATTATTAGGGAGAAAGATAGGATCTACCCCAGGAGGTGAATAGCAAACTTGGGTGTCCTGCTTATATAGCCTAGTTCCCTGTGACAGCCTAACTAGTTGTCCCCCAAACCATTTCTCGTTTCCTCCTGGGCACAGCTGGGTTGCATTCCCCAGCCTCCCTTAGAGGTACATGCGCCACGTGACTGAGGCCTGGGGGACGGAACCCAAGGGCAATGGTGGGAGGCTCGGCCCACAGAACGTTTCCTGTGCAGCCCCCGCATCCTTCCTCCAAGGACTTAGTGGGGGTGAGAGCCACAGACAGAAGCAACCAAAGCCCCCAGGTCACTGTTTGGAGAAGAGCTGCCCGAGAGAGCCCAGGCCAGACCACGTGGAGGAGAGAAGTGAGTCTCTGCTGTGTAAAATGGCTCACGCTGGTTGTTTTTCTCAGGAGGTAGCCAGTCCCAGTTCGTTCAGTGGCGAAAGCGGAGGCCCTCTTGACGTTTTCTGTCCATTTTCACGTCCATTTGAAGAAGCTGACCTTTATCTCTATTGAGCTATCCTAAATTACATTATTTTTTTTCTTTACTCATTCAAAGTCAGTAGACAAGCCGCAGAAGGGACTGTCACACAGAGGGAGGATGCTGGCCACACAGTCAAGCAATTCCCAAGATCAGTACCTCTGGGTGCTGCCATGAACCCCCCCAGAACGACCCGAATCCTTCTCCCCGGTGGAGACAGGACTCCATCTCCTTCCTACTTTCAAAACTTATTCCTTGAAGAACGAAGCCAGAGTCCTCATCAGGGTCTATTCCAAAAACTGATTTTTCATCTCCTAAGGGGGACAGAGCAGGCCCAGACATCATCACCAACCGCCTCAGGAAGTGAGGGCTCACACTCGTGCTAAGTCCTCTCACGCCAAATGGGGGCGCACTTTTGGTGAAGCGATAAAGGGTGAGGGCAACACTTGTTTCTGCCTCCCTCTTCCTAAACCCGCTGAGGCGGCGTGCTTCATGTCAGAGCAGCCAAAAACAGCACGCATCTCCCGGTTTGTTATGAAAATCAAATGAGCTGCTGTGTGTCAAGCATTTAGAATATAAGCAAGAATATGATAAATGCTAGAATAAGCAGCAATTTCATTTTTTAAAATGATCCCATTTTAAAATTAAGGAATCGGAGAGGGGAGGGAATGGGATGAACTGGGACTTTGGGGTTGGTAGATGCAAACGTTTACGTTTAGAACGGCTAAGCAAGCAGGTCCTCCTGTACAGCACGGGGAACCATATCTATCCCGTCTCTTGGGATAGAACAGAGTGGAAGATGACACAAGAAGAATAATGTGTGTGTGTGTGTGTGTGTGTACATATATGTATGATGTATGACTGGGTCACTTTGCTGTATGGCAGAAATTGGCACAACACTGTAAATCAACAATACGCTACCAAAAAAAGGAGCTAATTAATAAGAAATAAAATTAAGGAATCACACTTAGATAAACTATTTTTCTAAGATCGTGTGGCTAGTGATTCACACAAACAGAACTCGAACTGGGGGCGTCTTAAAACTCTTTCAACTCCATATTCCCCATCTCTATCAAGCCTAGAGATAACACCTACAACCAGACTCACAAACCAAGGTGCTGTGGACTCAGGATCATCTTCCTGGGTCCTAGAGACCATCTTCACTGAGGCGCATCCGAAACTCAACTCCCTGTCGTAGGACTGGAACTGCTGTCAACACCAGAGCCCCTCCGATTGAGCTGTGTTTGCAGAGCGATGAAGACTGGCTCACTCTGACTCCATCAAACACACTGTCCTGAAGGAGCTCCGTGAGCAAAGCCAGGAAGCCCTAAATGAACCATGAAATGAAATGAGAGCCACTGGAAGAAGAGGATTTAAAACAAAATGTCAGCCCTGAGTCTGTTCCACAGAGAGCACCTTAAAGAGGTTACCCGCAGAGAGAAAGAGCTCAGGCTTCGTTCCTCCAGCTTCTGGAATTCTCTTCTGGGGAATTTCTGCTTTGCCTCTTGAGGCGCATAAGTATGCTTCCAATCGAGAAAGTATATCCATTCTTTTGAACGCAAGGCTTCTCTTCCCCAAGTGTTTTCCTTGGAGAATCATCCCTTTCCTCTTGGAAACTGGGTATGAAGCTTCTCAGTCTGCTGGGAAGGGAACCGGGCTATAGAAGCAGGTAGCAGAGCAGAGCACCTGAGCCCAGGGATCAACAGAAATCGAGTCTTGCCTAAAGGAAATCAGATCATTACTCTAATGAAAAACAAGAGAAATTCACCCCGGCTTTTTTTTTTTTTTTTCCTGGCAACTCTCGTCAAATAGCCTCAAGAATCTGTATTGGTGGCAGATCTATTTACCATCCTTCTATTAAGTAAAAGAAAAGCAGTTCTTTACCTACCCAACCTCACGTCTGCCCATTTCTCTCTTTACCCACTAACTTCCTCCCAAACTAGGTTTACAGTTTGGAGAAAGCCTGCACTTTTTCTTATCTCTTACACATACAGTTTCTTTCTGTCGTTGTTATTCTTGGATTTTTTTTGGGGGGGAGTGGATAGTCAATGGCTGCACCTGCAGCATATGAAAGTTTCCAGGCCAAGGGCTGACTCCAAGCTGCAGCTGTGACTATACCACAGCTGCAGCAAGGCCGGATCCTTTAACCCACTGCACCAGGCCAGGGATGAAACCCCAGCCTCTGCACCAACCTGAGCCTCTGCAGTCAGTGTCTTAACTCACTGTGCCATAGCGGGAACTCCATACACATAGAGTTTTATCTGCCTGGGACTCTCCCTTCCCTGTCATCCCCATAAATTCCAAAATGACAGAGTAATATCTTGTTCCCTGCAAAAGGCTCTTAATAAATATTTACAGAGTGGAGTAAAATTTAGTTGGTCAATGGGCTAGCACCTTCAAAAACGTGCTTCAAATGTTAATGTTACACCCCGCTATTTCAAATTAGGGTTAATGAATTACAAAAGACAGCTCTAAAACAACAAAGTCTTCTGGAAATGGTTACGGACTATAACTGCATCTTGGCAGTTTAAAGCGCTCACTCTAAAAACCTGGGAATCCAGGGAGTTCCCCTTGTGGATCAGCAGGTTAAGAACCCAACTAGCATCCACGAGGATGCAGGTTTGATCCCTGGCCTCGCTCAGTGGGTTAAGGGTCCAGCGTTGCTGTGCCACAGACGCTGTGGCACACGTTGCAGATGCGGCTCAGATCTGGCATTGCTGAGGCTGTAGTGCAGGTGGACAGCTGCAACTCCAGTTCAACCTGTAGCCTGCGACCTTCCACATGCTGCAGGTGCAGCCCTAGAAAAGAAAAAGAAAAAAGAATCTGGGAATCCAAAAGACCTGGATATAATGTAGCAGTTGCTTATAAAAAGGCATAAGAAAGGAAGGAAGGGGAAAAAAAGAGTATGTGCCTTGTTTTCTTTTCATATAAACATAAATATATTTAAATTCTGCATAATTTTTTAAACTCTGGACATAACGGCATGTGTGCGAGGGGAACACTGATGTTTTCACAAGTCTTTACATTCTGGTTAACAGTGTTCAAAATGGTGGAGTCAGACTCATATTTAAACACAGGGGCCGTAATTTGGCCTGGTTTCCTATTGTTATTTTCTACATTCAAGACAATCAATCAAAAAATACAATAAAAAAATCTGATGAGAGGGCAAGAAATAACCTTTCCTGACGACGTCTAGGCCACCTATGATTTGTTTCCTGAAATTGAGGTCCTAAGTGACAGCTCCATTTTTGACCTTGTATTCATTCGAGGTTTTATGTCTGCACTTGTAATGAGCTGCCAGCCTTGCTCTTGGTCTGTTCCGGTGTGTGCATGTCATTATCTCTTTCCTGTGTCTTTTCTCTCTTTTCAGTCTATGATTTGCTAGGGCTTGTTCTTTTAAACCACTCTGTTGTTACCTGACACATATAGCTTTTTTTCTAGGTATTTTTCCTTCTCCGCAAAGCTACTTGCCACCAGCTGGCGAAGATGTCACTGGAAATATATGGGCTTGTTTTCTCCTCCAATATGGAGAAGAAGAATATTTACAGCCCGATCCACTAAATACATTCAGGAAAAAAAAAAAAAATCTTTACTTAAAAAAGAAAAGTATGCATATACACATTCTTTTTCTCATAGTATATATTTACGAATGGGTCACTTTGCCATACAGCAGAAATTGGCACATTGTAAATCAACTATACTTCAAAAAATAAAATAAAAAAGAATATATTCTGCAGGATTTCAGTTATTTAAAAAAAAAGAGTATGAAAATGTTCTTTAAATTACCAGGAGGTTTTCCAAACTAGCAAATATAGAGACCATTTCTATAGAGAGTGAAATTACTCCCCATTTGTTCACAAAGACAGGCAATGGAACGTTCCTGTCTTAATCATCCACTTTTTATTTATATTACATATATAAATAAATTTTATAAATTTGTTTATTATTAAACTATTAATTCAATTTTAAATTAATCTTAAATTATTTATTTAAATCAATTTTTAAATTGGTTTAAATAAATTTAAATATTTATACTGGAGCATAGTTGAGTTAGAAAGTTGTTAGTTTCAGGTATACAGCAAAGTAACTCAGTTATACATATATGTCTATCCGTATCTTTTGATTATTGTCCCAGAGAGGTTGTTACACAGTATTGAGTAGATTACCCTGAGCTATACAGTAGGTCTAATAGGACTAATTTTAAAAATATAAGTTCAAAACAGGACTGAACGTCCCTTGATCTGTCTCTGTAATCGAGAAGTCATTCAATTATCCTGAATTCTCTCAGGCAATTATTATGAACAGCAATAGTCCTTGCACTGAAATATGCAATGCACTATTTTAATTGGGGCTTTCTGCTTTTTAAAACCTGAACAAATGGGAGTTGACTGAAATATAATCTTATTACTTACCACTTATCACCCAGATTAGATTGCAATAGCTTCCTAATCAATTTAGGCAACTTCGGTCTTTTCACTCTACCTGCCTTCTCTAAATACTTTTATCATGTTATCTCCTGAGTCCAAAACTTCCAGTGGTCCCCCAGTGACTATCACATCAGTCCTATCTGCTTTGTCTTGTTTTCAAGAGCTTCTAAGACTAAGTCTCCTATTTCACAGCCTTAATACCCAACCCACCCCAAATTGTAGTTAAGTTTATTACTGTATCCCAGTTACATGTTTTCTAATATTGCTCACTGCAATTTCTTGCAAGCTAAGGAGACTCCCCTAACAGCTCCCTTCTCTCTACATTATTACTTCTTAAAAACAAAACAAAAACACGCCAAACAGCGCCCCTTCCCCAAACACATAAATGAAAGAAACGCGGGAAAACCACTCTGCTTCATCTATTAGATGCAAGACGCGATTCTAGGCCTTTGCAAGCCTGTGAAATAATTAGAATACGTCAAGTGTTTTGCACAGCTCTGGGCATATTAAGGACTCAGTACATGTTTGCTATTATTTTGTTTATAATCCCAACAAACTTGTAAGGAGATGCAGATGAGGGAAGCAGAACTCCAAAGGAGTATGGGATTGTCCAGGCTGGCAGGAGCACACTTCTAGGCTTGCCCTAGCAGTGACAGAAACACAACTCAAAGGGGTTTAAATAAAAAGGAATTTTTCAACTTCGGATAACAAAGGGTACCGAAGCATCAGGACTCCAGGACTGGTTGGCTCTGTGGCTCAATGGCAACACCCAGGACTAGGGACTGTCATCTCTCCCCTCTGCCTTTTGCAGCAAGGTAGCTGAATCTTCAGGCTTCTCCCTCCTACAAACCTAATCAACCCATAGCCTCTCTAGCCCGAGCTTCAGACAGAGCAACATTCAAAAGAATAGGAACGAGACTTCTCAGCCTTGAAAAAAAGCTTTCCCCAGAGGCCACCCCACCACCAACCTGTGTGCGGAGAAGGAGAAACACAGGAACAGAAGCAGGGTTCTGTTAGGAAGGAGGCAGAGGAGAAAAGTGAACAGACGATGGGGAGAAACGTCAGCAGGGCTGGCTGTGGCTACGGCACCTGAAAGTGGCAACTATTAAGCTACTATTAGTTGGCTAATTGGACACAAAAACATCTATGGTTATTAGAAAGGGAGAGAGAAGAGGGCAGAGAAGGAAAGGGAGGGAGGAGGGAGAGAAGGGAGGGAGAGACGGAAGGGAGAACGAGGAGGGGAGGGAGAAAAAATGAAGGAAACAAGGAAAGTGAAGAGGAAGCCAAAGGCAGGAAGGTCGGCTTGGGTCTTTTTAACTGTTGTGTGTGCCACTCCCTTGGGCTATGAAAGGAGTTTTTGAAAATCAGAGCTCTGTGGGAGGCTCTGCGTATACCAGACAGGCTTTTAGGGATGAAAGTGTTTTGAATCCCAGTGGGGAGCTGATGGTAACCCATTCAAGAGAGCAGACCATCGCGAGCTAATGAGGCTGTCAGGTCTCTGAGTCAAACCAAGGCACGGAGGCATCAAAATGATTCAGCGGGAGGCATAACTAACAAAACAGTGATTTCTTCATAACAAAGCTACAAAGGAGGAGGATGTGTAACTCGTTCCTTCCTTCAAAGAGAAAGTTATCTTTTAGCACCTAGAAAGATGATCTTCTGAAAGGGTAGCAAGGACGAAATGGGAACTGCCTAATTGAATTAATGAGTTTTTTGCGGTATGCTAGAAATCCGAGGCATAGCATAAGCAGAAAGGTTAACCAGTAATCCTCACTGAGTACAGAACAATTTAAATAATTAGCACTTACAGATTTGTGTAGGCTGGTGATTCGAGGGTTATATAAAAATGGATGTGAAATACAAGAACAATCTGAGCCTTTCCCGTAGAAGGAGATGCCCCTAGGTTGAACTGGGACTTCCGAAATATCATTCTGGATTATTAGAACATGCATAACCTAGCTTGTAGCGTCCACGTAGAAATGTGTCAGGGGCACCATTCCCTGTGCTTTGGGCAAACATGGGGACCCAGGACCCTGAGCACCCCAACGCCATCCACAGGCATCGCATAGGACGTGCACCACATGGGGGCACAGAAGGCCCAGTGCCCCCATTTAGGAGCTGCCCCAGGCTGCTTGCTTCCTCGCCCCTCTTGTTCAGCCCTTTCATCTATAAAATTGACATCATAAGACTAACTAACCTTTAGGGTTCAGAGGAGAAGGATTTCAGACTTAAAACACAGAGTGCCCATCAATGTTAGCTATTATTGCATTCATAACCATAAATGAGTCATCAGCTTCCAACACAATAAGGTTTTCTTCTGAGAATGTAGTTCTCTCTCCAGGGAGACGTGTAATCAAAGAGTAATAAGCTCTTCCCAGTCCCTCGATGTTAAATAGGTCGAGGTGGCTCATTCTCAGCCCTTCTAATAAAATTACAGGAGGGCTGAGAGAACCAGAGGTCAGTAGACAAAAGTGGGTCTGCAGACGTGCATGGCATTATCTACTCCCTGGGAGACCTGAGGGCAAGCCAGTGTCCTGGACCCTGGTGCTCCGTGGAAGCAGAGATGATCCGATTTCTCAGGCGTCCTTCCAACGCAACTGGCAAGGGAACACCCCAGGCCATGTGCACCTCTGGAGAACAATTTGTAGTTAAAGTGTCTGCTGAACGTTTTGAAGACCATACCTAATGCCTCCATCAAGGAAGATCTCTTTTCAAGAATTGGCTGACTACGTCTAGCATGGCTATTGTGTAACACAAGGGAAAAATACCCTAAAATGAAAATTTAAAGTAAGAGATACATCAATAGGAAAGTCTAAAAAAGAAGTAAGCTCATGTTTTCATGACTTGCCAAGCCGCCTTTTGTCAGATTGGAGGAAGGAACGTGGTGCACTACGTTTTCTGCAGTTCTGAAAACAGATTTTTTCAAGGAGACACAATGACGTAGGTGGAACATGGCAAACGTTCCTGATGTAACCTGATCATAAGCTCAGGCACTAGGGCATTCAGTGACACCTCCAGATGCATCCCCACAAGTATCTCCTCTGCCATGCTGCGGAAAGCCCAGGACCTAAGCAAACTGAGTCTCCAGGCACAAACCAGGGAATCCCACAGGTCCTGAAGCAGAATAACTATCCGCCAAGAATGTCAGAGGCTCACTGGCAGTAGACTTAGGAATCACAGGGTTGGGAAACTCAGCAGCATCTAGTGACATGACTGGGTCTACAAAGGGCTAATGAACTGAATCCTTGCTTGCCACTTATTGGTTTTTTTGGTGGGGTTTTTGGTTTGTTTTTTTGTTTTGTTTTTTAGGGCCACACCGGCTGCATATGGATGTTCTCAGGCTAGGGGGCAAATAAGAGCCTATGCCACAGCCACAGCAATGTGGGATCTGAGCCATGTCTGCCACCTATACCACAGCTTATGGCAATACCAGATCCTTAACCCACTGAATAAAGCCAGGGATCGAACCCATGTCCTCATGGATACTAGCTGGGTTCATTTCTACTGAGCCACAAAGGGAACTCACAGTTTTTAAATCAAGGAAAATTTTTCAATTAACTCCAACCACTGCCCACAGAAAATTCTAAATCCCATGTAAATCTCTCATCTCTAATCACGAACCAGTCCATTAAGTAGTGTTTTCATTAAAGCCTCTAGTAACATGTGTCCTAGTCAGCTTAGGCCATAACAAAATCCCATTGACTGGGTGGCTCAAACGACAGAAGCTGATTCCTCACAGTTCGGGAGGCTGAAATCTGAGATGACAGTACCAGCATGGTGAGGTTCTGGTGGACGCTCTCTTCCCGGCTTGAGGACGGCCACCTCCCTGCTATGTCTCCCCATGGCACGGAGAGCTCTCTCTCCCTCCTTATGAGGCTACTAACCCCTCCTGGGGGCCTTACAGTCATGACCTAACCTAACCCTAATTATCTCCCAAAAGACCACCTCCTCCTAACACCATCAAATTGGAGGTTAGGGCTTCAGCATATGAATTTGGGGCAGACAGAAACATTCAGTTCATAACAAAATTTTTTTTAAGTTTTATTAAGGTATAGTTGATTTGCAAGATTGTAGTTATTATACTAAGTCAGTGAAAGTCAAACATATGTTATCATTTATATGTGGAATCTTTAAAAAGGGATACAAATGAACTTATTTGTAGGACAGAAACAGACTCACAGACTTGAAGAACTTATGGTTACTAAAGGGGACAGGTGTGTGGGGAGGATGGGCTGGGGGTCTGGGGTTGGCAGGTGCACCCGGTGGTACATGAATGATTGGCCAATGTGGACCTGCTGTAGAGCACAGGGAACTCTAGCCCAAATTCAGTGATAATCTATCTGGGAAAAGAATCTGAAAGAGAGTGGATGTGTGTACATGTAAAACTGAATCACTTTGCTGTACAGTAGAAGTTATTACAACCTTATCATAACAAATGTTTATATAGACCTTAGCCCAAAACATATGAAAATGAATTTTGAGTCACATTTTTAATGCCCACAGTCCTTTTATGTCCAGATATTTGCATATAAATGTTACTAAATACTCTCAGAATGGAAGGGGAAAAAATCATACTTGCATTTATTAAATTCGTTTTTAGTATGCAATGAATACATGGCTATGAAGTCACGTTTCCTACCACTACTTTAAAAAGTAATCAGGGTTCTTTTTCTCTATGCTGTTTACTACGTCTGCTACCTTGCTCTTGCTGGAAATCACATAATAACTTTCCGTGGAAGTAAAACACACATAGAGAAAATGGATATACATCATAGAGACGAATGGATTTTCACAAACCAAACCCACTTACAGAACCAGGACCCAGATCAACAAAATAAGACAGCAGCGCAACAGAACACACCCCGCACCAGCTCCCATAATCCTTCTCACGCTTCCTCTTGAAAGTAACTCGTACCCCCAAGCTCACGACCATGAATTAGTTTTGTCCATTTGTGCCTCTACGTATCGTATACTATTTACCTTTGTGTCCCCTCAATATTCTATTTCCGAGATACATGGTTGTGTGTGTGGTGGCAGTTGTTGATTTCTGCTGCTGGAGATTTCATTACATAAATGTATCAAAAATCATTGATCCATTGTGTGGGTCACAGGCAGTATGGATAATTTTCAGTTTGAATAGTGCTGTTATAATGATGCCTGTCTTTTCCTGAGCACACGCACATTTCTACAAAGTATATACTTATATGGAAAAACACTGGGCAGAGGGGAGGTTCATGTATGTTTTTAGCTGTAGGAGAGAGTGTCAAGCAGTTTTTACATTGTTATTATGGCAATTAAACAAGTATACAGATTGTTTCCACATCCTCCTAACAGGATATTCTGCCTTTTTCTCTCATTATATTACATATGTACTATTATCTCTGTGCAGTTTTAATCTGCAATTTCCTTGTGACAAATGAAGCTGTGTTCCCATGTATTTATGGGCCACTTGGTTATCCTCTTTTTATAAAGCACTTAAATATTTTTGCCCACTTTCTCTGTGTTTACAGCATTTTTCTTATTGATTGCTAGGAGTATTTAATATATTCCGGCGAAGAGTCCTTTTTCGTTTATGTGTCTTACACATAACTCTTCCTATTCTGTGGCTCCCCCCCCCCTTTTACAAGTGTCCTTTGTTGAAAAGGATCTTAAATTTTAACCTAGTCCCATTTATTATTTTTCCTCCCCAGGTTGGTTGGTTGGTTTGTTTGGTTGTTTTTTGGCATACTATTTAAGAATCTTGGCTAACGACAAGATTGCAAAGATCTTGTCTTTTTTAAGTTCCTTTTGTACCTTTCACATTTAGACCCACAGTCTACCTGGAACTGATTTTCACGTCTGTTTAAAATATTAATCACATGGATACCTGGATGGCACAGCCCCATTCACTGAAAAGACCATGCTCTCCTTCCCCACACCCCGGTGTCACCTTGTCCTAACCCACGTCCACGTCCTGGGTGTTTATTTCTAAGCTCTCTACTTTGTCCCATTCGCTTCTGTATCTTTACAACCCTACGCTGTCCTCATCACTATAGCTTTACAAGGTCCTGTTACCTGGCACATCCTCCAGCATCATTCTTCTTTTAAAGATCGCCTTGTCTGTTCCCGCGCTTTGAATTTCCCCACGATTCTGGAATTTCCTTATCAGCGCGGACACAAGCACACCAAGTCATGCAGGATTTTCTTATGATTGCATAATTTATAGATCAGTCGGTGCAGGACTGCCATGTTTACAATACTGAGTCATCCAATCTACGAACACAGCATTTCCCTCCACTGGCATAAATCTTCCGTTTTTCTCATGGTTTGTCGCTTCATTTTCATGAGTTTTGTTTCTAGGTATTCAGATGATTTCTGTTGTTATAAATGATACCACTTTTTAAAACCTTTTCCTTTGTAATTGTTTTTTTTACTGATCTATAGAAATAGAATTAATTGTATGTTACTGATCTCATTTCTAGCAATTTGGCTAAATCCATCTATTATTTCTTTGACTTTATAGATTTTTTCAAACTTTCTACACACATAATTGAGTCACCTATGAATAATGATGACTTTATTTCTTCCCCTCTAAACGTCTGAACTTTAAGAAAGCAGAATTATGATCTTACTAGGTTCCTTCTCCAGACAGCACAGGATCTCCTAACACCGGCTTGGCAGAAGTTCATCATGACGGACAGGTGAAGGCAGTGTGCCTGCCATTCTCTTTAATCTGAATGGGGGAGGTCTCAGTAGGTGGTCTGCCTGAGATCTACCACCAGGTGGGGTGAGGGAGGAGGTAACACGGTTGTGAGTTCACAGGTGGTGAGCCTGTGAGTAACAGGGGGACCCTCCAAGACTCTTGTGGCAGACCACATCTCCTAAAGGGTCTTGACTTTGAAACCCATGCAGCCATTCCATAGGCTTCTGGTAAGTTAATTCCCCTGGGGAGATGGTATGCATTTCAGTAGATTGTCCCATATTCTGTTCTTTACGAGCCACAGATCTCCCCCTGCTTACCGCTTGTCTCTAACACACCCATCTGGGTGGCAGCTCTTCTTCTGTCCACCTCCACAAGGCAGCTCTTCTCAAGGTCCTAACCTTCACTCTCCTTTCCTTCTGTCCTTCAGTCCCTCCTAAGATATGGAGGACAGGATCTTATACCTAGCTCCAAACATCTCATGGATGAGATTTCTAGCTTTAATTTTTCTTCATTGATTTCAAAATTCTACTTGCTGGAGATTCCCCCTGGAAGGTCAACCAGAATTTCAAAAGCAATCTATTCAACATCAAAATCATTAATCCTTAATAAAATTGTTCCTCTTCTTGTCTTCCAAGTTTTCTAAATGGTGGCACTGTTATCCTCATTTGCAGTGCTTACAATCTCTCTCCCTTGCTCCCTCCCCTGCTCTCTTTCTCTCTCTCCCCAAGTTACTTTGTTGTTTCTCTGCCCCCTCATTCTCTTCTTTTCATTCTCTCTCTTTCCCCTTCCCTCCCTCCCCACCCCAATTCTTTCTATTTCCTATAACCAATCAATAGTCATTGACCCGACCTAAACTCAAAGCTGAATCCTTGGAATCCTGAAGAGAAGAGAAACATTCCTATCTGTGCCCACTGTTAGCATTTGTCACACTTCTATCACTTTTGCATTTTAATTCTACCCTCCCCAAGTTCTCAGTAACTCTCTGCTGTTCTGGAAGATTTCTTGGACCGTCAGGCATTCTGGCACATACTGAAAGCTCTTTGTGTCTTTGAGGTCACATAGTTTCTAAATTATGGACACTGGAGACTTTCACTAACTTCCTGCCATTTTTTTTCTAACTCTAGAACTGCCTTCCCCTCTGATATTGTATTGGGATATTCTAAGGAAAACTTTTTTTCCCTCATTTCTGCCTATATTGTACTCTTGACAAGATTGTCCAATCTCCTGTAGAATGAAATGTCCATCAGGTATTCTCAGATCTGTTTAATTGGCCCACAGTGAATTTCTAGCCTGCAACTTCATCAAAAGCTTCTTTGGCTTTCTGGGATTACAAAATCATAAACTACTGATAATTGGTCTCATTCAAGGCTTGAATCAGCATAGAGAGTATCAAAGCCCTAAGCCCCTCCAGCCCCACCACAAAGAAGGCAAGAGAACTGACCTTTCTTACTGCGTCTTCTTTAGAATTCTCTCTGTCCTCCTCCCTCATCACTAAACCTCCTTTGCTCTCCATCTAGCTCTTTGGTCCTTAAACCAACCCTGACACTCTGTTTTTTCTTTTTCCACAATGTGCTGCTCTCATCTGTCCACTTTCTTTCTTTCTTTCTTTCTTTTTTTTTGGTCTTTTTAGGGCCACACCTGCAGCACATGGAGGTTCCCAGGCTAGAGGCAGAATCCCACAGCCACAGCAACATGGGATCCAAGCCGCATCTGTGACCTACACCACAGCTCATGGCAACACCGGATCCTTAACCCACTGAGCGAGGTCAGGGATCGAACCTACATCCTCATGGATACTAGTTGGGTTTGTTAACCACTGAGCCATGATGTGAACTCCTGTCCACTTTCAAAGACTGACACATCTAATGTTTGAACTACTTTAGTTGCCCTATTTCCTAAGAAGCAGATGTCATCTCCTACTGCCTGGTGAATACATCTTCTACCTCAATTAGATCCATCTTCTGCCTCATGTTTTACTCATCCCTTCTTTCAGCCTTGCCCACAACCACCTCTACCCTCTGCTTACAGACTGTAAACTCTTTGAAAGCAGAGCCGACCAACAGCTAAAGCTTCCACATTATCAATCAGATTGCTTTACCTATAAAAGAGATGCCACAAAATTTTTAATAAAATGTAAATTTGGGAACATCAACTATTATAAAAGCTCTTTAACTTATGCAAAAAGTAGTACATAATTGGAATTCAGTGCATTAAATAAGTATGATTGTGATTTATATATCTGAAAATATTTACAACCAGAGCAACTATGTACTGGATCTTTTTTCTTTGAATTGTTTATTCAGTTTTACTCCCCATAAATGGGTATTATGATATAGTTTCTGTGACTACTCACAGGGCTGGTAGGAGGTACAGTTAATTAACATTTGCTGAAAGCTTTAAAATTCCAGGCGAAGATATTTTATGCTTTCAAATCCTTTTATTTTATTCTATAAGAGTCAAGTGGTCTAGTTGTCAGTCTGCACTGGAAAATAAAAGGGCACAAAGGATGGAGGCACATAAAAGACACTACAGATGCTGCGAACCTGGGATGCATTTCGTCTTCAGGTTTTAGAAACAGTCATTTTAATATGTATTTTGGAACTATGTTTAAAGCAGGAATGACTTCTGAGCTATGGAACAATTTCCTTGAATTACAGCTCAGAGACTGGCCCAAAAGCCAACCACTCTCTCTCATGAAGATTTCTGAAACTTTACTAAATAAAGGAGCAGCTTCTCACTGGGTTCACTGCATGGTTAATTTCATTTTAAATATCCACAGAATATGCAGCTTATCAAAATAGTTAAATGAATCAGATACTTCTTTTCTAACATTATAAAAATCTATAAATTACCTGATGGAGTTTAAATACATATGCACTTACTTTAATCTATATCTGGCATATATAAGGTCCATGTACGTATACCTACAAATGTCTTTATTAAAATAAAGCCAAGATATAAGTAACAGAGCAGCATTTATAACAGAGATACATATACAAATATAGAGCAAAATAGTTCTTACAGTATACAAATACAACTGAGAGGTTTCCCCTAGTCAAGACAAAATCTAACATAAATTGCAAATAAATAAAGAGAGATGGAGAGACTGTTTTAAAATAAATATCTAGTTAAGATATAGACACACACACAAACTCATGATATGCCCTTCTATGGTGGCTTATTGAATAAATGTGAAATGTTGAAAATGCACTTTTGATATTTCCTGATGAAATTCACATAACTTGAAGCAGAATGAATCTTCAAAACAACACAACTTAAATAAAAACAAAAATAATAACTTTGGCCAAAACAGAAACAATTTATGCCTTACATGGTACACCAATGATCCCATAAATCAGAAACAATTCTTTCAGAAGTTCCCTTGTGGCACAATGGGTTAAGGACCCAACGCAGCCACAATTGTGGCGCAGGCTAAAACTGCAGCGTGGGTTCAGTCACTTCCACCTGCCACGGCTGTGACCAAAATGATGATGATGATGATGACAAAGGAAGGAGACAGTGGGAGAAACAATTCTTTCAGCTGCCCATCCCCAGGAAACACTGATTTTTAAAATATGTTGGAGTTCCCAACCTGGTGCAGTGGAAACGAATCCAACTAGGAACCATGAGGTTGTGGGTTTGATCCCTGGCCTCACTCAGTGGGTTAAGGATCTGGCATTGCCATGAGCTGAGGTGTAGGTCACTGGTGCGGCTTGCATCCGGCATTGCTGCGGCTCTGGTGTAGGCTGGCAGCTGTAGCTCCAACTAGACCCCTAGCCTGGGAACCTCCATATGCCACCAGTGCGGCCCTAAAAAGATAAAAGACAAAAATAAATAAATAAATAAATAAATAAATAAATAAATAAATAAATAAATAAAAATATCTTAATAGCAACAGCCTATACATTTAACATTAGGTGACTGCTAGAAACATATCAGCTGAATATGTGATTCCAAATTTTAAAGACTGAATTGTGTTTTATAAATCCCACTGACAGAGAACTCTCTCTGATCTGGGCCCCCTACTACCCCCATTCCCAGCCTCAACACAGGTTCCTTTCGGTCACTGTCTCCTTCAGGTGTTCCACCCAGGCCCTCTTAAGACTGGTCCTTACCAGAGACAAAGATGAAATTCTGAAACAGAAGCATCGGAAACACTGCCTTCCTCCACCCCTGTGTGTCTCCTTGCTAGAGCCACACCCATGCAATCAAGCTGGTCTCTTCTCTTTGCTGAGTTCTGTGAACCAATGCATAAAGCCAGGATGTCCCTTACCTCTTGACAGCCCTAATAACACATTCAAAAGCTGGTCTGAACCAAATTCTGTTTTCCTCTCTCAATGGATTCTTACCAAATCTCATTTCTTCAAGATGCAATTGAAAGAGTGTTGCTAGCCTTTACCCATTTACGTGTTCACAAAGCTTTACAATGCAACTTCCTGCCTTCACCGACTGCAGCTACAAGGAAGTCCTCTCCCCAGCCACTCTCAGTGAGCACCACACAGAAGTTCCATTCCATGCACAATAATAGGTACCAGAGGAAAAAGTCATTACTAGAGGAATCCTCAGAGTGTTTAACATGTTAAGGTGCAGTGTTCAAGAAAGGGAAACGTTAAGCTGCCTTTCCCAGTCTGATTGTAGGAACGAAGCTCTCATTTCAGAGAGAAAGACATAGGGATGGTGATTCATAAAATATCCTTGGGAAACACTGTTTTAACCACTATTCTAAAACCAAATATACTGCTGTGTCTGCCTCCCTGCTGTTATATTTCTCTTTCATGTGCAGCTGGAACATCTAATCCACAAAGGGACACTTAACTCTACCCACAGCTCTAGATCCTGAGAGGTCTAAAATGAGTCAACATCAACTCATCTTTCTGCTCTTCCCGACATTGCCAAGGGCTTCGATCCTGAGCCACTGGGCCTCTGCCAAACGCCTGAGCTTAAATCCAGCTTTAGGAATGGTATCCCATCATGCTTGCTAGCACCTAGCTCCAAAGAACAACTTTCTACAGAAATGAATCAAGGAGTTGCTCTTACTTTCTTTCCGACGCTATGCCTTGGCCAAGAAATGACCTCTGAATCTTAGTTCTGAGTCTAGATCCTCCCATTTTCAAATCTGGACCTCCAGCATTAAGCATTTCACCTGTGCTACGTGTTCCTGGTATTGACTTTTGTATGTTCAGTTACATATTCTATATTGCACAGGTACTATCTCACACATATTCTATATTACACATAGTTTATCTTGCACATATCCCATATGGCACACATTCTATATTGCCTTCTCCATAGTCCTTGAATATCAGGCTCCCCTTGCATGTCTGGATCCTCGGTTCCAGAAGTGAGGTCTGATGCTAATTATTAATCTCACTATGCTGAGCCTACCTGGGTCCCTAATCCCTGACCTCCTAATCAGATTTGCTCTACACTCTTCTAAACTCCATGCCAGCATTCCAGCACTAAAGAGATAGGTCTGAAAAATAAGCAAACATCAAAAGGACACAACAATTTTTAACTATATTTATTCCACTCAGAGAACATTTTAGTTTAAAAATTATAAGGAGGAGTTCCCATTGTGGCTCAATGGATATACAAGTACAAATTGAGGGAGTTCCAATCGTGGTACAGCGGAAACAAATCCAACTAGGAATCATGAGGTTGAGGGTTGGATCCCTGGCCTCGCTCAGTGGGTTAAGGATCTGGCATTGCTGTGACTTGTAGTGTAGGTCGCAGATGCTGCTCAGATCTGGCACTGGCTGGCAGCAACAGCTCCAATTAGACCCCTAGCCTGGGAACCTCCATATGCCACTGGTGCGGCCCTAAAAGGACAAAAACAAAAAACCACAAGTATGAATTGAGAGCTTTCCCCTAGTGAAACCTGACATAGTGTCCACAAGAATGCGAGTTTGATATCTGGCCTCGCTCAGTGGATTAAGGATCCAGTGTTGCCATAAGCTGCAGCATAGGTCCCAATGTGGCTTGGATACAGCGTTGCCATGGCAGTGGTGTAGGCCTGCAGCTGCAGCTCTGATTTGACCTCTATGCTAGGAACTTCCATAGGCCGCAGGTATAGCAATAAACCGAAAAAAAAATTATATGGGAAAAAAACAAGTTTCAAAAATAATAACATTAAATACACCATACTGGAAATGGCCATCTAAAAAATCTTGCTCAAAACCTTTTTTTATATACTAAAGACAATATCCAAATTATTTTCTACAGCTTTATTAAAGTTTAATTAACATACAAAAAACCTGCACATATTTCATGCATACACTTTCTAAGTTTGGTCAAATGTACATGCATATATGACCACCACCACAGTCTCAGAATTAAACAAATTATCAGTTTGGAAATGTAAAAGAATAGCTCCCCAAACAACCATCTACATAAATGCCCCTCAAAGTGTGGGAATTTTGAGACAGATGTCATATTTTCTTCCAAGATAATTCCTCGCCATTGGTTCTACATAAAAATAATAATAATATGTTTCGAGAAAACAGCCTCACATTCAGTTAGAGAATAACATTTGAATTTAAAGCTTCTTTGAAATAGTTTTAAATGGTTATAGTCTGTTTTAAACTCTCCTCCAACTGGGACCAGTTAATGGGTTAAGACTAACAATCACCTTTCCAGAACAAGCTGTTTCCTCCCAGGGATACTGAATGATCAAAAATGACTAGAAGAGATCATTCTACCTAGACTGTCTTGTCTATTCCAAACTAAAACTGGTCTTCGTGGCCCCTTCACTTTAGTCCATACCATAGAAACAGGAAGCTGACTGACTTAAGGAGCCTCACCCATGACCCTCTCAGAGTTCCATCTGCCAATATGGTAGCTCTGTGCCTGCAAGTTTGTTTTTTCTGATCCTCATAAATGTGCAAGCAAACATAGAATTCTTCTTCTCCAGGAGGAGCCCTCAATGACTCTCAAGAATGGGTACATTTCATCCAAGAGAATAAAATACCTAAAAATATACCTGCCTAAAGAGGCAAAAGACCTGCACTCTGAAAGCTACGTGATAATGATGAAGGAAATCAATGACACAGATGGAAAGATACAATATGCTCTTGGATTGGAAGAATCAATTTTGTCACAATGACCATACTACCTAAGTCAATCTAGAGATTCAATCCCTATCAAACTACCAATGGCATTTTTCACAGAACTAAAGCAAACAATTTTTAAATTTGTATGAAAACATGAAAGATCCTGAAGAGCCAAAGCAATCTTGAGAAAGAAAAATGAAGCTGGAGGAATCAGGTCCCCCAACTTCAGACTATATTACAAAGCTACAGTCGTGAACACAGTATGGTACTGGGACAAAAACAGAAATCTAGGTCAGTGAACCGCATAAAAAGCCCAGAAATAAATCCATGTACCTGGTATATACAATAGAGAAAAGATAGCCACTTCAATAAATGGTGCAGGGAAAACTGGACAGCTACATGTAAAAGAATGAAATCAGAACACTCTCTAACAGCATACACAAAAAATAAACTCAATATAAATTAAATCCCTAAATGTTAGACCAGATACTGTAAAGCTCTTAGAGGAAAGCATAAGCACACATCCTTCAACATAAACCACAATATCTATTTTGACCCACCTCCTAGAGTAATGAAAATTTTAAAAAATAAACAAATAGGACCTAACTAAACTTAAAAACTTTTACACAGCAAAGGAAACTATAAACAAAATGAAAAGACAACTCATAGAATGGGATAAAATCTTTGCCAATAAATCAACTGACAAGGGATTAATCTCAAAAATATACAAACACCTCATGTAGCCTTACACAAAAAAAGAAAAAGTTAAAATCGGTCAGAAAATCTAAACAAACATTTTTGCAGAGAAGAAAAGACAAATGGCCAAAAAGTACATGAAAAGATACTCAACATCACTAATTATTAGAGAAATTCAGATCAAAAACTACTATGATGTATCACCTCACACCAGTCAGAATGGCCTCAAATCTACAAACAGTAAATTCTGGAGAGGGTATGGAGAAATGGGAACCTTACTACACTGTTGGTGGGAATGTAAACTGGTGCAACCACTATGGAGAATAGTATGGAAATTCCTTAAAAAACTAAATGCTGGAGTTCCTGTCGTGGCTCGGTGGTTAATGAATCCGACGAGGAACCATGAGGTTGCAGGTGTGATCCCTGCTGTGAGCTGTGATATAGGTCACAGACGTGGCTTGGATTCCTCGTTGATGTGGCTGTGGTTTGGGCCAGAGTCTACAGCTCCCACTAGACCCCTAGCCAGGGGACCTCCATATGCCGCAGGAGCGGCCCTAGAAAAGGCAAAAAGACCAAAAAAAAAAAAAAAAAAAAAACACCTAAATACTGAAGTACTATATGATTCAGCAATCACACTCCTGGGCATATATCTGAGGAAACCATAATTCAAAAAGATATATGTACACCAATGTTCATTACAACACTATTTACAATAGCCAAGACATGAAAGCAACCTAAATGTCTGTCAACAGAGGACTGGGTGAAGAAGCTGTGGTCATGAATACAACGGAATACTACTCAGCCATAAAGAGAAGGAAATGATGCCATTTGCAGCAACATGGATGGACCTAGAGATTATCATGCAAAGTGAAGTCAGAGAAAGATAAATATCATATAATTAACATGTGGAATCTAATAAAAAATGATACAAAAGAACTTACAAAACAGAAAGAGAGTCAAAGATTTTGAAACCAAATTTATGGTTACCAAGGGGATACACAGAGGGGAGGGATAAATCAGGAGACTGGGATCGGAGTATACACACCACTGTATATAAAATAGATGGGGGGGAGTTCCCACTGGGGCTTGGCAATAACGAACCCGACCAGTATCCATGAGGATGCGGGTTCAATCCCTGACCTCGTCCAGTGGGTTAAGGATCCAGCATTGCCGTGAGCTGTGGTGTAGGTCATGGATGTGGCTTGGATCCCACGTGGCTGTGGCTGTGGTGTAGACCAGCAGCTGCAGCTCCAATTTGACCACTGGCCTGGAAACTTCCATATGCCATGGGTATGGCCCTATAAAGCAAAAAAAGAAAAATTAATTTTAAAATGATAACATCGACAGGTAACAAGAACTACTGTATAATAGAGGAAATCTCAATACTGTATAATAACTTATGTGGGAAAAGAATCAAAAGGAATGGAAAAATGTATGGCTGATTTACTTTGCTGAACACTTGAAACTAACATAACTTTGTAAGTCAACCCTACCTCAATAAAATGAAAACTAGTACACCAACAAACAAAAAAGAATTATTGTCTAAACATTCCAACTCCCTCCCTCACCTCATAATCAGGGTAATTCTGGTGCATTTGCTGTACTCCATTTTACGGAATTTTCTCAGGGTACTGAGCTCGGGTAACACACCATGCTGGCTTAATAAAACTCTCTGCTGGAAGTCTCCATCGTGGCTCAGCAGTAATGAACCTGACTAGTATCCACAAGGATGCGAGTTCAATCCCTGGCCTTGCTCAGTGGGTAAAGGATCCAGCATTGCCATGAGCTGTGGTGTAGGTCACAGACATGGCTTGGATTCCACATTGCTGTGGCTGTGGTGTAGGCCCACGTCTACAGCTCCAATTCAACCCCTAGCCTGGGAACCTCCATATGCCGCAGCCATGGCCTGAAAAACAAACAAAACCTTTGCTTTTAACTGACTGTCCTTGAGTCCCTGTTCCGTCCCCAACTCCCCGTTACACTTCCCCACTTTGCTCTGAACTTTGAGTTTCCCGTGAACTTTGCCTTGCTGCTGTCTAGCTGTCCCACTTTCTACCTAATTCATGGTGACCCTACATTCATCTGGGACTGATTTGCCTCAGAAAGTCTCAGTTTATATTTGCAATCCTGGCGTATCTAGTAACAGCGCTTCTTTTCATTCTCAAGTGTCCTGGTGTGGGTGATAAATTACCCACATGGTCCTGCGGCTCTGCCGGGCTGCTCCGTTGCCAACCGTGTGGACAGCTATGAAAACTCACCCCTTTCTGGGTCTGTCATTATGGTCTTTTTGTCTTTAAGAATTGTCTTTCTTACCCAAACTTCTCTACTTCCCCAGTCCTGGTTCTTCTTACCTCAGCACCTGCCAACATAGGACCGCAATTATCAACTGCCTCAGTTGGGAATCCCTGTTTTCTAGTTTTATGGAATACACAGAATTGGTTTCTTATCCATGTTTGAAGAATAAAAGAAAACTCTTCTATCAACTTGCATCCTTTCAACATAACCCACCCGAACGAAGCATTAAGGCAACCTGGGATGCTAGTGGCCACCCAAGAGGGAAGAAAAGGATAATCCAGCCCTATGCAGGTCAGGCTGCATAAGGAGGGCTGACTACCACAGGAGTCACAAGATCTAAAGTAAGGTGACCTGCTGAGGTTCTACTTGAGCAGGAGAAAAATAACTATTTATTTTGAAAACTTGTAAGATTAGCATCATTAGTCAAAATGCCCTAGTATTTATTTGTTTTAATTTCTGAAAACAATCCATATGATGGAATAGCAGTGATTTCACAGAGGAAATAACATCCACCTGGCCACCGGCTAATGAGTAGGGGTTTTGTTGTTTTTTTCTGCTGCAAAATTTGAGGAAAACAGTCACCATTGGAGCCACAAAGATGAGCAAGCTTGCAGCAGCATAGAGTTGAAAAAAATCTGTCTAACCTGAACACAGGCATTATTGAAGAGAAGGGAAAGAAATATCTTATACCAGTGCACCTAATTATCTTTCACTAAGGATGTTCCAGATCTACTTTTCCCAATTGCCTTCTTTAATATAATTGGGAAGATGTGATTTTTTAAACCTGTCTTGTTACCAATTTTAGCTTTTGACTCAAATAAATACAGACAAAAGATGTATGACCATTGTGTCTCTTATTAAGAGACAGATATCAAAATATGTTTTAATACTAATGATCAAAAAATCAATTATGGAAGTAAATGAAATCTAAATGTACCTTTTCCATGCATATTATTTACTGAGAACCATGAAGAACCAGAAATGGACAAGCAGTTTTTATTCCATGAACGATGTTGGCCTGAAATATTAATATATATTCTTAAATTATTTGTGATTTTTTTTCTTCCCTACTTCTCCTATTAGAGATGAGAGTAATATCTTACATTGCCTTTTTATTTAAAAATGTAACACTTCCAAATTGCAGAAGTAGCTGAAGCCGATTTCCGAGACTCAGGACATCTTTTTAAAGTTGCCCAATCATGTAAAAGAAATCCAGAAAGAAGACCTGACATGGTTGGTTTAAAGGAAAAATTTTTTTTCCGTTTCATAGCCACACCTGCAGCATATGGAAGTTCCCAGGCTAGGGCTCGACTTGGAGCTGCAACCACAGCCATGGTATCACCAGATCCAAGCTGCCTCTGTGACCTACACTGCAGCTTGTGGCAACGCTGGATCCTTCATCCACGGAGTGAGGCCAGGGATCAAACTCACATCCTCACAGAGACTACGTCAGGTCCTTAATCCACTGAGCCACAATGGGAACTCCTAAAAAACGTCATATAATGTTGAACCTCTGAATCCTCTTCCCAGAAACTCTTTCCTTGATCATTTTCGGTAAATCCTCCTATAACACACCTAACCACCGGCGTCACTTGGGCACTATCGGGTGTGTGGGTGAGCACACACACGCACATGCACGCGCACACACACACGTGTCTGTGCCACTTGCAGGTCCAGCCATCAGCCCTCCCCACAGCCCTTACCTCCTCTCTCTCTCCCACCTCCTATCAGGCCAGATGCAGACGGTCCAGTGAAGGTCTCGAAACCCCAGGGTACCACACGGAGGAGCCTGGGTCCTTGGACACCTGTGTGGCACATCCTCTCCCACCCCGACCGCATGCGCGGAGAAAACCATGAATTTCCACTCAACGAAACCACTGGTATTGACCTAACAAGAAGGTCTCTGCCTCTTAAATTTTAATAGGTGAAATTTAATTGCCCTCCACGGGGGCCGAGCTGTTAGCCACCCAGAAAGGAAAATACTGGAGAACTATTACGCAAGTCAGTAACCTGGAGCGTCTCTCTACCTTCCGCAGGCCTGTGGGGAAAAGGGCGTCGCCCTGCCACATCGCCTTGTATTTCTCGCCTCACCAGTGAGGGGGACCATGCCGCGGAAGGTGTATGATTGATGCACCAGATTCCAGCGCTAACGAGGAAAAAGCTGCGTTTTGACAGACTGTTTATAGATTTCCGTTTGTTAAAGATGATCTGATCTTCGCACATCAGAAAGGACGCGCAGGATGAATCCTAACACCTGGATGGTGTGACGGACCGTGTGCGACTTGGAGGGCACGGTGACTCTGCGGGGGTCTCTAGCGACGGAACTGGCCCACGCATCCTTGCTGTTAATGCAACTCATACACCAGAGTTAAAAATAAAATAAACACTTGATTTTGTCCCTGACCTGCTCCTCTCGCCACCTCAGTCGATGCCGGTCCCCTCAGGGCTCAGGCCACAACCCTCGACCAGAGCTTTGGCACAGCCTTCCATCATACCCCGCACATCTACACTCTAAGAAATTCTAGAAGACCTTGAAACAACATTCAGAACCTCACACCGCACTGCTGCCTGTGCCACTTCCCACTAAATCACACGGGGCCGGGGAGGGGTGTTGCACCTACCTCCTAACCGGCTTCCCCACTTCCATAATCTCCCCCAGGGTCCTTCTCCGCCCAGCCGGAGATCCCCCTTCTTCAGACGTAGTCTATCAAGTCACCCTCCCTTCAAACCCGCTCACGGTTTCTTCCCCACGCAGAGAAGATTCCAGATTCTTTACTGTCTCAGGCAAGAGCCTCATCACTGACCACTGCCTGAGTCACCCGTCCAACTGCACCAGCTTCCCACTGCTGCTCTGACAGGCCAAGCCCACTACCACCTCAGGACATTTGCACGTGCTGTTGGCCTGACTGTAAGGCTCTCTACCAAGTCACCTGCTTAGCTGACTCCCTCTCCTCTTCCGGTCTCTGCCCTTTTTGAACAGCTTAGATAAAGTGCGTTCCCACTGCCATTCCTGTCAACCTACCACATCTCATACTCCTCATAACACGATTTCCTCTCAGTAGACTGCATAGCCATGTGTTTGTATGGCCAGCCTCCTTTCCCCAGCAATGTACAAATTCCAAAGAGTAAGTATGTTGCCTTTAGACAGCAAAAGAGTGGTTGAACCTAACAGACATCTAGTATTTGTCAAAGGATTGAATGCGTGAGAGTTTCTCTCTCCATCCTACCTGTTTCCTGGATATCAAACCCTACTTACATCTTCCATTTCTTCTTCATAACATGTATCCTAACTGCATCACTTGTCTGATAGTCACGACCTTCTCTTTTTACTGCTTTCTGAGTTGGACCCTCAGATTCGTTCCAGCGTGAGACAGTGTTAGCGGATTTGAATCTTGTGGGCTTGTCACGGATCCCAGAGTTGGGTACAGAGTTTGTAACGGAGCAGGGCCCTGTGGGGCTCCTGGGCACAGAAGCCTTTCTTTGTCCCCCATTTCTTATGTTTAGGAAATGGGCCTCATTCAGCCTCCATGGCCTTCCCTGACAGGCAGGTTCAGACAGGTGCTGATCAGGCAAGGGAGGGGATGCAGAGACAAGGGAGGAACCCACCAAGAGGCAATAGCACAGCCGTGGGGCAGGGTCCTGGTTCCCCCGAAAAGGATGCACATAAGGACGCACCTAAGAGAAAAGCTGTATTCCTTATGCTTCTTTGAGAAACGAATCCTTTTAAAACTGCACAACATAGAGTCTCCGTGTCCTTCTTCCTGGCTCAATCGCACTGCAGACACAATCACGTGTAAACTAAAGATCAGGCCCCCTGAGCACAACTGCCTGTGGATTAAAGATTTTAGCACAGGGTGTCTTTCAGGAACCTTCCTAGTTTGTTCTAATCTCTGATCAATATGCCCTTTTCCCAGGTACTGTTTTTCTGGGCAGGAACCCAGAAAACCACCATCATGGTCAGGCCAAGATCTCCTGACTCCAGTTTGACGACTGAGTCCCCCGCAGGAAGGAGAATGCATGCTTGCCCCAACCCTGATTCCCAGCTGAAAACCTGCTTTTCTCCTTTTACCATACAACTCCCTGCCATTCTTCCCCATGGCAGACGCAGTCTCTAAGGCCTCCGTCGGCTGTGGCCTCCTTTGCCTGGCAAAGCAATAAAGGCTCTTTTTCTCCTTCACCCAAAACTCCGTCTCTGAGTTCCTATTTGGCACCAGCGGACAGAGGCCGAGTGTTGGCCACAAGTCCAGTACAGATGTTCGGCCCCCTAAGTCTTACCTTGCGGAAGGGTGCCCCCACCCACAGCACCCAAGGCACTGACTTCACCTCTGTGTCCCAGGTCTCCTGTTGTTGTCCACAACTTTCTCTTACGGGGGACAGTTTATGATAAGGATTAATATTAGTATCCACCTCAGTCCTTTTTTTTCCCTGTAAGGATCCAGATAATAAATATTTCAGACTCTGAAGGACATGAGCCTCTAGCACCACTATTCAATTCCTCTGTCCGGGGAGGAAGCAGCCATAGACCATATGCGCATGAGCAGGCAGGTGTAGACTTGGTCTGTGGCTGTAATCTGTCCAGCCCTGATTTATACTGTCTTGCTAAAAATTGGTAAATGTGGCTGCTGGAGGGTGGGGAGGGTGCAGAGATGGGCAGAGCACAGAGGAGTTTTAAGACTCTCTCATTCATGTGCAGTAACTTTTCTATAACCAATCACCTGGGAGGTGTCACATGAGCCATCTCAGTTACCACCTTACGGAGGCGCCTGTAATAAGCATGGCACCAACATGGCTGTCACCTCCTGGCAAGTCCGAGAAAAATGGGATCGTGTTTGTCCGTCTAGACAGATGCGACGGGTTAACTTTTTTGGAATTGACTATGGGGTGCAACATGGACATCAGGGATGCTCAATTTCAGCAAAACATTTGATACGGTGCTTCCCCGCAAAACCTCAATTTAAAAATTCATTCGAATGGACTCATAAGATGACTCCTGCAAGGGTTGCAAACTGCCAGCAGGAAGGCAAACGAGGGGGCGTGAATGGTAAGTAACAGTCTGCCAAGTGATGACGAAGCTATCTGGTGGAAAGCCCAGGAACTGGTGCCCAGCCAGCCCTTCACATTGCATTAATGACCAGGAAAAGAGCGCAAACGGGGCTCTTGCACTGCATGTGCATGTGAAGACCTGAAAAAAGATCACGCAAACCCGTGAAGAACAGAACAAACACAGAGAGATTACGCTGCGTGAGTTTTAGAGACGCCGCGGTGAAATGATACATGTGAAACCTTCCTGAGGTGATGTTATTCAATGAGGTGAGCCTAAAAGCAGGGAAAAGAAATGTAAATGGAGTTCATTAAAAGACAAATCCCACTGCAAGACAGAAATAATTGTGCCCTGAATAGAAAAACATCTGAAAAAGAGACATCCCATGACGGCATCTGCGTCACTGGCTGGGCAGATGCAGGGAAGTCTGGGGCATAAAAACTTCACAATCTCCTCATCAGGGACAAAATAATTTGGTACAATTATAGAGCAGACAAGTAAAATATCATCACTGTATTTTTAAATTATAGCAAAGCGCTGACTCCGTTTAACTCTCTCGGGGCAAATACACTGTAGAAAACTCAGCCCGTTGTCTTCTTTCTTTGGTGTTTTATTATTGTTGATTTTTGTCTGCTGCAAAGAAATTCCATAGGATGTTGTCTGTGCTGTCTCTGAATCCTAATCAGTCAAATGCAGATTTCTGGGTGCAGAGTTCCCATCTTGGCTCAGCAGTAAGGCACTCAAATAATATCCATGAGGACGGGGGTTCGATCCCTGGCCTCTCTCAGTGGGTTAAGGATCCATTGTTGCCATGAGCTGTGGCGTAGGTTGCAGACATGGCTTGGACCTGTTGTGGCTGTGGCGTAGGCTAGCAGCTACAGTTCTGACTGGACCCCTGGCCTGGGAACTTCCATATGCCATGCGTACAGCTCTAAAAAAGACAAAAAAAAGAAAAAAGAAAAAGAAAAACTGCTAGGTGAGAATCACCTGCATTGTTGGATGTAAATTAAAATCACTCCTATAAAGTTACTGTTCAACTTATGATAAATAGTGTTGCATTAATTTTGTTGCCAAATACATTAAACTTCAAATTCACTTTCTTGATAACATGATAATTACTTTAGATGCTGTTCGGGTATTGCCACTACACACACAGGGATTCATTTAATACTTAAAGCCTATTAAAAAAACCAAAAATTTATCTCTAGTAAAAGACCTCCCTTCCTCAATGTGGAGTGATTTTTACCACACATTGAAATTATAGCTACTGTCACAAAAACAGCATCCATTCAACCAACACGGGAACCTTTGTTTTCATGCAAATTGTACCCAAAAAAAGAACCCTACATAGATGAAGCAAAAGAGACGTCCCTTCTCTGGTCTAGCCTGTTGAGAACTTGCAAGGTGTCACTTCTGTTCTCTGAAGGAAAAAAAAAATGGGGAAAAAAATAACTGAAAAGCAACAGCTCTTCCTTGATCTATCAGAGAACTGAGGTCACTGAGCAAACTGCTTCCTCAAAAAATGGGAACAAGAGGCGGAGACAGAAGCCCAGCTGAGGGGCAACAGGAGCGCAGGTGCAGAAGCCACCGCTGCAGCCAGTATCTGTGGGAACTTCAAGCCGTGATAGATGGATAGCTGGAGGCTCCGTGTGGACTAGCTTGAGAGTTAAACATTCTGAGGAGGCCAGTATGGGGCCCCGGTGTTTTCCTGAGGGTCTCCTACTGAAGACTAGAGGAAAATCCCCTCGTTCGCAAAAGAGGAAGGAGGAAACTTAACTATTTTGAAATTCAAAGCAATCTATTCTCCTCACAAGCCTGCCGTTTCTCAAGGGAAACGGCTCTACCAGAGCCTTCTTGACACTTGACACTGGGAAGGAGAATATTCAACTCCAGCCCTTCTAGCCTCCCTTACAGGAGAAAGAAATCAGTATCTCAAGGTCACCGCAGTCTTCAGTGTAGGAAGAGGGAAACACCCAATTCAAGCTCACACAAAGACCAGTCCTACAAAAGGCTGAGACCTAATTGTGTGAGACGGTCCTCGCCCCGCACCTGACTGTGAACTAGAGAGGGGCACCTGCCCTCTGCCTCTGCAAGGACTGGACGGTGCACCTGCAGCCGCTGACCTCAGCACCCCCGGAAAGGAGCTCAGGGTGGAGAGCAGGAAGGAGGCCCTCGGTGCTCCGGGAAAAGGGGCGGGAGAGGTCTTCTATTTTCAGGAGAAAACTTGATGGGCCCAATTCTCGCCCCTCCTCATACCCAGAAGAGCACCACACTCCTTTGCGGTAACATCGGCTCCTTGGACTAGCAGCGACCTTCTGAAAAATATGTGCTTGGCTGCAGGTAACTGCCCCCTTCACCAAAATCACATAGAGACCGACTTTCCACCCACCTCTTTGAAGCAGTTTTTCAAGGGCGATCTGAAATGCTGCCTCCCAGGCCATGGTCCTCATTTTGCCCCAAATAAAATCTAACTCAACCCTAACATTGTTCTTTTTTTTCAGGCCAACATTCCTACCACATCCACAAGGGCTTAGGTTCGATCAAAGAGGACTAAAACTAAAAAGAACAAGCTTCAGACGTTGTTTAAACAGTTTCTAGAAAAACCTAAAGACAACACAGAAGACAAAAACAAGGATGCTTCAATGAAACTGCAGGCTCTGACACCACAGCTACAGCAACCAAGAAACACAGCCTAACTCCTAGCCAGAGAGACTTAAAACTTCACATGAAAGGCCTATTTTCAGGAGCTGCTTTTACCCAATATTTCATGTCTCGTTTTCAACCCAAAAAATTACAAGGCCAAAAACAATCTGGAAAGATGAAACAAACAGCAGAACCAGACGTAGATGTGACAGAGAGTTTGGAATTACCAGAGTAAGAATTTTAATAACTATGATTACTATGTGAAAGACTCTAATGGAAAAAGTGGACAACAGACAGGAAGAGATGGGTCATGTAAGCAGAGAGAAGGAAGCTCTAAGAATCAAAAGAAAATGCTAGCTATATCCAGACAAAACTATCACTCAAGATACATGCACCCGCATGTTCATTGCAGCTCTATTCACAATAGCCAAGACATGGAAACAACCTAATGCCCATTGACAGATGAATGGATTAAGACGTGGTACATATATACAATGGAATACCACTCAGCCATAAAAAAGAGCAAAATAATGCTATCTGCAGCAACATGGGTGCAACTAGAGATTCTGAGACTTAGTGAAGTATGTCAGAAAGACAAACACCACATTATATTGCTTATACGTAGAATGTGAAATATGGCATGAATGAACCTATCTACAGAACAGAAACAGAGACATGGAGAACAGACTCGTGGTTGCCAAGGGGGACAGAGTGTGATGGACGGCGAGTTTGGGGTTAGTAGATGCAAACTGTTATTACATTTAGAATTGATAAACAGTGAGGTCCTGCTGTGTAGCACAGGGAACTATATCCTATCCCTTGGGATAGAATATGATGGAAGATATTATGAGAAAAAGAATATATATATCTATGCCTGGGTCACTTGGCTGTACATCAGAAATTGGCACAACACTGTAAATCAATGATAATTTTAAAAAAGAAAAAGAAAATGCTAGAACTCAAAAACACTAGAAACGAAGAATGCCTGGCCCTGGCAGAGGAGAGAACCAGTGAGCTTAGAGCTGTGCTGAGGGAAACGTCCAAAGCTAAAATGCAAAGAAGAATGAAAAAAACCACCATGTCCAAAAGCCGTGGGACAATTACAAACAGTGTAACACGTGTAATGGAAATCCTGGAAAGAGAAGAAAGAAAGGAACAGAGGCAAGATTGGAAGTAATAAAACAAATGAAAGGAAACCAGTTCTGGGCAAAAGGTAAAATGCTTTCACTCTACTTTATCCTTTAAGATTGCTCCAGGAAGCTCTGTCAGAACCTTTGATAGAAGGAATCTCTTTAGAATAGGCATTCAAAGTCATTTCCTGAAATCTTTAATCCCCTTTGCTTCTGTGTGCCTGCTACACACTAGAGCGCCTGCGATATTAACGTGGTGACGGCTAGACAATGGGCTTCTATACACCCTATTGTATATGCCATGGTCTTTATTATCCTTAAGGAGATTAACTGCACAGCACTTATTTGTAACACAATGGGCTCACAACACATTTAGATGCTCTCTCCACTTGGATTAGGAAGGAAAACACCATGTTTTGATAAAGTAGCAACCTTCCTTTAACTCCCTGGAGGATATCCGGTTGCCTTCATCATTGTAATAATTAAACTGGCTGATGAATTTTTTGGCCTGATGACTCCGAATACAAATAAAGCTAGTATTTCTTTATACTAAAAAAAAATGCAGATGATTTTTTCAACTTTTCCATTCATTTTTTTAAGAATAGTTTTAGATTTTAGAAAATGTTACAAACCAAGGTTCTATTATTGTTAATATTTTACAGTAATATATTTCCCAAATTGAGTAAACTAATATGGATATCTCATTATTAACTAAAGTCTATACTTTATGCAAAGGTCCTTGGCTTCATTCTAAGGTCTTTTTTTCTGTCCCAGGAACCTATATAGATAACACATCATATGTAGTGGTCAGGCTCTTAGGTTTCCTGTGGCCGTAATGGTGTCTTACACCTGCCTGAGCTTTGATGACTTTCAAAGTGTGGATGAGTAGTGGTCCAGTATTTTGGAGAATGTCCACCTCTGGGGGCTTATCTGACACTCTGGTCATAATTAGAAGGAAAGTGGTGTTTGGAGAGGAAGCCGCGGAGGCGGAGTGCCGTTCCACGTCATAACCAGGGCCGCTGCTTGGTCGGACGTGATCGCTGCTCTTGTTAGCCTTGATCCCCTGGGTGGGGAAGTGGTGTTAGGCTTTTTCCCTGTAAAGTTTCTCTTTTTCCCTTCTTTTACATCCTGTATTCTTTGGAAGGAAATTATTTTGTGCAGCCCACACATAAGGCATGTGGAGTTACAGTCCACATCTATCTACATAAATCATCTGAATTCTGCACTGTCTCTCCTCTCCCATTTACCACCTCCTTCCTTCTAGCAGTATGGACTCCTGGATATGTGATACTTTGGGTCACAACACAATAGCACTTCGTGGTGTTGCTGAAATTGTTCCCCTTTGGGGAGCTCCTTCCGGGGTCTCCTGTGTGCGAGTGGCAAACCCCCATCATTTCGGGGTTTTCGTGAGAACATCCGTAAGCTCTGGCACTCTAAGATGCTTCAGGACCCCTGTATACATTGCTTGCCCCAGTCTTAGAATTACACATCCACCCAAGGATCCCTGGTTTCCTTTGTGAGAAAATGATATTAGAAACCCATTTCTGAACAACGGGTACGCTGGTGGCCACTGGGATATCGCTTGCAGGCCCTCTTGGTTGACACAAGTAGGATATACATGAATACCATCCCTTGCATGTATGCATGTCTAGAAATGTCTCCGACTCCCTCCGTTAGCACACAGATCATATCATACAGCTTTCTTTATGCGTAACCTCCCGCTGCAACAGCAAGAAACCCAGATCCCAGCACCTGCCATATATTCAGTCAATTATTTCACTCCCGTATCCATGTAGAGCGGGATCGGAATAGCTTGCCCACACGGCCCTTACTTTCAGAGCTCGTGCATGGTTCCTTCTGCCGTGGTCTTCCACACCAACGTCACTTCGGTCATCTCCACAGCTACGTAGGTCAACACCTGTCCTCTCACACACTTCACTGAAACTATTCCAGATGTGCATAACACCGTCCAGCTGTTACTGTACCTTCTAACCTGAAATCGCCCCCTTGGCAGATGACCTTTTAAATTAGCATCCATGAAGGTTCGCCCTTACTGCTCTTAAGGTCTATGGATTTGAACAAATATATAAGGCTATGCAGTCTCCATTTCGGGATAATGCCGAGTAATCTCACTCTTCTAAAAAATAATCCACTGGGATTTTACCTACTGAGCTTTTCCCACCTGCCACCAAACATCTGACCAACATCTGCCTATCATGTCTATAGTGTTCCTTTTTCCAGAATGTCGTGTAAGTGGAATCCCAGAGTGTGATGTGTTTTAATGCTGGTTGTGCTCACTTCGAATTATGTAGCTACCCCTGTTTTTGCGTGGCCTGATGGCTCACTCCTTTTTACTGTTGAATAAAATAATATCCCCCTGGAAGACATAATACCCATTTACCTATGGAAACACAAGAGTTGCTTCCGTATTTGGACACTTACGAATAAAGCTGCTGTCAGTAATTGTGTACAGGTTTTTGCATGGACATAAGTTTTCCAGTCAGGCGGTTAACCCTACATCTGAGTGGAGTACAACTGCTCAGTTTTATGGTAAAACTATGTTTAGCTTTGTAAGAAACTCCAAAGCTGTCTTCCAAATTAGCTTTTACCTCTTTCATTCCCACCAGCAATGAATAAGAGGTCCTGTTACTGCACATTCTCACCAGCGATTGCCTTTCTTGGTCTTTTCAGATTTTAGCCATTCTCTTGGGTACTAGCAGTATCTCATTAGTCTTTTAATTTGCCTTTCCCAAACACAAATGATGCCGAGCAAAAGTTTTCATCTGCATATTCACGCGCTTCCTGCAGAAGTCTTCGTGGAGACATTTGACCCATTATTTAACTGCATTGTTTGTTATTTTGAGGCTTAAAGATTCTTTGCATATTCTAGATACAAGTCCTTTATCAAATGTGTTTTGTCGATAGTTTCTCCCAGTCCGCAGCTTGTCTTTTCATTGTTTTAACAAATGTCTATTGAAGAGAAATATTTGTAAATTTCAATGAAGTCTAAATTGCCACTTTTCTCGCATGGATCGAGTGGCGTCTACCTAAAAATCTGAACAAATGCAAGACCGCCTCGATTTTTTCCTGTGCTTTCTTCTGGAAGTGTTAGAGCCTTGCACTTCACATTGATGTCCATGACCCATTTTGAGAAGTTTTGGTGTAATGTGTAAGGTCTATGTCTCCATTCAACTTTTCCCCTGGGGGCATACAACTGTTCCAGCATCATGTGTTATCAAATGCCTCTTTGCTCGTCTGTGCCACTTTTTAAGATCAGTGGACTGCATTACTGTGCGTCTGTGAGGGGCTCTCTCGTCTCAGGGATCTCGATGTCTTTTCTTTCACCAAATGTCATGTCATGCTGTGTTCATACTACACCTTTCCGTAAGACTTGAGATTGGGTGATTTTTCTCTTCCAACAATTTTCCTTTTTTCGGTATTGGCTTTTCCCTCTCTCTTTTGCTTTGCCACACAAATGTGAGCATCGGTTTATCAATATCGATGAAGAAACTGCTGGAGTTTTTTTGTGGGCCACGCCTGCAGCATGCAGCAGTTCCATGTCGAGTCGGGCAATAGGAACGGAGGCAAAGAGGCCTGGGTGTGAGGATGGTGTTATCGGCTAAGAACGGGTCTGTGACTTTTGTCTGCTGTCGATATTGATGCGGTGCTGTCCCATTTGTCTTAACTTTTGAGCCTTACCAAGTTCTCCTCCTAAGAGAGTCTGTGCCTTTTAGTTCTTTTAGCTGCGATCAACTAGAATCTTGTTGGTGTGACAGGTGGGCACAGAGCAAAGGGAGGAAATTCTGGGATCGGCTGATAAGCCAGAGTCTTTGAGTGGGCCTAGAAATTTCACAGCCCAGAGCCATATACAGCTTTCACCCTCTCTAGCAATACAGGCATCCCTTTCTGTACCTCCTCCCATCCTTCAACTCTATTCCTTTTTCTAGCCACCGAACTTTCGATCTGTTCCCTTGAAACCCCAATCCCTACAGACCTTGCCCTCCCACCCCAGCCCCTCACTCCCGCACCCTTTGGGTCTGGAAGGTCTGGAGGAGACTGGAGCAGAGGAAATATCCTTAGAGCAGGCCTTTGCTAGGGAGAAGTCTCTTGGCTTATTTCATTAAAGATTACTCTTCCCTTCCTTCTGCAAGAGCCGAGATCTTCCACCGTGAGAACCTGGTGAGGTTCCAGGAAACACAGCCCTTCAGGCTCAGGCAGACTCCTGGAAGCCTGCGGCCCCGCAGTTTTCCCATTGTCATGCTGGTCCATACTCAGCCGCTACCAACTTGCCAACACACTATGTGAGAGGTCCTACTGCCTTAGGACTCCATAGCCTCTGCTCCAGGAAGCAGGCCTCCACTGTGGCTCTTCAAACCTCTCGGCAGCAGCTTGCTTGACAGTCTCATTGCCCTGGTGGGTCAGCACTCACTGATTTTCAGTGTGTCCAGCTGTTTCTCATCCAAAGGACAGGAATGATGACTTCTGAGCCCTTTATATATGCCATAGCTGAAGCCAGCAAGGCTGTCAGTTCTCACCTTTACTCGGGCTAACTGGCAAAAGAGGATGGTTACAATAAAATGTATAATTAAATTTCCTCTTCTAGCTAGAAAGCAAAGTAAGCAGTATAGTGCCGTGTGCTTGAAGGAGGGTGGGTTTTGAAGACAGACTTCTTAGTTTCAAAACCTAACTGCTCTAAGCTTCAAGTGTCAAGTAGTAAAATGAAAATAATTAAGTGCCTACTTTAAAGGTTTACAGCGAAAAAGCACAAGCACTGGCACATAGCAAGTATTCAGTAAATCATACTGTGTAACATATTAGTAAGAACATCCCATATATTAGTTGAATTATTAATTCAACTCCATATCAAGGATGTCAATAAACCCAGAAATACTAACAGAGATAAGAAATGAGGCTACATCGTAGCCCATTATAGTCTGAATCTACATGACAGCCCAAAGCAAACTTAAAGCAAACAGAAGGAAAGGGAATGGAGGTTTTCTCCCCAAACATTCCACTTTAGCCTTAATCAACTACGGAAGTAAATATCAAACTAATTTGACAGCTTCTCCAAGACCAAAAATTCCACAGCCTCGTGCAAAGGAGGGTAAAGTTAAAAGGACAGGAGAGATTCGTTTTCACTGGTAAAACTTCTCTAGTTAGTGTTTGCGGTTCAGATAGAATATATTTCCACCACCTAGAAAGTCAAATAGGAACACAGGACTCTACTATCAAGGAAAAGAAAAACTTAGTGAGACTGTGTGAGAGTCTGTCCCAAGGAGGTTTGACACATGTACCTGCTATGAGATGTCACATCAGGAAATTGACATTTAAGCCCCGTAAGAGGGGAAAGTGCCTGAGTTCCTAAAAAGTCCTTGTAGCTGGAAGACAACTGGCTTCATGGCCAACATCTCCAAAAAAATTTGGAAGGACCAAGAGATCTTACTGTCCCTAAGAGGGGGCGCGGAGCGCTTCCCCAAGTCCTGGACATGATCCATACCCTGACCAAGAGGCAGTCCTGAGCACTCAGGGTGGATTGAAAGGTTGCCGATCATCTGAGCGTCGTACCACCTGTGTGAATTAAGTCGTATCATCCTGACCAAGAGGTAGTCCTGAGTACTCGGGGTGGATTGAAAGGTAACAGAGCTTGCCGATCATCTGAGCGTCGTACCACCTGTGTGAATTAAGTCGTGTCCTTCACCTACTTTAAGAAGGCTTGTAACCTTTGGCTGCATCTTTATTACTTTCTGCCAATCACTACACCAGTATACCCTGGGTAACTATTTTATAGTGGTCTGGGTCAGTCCAGGGCAAAGAAAATCATTTAATCAAAACCAAAATCAATAAAAACAGCACCTTTTTGGCTACAGTTTGTGGAAAATACCATTCCCTCAAATGCCTCCTCACCAGTCTCTGGGAGCATCCAGTGTCTAACCTCAGTTCTGCCTGTGGGCAGCTGCTCCTTCTTTCCTGAAGCACCACGATGCCTCCTGCTGAGGCCATGCCAGAGGGGGTCATTTCTACCCTAAAAGTGTCTTGCACGTGCTGATACGGCATCAAAAAGGTCATGACGCCTCCAAAACCACAGGCACCCTCTGCCGTGGTTTCCAGCGTCAATGCTATTCTTCCACCAAAATGATGGAAGGTGCTTCAAATCAAAGAGCCCATTCTGAGTTTACTCACTTTTATTTTAAGACTTCCCAGGGGACTTTGTTATGAATCTATAGGTGTGTATGTATGAGATCCCAAGTACGTCCAACTATTTTTTTGGAATAAGAAAGCTCCCCCAGGTCTTAAGGTGAGATCCTCTTAAGGTTGTATCACCTTGAGATGTGCGCAGACCAGGAAGGGAAACACAGAGTCTGGACACACAACTAACATTCTTTGATCTGAGACAGACACACAAACACACATATCTGAACTAAACTCGAGTATTTACCCCCTACTCCCTATCAAATCCTGACATGATGGTTATGTTTTGTCTTTGCATTTAAGACAAACTAATGATAAAGCTTTGTATCATACTTACAAATTAAACCAAATAATATACATATGAGAAGCTAGCTGTCAAATATTTAATAAAGCCAAGAGAACAGAGTTTCGGTCTCAGTTGGGGTTTCCCTAAAGGGGTCTCTGGTGAGGAGTTTGGGTTCTGAACGACATTAAACCCAGAGATGTGAGAAATCAGCCAAGACTTTCATTTTCTCTCATTTGACGTGTGAAGTTTCCTAATATCACAGACTGATGGTATAGTTCAAGCTCCTAGAAAGGTTACAAATCACTGGTCTCATTTGACAGATTTAACTGAGACATAGAGAAAAAGTGAAGATATGTGCATTCAAAGACCATTACTGAGAACTGGGTCAAGGCAAAATACAAATTACTGAAGATGAAATTCATTACTGATCCTCTTCTTTGTAGGAAACTGGTATACTAGACAATCATTAGAAATATTGGTATAGATTAAATGCGTTTAATCACTCTTTAATCCCTTCAATGTGAAATGGTTTCAACATCTAAGAGATGTTTCCTTTTCTCTGTAAGATGCTGTAATACCCATGAGACCTCTGAAGTGGTGAAAGCATATTCCATTTTATTCCAGCTTTCACATCAGAACTCATGGAATCTTATAATTCTTTTCCTATAGGAAATACATTTTTACAGCAGTCTTCATCTTATAAATGGAGCTGTTTAATTTAGAGCCACAGGATGAGCCCATTGTGTTCTCAGCACATTTACTGAATTTATAACTATAATGCCTTTGGATATCTGTTATAGCTGTCATGTATTTCTATTGATCCATTGAAAATATTTTGCTTCTTATAAGGGGCACAAGGGGGCATTCATAAAGAAAGTGAAATGTGCCTTATACCTCAAGTTCTAACATGAAATATGACGGATTGGTGACACAAATAAAAGTCTAAACCAATACCTGATATTTTATTGCTAGTTGTCTATAACATAATTCAGTTGTTCTTTTCCTTGATAGTTATTGCAGCTACTTTTAAACAGGGGTACAAATGCCCTGGGGGCACATGAGGACATTCCAAGTTGTATGAGGAAACGGTCAGTTTTAAGGAAATCCATTTCCAGAGCTGCCTGACCACACGTACTCTTTCCTAAAATTGATTTGGCCACACACTCCCTGAGGTAACGGAATCATTCAGAAGCAACTTTCCTACTTCCTCCTTTATAACCTCAGTTTTCCTACTTTACAAAAGAAAATAATATCATCCTGGTGTGTACAAACTTCTGAGACACCAAGCAAGAGGCAATATTGAAATGTGGGTGCTGAGTGTTGAGAAAATCAGTAGCTTTCATGACTGGCAGCATCTTGTGGTAAGTCAGGTGTGTTCATATGTTTTGCTCTTAACAAAGCCGAAGATCCAATCAGGGAAGGCAGCTGATAATTAAATATATATCTTATGAGATGTCCTGTAAGATATCCCATGTCGTCCTCATATTAAGCTTATAAATGGCCATGTGATTTTTGGCATATAACTTGAAAACCATCAAAGTAGTCAGTGACATTGCTGTAAGAAATCTTCCATTTCCACAGTTCCTTAGTTCTTATATCCTTAAAAATAAAAATCAGAATTCTGAGCCCCTCCTTCAACCTAGCAGTATCTAGGGTTCAACTGAAGAATTATGAACTAATTGAAAATTTTAGATCTGTTCATTCATTGAAGCATGCATTTAAATAACGTTTTATTTTTATATTTAGTAGTTCATCCAAATTTTATTTTTTGATCTATGGGGTACCAATGACAATTGGAGTCATAATTTAAAACAATTTAAAGTTTTAGCAGTTAAGTCAAAGGAATTTTCTAATAAGATGTGGGGTGGTGATTTAAAAAAATGTTAAAACCGAATAATAGGATTTGGGTCAAGATGGTAGAGTAGGAAGATTCCAAACTCGCCTCCTCCCATAGACATACCAAAAGTACAACTACATATAGAACAGTTCTAAGAATGACCTGAAGATGAACAGACTTTCTACAACTAAAGATATGAATAAAAGGCCACTTTGAGACAGGTAGGAGAGGCACTCGTCTTTGAGCGGCGCTTGTCTTTGTCTCATCTTTGAGATATCGAGACACCCTCCTGTTAGAAGCTACACCTCCAGTGTGACAACCCACAGCAGGAGGGCTATCACAGACACAGAGATGCCCCTGAGGGGTGAGGTGTTAGAGCCCCATCCTGGGTTCCCCAGCCCTGACTCTGTAGCAGGGTGATGAGCTCCCCAAATGCTGAGCTTTCAGAACCAGTGGGGGTGGGGATCAAGATGGCGGAGTGGCAGGACGTGGAGCTGACCTCCTTCTCACTAATACACCACAGGTAACATCTCCATGTGGGATGAGTCTCACAGAACATCTACTGAATGCTGGCAGAAGACCTCAGGCTTCTGAAAGGGCAAGAAAATCTCTGTGTTACTGGGTAGGACAAAAGAACAAAAAAAAGAAAGAAAGGAGCTGGACTGGGACCTGCACTCCAGGGAGGGAGCTGTGAAAGAGAGACGTTCCTGCACCCTGGGAAGGCCCCTCCTTGGCAGGCACATGAGCCAGGACAGAGGGGAGCTTCGGAGGCTCAGAGGAAAGCAGAGTAACCAGTTTGGAGCAGGTAAAATGGAGAGAGACCTGCACACAGTCTGTGCTACCACCTTGTGCTCCCCATCCTGAGACCTGTGTCCACCAGGGCAGGTTGGGGCTGGGTGCAAAGCCCAGGTTTCAGGAGTCAGACCAAGGGAGAGAACCCGGGGTTGGCTGCGCAGACAGCCTGAAGGGTTGGAGTGCAGAGTACCTGTAACTGAGGGTATACACAAAAAAAGGCTGGATATTTCTTTTTTCTTTTTTTCTTTTTTTGCCTTTTGTCTTTTTAGGGCCGAACCTGAAGCATATGGAGGTTCCCAAGCTAGGAGTCAAATTGGAGTTGTTGCTGCCAGCCTATGCCAGGGCCACAGCAACACCAGATCTGAGCCAAATCTGTGACCTACACCACAGCTCACAGCAATGCTGGATCCTTAACCCACTGGGTGAGGTCAGGGATCAAACCCACAAGCTCATGGTTCCCAGGTGGGTTCGTTTCCACTGTGTCCTGATGGGAACTCCAAGTCTGGATACTTCAATTAAAATAATAATAATAAAATAAATCTAAGGAGGTAAAAGATCTGTATTCCAAAAACCATAAGACACTGATGAAAGAAACTGAAGATATAACAGAAATATACACTGTGTTCATGGAATGAAAGAATTAATATTGTAAAAATAATCATACTACCCAAGGTAAGCTACAGCTTTCATAAAATCAAAATATCAATTACATTTTCCACAAAATTAGAACAAATATTTATAAAATATGTATGAAAATATGAAAGATCCAGGAGTTCCCGTCGTGGCGCAGTGGTTAACGAATCCGACTAGGAACCATGAGGTTGCGGGTTCGGTCCCTGCCCTTGCTCAGTGGGTTAACGATCCGGCGTTGCCATGAGCTGTGGTGTAGGGTGCAGACGCGGCTTGGATCCCGTGTTGCTGTGGCTCTGGCGTAGGCCAGTGGCTACAGCTCCGATTCAACCCCTAGCCTGGGAACCTCCATATGCCACGGGAGTGGCCCAAGAAATAGCAACAACAACAACAACAAAAAGACAAACAAAAAGACAAAAAAGACAAAAAAAAAAATATATGAAAGATCCAAAACAGTCAAAAAAAATCTTGAGAAAGAGGAACAAAGCTGGAAGCATTAAGTTCCCTAATTTCAAACTATACTACAAAGCTTCAATCATCAACACAGTATGGTACTGCCACCAAAAAGAAAAAAAAAAAAAACAGTCACACAGATCAATGGATGAGAATAAAGAGCCCATAAATGAACCCACAATTATATGGCCAAATAATTTATGACAAAGAAGGTGAGACTATAAAATGAGGAAAAGACAGTATCTTCAATAAGTGATGTTAGGAAATCTGGATAGCAACACGTCAGAGACTCAGACTGGATCACTCTCTCATAAAGACCAGTTTTTCCAGCCACCACAGGGATGAATGACAGGGTTACACTTGATCAACACCTAGCTCTTCTCAAGGATGTGAGCACTAGGTGGGAAAGTTCATGGTGTTTTTCAGCACCTTAATTTGGTCCACTGCACTCTGCTTGCCTGACATGTAACAGGCACCCAATAAACACTAGTTCATCATTACACTCTGGATAAGGCGATAATCATATTTAGCAATCAAAGCAGCAAATGGAATTACCTGCAGATTCATGGAAACCCCCTCCAACCACCAAGAAATAAATCTTTCATAGGTGTCATCTATTTTGGAAATCAATATATAGCCCTTCATACAAGAAAAGTACCAGGCAGTAAATACACCCTACAGGTGCATAAGTGTAGAACTAGTGGGGTTTCTTGAAACAGAATGATACTCTTATAAGATGAAAGAGAGTCTGGAAACCATCTATTTGGGTACAACTGACAGAAGAAGCCAGTGAAGCCCAAAGGGGTTCAGGTATTTGCCCAAGGGCAGAGCTAGTTAGTTGCAAAACCAAGAACACTGGTCTTCTTCTCATTAACTAACCAGATATTTAGGGATGGAAGACATATTTCTGGGAAAAGGAAAGTACTCAATATTCATATTTATAAATAATTTGCATATTTATGAGTGTTTTTAATATTAAGAAGCTGATACTTAAGAGGCACTGGAAAAAATGATAAAGAATAGATTATTTTACATTGAGTTATCAGATAAATTAGGGAGTTATTTTTCTGAAGTCTCAATTCTTTAAAAAAAAAAGCGAAAAAAAATCTGTTACTTTACTGACCCTATTTAAATAGGCCATCTTTATTCTGTATTCTGAAGGTAACACTGTTTATTTCCTGACAGTGTTTTTCATGCATACATGATTTTTGGGGAAGGAACAAATTGGTAATTATCTTCACTCACGAAAAGTGCAATCATTTCAGTTAGTTTTTAAATGGGGCACGACTCGCATCCATAAGGCCCAATGAATAAATGCCAGTTAGGTACAGTTTAATGGCTTAATGCTTGATTCATGTTCTTTTTCTCTGTGGTTGACTCTTACAGCACATTCAGGGCAATTAGGAAATTTGGGCTTTCTTCCTGGTGTATATATAATTCCTATATTCAGAAAGCTCAGCTCAGCAACATAACAATATAAAAGTCAAATTTTTCCATGAAAAAAAAAAAAGAGGACCATACCTGTGATGACGATGGGATTAAAGATTTTGGCTAAATTTTCTGTTAACAAAGGAAACTCTTGTTTAGCATTAGCAAGTAACAAATCATAATTAGTATGTGCCTCAGAAAATGACTCCTGCAACACTTGAAAAAACTAGAGTGTTTATTTCCTACATTTAAGTCCAAACTCAAACTGGCAAACTGTGTTGATAAATTAACGGAGAGACGTTTCCACTGAGAATAAATTAAAGGCAACCCTGGAAATATTCCTTTTTAGGTTCTTCCACATCAAACAATAGCATATAACAATGTATTAGACTATGCCTCTTGCTCAGTTGTTTCAAATTTACACACATTGGGTGAGGCTGTGAATGCCGATAACAATAAAACAAGCCTCTGCTTTTCAAGCATTTAAAATTTTTCTCAATCTCAGTTAATAACCTCAAACAGTGAGTGAGAATAAACTAGTGTTTATGTGCATATATGAAAATTAGGTTTTTCAGACTTGTGGCCGCCAAGGGAGAGGGAGTGGGGTGGACTGGGAATCTGCGGTTAGTAGACACAAACCACTACATTTAGAATGGATAAGCAGTGAAGTCCTACTGTACAGCCCAGGGAACTATACACAATCTCTGGGGATGGAACGTGACGGAAGATGGAATGAGAAGAGGAACGTGTATGTGTGTGTGTGCGTGTATGGGACAGGTCGCTTTGCTGTACAGCAGAAATTGGCACATCATAAATCGACTACACCTTAATAAAAAAGAAAACTATGTGCTTCTATTTACAGAGTTGTGTTAACACTCTGCACATACTCAGACTAGGCTTTACTGCTTCTTCTATGATTCGGAAGATGAAGTTGATGAACAGTAAGGTTGGAATAGCTGGCAGGTGTAGATTCCACATGCTGCTATATTTACTTACATAATTTTCCCTTTTTCTTGGTTGCTATTCTCTCCTTAAAAGAGGAGGAACGAGCAGGATCATGAGTGTCTAAGTCTGGTTCACACTTGAGAGTTTCGCCTCCACCTTCCAAAGGAGAGCAACTCACGTGGTGCAACGTTCATCAAAATGTGAGTTCGCTAATGTTTTTCTCTTCCTTCAGCAATTTTCCTCATTCCTAAAAAGTACCTCCTAGAGTGAAATAACACTTGAAATGAGCATGCCTGTTTATGTGTTAAAGACAGATGGAGGAGAAAGAAAAGGGATAATTAAAAGGAGACGAGATGGAAAATATATTGACATTTAAATGTTCTTTCCACTCAAACGTTCATCCTCCATTCCTTTCCTTTGCGCTAAGATGAAGGAAGCAGTGGGGACATTCCTTGTTCTAGTTCATATCTGGTACCTCCCATCAGCTCACTGTCAGGTTAATAATCTGCCTCTCCAACAGGGGAATAAGAAAAAAATAGGATGATGACCAGAGAAGGACGGGGGAAAGTGAAGGACAGAAGAGGAGAGTTAGTGCTGACTTGGGCTTCTCATGGAAGGACCAGAGAGGACTTATTTAATTCCGTCATTTATCATCCTATGTAGGTATAGACATTCTATTACCAGAGCCTCCATCAGCCGTGTGGCTGCTGATGGGGGGGGGGTGTACCATATACAGCACATCATGGATCTATGACCTGAAAGAGAGACATAGAGGAAGATGATGATGATGATGGACAGAACTATAGATGGGATATTGAGGGGGATACAGATAGAAAAATAAGAGGGACTTATGAAAAGGACCAAAGAATTTGAATAAGAGGAAAACCTATCAAGGAGATCCTGCAATGAGATTCGAAAATAAGGACAATCATCTGAATTTAATAGCAAGGTAAGTTTTTAATCTTTTACTTTTGTGCACATTTTTTAAGTTTGTAGCCAAAGGAAGGAAGAACAGTGTATAGAACAGTGTATAGAGATGCACTGGGAATATTATGAGCCAGACGTGTGTGTGTGTGTATCTGATATGAGACTGTATTTTTATGAAAAATGTATAGTTCAGGCCAAGGTCATGGTCTATTGCTGCAAATCACGTTGTGTCCTAAACATACACTGAAAGGATAGATTAGCCAGTTGTTTTTTTCTATTCCATAAATTGCTTCATGGGATCCAAGAATCTAACTGAAAGTCATGCAAGAACTGTCTGTTCAAGGTCTATTCCATCCATTTCCTCCTGTGTCCTATTCCACGGGCACATGCAACCTGCTGTCTTCTTTCACACTGTCTACTTTAGGATATGTGGGCAAGAAACCCTGTAGTTTGAAGGCCAGTCGTTCAAAATTCCAAGATTTGCGAGTTGCAATCAGATTCTGTCCCCACAAAGACATTCTGACCCTGAGTCGTAAGTTCTCTGCCCACTCGCGTCGACGGCACACGAGGACCGCGCTCATCATTCCTTGATACGGTTGAGAACAAAATGCAGGCGGCAAAGAAAAATTCTCCTCACCCTCCAAAGTCACTCCCCCTAGACCTCTGACCACCCTGACTCTGCTGGGTCAGGCCACCTGCCCCGTATCTCTCTCTGCCCATCACTCCTGACAGCACAGCACAGCCAGACGGGTTCCCCTGTGCAGTGCGTCTCGAGATTTCGGTGATGGATCAGCACCTCACTCCACTGGCGATGACTACGTGTACAACGATTATATTCACCAGCCAGAAAGTGGAAACCAAGCAGGGTCAGGGCAGGACCAGGCTAAAGTCCTCTTCCCTCATCTCATTCCTCAACCCTCTTACCATAAACCAGGTGTTTTGAAAGACCAGACACAAAAAGGCCAGTTGGTAACCCACTCTTGCAGCTTACCAGGAAGAACAATGCGCCTGATGAAATTATATTATTGGAACCACTGGAGGTCTCTTTGCCAGAATTACAGGCTAAAGCCACCATTCCGAAAAAATCTAAAAGGTGGTGGGGGTGGTGAGATAAGGTGGGGGAGGAGAGAGAGAATGGGGGTGGAGAGGGAGGGTGGCGGAGGCGAGGGAGGGAGGGGAGAGAGGGTGGGGGTGGAGAGGGAGGGTGGGGGAGGCGAGGGAGGGAGGGGAGAGAGAGTGGGGGTGGAGAGGGAGGGTGGGGGAGGCGAGGGAGGGAGGGGAGAGAGGGTGGGGGAGGCGAGGGAGGGAGGGGAGAGAGAGTGGGGGTGGAGAGGGAGGGTGGGGGAGGCGAGGGAGGGAGAGGAGAGAGGGTGGGGGTGGGGAGAGCTTGGGGGTGGGGAGAGAAGGGAGGAGAGGGGAGGGGAGGGAGGGGAGGGGAGAGAGAAGGTCCAAGAGGTGAGAGAACTTGGGGGTGTGAATGTGAGAGGGAGACTGGAACCCAAGAAGCAGCTTTTCCACCTCTGCTCACTTCCCCTGCCCTCCCCTCCCATCTGGAAGCCAGAACCAGGGCCCCGACAGAGCTGCTGAGGGACACGGGGCAGGAGCAGCTGGTGCGACCCTCCATCCCACAGCTGTGATACCAGCAATTTCCTCTCCAACGACAGGCTCACTGACTCAAGCACGTTGTATTCTCGGTACCATGTCATGTTTCCCTCATGAAGTGTTCTATTCCCTTTAAAGTTAAATACATTCAAACGTCCTATTCTTCCAGTATCCCCACTTGGGTCTCATCAGTAGGTCCCTTCTAAGACTCACTTGAAATGTCATCAGGAAGTAGGGTTATCCAGAGATTTCCCTGGCCAAGCACTCAATGAAGAGATTTCCCCTGCGCGTGAGACTGCAGAATTTCACTCAGGTGTCTCCAGAGTGCCCACTCTCATACAAACACACACCCACGGGTACAGCCCTTTCTATCAGCTGGAGACCAAATCACACCCGTATTCGCTTCCTTGTGTGTAAGATGCACTGTGCTGGATTATACGGGTATTGAAATGAGCAAGAAAGAGACACAGCTCTCACAGGCTATACATCATGATTTACGTCGTTGGTCCTTTTGGTGTTGGCCGTCCAGGTCACTGCTAAGAGACTGAGCTCTGGAGTCTAGGCACACCACCTCCAGTGTCTCCTTCCTCTAAAGAGACTTGGGCAGGCATGGCACCTACCTTGAGCCAGTTTTCCCTAATCTGTGAATTGAGGAGCATGGCACCACCCATCTCACAGGGTGATGGTGAGAGTCAGATGGGATGATGGGTATGTATAAATGCTTGTCAGGGATTCTGTCAAGTAAGTCCTTAAAAAGGTGAATGGGCTGAACATATATTTTTTTGTGGAAAGAGCAAGAACTGTGCCACTGAGTAGCCCTGACTTCAACCCCAGCTCCAGCACCGACCTGTTAAATGACCTTGAGCACGTTGCTTAGGGCTTCTCTAGACCTGCCTCCTTCTGTCTACAACTGGCCTGTCCACAGGGATGATGGAAAGATGGGACATGAAGGAGTTCCCGTCATGGCACAGTGGTTAACGAATCCGACTAGGAACCAGGAGGTGTAGGTTCGATCCCTGCCCTTGCTCAGTGGGTTAACAATCCGGCGTTGCCATGAGCTGTGGTGTAGGTCACAGATGAGGCTTGGATCTGGTGATGCTGTGGCTCTGGTGTAGGCCAGTGGCTACAGCTTTGATTAGACCCCTAGCCTGGGAATCTCCGTGTGCTGCAGGTGTGGCCCTAGAAAAAGACAAAAAAAAAAAAAAAAAAAAAAAAAAAGAAGAAGAAGATGGGACATGAAGATATGCAAAATACCACAGAGCACAAGGCTATGACAGCATTCATTATAATCTCACCATACAAACACAGCACTGTGGAAAATGATCTAAAGTTCCCAGATAGGAGTTCCTACTGTGGCTCAGTGGGTTAAGAACCCAACACAGTGTCTGTGAGGACACGGGTTCAATTTCTGGCCTTGCTCAGTGGGTTAAGGATCCAGCACTGCTGGGAGCTGTGGTCTAGGTCGCAGATGGGGCTCAGATCAGGTGTTGCTGTGTTTGTGGTGTAGGTCTCAGCTGCTGCTCGGATTCAATCCCTGGCCTTCCATACGCCATAGGTGTGGCCATTAAGAAAAAAAGGAAGTTCCCATGCAGAGGGATGCAAAGAACAAAACCATAAACCCTATCCTCCGCTTTCTGCAGGTTTGGGGCCGGCCGGCCAGCCATTCTGGAAGAAGTCGCCCTCTGCCTCGCCTCCTGCTGCTCCACGGCTTGTGAATCCTGCCTGCGCATCGGCTGCCGCCTCATTTCTCCCAGGACCGCCAGCCCCAGGCACGGACCCCTCCCTGGCCTTCGCTTTCTTGGCCCCTGGAACAGCCTCTCAGACTCATCCAGGCCATCCTCAAAACAGCAGAAATTCTAAATAAAAACCAGGGCAAGTCACACCCTTGGTTAAGTCCTTCTGGAAGCTCCCCCTCGTCCTGGGGATAAACTCCAAGCCCCTCAAAGGGACCTCAGCCAGCTGCTGCCACCTGTCCCACCGTTTCCTGAACGGGCCGCGTGTCGAGGTTCTGAGTGTGCCCTCCCCGGCTTCCAAGCTTCGCACGTGCCCCCCCACACAGGACTCTCCCCTCTCCACCTTGCAGACCATGCCTGTCCCCTCGGGGGAGGTACCGCTTCCTCAGGGGGGCCTTCTCCACTCCACCCAAGGTCGCAGACCACCCAGGCTGCACCGCGGTCGCACCCACTGCTTCTCCCGGCTCAGCTCCAACAACCTGAGTGACATCACGCTGCTCTCCCGATAGCAAGATCGGCCCCCTTCACCGCAGGTCCCTTCTTTAGTGCTGTGTTACCCACACACAGGTAACTTGCAAGCAAGAGCACAGAGAGCTGAGTGGCACTGAGAACGGTCTCGATACTTACATTGCAACAGAACAAAGGGTGGGAAAAAAATGTTTACATGTAAGTGTAACTTGGTCCCCATGCTGTACAGCGGGGAAAAAAAATAAAAAAAGCACAGAGAGATGCACATCCCAGCCTTTGACAGCTTTGTTATTTTCCTCAGAACTGAGTGAAGAAAAAGAAAATTGAAAACCTCTTCTAATTGGTTCCCTCGTTTGCAAAAAGCAGAAAGGAGAAAGAAAAACTTGACTGTAAGCATCCTGCTCTTCCCTCCACCTGCCCCAACATCCCACTTCCACGTTGGTGCTTTCCCCACCGAAAGAGCAACTCTGGGCATTCGGCAGAAATGTCTCTAGAGAGGGTCTGGAACCCCTTAAAAGTTGGTCATGAGAACAGAGATGTGAAAAGAACTGTCTCTTGGGCTGGAATTCATGCCCCTCATGCCAGCAGCTGCTGAGAATGGAGCACTGCCCCTGTCTCCACCGCACAGTAACCCCCAAGCCCAGAGAAGAATCTTCCCACCAGCACCCGGAGCACAGCATCCCAGGACAAGAGGCAGAGCCAAGGGCTCGGGGCGGTCCGGGGTCACCCAAGCTAAAACCCGCCCCTGGAAAACACACAAAGCCTCTCCTCGGAGAAGTACCCGATCCTCCTCAGTGAGTGCTCTTCCTGGCACATCTTACCCTGCTTTTCTCCTCCCTCCCTCCGCACCACGCTCAGAAATCTCACTCCCAGAAGCGAAGAAGGCAAGTCCAGTGCCGTCGCCCTCACTGTATGTTCCCTGCAGAGGGAAGGGTCCCTGTTGCCCAGGAACACCCATCTGTCCCTGACAAAGGCAGAGACTTTCAAGAGCCCTGGAAGGTGCAGTTGGGGTGACGACGGGCACCAAGCCAGCTGGAGGGGGGAAGGCCTGGGCCAGCCCCTGCTTTGCCCCATCCACGTTCCTGTTTCCAAGACCTGCCCTGCAGAGCTGGGCCCTGGGCACAGGCACACGGCCCCCTCCAGGGCGCCCGCCTCCAGAAACAGCACCACGTCCAACAGCTCAGGGTTCTTATTCTTTATTTTAAAAATCCAAGGTTTGCAGAGTTCCCGTCATGGCACAGCGGAAATGAATCCGACTAGGAACCATGAGGTGGCGGGTTCGATCCCTGGCCTTGCTCAGAGGGTTAAGGATCCGGCATTGCCATGAGCTGTGGTGTAGGTTGCAGATGCCGCTCGGATCTGGTGTTGCTGTGGCTGTGGTGTAGGCCAGTGGCTACAGCTTCGATTCGACCCCTAGCCTGGGAACCTCCATATGCTGCAGGTACGGCCCTAAAAAGAAAAAAAAAATTAAATAAAAATAAAAATCCAAGGCTTGCAAAGACGTTTTTAGTCTGAAGCGGAGCACGGATGAGATGAACATGAGTAGGACTGAAAGGAACCTGTCCTGCTGAAATATCTGCCTCCAGTTTCCAGCATTTCCAGCGACCGCTTCTCAAGTGTGGTCTTCTGAGAAGAGCTATGTGGGGAGTTTTCCCTCAACGGGTCCGTTAGGAGAAGGAAAGGATATTTTTACAACATCAGTGATGAAAACCCAAGTGATCAAATTTAGAAAATGTTGGAGGTTGGTCACATGTACTTCCACAGAGAAATCAACCCAAGCTAGAGCTCCGCCAGCAAGAAACAAGTCGTACTTGACAAACCATGCGTTAGCGGTGGGAACGTGAAATTTCTATTTTTGAACTGATAATGTTTATTAGTTATGCTTCCCATGGCTCTGTATTATTAATTTATACTTTAGTATTTTCCTAGGTTACGAGACTTATTATGTTTTTCTTTATGGATTTTTAAAGAGCTGATTACACAGTCTTTCAGTTAATCAGGTCACTTTGTAATCCTAGAATATAAAAGGCATTTGGAAAACGATAAAAGAAAACATTTCCTATGTGTGATGACAATTTAGTAAATCATTTCATAATTTGATTTGTTGGAAAGAAGGCAAAATGCTATCATAAGCTCTTCTTCATAGTTGGGTAACTTACTAAATGTAAAAATAAAGAAAACACATTAATCCATTAATGTGGTCTGCATAGAAATTAGGATTTCAATTATTCCCAGAAGAGAGCACCTCATTTAGCTAAAATTTACAGTAAACACATCTGGGGGCTTCAGCCTAAGCCACGGCCCCAACTCTAGAAACTGCCCTCTGCCTATAGGCCTCACCAAAGTGTAAGCTTGAATCATAGCCACAAGCTGAACTGAGTCAGTTAGTTAGTTCTCCGGCGAGAATTTAAACACTTTTAAAACACACAAAGAGGAGTTCCCTGTCATGGCACAGTGGAAACAAATCCAACTAGGAACCATGAGGTTGCGGGTTCCATCCCTGGCCTCACTAAGTGGGTTAAGGATATGGCGTTGCCATGAGCTGTGGTGTAGGTTGCAGACTTGGCTCAGATCTGATGTGGCTGTGGCTGTGGCGTAGGCCGGCAGCTGTACCTCCTAGTGGACCGCTAGCCTGGGAACCTCCATATGCTGCAGGTGCGGCCCTAAAAAGCAAAAAGCAAATACACACACACACACACACACACACACACACACAAGGAGACAGAGGCTCCTCATGGTGAATACATGGCTACCTAAAGACTAGAAGGGTATATTCTGGGTCAGGTGGCTTTGATGAATAAGCAGAGAAAGCCAACTGACTGAGGGAAGGAGAAAAACAGTACAAATGTCAATAGAAAAGCAGCGACTCAGGAAGGCATCCTCAAAAGGAAAGAGTGAGATGCTAAAAAGCTTCCTCACCTCCAGAACTAAGGACGTGGGGTGTGGATTACACCCACACTATACCTGCAGTAGAATTTACACCCAATCCCCACAGCCCATGGCCCTGGGCATTTGGGGACACAGATAAACCTTTTTTTTTTTTTTTTTTTTTTTTTTTTTGTCTTTTTAGGGCCTCACCATGTAATATGGACGTTCCCAGGCTAGGGGTTGAACTGGACCTGTAGCTGCCAGACTGCTCCACAGCCACAGCCATAACCACTCGGGATCCAAGCCACGTCTGTGACCTACACCACAGCTCATGGTAACGCCAGATCTTTAACCCACTGAGCAAAGCCAAGAATTGAATCCACATCCTAATGGATTCTGGTCGGGTTCTTAACTCGCTGAGCCACAGCGGGAACTCCAAGGGACATAGATACACTATCAAGTGCTTGAAGTTTCCTTTTTTTCCCTGATAGATTTTCTTTTCATTTAACTTAGATGGAATGAATTTTCTCTTCATGCAAACAATCGCTGGTCAAAACAGCACATGCCCACATAGATTCTTGAAATTTAGGAAAGTAAACTTTTGCCTTAATGAAACTGGTTTTTTGAAAAATCCATGGCATGTGAAGGAAAAGTTAAGTTATATCCGCATTGGTACTTGTAAGCTAGAGCAACACTATGAACAGAGTGAACTGTTTCAGAGTTGATTTTCTTTCATCATCTTTCTTTTATCGCTTATAAGAGTTAAACATTGATTAGTGGCTCAGATCATGCAAAGATGGCTCCAATCCTGTGAACGTAAACCAGCTTTCTGCATAGGGAGGGGAAGCTCTGATAGGCAGCAGTTGATACGTTCTGTGGTTTATATAACTGAGTAAAGATGCCCTACTAATTATTAAGTCTTTACAGCGTTATTTTCTATTAGGTAAATCCTACCGTCCACCCAGAACTTGCAAACTAAGAACAAGCTGCACAACAGTTATTATCCCTACTATGCAGGAGGCAACAGGTACTCATTTTTGTAAGATCCTAGAGCAAAGTCCAAAAACAATGAAGGCTACTGTTTCATGGGCATCAAGATGCTAAGACTCAACATATGGTAGTTTATCAATCTCCAGTTACTTTAATTTTCACGAGGTAGAGTTTATACTCATGTCCCTACCACTCGCCTCGATTCCCATCATCTCATTTCATCCTGTGCATCTACAGCACAAAGAGTTACTTGGCGTTTCTGAACACATCATATTCTTGTTGTTAAAAACCATTCGGCTTCACAAACGATTCTCACACTTCTAAACCGCTACTCATTCTCTGGCCCCAGCCAAATCTCAACTAACCCATGAGTCCCGCTCCAACGCCTCAGACAGAATCACTCACTACACTCTTGCATTTAAACAGCCCTTTTGCAGGTATGTTTTAGCTCGTACTACAGAAAATGGTCATCTTATGTCTACACATCTCACCTGCTATTTAAATCTTAATTCTCAGTGTCCAACACTACACCTGATGGAGAATGGGGTGTTCGCTGATGTTTAAAGGATGAATGACTGATTAAAAAATACTTGCTACCTTTTCATAAGCAAAAAAAAAAAAGTATTTTTAAGTATAAATGAATAGGGTTGTGATGGATCCTTGTAACTAAAAAAAAAAATTTAAACAGTTTTCCTAGTCCAACTAAGTCACTTAGAAAATAAATTGGAATAACTTAGAATGCGAACTGTATTTTCAGAATCAACTCCACTTACGATGTCTGCCACGACACCACCACAGAGCTTGCATGTGCAATGCTACTGCCGAAGTCCCCGGCACCGCCAAAGGGCTTCTGTAATGCAGAAGAAGAGAGTTTTCTGGTGGTCTTGACGTTAAGGAAGGATTCAATTCCCTCTGTGCCGCAGCTCCCACCATGGCTCAGGGGAAACGAATGTGACTGGTATCCATGAGGACACAGGTTTGATCCCTGGGTAAGGACCTGGCGTTGCCGTGGCTGTGGCGTAGGCCAGCAGCTACAGCTGCCATTCAACCCCTAGCCTGGGAGCCTCCATATGCCACGGGTGCACCCCCCCCAAAAAAATTAACTTCACTCAGTGCCTTACTGTGACCCTCAACCCAAGTCACCCCCATTTAATAACAACTGTTCTACAATTAAACTTCCCTGATAACAGCTTCTTATAAAGCTGTGTGTATGTGCATGTGTGTGTGTGTGTGTGTGTGTGTGTGTGTGTGTGTGTGTGTGTGTGTGAGGGCAGGGGTGGGTTGGGGAGAAAGAGAAGGAAATGAAATAACAAAAGTCTTAACAGAAAGCGGTTCTTGTGTATTACCCTACTTTACAGACAGGAAAAAAACGACCCTCAGAGAAACTGAGGAACCTGCTCAGGCAGAGCCTGAACCTGGGCCCTCTCACAACTCAGGGATGTTGAAGATAAAGACACACAATAAGGTGGCAGCCCCTACCGCCCCCTGTCCTTTCTCTGCCACTATGATCCTCAGGGGCCTGAGCCCTACCCAATGCAGAGTTAGCAAGACATAGCTCAAATGGATGCGCTTGTTCTCGCTGCTCAAATTCATTCTTGACCTTGAGAAAGTCACCTCACTCTGAGCATCCATCCACCGATCAAGATGAAAAGAGGAATTGTTATTGCAGCATCTTTATTAATGAGCTTGACTAAAATAAAGGAACACGCATGTAAAAAGGGGCCCTTTCAACCAAAATGGTGGCTTGGGACTAGGATTATACCTGATTGAAACTGAACAGGGTCATAGATACAAACACATGCATTTTTAATTTCCTGTTGGTAACCAAACATGCGTAATTTAGAACAAAGTGAACTGACACATTCTAATGTCTTTGATTCATTGGATGTGGACCTCGGCTAATTTATATTTCCCTAATCTGAGCAAAAAAAGAAAAAAGAAAAAGAAAAGAAAAGAAAGCCGTGTCTCAGAAGTGAGAAACGTGTTCTCTGAAAAAGCAGATGGGACATGTTTTCATTTTTATGAAAGACTTGGCTGTACAGTTCTCTATTATATATTAAATGACTCCTCTGATTTGAAGAGCTTTCAAGCTGAACCTACAAGCTGACAGTATTACCCGATATAAACAGTCATTTGACAGGAAGAAAAGAGTCTTTCCATCTTCTCCTTAATCTTTATGCTTCCTTCTCGGCCCCTTTCCACTGAAAACACAGAATGGACTCTGGACTATCAGGTCTTAGCCCGGCTGTAACGCAGTTCTTCATCCAAGGCAATTCCGAGCATTTTAAATGGAGAGGAAATGAAAATGTGTACCCCCAGCTGACTGACTGCCTATCAATATATTTAGATCCGCTTAATTTTTCCCACAAAATTTACAAGCATTGAAAATGCCCTCAAGTATCACGTCTAACCTGGACCCCTTAAAGGGAACAGGAGAAACACTTTCCAATCAATTCTCCCAAACTCGTAAAGGAAAGCCACCCCTAATCCAAGCTCACAAAATGTGGAAAGCCAGAAAACTAGAATACTTGCTCTCGCCAGTTTGGTTTTGAAAGCCGCAGAGACTCTCAAGAACTTTGTGACCTAATAAAATGCCTGCCGTCAGGACTGATGTGTCTGTGTCCTTGAAAATGCACTTTGTGATGACACGGATGGTTTCTGCACTTGGGTAACAGCATCAGCGTTTTCACCCAGCTTGGTCAAGGGCATTTCTCTTCCCAAATACTGTTTGGATCAACAGCAGCTCAAGAGCATTCATGAGGAGTGTTGAAGTGTTCCTTCCCTTTTCTGGACTTGAAAGCTGGTGTACATGACCAGAATCCCACGGACACATGAAGAAATTAGAGCAAAATCTTACACGGGAAATTCAGGCTGTCCAGTCGCAGCTGGCCTCTTGACATGAGTCATGTGTTTCACCCTGACTAGTCTACTCCATCTCTCACAGCCCCAGACCTTCAGCTCACCACTTCACGGAGAACTTCTTTTTAAGTAAATGTCCACTGACCTGAGCTATCTCCATTTTTCATCTATCCACATAAAAACTCTCTCTCTCTATTTAGTCATCCGATTCTCCCCCCTACTTCAGATTTTTCCTTTCTTCCTGGAACTAAACCTAATCTGATACCTGCACTTGGCAATTTCTCAGACTGGCTTCATCCAGGTATATTTTTAAATTTCTCCTTTACCCTTCTAGACAAGAGCCATGCCTGATTCCCCAGACTTAAACCCTCTCCTTAACCTTGAAGTCACTTAAAGTCACTGTCTTCTCTCCCGGTGGGGTCTTTTCCCAGTTCTTATTACAAAAGTGCTAATCATTTTTTTACTTAAAAATTAGAAAATATAAAAAATCAAAGAGAAAAAAGTCAGATTGCGACCCAGTAATAGCCAGTGTTACTAAAGGCATGCACAAATACATTTTTATTAATATTTAATAAAAATCGATTATATACTGCAAATATAAAAGTTAAAGATAATATAAACTATAAATGTTTCATTGACCAATATTTACGACGAATGAATTTCCATGCCAATAAAAGTAAATCTATCATGATTAAAATGATTATATTTTGGCATCTCTTGTGGCACAGTGGGCTAAAGATCTGGCGTGGTCACTGCAGTGGCTTGGGTCCCTGCTGCGGCATGGGTTCAACACTTGGTCCACACGCCACAGGTGCTATTATAAAAAATGACAGTATTTTATCTGATCATATGGAGTATTTAACCAAATCTCCAATATTGCTTATGTGCTGGGTATCTAATCTTCCTACTATAAACGATGCTACAATAAAGATTTCTCCTGCACCTCTGCACACTTGAGAGATTATAACCTTGGAGCATGACCTTGAAGAAGAACCATGGGGAACATTTTGAAAGAATAGCACATGGGCATGGACCATTTACCTTGCCATCGACGCGTCTCTTCAACTGTCCATGACAGGGGTTTAGTCAGCACTGCTTTAATGAAATTACTCTCTCAAAATGAATCGTGACATTTTAATTATCCAATACAGTTATCACCCCAGTCTTCATCCTTCTTGTCCAGACACAGGTTGATAACGATCACTTTCTTCTTAAAACTGTCTCCTGATAATTCCCATGGCATCACTATCTCAATTTTACCCCATCTTTCCTTTTGCTTCTTGCCTACGTGATTTCTTGCTTTTTCTGCAGAAAGAGACGTTCCTATTTCTCTCCCCAGATTTTATTTTCTCACTTTCTCCTCCCTGAACCGACAGTCTCACCCACGTGCAGTTATAGCTGTCACCTTTATTTTCCCCGAGTCTTTATCTTCAGCCTAGTTTCACCCAGTTACCTGCGTGCTCCTAGACAGATGTACCCTTGTATCCCATTGATAACAAAAATAGCAGGTTTAGACTCACACGTGCCTCCCGCATGCATTCCTCTTTCCAGATTCCCTGGTGCCATGGATCAGCTCTGTCACCCTCGCAAACTTCCCACCCCTCTGCCCAAAAGCACGGTCACCAAGCTTTACTGGTTCTGCCTGAGTGTACTTTCCGCAGTGTGCTTCTGGACAAAGCGACAGGTATCTACCTTCCGTGCCCCTCTCTCTGCATCCTTACGGGGGCGGGGGAGGGAGGCCTTCAAGGACCCGGTTCTCCTCCTCTGCAAACTTGCAACTCAGGGTCACTCAGGATCCACCAAGTTCAGCTGATGGACAGATGGCTCCTCTGAGTCTCTTCACCCAGTACTCACCCTCCCCAGGTGTCCCCAGGCTTCTGGGAGAACACGGCTGATGCCCACAAAAAGATTATTGAAAATCTGAGAGCATCTCAATTCTCAGCAACCCAAGAACACAGGGAGGGGGTTTACCAGGCTGCTACATCCTGGGAATGAAATTTTGCTCCGGTTGGTTTTCCATTTTGATTTTGACTTGCCAAAGTCAAAAAACAAAGAGAGGCCCTCTAAGGAGAAAACAGTGGCAGTGGCATTGACTGTGATGACAGCACTGGCACCAGCCCTGGTGCAGGTGGCTGGCCGGGTGGTGGGGAGTGTGACTGAGCTGGTGGAAGAGGCAGTGCTGGCACTGGGGGCATCATGGTGGCACATCAGCGTGTGACATGTGCAGGAGGCTGGGAGGACCAGGGCAGTGGCCTTGGCAAAGGCAGAGGTGGTGGGGAGAATGGTACGATGGAACTCTGGGCAATCGCAAAGCCTGTAACAGAACACAGCATCCCACCAACGCCAGGACCAGATTCTGCTGTGCAACCACAACCCACCTTATGTGTCTTACAACCCAGGTGGCACACTTTCCCAGCCTGAAATGCACATGGGAACAGCACGTGAAATGACAAAAGCCAGCCTGAGACTCGAGTCCATCGCAACTGGCACAGGATTTCCGGGTCATCTAGTGAAATTTCTTCCAAAGTAGGAGTCAATTAAGATGTTGAGATGAAAAGCAACATTTCACAGGGGATCCCTAAGCCATGCTCTCCTGACAGTGCAGACATGGGGTTTTATGGTTTGAATCTCTAGTAAAGCAGGGCTGAGATGAGCCAATATCCGCCACTCCTCCCCTTCCACTGCCTGCAGGCAGGAAGATTCGTTAGGGTCCGGTTTTCTGAAAATAGCTTTATTCTTGACAAATCCTCTAATAAATATTCAGGAGACAGAGTTCATTGACAATCCCGCCCCCCCAGATGGGAAGCTAATTAGCTGCTGATACCTAAGCTTAACATTTAGCTTTCTAGCACCAAAAAGGATTCTTTTAAAGGTGTTTATTTGGAATGTGAAAGATAAAGTGGAAAGAAGTATGGATTAGGACCTCAAATTTGTCCTCGCAAAGGGTTCTCTTTTATTAAAGGAGATAACTAGAAAAATCACACTGTTTAGGGGGGCGAAGGACAGAGTCCTTGAGGAGTCAAGAATTTCTTGGTTTTTTTTTTTTAAATGCTGTCTGCATTTTAAGATGTTAATTCCCCCCCCATAGATGTTTAAATAAGGTCATCAAAAACCCAAGAGTCCCCAAACTTTAAAGATTACTTTTCCAAAAGAAGGATTTCAGCCCAGTCACTCAGTTCTTTGCACTTAATCCCCCAAATCAACCCCTCAAGAAACGGCTGTAGCCCAAGGTTGTATTGCAGGGAAAAGCCATTCACACAGGGTGCAATCTGTTTCGTGACCATCCTACAGTTAAAACAGCAAATGATTTTGTTCATCAGTTGCCACCGTGGCCTCTCCCACTTCTGCCAGACAACATGAACCGGGACCAAGAAAAGTCAGACTTTTAGACCTTGCTATAGCATACATGTGATTTCCTTTCATTTCAGGATGAAATTTAGAAAATAATTGGTTTGCTCTTATATCATTCTTCTCCTTTTAGAAGAGTTCTTATGAAAGAACCTGAACTGGGAGTTCCCCCTGCAGCACAGCAGGCTAAAGGATCCAGCACTGCTGGAGCTGTGGAGTAGGCCAAAGCTGCGGCTCAGATTCAATCCCTGCCCCGAGAACTTCCATATGCCTCAGGGGCAGTCGAAAAAAAAAAAAAGAACCTGAATTCAACACCATTCAAATTAAGAATCCTCCCAAAATTCAAGTTATGTGGTTGGCATGTAAGGCAACTGAGGCCCCAATATTTCCCCAACAGACTTGAAATCCATCGGAAGTTCTAGGTCCCACCAAAGCTTACCCAGAGCTCTGTCCCTATCCTGAGCCTTACACTAAGGAAACCCATTACTTGTCACTCTTCCGAGTCTATGGGCACCATGGTGTATGATGGGTGCCTTTTACAAGGACTTCAACTCTAATCAAGCACCTAGATAACAGTTTGAAAGGTCAGAAAGAAAATGTAAGAACTATCTGGTCTATGGAAAATAATCAGTGAAAAAAAATTTTCCATTACCAATCACTTACTGTCATACAGCAATAGCTTCAGAAAGCTCATGAGTCCTCTTCAAATGAAAAGAAATTTACACACACATACTCCAAACACTCCTATGTCTTTGCAACTTAGCGTCAAAGTGTGCATCATTTTATGCCAAAGGACTTACGCAGTAATGGGGCAGTTCTCCCACTCAGTCTTCAGCGGTGGGATGAGCCTGGAGCCTAGAAATCTGGCAGCAACCAGAGGCTTCTCAGATCAGGGAGGGTCTTCCAGAAATTAGTGAAAACAGGTTTATAAGAACTTTACTTTTGCCAAAGAGTTCATCCTTTCTGTTTCGTTAGATAATTGAGAACCAAGTTTCCTACCAGCAAATGTAAGTGCTACAATAAAACATAAAAGAAAACTGAGTCTGCCTCCCTCTATCATTAAGTCCATCCACGGTAATGCTTTTGCTTAATTTATCAGAGCGCTGTGTCCTGTGTGATTTGCTGCAACATAGATCTATCCAAATAAATTTGAGGAGTTTTACAGTGCACTTGGTAGGAGGTAAAGATTTTCATGCTCCGAACGCAAACCGGCATCAAGAATTAATGATGCACAATTTGTTGGGTGATTTACATCCTTCCTAGCATTCAGGATTCATTTCATAACATGCCGCAGCTGTGCCTGTCCTCTCAATCCTGTCTTCCTAGATGCTGAGTGGGGTGTCATACCTTCTCAAATTATGGCGACACCATACCTCTACGAGCAGGCTATACACACACACAGATACAAACACATATACACATACTGCATACACACACACATATATACATGTTTATGTGTGGATGTGTATTATATTTGTGTGTGTGTGTGTGTGTGTTCAAGAGGGAAAAAAATGACAAAAGCAGAAGAGGATTTAGAATGCATATAAGGCTGATGAACACCTCAGGGAAACTCATGGTTTTTTATTATGGTCATAATGCATAGATTTTTTTTTCGTTTACTCTTTTCTCCTTGTTTGGCCTCATTCTACTGGGGCCCTATATTGTCCCAGACTCCAAATCTCACTCCTTTAGACTTGAATGTTGGTATAATTATTTTTAAAAAGATGAATGCTAATATAAAATTGTTACATTTTTAAACAAACATATAGCCAAATGGTTGTCTACTTCTTCAAGTAGGGAGATAGTCAGTTTATTATAACAATGGTCATCTAGGGAGATAGTCAGTTTATTATAACAATGCAGGCAGGATTCAAAATGCTGTAAAATCGCTCTTTGGCGTTGCCTCTGAAGTAAGCAGCATGTTCTGCTGAGTGTCCTCCTCAGTAGGAGAAAATCCTCATCTTTTGAAGTTACGCTGTGAATAAATTTGGAGATTCTGTTGAATACTATTTGAAGTCTTTCATAAGATTCCATTTAGATCTATGTGAGAAATGATATCTATTTAGCTATTTGGGGAGCACATACTATATGTGAAAGGCTGGGCATGCAAAAATGAGGAATAGAGAGTACTTGTGCCGATAGCTTGTGGTGTGGGTGAGAAAGACATACAAATGGACCGTCTCAAGACGATACATCTGGCCCAGAGCTCTCCTGGAACACACGGGGCCGCTTAGCTCCTTGCAAACTCTGGAGCCTCCAGGTAAAGGTTTCCTGGGGATGAAGACACTTAAACTGAGACTTAAGGGATGAGCAGGAATTAGATGACAAGGGGTACAAAGCACAGTGCAAGCAGAAAAAAACTGTGTGATTAAAGGCAGCTTGACAGGTGATGAAAAACCATTTTAGAAGCATCACGGCGTGACATGCAAAAGTTGGTGAGGACAGGAAGAGCAGAACAGGGACGAGAGAAAGAGGCAGGGGTCGAGCCTCAGTGGGTTTATGTTTTGGTTTTTCGGCATAGCTCGTACCAAGGAGGTGTTTCCAAGGGCAAGCCAGGGAACACGGTCAGAACTGCACTGTGAACAGCTCACCCTGAAAGGATCACCCCCTCCGCCCCCCCATGTCTGGACTCTGGCAAGAAGAGCATGACAAACAGTGAGAACAAGTGCTAATGACAGTGAAACCAAACTAGAGTGGATAAAGTAAAAAAGCATTTAGATATTATAAATCAACTGTACCTCAATGAAAATAAAAATAAGTAAATAGCACTTAGCCTATCAAATTAGCTGGTTATAATCACTGATTTTATTTGGTGGCCAAGAGGAAAAAGAACTCCCAGGGTGATGTCATGAGGACTTAGCGGGAGCCACGCAGGCTTGGTGGGATGGAGGAGAGACTGAGAAGGGAGTTCTCGGAGGCAGATTTGAGCACTCAACCCCAAGAGAACCCACCGCAACCCAGGAAGAGGAAAGCCATCCTGGGAAAACCCAAAGCCGTCATTCTGCAGAGCACTACTTCGTAGAAATAAAGGACACCTTATCTTAGAATTTGGTTCCAGCAAACACGATGGAGAACTAAGAAATATCTGCAATATTCAACAGCTCTACTCAGAGCTGGAGTAGAAGCCAATATACAATGAGGTTAAAAAAGAATACATACTGGACTATAATAAAAAACCCCTCCTTGAGACATGTTTGCCGAAACTGTCACGCATCCTCTCATGAAGAAACACACTGAGTATTGATGTCAGAAACATGTCACCGTATGTCATTTCAGGCTGGCTAATTTCATACATGTTCATGGTGTGTGCGTCCCTGCTGAAGTCGGAAGTGTATGATTTCACAGTCTCAAGCATATTTTGTCATCTTTGTGGTCTCTGAACAAGTGTAACTTACTTTCATACTGTTATAGCTAGATCTACGAACACAGTGACGCCCTAAACAAAACTGCATGATTCTTGACAACCAAAGAGACAAACCCGGGTGAATAGTCTCGCTGTCGCCATTTCTGCCCAGAGGACAACACACTGCAGGACCCTGGCCCAACAAGCATCACACCTGCCCATGCACCCTGCAGATCACAGCAGGTCTCTGCCAAATGTCTGAAGAATGAAGAATGGTACAAAGAGGAGACATAACATCTCAATTACGAGCACTTATTCTTGTTCATTACTTGTTAGCTTTCGGTTATTTATCTGGGTTCAGCCATTCTTTATCACTTTTAACAGTGCACAAAAACACATTCAAAGCACTTTTTGTTTTTATTAAAGTATAGTTGATTTACAGTGTTGTATCAATTTCTGCTGTACAGCAGAGTGACCCATTCATACCAAAAAAAAAAAAAATATATATATATATATATATATATATATGTTCTCTTCCTCATACTATCTCCCATCATGTTCTAGCCCAAGAGATTCTCACACTAAGTAAGTCAGAAAGAGAAAGACAAATACCATATATCACTAATACGTAGAATCTAAAATTTCACACAAATGAGCCTCTCTCCAAAGCTGTAGAGCCCAGGGAATCATATCCAAAGCACTTTATTTTAAAAGCTTAACTCTCACAGGTATCAAGGGGCCAAAATAACATCTACCTAAATATTTTTATATGCACACATTTTGAGGTATAACTTAATCAGATATCACCTAAGTAGAGCTTTTATATCATAAGCAAAATGCTTTAAGGAAATTCAGAAAGTGCAAAAGTGCAATAAACACAATTGAGAAATATTTATCACAAAGTATGTTTGTTTGTTTGTTTGTTTTTGGTAAGTCAATGTCAATTCATCTCTAGTGTCCATTTAAGAGAACGGCATTATTCAAAACTTAAGAACTTGTTTGACAAAAGAGAAAAAACTCACATATGTGAGCACACAAACACACTGAAAGTTTAGAACCAAATTTTTGGTTTAACCAAGAAAACAAAATCGGATCAGACACAAGGAAGCCACCAAGGATCTAAGTCGAAGGAGACTTCAGCACACTGCCCTGAAGGGTCATCACCCGTAGAGTGTCCCTAAACGACATCTCACAGGTGGAAGGAAGACATGGAACATAAGCCTCAGCCTGGGATCAGAGAGGTAGTAAGAGTGTAAAGCACGTGGATACACAAAACTGTCTGGAAAACACAGCAGTGACAAGCCCTGACGGAGGGTTTAAAAGAAAATCTAAATAGAAATTTAAAATAGAACAAAATAGACCCTACATCAGGAGCAGAGAGGTCTCAGGTAAAGGGCTAAGGGGGCCTCTTATTTGGGGGTGAGGGTGAAGCGGTGTAAAGTTAAACATATTATCTCAAGTTCGACTTTAATAAGTTAAGTGCTATTTTCTAGGGTCAATATTATTAGAATGGGAAGAGAGTAGATAAATTAATAGTTCTGAATGGGAAGAAACAGAATGATGAAAAAATTGTCTATTTTAACATAGCTTTTTTTAAAAAACGAGAGGAAAAAAATTGGTGAATAAGGACAAATAGAATAAACTATTGGAATGGAAGAAAAACTTGAAATGTTAATCAAAAAGGCTGATTTGTATTCAGACAAACTTAAATAATTATGACTGATGCAAAATATACATGTACAGTGATAACTGTTCAACTAGTCAGGAAAATACAATTCTAAGTATAAGTAAACTTAACACACTATGAAGTAGAGGAAGCAAAAGTTGACAGAAAAACAAAAAAAAAAAATACATATAAACCAATTATCCTTCAGAATGAGAGAGAAATACATACCAGTTAGCAATGGGAAAACAAATGACAACAGCAACAGACAGGAAAGATATGAAATAAAAGATGTACTGAATGAACTTTACGAGATTCCATAAACAAATACACAGCTATGTATTTATATCTCAGTGCAATAAAACGTTTTTCAATAAAATTCATTTCAAACACATACATAAAATATGGCCAAAAATAGTTGAAATATTCAATTAAAAAGTCAACAAATTTTTTTGGTCTTTTTTTGTCTTTTTAGGCCCACACCTGAGGCATATGGAGGTTCCCAGGCTAGGGGTCGAATCGGAGCTATAGCCACCAGCCTATACCACAGCCACAGCAACACCAGATTCAAGCCGCATCTGTGACCTACACCACAGCTCATGGCAACACCGAATCCTTAACCCACTGAGCGAGGCCAGGCATCGACCTGCAACCTGACAGTTCCTAGTCAGGTTCGTTTCTGCTGCGCCACAACGGGAACTCCAACAAAGTCGACAATTTTTTAAAGTAATATCATGCAGCTCACATTCTCTGACATCAACATGATTTTGTGACACGTCAATGAGAAAAGTTAATAAATGTTTATGAACTGAGATATTCACTTCCAACTCATGGTTCAAGAAAAAGCCTATTGGACAGTGCTGTAGAGGGAACTGTATCCCCCAGAATCCCTGTGTTGAAGTCCTAAGCCCAGTGTGGTGCTATTTGGAGATGGCCTTTGGAAGATAATTAGGTTTACATAAGGTCATTAGGGTGCAGCCCTGAAGGTAGAATTAGAGCCCTTGTAGGAAGCAAACTTGCCTGTCCTCTCCCTGCAGGTGATAACAGAGCTCTTAGGTAGCAGTCGGAACACGGTCCCTACGGGAAACTGACACTCTTATCTCAGAGCTTCAGCCTCCAGAACTCTGACAAAACTAGTTTCTGTCAAGCAAGTTCTGTGGAACTCCTTCGGTCAATGGTATTCTGTTACGGCAGCCTGAGCAAACTAAGACATATTTAAAAAACATTTAGAATAGACTGATAAAATTCTACAGATTGAAGCATCTGGGATGCAGCTTAGACAATGGGATACAGGGAAATTAACACTCCTAAATGTTTATATCATATTCAAAAGGCTGAATAAGCTAAGCATTCATATTGAGAATTGTGAAAAAGATCACAGAATTTTTCAGAAAAGAAGGCACCAAAAACAATATTAGAAAAATAGGACATTAGATACCAAAAGGTTAAGCAATAAAAATTATTATACAGCTACATATAAATTTTAGTATTTTTTTTAGTTCAGTGAAAATGCCATTGGTTTAAGTGTATACAGATATAGATAGATAGATAGATAGATAGATAGATAGATAGATATAGGCAGATATAGACACAATGAAATATTACTTGTCCATTAAAAAGAATGAAATAAGGCCACTGACAGCAACATGGATGGACCTAGAGATTATCATACTAAGCGAGACAAAGACAAATATTATAGGAGATCACTTACGTGTGGAATCTAAAAAAATAATGTAATTGAATCTATATACAAAATAGAAACAGACTTAGACATAGAAAATAACCTTATGGTTACTAAAGAGAAAAGGGAGGGAAGGAAGGGATAAATTAGGAATATGAAATAAACAGATATACACTACTACATATAAAATACATAATCAACAAGGATTACTGTATTACACAGTAATTATATTCAGTATCTTTATAATAACCTATAAGGGAAACTATTGAAAATATATATATAACTGAATTACTTTGCTCTATACCTGAAACAACCACAATAATTGTAAATGAATTATATTTCAATAAGAAAGATTGATATTATAAGTGATCTTCTGCCAAGATATTTGAAAATATAGATAAAATGCACATATTCCTAGAACAGTAGCTTACCATCAGGAGATGAGAAGAGAGGAGAGAGGTCAGCGTATGTATTACCTCCACCACCACTACTGCCTCCTGTCCTCCCTGCCAGGCACTGGTCACTGCGGCCACCAGTCTTCAAGACCACAGTTACTGTCTGGAATCAGCTCCTGCAGGGGGAGTTATGGTTCCAGCTTTCTCTAGCGGGATTCTAGATTCCCGCTAAGCAGAGCGGCAGAACAACTCTCTCCTCTGCTAGCCCCAGAGTGCTTGACTGTGACTTTTGCTTTTTCTGTTAACTTTTCAATTAGTGCCTTCATCAAGTTGCCTTAATTTTTCCACTTAAGTGAACCATCTGTTTCCTTTAATACTGTGTGTGACAAAGTGTTTGAACACTAACCTTTCTTTTGCATGAGGCTTCCTCTACCAGAGCACTAAACATCCATTTGGGTCTCAGAATGTCCAGGAACTGTTCTGTTGTCAATTAAATTCCATAACTGAAATAATTAAATCCCAAAGAATAGAGATTTTAAGGGGATATTTTAGCACAAATATTATGGCGTGTAATTGATATGATATAATGTATGTTTAGTGAAAATAAATTTTATTTTTTATAATGATTGTTATTTTTTCCATTATAACTGGTTTACAGTGTTCTGTCAATTTTCCACTATACAGCAAGGTAACCCAATTACACATACATGTATACATTCTTTTTTCTCACGTTATCATGCTCCATCATAAGTGACTAAGATATAGTTCCCAGTGCTACACAGCAGGATCTCACTGCCTATCCATTCCAAAAGCAATGGTTTTCATCTATTAACCCCAGATTCCCAGTCCATCCCACTGCCTCCCCTCCCCCTTGGGAACCACAAGTCTGTTCTCCAAGTCCATGATGTTATTTTCTGTGGAAAGGTTCATTTGTGCCGTATATTAGATTCCAGATATAAGTGATGTTATGTGGTATTTGTCTTTCTCCTTCTGACTTACTTCACTTAGTATGAGCATCTCTAGTTCCACCCATGTTGCTGAAAATGGCATTATTTTGTTCTTTTTTATAGATGAGTAGTATTCCATTGTGTATATATACCACATCTTCTTAATCCAGTCATCTGTCAATGGACATTTAGGTTGTTCACATGTATTGGCTATTGTGAATAGTGCTGCAATGAACAGATGGTGTATGTGTCTTTAGTGAAAATAAATTTTAAAATGTATTGGGCTGTGACATAATGATGGACTAAACTGACTAATATGAGCTTCCTTCCCACTAAGAACCTAGTAAATGCTAATTAAAGTGTTATGCTAAAATAAAATAACTGATCAAGGAAAAAATATGTAGAAATGATCAGGTGATGAAAAAAACAAAACTCAAAATGGAAAGTCAGAGCAGATATTGCAAGGTCTCTGGGAGGGACTGCTAAATAAACCTCTGGGATGAGAAGCTGGGACTTTAAAAACCATATAAGGATAGAAGTAACCTCAATTTATACAAAGTGAGAGGACCTAGAACCAATCCCCATTATCAGGCTAGGAAATTGAAGGGGAGCCCTGCTCATGAAACAAGGACAAAGACCCCAGAAGATAGGCAGGGAGGAAGGTTTCTATTCACCTAGGAATATATCCAGAAAATAAAACCTTTTTTTCTACAAGAGTGTTCATTGAATGCTGCTTTCTCATCAACAACACAGTATTACAGAAGACAATGGACTAACATCTTTAACAAATGTCAGTTTAGATTTCTATACCCAGCTAAATTATCATTTAAGAATGAGATCATAATAAAGAATGTTTAGGAAAAGACTGAAAGTTTACCAGCCACAGATATCTTCTGAAAGACATAATAAGGGCTGAACTTTCATAAGAAGGAAATTGAACCTGGAAGAAGGAAGTAGGATATGGAAGTTAATGAGCACCAGGAAATAGAAAAGCTGTTGATAAAGCTACCTAACTGTTAACCTAGTTACTCACCTGGAAAGAAGAAAAGGAGTTTTATTAAGAAAATAAAAGGCAGGCTCAAAGAAAGAAAAATGCACAATAGAGATTATACAATGAAGTAGAGAAATCTGTTAACAGACTAGATTTAAGTAGATTAAATTTCTGTTGGAATGACACAGGTGTTCTGGCTAGGTAAGAAGCAATCCATTCATACACCATATATATATATATATATATATATATATATATATATATATATATAGGAAACAGTCAAAAAAAAAAAAAAGAAAGTAAAGATATGGAAAAAGAGACACATATATGCCTATCAATTAGTCCCTGTGTGTCTCTCAGCATGGCTTCAAGACAAAGTCTGACTTTATTAAGTTGTGAGAAAACCTCAGCTTCTTGATGCTATGCTGTATCCCAAAACTAAGGTCAGACAAAGGCTACAGCAGACAAGGGAAGAAACAGGGGCTTACACATATATTCTGTAAGGATACTCATCCCAGAGCCATTGCCAGGGCCAACCACTGCCCAGGGCCAGCCACTGCCCTGCCACAGAGCCTGGCACATAGAAGTCATTCAATCCATACTTTTTTTCACCTCACTTCCCTTTTAAGGTGGACAGTGGAGTCAGAAGTTAATTTTTCCATCCACGGAAAATGTTTGAATATATAATCCTATCCCAATTTAAAGACATATCTAGACTGAATCCCTCTTTTGCCCTTAGTTTTAGAGGGAAAGAGATGATAGGTTCCCCTTCTTGAGATGAAGCTAAACTTGTCATACTTTTATTTGATCAGCCTTATTTAATTTCCTGACCACCACCCCAAAAACTCCAGTCCAGTCTGCCACAGGGTGGCCCAAGAACAGATGCAACCAAAACCCCCAGAGGATCCTAACAGAAGTTGTCTCCACACACCAAGAAACGCCAACCCAAAAGATTGAGCCAGGAGGCAGAGAGGTTTGGGAATCTCGATTTCCACCCTCACCTCTTTACATAAAACAGAAGGGCAGGCAACTGCTGGGTTAAAGAATGTATACATGCAATGTGTGACTGGGTCTCCTTGCCGTACAGTAGAAAAGTGACAGAACATTGTAAACCAGCTATAATGGAAAAAAAATAAAAATCATTATAAAATTTAAAAAATAAAGTTAAAAAAATAATGATTCCAGACATCAAGGGAGAAGAATCTCACTTCACTGGAATTATTAGGCAATACTGATGAACCAAGTAAAACAGACGGCTGGTAAACGAAGTCAAAGGAGCTTGTGAAAGAACTGTGCCTTGCCTTTCCCTCCAGGTTACAAACTAAGAGTGAGAAAAAGAATTCTATTTGACACAGTACACAAGCTCACTGTAGTTTCACCTTTTCATATTTTTCTAAAACTCTCTCCAACTAGAAGCAGTTATAAAAAGAATGTCCCAACTCCTTTGCTTCCATCTTCTTATCTTAAAAATACCATATGGCTTGAACTAAGATAACGAAGAAGAAGCACTTAAGACTTACCTGTCACAGCACATGTTGCTGTTCTTCCCTCAAATTTCACTTCCCTTCAGAGGAAATAAAATCATTGAAAAGAAGCTATTTAATTAGAAAATCTAATGTATCTGTCTTCTGACGTCATGCACACTGAAACTGCATGCTCCACCAACAACACGAGGAAAAGGATTATTATTAAACTGTTCATGACTATAGATTTACCACATGGAGATAAGACAGAGAGCAGTTTGAATTTTGATAGAACACACGTAGCCAACACCCCACTCTCCAGGGGAAAGGCATCTCTAAACTCCACAGAAGGGTTGGGAAGGTACCAAAGGGAAACAGCAGGGTTATACATCAAAGTTTTGCTCTATCATCTTTTTAATCAGAAAATTGGAATTGAGAACTTCTAAGGTGCTGTGCAAAGAGTCCTTAGCTGCATCTAAAAAGAAAAAAAAAGGGGGGGAATTAATCTGGACATTACAGGCAGGTAAAAAGCATGCCCAAGTTTCCAAACAGGAAAAAAACTATGAATAAATAGTCTCCTCAGAGGCTGCGAGAAGGGAGTGTAAAGGAGAAAACAGGAAATCATGCCAGCGCCGTGCAGTGTGGGGGCCTTGCTCCTGCGCCGCAGGGATGGAAGCAGGCCCCCGTGAACTGCAGGCATCTTCCCGGACCTGGAGATAACCTTGTGTAAAACCTCCACGCCGGCGCCTCCACAGGGAATGATGATTTCTCAGGCCACTGCTTACGCAAATGCTTTGACGTCTCACACACAAGTCAAGTTTCAAATTTAGTGACCAGACTGTTCATTTCCTCCATGTTTAGGATAAGACCGTAAAGGACCCATGGAGCTTTATTGGATCAAAATCCCCAAAGAGATTTACAAGTTCCTGTGTTATACGTATGCTAGTAATTCAGAACAGGAAAAAAAAAGAGAGAGAGAGAGAGAAGGAAATAGCAAGAAACAGAGTCATTCTAAAACATCTGCTTTGGGAAGTAGAAAGGTTACCAGAGGGTAGCTAATAAAGAGTTCATTTCAACACTTTGATGAAAGTCAGCCAAAAAGCAAAAAAGCATGCCTCTAAGGTATAAGACTAGTGAACGCCAGTCTTTAGCCCCACTTTACATGGCCTCGCACAGAAGCACAGAGGGGTTAAATGTGCATTAAAACCATGTGGCAGAGCTCCCTGGTGACTCTGTGGGTTAAGGATCTGGTGTGGTCACTGCTGTGGTGCAGATTCAATCCCCGCCCCAGGAACTTCCACATGTCCACACAAAAAGGTGTGGCCAAAAAAAAAGAAAAGAAAAAACCACATGGCAATTAATAGTCACAACTGGTCAAACTTTTCAAGTGCCCTAATGTCAACGCAACAAGTTACTTACTCATAAGTCAGTACTGAGGCTAATGAGAGTAAGAGAGAAGCCAGATGAAAGAGATGACTGGACGGGAGATGATGACACATGGTATAGAAAAGCAAGAATCAGAGTTCCCATTCTGGCTCCGTGGGCTAAGGACCCAATGTAGTCTCCGTGAGGATATGGGTTCGATCCCTGGCCTCGCTCAGTGGATTAAGGATCCAGTGTTGTTGCGGCGGTGGCTTAGGTTGCAGATGCAGCTCCAATTCAACCCCTAGTCTGGAAACTTCCATATGCTGCCAGTGCAGTCATAAAAATTAAAAAAAAAAAAAGGAAAAGAAAAGCAAGAATCACTCAAGAACAGAGGGCTGCAAAACAGCCACAGTGAGAAGAGTTGTGCGCAACAGAGATGCCAAGACCTTCCCCAGGGAGCAGGTCCCACTAAAACCAGCCTCTAAGAGCAGAAAGGTATTTTTACAGTTGGCAATAACAGGGAAATGGAAGAACGATGCTTCAGGTAAACGGAGGATGATGATGGAAGACAGAGCAGCAGAAGAACAGGAATATTTAAAACACACCAAGTAGGACAGTCTGGTGCCGCAGAAGAGTAGCACGTGACAAACGGAGTAGTTGAAACCAAACAGAGGCAGCCTCCTCTGCCAAGCAGGTGGATGCACTGAATAAAAACCCTGAGAAACATTAAGAACATTATGTCGGCAGCTGCGTGTAAGTCAGGCTAGGCCAGGAGAGAAGGAAATAGGAGATGTCTCTCATTCCAGGAATCATGATGAAGTAGAAAGGGCCACGACCCAATTTACAGTGACACTTGGTTAGGAATTCCCTAGTAAAATACCTTGAAAGATTAAAGACTCTGCTAATGTACTGCAATATGTTTTTAAAAAGAAGACTATTGCTGGAATCTTTGAAGTTTATTGACTGATGCTAAGACCTTGGGAGCTGTGATGAGACTCAGCAGTCTGTAACTCATGCATGTTCTGCAATAAGAAAAACATCATTCCAAACACACACACGCACACACGCCAACCTCACACTCGCGTTTGGTACTTGTTCTGGGTACCCATATATACTGATTTTCTAGACAGCCAGAGAAAGAGGCTCTGAACCAGTAGCTTCCTAGCACTTAAAATTCATAGCTACACCTTCAAGGAACCAATAAGAAAGGACATGTAAGTCACTAACAAAGGTCTGAGGCGTCCTGGGATGAAGTGTTTCTCATGTAGCAAAGCCCCCAAAGAGAAGAACACGGGTCAAAGGGTACACTGTAAATTGTAGCTTTGTGTGTGGAGAATTGATATCAGGAAAAGCCACAGCAGAGGTATGTCCACTGCTCCTAAGGTAGAGAAATGAAAAAAGGACTTGCTTTTACACGGAAGTGCTGGGTTGTCAAAGGTCCAGCTTTTTAATGAATGGGCTCAAAAGTGAGGTGTCTGTCCAGAGCGTACAGTGACCTGACTTGCATGCACAGTTTCTTGTTTATTTGCTAGGTTTGTGTAAGATGCTACTGGGCTGACTTGTCGTCTTACTGACTGGGAAGTACCGTCTACTTAAGAAGAGACCGAAAAAGGTGCTAGAAATTATTCTAAGAATATGCAGTAGAAAAGAGAGACACGTTACTTTGGAAAGTATACTCATAAGAATTAGACTCTTTTTTTCAAAGACAAATATGATGATTGGGTAAAAAAACCCAACAAGCCCACTCACGAGTGGCAATTTAAGACAAAAATACACATAAAATGAAAAGTGAGAGGCAAGTCAAAGACACATCAAGCAGAGCAATAAAGAGCACAACAATCTCTCCATCAGAAAAAGTCAAATTCAAGGCAGAGGTATCCTATGTCATAAAGAGGCTTGTTTTCTGCTATTAAAAATGAAAACTCTAACAATGATATGTCCTGAATGGCTGCATATAAGATACCACAAGATTAAGTATATACAGCAAATGCTTTTCAAATGCTGACAGCAGCACTGTAATAGACAACACACCATCCTCAGATAAAGACCTAGGGTCAGAAAAAAAATGAAGGTGCACATTTGAAAACTACAACTAATAAGGATGATTTCATAGATACTAACCTTTAAGATGCCTAATTTTGAGTCCTCCAAGCACTGACTATACTTCTTTTTAAGGACCTATAAGCATTTTGAAAACAGTGTTTAAGTACAAGAAAAATACTAGCTCAAGAAATGAAAAATATTTCAATGAAACAGCATAAAGAGTTTAATAAGATCTAAAAAAATAGAATAAAAAGCTTAATAAGATCCTAGTGTGTGTGTGTGTGTGTGTGTGTGAAATTATCATATGACACTATGGTATAAAATTGGAATTGCAAATATGAACAGATAAATTAATGAATGCACAATTCCTTAATTATTCTGGAAAACAAACTAGATCCTCAGTTACGTCCACATACAATGAAACATTTGATTAGTAAATTAAGAATAAAAAAATTAAACCAAAAACACCAGTAATAGGAGTTCCTGCTATGGCACAAGGGACAGGTGGCGTCTTTGTAGCACTGGGATACAGGTTCAATCCTCAGCCTGGCACGGTGGGTTAAGGATCTGGCACTGCCACAGCTGCTGTGAAGGTCGCAGCTGTGGCTCAGATCTGATCCCTGGTCCAAGAACTCCATATGCCATGGGGCAACAAAAAACCAGAAACAAAAGTCAACAAGATTTGTTTACATAATAAATTATTTCTAAAAATTAAAAGTGCTGACAAACTAAATAGCTAGTAACAGTACTCTGATAATTATAGTTCATAAGTACATTAAGGAGTCACCAAAATTATACTGCAGAAAAATATCTACTGCTAGAAAATATATATATTGAGAATAAGCAGATGTAAATGATATAGACACACACACGCATGTTGTATTATGTATTCATACACTTAAAAATGGTGAATATAAAATATACATATTTAAATTATAAGTATTATTAGTTATCTACTCTCTATCTGAATATGTGTATGACAACCATGGAAGACAAAAAACATCTAAGTATTTCAAAATAAGGTTATGCTATTTCTATGTGGCGAAATACTATGCAGGCATTAAAAATATGTCCTGGAGAAATGTTTATTACTATAGAAAAAACATTTATGAAGGGTTGAAGAAAAGTCAGGTAAAATCACACATCCAAAATGGGTCTCCCTAGGCTGAGGTCAAAGTGTCAGCCAGGCTGCACCCCTTCTGGAGAGTCCAGGGGAGAATCCATTTTCTTGCCTTTTCTGGCTTCTACTGACCACATTCAGAAGCTTGTAGCCCCTTTTCTATCTTACAAGTCAGCAATCTCTTTCTTCTTCCTCACTCTGCATCCTTCTCAGAACTTTTTGTGTCCCTCTCACATTTAGGGACACCCCTGGCTACACAGGGTCCATCTGGATAATCCAGGAATGTCTCCCTATTTTAAGGGTGATCACTAAGTGAGCAACCTTAATTCCATTTGCCGCTTTAATTGCTTGTTGCCACGTTAAGTAACACCCTCGACTCCAGGATTTAGGAGGTGGACATCTTTGGGGTGACCTACTGTCCTTTTTACTAGAGAGGACTATCAATATTTATAATCAATGGACATCTGTTCTGCTAACTCAACAAATATATGCTGAAACCTGGCTAAGTGATGGAAGTTAGTCTATGTCCCAGGGATAAAAATACCCAGCAGAATAGAAAGGCTTCTTCCAGGAGTCACAAGAGTCTTGTTACAGCATTACTTACCGGGTTTATTTTCCATTTATTTCTAAGTTTTGTTTGAGTGTGTGATACATAGAAAAATCTTGATTCTAATAGGTGAGTCTCTATTAATGACCTCAGAACTTAGTCACCCATTCAAAAAGCATTTACTGACTACTGCCCATGGACTGGGAACCGTGATATGCACTGGAGATTTAAAACATAAACCAGCAAGAAACAGTCTCTTTTCACATGCAGTCATTTAAAATGTCAAGATTTATGAATAAGATGACAGATCTGTTGCAAGTTCTGGCAAGAGAAGTTAGTACCTCTAAGATACCGATCAAGAAACGTATTATTCTGGAAAGCCTACTTGCACCATTGGGTAGTATTTAATGAATATTTTGAGAATGTGTGTTGACTTTTTTTAAAAAGCCTTTTACTCACATGTGTATATAAATACATGTATGTGCATATATATATAAATATCTATCCAAATAAATTTATATCTACATATTGCTTAGTGAAAGCTGAATCAAATCCCTGAAAACGCCACTAAAACTTTATCATGGAAATTTGATTTGAAAGCCAGTACTTCCATTAAACAGATTAGGCTTATTCTAATCTTAAGTTTTTCATATAATGTTGGTGGTGGTTTTCATGCTTTTCTCTTTCATTTTTTCTAAAAGTGTGATCTTCACTCAAGTTGGCTCCAAATACCCTTCTTCTGGGATGGGAACTGAGAATTCTACAAGAGTGAGATCATGTACTGAGTTTCTAACATTTATAAATAGGATTTTGAAGCAAGTCTTGAGAAAAGGATTTTCTATGCTCCTTTATCTCCCTCATCAAAGTATTATTAACAAGGTATAAGGAACTTCCTCCGCAATGCAAGTTTTTTACACGACAGTTCTGAAGGTCAGAAGTCAAAACGGGTCTCTGCCGAAGTCAAGGTAGAGAAAGTACACGTATTTATTACGAAGAGCTGTTCAACAGACTGGAGTGGAAGAGGACGGGGACCCACTCAGCCCAGCGAGCTTGGGACTTTCCATCATTTCCTGCATCTAGGGAGACCCTTCAGTCCCAAACAAACTGGGGTGGTTGATCAGGCTCGTTCTGTTCCTGAGCCTGATGAGGAAAGAAAGAGAAACAGGAGGGAGGAAAGGCAAGCGGTCACAGCGTCCAATAATAAAAAGAGGAGAATATGACGGGCAGACCTGCCACCTCCTAGCCTTGAGCAAAGACCCATTAGAGTCACCATGGTGGGGTCGTGTGGTCAGACAGAAAACTGAGGACTGCTTTCTCCAGCTGCTTTACCCTCCCTGTGCTGCACTCTGAGTGCTCTGGTACTTATAGTCAGTCATCAAACATTTACGTGCCTTGAGGGTACCTACCTAGCGCTGTACTTCGTTCCTGCCTTGCAGAGCAAGGAAAAAAGCTAACAGCTCTTGTCCTTAATTAGTTCTTTGACTAAAATAGGGTTCATCTCCAATTTCTGACTCCCCTTGGATTCATGGAAGCAAGGCTTTTACCCAGAGTGCTGAAACGGAAAGGAAAAAAATAGCATCTGACTGATTCACATACCCACCCAGAGGCTTCAGCATTCTGGCGGCCCAAGAGATCTTTAATAGCTCAGACCCTCTTTGTAACAGCAGTGAATCCTTTAAATCTAGAGGATTATATTTTTCAAAGATTGAAATGGGGAAAAAATCCTCTTTTTAAAGAAATCCTCCTAAGATACCATAAATCCAATAGTCAGTATTTTTGCTTGATATCCTAGAGTCAAGCTGGTTTATGTTCCTTGCCCAAGATATATGTTTACTTATATTTATCAAACATATCTGCCTAGAGACCCAGGTGTCGAATACATTTTCATCCCATCAAAATTGTAAATTAATTTTTTAAAACCGTTTGGAGGTACACTGCTTGCAGCTCCAGAACTGCTCTCCTAACACAAGCCATGCTTTTGCATCCTTTTATCCATCTGCACAGCTTGAGCAAATTGACAATTGGAGGCAGCCAGATCACTTTTGTCACAGAGAAGAAAAATGGTTACTTTTTATAAGAGAAAGGAAAAAAAAAAGCAATTGGCATCCAGCTACTGCATCCAAGAAATCAAAATTTTCTCACACTCACCAACAAGTCAATGACTGCTGACACAATCAGAAGACTGAGAAAAATCAAGACGTGGTTTCTGCCCAGCAGACCCGCAGAAAGCAAGGCCCTCGAAGCTTTGACGTGGGTGATGGACTGCCACAAAGAGGAGACTTCTGCGGATCATAGCCCCAAGGTCAGGGAAAAGACTGGTAAACCAAGGCTATGTCAGTTCTGGCTGCGCCCTCTGACCGCCAGCTGTTCTAGATCCCCAGCGGTACTGACAGATGTTAGGGCGGTAGGAGTATTTACCGTGCGGGTCTGAGACAATGAAATGCACTGCACGGTCCTAGTGGTTGAACAGAATTAAATAAACTGTAGCGAAACTATTTCTACAAGATCATGGACAAGTCATCTTGTTATGGTCTCTGCTTTCTTACTGACCAGGCCATTCATGCAACCAACAGGCCGTACGACCAACAGGAACGGTGCACCTGGGCAAAAGCGACTCAGCCATTCCAACAGTGAAGAGTCTTGAGAAGACCCAGAGCCATGTGTACATCCTGCAAAGGGTATCTTGTTTAGGATGCATTTGAGAAAAAAATGGCTACCTAACATTTAATACATCTCTGTGTATCTACGTGAAATTCCACATAAACCAAGTTTATCTTGTTTAGGATGCATATGAGAAAATGGCTACCTAATTTTTAACATATCTCTGTGTATCTATACGAAATTCAACATAAGCAAGAAGAAATACTGAGACCAAGAGGCATTTGTACATGCCTGCAAAGCTGAGGATGCATTTGAGAAAAAAAATGGCTACCTAATTTTTAATACATGTCTGTGTCTCTATAAGAAATTGAATATAACTTTAACAAAATCAGATTCTTATAAGACAAATTATTTTTTTAAATACTGTGCTAAGCTCTTTCATAAAAATGAAGATCCTGCATTAAAGAAAGTAGCATCGGGAGTTCCCATCATGGCGCAGTGGTTAATGAATCTGACTAGGAACCATGAGGTGGCAGGTTCGATCCCTGGCCTTGCTTGGTGGGTTAGGGATCCGGCGTTGCTGTGGGTCGCAGACGCAGCTCGGATCCCGTGTTGCTGTGACTCTGGCGTAGGCCGGCGGGGTGCCGATTGGACCCCTAGCCTGGGAATCTCCATATGCCTAGAAAAGGCAAAAAGACAAACAAAAAAAAAGAAAGAAAGAAAGTAGCATCTATCTTTTCTCTATATAACTCTCTGACAAATATTAGTCTATCTCACTTCAGAACATGTAATTATCAACAAGTAGATGAAGAAATTCTCCAAATTTGACTTGCTTTGAAACAGAGTAATACTTAAAGCATTTTAGAAATACGGTTTTCTGTTCTATCCTTAATAGCTTCCAAAAAAGATCATGAAGCATTTTGCCTAGTTCTATGTATATATATGTGTGTGTGTTTTATAGAGATATAAATAATTATATGTACAGTATATATAATTTTATTTAGGGACTCTGAAACATCAGATGGAAAGTAAATGGATTGGCAAGGAAGAGGCTATTCACACTGCAAAACAATGCTGAATTTTACATGTACACACACAAATGTCAACTTTTTAAGTAGAAAAATTGGCACATTATAAGGATTTACATGTGAAAGTAAATTTAAGCATTTCTAAGGCTCTTTGCTCTTGTGTCCTTTATTCATTTATTTTATTCTTTTATTTATTTACTTTTTGTCTTTTTAGGGCCATACCTGGAGCATATGAAGGTTCCCAGGCTAGGGGTCGAATAGGCGCTGTGACCACTGGCCTACGCCACAGCCACAGCAGTGCAGGATCTGAGCCACATCTGCACCCTACACCACAGTCACTGCAACACCAGATCCTTAACCCACTAAGCAAGGCCAGGGATGGAACCTGCGTCCTCATGGATACCAGTCAGACTCGTTTCCGCTGAGCTATAATGGGAACTCGTTTGTTTATTTTAGATAAGTGGCCCTCATGGACTGGCTTGGAGGGGAAGCCTGCGACATCTCTTCGCAGCTGGCATTAATAAAAGCGAATTTTATTTTTTGGTTTCAAGACCCCATCCACTCTCTCGTGAGTCTAGTTTGAGGCACCACAGCTGGAGTGGGATCAACTGTCTCACCTGCAGCTGTGGAACGGAGTGGGCAGGAACGTAACACAGGATTCCAGGTAAAGGCAAATGTCACAGGCCAAAGGGACACAGACCGAGAGCCAAAAACAGGTCCCAAAGCAAAGGGCTGGAACCAGGATTAGCCTCCTGGAGCCAGTTGGTAAGGGCGGGGTTGGGGCCCAGGAGCCAGAAGCTGAGCTGGGAAATGCTTCCAGTGTCATCAGTTCAGACGGGGAAGATCCCAGAAAAGAAATGATGCCTATTATACATTTCCCAGCCTTTTTCTGTCCATTACAGAGTTGGGGTTATTTTTCTCCTGAGCCTATGGCACCCTATCATCGTGGGTCAGAAACAAGACCTCTCTCATATGTTTTGTTTCCTTTGACCCTGTTTCCCAATATCCTCTTCTGTAGGAACCCCTTTGATGTGTTTAAAGGCATATTTTTTGTTTGTAAGCATTCCTGAAATTCCGTATTTTGTATGTGTGTGTGTGAGCTATAGGTACATAAATGTTCACTTACATAAATGAAGCCTGGCTTTGTGTTTCTTCGTCTTCACCTTTTCAACTGAGAACTGTGCTTAAGCTCTATCCCTATGACTCTCTGTCCATCTAGCCCATGGTACTGAGCTTCGGCTCGGTTCTCCATAAGGCGCACCCACCACGTTCCAGCCGTCACTGCCCCTGTAACTGACAGCCTCCCGCTCTCACCATCCCAAACAGTGCTGCCATAAACAGGCTCCAGTATGTCTCCTTTGAGATGTGAACGATTGTGGAACATGTGTCCAGAAGACTAGGTTGTATTCTGTTTAATGAGACAATATTTAATACGGCAAGGTAATGCCTGGCTGTCGTATCACTATAGCCTCCTACCTACACCATGCAACAGTTTCGATATTACTCTATCTCTGAAAAACTTGGCACTATCCATTGCTGGCAGTGAAAGTGTTGGCCAACTGTGGCTTGTGGGCTAGCTGCCTTCTTTTAGAAATAAAATTTTCTTGGAACACAGCCAGGCCTATTCAGTTATGAATTGCCCAAGGTTGCCTTTATGCTACAACGACAGAGTAGAGAATTTTGGCAGAGGTGGTATGGTGTGCCAAGTCTAAAATGTTTACAACATGACCCTTCAAGAAAAAGTTTGATGCCCTCTAAGAAGGGACATTTCATTGTTGCTTTGATATTGATTTCTCTGATTCCTTGAGTTTAAGCATTCCTACAAACACTCAGGATCCTCTGGTTTTCTCTTTTGTAACTTACTCGCTTGTACCTTTTCGTTCTTGGTTTTTGGTTTTTTTTTTCATTAGCTATTTTATTTTTTTATTATTCAATGAATTTATAACATTTATAGTTGTACAATGACCACCGCAATCCAATTTTACAGGATTTGCATCCCACAAACCAGAGCATCCCCCCACCCCCCAAACTGTCTCCTTTGGAAACCATAAGTTTTTCAAAGTCTGTGAGTCCGTATCTATTCTGCAAAGAAGTTTATTGTGTCCCTTTTTCAGATTCCACATGTCAGTGATAGCATTTGATGTTGGTATCTCATTGTCTGACTGACTTCACTTAGCATGGTAATTTCTAGGCGCATCCATGTTGCTAAAAATGCCGTTATTTCATTCCTTTTAATGGCTGAGTAAAATTCCAGTGTGCGTATGTACCACATCTTCTTGATCCATTCCTCTGTTGATGTGCATTTAGGTTGTTTCCATGTCTTGGCTATTGAAAATAGTGCTGCAATGAACACTGGAGTACATGTGTCTTTTCAAGTCATGGGTTTCTCTGGATAGATGCCCAGGAGTGAGATTGCTGGACCACTGTTCAACAGTTTTGGAAGTCCTAGCCATGGCAATCAGAGAGGTAAAAGAAATGAAAGGAACCCAAACTGGAAAGGAAGAAGTAAAACTATCACTCTTTGCAGATGACATGATACTATACCTAGAGAATCCTAAAGACTCTACCAGAAAACTGTTAGAGCTCATCCATGAATTTGGAAAAGTCATAGGATACAAAATTAATACACAGAAATCAATGCATTTCTATATACTAACAACAAAAGAACAGAAAGACAAATTAGGGAAGCAATTCCGTTTACCATCACATCCAAAAGAATAAAATACTTAGGAATAAACTTACCTAATGAGACAAAAGACCTGTATTCTAAAAACTATAAAACACCAATGAAAGAAATCAAAGCTGACACAAATAGATGGAAAGACAGACCATGCTCTTGGATTGGAAGAGTCAATATTATCAAAAGAACTACACTACCCAAGGCAATCTACAGGTTTAGTGCAATCCCTATCAAATTACGAAGGACATTTTTCACAGAACTCAAACAAAACATTTTAAATTTTGTTTGGAAGCACAAAAGACCCAGAATAGCCAAATACATCCTGAACAAGAAAAATGGAGCTGGAGGAATCAAGCTCCCTGACTTTAGACTACACTACAAAGCTATGGTCATCAAAACCTTATGGTACCAGCACAAAGACAGAAATATAGATCAGTGGAACAAGATAGAAAACTCAGAATTAAACCCACACACCTACAGTCAACTAATCTATGACAAAAGGAGGCAACAATCTACAATGGAGAAAAGACAGCTTGTTCAATCAGTGGTGCTGGGAAAACTGGACAGTCACATGGAAAAGAATGAAATGAGAACACTCCCTAACACCAGACACAAAAATAAACTCCAAATGGATCAAAGGCCTAGATATAAGACCAGACATTCTATAAAATTTTTAGAGGAAAACATAGGCCAAACACTCTCCGACATAAAAGACAGCAACATCTTCTCAGATCCACCTCTTAGAATAATGACAGTAAAAACAAAAATAAATGAATGGGACTTAATTAAACTTAAAAGTTTCTGCACAGCAAAGGGAACCCTAAACAAAATGAAAAGACAACCCACAGGATGGGAGAAAATATTTGCAAATGAATCGACTGACGAGGGATTAATCTCCAAAATTTATAAATACCTCCTACCACTCAATACCAAAAAAAGAAACAACCCCATTAAAAAAATGGGCAGAAGATCTAAACAGACGATTCTCCAAAGAAGACATACAGATGGCCAAAAAACACCTGAAAAGATGTTCAACATCACTCATCATTAGAGAAATGAAAATCAAAACCACTATGAGGTACCACCTTACACCAGCCAGAATGGCCATCATCAAAAAGTCTACAAACAATAAGTGCTGGAGAGGGTGTGGAGAAAAAGGAACCCTATTACATAGTTGGTGGGATTATAAGTTGGTGCAACCACTGTGGAAAACAGTATGGAGATTCCTCAGAAAACTAAACATAGAACTACCATTTGATCCAGCAGTCCTACTCCTGTACCCTTTTGGATTTCTTTACTTTTCTTGTTGATTGACAAGAATTAAAATCTAGATAGAATTCCTTATGAATATTAAGCACTGCAAATATCTTCCCCATTCTGATGGCTTCCTAGTAATTCTGCACATCATAAAAACTCTAGAGAAAACTTTAATATAAGTATCAAATTAATCATAATGTGCTTTATGAATGGCGACTTTGAGGGTTAAGAAGTCTTTCTCTACAAGGTATTGATCTTTGTCAAGTATGTTTTTGTTTTGTTTTTCATTGATCAAATTAATCATATTTCTCCTTCAGTCTATTAATGCAGTGAATCCCATCAATTTTCTGAATTCGAGTTTCTATTAATTTCCTGAATTTTCTTAATTCCTACAGCTCTTTGTTATCTGAATTGACAGTTTGTATTTGCCTTCAGTTGTACTTACGTGTGTTCTCACACTTGGCATAAATCCTGATGTGGAATGCATGGCTTTCTCTACTGTAAGGGCACAATAATGTCCATTAAAAGTACAAAACTAGACCAAAGACTGTCACGGCCAGTGTGAAAAGGAACCCCATGCATTCCATTAGACCAGCTCTCAAAGTCTATTGTTAGTGTTCTGAGGATCAGCTTTACACCAAACTCAGATTTAAACGGAAAGATACCTAAACATTGCTGACTAGCATTAAAGACTACAGTACTGAGTTCTGCCAGTCACCAACATTTTTAAATTAAATAATCAGAGATGAAATTTTCCTTTTGATGCATCCTCAGCCTTTCAAAATTCAAATATGCTTAATGTTTGCCCCACTACCATTTTATTATTTCTATTAAACCAACATGAAAAACAATAATCCATTAAATGTTTCTGTCCGAAATAATTCTTGCCTGGCCATAACTCTCATGTGCAGATTTCCAAATAGCTTTATCTTAATTTTTATGTCACTCAGAGTTGTTCTCTTCCTTCTTTTTGAAAAGGTCATACAAGAGAAGTTTTCATTGCCCTTTCTCATTACGTTTTATGCTCACATCGTAATTCTGGGGAAGAACCAAAGACACAAACAGCATTCCCTCCTGGTTTCACCTGGTAAACCAAACTGAGTGTCAGATTAAGCAACGGCAATGAACACATGATACTCTTAGTGACACTAAGAAACTCCAGTCTACTAGCTCCACACAAATTCCTGCACTCTTTAGGCTTAAAAACTCTAATAACTACCAGCGTTATAAAAGTCTCCTACTTCTACGACAAAGGTTTATGAGCATTTCGTATCAACAACATTCCAACAAAAGGCGAGACACACGTGCTTTTAATGAAGCTTTAGTAAGCAAGGTTTAGGGCTGAGATTAAATAGCCATGAAATTAAGAATTATACAGAACCTAACCACAAAAGCTATGAAAATATTCACTTGCTAGTTGAATTTTTTTAATTAGAAAAAATCTCTTTAATTAGGTATGTCTACAATCAGATGAAACAGGTCAATTTCCATTCTCTGATAATATCTAGGAAATAAACATTTGGGTTTTGGTGAGCCCCTAAGATATTACATGGCTTAACAGACCTGTCTCTCTTTTATTTTTTATTTATTTATTTTTGTCTTTTTAGGGTCACACCCGTGGCATATGGAGGTTCCCAGGCTAGGGGTCCAATCAGAGCTGTAGCTGCCAGCCTAAGCCACAGCCACAGCAATGCAGGATCTGAGTCATGTCTGCAACCTACACCACAGCTCACGGCAGCGCCAGATCCTTAACCCACTGTGTGAGGCCAGGAATTGACTCTGTGTCCTCATGGATGCCAGGCAAATTCATTTCCACTGAGCCGACAGGACCTCCCTCTCCCTTTTATTTCTTCTCTAGGCAATGAGCAGAGTCAGCTTGTGCTGCTCCAAATCAGTCTCGTGCCATTTCTTGCTTCTAGGGATTCTCCATGTTTTTAGGAAAGACAGGCCTGTTGCTCCCCTCAAGGCCATGCTAGATGTCATGGAAGGCCCTAATTTCTCTTTATCCAGCCCACTTCTAAGGGTGATGTCTTCAGTGAACAACCTTGACAAATGAGATGACCTTCACCTCTGGACAGCCAGCTGGCTGTTTTTACCGCTGGCTCTAAAAGCAGTGGATTCCCCAACTCAGTGCTTCTCAGCCATGACACAAACCCACTTCATGCTTAGCACATGTCAGGGCTATACTGTGTCACTTCCATAGCCCCCGAGGTCAGGGTAACTCAATACCAAAAAACTGAAGCTCCTTTTGTACCAAGAGCCACAAAGTCCTTATTGCTGACCTGGCAATATTTTATTTTTTCCAGCATCCATGAAATAGTAATAGACCAACTTGTAAGCAGGGGGAAATCCGATTTATGATCATTAAATTTTAGATTTCTGGCTAAGAAAAGTCTCTTTTTAAAAGCTATAGATCTAGTATGAAAAGAAGCATGGGAAGTGCTTATATTTCTAGATGTCATTAAATCAGGCAGAGAATGAAAACAACACTTTTTTCAAGATGCTAAAGGACCTCTACCAATTTTAAACCACTTCTTTCTTGTTTCTTTCCACTTCCTCAACAGAAAAGTGCAAGTTTAACAAGCCTTTTAAAAGGAAAATAAAGCCTAAATCATAACCCTGAAGAGTTTTTCCTAAATTATTTGAATCACAGAGGCATATACAATAGTTCCAAAGTTCAAGATTCTCTGCTCAAGAAATCATTTAAGCCAGAAACATGATTCTTGGGGCAACAGTACAAGCTTAGAAGGTGGAAATGTCAGAAAAAGAATCAATAAAAGGCCATCCATAGAAAGACAGGTTTTAAGATAGGACAGGAAAACAAGAGAAAGGATACTTACTGAAGGCAAATAGAAGCTGATCTGACCTTACCAGGTGTCCAATAGGCCAAATGTTACAGAAATGAAGTTTTACAGGAAATAATGTTTTGAAGAGAAATTTGTCTTTCTGGGTGGGAACATTAGCCCAGAGGTGATAACGATACATGAAGAAGCATTAAAATTGTAATACAAATGTTTACTGTTGGAGCTCATTGATTTAATGAATAAATAGCCATTGAGCTTCTACTATACAATAAGAACTGCTTTAGGTCAGAGATTAGCAAATGACCTGCTGGCTACTACGTGTGTTTGTAAATAAAATTTTACTGGGACACAGCCACACTTGAACACACATGTATTCTCTGTGTCTGTTCTCATGCTACAATCAGAGCTGAGTAATGGCACCTGAGATTATATGGTCCCTCAAGCCTAAAGTTTTTTTTTTTTTTATGGTCACACGAGCATCATAAGAAGTTCCTGGGCCAGGGATTGAATCTGAGACACAGCTGCAACTTATGTCACAGCTGCAACAACGCAGGATCCTTTAAGCTACTGCACTGGGCTGGGGATTGAACCCACACCCCTGCAGTGACCCAAGCAGCTACAGTCGTGTTCTTAACCCACTGCGTCATGGTGGAAATTCCCTTAACATCTTTATTATCTGTCCCTTTACAGATAGGGGTATCAAAGGTTTGTTGATCAGTACTCCTGATAACAGACATCCTACATGAGCAAAACTAGTCACCCCCTTCATGGAACTCTCACTCTAGTGGGGAACAGACAATGAGCAAGTACACACATAAATACATAACACATTCTTAGATACTGGGAGGTGCCATGAAGAAAAGAATGAAAAGAGAATATGGGAAAAGAAAAACTTTTATACCAATGTACAGGCACTCGCTATACTGAACAAATATTTCAAGGAAATGTGTGTTAAAATCTACTTTTAAAAGGGTACGTTTCAAAACTAAATTAATGTTTTTTAAAAAAAAATGGTGGTCCACTAAGTTTCCTTTGCTAAACCAAACTTTGATGACGTGCACAGAAGAAAACACTTTATGGTCCAAATTTCTACCCAGTGTTGAATGACTGTTTCTCAAATAGAATGACCAGTAGAAAACTTTGCTGTCTTCTACATAAGGGGCTGGCTCCTGACACCGGGAATTTAAGGACATAGATCCTAAAGAAAAATTTCTATCAACGATCTTTAGAAAAGCTTAGCGATGCAGGTATGGGGGCAGACGGTATATGGCAAATCTCTGTATCTCCCTCCTAATTTTGTTTTGAACTTAAAACTCCTCTGAAAGAGTGTTACTGTCTTCTAAAAAATAGTAATAACTTAAGAGCTTATCTTGCGTATTTTTTGCCGAAGGAGGAAGCAATAAAGTCCCGGGTAGACAAAACCAACCCAGCTGCCCAGCTGGACGGTGGGAGAGGCAGGCATGGCCCTGGGGTCTTTCACCCCCAAGACCTCCATGACCACACAGCCACCCAAGAGGCAACAGGAGAGCAAAGCTCCCTGCCTCTGCCTTCTCCCAGCACTGCTGCAGTGCTAGGAGACCTGAATTCTAGCCTCTATTTTGACACAAACTGGTTATTCATATAATTCTCTTGAATTGCCAGCTCACCCATCAGTTTCCGCATTTGTCCAGTTGTGGTCCCTTATCTTCAGGGGACACATTCCAGAGCCCCCGTGGATGCCTGAAACCACAGATAGGACCAAATCTATACTATGATTTTTCCTATACACACAAGCCTATGCTAAAGCTTGATGTATAAACTAGATACGATAAGAGATTAACACCAATAACTAATACAATAGAACACTTTTTTAAAATTATTATAGTTGATTTACAATGTTCTGTCCATTTCTGCAGTAGAGCAAAGTGACTCAGTTATACATGTATACACATTCTTTTTCTCATACTATCTCCCGTCATGTTCTATCCCAAGAGACTGAACATGGTTCCCTGTGCTTATCCACTCTAAGTGTAAGAGTTTGCATCTACCAACCCCAAACTCCCCTTCCATTCCACTCTCTCCGCCTCCCCCTTGGCAACCACGGGTCTCTTCTCTATGTGAGTCTGTTTCTGTTTTACAGAGAGGTTCATTTGTGCCATATTTTAATTCCACAGGTGATATCACAGGGTATTTGTTTTTCTCTTCCTGACACTTATAGAAAAATACTGAAATAAAATTTATGGGAATGCAGCCTCTCTCCAAATATCTTACAGTACCATCCTCAGCTTTCTTCTTGTGAGGGTGGGAGTGATAAACGCCTAGGTGATGCAAAGTGAAGGGAATGACAGGGTGTTAGACCACCGACCTCCTAGAGAAATGTCAGGAGGCTTCTCTGCCTCAAGGGACCCTCATGGTCGGACATCAGGAGCAGACAAGGTCAGTGGTTGGGGACTCAGGGCAAGACAGAGCAGGATGGCTCAAGATTCCACCCTGCTTGCTGGTCAGAATGGCCCTCACTTGAAGACACAGGAGTTTTTCTTTTCCAGAATTTTCCATTTCACATTTTCAGACCACAGTGGACCATGGGTAAGGGAACCCTCCGCAAGTGGATGGAAGCTGTCTAGACGGAATGTCTCACGTCCCCCCCACCCCCACATCAAGCACCCCAGGGCCGCGGCAGAGCACACGGTGAGCAGGCAGGGCTGCCCGCGGGCGAATCCTGACACGCTCCCTACTCGCCTTCAAACACAGCTGACCCTCCCACAGCCCAGGGTTTGGGACACCGAACCCCTGTGTCGTCGAAAATCCCCATTTAACTTTACACTTGGCCCTCTGGATCCCTGGCTCCGTATCGGCGAACTCCACCCACCGCAGACCACGTGGCACTGAACAGTTTCCCCAACCGGGGACCCGCTCGCTGGTTAGAGGCTCCCTGCATATCCAGCTGCGAACCTGCTTAGAACCCTGCTGCGGGGTTCCCGCTTCCTTCTCCCTGTAAAGCGATGTGTATACAAACAACCTAGAAGAACCTTCTTCTCCAAAAGAGAGCCAAGTACTCCCCTCGTAGGACTGTTGAAAGAATTAACTTAGGAACTACGTAGAAAGCGCTTTGACCAAACCTGGCATGGGTACTAACAATCAGGTCAGTTCCTTACAATTGGCCTTTTGCAAGAGGACGGGAGAGCAAGTGTTTACAGCCGTGGAGAAGCCGGAGTCTCTGCAGACTGCCACTATGCCTCCGCTCCTTCTTTCTCCACACCTCTGTCTTCCTAACTGCAATTCTGGACATGGCCTAGGACGCAACACCCCCTTCCCTTCAACTCCTGCACGCAAACATTCCGTGTGTGAGAAACCCTGCTAATTGGAAAGCAAGTCCTGAAGGACGCGAGGGAAGCAAGCAATTAACCAACAAAGGTTTTATCTGCGCGTCTGCTTTGTGGGCACAGCTTCCCGGTCCGCTAACGGGTAGGTCTGGGAGACGGCAAAAGCCATCTAAACTGTAAATGTCTGTGCAGAATACAGCTCAGCAATGGAATAAAACCCTGCACCATCACCGTAGAACGCCACAGGAAAATACAAACATTTTAAAATCTGCAACAATGAAAATGTTGATTACGGAAGGAGAGCTTTTGCTTTGAGACAATCGGGTCCAATGTGTAAAAGCCAGAGACGGGAGCACAAGGAGTACAGTAATTGTTTTAGGAAAACACAACATAATATTTGAAGTTGTTTGGTTTTTTTGTTTGTTTGTTTGTTTGGCTTTTTAGGGCCACACCCAAAGCATATGGAGGTTCCCAGGCTACGGGTCAAATCAGAGCTGTAACTGCCGGCCTATGCCACAGCCACAGCCACAGCCACACGGGATCCAAGCCACATCTGCGACCCACACCACAGTTCACGGCAACACAGGATCCCTAACCCACTGAGCAAGGCCAAGTATCAAACCAGTGTCCTAACAGATGCTAGTCAGGTTCGTTAACCGCTGAGCCACAACAGGAACTCCTGTTTGTACTTTTTTATAGCTATGTTACTTTCCCTTACCAGGTGTTTATAAAAATCAGTGGACATCACACTCAGCCACCGAAGGTTTCTACTTAGCCACTGACCTCTGGACCCTCTAAAGACAGGAGGGAATTCACGTGGGACTCAGTGGTAACAAATCCGACTAGTATCCATAAGGACATGGGTTTGATCCCTGGCCTCACTCAGTGGGTCAGGGATCCGGCATTGCTGTGAGCTGCGGTATAGGTTGCAGACATAGCTCGGATCTGGCGTTGCTGTGGCTCTGGTGCAGGCTGGCAGCTGCAGCTCTAATTTGACCCCTAGCCTGGGAACTTCCACATGCCACAGGTGCAGTCCTGAAAAGCAAATGATGATGATGATGATGATGATGACGACGACAGGAGAATAGCTCATCTAAATGAAAAGCCTTTAACCTACAAAGTTCTTTGTGGGAAAGAAACTCAGTGTTATAATATTTTTTTCTGGAGGTGTCACCATTGTGGTCCAACTCCCGGCTCTCCTAGGTAATAAGCAAAGAAGCGATCATTCAAAGCCCATACCTGCCACAAGTGGGTACATATTCCACCCCATGACCTCCAAACTGCTTGGAGCTTTAGAGCCATGGCTTCTCACTTTGGCTCTTTTGCAGAGAAACACTAGCAGCATTTGTTATCAATAACAAGTCCAAGGCCTGTGTGTCTGAAAAACTCTTTAATAATGCAGTGCTTCCTAATGATTTTACCAACAAGACAGGCATTGATGAATTTCAATGTTGGCCTGGAGCAGCGCAGCCCACACGTCAGTACCGGACACTGTGCTGGAGAATGGCTGGATTCATTAAGAGTCCAGGAAACCTCTCTCATTAGGTGAGAAGAAATGGGTTTGACAGCAATTTTTAAGGAAGGTTGAAAATATCACTTCCAGAAGCAAACTCTTCCCCAAAACTGGTATGTTCGCTGTTTAATCCCACTAGAAATGAATGCACCAGTTTTCATGATCAAAGAAATTGTCCATTGTGACTTTCAGTGTTAACATTAGCTAGAGAGTATCACAACCACTTATGGAAATATGATATTCAAGTGTTTATAACACCAATTGTGAAATGCATCAGCAGCAAAGAATATGACACAATGAAACAGAGTGATACTTTCATTATTAAACATTAGAAAGGAAAGGTAAAATAATGCCTTCAGGTGTATCTGTTTCTATTTTTAAAACTAGGGTGAAAATTTTATGGATCCTGATTTGTGGCAGGGAAAGTTCCTAACTTTCTACGTTTTCTTTGTGGAAGCAGCTTTACATGGTCACTCAGATGGAAAGGTTCATGAGCTGACTCAACATCAAACCTTTCTTTTTAGCCATTCATAGGAATGGCAAAGAACATTGTTACAGTTTCAAGCCATAGTCTTGGCCTCTACATAATACATTTTTAACCTGGTTGTTTTTCCTTAAGTGCCAGCATGGTTTTCTGAGAGAAGAGGAATGACCTGCATTTTTAGATATTGTATATCCATGTAGCTACACCTCAGAATAAAAATAATTGCACCCTACAAAATCTATTATTATATACTGTTTATTTATGCACCACTTAAGGAGGACTATTGAATTAAATATGCATTTTATTTACATTATTCATTCTGCCTGGACCCTGGGAGCTTGGCAAGTATCTCTTTTCCACCTTCTCACTCTCCCCCTTGTCCTAAGGGATGCTGAAAGATGGGAGACCACAACAGAAATACAAATGTATGTGCTTTTCAGCCCAACGGAAGGGCTGGCAATGGAACCCATTGTCAATAATTTCTCCGGTTCCATGTTCCATGGAGTTCAATTTGAACTTGCTAAGAGTGAAGCTGAGCAGCTGCCGTTTCTGAAACTGTATTTTGTAATTTGATCACTATATCTTCAGGCACAGATTAAACCCCAAAGTGAGGATATATATCATTAAAGTTTGTTTTTAATCTTCCTTAACTCTTAGCACGTTGCCTTATTGCAGATAAGGAATGCAAAGTGTGTCTCCTGGCACCTGTGAGGGACCTTGAGGAAGCCTCAATGATGTCTACTGCCTGTGCACCAAGAAAATGCTAAGTGGAGAGAAGGGAGAGGCAGTGGGAGGGAGGGATGGGAGCAGGGACTGGAGAGAAAAAAAAAAACACAAAAGGAATCTAAATGAGAAGGACGAAAGCTTTAATCTGTTTTCATAATTAACACAGCTGTGCTATAATCTGATTTTTATTCTAATGATGCCATTTAGCTCTGCTCGGAATATTAAAAATGAGCAAAGTATAAAATTATCAATCACTTCTATCTGGGCTTTATTTCTTGGTCTTCTTTTAAAAAGAGAATGACCTTAATCCAACAGTCATTCAATATATTAAGGTTCCCTGCTGTGTTGGTAAAAATTTCTGATCTGACGGCTCTACCCCAGACCCATTAAATCAGAAACTCTGTAAATGGATCCAGGCAAGAGTGTTATCTCTTTTAATTCCTCGGGTGACCAAAACAGGCAACCAGAGCTCAGAAACACTGCTGGCAACCAGATGCAGCCCACTAAGGTCTTTCTTGGGTAAGGAGGGGAAATCAAAGAAGAGTCTCCACCAAAAGTCTTTCAAAATTGTCTGCAAGTATTTTCTGGAAAACCATTGCCTGAGGTAAAAGCGCTCAACTCTCGAATAAACCTGAATGCATCTGAGCAATGATTTCATGGATATGAAATGATAATAATTGTTTGCCTCATAAACATCTGAGACATGCTGATAGCAGAAGGTTTGCTGAGAGTTCAAAACTAGATATTTCAAGCATGTACGTGAAACAACTTGGAACACTGAACAACTTTTCATCTGGGACAAGTGTCACTAACGGTAATTATTTTTAGAAAAACTGGAAAAAGAGATAGAAAAAGCAAGGAGGCTACTTTAGGTCTGCACAAAGTACCCCCAAGGCGAGCTTCCTTATGTTTCCCTTTAAGGTGTCCCTGGAGATGTAGCTACTCCATTCCTGCCACCAAAAGGACTTTGAAAGGGTGTGTCAAGTGCAAGACAGGGACTCATGAACATGAGTTCAAGTCTCCCTATGGTGAACAGTGGCACCCTCAGTAACCGCCACAAAGTCTGATACGAGAGGCAGAACGTGCAGAGAGCAGACAGCTCTGGCAGCAGACTGCCTGCGGACCCTGGAAAGGTGGGCAATGCCTGTTCTGTTAGAAAACGAGGACGCTACTTCCCATCTCCTGGAAATGTTGTGAAGGTGAAATGTGCTTCTGACACACACTGCGTGCCCAGAATGGCTCCTGGGGTGTGCTCAGTGCTCAGAACAAGTGAATTCAAGATTTTCACTGCCTGGTCATTATCTAAGAATTGACGGATGAAAGGAGGAATGGTGCTTCCAGGTTTCAGCCCATCCAAATCTCTCTTTCACATTCATTTACCCCAATGGACACTAAGGACAACTTACAAATGTCAGGATACATCCTGAGGGCTGAAGCACAGCACAAGACCGGGAACACCAAACAGGAAAGGGACAGAGATGAATCTCCCGTACTTCTCTGTCCCCCGATGAGCCAGCCCTTCAGGGACCTGGACCGATGCCCAGACACTCCCAAAGAACGGCTCAAGTAGCATCGTTTCCAGCCCTGAAGAAATACAGAGCCCAGAGGTCTCCAGAACCATAAAAATACCTCAACAGAATTGTAACAGGCAAACTCCCAACTCTGCACCTGCCATGCTCAACACCCAGATCCGCTATGCAATGTAATTTATCACAGACGTGTATTCGTGAGATACTAAAAAACATGTGAGAACCATCATCTCCTACCCTCTACGCATGGGCCAATGGATCATTACAAAGGCCAATTCATTTCACCTCATTTAACGATGTTCATGGCCAGGTGGACCATGAGAAAAAAAAAAAAAAACTGATCGTTTTTGCATTATTAAACATTCCGAGTATTTAAGCAATTCCATGGCCAGTCTTCACCGGGTTAGGACATTGCCCTCCAAGAAAGACCCTCATGAGCTGAGTCCACCGTGAGGATCATTGCTCAGCTCTGGCCCTCACGGAGGAGGGGTTTTACGTGACACAGGGCTGCCCCACTGCAGTCAGGGACTATCCCAGGTCAGGAGCGCCCACGGTGGCCCGTGAGTGAAGAACCTGACTGCAGCGGCTCAGGTCCCTGCAGAGAGGCAGGTGCAATCCCCAGCCAGGCGCAGTGGGTTCAAGGATTCCACACTGCTGTGGCTCCGATTCAGTCCCTGGCTCAGGAACTTCCATAGGCCATGGGTGCAGACACAAACAAAAAATTGTTTAAAGGAGTATCCCAAGTATGTCGAAAATGGATTCCAATGCTGACACACCATAAAGCACATCAAAGAAAAATCTAACTTTAAATGCATGATCACACTTCTCCAATTCTCCTTTTCTCTCCCCTCCTGTCTACACATCCTAAGATTTTTTTCTATGCAAAGCTCTCCCTCCAATGCTGGCCCTAGTCACTGATGGAGACGGATTCCCTTTCCCATGTCACTGATGGAGACGGATTCAGCCTGCTCTCTTCCCCTTCATTTACTCTTCATTTCCCCCAATTCTTCGGAATGAAAGAGAGCCTAAGGGCTGACCTGCCAGCAGGAATTCTCCCTCTAAGTGATTTGGATGGCTGGGGAAGAGATCACACAATTTCTCCTTTTTGGCTGCACCCACAACAAATGGAAGTTTCTGGGCCAGGGATCGAATCCAAGCTGTGGCTGCAACCTACCCCACAGCTGCAGCAAGGGATCCTTTAACTCATGGTGCCCCCTGGGGATCGAACTTGCACTGCCACAGAGACAGCCAGATCCTTAACCCACTGCACCACAGTGGGAACTCTGAAGAGGTAACGATTTTAAAGATAAGATTTTAAAAAAAGGGTTTTGCTACCACGGCCATAATCCCCCCAACATGGATAGTTGCAATACTTTAGAATTCACTTCAGATTTCTCCGCTGAATTGTTAAATACAGTTAGAAGCCTATAAATCCAGTTTATCTCTGTTATCAGATAAATAAGTTTTTTTCTCTTTTTTGGCTCAATATTTTAGAATTTTCATCTATAGTAACAAGAGCGTTTTTCTTCTTTTAAAACAGCACCTCACAGGTTGAAGTTTTGGATGGTTAGGACATTTATATAAAGCTCGTCCTCTCACTTGTCTTCCTGAAACTCTTCTACATCTTGTCAGATTTTAATTTAATCAACAGCCTCCCTTCATCGAAATGATTTATTCAAGTTCTAACCTCTTCATTTTTCAAGTAATCCCTCGCTTTTCTCTCAACATTTTGGAAACGAGGAACATGGGAAGTGTGAATCTTTTTACTTCTCCTCTCCTCCCCCAGAGTTTATTTTGGATGTTTTTCTTCCGCATTTTCAAGAAGAGATGGTCTATTTGTGCTCATTAGCTAACTTCTGATTGCTTAGCAATTCCCTTAGGCTGAGTAAAGATGAGCCTTTTTTTTTCCCCCCTGCAAACTTAGTTATGCCTCTTGCTTATCTGCCATCTTTAAGGTATTATGGGTGGAAAGACACACAGCAGAGGTGACAAAAAGAGGTGGGTCCAGAGTCCCATCCCGGCTCAGTGGTTAACGAGCCCAGCGGGTATTCATGGAGATGCAGGTTCGGTCCCTGGCCTCACTCAGTGGGTCGGGGATCCGGCGCTGCTGCGGCCGTGGTGGAGGCCAGCAGCTGCAGCTCCGATGGGACCCCTAGCCTGGGAACCTCCATATGCTGTGGGTGTGGCCCTAAAAAGACAAATGACAAAAAAAAGAAAAGAAAACGAGGTGGGTGCAAAAATAGAAGTTGTCACCGAGATTACACTTTTCCTTCTGACATTTTCCTGGAATGCAAAAGCTCCAGGTAGCACTCCTGGCATCAGAACATCCTCAGCATTACTTCTGACCTTACAAAAGCCCAAGAAGGGCTGAAGTTTACGGACGGATCCAGGAGAATCGTAAACACAGGGTGCAGAAAACAGATCGGGACACCCTCTTTGAATCCCAAATGATCTGGGTTTTATTTCCTAGGTTATGGTTTGGTTCCATGCGGGGCCCCATTTTTTTAATCTTATTTATTTCAAACCATTCTGCTTTGACTTCAAAGCCATGCCTCCAGGCAAGTTGTCACAGCTGCTGGTCTATCTGCGTACCTGCTATACACCTGATGGGTCGGTTACATTAGGGAAAGACGCCACATCTATGCAGAGGTGAAAATTATCCGATCATTTGACAGAGAGGCTTTTTTCCCTCCAAACGTCATTCTCATTTTCCTTCTTTCTCGGTACTACACAAATAGGCATCTGGGACAACACTGTCCCAGCCTTCAAAGAAATAATTCTAGCAAATCCCTCATATTTTCATCATAAAACATAGCAGAGCACTGAATAAGTATTGGGTTATTCTTTCTGAGTAAGAGCAGAGATTCAGGTATTCTGGCAAATGGAACTAGGTAATACTTCTTCCCAAAAGGACCCAATTTCTATTTTGTTTTGTTCTGTTTGTTTCTACACACAAGGCTTTACATGAAGAGGAAACAGATCACCATGCAAAGACAAGGATTTTACTGTATCCACAATTAGGTTTCAGATTAGATCACGTATAAGGGTGGGGTTCGGGGGCTCTGAGAGACAAGCCTCGCACACGAGAGAACTGAGAAATAAATACAGACTCTGGAATCACAAACCATAGCGGGCAGCGTGGCCAGAGGCAGAGGAGAATGGGATTCTCACACACAGGGCAGCAGCAAGAACTGGAGCCTGTCCTAATAGCTACAGTCACAGGAGGGGAACACCGAGGTAAAGAAAAAAGACTTGAAGTGGAGAGAGCTGTCCCACCAAACACAGACACTTCAGGGATGCCAGCCACCTGCCACCTGCCACCTGCCGAGGGGCCCCACAGGAAATCACATGACACAGAGGAAATCAATGTTTATCTCACTTCAAAGGCACTGCTAACTGTTCCTGGCACCGAAGAAGCTGAGAGCAAAAGTGACTGGGGTAAAACAGCAGGGATTTTGGCGGGGGCGGGGGGAGTGAAAGGAGAAGAGGTTGCAAAGAATTATGAGATTCTTTGGTGTCTGAGGAGACACGGTTATGCCTGCCCAACTAATTCACGAGGTTAACGTAAAGCCTCTCACATCTCAGAAACTCCCAGAAACACTCCCATGTTCTACTGCACAGACTGCGAGACTAGTGGAAGCCATCCATAGACCTGATGGGAACAGCCAAGTATCACAGAGGGATCCTCAGCTTTGAGCTGGATGCTGAGGGATTTCGGGTTTTCTCTTTTGGGGAAGGGCTGTGGGGTGGGAAGAAGGCTGCAAGGAGATATTTGATGGCCAGAGAAGAGGAGACTAAGAGAGAGGCTGCCCACTAAAGACGCAGGCTCCCATCCCAAGGGTCACTCCTGGCCAAGGCCATTTCCGGCCCCTCTGGGAGGGACCCTCTCACAGAGACCAAGGCAATGGGATACGGGCAGGTGTGATGTACTTACACAGTTTCCACACTTGGTCCTCAAAACTTCTAATGCATTTCCCCCTCTCTGCCTTCTGAAAGTCATGCATTAAAGCTGGCAGTGATTCCATCAGCCTGTGTCCCTGAATACTCCAGAAAAGAGAATTACCACCCCTTTCCACCACCACCAAGGGAATTCATGTTGAGTAAGAAGTAAATTTCACCTGCATTAAGACACCGAGCATTTAGGATTCCTCTATTATACAGCTAATGTGAACAAAACAAAATAGTCCATAAAACCAATTTTTTTTAATTACCATTTAATCCAAAAAGTGAACAGGGGATAGAATCTATTCTCTTTAAATAAATGCATAATATTTAAATTAGATTAAATCATAAATGATTCAAATTATAATGCATAGAAATTTAAACTTGAGTAAGTTTTAAATATAAGCCAAGTAGCAGAGTTCACTTTGTGGCTCAGAAGAAACAAACCCGACCAGTATCCATGAAAATGCAGCTTCAATCCCTGGCCTCACCTAGTGTGTCAAGGATATATACGTGTATCTGTACGGCAGAGTGACTATATATACACGTATATATACACACACATATATGAGACTATATATATATATATACACACACACACACACACAAGGATATATACGTGTATCTGTACAGCAGAGTGACTATATATACATGTATATACACACACACATATATGAGACTATATATATATATATACACACACACATGAGACTCCGTGTATATATGCACCTGGGTCACTCTTCCATACGGCAGAAATTGACAGAACATTGTAAATCAGCCAGACTGTAATAACAAAAAAAAAAAAAATTAATTTAAAAAAAAGAGAGGCTCAAACATCCAAAAGATGACAAGTCAAATCACAATACCCCAAAGGTTGGTGCTCAAAAAGGGGACCCTTGGACAGGAATGAACTATACAAATAAAAGCACCCAACAAAGAGAGATAATAAGGAAACTTTCCTGACTAGGCACAAGCCATGGGTAGAAAGACTAAAATCTCACCTGAGAATTCTTGACAAGAAGGCTAACTTCATCACGATGAAGAAACAGAATTTACAGCATGTCCAGCCCTCAAGTGGAGAACTCAGTTAAACTAATCCCAATGTGGGGGGTTCTAGATGCCAGGAGAACCCTCTCTGGAGAAATAACCTCAACCCCAGACCTCAAAGAATTCCCACAGATAAGAAGCTCAGTCATTCTAAGCTCATAAAAATGCAAAAGCACAACAGGAAACAATCCTGCCTGAGCGAGACTCCACAGCAGAAATCAGACCCACAGAAACGACAGCGTTGACATCATCAGACACAGAAAGTTTGTGTGAATGAACAATAATTTAACCAAAAAAGATGAAGAACATGACAACGGGATCGCAAACTACCAAACTATAAACCAGATGTGAAAAGCTTTAATGAAAAGTGTGATGTTAGAAACCCAGCGGTTAAACAACAACTTACTTGACACAGAAGAAAAGAAAATCAGTGAACTGGACAGCAGATGATATCACTTAGATGTGGAATCTTAAAAAAGCAAGCAAATGAACTCTTTGAAGAACATAAATGACTCGCAGACTTTGAAAACAAACTTACAGTTTCCAGGAGTTCCCGTCGTGGTGCAGTGATTAACGAATCCGACTAGGAACTATGAGGTCGTGGGTTTGGTCCCTGCGCTTGCTCAGTGGGTTAACGATCCGGCGTTGCCATGAGCTGTGGTGTAGGGTGCAGACGCGGCTTGGATCCCACGTTGCTGTGGCTCTGGTGTAGGCCAGTGGCTACAGCTCCGATTCGACCCCTAGCCTGGGAACCTCCATATGCCATGGGAGTGGCCCAAGAAATAGCAAAAAAAAAAAAAAAAAAAAAAACTTATAGTTTCCAAAGGGAACAGGCAGGGGCAGGGGTGGATGGGGGGTTGGGATTGGCACATGCACACTGTGGTATAGGGAATGACTGCCAAAGGGGACCTGCCGTATAGCACAGGGAATATTCCGTGATAATCTGTATGGGAAAAGAATCTGTACAAGAATGAATGTGTGCATATGTATAAATGAATCACTTTATTGTACAGCAGAAATTGTCTCATTTTAAATCAACTATACGTCAATAACACTTTAAAAGTGAAAAAAACAGTAAACCGGAAGAAGGAGATGAAGATTAAATGCAGAATGTGACACAAAAAAAGACAAAGATACACGAAAATAAAGAATTTAGGAGGTTAGGAAACGTGATGTTCGGACTGAGAAAATCTAATTCAGATCCCTTCAGATTTCCAGAAAAAGACTCTAAAATGAATGGAGCAAAAGCACTAAGTCAAGAAATGTTGATGAGGAACCAATGGAAGAAGCCCAAAAATCTCAAGCCCGCTGAAAAGAAGGAAATCCTACCCAGACTTGTTATGGTGAATCTGAGGGAACAAAAAGATCTTAAAAGTCTCTAGGAAAAAAAAAGTAGAACAATGAGACTGAAAGCTGACTCCTCAAAAAGTGAAATAGAAACTCAAAAGCAACTGAACATAATCTTGGAGATAATGACAAAATATAATTTTTAATCTCCAAATGATTTTCCACAACGGTGCCATGACCACTCCATGGAGAAAAAACAATTTCTTCAACAACAAATGGTGCTGGGGAAACTGGACATCCCCTCACAAAAGAATAAAGGTGGACCCTTACCTTTATCCCATATATAAAAACTCACTCCAAATGGATCACAGGCCTGAAAGTAAGACCTGAAACTTCAAAGCTCTTAGAAGCAAACATAAGGAAAAAGCTTCATGACATAACGTTTGGCAAGGATTTCCTAGATATGATACAAAAGCAAAGCTTTTTAAAAAAAAAAAAAAAGTGAAAACAAAACTAAAAACTCTGTGCAAATGACACAAACATCAAGTAAAAAGGCAACTAATGGAATGGGAGAAAGTATTTGCAAATCGTCTCTCTGGTAAGTGGACAATACCCAAAATGCATAAAAATGCCTACAGCTTGGCAACAAAAACATGCTTAAGAACTAAAAATCAAGCAAAGGGCTCGAATAGACATTTCTCCAAAGATGACACACAAACAGCCAACGAGCATATGAAAAGACACTCAGCCTCACTAATCATCAGTGAAATGCAAATCAAGACCACAATGAGGCAGCACTTCACACCCACAGGATGACTAGTATTAAAAAGAACAGAAAATAAATGTCAAGGATACAGAGAAACTGTCGAGAATGTGAAAACGGCGCAGCTGCTATGGAAAGCAGCGTAGCAGTTCTTGAAAAAACTAACAGAATTATTCTATGACCCAGCAATTCCACTTCTGGGTCAGCCTTCTGTGCCCATCAGCTTCACGTCGCAAATTCAGTCAACCTCAGGTTGGTTAAGTCCAATGATGTGAAATCCATGAATACAGAGCACCAACTGTATCAATTCTTCCATGCCATTTTATAGAAAGGACTTGGGCATCTGCAGATTTTCATATCTGCAGGGGTTCCTGGAACCCATCGTCCGCAGATATCAAGGGATGACTCTGTATCCAAAACAACAGAAAGCAGGATCCCAGAGAGTCACCTGCACGCCCGCATTCACAGCAGCATTATTCACTACACCGAGGCAGTAGAAGCAACCCGAATGCCCACTGACAGATGAGTGGATGAACCAAAACACAGTATGCACATAAAAGGGAGGATGATTCAGCTTTTAAAAAGGAAATTCTGGCAAATGCTTCAACATGGAGAATCCTCGAGGCTATTATGCTAAGTGAAGTAAATCCATCATAAAAAGACAAATACGACATGATTCTACTTATATGAGGTATCTAGAACAGTCAAATTCAGAGACAGAAAGGTGGTTTCCCAGGGCTGGAGAGGGAGAAAGAGGAAGTGGCTGGTTAATGGATATAAAATCGCAGTTTTGGAGAATTCCTGCTATGGGACTAGTATCCAGGAGGACACAGGTGAGATTCCCTGGCCTAGCTCAGTGGGTTAAAGGATCTGGCATTGCTGGGAGCTGTGGTGTAGGTTCTAGACATGGTTCAGGTCTGGCATGGCTGTGGCACTGGCTGGCAGCTGTAGCTCCGATTAGACCCCTAGCTCCATATCCCGCAGTGCAGCAAGCAAGCAAGACAGACAGAGAAAAAAAAAGTTGCGGTTTTGCAAGAGATTAGCTGAACAATGTGAATATTCTTAATTATTTCTAAGTGAACACTTTAGTAGTATTAACTTGGTAAACTCAATTATACCTGTTACATAAATTTTTTTTTTTTTGTCTTTTTGCCTTTTCTTGAACCACTCCTGCGGCATATGGAGGTTCCCAGGCTAGGGGTCCAATCGGAGCTGTAGCCACCAGCCTACACCACAGCCACAGCAACACAGGATCCGAGCCGCATCTACAACTTACACCACAGCTCATGGCAACGCTGGATCCTTAACCCACTGAGTAAGGCCAGGGATCAAACCTGCAACCCCATGGTTCAGATTGGTTAACCACTGCGCCACGACAGGAACTCCCTACATAATTTTTTATGTTGACTACCATCACTCAGGAGTGAGGGCCCAGAATAATCAAGTACTCAAATATGCCAACCAATTATTTTTAGATTTTAAATTTTATACCTAAAATTTACACTAAAGATGGAGATACATATTACTTTATATATGTCTATATTAAAGAGTAAGAACACCAAGGAACCCACCACTATCTTAGGAAATAAAACACCATCGATAAGCCCCCTGTCCTTCTACCCGCTTCTCTCCAGAGTTAGCCACTCCCCTTATTTTTCTGTTAATTACTGCCTTTTCTTTATAGCTTAAACTCAAATGAACTTTTTTAATCAACTGCATGTTGTAGTTTTAACTTTTTGAATTTTGTAAAAACGAAACTGTCTAAACGTATACAAATGTATATGTGCATATACACACTTCCTGAAGCTTGTTTTGCTTCATCCTGATACACGCAGCCAGAGTTCACGTGTAAAGTATTTTCACACTACGCATTATTCCATTGCATGAACCCAACACAATTTATCCATTGCCAATGAAGATGTCTACTTGGCTTGTGACAGCTTCTTTTGTCCTGAAGGATATGCAGGTATCAACTTTGATGTAATGGTCTCTTGACATACACGTGTAAGTTTCTAAGGTGTAGAGCAGCCTCTGAAGGTGTGTGTTTACCTAATATCTTAAGGAAATGCAAAATTCTCTTCCAAAATGGCTTTACCAATTGACACGTCCAACAGCTATCCGAAAGTGCTTCTTTATTTGAAAGGAACATTAGTGCTTTAATCACATTATCTAAAAATTCGTCACATTTTCCCTTCAAGGTGGGAAGCCTATTCTGTACGGCCACAAATAATTCCTTTTGGTTTCTTTCTTTCCTGCTTGACATTGAATTTTAATTTATAAATAGCCCGCTTGCATGTGCAAATTTTCCCAATTCCCACACGTTCTGTGATTTTACAAGTTGTGACTACTGTGAATATATTCCCCTGTGACACTCTCTAAAATGAGGATCTGTTCAAAAAGTTTTAGGGTCAAGGCAGAATCACTGTAATGAATGATCACTATCATCTGGGAAGAAGATGAATATTAACTGTAGCACCACACCATGTTGCTGGGGTTTAAGCAAACCTTGGTGTTTGGGGCTTCAAAAGGAAGCCTTGGTCTTTTGAGCTTCATCAGCCCACATGCCTGCCCCAGCTTAACGTAAGACGCTTGTCATCTAAGGTCTACTCCCAACTCGGCTTCGAAGAACCTGTGGGACTTTAGGAACGAGGAAGAAACTTGACCTCCGTATTGTTTGACTGGTGCAATGAATTAAAATAGTCTTGAAGGTCTTTTCCCTTATCTACAATCCCATGCCACTAGCGGGCACTTGGCAGGCGAAATCCAACCCGCAAACATATTTCTGGGAGGGTGAGGCGACTGATTAGGCTTTCCTCCACTCCAGCTGAATGTCGGTAGATGGGTGTGCTCTCCGAGTTTTCTACAGGACCCATGACTTCCGTTAGATCCGGATCCAAAATTATCCATGTTCTCTTCCTCAGCTTGAAACATGGGTGTTTAATCCCTAACTACAGAAAATAGTTTTGGGAATGCCTGTTGTGGCTCAGCGGGGTACAAACCCAACTCGTATTCATGAGGATGCAGGGTCAACCCCTGGCCTCACTCAGTGGGTTAAGGATTCAGTGTCGCCATGAGATGTGGTGTAGACCAGCAGCGGCAGCTCTGATTTGTCCCCCAGTCTAGGAACTTTCATAGGCCGTAGGTGGGGTCCTAAAAGCAGAAAAAAAAAAAAATTCTTATCCACTGAGAGACACTACTATTTACCACCGTAAGAACTAATGCTTTAGGGTCTGACACTTCATTTACACGACTGTTTTCATGTGCCCGACGGCCTCTGTGCCAGTCGGCCTGCTCCTGGTTTCGATGATGAAATATCTGGGTATCTCTGCATTGTTCAATGACGAGCAAAACAGGTGGCAGCTGCACTTGAATAGTCCACAAGCCCGACCTCAGATACTCAGTAGCCGTCTTTCTGGCCTCGCTTTGCGGAGAGGGCCAAAACTCCAGCTGCCAGCTTCCCAATGGTGACGGGTGCACGAAGCCAGGCTCTTGGGGAATGAAGTGGGACCAGGTGCTCTTTAGCAACTGCCTCGCTCTGCCCAGAACCGCTCTGGAAGCCGCCCCCAGACAATGCGGAGGAGCCAAGCCCAGCATATGCTCAAGGAGGGGGAGTCAGGAAACACCCAGGACGTCAAATCCACTTCTTGGCAGGAACAGCTCACCCTTCAGCCACATCTCCAACTTCTCTCCACGGGGAAGGGCAAAGCGAGGCCCACACAGCAGCGAACTTAGCGACAGACCCCAAAACACACCTTCCCCAGATACACGCCCCCCCCCCCCAACGCGAGGAAGTGACACCAGACATCTGCACGTTGGCACCGTCTCGACACTTGGCTCGTCGCGGGTGAGTGTGTTTATTTGCTGTTCAAGGATCGATCGTCACCCTCACCCACAGGCAGTCAACAGAACAGGCAACGTCATCAGCCAGACGGGCTATAACCATGACCACGACCTCTGCACGGTCGGCCGCCACTGTTTCTGCTCCCATTCTGGATGCCATTCGCCCATGGAGAAGGTTCTTTTCTGTGGGCGTCTGTGTCCACGAATGCCAACGAAATGCAAGGCACTGCTCGATATCTGAAGGAAGGACTTCCTCTATGCAAATTGTTCCAATTTTCCATCAGCCACCTACCAAACAGCGCGTTCACTGCCTACTTTCTCTCTCCCAAGCCTGCCCCAGATATCATGTTCAATTGGGCTAAAAATAACAGTATGGTTTTCAATTAATCAAATCAGCTGCAAGATACCATAAGCGGTCAGTCCGAGGCTGCTACACTAAGTCTCTTGAGTAATAATGGTTTTGCTGATAGAAACGCTCTTCCTGGGTCTCTAATTCAAGATGCAGGAAGGTCATATAGGAAGAGCCTCCAACCACGCACACGGAGCCTGAGAGACGAAATCTTCTGACCTCGGCATCATCCTTAATTCCTCCTTTTCTGTCTTCACACTCCCAAACCGGGACCTTGTGTCAGTTCCAAGAAAAATAACCCCAGAATCTGACCTCCTCTCACCATCTCCACTGCTATAATTTTAATTCAAGACACTGTTACTTCTCACTTAAACTAAAAGCCTCCTGGTGATCTCTGCTTCCACTCTCCCCTTCCAGGGGTCCATTTTTGACTCAGAGCCAGATCATCTTTGCAAATCAAAAACAAGTTGATAGCATTACCCTGCTAAAATAATCTAGTACGGCTTCCTAGGCAAGGAAAAGTCAAAGCTAAAAGTATCACCTTGCTGACAAGGTCCGATAAGATATGAACCTGACTCCCTGACTCCCGCCTCTATCGCCCAACCTTGTTCACTGGCCTCTGACCAACCGAGCGTCTTTCGCTCCTTCCAACACACGTGGGCCATCCGCATCTCTGGTCTCTGCTTTTTCTTTTCCTTCAGCTTGTATCACTTCTTCTCGCAGCTCCTTCTCATCATTCTGATCTCATTCGAATATCACTTCCCAGAGAAGTCTTCCAGCACCAGCCTAGCTGACATAACCCCTTCAGATTTTTTGTTTTAGGGCCACATCTTGGCATACGGATGAACCCAGGCTAGGGGGTGAAACAGAGCTGCAGCTGCTGACCTACACCACAGCCACAGCAACATGGGATCCAAGCCACATCTGCAACCTAGAGCACAGCTCCTGGCAACACCGGATCCTTAACCCAGTGAGCGAGGCCAGGGATCGAACCTGCATCCTCATGGATACCAGTCAGATTCTTAAACCACTGAGCCACAACAAGAACTCCCATAACCACTTTGTTGCTATTATAACTTTACCTTTTTTTCTTTACATATCTGTGACCTGTTCTCCCCCACAGAACGGAACTACCATTAATAGGAACTTGCTGGAGTTCCCGCTGTGGCTCAGCAGAAACAAATCTGCCTAGTATTCATGAGGACACAGGTTCAATCCCTGGCCATTGCTGTGAGCTGTGGTGTAGGTCACAGATGCGGCTCGGATCCCACGTTGCTGTGGCTGTGGCATGGGCTGGCAGGTGCAGCTCTGATTTGACCCCTAGCCTGGGCACTTCCATATGCCATGGGTGAGCCCTAAAAAGACAAAAAAAATAGAACAGGAACTGGCGTTTTTTTTCCATTAAATATCATACCAGCTCATAGAGAGGTACTCGACACATAGTGTGTGCTCAAGAAATGAAGAAATAAATGGATGACGTAACATCTGAAAATGTTTATAAGAACCCATCCTCCATTTATTTCATGGGGTAGACTACCACCAAATTATAGGATCTTCTGGGGTCCTAACAAGCAGGATTATGTTAGAACATTGGGAAAATCCAAAAGAAGCATCTGTTTCACAAGAGAGAAAAAAAAAAAAAAAATGCTGGAAGGCCCAGTAATGAGGGGTCATTTTTTAGTTGTTTGCAGTCACATCTTCAAATAATCGGCCTTTGCATGTTCGGGAGAAGATTTAAAGGATTGACTTGATCGTAGGCACTAGATATGTTATTTACGTCCTTTTTAAGGCTGTTTTCCATACCTCTGCACCCACTCCAAACCCTCTTGGCCTCCAACAGTATGGTCTGCGTGCCACTTGTTTGATTAAAATCCTCAAGACGGTGGACATTTTCCCTAAAAAGAGTTTCCATTTTCAAGTCATCTGGGGTGACACGTAAAGCTGGATGGAATGGGGCTCATTCCTCCAAATGCTCGGAGGGAATAAAGGCATAATTCTACAACGTAAGACACACAGCACAGCAGAAAAGCTCAGAATCCAGAGTCAGGAGTTCCCGTTGTGGCTCAGTGGTTAACAAATCCGACTAATAACCATGAGGTTGTGGGTTCGATCCCTGGCCTCACTAAGTGAGTTAAGGATCCGAGTTGCTGTTGCTGTGGTGTAGGCCAGAGGCTACAGTTCCAATTCGACCCCTAGCCTGGGAACTTCCACATACTTCCGTTTGCTGTGAGTGAGGCCCTAAAAAGATGAAAGACAAAAAAAAAAAAGTATTTATTTTACTTTTTTTTTTTTTTTTTTTTTTGTCTTTTTGCCATTTCTTGGGCCGCTCCCACGGCATATGGAGGTTCCCAGTTTAGGGGTCTAATCAGAGCTGTAGCCGCCGGCCTATGCCAGAGCCACAGCAACGTGGGATTTGAGCCACATCTGTGACCTACACCACAGCTCACGGCAACGCCGGATCCCTAACCCACTGAGCGAGGCCAGGGATTGAACCCGCAACCTCATGCTTCCTAGTCGGATTCGTTAACCACTGTGCCATGACGGGAACTCCAAAAAAAATTTTTTTAATAAAAATAAATTTAAAAAAAAGAATCCAGAGTCAGGTTGCCTATGTTCAACCATTTCAGCCTGGGCAAGTCATGTGACTGCCATGAACCTGCTTTCTTCTTGAGAACAGGGATAGGAAGAGTAATGCAGCTCCGAGGGTTGTTGTAAGATGGATCCATTGCTACATCTGGAAAGGGGCCACTGGGCAGAGGCTGAGGTTGTCATGGAGCCAGACCTGGACACAGTGGATCGGCACTCAGCATCCTTCTGACTGGTACTTGTCCACTGCAGAAGCGAAACAGTAAATGCTACATACAGTCCCCAGACACCTCGGTAGCCAGAGTTCTGGATGCACACGAACCACCACCAGTGTGACTCACGATGAAATTCTGAATGCCTGAGTCAGAGATGATCCTGCTGCTGCTTGCGCTGGAAGTGAGGCCATGGAGTCCCTCCAAACTCAGCATTCTGTGTGGAGAGCTCTTCCCAGTGATGATGGCACGGCCACTGCCTCTGGCGGCAGCTGTGACTGTGGGTCCTGAACCAGGGTTGCAGTCCTGACCTGCGCTCCTGCAGCCCTTCCCATTTCCTGAGCACCGCATCTTCCGTCTTAAACTCCTTTCTGTCTGAGATACCTAGTGTGGGTCCTACATCTTGTATTGAAATCTAACCATATATTTAGTGATAATAACAACCAAATGTAAGACTGTATATTCACTATATGCCAAATATTGTTCTAAGTCTCGGCATCCACTGACTTATTTAATCCTCTAGCAATCTTGTTAGGTAGACGCTACGCTTATTCTGTTTTTTTAAGTAAAGAAATGGAAGAACCGAGAGAGAAAAGTGCCCCCAAATGAAAAAGCTACTAAGTGGCAGAGGCAGAAGTCAAACAAAGGCAGTTTGGCTCTAACGTCACACTCTTAACCATTTCTCACAAATACAACAGGAAAGTTATAACCCGGCTTCAGCAAGATTCTGGGAAACTTTCATTAAGCCCTTTTAAGAAATATATAATTAATAAAGGAAAAGGGGGGTGAAAACAGAACAAAATGAAGAGGATTCTAATTAGCATTTTAAAACTCAATGTTTACCAGTATTTTAAACTGCATACAAGAAGGTTTGACCTAGAGCTATTACAAGTAACACATCATTTTCATAATTAGATCCTTTCCACTTCAATTTTCTGCCATTCCACATGGCAAAAAGAATGGGAAGTCTCAAAGGGTTAATGAAGTGTAATTTTAAAGAGCTGTCGTACACGGGCTTCGGCAAATGTGCTATATGCATTTTCACCTCTCTGATAATTAGCAAGATGTGAAAAGTTGGAACACCCAAGTGTAAAAGTGCTACTGGGCATTCATGTTCCCAATTTTTTCTGGTTTCAATGATCATTAGGATGCAAAAGCAGCTTAACATTTTCATCTTCATAACTTCAGAATTTTTTAAAAAAGGAAAAACTAAATCAAGCCCATAGATTTTTTTTCCATGCTATGATAAAACATTATCCTTGCTGTATTACAGAGATGACCTTGAAGTGAGCTGGATTTTGAGAACTCTTTCAAAAATAAAACAAGGCACTGACTTGGAGGGTGTTGTTTGTGTGGCGCACTTTTTTCTGAAATTTATTTGCACAACTTTAATCTCTTGGATTGGAATCCGAAATCCCTGATAATTAAAAAAGAGAATTTGCAAGGAGATAACATTTTCTCCCTCTGCCAGATTGCCCAAGTAGCAGCCCGGCTGGGCAACAGCCATCATGGAGAATGATGCAGACAAGTCCCTGAATAGAAATGAAAATGCCAGCATGTGTTTATTCCTCAGCAGTAAATAAAATCCCTGTTATTCACACTGTCTAAAGTGCACCTCCCTAGGGAAACCCATCTTTTCCCCTGCGACTTCAGCAAGAGTTCGCATAGCAAGACGGCAGGTAACGCTGGGAGGGGACACTCCCCAAAACACCCTGGAAAAGGCTGGCTTCCCACGCTCCATCATGAGTCTATGACACACAGACAACCTGGCACTTTCGACAATTCTCTACATCAGAATTCTATACACCGGTTTATTGCGAAGTAAATTGACTGGGTTTTTTTAGACGCATCTGAATTCAGAAAAAGCACGCATTTCCAATAGAGACAGGAAACTATGACATGACCAAAGAGATTCCAGCAGACCCCCCCACTTTTTCGTTAAGTCTGTTTTTGTTAACCCCTCATCAAGCTTTATAAGGGGTTAAATTAAGTTTTTAATTTAAAGTTTAAATCCCTGTAAATCCATTCATTAAGTAAACATTCGTGGACTTACAATTTAACAAACTACGTTTAACCCCCCGAGCTCTGATTAACAAGGGATGAACGATGACCCCCTAGACAAAAGTAAAACTCAAATGCTCGAAAACTGGGTTGTGAGAATCATTGTACAACTACAAATGTCATAAAATTCACCAAACTAAAAAAATAAAAATAAATAAAATTTAAAAACCAAATAGCAACAACCCCCCCAAAAAAAACAAACCACAATGTTGTTTTACGGCGATGTACCGCATCATCAAGAGAAAATGTCTCATGTTCACTAGGCTGGTGGACGCTCAAAGACATCGAGGCTGCCCTGGTGTGCCTTAGACTTCCCCACGCACCTGAATAACCCAGCTTTTTGGAACAACTGGTGCGTCTATTCTAAAAGCAACAATTAAGGAAGGAAATACGCAAATCAGCCTCAGAAACTCAATCAAAACAAAACCCTTCTCAACCTGCAGAATTAAACAGTCCTTGCCTGTTATTGCCAGTGCCTCAAAAATAAGAGGGCTCCGAAGAGGGCAATGGCCTTATTTCTGAGCTGAAAAAATTCAGCACGGCATGAAATTCTATTTGAGAAGAGAATTCCACCTCTTATTGGATAAACAGTAGATAATGCCCCACTCTGCAGGCTAAGAAGCTTTCTGACTCCATTTGGCCACGGCTCTGTGCCATCTTTCCTTTAGGAATGATGAGTTTAGCCATTACAGATGGCACATCCTAATGGCGTATTCGCAGCAACCTATTGGTGGGTTTAACTGCTCCCTCCAAAATCTTACTCAGTGCCACAGAAGGACTCAAATGTACAATCCCAGGTCTTATATTTAGTAACTTGTTCTGTTTATGGTTTACTCACTGAAGACCCAGGGAGCAACCACCCTGGAAACAAGTAGCAATTTCTAAGAAATTATTCATCAGCAAGAGTTACTGACTTGTTTCATGGTTGCCTCCAAAGGCAAAAAAGGCCAACAAGCTCCATTTACCTCCAACAGGCTCCTCATTAACTATATTAACCATCACATTTACTCATGAAAACTATCATTAACCATGTGTTGGCAAATAACAAGCTGCCAGCAAAGAACATTAAGCAATTGCAGGAAGTCAAAATGCTTGGTCTAGGTCTTCAAAAGCTTCGCGTAAATGATCCTGAAGCGCACAGTGACAACACACTGGAAAAAAACAAACACAAAAAACTTCATCGGAGCTTTGCATCTTTTTCAGTATTGGTCTCTTTCACTCTTTTCTTGGTTCAACTCTTTTGGGACCACGTCTGTCTTTGCTGCTTTCTTGTCCTCGAGGCAGGTAAGCCCTGCATCTAAAGCGTTCACCATCAACTTCCCCAAAATACTTTCTTGTGTCATAGTCACTTTTTAAAAAAATTTAATGTTCTCGGAGGATAAATTTGTACCGGAGGGTAGTTGATTTCCAACGTCGTATTTGTTTCAGGTGTACCCTCTAAATGCCATTGCCATCTCTGTGACAGGCTATTCTCACCACTCCCTTCTTCCAACATCTACCTTCAACTTAGTGACACTACGTTTTTCTCCAATCCTTCTACCGCATCTCTGAACCTTTGCTGGTAACCCTCCTTGGTCCCACACATTTACTCAGGAAATCTCCTAAAACAAGCCCTACATCCTCGCCTTTACCGACTTATCTCCAAGGATCTTGGCCTGTGTCAGCCCCATGATCCCCTTCTGCATCTTCCTTCTCCGGACGTTAAAACAGATGTTGTTCAGATGCCTCTGCTCTTACCGTGGAAATTCCAAAAGGATAGAGGTTTCAGCCTGACAGGCAGGAACTTAAATGTCTGGACCACTGGCTCAGAACCAGGTGAACTCTGATCACCCTGAAGGCATCTTCGAATGCAAGGACTTCCTTCATGAGCTGGTCTCAGTGCGTATCTGTGTGCACACAGTGAGTCACACCACAAACCTCTCCTGGTTAGTCTTTAGGTATCCAGAAATGTGCAAACAATGAATTCTGTCTCCACGGTAAGACACTAACCATGGTCCAGGTGGCATTAAGGGAAGACTCCACATGCAACCCTGTTTCTGAGGGCAAGGCTCCTGTAGTCTACAACTTAAATTTTTCAATCCATTTTTTTTTTTCCTGGAAGTGAGAAAGATGAGAAGGGCACTGGAAACTTGAGGATATTTAATACGTTTCTGAATAATGACTTTGATAGATGCCATTAAAAATGAACAAGAATGAATGTATGCCGAAGGCTAGATTTCCATGATTCCATGCCGGTAACTGTTCATCATCCTTCCTCCCAGACAGGAGTCAACAGTTCAGCTAAGACCCTCTCTCTTGCCCTTGTCAAGCTTCGGCCCTGCTGGGGAACTCCCATTTATTTTCCCATTAAAATATTAGAGGAGATACTTAGACACATGCTTGCTCTTCTAAATAAACCACAGGTTAAGGGGGAATTTTGACCTAAGTGTGACTATTGAGGCCCATTCAGTGTTGCTGGGAAATTCTACAGAAAAGTTGGAAACGTCAGCCTCTACTAAAGCTATGTCTCAGAATTCTTCTTGTGATGCAAGGGGATCAGCAGCATGTTGGGAGTCCTGGGACTCAGGATCGATCCCTGGCCCGGCACAGTGGCTCAAGGATCGGTGTTGCCACAGCTGCAGCTTAGGTTGCAACTGTGGCTCCAATCAGACCCCTGGCCAGGGAACGCCATATGCTGCGGCCAAAAAAGGAAAGTCTCATTCAGAGGCTGAATCTCAACCCAGCTTCCTGAGAATCAAAGTGGAGGCTGCAGACAGCGAGAATGAGTTCTCTCAGCCTTCAGAATAGATGTGCTAAAGCTTCAGGAAGCTTAAACCAGAGGCTGGGGAAGGGAAGGCAACGTCATACGCACACAGGACACAAACGTAAGGCAGGATGTGATCACACTAAAAGGATACAACCTGCTCTCCAGCTCTAAAACTAAAACCCCCATATGTTGTTGCCTATTGGGGGCCTTTTTAGGATGGAAATAATTCCTGCCTCCACTACTGTTATGCTACATTTATACTGTATCATAGTTAAAATAGAACAACAATTCCTATGTATTAAATATTTTGCTAGACCTCTAGCACTGTGCAAATCTTTAAACGCATTTTTATTTCATTCGGCCACCAAGCTTCTAAGAAAGTAGATTCTATGGATGAATGAATGAATATATGACTCAAAAAGTCTCTATTGCTCGCCTTCTCCAGCCCAGGCAGGCCTGTACGGTATCAGAGCTCTAGAATGAGGACATAATGTAACCGGGCCTCTCGCTCGAGGGTAGAAAGGTTCACAAAGTGAATTAGGATATCGCACCTTTTGTCTTTACAAAGGTAGACAAGGTAGGTGCATTCATCCCTACTGCTAATGAAAACTTGAGATGCACACACAAAGATTAAGCGACCTCCGCAAAATTCACATTCTAGCTTTCTGAATACAAGTCAGGGTTCTCATTTCATTCTTACAGCTATTTAAAGCAGGGACAATTATTCTCCCTATTTTTATTTATTTATTTTATTTATTTTTTGGCTTTTTGCCTTTTCTAGGGCTGCACCTGCGGCATATGGAGGTTCCCAGACTAGGGGTCGAATCGGAGCTACAACTGCCGGCCTACACCAGAGCCACAGCAACATGGGATCCAAGCCGCATCTGCAACCTACACCGCAGTTGACGGCAACGCCAGATCCTTAACCCACTGAGCAAGGCCAGGGATGGAACCCGAAACCTCATGGTTCTTAGTTGGATTCGTTAACCACTGAGCCACAACGGGAACTCCTATTCTCCCTCTTTTATTATTTTCCCACTGTACAGCAAGGGGGTTAGGTTATCCTTACATGTATACATTGCAATTACATTTTTTCCCCCACCCTTTCTTCTGTTGCAACATGAGTATCTAGACATAGTTCTCAATGCTATTCTCCCTCTTTTAAAGTTTAAAAAAAAACAGCTTAGAGATATGAATACCACTTATTTGGTCATGCAGATGTTAAATCACAGAGCCAGCACTGCAACAACGTATCCACCTGACTTCAAAGCCCATCCCTTTCATTACTGTCATTGGTACAGAGTTACAGATTCTCACATGAAGACTCTGCGTTCAATACTGAATGGTGACAGTTGAAAGAATTAATGTGTTAAAAAAAATTTTTTTTAATTAAAAAAAGAATGGGTGGATATATAAGGGAAACCTACCTTAGTTCCCAATGATGACAAACATAAATCAATGCTCCCCGGTAGTAAGGAAAACATCAAAAGTTTTAAGAGCCAAATACTAAACATATCTTAAGAGTTATAAATCTGCCAGTTTCTTTGTAGGGATAATTCAGTATAAAGGTTTTTAATAAAATTATAAATGTTAAATGTGAAAGTTTATATCAGCAAACCTGTTTTTATGATACAATATTTTTAGTACCTCCATAAATACTTGACATTTTTTTCTTGAGATTTTATAAAAAAAAAAAAAAAAAAAAAGATACTCATTTGCAACCAAACTTCAGTTTGTGTAAATCATTCTAGATGTTCCTACATTCTTATAGGCAGCCCATTCTGTTTTTATCCTTGTTCAGCAAAAGCCCGGATTTTGAAAAGCTCCAGTTCTGAAGTGTGAAGCTTAAGCTGTACTTGTGAAAGATCTCATTTAAAAAGGAAAAGATAAACATCTTGAAACTGAGCTAAGGGTTTATTGCCCATGTTCACCTTAAATTTTTAGTCTTTATAACCTCTCTCCTGTGGGTTTTTTTTTTTTTTATCAATTCAGACAAATGTGATTAAAAAGAAAAATTTATGTAGTATAATGGCAGGTAGGCAATCCTTTTTAAGACTCCTAGAAACCAAATAAGATGACAGGCCAAAGAAAGCAGTCAGTCTTTTCATGATTTTCAGTTCATTTTGAAACAGAGACTAAATTCCGCTTTTAAGAGAACATTAATATTCATTCTTCTGCAACTGGCAAACTCTTAGGTCTGTTTTGTGAAGTCCTGCTCTTGACGTTGCCATGAGAGGTTTATTCCATGTTGAAAGTTCATCTCCAGACTGCTTCTGGCTTTCCAGTGTTAAAACGGGCAAATGATGCGATTGTTTGCAATGTGACAGCCTCCAGGACCCATTTTATACATATCAGCTGTTAGCACAGCCATCAAAGAGTGTTTTTCCTTCATGTCAACCTTGGAAACTACTAAAAGTGTTGTAAAGGACAGGACAATTTCAATTCAGGGGCAAAAGAATTAGGAAAATTCAAGATTCCAAAGGAGACTTTTTCTGAAACAAATAGGGGAGGACAGCTAGCAAAGCATAAAACTCTCAAGGACAAGTTAAATGACTTTATCTTTAGCAAACATTAAATAATAATATACAACCTTATATTTGTGTGGTTTCTGATGAGTTTTGCAAACACTATTTTCTTTGAAAAACTATTCACAATTTCAGGTCAAATCGGAAGCGCTGTAATCTCATGAGGCTCAAAACAGTAATTTCTGCTTCCATGCTCTTTGCAAAACAAAATCCAACAAACAAACACAAACACATACTCACTATGCATGACCCTGTGCTTTTATGAAGGTTTCCCATTCCTGAAAAAGCCTTTTCTCTGCTGGACTCTATGGCAGGTTCCTTCATATCCCTTACACATCCTTAAAGGATGTCTAAAGCCTGTCTCCCCTGAAGGATCCCCCGCCTCTCGTCCACCGACAGAGTAAATCACCACCCCTTTCGTGCCCCCGTCAGCCCGGAGCGCATTTCTGCTCGGTTCTCAGTCCACCGTTTTGCATTTACGTGCCCGTGTGTGTGTCTTGCTGTCTAACAGGGCGTTCTCGAGGGCGAGAGCCGATTCTCATTTCCTCAGAATTTAGCAGGTGCAACACATACTGGCTGGAAGGAGGATGGGAAAGAGTTTCCACCATCAAGAAATTAAATATTTATAGCAGAAACGCATTTCAATCTACAATCTTAGGGGACCCATGGCTCACTTTTTCCTACACTGAACCCCGTACTGAATCTCAGTCAATTCATTACTTTTCCATAACAACAGTTTCTCTGAAGTTATACCTATTTTTTTTTTTTTTTGGTCTTTTTAGGGCCGAACTGGAGGCATATGGAAGTTCCCAGGCTAGGGATGGAATCGGAGCTGCAGCTACCAGCCTACACCACAGCTCGAGACAATGCTGGATCCTTAACCCACTGAGTGAGGGCAAAGATCGAACCCGTGTCCTCATGGATGCCAGTCAGATTCATTTCCGCTGAGCCATGATGGGAACTCCATTTATTTTTTAATTTACACCTAATTCTAAGTCCTTGGGGAAGGGCATGGGAATTTTGCCCTTGAGAGTCAACTGTCCTTGCGAGAATCCCTGAGACAACCTGTTCTGGCCTCGCCTTTGGTCTCTGCCCCCAAGAGCCTTCTAGGTCTGAGAGGGGACTCATTCTTCCTTCCATGCCAAGCTGAGTCACAAGCGATCCTTCTTCTGCCTCCAACTCATGCTGGGCAAAGGAAACTCGGTTCTTTATGCCTCTGTAAGTCTTCCCTGGGGGACAGAAGCCGAAGTCCCCCTTGCTCTGGGGTCTCTGAACCTCTCCAGGCTTCCATCACTTCCTCTCACACACTGCAGGGCGCCATCATGGACATCACTTGGAGAATAGCCAGAGTTTAAGGTCTCCTCGCTTCAGGCCCTCTTTCCCTGTCCATACCCCAAACAGGAAAATATTTACTGAGTCTCAGAGGCATGAAGCCCTTGCTCTCGCCACTTCTTGTCCTAGGTGGCAAGGCTCCCTAGAGTCTAGACTGGAGGCTATGGAGCCTTTTCTCTGCCTTCCAGAGCAGAGGTCTTTCTCTGAGGCCATGAGGCACCTGCAGTCACATCGTCCTAATGGACACACATGGGGCAACTAGAAGGAACCAGGGAGGAAACAATACAGCGCCAGACCTAGAGTGCAAAAGAAAAGCCATGCACAGGTAAGTGAGCTTCCCTGTGGCAAGCTGCGCTGGCTAGGATCCCATGGCCGACGAGCTCCCAGAGAGCTTGAGCCAGGGCTCGGGCTGCAAGAACTCCATTCCTACTTGTTCTGGGTATCATTTCCATTCTCTCCATTCAGTCTCGAATCTCCAGTACCTGGGAAGAGTTCCCCTCTTCCGTGCAGCTCTGCCTCTGCTTCCTACACCAGGAGGCACAGGGCACTTCACTTAGACATATGGCTTTGTCACGCTTCCAAAACTGAGCCCTACACGGGGCTTGCCTGGACCTCTGAATGTGGTGGGTATTTGGTCAACTTAACATCGAGTCCTTGCTGTACCAGTAGATACCACGTACTGAGATCCCCTAATTGCTGGCATGTCCTGCCCTCATCCCTTTGACCTGCAGTTCTCAACTTGGTGTCTCAATACTTTTCGAATCTCACTCACATTTTTAAGAGATTAAAAATACAAAAGACAAGGAGTTCCCATTGTGGTGCCGGGGAATTGAATCCAACTGGTATCCATGAGAATGTGGGTTTGATCCCTGGCCTTGCTCAGTCAGTTGGGGAGCCTGTGCTCCTGTGGCTGTGGTGTAGGCCAGCGGCTGCAGCTCTGATTCAACAGCTAGCCTGGGAATCTCCACATGACACAGGTGTGACCCTAAGAAGCAAAAAAAAAACAAAACAAATACAAATCAAACCCCAGCATAAAATTATTTGACCTTTATCAAAAGTGATTTTTAAAAAAGGCTGATGTAACAAAAAGACATAAACCTCGAGCATTTGCAGGAGTGAGCACGAAGGGGACCTGCTGCTCCACACTCTGAAATACATGTTAGTCTGGTGATGAGCAAAGCACCACTGCCCAGGCGGGTATAGACTATACAGCGCTGGCCTCTGCCTCATCGGCTCTGTGCCACTAACTCAGGGGGACAAGCTGGGCCATGGAACCAACTTCCAGGGAAAAGAGACTTGCAACAACATGGGTTTTGATTTTTTCCAAAAAAATAAATGCCGCTAGAAGTGGTACTAAGGTGGATCATTTATAGCCTTATCCTGCATATGAAATAACGTCATAGTACATTTCCAATTTACATGTTCTTGGAAGTAAACTCATACCCATTTTCACTGAATCCTCACTGACATTAAAAAAGTCATTTATGTTCATCAACTTTATAGATAGAGTACCCTCAGTTACTTAAAAAGTTTATTCTTCAATGTTACTGAATCACTGATATGTTACTAGTTAGGTTTGCTATTCTGTGATAATAATAAACAATGTAATTCAATCTTATCAAAAACAAAAAATTTTAAGAAAATCAACATATTGTATTTAGGAAAAAGTTTTAGTGAATGCTGAAGAAAGAAAGTTTGAGATTTTGAGATATACACTTAAACATCGGAAAGCTTAGTTCTGGGAGTTGCCATCGTGGACTAGCATCCGTGAGGACGCAGGTTCGATCCCTAGCCTTGCTCAGTGGGTTAAGGACCTGGTGTTGCCGTGAGCTGTGGTGTAGGTCGCAGACATTACTTGGATCTGATGTGGTTGTGGCCGTGGTGGAGGCTGGCAGCTACAGCTCTGATTCACCCCCTAGCCTGGGAACCTCCATGTGCCACAGATGCAGCCCTAAAAAAAATAAAAAAATAAAAAAAAATAAAAAAAAGCATTGTACTATACACTTTTCAATGTATCTAAAATATTCTCTCTGCCTATTACTATTTCCATGACAACGTCCACAAGTCCTTGCTTTGATCACATTCAAGTGCTTGAAACAAAGTTTAACATTCAAAAAAATACATCACTTCCTCTAGGTTACTGGGCAATTCAGTAACCTAAGTTCTCCTATAATTGCACCTTTATAACATCCAGATTTTTTTCTGGGTGACACATTCAACACTCACCATTACCTTTTTTGTGTGTTTTGTTTTGTTTTGTGTTTTAGGGCCAAATCCATAGCATATGGAAATTCCCAGACTAGGGGTCGAATTGAGCTGCACCTGCCAACCTACACCACAGACACAGAGACGCAGGATGCAAGCCCCATCTGCGACCTACACCACAGCTCAGGGCAACGCTGGATCCTTAACCCTCTGGGCAAGGCCAGGGATAGAACCTGCATCCTCCTGGATCCTGGTCAGGCTCATTACCACTGTGCCACAGTGGGAGCTTCCCCTTAACCTCTATTTAACTGAAACCTTTGCCTTTGAGTCAAGGCCTTTCATATTTCTCAAGAATGCTCAGAGACTGCTTGATACAAAATAAAAACTCATCAAGTATTTGTTAAGTGGAGGAAAGGAAAGAAACACCTTTTTCAAGGAGAAAAGGAAGAGGGAGTCAAGTCGATAGCCTTTCAAATGTCCCAAATGTAACTGAACTTTTAATTCTACCACCAGTGAAGCCCAGGAATTTATAGTTTTAATAAGCACACTAGGTGATTCTCACACCAAAGAGGGTTAGAGAACCACTAGCTCAAGAAAAGGTCATTTACATTCCTCCAGGGACGGCAGCGTTCTCCAGAGGAAAGCTGTTTTCTTTAGCCCTCTTCAAGCCAAATACATTCTGGGAGAGGGACAAACTACTTTAGGGAAGATTTTAGGTAAATTAATTTAAGGCAAATTAAATACTACAGGAGATAACATGCAGAAGTGAAGCCCAAAGTAGACTTGTATAAAAATAAGTGGCCTCTGTTAGGCTAAAGATTCTAAAAAGCCTTCCTACCTGAGGATACTGAGAATGACCATACATCCCAGTTTGCACCTGTTGTCCTGGGTACTGGACACTGTGCATTTATTTAGGATTTTTAAGTGGAATAGTATTATTAATAGTTGGGTACAATTCTGCTTTGTATACACAATTTAACAGTCTTACAAAATCTGAAAGATAGGAGTTCCCTGGTGGCCTAGCAAGTTAAAGATCTAATATCGCCACTGTTGTGGCACAGGTTCAGTCCCTGGCCCAGGAACTTCCGCATGCCACGGGCATGGACAAAAAATCCGAGAAGATAAACAGAGGCAACCAATCTATTTTCTTGGCCCGTTTCAGATGCATCATAACTAACCTCTCCAATTCCAGGATTGCATACAGGGCACTTGCTAATTAAACAAAATGTGATCAGACAGGAGAGGCTAGGAACTCAGCTAGAGGGAGAGGGTGTGGTGCTGCTTTCCTGCCAGCTGCCTGTACCATCCTGGCGGGATGTGCCACACACCACAGTCCATGTGCGTAGCATGCAGGAAACCAGGCCACTTCCAGGTGGTGAAGTCAGCGGAAATGACATTACAGGCCATAAATGCAGAGAAAGTGTGTGAAAAGCAGAGGCTAAGCAGTCCTATTATAGAGCATAGAAAATGCTGATGAATGCTCTTGCTACACAGCTTTATCTCTTATGATAGGATGTGAATGTGACATTACTTTTTTGGTTTGGTAGCCTTCTTCAGTCAATTTTTTCAGCAATCTTTTTTTTGTTTGTTTGTTTTTTTTTTTTTGGCTGCACCCACAGCACATGGAGTTCCCAGGCCAGGGGATCAGATCTGAGCCACAGCTGCAACCTATACCATAGCTGCACAGCAACAGAGGATCCTTTAACCCACTGCATGAGGCTGGGGATGAAACCTACATCCTGGCAGTGCAGAGACACTGCCAAGCCCATGATGCCACGGCAGGAACTCCAGCATCAATTGCTTTTTAAAAATGCATTATGAATGAAAATTTACTCTTAAATTTCCTTTTGGCAAGGAGATTAATGACAAAATCGAACCTTCACAAAATAACAGCATTTACCACCCAGCACAAGGGTCTACGGTGTTTATCACCAACCATGGGCGAATCAGAAGATATGAACCTGGAGAAGAACCAAGTTCAGCTTCAAAGGTTACTAACTGGTTCAATACAGCTATACTCAGGGGCAACAATTTCACACTCAACGGCACAAGATGAGTTCATGGATCACTCTTAGAAGGGTGACTTTTCATTTAGAGCAAATGCTATTCCTCTGAGATAATTCTGCTTCTTTTTTTTTTTTTTTTTTTTTTTTTTTTAGGGCCATACCTCCAGCACATGGAAGCATAATTGTCAAATCGGAGCTACAGCCATCACGTGGTCTGACCTATGCTGCACCTTGCAGCAACGTCAGATCCTTAATCCACAAGGCCAGGGATGGAATCTGCATCCTCATAGACACTATGTCGGGTTCTTGACCCGCTGAGCCACAGTGGGAACTCCAATGTGGCTTCTTTTCAATTCTGAGTTGTTGTTCCAAAAGAAAACTGAAGCAATGGCTATTGATGTGTTAGTCCCATGAGTAAAAGAATAACTTTGTAAATCATTCTATGATACCCATCTTCCATCCTTATCGCTAGACGGTTTTTTAAATCAATTAACAAGGGGAGGGGGAGAAAAATAAGGAAGAAGAGGGAATTTTTAGTGAGGTGAAACGACTCTGAATGAAACTGCAGTGGTGGATACGTGCCGTCGTGCACTTGTCAAAACCCACAGAACAGTGCAACTCACAGAGCAAACACTAACATCCACTATACATTTGAGTTAACAGTGTCGCAATATTAGCATATGAGTTATAACAAATGTACCTCAGTAATGCAAAATATTAATTTAAAACATCAGTTGATTCCAGCCCACTGTGGCTCAGAGGGAACGAACCCAACCAGTATCCATGACGAGGCAGCTTCCATCCCCGGCCTCGCTCAGTGGGTTAAGAATCCTTCATTGCCGTGAGCTGTGGCCTAGGTCACAGACGCAGCTTGGGTCCCGCGTTGCTGTGGCTGTGATGGGAGCTGGCAGGTGCAGCTCCTATTCAACCCCTAGCCTGGGACCTTCCATATACTGTGGGTGTGGCCCTACAAAGACATAAATAAAAAAAACAGTTAATTCCAATAATGGTTCAAGCTCTTCATCCAACTTAAGAAATCAAGGTAAAGTTTTCGGAGATTCACTCCATAGAAGATAAAACAACTTTTGAAATTGTTGTGAATGCAATTGAAAGGCAGTTAAAAGTTAATTAAAATTCAGTTAAAAGTATTTGTCATAATAATGTGAATATATATTTTAGTGGACATTTTGGTAAAACACCATTCTTACTCCATCAAGAAACTCACAAGCAGAAATATATTTGGAATTGGGTGCACCTGCCTTCATAATGTCTCTTTTATTGTTATTTCCCCAACACAATTTTTTTTCCACTGTACAGTATGGTGACCCAGTTACACATACATGTATACATAATTTTTCCTCCCATTGTCATGTTGTGTTGTAAGCATCTAGATGTAGTCCTCAGTGCTATACAGTAGGATCTACATAATTTTTTTTTGTCTTTTTGCCATTTCTTGGGCCCTTCCCACAGCATATGGAGGTTCCCAGACTAGGGGTCAAATCTTAGCTGTAGCCGCCTGCCTACGCCAGAGCCACAGCAACGCGGGATCCGAGCCGCGTCTGCAACCTACACCACAGCTCACGGCAACGCCGGATCCTTAATCCACTGAGCAAGGCCAGGGATCGAACCTGCAACCTCATGGTTCCTAGTTGGATTCGTTCACCACTGAGCCATGACGGAAACTCCAGGATCTACATAATTTCTAGCTGCACCTAATAAACGCGAAGAGTCTACCCGTAAAGATAAAACTGGGGGCGGTAAAAACTTACAGATTGCTTAAGACAGTTAAAGCGGAGTTAGAGAAGCGAAAGCTACAGCCCACAGGCCAAGACTGCCCTCCCCAGTAAGTGTGAGTAACATCATATTGGAACCCAGTGTGGTGGACAGAACTGTGTTCTCCAGAAAGATAAGATCAGTCCTGACCCCAAGTATCTATGCGGGTGACCCGAGCTGGAAATGAGCTCTGTGCAGATAGAAGCCAGCTTAGATGAGGTTGTACGGGGTTAAAGGGGGGGCGCTCACCTACTCAGTGGTGTTCTTCCAAGCGATGCAGAGAAGACCCGCAAGGAGAACATCATATGAGGACAGAGGCAGAGACTGGAGCTGCCGGAAGTCAAATACGGCCAACAACCCCCAGCAGCTGAGAGAGAGGCACGGAATAAACTCGCCCTCCGCATCCCCAGAAGGAACCCCCCCTGGCCAACATCTTGATTTAGGAAGACCAGCCTCCAAAAACATGAGAGCAAAAACTTCGCTTGTGTTCAGCCGGCACGTTTGTGGCACTTTGTTACAGCAGGTCTAGGGAACTAACAAGCCCTCTCACTTGGTTAGTTGTCTGTGGCTGCCTTTGCGCTGCAGTGACCAACTTGAGCAGTTGCAGAAGAGACCAGACGGCTAAGTCTAAAATACTTACTGTTTGGCTCTTGACAAAAACAAAAATTCGCTGATTCCTAAGGAAGAATAACCGACTATCACCAAATATTTTCAGTGAACTTGATGTTGAATACAAAATACATTCAGGAGTTCCCGTTGTGGCTCGGGGGTTACGAACCTGACCAGTATCCCTGAGGACGCAGGTTCAATCCCTCGCTCAGTGGGTTAAGGATCAGGTGTTGTCGTAAGCTCTGGTGTGGATTATAGATGTGCCTCAGATCCGGTGTTGCTGTGGCTGTGCCACAGGCTGGCAGCTGCAGCTCTGAGTCAACCCCTAGCTTGGGAACTTCCATATGCCACATGGGCAGCCCTAAAAAAAAAAAAAAAAGACAAAAAAAAATACATTTCAGTAGGGCAGTCTCTCTCTTTTTGCTGACCACGAGCAACCAGATTTTAGCAATAATTGTGCCTTTGGAAAACTAATTTGTATATCAAATTACACTTCCAACACTGACTTTTTATATTTAATGATCAGTCATCTAGTGCCCAGGGCTGAGAGGGCACGAGGCAGCAGCTCAGGGTCTCCGGCCTCCAAGGCAGCCTGCTGGGCATGGGGTGAGAGGCTGAGACCTGCCCAGGGCTCTGGGGGTGGAAGAAGAAGGACAGGTAACCAAAAAAAAATGGTTTATCATCATTCATCTAAATGCTGGTTACCTTTTGTTTAAAACCAGTTTGAAACTTTTAATCAAAATACCTAATAAAGGGAGCCTCAAGAAATTTCAGCTTTTGAAGCTTTTAGTTAATTGTAATTATTGAAAACAAATCTTACAGAGAATAAGGATTTAAATTGGCCATATGCAACTAAGGAAAGGCTGAAAAAAAAAAACTAAATGATGAAAACTCAAAATGTGGGCAGGATTGAATTTAGAAACTTAAAAATCAGGCTTGAGACTACTCACATTACAGGAGGACTCTTTCATTAGACACCCTACTTTTATTTTTTAAATTTTTATTTCCAAACCTACAGAAAGACGATAGACCTAAGGTTCAAACATTTATCTGAATTTGGGGGAAAATGTTTAATCACAGAGATAGTTTTTAAATGAGATCTTTCTTCGAAAAATATTTGCAGAAAGGATTAAAGAACTAAACATAAGACCAGAAACCATAAAACTCTGGGAAACAAAGGCAGAACACTCTGACACAAATCATGTTTTTTTTTGGCTCTGTCTCCTAAAGCTAACAAAATAAAAGCAAAAATAAACAAACGGGACCTTATTAAACTTAAAAGCCTTTGCACAGCAAAGGGAATCATCAACACCGTAAAAAAACAACCCAATTAATGGGAGAAATATTTGTGAATGATATGACCGATGAGGTTAAAATTAAACAATGATGAACAGCTCAAACAACTCAATGTCAAAAAAAAATCCAATTAAAATAAGAGAAGAAGTGAACAGATATTTTTCCAAAGAGGAAATACAGATGACCAACAGGCACATGAAAAGAAGCTCCACATCGCTAATGATCACGAAAATGCAAATCAAAACCACAATGAGATTTCAACTCATACCTGTTAGGATGGCTATTATCAAAAGACAGGAAATAAGAAGTGCTGACAAGGATGTGGGGGGAAAGGAACCCTTGTACCCTGTATATGAGACTGTAAGATGGCACAGTCACTGTGGAAAACAACGCGGAGGTCTCTCAAAAAACTAAAAATAGAACCACCCTGTCACTCAGCAATTCCACTCTCCTGAGTGTATCTCTTAAAAAAAAAAAAAAATTCTAATTCAAAAACACACACTCCCTCCAATGTTCATTGCAGTATTATTTGCAATTGCCATGATACAGAAACAACCTAGGTCTTCATCAACAGATGAGTGGATACACACACACACACACACACACACACACACACACACACAGAGGAATACAACTCAGCCATGAAAAAGAATAAAATTTTGCCTTTCTGCCATTTACAGCAATATGGGTGGACTTGGAGAGCATGGTGCTAAGCGAAATAAGTCAGATAGAGAAAGACAGATGCTCCGTGATTATCACCTATATGTGGAATCTAAAAAAATATAACAAATTAGTGAATGTAACAAAAAAACAAGTAGACTCACAGATACAGACAATAGAGGACTAGTGGAAGGAGGAGCAATATAAGGGTAGGAGATTAAGGGAAACAAAGTATTATGTGCAAAATAAGCTACAAGTATATACTGTAGAACACAGCAAATTTAACCTATATGCTCTAGTAACTATAAACAGAGAATAACCTTTAAAAACTGGGAATCACTCTATTGTACATCTGTAACGTGTATAATGTTACGTATCAAGTATACGTCAATAAGTTAATTAAAATGTTTGCAAAGAAATATATAAATATTTGGGAGCCAAAAGGAGGTTGCCAGTAAAAATATTTTGGCTAAAATAATTATATACATTAGTATAAAAATCTAATTGAGAATGTCATTTAGCGGAATTTATTCTGAGATTATCTAATACCTATACAGAATTTACTCAATTGAAATAAGATCTATAGAGAAAGAACAAATGAAGTTGTCAATAAGTTACATTTTATTAACCTTAAAATGCAAGTCAATTTTATGAGAAAGTTAAAAATAAGCCAATTTAAGGGAAAAAATGCAATTTTTTTAGAAATTATACCATTGATACATTACAGAGAGATTCAAGGAAACATTAAACAAATATAAACCAGGAAGAATTCCCCTGCTTAGGTTAAATATTTAAATTCTGAGTATGAAGGGTCTTTTATTCCAATGGTATATACAAGTATACATTTTTAGAAAGAATCTTAATTTTGAAAATGTTTTTTGAATAAAACTGTATTTTAGGCCCACCAATACAATTTTTAATCAGTAAGTTAAAAATGTTTAAATGACATAATTTCAATTAGTTTAGGGCCCCATTTCACTTTCAAAAATATCTCAGTTTGGTTATTAATTATATAGCCACCCTATGTACAGTATTTTCTCATCTGTACAATTAGTTGGTTTCTCAGCTTCCCCCCAAGTCCTGCTTTTCTCCCTAATTCTACCCAACCCCTTCACTTGATAAGGAAACTGAGGCCCAGATGGGTAAGGGGCCAGAGCCCAAGCAGCAACTGGACCTTCGGACTCAGACAATTTTTGCTGTGTCATCTTATGTACAAAACTTGTAAGGCATTTTCCACCCAAAGCCATTTCTAATTGTCATCATTAAACCAGACTTGAATCTACAAACAACTTTCTGAATATTTCTGACTGATTTTAAGGCTCAGAACTATGGTAGCACCTTTTTTTTGGGGGGGGGGGGCATGCTCTGTATATGGAAATTTCCAGACTAGGGGTCGAATTAGAGCTGCAGCTGCTGGCCTACACCACAGCCACATCAACACAGGAGTCGAGCCACATCTGCGACTTACACCACAGCTCATGGCAACACGGGATCCTTAACCCACTGAGCAGGCCAGGGATCGAACTTGCACCCTTATGGATACTATCTACCCAGATTCTTAACCCTGCTGAGCCACAACAGGAACTCCTTTTTTTTTGTTTGTTTGGTTGTTTTTTTTTTTTTTTTTTTTTTGGATTGTGTTTCAACTGTTCTATTTTAGCTGAGGATTTTAAAAAATTAAATAAATATCGTTTATTTTCCCAAGCTTCAGAACCTGTCATGCATCCCGTCTTGACTCGGGCACTCCATATTTTAAAGGAAATGTCTGAATATGTACTCAGCTCCATCATCTGGCCTAGAGGTCAATGCACCCTGCCTAGACTCTAAACACATAATTAGAAATACAGGAGTTCCCGTCGTGGCGCAGTGTTTAACGAATCCATGAGGTTGCAGGTTCGGTCCCTGCCCTTGCTCAGTGGGTTAAGGATCCGGCGTTGCCGTGAGCTGTGGTGTAGGTCACACACGTGGCTCGGATCCCGCGTTGCTGTGGCTCTGGCGTAGGCCAGTGGCTACATCTCTGATTCGACCCCTAGCCTGGGAACGAATATGCCGTGGGAGCGGCCCAAAGAAATAGCAAAAAGACAAAAAAAAAAAAAAAATACATTTATCTCAACAAGCTCAGCCTTATTGGATCCTACAGATGAACTAATTTGAATCATTTCTAACATGAAAAACCATTATCAGGCTTAGGTCTTCTTTCTGCTCAATCTAACCTTGCATTTCAGGAAATGAACACTGAGGGAGTTTAGTCAGGGACCCTTATTAAAACCCTAGATTGAAGCTTTTCTCGGGGAAAATATTTGAATAGAAACACACACTCTGTCATTCTGGAGGCAATATTTTAAGCCTGCCACAGTGACACGATAAAATTTAGTCCAGCTGAGTAAACTTGAATTAAAAAAAAAAAAAAAAAGGAATCCACAAAGAGATAACCAAGAAAAGAGGAAAGGCATAATAAAATTTAAAGAGAAAGTATCCATGTATCTTGTCATTGAGAAGCTACACTTTTATACCTACTTTTTGTTACACCTGTTTTTGGTTCTCTTTGGCTGTGAAATAAATCATTACGAAACTCAGCAACTTAATCATTTAATTCTATCTCACTGTTCTGCAGGTCAAGAATTTCTGCAGAGCTTAGTCCAGCAGTTCTGCTCCTCGTGGACTGACAGGGGGCTCCACCAAGTGACGGGGCTGAGCAGGGGGGCTGGCCTCCCCACACCTCCTTGCAGACAAGGGACCAGACTCCATCTGGACTGTTAGCCTGAGCACCTACACATCTCTCCTCTCCAGGTCTCCTCGGGGACCTTCTTAAATTGTAGCCCAGGGCCACAGAGAGAGTTTTCCAAGAGGCCCAAGCAAAACTCCAAGGTTTGGGGGTATTTTTGTTGTTGTTATTTTTATCAGCTAACCTCAGAAGAAACTATCATTTCTCAATATTCTGGTCAAATAAGTCACTAAGACCAGCACAGATTCAAGGAGAAGAATTCAACGCTGATGAAAATCAAAGACTCTTTAGCCATCTTGAATTTTCTTCGAAAGGACTGGAGATAACTTGCAGGTTTTAAAAAAATTGGGAAAAATATTTTAAGCATTTTTAAACAGCAGGTCCTTAGAAAATGTGTTCTGTCCCTTGTCTTTCTGACTTTTCATGTTTATGCGTCTGAATAGGAGCCTCCCATACAATGATCCAGCCAAGTGGTGACAGCAAGCATTCTAGTTTCACCTGACTTCCGAGAAAACATATTCATAGTTCATATTTGGAGTTACGACATATTCAGTATCATACCTCTAATTATCACATCTTCTGTAGAATTTTTGTAGGTACTCTTATCAGAGTAAGATTACTTCTAAGTTTGCAGACTTTTCCCTATGGATATTGAACTATGACAAGTGCTTCTGCTCTGAGATATGATTTTTCTCATTTGTTCTTTGAACATGATGTGCCATATGGATTCCATGTCTAATATTTGCATTAATATTGAATTCCTGAAATAAATCCAACTTGCTCGTGCTCTACTGTTAAGTTCTATTAAAAAAGCAGCTTGATGCAAGTTCTAATCTTCCACCCAGGATTTTTGCATCTATGTTTCTGAGGGATTAGCCTGTAGTGTTCCTGTTTTCTAGTAACTTTCTCAGTCTTTACGAAGATCTTATTAAGAACGTATGTGGGGGTGGGGGTGGGGGTGAAGCTGTGAATTGGGTTACCCCTCTTCTTTTTCCCCTTCCTTCCTTTACCTTCCCTTTCCATCTTAAGCACTTTGGCGTAGTGCCAGGAAAGCATCCCATGGCAGCTTAGAGAAGACATCGGACTCCCAGCAGGAGAGAGGGCTCATCCGCATAGAGAGATTCCAGCACAAGGTGTCCGACTCTGAGCAAAGTGAAAAGGAGCATTTGCTATCAAATTTTAGCCTTTCTTCTTTCTGCTTTGCTCAAACACTTGAGACCATAGCTTCTCATCTAAATACTGCTTCCATGGGATCCCACAGCAATGCACACACACACACACACACACACACACACACACTCGAGGCATGTGTTTGTTCCCCTTACTTTCTGCTTCTATTTGTAGCCTAGATCCCATTACAATGTGTTCAATTTCTGGATTATTTAAAATGTGTGCTTTTAATTTTTCTCTATATGGCAACCTGATTTAAGGATCACATAAGCTCCAAAGCTTTCATAATAACCAAAACATAAAGTGGCTCCAAAAAAAAAAAAAAAATGTTGCAATTCCCTCTCAGCAGTTGGTGGGCAAGCCCATAGTGGGGACGGCGCTAATGCACCAGCCTGTCCATTCTGCTGTTCTCCCAGTCTCTGCCATGTAGTCCACATTTGCAGGGCAAGCTGCCTCACCAACACAGCCTCTGCCTCCCCACCCATGGGCAGGGCAGACAGATAAAAAAGAATTAAAAACCATTTCCTTTTTTTTAAAACATGTCACCAGGTAGTTTTACCAGGGACTTCTACCACCATCTCCAGACCCAGGAGCAAGAGCAGCGGGACCTCTGTGTCCCTGCCTAAACCTTAGAGGGTTCTAGTCTGAGAGGAAGAAGAGGGGGGAGGACACTGGGAGTCATGAGCATTCTCTGCCATGGGGATTTCGTTATGCTCATGTTAGCCCTATTAACTTCAATTGCTTTGTGGGAATGGTGTGGTCTGGAGACGCTCAAACATGTGGAATACACTGATGGCACAATGGCCTCCTCCATGGTCAATTGATGTCAGTGTTTCCTGCGCACTTGAGAAGCACCTGTTCTCAAAGGCTTTGCACAGTGTTCCACGTGTGTCTACTAGATCGATATTGCTGAGTGCATTGTTCAGATCTTCTGTACCCTGATGTATCGTCCTCTCGATTTAACAATTCCAGAGACAGCTGTATTAATTCGCGTCTCCCACCATCAGGGTCAAAGTCCCCATTTTATTTGGGCGTCTGTCGAATGTGGGCTCCTGTATTGTGAAGCTATGATTAGGGGTATGTAAATTTAGTGGTTCTCTCTTCTAGGGGCTTGAATCCTTCATCAAGACCAAGTGTGAGCCTCCAACCACTTTTTCATTTGTTTTAAAGACTGCATTTTGTTATATTTGAAGAGTCGTGTCCCAATGTTTTATGTCTTTTGTAAACAAGACCTATTTTGCTTTTTAAATCTAGTCTCATAATTTTTGTCCTATACATGGGATGTGTTTTTCTTCATGGTGACTAATCATGTACAAATTCATGTCTAACTTTATGCTTTTTATTTGCTCTGCTTCACTGCTGTGTTTTTTTTTTTTCATTTGCCACTTTTATTTCAAGCTCTACCCCTCACTTCTTTTCTATTCATTTTTATTCTATTTTTATTCTCAGAGCTGCCCTGAAATAATTCAGTAAGCATACGTTAATTTTACAAACAGAGAATATTTTTATCCCTTCGGTAAATGATATGACAAGCTTTAGATGTTCTAATCTTTAGCTCCAGTGTGTCCCTATCCATATTCTAGTTCTTTCCTATTTGCAAGACTCACAGACCAGGCATTATTTTTATTTTATATCATCAGTGTTAGACAAATTATTAAAATATTTCTTTCCTAACCATTCCTGATTTGCATTCCTGATACTTTTTTCTGCAATAATATTTCTTCCTGAAGGATGAGTTTTAGGTATGCTCAAAGTTGGTAGAGACATACAATTTTATTTCTCTGAGAAATATATTTTGCTCATATTTTCAAAATTTTTATTTTATATTTGAGTATACTTTACAATTTTCTGTTAGTTTCAAGTATACAATAACATGATTGAATTATACATATATTCATTTTTTAGATTCTTTTCCCATATAGGTTATAGCAGAACACTGAATAGAGTTCCCTGTGCTGAACAGTAGGTCCTTGCTGCTTATATATTTTATGTGTGGTAATACGTATATATGTTAATCCCAAATTCCTCATTAATCCCTCCCCCATTTTTTCACTTTGGTAACCATAAGTTTGTTTTCAAAGTCTGTGAGTCTATTTCTGTTTTGTAAATAAGTTTGAATCCTTTTTTTTTTTTTTTTAGATTCTACACTAAGTGATATTATAAGGCATTTGTCTTTCTCTGACATATTTCTCTTAGTACTATCACCTCTAGGTCCATCTATGATGCTGCAAATAGCATTAGCGCACTCTTTTTTATGGCTGAATAATATTCCATGTATACATGTACCACATCTTCTTCAACCAATCCTTTGTTGAGGGACAGTCTTCTCATACTAGTCAAAATAGTCATCATCAAAAAGTCTATAAACAATAAATGCTGGAGAGGTTGTGGAGAAAACAACCCTCCTTCACTGTTGGTGGGAATGTAAATTGGTACAACCTCTGTGGAGAACAGTATGGAGGTTCCTTAAAAGACGAAATATAGAACGAACATATAATCCAGCAATCCCACTCCTGGGTATCTCTCCAGGGAAAATCATAATTGGCAGAGCATTGCGGTACTATTTACAAAAGCCCTTTTTCTTGAAAGGTAGTTTAACTTATTGGTATACCTTTTTTTGTCTCTCTTCTCTTAGCCCTGTAAAGACACTTCTGTGCTTTGCTGCAATTTGTGTATCTTTTACAAATTCTGCAACCAGCCCATCATCTTTTGTTTCTCCCTTTGGCTACTCTATAGGTTTACGTATCTACTTATCCTTCTCAAAGCAGAGTTCCAAAATCCGAGAAAAGCTGTCTTCCAGCAATTCTAGAAAATTCCCAGCCATCAGCTCCTATTTTGTTTTTTCTGTTCTCCTTATTCTTTCCTTCTGAAATTCTAATCATTTATAAGCTTCTCTTAACCTTTTTTAAAAAAATATATTTCCCATTGCTATTGACTCTACGTGTGATTAATTCTTTCTCTAGTTACGTCTAAACCTTTGTTTAAACTATCCAGTAAATTTTTCATTTCACTTACTGAAGTTTTCTCTATAAACTTAATATGGTGATTTTATGGTCTGATTGGTCATTTTTTTAATTTAATTTTTTTTTTTGGCCACACTTATGGCATATGGAAGTTCTTGGGCCAGGGATTGAACCCATACCACAGCAGTGACAATGTTGAATCCTTAACCCACTGTACCACAAGGACACTCCAATTGGCCATTTTTAATAGTTCCTATTCTTTGATAATCTTTGATTTTTTTCTTTAAACTTATTAGACATTCATAGTTTATATTGTGTGAATAGAATTCTATTGTTTGCCAACTCTGTGAATCGCGTTCGTAGTTCTCTCTTGTGACATACTCATCATAGTTTGTTTCTTCCTTAGTCTCATTACTACAAGCTCATCTTACCCAGAAAGTTACCCACAGAGTATTCTTGAGGTCTGGGTTTATAGTGCATCCCCAAGAAGTGGTGTTGGGGAGATGATTCCCTGTACATGTTCTCACATTTCTGCACAGTCCAGGCTTGTTGAAATAAGTACACTGGTAAGCTCGGTTAAAGGATAATAGTGAATTCCTGCATGGAGAGTGTAGGGCTCCAGAGAGGTCTAGAGACTTGTCTCTTCCACAGCCATCTGTGTACATTTCAGAGCAAAGATCTCCCCCGACCCTCAGGAAGGAGGGGCCAACATGCCAGCCACCCTCGACAAGCTCCAAGTCTCATAACGTTGAGGTTCCTCTCCGTGGTGCAACCACACTCCAAGTGTCCCCCTTATGGGGGAACTCAGCTTGGGGGACCAGTGCAAAAACGCTTTGTGAATAACAACTTGTTTTCTACTCCAGCCTCAAGGTTTCCTACCATAATATCCATAAAATTCTGTGGCAGTCCATCTTAACTGCTTGCAAGTAGGGTAGACTCTCGGACCCCTTGCAATTTCAAACTTAATAGAGCCCAGAACCACTTTAACCTAAATTTCCAGGTTTAGGGTTTTTTGTTTGTTTGTTTGCTTTTGGAACAACAGAGATCGGGTGAAGTTTGACTCCAGACTCTCATAAGGGCCAGTTTATGATTAGGAATCTGTGCAAGAGTTTGTTTTTTCCCCGACCCAGAATCAGACCTGAGGGGGAAAAAAATCCTTTTACTGTCTCCCACTGTGGGTCAGATGTTTTTATTCCTAGCTAACATACAATGTCACCTTCTGTGGATTCTCCCTCTATCTGAAGGGACTTCTAACTCGTATGAACCTCACATTTGCTCCCTGTCTCCTATGTAACATATGAAAATGTGGCATCTAAACTACTAAGGCTCAGCAGATACCTTTCGAACAAACATCTCTGCAGCCTCCTTCCCTCTCTTCTGGTTCTTGCTTTGTCGCCATTTATGGCTTTTAAGAATTTTACTTACTTTTCTACCAGTGCTATCTGTAATAAATAGAACTTTCTTCTCTATTTTGCCTTTTGTGTTCTATGTCATTCTGTTCAATGCTTTTAACAATAAGTTTTACTTACTATTGGTAACGTTATAAATTCTGATTTCTTTTGGTTGGAGAATGCCTGGCATTCTTTTGCTTTAGTGTTAAACTTTAATAATTTTGTGGGTTTTGTAAACAGCATAGATTGAGGTACATCTTATAATTTATACTCTCACACTGCGAAATTTAATCCATTCATATGTATTGCCATGTGTGAAATACTTATTTTCTATTTTTATATTGATTTTTAAAGTTATGATTTCACCTTTTTCCTTCTTTTTTTTTCTGGTTTAATCAAATTCCTCATCAATTGACCCTTTCCTCTGTCTCTGGAAATCCTGACAAACTTGATTTTACCAATTGTTGACTGCTTGCACGCCTAATCAAATACTCCAAGATGACTCGAAAGAAGATACCAACTCTTGTCTTCACCACGATGCAATCTATCTTAAACTCTGTCCCACAAATGTCTTTTCTCTCCTTCCTCCCCCACTTTAAGAAAATAAAGCCTTCCTCTCCTTTATCTTTCCCTATTCCTCAGCATTTGGAAGTTCTTTTACTTCACTCTCACACAGTAGATTTTACAAAAGTAGTTTAAACTTCGTAACATTTCCCTGAGTATCTCTCTAGCTTCATCATTTTTCCTTAGCACTCACTTGACCTCACTCATTTATATTTAATTTATAAACATGACTGGACACGAATACACGGGGACACCCAAAATCAAACGCATCACTCACTATTCTTCAGTCATCTTGCCTCAGCCTTAGATCTGTGGGTACATCTATTGTTTGATTAACGTCTTAAGTCGATTCCTTTCCTTAGACCCTTTACATGGGTGATAATATTAAGGTCGTCATTAAGGCTCTTTCATAAATACTCAGATTCTCTTCGTCCCAGTCACACCAAAGAACTACACTACCCTGCTCCCTTCGAACTGATCATGGCCACATGACTTGGCCAATGAAATGCACTGGTAGTGCTGTGTTACCTCCAAGCTCATTCCCTTCCCACCATGAGTGTGGTCATGTAAGTACTAAAATAGATCTTCCACTAACCTGAATCCCTGAGCAGAGGGACTCTTAGACGCTAACCCACATAAAATGTACAGCAAGAATATGGAGTATCTTTCTGTAAGTTCCCACTGCAGCTCAGCAGGTGGTGAACCCTACTAGTACCTATGAGGACCTGGGTTCAATACCTGGCATCACTCAGTGGGTTAAGGATCTAGTGTTGCCGTGAGCTATGGTATTGGTCACAGTCCGGCTGGAATCCCACTTGGCTGTGGCTGTGTTTTAGGCCAGTGGCTACAGCTCCCATTTGACCCCTAGCCTGAGAAGGCCCACATGTCACAGGCGCAACTCTAAAAAGCAAACAACCAACCAAATAAATATACACTTTCCTTGTGTTAAGCCAGGGGGATGTTGAGACTGTTGGCACAGCCTAGCCCAGACTGCCCTAAATAACACGTACACTCTGAAATCTTTCATAGCCTCCAGCAGCTCTTTTTCCCTAACAAGTGAATGATTCCTAGGCTGGGTATAATTTTGTTGATGCAGTCCATTACTTTGTCATGTGTAAATGTTATTCCACTCTTCTTTGACTTCTATTATTCATCATGAGATATTTGGTTTCAATTTGGTTGTTGGTAAGATATCTGTTCCACATGTCTAAAGAAAGTTTTGTTTTCAATTGTTTGAATTATTGCCTCTGTCTATTCTATTTTCATCTAGAAGGCCTATTTCCTGTTAGAACTCATACATCCCTTTCCCATGTCACTGACAGCTCCCCTCATGGCCCTCACTCTCTGTTTCCGCAGTGTGCTTTGATGTAAATTCCTTGAAATTTATCTTACAGGTCATTCTGGAACCTCTACAGTAATAGTCTTCCAATTGTGAAGATGGAAAAATGGTGGCTTTACCTTCTAGTTTATTTAAATCTCCTTAAATGTTATTCATCCAAGTTTTAGCACATTCTCCAAACACTATTGCATTGGCAATGTCCTTGTTCTGTTTTATTTCTCTGGCTTCTGACCCTCCCTTAGATGCATTATTATGCTTCCTCAATGGCTCACTGACAACTTTTTTTTTCTTTGAAGTCTCCTAAAAAGCAGGAAACTTGCCAGCAGAAGAAGGTCAACGAATCTCTTCCTCCTGGCACCTGCAGTAGAAAAGCAGCCTCAGGCCTTGGCTGAAGAATCTTTCACGTGTTCTGCTTCCCTATAATCAAAAGTCTCAGAGGCAGGAAAGACTCAGCCCATTCATGATCCCCCCTGACCTCTTAAGGATCAGGGAACCACAGAATTCCAGAATTCTCCATACACAATGGCTTTACAACTCCAGGAATAAGCCTGGTCCACTGGAAGATAAACTTGGCACAAGGATTCTGAGAGTCCAACTCACCCCTGAAGCCAGCTGCCCACATCACAGTAGGCATCCAGTTTAAAATAGGTATGAAGTTTATGGCTGGCAAATAACAGCATCTTTAGCAAGTGAGAATCATCCTTTTTTTTTTTTTTTTTTTCAGTCTTTTCAACTTTCCTTGTCATTCAAGTCCTACATGAGAAGGCACTGCCTTTAAAGAGGCATTTCCTGATCATCCATTCTAAGATAGCTGTCCCACTGTCAACTGCTATCTAATCCTGCTGTATTATCTGCTTTTGTCTCGTTTGCCTATGAATGTGTCTATTGTTTGTTTTCTCTTGCAAAGATTGAAACTGTTTTCTTAGAATTCAAGTATTTCACTTAGAACAAACTGACGCTTTTGCTAAGGATAAAGACACGTGAAAGCAGAAGTGTGCGTGCCGGAATACACTGCCTCCGAAGCCATCAAATGAGGCCCAACTGAAGGATGGGGACCCTGGGAAAGCCAGAGGGCGGGGTGAGCAGTTACACAATTCCTCAGGTTCACTGAGGTGACGAGAGTGGAAATCAGCACTGCCTTTGCAGAGTTCTTCGCATCTGAAATTCACCCAATGGAAGATCATAATAACGCACATTGGAAGGAACAGTTTGACTATAATTCAGCTTACGGTGTTGAATTAACCGCACCAGCTCCAGGCACAGACATTTGTTCAAGATGCAAAAGCAGTTCAAGGATAAGTGAAATTTCAGTTGTATTAAGAATGGCATAAAAAAAATGGTAGAAGCATTATCCTGCGATTATCTAAAGCCTTTTCCTGACTAGTGCCTTCAGTTCTGATTACCACAAATCATAAAGGACACGACAAAACACTTTGCCAAACAGGCAGTGAAACTTATTTGAATATTTTTGTATTCAGCATTCTAAAATGCCAAAAAAAAAAAAAAAACAGAGCTATTTAGTTGATAAATGAAAGGCCAGGTAAAATGACAAGGCAGAGTCATAGCAAATGGTGAATGGTGTAAGAAAAAAATGCAGAAAAATCACTTCTCCCAGTTAGTAAGGGTCCTCTCTTAGTGAACGTTAATCCTGAAGTCTTTGAAAACAAAAACTTTATGTAAATAACCTTTTATTTTCATTGTAGAACAAGATCAAAAGCCAGTCATTACATGGTACAGTGTTTTTTCAAAAAAGCTGTAGTTACAGCAACATTTTTTTTGAAAATGCTTCCCTAATACAGAGAATACAATCACTTTTCTGCTGATCATGAAGCATAAACTATAACCCCAATTTGGTGTTCCCCGATTTTCATGGACATACACACAGTTTAACTACAGAATACCTTCTCATTACTCTGATGCCCACATTCCCTGAGAGGTCACCAAAATCATGTAAGTATATTCATTATCTCCACGTTTACGTCACTCAACTCTTTCCGCAAATCTGCTAACACCAAACATTATTTATTGGGCTTTTGCCACCTGTGTTAAAAACGGAACCATTCTGACTTTACTCAAGTGTTAATGGGTTTTATCCTTTTTTATTTCCCAAGCATTTTCATGGCTTATCTTGACATTCTTAGAGAAAATGCCGTTTGGGGGAAAAAAATGTATTACACATGACTCAACCACAGTGATGCCCTTCTTAAAGCCATTACCAAACCAATACTATTATGGGCAAAGAAAAAGAAAAAAAGACAAAGCATTTAAATCACAACTCTTAGCAGGACTGTGCCCAGCTTTAAGGTATGGTAAATACAAAAAGAAACCGAGTGATCCTTATTAATTGTGGTAATTTCAGGTAGCATCAATACAACAGTCATCTAACTGATCTATCTGCTGCCCTCATCATTTCCTTCCAAGATGCCTAGGTTTGGGGGGTTTTTCCTAACAGATTGAGACACAGAAATCTTAGATAAATTAGCTTAGAATCCACACACTGAAAAAAAAGAGAGCAAAGAAAGTCTGAGAGAGTACCACAGCCGCAGGTGCAACTCAAGTCTCTACTCCAGACTCCTGCATTTGGATGATAAAAAGAAGAAAACTGCTAGAAGCTCTAAGAACTATCCACCAGATAATCATGACACAAGCGTACAAATAGGGTCCGTCTCAACAGCCATTCATTCAAGTGCAACGTGGCTGCCAAATTCTCCCGTTCTAGGAAATACTTATGAATAGCAGATAATGAATCGTTTGGGAAAACAGCCTCTAACAAACCCGTGATGTAAGTCATGAGCATCTAGGGTCTCTTGCTTTCTAGGTAAGAGGCTGCCTGAGCAATTCTGATGGTAGCGCTTCCAGGCTAGAGAGGCCCGTGGGGAAGATCACACCTAAGGTATCCTGTGCCCTGCCTTCGAGGGGGAGGACACGCTTTCAAAGTAACTGTGAAGGGCTCCCCAGATTTCCATTTCCCACATTATGACAGCTTTCCCACCTTGATGGAAGCAGGTCAAATGTTGGATAAAATATTTAAAATATTTAAAACACACTTTGCAAAAAGTGTTGCTGAGCAGGTAGAAAGGGAGAAAATCTTGAGATGCCAAAAATACAATAGAACTCGGTGGTGAGTGAGCATGACATAACCTTTCCACCGTTAAGTCCCTGCCAAGAGCTTCCCCCGATGGCAGCAGAGGGCTCCACAAGGGACGTGTGGACTTGGGCCCACCAGAAGACTACAGAGTTTCCCTAGAGAAGCTGCACTCTCAAAGCTCACTCCATCCTTCATTGTAAGGTCACAGAAAAAACACAAAGAAATGTAGTTAGTTTCCTATTGCCACTCTAACAAGTTACCACAAACTTAGTTGCTTACAACACAAGATCATTTTTTAAGTCTGGAGGTCAGACGTCTAAAATCAAGGTGTTACCAAGGCTGAATTCCGCCTGACCTTTTCAAGGGATAAGTGATTTCCTTGCCTGTTCCATCTTAGAGATGTACCATAGCACTTAGCTCCTGGCTCTTCCTCATATTACTCCCTCCTCCTGCCTCTCCTACTTTCCAGCTCTGACTCCTCCACTGTCCCTCTCATAAAGACCCGGACATTTATATCACACCACCTGGATAATCCAGAGTCATCTCCCATCTCCACATCCTGAACGAGAGCACACCTGCCAAGTCCCTTCTGCCACATGAGGTACCATTTATAGTTCCCAGGGATGAAGTCATGAGCATTTGGGGGGTGGTATCCAGCCCACCACAAGGTATCCAAGAGGAAGCTTGTCACTTCACTCAAAGAAAAACAACATCCTTTGAAGTTTACACTTTTTCACAGTGGCACACAGCTTGAATTCCCTCCGTGTGTGTAGCCCAGAACATTTCAGAGGGGTTGCTTCAAAGTGGTCACAGGTAGGGAGTGGCTACAACTGACTGGGAGGATCAAATGCATGTCCTCACTGGAGCCGCAAAGCATCAATCTAGGGAACATCTGAGACAAACAAACAGCTCCCAGGTCACGATAGAAAGGAAATGAAGAACCAGCCAGACTCCACAGAAACAACATCCAGCAAAAAATCAGACCAGAAAAATCTCAGCACAGAAAACCACATTTAACACTTTAAATGTTTAATTTGTTAAAAATATTTTTTTAAAAAACTGTATAGATATGAAAAAGGAATAAAGGACCATAAAGAATACCCAAGCAGATCCTTGAAGAACTTTAGAAATTTAAAAAAAAATTAAATTTAAAAGTCAAAAGATGGATTAAACAATAATTAGAACTGAAAAAATAATGATCTGAAGATATTACACAGAAAGCCGCTCAATGACAAGATACAGAAAATACTACAGTTATTAAAAGACCGGATGAATAAAGTAGTAAGTTCTAAAATTCAATTAACTAGAGGTTCATAAAGAGTCAACAGAATGTGAAAAAATATTGAAAGATATTGGCTGAGCATTTTCTAGGACTCATGATAAATATAAACCCCTGTGTTAATAAAATTTCAAAATAATAAGCTGAGAAATCTATACCTAAATACACAATAGTGAACATGAAGAGCATTGCGAAAAAGGATTTTACAAGTAGAGAGAGAAAAAAAAGACCATCTTCCAAATAACAGTCATTAGAGTGATGGCTGATGTCTGCAAAACAGCAACAAAATATATAAAGCAGTAAATGTCTATCTTAATGTGCTAAAGTTTAAGCCAACCCAGAATCCCAGAAGCAATAAAATTAATCCTCAAAAACAAGAACCAAAATAAAGACACTTTTAGATAAACTTTTAAAATTTATCACCAAGAGATCCTTAATGAGAGAACATCTGAAGAATTTACTTCATGAAAAAGAAATATGAGCCCTAATAGAATCTTAAAATTATAAGGAGGAATAACCAAGCAACAAAAGTGGTGTATATAAGAGTAAGGCAAACGACTACTGGCTGTATAAAAGAGTAACAGTAATGTCTAATTTGAGGTAGGGTAAAGATAGATAAAACAGAGATATTGAGGGATATACTGTAATTCTGGGAAGAAGCCATCTAAGGTAGAACCCTTGATGTTGGAGGAGAGTAAACACATTAATGTAAATTAATACAATCAAGAAGTCAAAATAAGAGTTCCCACTGTGGCTCAGCAGAAATGAATCCCACTAGGGAACCATGAGATTGTGACTTCAATTCCTGGCCTTGATCAGTAGGTTAAGGATCTGGTGATGCCATGAGCTGTGGTGTAGGTGGCAGATGTACCTTGGATCCCATGTTGCTGTGTTTGTGGTATAGGCCAGCAGCTATCGCTCTGATTCAACCCCTAGCCTTGGAATCTCCATATGCCATGAGTGCACCCTAAAAAAGCAAAAAAGAAAAACAGAAAAAGGAGAGTTCCTGTTGTGGCTCAGCAGAAACAAATCCAACTAGGAACCATGAGGTCGTGGGTTCGATCCCTGGCTTCACTCAGTGGGTTAAGGATCTGGCATTGCCATGAGCTGTGGTGTAGGTCACAGACATGGCTTGGATCTAGCATTGCTGTGGCTCTGGCGTAGGCTGGCAGCTACAGCTATGATTAGACCTCTAGCCTGGGAACCTCTATATGCTGCGGTTGTGGCCATAGAAAAGACAAAAAAAAAAAAAAAAGAAAGAAAAAACAAATTAAAATAACTAAGAAAACCCCTTAAAAATAGACATAAAACATAAGTTTCCAACAAGCAGCAGCAAACACATGGAATGATATTAATAGAAAACTTCAACTGAGTAAAAATAAAGTAGGAAAAAAAGCAGGCAAGAGTGAGATAAGTAGAAACTATATAATAAGACAGCAGAAAGAAATAAAATCATAACTAATCACTGCAAAACAAAGTGAATTCAGCTCTCTACTCGAATTACAGTGATGTAATATTGCATGAAAAATAAAACCAGCTAAGGATGATATTCCAAACTTTTAATATTGTACAGTCCTTCAACAGATAAATAAAGAAGATAGGATATATAGATAAACAGATACATAAAATGCAGTATCATTCAGCCATTAAAAAAAATAATAAAATTTTGCCACTTGGAGCAACATGGATGGACTTGGAGAGCATTAAGCTAAGTAAAAAGTCAGACAGAGAAAGACAAATATTTTATGATGTCATCTATAGGTGGAATATAAAAAATACAACAAACTAGTGAATAAAACAAAAAAGGAGCAGACTCACAGATAGAGAACGAACTAGTGGTTACCAGCGGGGAGAGGGGAGGTGGAAGGGGCAATATAGGGGAAGGGGACTATGACATAGAAACTATTAAGTATAAAATAAACTACAAGGAACAAAATAAAAGGACAGCCCACAGAATGTGATAAATATTTGCAAATGAAGCAACTGACAAAGGATTAATCTCAAATATATACAAACAACACATGCAAATCAACATAAAACAAACAGGGGATTAAGATGGCAGAATAGAAGACTGGAGGTCACCTCTTTCATAAAAACAACAAAATTACAACCAAAAGCTGAATAACCTTCAACCAAATGGACTGGCAACTGTCAAAAAGATATCCTACTCCAGAAGACAAAGAGGAGGCCACATCAAGAGGTAGGAGGGGCAGTTACATGACATAAGCAACCCCATACCTACCCCATACTTTCTGACAGACTGGAAAGTAACTGTACCAGAGACCCACCTAGAGGAGTGAGAATTCTGAGCCCCACATCACGTCCCCATGCCAGGGGATCTGCCATGGGGAGAAAGATCCCCCAGAGCACCTGGCATTGAAGGCTAGTGGGTCTTGTGTGCAGGACCTCCACAGGACTGGAGGAAATGGAGACTCCATGCTTGCAAGAAGCACACAGGCTTTCATGTGCACTGGGACCTGGGGCAAAGCAGAGGCTCCATAGGAATCTGGGTTGGACCTGACTGCAGGTCTTGTAGAATCTCCTGGGAAAACAAGGGGGTGAATGTAGCTTCCAAGGTCCTTCCCCCACGATGAGCCACAGTCACTCCTTTTTTTTTCCCAGGAGATACTCCAGTACCTGCAGTCAGGTCTGACCCAGATTCCTATGGAGTTTCTGCTTTGCCCTGGGACCCAGTGCACAGGAAAGCCTATGCGCAGACTTCAAGGGGGGCAGACACCACAAGAAAGAGAGGCTACCATTCTACTGTCTGCAAAAAGGAGACCACACCAAAAACCTATACAAATGAAAAGGCAGAGAACTGTAACTCAGATAAGGGAGCAAGGAAAAAAAAACCCAGAAAAACAGCTAAGTGATCTAGAGATTATCAGCCTCCGGAAAAAAAGACTTGAGACTGATGATGCCGAAGATGATGCAACACTTTGCAAATACACTGGAGGCAAAGATGGATAATTTACAGCAAACACTGAGCAAAGAAATACAAGATTTAAACTTAAGCAAGCAGAGATGCAAAATATAATAACTGAAATAAAAAGTCCATTAGAAGCAACCAACAGCAGAATACAGGAGGCAGAAGAACAAATAAGCGAGGTGGAGGACAGACTAGTGGCAATCACTGATGCGTTACAGAAAAGTGAAAAAAGATGGAAAAGAAATGAAGACAGTCTCAGAGAACTCTGGGGCAACATTAAATGCACCAATGTCCGTATTATAGGGGTGCCAGAAGACGAAGAGAGAGAGAAAGGGACAGAAAAAATATTCAAAGAGACAAGAGTTGGAAACTTCCCTAACATGGGAAAGGAACCACTCACTCAAATCCAGGAAGCCCAACGAGTACCATCCAGAATAAACCCAAGGAGGAACACCCTGAGACACATATTAATCAAATGGATCAAAATTAAAGACAAAGAAAATACTGAAAGCAGCTAGGGAAAAGAAACAAATAACATGCAAGGGAAACCTGATAAGGTTATTGGCAGATTTTTCAGCAGAAACTCTGCAGGCCAGAAGGGAGTGACACTATATACTTAACATGATAAAAGGAAAAAAACCTCCAACCAAGATTACTTTCCCCAGCAAGGCTCTCATTCAGATTTGAAGGAAAAATGAAAAGCTTTACAGATAAGAAAAGATAAGAGAATTCAGCACCACTACATCAGCTTTTCACCAAATACTAATGGAACTTCTCCAGGCAGAAAGTAAAAAGCGACAACTAGAAACAAAAATACCACAAATGACAAGGCTCACCAGTAAAGGCATATATACAGTAAAGGTAGGAAATCATCCATGCACAAATATGCTACCAAAATCAGAAATCATGAGAAGAGGAAGGTACAAATGCAGGACACTGGAGATGCACTTGCAATGAAAAAAATCAACAACTTAAAATAATCCTAAAGAGAGACTCCTATATCAAAATTTCAGGGTAACTGCAAACCAAAAATCTACAATTGATACACACACAAATAAGAAAAATCAACTCAAATACAACACTAATTTAGTCATCAAACCACAAGAGGAGAGAACAGGAGAAGTGAAGAAGAAAAATGAATGTATACATGTATGTGTGACTGGGTGACTTTACTGTACAGTAGAAAATTGACAGAACACTGTAAAACAGCTATAATGGAAAAAATAAAAATCATCATAAATTTTTTAAAAAAGAAAAATAGAAGAAAAAAGAGCAGCAAAAACAAATCCAAAACAGTTAATAAATGGCAATAAGGACATACATATCAGTAATAACCTTAAACATAAAGGGACTAAATGTCCCAACCAAAGACATAGACTGGGTGAATGGATACAAAAACAATACCCATATATATGATGTCTTCGAGAGACCCAGTTCACTTCTAGGGACACATACAAATTGAAGGGAGAGGATGGAACAAAATATTCCATGCAAATGGGAATCAAAAGAAAGCTGGAGTAGCAATAGTCTTATCAGACAAAATAGACCTTAAAATGAAAACATTATAAGAGACAAAGAAGGACATTGCATAATGTTCAAAGGATCAATTCAAGAATTATAAATATATACGCACCCAACATAGGATCACCTCAATACATAAGGCAACTGCTAACAACCTTAAAAGGAGAAACTGACAATAACACAATAATAGTGGGGAATTTAACACCCCACTTACAGCAATGGACAGATCATCCAGGCAGAAAATTAACAAGAAACACAGGCCCTAAATGAAGCATTAGACCAGATGGACTTAATAGATATTTATAGGGCCTTCCACCCAAAAGCAGAAGAATACCCATTCTTTCAAGTATACATGGAACATTTCTCTGTAACTTATCACATTCTAGGCCACAAATCAAGCCTTGCTAACTTTAAGAAAACTGAAATCATATCAAGCATCTTTTCTGACCACAACACTATGCAAATGGAAACAAACAATAAGAAAAAAACTGCAAAAAACACAGACACATGGAAACTAAACAACATGCTTCTAAACAACCAATGGATCACTGAATAAATCAAAGAGGAAATTAAAAAGTACCTAGAAGCAAATGACAACAAAGATATGATACTCCAAATGACAACAAAGATATGATACTCCTATGGGATGCAGCAAAAGCAGTTCATGGAGGGAAGTTTAGAGCAATACAAGCCTATCTCAGGAAACAAGTTCAAATAAACAACCTAATTTTATATTTAAAGCAGCTAGAGAGAGAACAGACATGACCTAAAGTTGGCAGAAGGAAAGAAATCATAAAGATCAGAGCAGAAATAAATGAAATAGGAATGAAGAAAACCATGGAAAAGATCAATGAAAAGAAAATCTGGTTCTTTGAAAAGATCAACAACATTGATAAACCCTTAGCCAGACTTATCAAGAAAAAAAGGAGACTCAAATCAATAAAATTAGAAATGAAAAAGGAGAAGTTACAATGGACATTACACAAATACAAAGGATCATAAGAGACTACTATATGCAACATTATGCCAATAAAATGGAAAATATAGAATAAATGGACAAATTCTTAGAAAAGTACAATCTTCCAAGACTAAACCAAGATGAAATAGAAAAGATGAACAGACCAATCACAAGTACTGAAATTGAAACTGTGATTTAAAAACTTCCCACAAACAAAAGTCCAGGACCAGATGGCTTCACAGGTGAATTCTATCAAACATTAAGAGAAGAGCTAACACCTCTCATTCTGAAACTATTCCAATAAATTGCAAAGGAACACTCCCAAACTCATTCTATGACGTCACCATCACCCTGATACCAAAACCAGACAAAGATATCACAAAAAAAGGAAACAGGCCAATATCACTGAAGAACATAAATGCAAAAATCCTCAACAAAATACTATCAAACCACATCCAACAATACATTAAAAGGATTGTACATCACAGTCAAGTGGGATTTATCCCAGGGATGCAAGGGTTCTTCAAGATGCACAAATCAATCAGTGTGATACACCACATTAACCAACTGAAGAATAAAAACGATATGATCCTCTTGATAGATGCATAAAAAGCCTTTGACAAAATCCAACACCCATTTCTGATAAAAATCCTTCAGAAAGTGGGCAGAGAGGGAACATACCTCAACATAATCAAGGCCATATATGACAAACCCACAGTGAACATCATTCTCAATGGTGAAAAACTGAAAGAATTCCTACTGAGATCAAGAAAAAGACAAGGATGTCCTCTCTCACCACTACTCTTCAACATAGTTTTGGAAGTCCTAGCCACAGCAATCAGAGAAGAAAAAGAAATAAAAGGAATCCAAATTGGAAAGGAAAAAGTCAAACTGTCACTATTTGCAGATGACATGATACTATGCCTAGAAAATCCCAAATACTCTACCAGAAAACTATTAGAGTTCATCCATGAATTTGGCAAAGTCACAGGATACAAAATGAATACACAGAAATCATCTGCAACAAAAGATCAGAAAGAGAAATTATACTATACTATGTAGTTATATCATACTAACAACAAAAGATCAGAAAGAGAAATTATGGAAACAATCCCATTTACCATCACATCAAAAAGAATAAAATACTTGGGAATAAACCTACCTAAAGGGACAAAAGACCTGTACTCTGAAAACTGTAAAACACCAATGAAAGAAATCAAAGATGACACACATAGATGGAAAGACATACCATGCTCTTGGATTGGAAGAGTCAATATTATCAAAAGGACTACACTACCCAAGGCAATCCACAGATTCAGTGCAATTCCTGACAAATTACCAAGGACATTTTTCACAGAACTCAACAAAATATTTTAAAGTTTGTTTGGAACTTTAAAAGACCCAGAACAAACATAACCTGAAAAAGAAAAATGGAGCTGGAGGAATCAGGGTCCCTGACTTCAGACTATACTACAAAGCTACAGTCATCAGAACTGTATGGTACTGGAACAAAGACAGAAATATAGATCAGTCGAACAAGATAGAAAACTTAGAATTAAACCCACACACCTACAGTCAACTAATCTATGACAAAAGGAGGCAAGAATATACAATGGAGAAAAGACAGCCTGTTCAATAAGTGGTGCTGGGAAAACTGGACAGCCACATGGAAAAAATGAAATTAGAACACTTCCTAACACCAGACACAAAAATAAACTCAAAGTGGATTAAAGACCTAAATATAAGACCAGATACTATAAAACTCTTAGAGGAAAACATAGGCCAAACACTCTCTGACATAAACCATAGCAATATCTTCTCAGATCCACTTCCTAGAACAATGACAATAAAAACAAAAATAAACAGATGGGACTTAATTATACTTAAAAGTTTCTGCACAGCAAAGGAAACCCTAAACATAACGAAAAGACAACCCACAGAATGGGAGAAAATCTTTGCAAATGAATCCACTGACAAGGGATTTATCCCCAAAATTTATAAACACCTTCTGCCGCTCCATACCAAAAAAACAAACAACCCCATCAAAAAATGGGCAGAAGAGTTAAACAGACAATTCCCCAGAGAAGACATACAGATGGCCAAAAAAACACATGAAAAGATGTTCAACATCACTCACTCTTAGAGAAATGCAAATCAAAACCACTCTGAGGTACCACCTTACACCAGCCAAAATAGCCATCATCAAAAAGTCTACAAACAGTAAGTGCTGGAGAGGGTGTGGAGAAAAAGGAACCCTATTACACTGTTGGTGGGATTGTAAATTGGTGCAACCACTGTGGAAAACAGTATGGAGATTCCTCAGAAAAGTAAAAATAGAATTACCATTTGATCCAGCAACCCCACTCCTGGGCATCTATCCAGAGAAAACCATGACTTGAAAAGATTCATGTACTCCAATGTTCATTGCAGCAATATATACAATACTTAAGACATGGAAACAACCTAAGTGGCTACAGAAGATGTGGTACATACGCACAATGGAATATTACTCAGCCGTAAAAAGGAAAGAAATAATGTCATTTGCAGCAACATGGATGGACCTAAAAATTATCACTGCTAAGTGAAGTAGATCAGACAGTTAGACACCAACATCATAGGCTAACACTTACATGTGGAATCTAAAAAAAGGACACAATGAACTTTGCAGAATAGACACTGACTTATGGTTTCCAAAGGAGACAGGTTGGAGGGTGGGGCATGCATGGGCTGGGGTTTGAACTGGAAGTGCTATCAAATTGGGATGTGATGATCGCTGTAGAACAATTAATGTAATAAAATACATTTTAAAGAAGTATTAAAATATCATGAATAAAAAGCTTTTGAGCTTAAAAGAAATATGAATGAGCGATCACCCCGTGGCTCCATACTTAATGAAACAAACTAGCATCCAAACTAGCGACCCCCGGCCTTGATCAGTAGGTTACGGATCTGGCGTTGCCATGAGCTGTGGTATGGGTTGCAGCTAGCCCGCAAACCTCCAAATTCCAGGGGTGTGGCCCTAAAAATACCAAAAAAAAAAAAAAAGAGGAAAAGAAAAATACAAATAGATTTTTGTTTTTTAGGGCTGCACTTGGGGCACATGTAGATTTCCAGGCTATGGGTCGAATCAGAGCTACAGCTCCTGGCCTGCACCACAGCCACAGCAGTGTGGGATCCGGGCCATGTCTGCGACCTACACCACACTCACAGCAGCACCAGGTCCTTAACCCACTGAGCAAGGCCAGGGATCAAACCCACATCCTCATGAACACTAGTCAGGTTCATTTCTGCTGAACCACAGTGGGATGCCCACAAAGCAGTGCATTTCTAAACACCATTCCTTTTCTTGTAAATAGCTTGACTGAGGGTGTAATCGATATGCAACAAATTTCACACAAAGTGTACAATTTACAAAGTTTTGATGTGGGTACGTCCGTGAAGCCATCATCACAAGGAAATGAACCTCATTATCACTCCTAAGTTTCCTTGTGCCTCTTCCTGATCCTTCCCACTGCCTCTCTGTCCTGCCCCCATTCCCAGAAGCCACTCATCTCCTTTTTGTCAGGATAGCGAATAACACATACACATGACTATATCAAAAAGGTGATTAATGAGAACCTACCATCTAGCACAGGAAAATCTACTCAATTGTTTGTAATAAGCTATATGGGAAAAAAGAATGGATGTATGTATGTAGGACTGATTCACTTTGCTGTACACCTGAAACTCATACAACATGTTAAGTCAGCTATACTCCAACAAAATGAAGTTAAAAAAAAAGCACAGGTTAATACCTTTGCTAGTTTTCTCTAATACTCCTGAAATGAAAGAATAGCTGTTTACAAATGGGAGTAATCTTAGAAAAGTTGTCCCTCAGTAAGTGTTTATTCCGAAAGTTAAAATAAAATCTACTTCGTCACACATGGAGAACACATGGAGCCTGTGTTAACTGGGTGTGATTGACACAGCAAAGCACAGGATGAATTCAGGGGCATCAAAGCTGCCCGGCACTTTGGGGGCCTTGAGATTTCCTCCTCAAGTTATCTGATGAAAATCCCCTTCCTCCACAGCGTGTACAGATCCCTAGGTTCTGAGTGATAACAGGACAGAGATGCATTTATTTCCCTTTATTGTGCTAACTGCCAGGGCTTGGCTGCTTGTGTTACAATAAAATGTACAGGATAATTGCTGGCAGCTACACACAGCATTTTCCCTCTTTATTGGAACTATAAACCGTAAACTGTTCTTTCCCTTCTAGTTCTTGGATTTCAATTAGTTTTTCACTAACTGCTTTACAAAGAGCAGAGCATAGTATGCCTTTACTTGGCAAGAGTGTGAACAGTGGCATAAACATACCTGATGGCATGGGGTCCAATGACCCTCAGTCCTCAGCCAGGGAACACAATCTGGTCAAGGGTATGGTTCTGTAGGCTGGCGTGCTCCTCTTGTGCTACAGGACACAGACTTGATGAAGGGCAGGAAAGATGCCACCATCTTTCTCTGACTTCATTTAGTATGAGACTCTCTAGGGGCATCCATGTTGCAGAAGACAGACACCATACGATAGCACTTTTATGTGTAACATAAAATAGAGCACCAATAGGAGTTCCCTTCATGGCTCAGAGATTAACAAACCCAACTAGGATCCATGAGGATGTGGCCTTGCTCAGTGGGTTGGGGATATGGCGTTGCCGTGAGCTGCAGTGTAGGTGACAGATGAAGCTCAGATCCCATGTTGCTATGGCTACAGTGTAGACCAGCAACTACAGCTTCAATTCAACCCCTTGCCTGGGAATTTCCATATGCTGTGAGTGCGGCCCCCCCAAAAAAGGCACAAATGAACCTATCCACAAAACAGAAACAGACTCACAGACATAAAGAATAGACTTGGTTGGCGCAACCACTATGGAAATCAGTATGGAGATTCCTCAGAAAAGTAAAAATAGAATTACCATTTGATCCAGCAACCCCACTCCTGGGCCTCTATCCAGAGAAAACCATGACTTGAAAAGATTCATGTACTCCAATGTTCATTGCAGCAATATATACAATACCCAAGACATGGAAACAACCTAAATGTCCATTGACAGAGGAGTAGACAAAGATGTGGTACATATACACAATGGAATGTTACTCAGCCATTTAAAGGAAAGAAATAATGTCATTGGCAGCAACATGGATGGACCTAGAAATTATCATGCTAAGCAAAGTTAGACAATGAGACACCAACATCAAATTCTATCACTTACAGGTGGAATCTAAAAAAAGAACACAATCAAATTCTTTGCAGAACAGATACTGACTCAAAGACTTTGAAAAACTTATGGTTTCCAAAGGAGACAGGTTGGGGCTGGGGGGATGCATAGAGAGTTTGGGATGGAAATGCCATAAAATTTGGTTATGATGATTGTCGTACACCTATAAATGTAATAAAATGCCCCAACTATAAGGCATAGACTGGCTGAATGGATACATTGTAAATAGTTGCCGAATTTTCTCTTTGTCTTTAATTTTGGTCCATTTGATTAATATGTGTCTCAGGGTGTTCCTCCTTGGGTTTATTCTGGATGGTACTCGTTGGGCTTCCTGGATTTGAGTGAGTGGTTCCTTTCCCATGTTAGGGAAGTTTCCAACTCTTGTCTCTTTGAATATTTTTTCTGTCCCTTTCTCTCTCTCTTCGTCTTCTGGCACCCCTATAATACGGACATTGGTGCATTTAATGTTGCCCCAGAGTTCTCTGAGACTGTCTTCATTTCTTTTCCATCTTTTTTCACTTTTCTGTAACGCATCAGTGATTGCCACTAGTCTGTCCTCCACCTCGCTTATTTGTTCTTCTGCCTCCTGTATTCTGCTGTTGGTTGCTTCTAATGGACTTTTTATTTCAGTTATTATATTTTGCATCTCTGCTTGCTTAAGTTTTAAATCTTGTATTTCTTTGCTCAGTGTTTGCTGTAAATTATCCATCTTTGCCTCCAGTGTATTTGCAAAGTGTTGCATCATCTTCGGCATCATCAGTCTCAAATCTTTTTTTCCGGAGGCTGATAATCTCTAGATCACTTAGCTGTTTTTCTGGGTTTTTTTTTCCTTGCTCCCTTATCTGAGTTACAGTTCTCTGCCTTTTCATTTGTATAGGTTTTTGGTGTGGTCTCCTTTTTACAGACAGTAGAATGGTAGCCTCTCTTCCTTCTGGTGTCTGCCCCCCCTTGTGGCTGAAGTTGGTAAGGGGGCTTGCTGTAGGCTTCCTGGTGGGAAGGACTGGTGCCTGTCCACTGGTGGGTGGGGCTTTGTCTCTGGGTGAGGTTAGGGATGGCTGTATACATAGGGGGTCTTTAGGCAGCCTGTTTACTGATGAGTGGGGCTGTGCTCCCACCTGGATTATTGTTTGGCCTGGGGCTTCTCAGTGCTGATGGGTGGGGCCAGATTTTCCCCAAAGGGCCACTTCTAGAGGATCACATGCTGATGAATATTCCCAAAAGTTTTGCCTCCAAGGTCCTTCACCCACGACAAGCTACAGTCACTCCCCATTTTCCCCGGAGATCCTCCAAGAACTGCAGTCAGGTATGACCCATATTCTATGGAGCCTCTGATTTTCCCTGGGAGCTAGTTGACATGAAAGCCTATGTACACCTTTCAAGATTAAGGTCTCTGTTTCCCCCAGTCCTGTGGAGCTCCTACACACAAGCCCCACTGGCCTTCAATATCAAATGCTCCAGGGTCTTTCTCCCAATGCCAGATCTGTAGGCCTGGGGACCTGACATGGGGCTCAGAATGCTCACTCCTGTGGGTGAGTCTCTGTGACAGTTACTTTCCAGTCTGTGGGCTTCCCACCTGGCAGGTATGGGGTTGCTCACATAATTGCCCCTCCTACCTTTTTATGTGGCCCCCTCTTTGTCTTCTGGAGTAGGATATCTTTTTGAAAGTTTCCAGTCCATTGGTTGAAGGTTATTCAGCATTTGCTTGTAATTTTGTTGTTTTTATGAGAGATGGTGAGCTCTAGTCCTTCTATTCCACCTTCTTAATTTCATCTCTCCCCATTTGTATTTTTCTTAAAGAAATTTCCCCAAATTGTGTAAGTTTGCCAAAACCTAGATCCCACTCCAGCAAGACAGCCTCTTATAAGAAAGTCTACATTTTTTTAAACTGAGGTATCGTTGATTTACAAATGTTGTCTTACTTTCTGGTGGCCAGCAACATGATTTGGTTTTGTATATACGTATATATTCTTTTTCATTTATTACAGGATATTGAGTAAAGTTCCCTGTGCTACAAAATAGGACCTTGTTGCTTATGTATTTTATGTATAGTACTTCACATTTGCTAATCCCAAACTCCTAATTTATCCCTTCCCCATCCCCTTTCCCCTCTGGTAACCACGAGTTCGTTTCCTATGTCTGTGAGTCTGAAGAAACCCTCTATTTACACATGTGGCTGCCACGGCCAACATGATGGATTTTTCTTCCATCCCATCTTCCCAATCTCTGATGAATGCTTCTCACCGGAATAACCAAAACAGAACCCTGCCGTCAAGGGTAGCTGGTAAATAGTTTCCCCGAAGTAGAAGGAGCAGAGATAGGAAGAGAAAATGGTACCGAAGTGCTTAAGGAGAGCCCGAAAGATAATGGTCCACTACACAGAAAAACATCACAGATCTCCAAGTGTTTTCTTCTCTTACCATCAACCAAAGTGTTGGTATTGATTGATAACGAATTAGTGTAATCACACCTTTTCAATTATATGTCACTTTATCATCCAGCTCATAAATTCATGCTTAAGATTCACTGCAAATATCAGCAGTAACTATAAAAACATCAGTGACATCTTAGCCCTCTTTGAAAACTAGTGGCAGGTCACCATCATAGTGAACAAGTACGACATGACAAGATGCCATCATAAAGCAACTCTATCCTTTCCCCCAACTCTTCCTTTCTCCTCATACTGAAGTACATCTCAGGTAAGACCCGAAGCTGTCTGGATGACTCTTGCATAACACAAAGTTACATCTAATGCCAAGAACATTCCCAGTTCACTATTTACATTTTCCAGTCCATGAAAGGGTCCAAACAGCAAATGTCCTCTAAAATAAGCTTCTTCCCAAACATGCATTGTTCTGTCCACTTTGAGCCAGAAGCCATTAAGGGTCAAGGGAGGGGCAAGGCAGTTTAATTCCAAGGCTTGGACTTTTTCCACCTCACAATTCAAAGCCAACTGTGGCTTCACAGCCTATTGGGTTGGCAGGGGGGAAGGAAAGGGGAGAGCAGGTGGCACAGGATAGCTCCTGCCTGGTACCATCATGAGCTGGAAGCAGCTTCTGGGCTTAGCTGGTATCTGAATCCAACACTCTCTCTTGGAGAACATTGCGAATTCTCTGGAGACTTCTCCAAATGATTCTCCCACCTGCTTTTTCATTAATACAAGTAATGCCCCTCTGGTCAGGGGCTTATGACGTCACCTTGCTCCTCCCCTTAACCCTCAGAGGCAGTCCTCTCAGAGAGCATCCTCTTGCCAGCGGCTAGGCCAACATCTTTACCAGGGAAGAGCAGCCCTGGAGAGGAGCAGGTCTGGATATTTATTAAAGTGGCCTTCACATTCTAAAACAGACGTCTCAGAGTTTGGTTGAGACAGATTTTCTGAAGGTATTTTTAAGACTCCAAACACTAGGACTTTTACTTGGTGGGAATGAGGCAGGAAAGATGCTTAAGACGGAACAACATTGGTCACAAGAAGCAGGAGGGCATGGGGCGCAATTTGGGGAGAGAAGTGGTTTCCCATGGAAAAGCAGCATGTAGTTGAAGGGCCTACGGGACCTTCAAAACAATTCCTGGAGTTCCCAGCGTGGCTCAGCAGAAACAATCTGAATAGCATCCATGAGGATGCAGGTTCAAGCCCTGGCCTCGCTCAGTGGGTGAAGGATCCGGCATTGCCATGAGCTGTGGTATAAGTCACAGATGCAGCTCGGATGCCACATTGCTGTGGCTGTGGTGTAGGCTGGCAGCTACAGCTCCTATTTGACCCCTAGCCCAGGAACCTCCATATGCCACAGGGGCGGGCCTAAAAAAGACAAAAAAAAAAAAAAAAAGAATTCCTAAGTATGTCCCACAGTTGAACGGCAGCTTCACCAAGGCCTGCAATGGCTAGTTTGCTTCTCATAAAAGCCATGCCAGGACCAATTGCATAAGATGGTGACTGTCTCCCAATTTCTCCTCCCTCTTCTCTTCTCAACCCCACACAGACACGGCCCATGGGAACTAGAAGGAAGAAATGCAAAAACATGTGCCTAACCAGGCAATACCCACCTCCCAACCTCAAGATGCCAAAATTGTAGGAGAAATAATAAAACAGATCCTGCGGCCTCCCCGCGCTGGGTCCTCCACCCGGCAGGCAGCCCAGGAGGTGAGATTTACATCAGGTACTAGGAACCAACACACGTACACACAGCATTTACTCTATTTCAGGTGCTGTCCTAAATGCTTATGTGTTTGAAGTTCATCCTCAGAGACATGAGGCGGACGCACGTGGCCAGTGACTTTACATAACGAACAGACACAGCTACTGGGAAAAAGTCAGAGCTCTGACTCCTGCGTGCACGAGCCTATCTTCTGTGAAAGGCAAAGTTCTCAACAGGCAGGACTGGATTTTTATCAACTGAAAATCGTTGAGGAAGCAAGGAGACCTGTGCAAAATCGCCATACCAGAGAAGAGGGGGAGATTCGATAAAGACAATGAGGATTCTACCCAATATTCTGTGATAACCTATGAGGGAAAACCATCAGAAAGAGAACGGATGTGTGTACATGTTTAACTGAATCATTTGGTTGTACAGCAGAAATTATTACAACATTGTTCATCAGCTAGACTTCAATAAAACTTTTAAAAAATGGAAAGAACTTTAACCAAAAAAAGAAAGAAAGAAAGAAAGAAAGAAATTAGGAGCTGTGAATGAATGAATAAGAATGAAAGTTCATACTTGGGAGTTCCCGTTGTGATGCAGCAGAAACAATCCGACTAGTATCCATGAGGAGGCAGGTTCAATCCCCGGCCTCGCTCAGTGGGCTAAGGATCTGGCATTGATGTAAGCTGTGATGTAGGTCGCAGAGGGGGCTTGGATCTGGCATTGCCCTGGTTGTGGCGTAGCCTGGCAGCTGCAGCTCTGATTTGACCCCTAGCCTCGGACCTTCCATATGCTGTAAATGCAGTCCTATAAAGCAAAAAGTAAAATAAAATAAATCAAACTTCATACTGAATGGAGACTCTTCAGATAAAGTCATCTCTCAGCCTAGCTGGCAAACGGGCTTCACCAACCTCTTGCAATCCCGAGTTGTAGTCTCACTGTGGAACTGTCAACCACGGTCACAGCCCTGCAGGGCCAGAGCCCTACGGGGCCACAACCAGCCTCTGTGGTACCCAGTGTCTGCCCACATCTCCACCTGCAGCCTCTCTCCAGGTCTCTTCTTGCTCTGACCCTCACTCCTATCTCAGCTGCAGTTCCTAAATCCTGCCCCCTTGCTTAGGTGCCAGCTGATGGCCAGTCACCTTTGTCTGGAGCCCATTTTCTCACGGCTGTGCCTCCTCTCCACCAAAAATACTCCCTGGAGCCTATAATTTTCCATCTCCAATGTCCTCTCCTTTTCAACCTTAAGAACTGTGGACTTGCTATCCATCAGACTATACCATAACACTCTAGCACTAGAAGTTAGGGCAAATTTGGAGGTCAGGAGAGATGACTCGACCTAGATCCCAGCTCTGGAATTCAGCAGGATTTGTGAGCAGTAAAAAAGCCCAAGGACTTCTCCCAGGACCCAGCACGTCAAGCAGACACCGCTATTCCCTAAGCTTCTCTTTCATCCTTACGTCAGAAACAAATTTCCCCTGAATGCTGGAAACACCTTAGAGCACACCTCTGCTACATAAAGACACAACCCCTCAGAATCCTCAAGTTGTATTTACACAGAAAATATAAAAAGGGGCATCTCCCCCAACTCATGATACAGGCACACATGCACAGGGTGTTTTTTCAGTTAAAGTATGTCCATTCCTGGGAAAACTACAGGAATTACGGCGTGCTTACTACTTCTTGAAATGGAAAAGCTTGTCATTTCTTCTTAGAGACTTCCTTGCCACATCAAGAAAATTGGCTTCTCTGTTTTGAAACCATTCTTCTGAGACAGTCAGTGCCCGAACTCCTTCCCCCTCAGTATCATCTCGAGCTCAGGCCAGAAATCCGTATGTGGGTCCTAACTTTGGACATGCTTGGGGTGTTTGCATTTGCATGATCGCATCAGGAAATCTTTCCTCTAAGGACACGTACTGGCCTCATGGCGTATTTCCACTAGTGTGACACTTAAGCTGTTTTCCTGCCATGCAGATTCGGCTCTGTTCGTTGGAAAGCAGGTCCCTTGGCTGCCCTACTAAGCTCCCCCACAACCAGACAGGGAGAAGAAGGCAACAACTCTGCATTCTGCATGGTCTCAAGTGGTGCAGAAATCTGTTTTCCGAGGCCAAGGCCAGTCCTTTCATCGCTGCACCTCGACTTTGCCCAACTCCTATGCAGAAGCACATGCCAGCGTCATTAGGGAGCTGTCCACTGCAGCCAGGGACTTAAAGGGGGCTCTACATCGGGAACGTTATGTTTCCATTTCCAAAGAGTAAGTTTCCTATGCTTCATCAGACATAACGCCGACGTTAAAATAAACAGATTGGCACTATCACCTTAATTGCACCGCCTAAGAGTAAATATTGAGCACCGCATCCCACAGCTCTCTGACAAATGAATGCTTCCAATTTAGGATAGAATTTGAGCTTTTCAATTTTGCTATGTAACACTTCCTAGGCTCCAAGGAGAGAAAAAAAAATATGAGTCTTACTATGCCTATCAGAATATGAGTTGGTGACAAAATTCATTGCTTTTATATGTGCACAGCAGGTCCAGAACTGTTGAAACTCTTAAGGAAAGTTTTTGAATACACTGGCTGTCTCCATGTGATTTTTAAGACATTCAGGGCACTGCTGCCTCTATCGTAACTACCCAAGCCGCAGCTCTTACAAGAGTCTCGTCAGGATGACATAACTTACGTGCATGCCCCCTTCAGGTCATAAACTAACTCAAATGTCCATATAAACCTCTTTCGAGGGTAAGTGATTCTCACAAACATTGATCCAAATCTTGGCACATCCCTGAAAACTGCCATTTCTTTCTAAAAAATAAATAATGCCCTCAGTAAAGAAGAAAAGAATATATCATCAGAGGAAAAAAACGTGTGAGCTAAAAATCTCATTAATGCTTCGTGTGTTTTTACTGGTGTCAGGATTATCACACAATCAATATGGGGGAAACCCAACTTATTTGATGGGTGCAGCGGTTCCGTTAGCATCACAAAGTAAGCAAGGGAGTAACTTCCTATGCAAACTTTTCGGTGTGGAAAACTTCAAAACAAGGAAACCTGTTATATACATTCAGAGGATCCCTGCCTGGTTACAGATACGTGTATTTATCTCCATGGTGCCTCTTTAATTGCTTTGTAATTTAATGATGTTAACAGCCAAGGAGCCTTTGGGGCACCGAAGTGTGCCAGCTTTCCTGCACACATGAGCCTGGATACCACCCCTCCCTGGAAGGCCCCCCATCACAAGACAGGAACAGACAAAGCTGCTCCAGCAGCACTGAGAGGCCACCTTGTGAGAACACAATCTAGAGACTTCTGATCTTGCCATCTGTTTTACAAACAGGGCTTCCAGGTATGCGAGCACTAGAAGAAAGTTTCCAAAATGAAAATGGATTCAGAAGCCCTGCGGGTGGTGAAGGCAACTGTCCGGCAAGCATCACTGCCTCCACCTTCTCCCCCGCCTCTGTCCCCTCTCTCCCCTCCTCTCGTCACCACCAGGATGGATTAAGGTAACTTCACTCAGAGACAAGTCAAACACACCTGCCCATAAAACCCTTTGTTCCCATAGAAACTGTGCACGCCCCCTACCAGGAAGTCTTTGCTGTTACCATCTTACTATTCTAGCAGGATGGCTTGAATCACATTCCTGAAGTTAGAGTTCTCATTCATTTGCACCTGTCTACAAGACAGAAACAGCTCACAGACATATAACAGACAGACCTGCGGTTGCCAAGGGGGAGGAAGTGGGGTGGACGGGGAGTTTGGGGTTAGTAGATGCAAACTATGGTATTTAGAATGGATAAGCAATGAAGTCTTACCAGAGGGCACAGGAACTATATCCCATCTCCAGGGATAGACCATGTTGGAAGATACTATGAGAAAAAGAACGTATATATGCATATGCCTGGGTCACTTTGCTGTAGAGCAGAAACTGGCCCAACATTGTAAATCAACTATACTTTTAAAAAAATACAAAAAAGGAGTTCCCATCATGGCTCAGTAGAAACAAATCTGATTAGCATCCATGAAGACACAGGTGCAATCCTTGCTGAGTGGGTTAAGGATCCAGTGTTGCTGTGAGCTGTGCATGTCACAGACATGGCTCAGATCTGGCATGGCTGTGCCTGTGGCATAGGCCAGCAGCTATAGCTCCGATTCAATCCCTAGCCTGGGAACCTCCATATGGCGCAGGTATGGCCCTAAAAAGACAAAAAATAATAATAAAAAATACAAAAAAAGTCAAAAATAAATCAATCATACAGCCAGATATAGGACACTGAGTCATCAAACCTAGATTAAATGTCCAAAGGGCAGAGATGTTTTAAATATTTTCCTATTCTCCTCTGCATTACTAAAGAAAGTGTTACATGGCTGGATACCTATACCATTAATGATGAGAACTTGACTAGGATGTCACATTACAGCACTCCCTACAAAGTATTCCCATCAAGCATAATTATATTGGATTTGCTTAAACATCCTTTGAAAGAATTAGTACGTCTGTGTTAATATCAGTTTAGTACTCACAGTCCCCGTCGTCGCGCAGGGGTTAACGAATCTGACTAGGAACCATGAGGTTGCAGGTTCAATCTCTGGCCTTGCTCCGTGGGTTAAGGAGCCGGCATTGCCGTGAGCTGTGGTGTAGGTCACAGACGCAGCTCAGATCCCACACTGCTGTGGCTCTGGTGTAGGCCAGCGGCTACAGCTCTGATTTGACCCCTAGCCTGGGAATCTCCATGTGCCATGGGAGTGGCCCTAGAAAAAGGCAAAAAGACAAAAAAAAAAAAAAAATCAGTATAGTACTACTGAAGAATGCTAGGTATATACACTAAAAGTCTGAAAAATTATCCTGTATCACAATAGTTTGTATATAGTGAGGTGAGTGTGATAAAGCATTTAAAGCATGTGACTGGGAGTTCCCTGGCGGTGGAGCAGGTTACAGATCCAGCGTTGTCTTTGCAGCGGCCTTGGGTTTGATCCCTGGCCCAAGCACTTCCAACATGTCACAGGCACGGCCCACAAAATAAATCAGTAAAATGTGTGGCTAGAAATTATAAGCTTAGAATAAGCTTCACGTAACTTTAACCAGTAGAACTCCTTGTTGGGACTGATTTACAGTGTGTGAAAATTCCCACTTCTGCGTACCAAGTACAAAATCACAATCACTACATACATCAACTTTTGAAACACTGAACACTACGTTAAAAAGTTATTTAAATTTTTTAAATAACTTGAGATTTGGGATTTAAGATCATGGCTGTCAGGAGTTCCCATTGTGGCTCTGGGGGTTAAGGACCTGACACTGCCTCTGTAAGGATGCAGGTTGGATCCCTGGCCTCCTTCAGTGGGTGAAGGGTCTGGAATTACCACAAGCTACAGTGTAGGTCACAGATGCAACTAGATCTGGTGTTGCTGTGGCTGTGACATGGGCCCCAGCTGGGGCGCCAATTCTTCCCCTGGCCTGAGAACTTCCATATGCTGCACGTGCAGCTGTAAAACAAAACAAAGATCATGACAAGGCATCAAAACAAAAATGTATAGAATAAGAGATTAATTTCTATTATACACCTTTTTTAAAGAGTTCTTAAATGGAGACGTAAATTGCAAGTGACGGAAAACCTATCCCTAAAAACTTTATTATTTAAAAAGGAACTTGTACTCAGCCATAAAAAAAAGAATGAAATAATGCCACTTGCAGCAATATGGATGGACCTAGAGATTATCATACTAAGTGAAGGAAGTCAGATAGACAAAGACAAGTTATCATATGATATCACTTCGATGTGGAATCTAATTTTAAAAAGACACAAAAGAACTTATTCGCAAAACAGACTCAAAGATTTCAAAATCAAACTGTGGGTGGAGGGCTGCATGAGGAGAATGGAGTAACAGACACACACTACTGTGTACAGAACAGCTAAGTCCCAAAGACCCATACAGCACAGAGAAATCTGCTCAATATTCCGTAACAGCCCATAAGGGAAGAGAAAATGGATATGAATGTATCTCGTTCAATTTGATGTACACTTGAAACTAACATAACACTGTAAGTCAACTACACTGCAGTCAAATTCTAAAAATACGTGAAGAGGCACTAAATTGTGTACTTAGCAAGTCCAGCAATGGGTGAGTCTAAGGGTCCATGTTCTGAGAGACACTGTCTTCCTTGCCTGCCTGTGTTTATACTTTCAAGTGGGCTTTCCCAACAAGGTGAGAAGGATTTTAGCGACAACTTCAAGCGCACAGGTTAGCATCTGAGCAAGCTCAGTGCAAAGAGGGCACCTTTTCCTGATAAGCTCCAGCAAAGATTCAGGGGGTGGGGGGAGAGGGATGCTCGGTTAGCCAGGCCAGGCGCCGGAGGTGGCATCTACCCCATCCTGGCCACATGTACCCAGAGTGAGCAAGAGATGTTCCTCCCAAGAGGAATCCGGTCCTGCCCCCACCCAACAAGCAAAAACAGCGCATTTTCCCCTACATGAAACTGAAAACAGTTCCCAGACCTAATTCTAGCATGTGCAGAGGCTTCCCAACTTCAAAAAGCAATTCTCCTAAGTCAGCAGGGTGTCAGTTCAGTTCTGACACTACCACCCACGGACAGCCTCAGATTCCACAGGGAAAGGGCTGAGGCCCACAAGCCCAGCGTCCACTCGGGGGCTGGTGCAAGATCTCCTTGTTACCCATGCTTCTGACCGACGGACTGCAAGCTGGAGGTTTCAATGACCCCTTCTGCAGGTTTAATCATGTACTTGAACCGCTCAGAGGACTCAGGAAAACTTGTTTCCTCACTACATTACTGCTTTTTATTACAAGCAAAATATTAAAGGACATGAACCAACAGCTAGATGAAGAGACGCACAGGGCCAGGTCCCCAGCAACGGGACTTCTGTTCTGGAGCTTAAAGCCTGGCACAGTGCCATGAGGAAGAATTCTGGTCCCCACAGTGGAAGCTCTCCAAAGGCCAGAAAGTGTTCTTTCAGGTTTTTATGGAGGCTTTATTATGTCATCATGATTGACTAAGTCATTGGCCAACAGCAAATGATTCACCCTCAAGCCCCTCCCAGCAATCAGAGGCCAGGACTCAAAGTCCTAACCCTCTCTCTTCTCAGTGTTGGTTCTCCTGGTAGCCAGCCTCCATTCTCAGAGTCTCGAGAGTCATCTTAATTCATTTAACCCAAGACCCTTGGTCACTCTCACCACTTCGGAAATTTCAAGCGTTTGGGGAGCTGGGAGCCAGGAACTGGGGATGAAGACCAAATGGGAATGAAGGCCAAATACGCCTGAGAAATCTACTTTGGTCATCAGAATAACCCACCATGTGTTTCTTATACATCACAATACTGCAGTCTAACGCCTGGTCTTCCAACAGATTCATTGTAACAGCAAAACAAAAATCACACCACTCCAAAGATATCGGCACAGTTCACTCATGACTAACCATCCAGTCCATCACCCTAACTTGTGAAACTACCTCCCAGGGCGAGGCCACTCAGGTGTGAAAACTTCCACTCAGTGCAGTCAAGTTCCAGAAGCAGGAACGGTCTCGGCGGTACAGCATATGGGTTTACCTTTCACGTCTCAGATATAATCAGGCTTAGAGACAGGGTCATCTCTCACGCTCTGTGCCTCTTTTGAGGCATTAACATAATACTGGATTTCCCTCATGATATGACCCATGTATTCATTGCTTTATCCTCAGCTAGTATTTTTTTTTTTTCTTTTTAGCGCACCCATGGCATATAGAAGTTCCCAGGCTAGGGGTCAAATCGGAGTTGCAGCTGCCAGTCCACCCCACAGCCACAGCAATGCTGGATCTGAGCCATATCTGCAACCTACGCCACAGCTGGCATCAATGCCAGATCCTTAACCTACTGAGCCACGTATCAAACCCACATCCTCATGGACAGTAGTTGGGTTCTTTACCCACTGAACCACAGTGGGAACTCTCTCAGCTACTATTTTTCCTCCTATTTTTCCCAGATATTTCTATCTTTGGCAAGTATAGGAGGTTTGGCCACTGCTGGTCCAGCGGCTGGCAGCAATGCTAGTCTAGCAAATGCCTGCCCCTCATGCTCTCCTGTTCACACTGAGCAGAGAAAACCAGGTACACAACTAGTGGGCTGTCCCCACCACTAGACAACACAGCTGCATTCACTGTCAGCCCCAACTTTGCCAGACGGGGTGAAGGTACAAACCATCCCATCAGGCCCTGAGTGAAGCTGACCAAGAATTTAAGGGTGGCTACAGTTTCTTACGCTCTTGGCACCGTAGTTGCATCCTTGATCCTAGGACCACCACAGCAGGTATGAAAACACTGCGGTGATGTGGGGAAGACGTGAACAATCCCACCACCACCCTCGCTCATCCCTTCTTCCCCAAGTCCTCCCCCACCACCCTCGCTCATCCCTTCTTCCCCAAGTCCTCCCCCACCACCCTCGCTCATCCCTTCTTCCCCAAGTCCTCCCCCACCACCCTCGCTCATCCCTTCTTCCCCAAGTCCTCCCCCACCACCCTCGCTCATCCCTTCTTCCCCAAGTCCTCCCCCACCACCCTCGCTCATCCCTTCTTCCCCAAGTCCTCCCCCACCACCCTCGCTCATCCCTTCTTCCCCAAGTCCTCCCCCACCACCCTCGCTCATCCCTTCTTCCCCAAGTCCTCCCCCACCACCCTCGCTCATCCCCCTTCTTCCCCAAGTCCTCCCCCACCACCCTCGCTCATCTCTTCTTCCCCAAGTCCTCCCCCACCACCCTCGCTCATCCCTTCTTCCCCAAGTCCTCCCCCACCACCCTCGCTCATCCCTTCTTCCCCAAGTCCTCCCCCACCACCCTCGCTCATCCCTTCTTCCCCAAGTCCTCCCCCACCACCCTCGCTCATCCCTTCTTCCCCAAGTCCTCCCCCACCACCCTCGCTCATCCCTTCTTCCCCAAGTCCTCCCCCTCAGGAAGAGGTATCTACCCACTGGGAACCCCCCTCAGATGCCCTCGTGTTGAAAATGAGCCCACATTCATGAAGGCATATAATCCAGTCCTTGGTGCCTTTACCTCCTCCACCCCTGCAGTTTCAACATTTTCCAAAGGCCCATCCCAATTTCCTACTGAACTACTGCTCGGCAACAGTATGCAGCATGTGTCCACCTGGTGTGATCTCTCTTAGCCTGCTGTCAGGACACTGCTGGCTGCAGAGTGGGTCCCTGTACCTGGGGACGTGTCAAGGCAGTGGCCCAAATGGTGCAGCACTTTCTTCCCATCCTTCACTGCATTTTGAGCATTTGCATCTGCTGCCGGGCATGCAAAGCCCAGTTCAGAGGAAGCATGTATTCCTGCTAGGACGCATGATGGTCCCTGCGGCTACAGGCATGGGTCCAGCGAGATCACCTGCCAGCTCTGCGCAGAGCCTGTCCCTGGGGATCATCCTCAGAGCCACCTACAGTCTCTGCCCCCCCAGCCCCCCTCCACCATGGACAGAACAGTTCTTACTGGCATTTTGTGCCCTGCAGGGTACAAGGAACATGTCTGGATCAGCCCATCCCTGCACTGCCACAACCCCGTGTCCTCTCATTTCTTAAAGCCAAGTGGCCACCCCAAGGGACGGCACCGAGAGGTCCATCCCTGTCATGGTCTCCACTGTCCATCTACCTGCCCATAGGGCCAGGATGTTGGCTACGGCCAGCCGCCAGTAAAAACCCCAACAGGGGCTTCAACCCCTGCTCAGTCCTTCCACCACTGCTAGGAAAAGAGCCTGCAGCAGCATGTCATCCATTCACCTCAGAACTGCCACCCATAAGCCAAAGCGTCTCTGGTTGTTCAGTTGAGAGCCAGTCACAGGACACTGCCCACATGGCCGTTGGTCCCAGCAGCTCTGCAGGGGGGCTCCAAAGTTGGTCCTAGAGGAAACGAGGCCACCGGCTTCTGGGTACAGTGGAGGCCTCCTCTGTTCTCCTGGACAAACCATTTCTATTTCATTACAGATACAGAATTCTTCTCAGCACTGCTTTTTTTTTTTTCCCCTTCTCTTTAGGGCTGCATCCATGGCATATGGAGATTCCCAGGCGAGGGATCTTATTGGAGCTACAGCTGCTGGCCTACAGCACAGCTACAGCAATGCAGGATCCAAGCCACGTCTGTGACCTATTGCACAGCTGATGGCAACGCCGGATCCTTCACCTGCTGAGCGAGGCCAGGGACTGAACCCGCAACCTCATGGTTCCTCGTGGGATTCGTTTCCACCGCACCTCGACAGGAACTCCCACCGTCCTTTTTACAGAGTTTCTGCTGCATCACTCAAGACATTACAGTCCTCTCGTTCCATGATTTTATGAACGTCAATCATCAAGGCAGCCTCACGTAGCATCAATGGCAGGCTAATATCAGTCTCTCAAATGGTGGGTACCAGGCGGCAACCCCTGGGAATTTTCTGGTCCACAATCCCATCAGTTTCTGCTGGGAGGTGCTCACGGGCCTTTGCTATCAACTCCAATCTGCCTAAGTCGGGGTGGGATAAACTTCCAAACACAGCCGAGTGGAGTCGAAAGGGCCCAAAGGCATGGAGAGCACTACTGCCTCCTGCAATTCAGACACAGCCTGCTTTTGTTCAGGGTCCCCACGTGGACATGGCTTTCTTTGGGGGTGTCTTGTGGGGGCTATGTAAGAAGTGAAGGAGCAGAAAGTTCACGGGAGCCGGGAGAGCACAGCGAGCAGCTCTCATGCCCTCGGATGAGACAGCCCAACACAAAGAGGCCCGTTCTTCCCTGGTGAGGCCTCAGCCAGCCAAGAGCCACGGATTCTCAACTCCTTTTCTGCTCTACGAAAGCATCCTCTTACCTGAAAAGCAATGGGCCTGGGTATATGCACCACGGATTCACTTTGCTGTCCACCTGAAACTAACACAACTTTGGAAGTCAACTGTACGCCAGTAAAATTTATGGAAATAAAGTAAAAACGGAAAATTTTAAAAAAAAGCAAAATGGTAAAAAAAGAATGAGAGAAAGAAAGACAAGAAAGAGAAAGAGACAACGTGTTCTCCTTGCCATGCAGGGAATTGCAACGGTACCGGGTGCAGGCTTCAAGTTGCAGTTCTCTGCCGGTACCAAATCAGCCCATCTTTGAGAAATATCCTGCAGTCTATTTCAGATCAACAGGAGCTGCGCCGTATTTCCAGCCCTGGGATAGCCATTCTCCAAAAGCCAAATAAACCAAGTCAACACCGGGCTTCGCGTTTGGTCCCAGGGAGGCAGCCACAGCAGTTTCCTTCCAGCCACGTGTAGAATCCCCCTGGGGGCTTCCGCCTGGGTTTGTTCCTAAGAGCTGTACACTCCAGCCAGGGCTCTGGACCTTTGCTGGATTTACTAGGCAGCCGCAGTTGGAGAGAGGCGTCACCGTTGCGTTAGAATCTGTTCCGACCTGCCCTTCGATCTCCGGTGTTATCAGAATGTGATCCACAGCATGTACTGTTATGCTGGCAACCAAACCCCTTCTGACAAAACATGACAATAAGCCGGCAAGTGCAGATACTCCTGTGGCAGCACAGGAAATGCACTGAGATCCTTCCCATGGGAAGGCTAACTGTGGTCCTGTGGTCCCAGGACCTTTTCTGAGACTGCGATAGAGATGGAAGCACATGCCACTGAAAACCAGCCTCATCAGCCTGCTGTATCGTCTGTGTGCTGAAAGCCCTGTCATGTCTGGAGCTGCTGAGGCCGTGGCAGCACAACTTTATTTAAGCCTCAGTAGTGTCCTTGAACCAGATGTCTTTTGCACAGGCCACCCAGGGCTACTGTACAGCCAATTCATTGGTACCAGCTTCCTGCCCTCTGGCCTATCATTAATTAAACGGCAATTCCTTTATGTCCACCAGGTGTTCAATGATGCTTTCAGCAAACCACCTGCGTGGGTGCAGGCGGCACTAGCAGTTTCTCTCTAGGATGCCCAGTTAAAGCTGGCCTGATGGCAGACTCTCATGCCTTCTGTTTTGCAATGTTAGGTAGAAGAAGAAACCCCCAGTCATACGCCATCCCAACAATGCATTCATGTGAAGGAGATGCAGCCGCCTCATGCACAATCTGCTCAGAAACCCCAATTTTCAACCAAACATAAGCCTGTTAACCACTGCCTGTCCATGTCCTCCCAAGCTAACCTCAGCCCCTGTTAAGATTCGCCAATGGTTTTTGGAATCACCATGCACAGAGCTCCTGGATCGAGTCCCAGAAAGATGCTGATCCCTGCCTGGGATCCAGTCTTGATTCATCTTCCCAAAGACTGCCCCAGGGTTTCCCGGTCAAGCTTCTCCAGTAAACATTGCCTTCCAGCTTTTCATGCTGCTAAAAACTGGGATAGAGAGAGAGGACTTATTTGGGGGACCCAGAGGGGTTCCCATTATTCCACCCAGTCTCTGAGTGCTGCCTCAACCCCTGTGCTTCAACTCTGTCGATGTCCACTGTGTTCACTCCTCTTCCACAAGCATCGGCAGATGCCCACTCTTCAAGGCTGCCCTTTGTCTCTCCCCTTTCTCACATTAAAGACCCACATGTGGAAGCTAAGGTAGCCAATCTGATAAGGCCTCTGGAACTTCTGTTCCGTTTTGAAGCAGTCACGTTACACTGGGCGTCCCTACAACAGGGCCCCCCTCCATCACAGCATTTACCGTAACCTGGAGGGGTGGTTGACCTGGTCATCGTAAAGTCACCCCCACATGGCTTGCAGACGAAGCCCATCACTCGTTTCATCTGGAGTGTACTTTTAGAGGAAATGTTGAGAAACCTGGGTTCCGAGACAAACACACTTCACGGTGGCTTTTGTCCAGACCACCAGGCTGGCTGCTTCCGTGTGTCTGGATCACGTAGAGCTGTGAGTGTTCCATTAACAAGCTGTGAGTCCTGCATCAGCCCAAACGTGATTCCACCCCTTGGCCACAAAACCCCCCAACCTGGTTACTCCCACACTCCCGTTTTGTCAGGGTCCTTCCGGAAGCTGATGCCATGGATCCAAGGAGCCCGTTCCTTCCCCGGGGGTCACTGCTTTCCCACTCTTGCCCTCTTTCTCTGTTAACCACCTTCTTGGTGACCAGAGGTCTTCCAGGTACTTGCTGTTGCCCTGTGTCATTTTTTCCTTTTCGAGGCTGTTTTGGGACACACCACCCAAGCCCTGACCAAGCCAAACTGGAGCTCCATTCAGCATCAAGGCCCAACCCAGGACATTCTCTCACTTCCACTTCGGCTCTTATGCATCACAATAACCAGGGAATTGTGTATTTAGCATGCCTATTATTTTATATCTTCTTATATACCCACTGAGGCAGCTCCATGAGAGTCGGTATCAGACTCCCATTTGGAAGATAGTGTGAGGGGGAAAAAAAAAAAGTGTATATATAGGGTCACTGTGACATACAGCAGAAACTGGCACAACACTGTGAACTATGCTTTAATAAAAAATTTAAAACTAAAAATGAATTCCATCTGTAACTTTCACCTTTAATAACTGATCACAACAGCTGTAGTTTCACACCATAGGTGACTAGGCAGCCAGCCAGGGATCAAAGGTTCCTCCCCTCCAGCCCTTTCATCTTTTCAAAAACCACCTGTGTCCTTGAGCCTGGGCTGATCTAGCAAACCCCACTGCCGACGCCAATTGAGGAGGGTTCCCAGTCCCAAAGTGTGTGTGAAGGCCTCCCCACACCAACGAGCAACTCTCAAAGGGCAGCAGGGTGTCACCCCAGCTCTGACATCCGCCCAGAGACAGAATCAGATCCCACGAGACCACCCTCCTCTTCAGATGCCAACAGAAAGCCCACCTGTCATCGGTGCTTTGCACCAACCAGCTCCACACTGGAGCTTCCCACAGCCCCATCCCTTCAGTTCAATAAATTCGCCAGAACAACTAAGAGAACTCAGGAAAATCCATTTACTTGCGAGATTACTGACTTTTATTATTCCAGGATATTAAAGGACATGCATCCACAGCCAGGCGAGGAGATACACAGGTCAGGTGCCAAGTCAAGGTGCTTCTGGCCTCGTGGGGCCTGGAGCAAGGCAGGAGACCTGCAGAAACTTTCTGCTGCCCAGACGGAGCATTTCTCCCCAAAAGGCCACAAGCTGTCCTTTCAGGTTTTTCCAGAGGCTTCATTACACAATCATGATTGGCTAAGTCACTGGCCAATGGTGACTGACCAACCTTGCCCTCCTCTCCCTCCCCAGGCATCAGCAGGTGGGACTGAAAGGTCCAACCCTCACATCACAGGGTTGGTTTCCCAGCAACCAGCCTCCATCCTCAGGCACTTCCAAACATCACCTTATTCCCGTAACTAAAGATACCTCTGTGGCTCTCAACACTTAGGAAATTCAACAGGCTTTGAGAGCGCTGAGCCAGGAACTGTGGATTTAGACCAAATATCCCTCAAAAAATCGACTTTGGTCATTGCAATGACAACGACGCATGCTCAACCATGAACCCGACAGCAGGGGCGCCAGCCCTTCCCAAGGCCCACCCCTCCCCCTCTGGCCTCGCTGTCTGCCCCCTGCCCCCACCTGTGGACTGCGGAGCTGGCCCGGCTGCCCGGTGTCCTCCCTTGGCCCTGGAGATCCTCTGCCCACAGTGGGGAGCTGCCTCTGGCCCCTCAGCATGGATGGCAGACCAGGCACCAGGCAAACCCTGCTGATCCTGCCCAGGGTGTCAAGAAAGTGCTGGCCAGACGGACAAAAATCGAGAATCTCTACAATGCCTGGATTAACAAAAGAAGAAGAAGAAGGACTTTTCATTAGGGCTCAGTGGGTTAAGAGCCCGACTAGGATCCATGAGGGTGTGAGTTCGATCCCGGGCCTCACTCGCTGAGTTAAGGATCCGGTGTTGTCGTGAGCTATGGTGTAGGCCACAAATGTGGCTCAGATCGCAACCGCAGCCCTGATTTGACCCCTAGCCTGGGAACTTTCAAATGTCACAGGTGTGCCCCTAAAAAGAAAAAAAGCAACAAACAAAAAAAAAAGAAAGAAAAGTCCTAGACAATTGAAACCAATCTCCATCTATCAAGACCAAGAACAGAAGTTTTATTCACCCACAGAGAATACGGAGGAGGCTCTTCGACAGAAAAATGTAAACCTTACCTTCTAGTATATCCCACATGAGCTAAGGCCTCAGGAAGGTTCTTAGAAAGGCCAATTTTAACGGCCCGCCCACAAGAATTAAGTCTGATCAATTACCCATAGAATTCCACTGGCTTTTCATTACAAACTGCAACTGCCCAAAGGCACTATTTCTCCTATGCCGTTCGCTCTAAGTTATATTCTCTAACTGGTATCATTTACGTCTCCACTGGCATTTTTTTGTTTGTTTGTTTTGAGGGCTGCACCTGCAGCATTCGCAGGTTCCCAAGCTAGGGGTCGAGTCGGAGCTACAGCTGCCGGCCACAGCCACAGGGGATCCAGGCCGAGTCTGCGACCGACACCACAGCTCACGGCACTGCTGGCATCCCCAACCCACGTAGTGAGGCCAGGGATTGAACCTGCATCCTCATGGACACGCGTCAGATTTGTTTCCACTGCACCACAACACCAGCTCCATACTGCGACACCCGTGTCAGGACAAGCACTATGACTCACCCATCATTTTCCTCTCAGGTAATGCTGTCTGGTACAGTATATTTTAGCCATTTATTATTTAACAAATATTTACTGATCTGCCTTGATAGTTAATATTATACAAGAAAAGATCTGCTGCTTTTTTTTTTCAGGCTTTCATCATTAGGTCCCATGAAGAAGAGAAACTCCACAAAGGAGCAAGGCGTGCAGGTGTAGCTGTCATCATCTTTAAGAACCACTTCGATTTTCTCCAGAAAAATAAAGTTATTTCTTTCTCTTACATTTGTACATTTGTTGCTTGATGGCTTGGAGGCTGCTTACAATACAAATACAAAAAAAAACTGAATTTGTAAGAAAAACAATGCATTCTTATGCTTTGAGAAGGCATTTTATAGCATCGGGATCAAAATGCAAATTGTAGTTATTTGTTCTAAGTGGTTTCCATTAAGACAACACAACTGTGAAACATTTTTCTCATTTTCTGGCCTCATCTCTACAACAGACACCTCGCGCCGTGAGACTCAGCGTCACGACGCAGCAAGTCCTCTGTGCTCCTCAGAGTTTTGCAGATGCTTTGTTACACTTTCCTAAAACCATTCTCACTCTGAATCCCTGAAACCCACTGTTATTCAGGCAATTAAGTTTAGATCAACGGGGCTGTGTAACTAGTCTCATTCACCTGCAGAAGCCGAGGCTCCACTGAACCATCTATCCCAAACGCTTTTTTCTCAGTCATCAGAAAGCTACATTACCAAGCAACCAGAAAGCCTGTGAGTCTGTCCTCTGCCTGCGGTCTGACCTTTCCCACTGGTCTATTTATAAGACCACATCCCTGCCCGCGTAGGTGGCTGAGCAACATCAGCGTGGACACGAGTGACCACACTGATGCTGAGCCCGAGCAAAGGCCCCTTCCCAGAACGGGCTCCCACGCTGGAGACGCCGGCCTTCAGTTCAAGGCCTTGGAAAATGAGGGACACGACAGAGCCCTGGAGCCGTTGAAGAAAGAAGGACGTGAAAGGGAAGGGGAAGCCACCCCGAGGACCTCATACCTTCCCTTAGGTCGGCCTGGCTGCCCCTTCATTGACGTCCACGAAAAGCAAGCACAGCCCATGGTCAAGAATCCCGGGGTGGGGGGGAGTCAATCACACACAGCATCCCCCCAGGCCTGACCGGCCCCAACCCAGGAGTACAGTCAGTCCAGAGTGGAAGAGGGGGTGCAGGCAGCTTGGCGTGGGGGTGGGTGGCAGGAGTGCTTGTACGATCCCAGTGTTTGGATGCTTCTGAAGATTCGCTACCCAGAGGTGAGTTTTCTATGAAAAAAGCACCACCACATCACTCCAATAGCACATCAAAAAAAAAGGAAGTCCCTCCATATTAAACGTTACTACACATTTGAAATTGCTTTCCAGGAAAATACTGTATAGTGGGACAGGAATTTATCTGTAGGTAGACAGACATGATCTTTAAGAACAAGACCTTTTTGGTGTGTGTCCTAGGAAACTTTTTCCCTTGAGCTTCCGTTCTCTTTCCCCTCAAAGAGTGCCACTCACTACAGTCCTGTGCATTGTTCTGCACCAATACACTGAGCAGGTGACAAACGCAATTGGATTATGAACCATCTTATTTTCCTTTGATTATAGCATAGTCTCCAACCAATGACTACCAAGGGTATTTAAATGCCTTTGGTGAGAATTCCAAGGGTCAGGACCTGTGACTCACATCGAGTCATTTCCAAAGCTTTGCAACTGCAAGTGGGAGTCAAACACTGGAGTGTGCTTTTTAAACATCACCAGCAAATGCCCTCGGGGAACAGCCGGACACTGGGAAAGGTCATAACCCATCCTACCCTCCAATATTGTTCTGTAGAACCCTGATCTGGCCCTCAATATTAAAAGTAATGTAATCTAAGACAGAGGAACATTCTGAGAGGTAAGAGGAAAAGGAATCAAGTCACCCCCTCAAAAAGTTTGGGAAGCACATTCTATTCCACACGACTTTTCCAAGGAAATCCTCAATTTTAAGAGCAGCTCATGCATTTCGGCAGCTTCTCACATGTCTAAGAAGTTGATGTGTCAAGAAATGCCCTAAGGAAGCTTTTGAAAGTTTTTAAACCAACGTCTTCGCCTTTATCTTGATCTGCTGCCACCAGAATACTAACGATAAAATGTGAAAGTGACTGTGTTCCAAGAACTACACTAACGTGCATTTTATGTAAGTAGTTGCAGCAGAGACCACGAGGCCTGCAAAGCCATAAATATTCACTCTCCGGCTTCCTTGGTCTGAAGAAAAGCGTCGACTCCATCCTGACCCAGGCCAAAGACGTTTTCAAGATTCTCCCTGCTTCATGGCTTTGGTTAAATGTTGGCTGATCCTGTTGCTGGAAAGCCAAGGTCTCAGCATTTAAATTCTGCAGCTCAACCCCACTTGCTAAGAATCAACCCTCTCCTGTCAGCTCTCACATATTTACATGTTGCTGAGGGGGAGGAAAAAAAAGGGGGGGGGGTTCTTCCATGCAGCCCTTTTGCTTCTGCACTATAAACCTACCTTCCAAGGACTCCTAGGCTGTGGGTCTCATCTCACGTTTCTGAGGAAGGCATAAGGCCGCCTTGGAGCGCTCCCAGCTGTTCCCAATTATCTAACTGAGCAAATGATTAGGCAATCAGCCACTTTAAAGTCTATTTTTCATCAATGCAACTAGTAAATACAGCTCTAAATTTTAGTCACTCATCTCACTTGAAGGGCAAAGACCCCTCCATGCTTGTTCCATGGAAGCTGCCGTTTTCTGGGCCAACAAGCCCTTTCTAGACAAAAGCAGTAAAACACAGAGGAGGAACCCTCAGAGGGATGGAGGTGGCATATGGAGAAGAAAAGAGTGGAATTCCTGTTGATAATCGCTCCGCTCCCTTTATCCCCTTCAGCAGAGCAGTTCAGTTCCTGCACCTGCCTGCCCTTCCCTCTCTCTCTCTCTCTCTTCCTTGTTTTATCTTTTCTGGTCTCCTGGAAGAGCAGAACCAGGTATCTGACAGGAAAGAAATAGAAAACAATAGGCAAAGAATTCGTTTTGGTCCTTCTCTGCTCCAACCCTGGTCCCATCCCATCCCAAAGGCCGACACGGCCGTATCTTTTGCTGTGAGATAAATTACAAGTTCAACATGAAATAGCACAAAAAGCAGCAACACGTCTTAGAGGGAGACTTCAGCCACATGCATCATGTGGGCTCACTAATTAATACCCAGCTCCCAGATGAACCCATGGAAGCCATGAGGTCCAAACCAAAAGGAAATCACAGTTTTCCAACAGCGAGGCTAATAAATATGGAACTCCTGACCTCCTGCTTGAAGGTGCTGTCGATATTCAGATTGCAGGCTGGATCTGAGCAGCAACAAACAAGGTAAAAAGAGGCGCCGTGCATGGACCAAGAGGATTCGAGAAGAGCTCCTGAATGACCTTCAGGAGAAATGACCTTTAATTCTGGCAATCAAGTCTTTGGGGACCTTAGCTAGGATCCCTTCCACCAGAGCAAAGAGAAGCCGGACAGTCACACCCGCTGGAAATATAAGTAGAAACAGAATTTTCAGATCCAAAGGACACAGATGAAAGAATCAAGCTTTGAAACCTAACAACGGGAGGCCCCTTCTCATCCATCTCATTACACTTTTCCATCACTCGGCAACACAGTAACTAATTAAAGGTATAATTGAAAGAGTGGAGGGGCAGAGAAGGAAAGAGAAAAGAGGAGAGGAGCTAAGAAATGCGAGCAAGAATGAGCTGGAGACTCTTAAGAGTGGAAGGCAGAATTTGGGTTGCTGGCAAAGAAATTTAGTGGGAGAAAATGAGAGCGTAGAGAGAGGGAGAATCCACGTTAAGGGGAGGTGGGGAAAGGACAAGAACCAGAGAACAAAGGGAAGGGCTGTACTGAATCCACAAGAAAACTGAGGGGCTCAGGAGAGAATTCCTGGAGCATTCAGCTAATCCCCAGGAAGAGGAGGAAGTAGAAACAACGGTGAAGGAAAGAAGAGATTAACCCAAAACTATGGGGCTACAAAATACTCGTTTTTGAGACACCACCAGAAATTTTACACCACAGTGAAATTGCCTATGGGTGTGGTTTATTATTATTACTATTTCATTCAAGGAGAGGTGCTAATTTCCAGCATCTAGGTTCAGGATGGAAGGAGAGGATTAGGGCTAGGCTGAGACTTGAGATGCAGGTGGTGAAAATTCTGTAGCGTTCAGGAAAAGAGACCTCCTTCAACAGAATTGGCTATTCAAGCACAGTGACGGGGGAAAAATCATCAGATGTTGAGGAGGTGTTCTTTTAACATGAGAGTTTTCTTCTACAGGAGAAGAAAGCTTATTTACCAGTCCTTCTACCTCCAGCAAGAGCGGGAGAATGAATAATTGCCTTGTCTCTGTCTCTGTGTGCCCAGTACAAAGTAGAAGCTCATTAAATATTGATAGAATGAACTCATTTCTTTTACTAATGTTGTGAAATAAGTATCCTAAGTTAAAGGACATTTCAAATCCCAATCAGAGAGTGGTAAGCAGCAAGGAAATCTTTCCGAAGCTGTAACTAAAAAAAAAAAAAAAAAAGGAGCCAAATCATCTCTGAGAAACAATGCCTACTTGAACTCCTATGAAGTGTTAAGACAAGACCCTACCCACGTTACATATCATCTCATTTAATTGTCGCAGCATACCTGCAAGATGGGTATTATTTTCTCTCATCAGCAGTTTAAGAAACAAAGGCTCAATGAACTTCCGTGTCCTCCCCACTGGTAAAAGCAAGGACCTTTGAGGAATGGATCATGTCCAGACTACAAACCCCACAAGACCAAAGGGGTTGGTCTATTTTGGTCTCTGCCGTTTCCTCTTAGAAAAATGCCAGCCACCAAGAAGAAACCCAGCAAATATTTACTGACTGTCAAGAAAGGAATGCCTGTTTATTATTAGACGGTGAATATGGCTAGCTTGGCCAGCTGGTCTTATTTTAAATTCACAAGGATTAACCTCCAACGCGGGCTCCTGGCCTTGACCTAGCAAACCACTTCCTTTCCATCCATTGTATTTATATATTCTATTGAAAACCTTGAGTCAGGGAGAGCTCCCTTCAAAAGGAGGGTAGGGAGAAGAAACGGTCGAATGTTGACCAGCCGGCAAGGTAAGGAAAAACCCAAAAACTCTGAGAAAGCGGAGCCAGGATGGCAGGGAAAGACCCAAGAGAACGCAGTGCCCCAGAAGCAGAGAGAAAGGAGTATGTCCCAAAGGAGTGGAGGACAGGTCAGTTTCCCTCGGAAAGGGAATTCCAGACCTGCGCGTGGAGGCACAAGCTTTCCCGGGGGAGCCCTCTCCGGATTAGGACCGGAATGAACTAGAGGACTCCGGCTGGTGCAGGGGGCTTGGCCAGTCTTCCGGGGGCTGGGGCAAGCCCTGTAGACACTGCCCCCGCACCATCCTGGAAGCAAGAAGTCAGCAGCCCCCGGGGCACTGGGCACAGCTGATCTCCAGACCACACCTGACGCTCAGCCTCCTTCCTCTCCTACTTGGATGCTATTTACCTTTGCCGTGGATGCTAAATTCCTCTCCTGGGCACCAGACCCACAGCTAAAGTCAAGCCCCCATTATCATCCGTCCAGAAAAGCGCCTGGTTTAATGGGAAAGCCAACAGGATTTGACCCCCGAAGAGCCACAGGACGTAGCGAGGCGCCCACCCTGCCACACACCCTGTGGGGCCAGGCCTTGGGAGCTCCCCCTCAGGCTCACTCGTGTGTGGTCCCGACCACGGACACCTGCGTGTCCCACGCCCTCTGCGTGAGCGCTGATGCCATCCAACCGCACCCTCGCCCAAGCTTCCCGATGCGGTTGCACAGGAGGCTCTCCCTGAGTCCCCCTGGGTCCTTGGGGGCTTTAACTCCGGGGCTCAATCCTTTGCTCCCCACCACCACCACCCCGTCGGTCCTAACGGTACGCGGGCTCACGAACGGCAAAGAGGACTCCGGCAATACCCTGTCATTTCAGCTCCTCGACCTCGTCCCCTCCCAGGAGACGGTCGCTCAGACACCCGCATCTGCTCGCTCACCGGCTCCTCCGGCTCCTCCGACGCCAGGACCGCGCGCACCCCCGCGGAGCAGCCGAGACGCAGAGGCGCTCAGGACCGAGAGAAGAGCAGGGGACAGGACGGGGAGCTGGCCACTCACCCTCTGTACGGCTGGCGTCTTGGGGTCGCAGGCTGGAACCTCAGGGCTTCCGGTCGGGCAGCTACAGACGTAAAGGGGAGAAAAGCAAAGACCCGTGAGACCGGGGAGGACAGATGGGAAGCCACGGCGGCCTCTGCAGCCTGCAGGACACACACCTGAGCAGGGGCTGGCGGAGATGCAGGGGAGCCAAGGTGGGAGGGGGTGGAGGCAGGACGGGGGGCCCCCCCAGCAGGGAGGCGGGGAGCAAAACAGCAACCACGTCCGGGCAGGGCAGACGCCTGCGGAGGCTGCTGAGCCGGCAGGACGCCCCAGAGTTGCTCCCACCTGCCCTAAATAGGAACACGCGGGAAGGAACCCTGGGGAAGGAGGTTCAGCTGGGCCAGACCGGCTCCTTGCAGAATTATTCTGGCCACCACTTGCATTCCCAGAAAGCCCGCCCTGGCCGCCAGCAACTCTCCCCGCAGCCCATTGTCTCCGGAGCTCTGCACCAGCCACTCTCTGAGCCCACTCAGAAGGGCCCAACAATCCATGGGTCCCATCCAAAGTGTCCTCAGCTTTCTTTTTATTGTCACAGGAGTTAATTCCTTTGCAAAGACCTGTCCTTGGCTTTGCTGCAAAACGCACCACCGCTCCCACCGGCCGGCCTTTAAAGGGCTTCAAGTTCACCGGCCTCCACCCCCAGGGCACGCAGAGCTCAGGTCTGGGCCCTGCTCCCTTTCATTCCTGTCTTCATGCTTCAAAGACGTCCTCCTCCAGGTCACTCTCAGCTCAGGATATTGCTCCTATCACATCCTGATCCATCACCACACGACCAAACATTTTACAAGGCAGTGGCTTAACACGAAAAACCACCGTTTAACTCACTCGTCAGTGATACGGTTCTCTGGGTTGGTTACCTGTTCTCAGGTGGGTTCACTCACAGCTGTGGGCCTCAAGTGAGATAGGTGGGAAGGCAGAGGCTGTGGACATGGATTTCTTATCCTCCAGCAGGCTTCCCACTGTGAACGTGAAGACTTCAAGACTTCTCAAGGCCGAGGGTCTGCATTATTACTGGACAAAGCAAACCACCAGGCCAGCTTTAAGACTGTGGAAATGTCCTCTCTTTTTATTTATTTATTTTTTTTTTGTCTTTTTTTTTTTTTTTTTAGGGCTACACTGGAGGCATATGGAAGTTTCCAAGCTAGGGATCGAATCGGAGCTGCAGCTGCCAGCCTGTGCTACAGCCAGAGCAACACCAGATCTGAGCCATGTCTGCAACTTACAGCACAGCTCATGGCAACGACGGATCCTTAACCCACTGAGCGAGGCCAGGGGTCGAACCCGCATCCTTGTGAATACTAGTCAGTTCATTACCACTGAGCCACGACGGGAACTGCAACGTCGTCTCTTGATGAAGGACAAGTTGTGGTGATATTTACAGTTTCCTGCACTGTTTTATTATTTGCGAAAAGACTGATGTAGCACAATCAGGGACAGGAGGCAAAAGAGACACCCTATCCATATTCTTTTATTTCGCCTATTGTATCAATATTCTCACAGAAATACGGATTACAGATATTTACCCAGTGTTGGTGCCATTGCGTTTTACTTTAAATACTGATCGAATCACATACTCGATGATCTACGTAGGGGTCGGCACACGATGGCCAACAGGCCAGATACAGACTATAAATAAAGTTTTATAAATGCAGCTATTTTGTGACTAAGCAATGAGGTGCTCCAGCCCAGAGAACTACATCCAGTCTCTTGGGATAGACCACAATGAAAGATAACATAAGAAAGGGCATGTGGGAGTTCCTGCTGCGGCTCAGCAGAATTGAACCAGACTAGTATCCACAAGGACGCAGGTTCAATTCCTGGCCTCGCCCAGTGAGTCAAGGATCCGGCGTTGCTGTGAGCTGCAGTGTAGGTCGAAGACACAGCTGGGATCTGGTGTTGCTGTGCCTGGGGTACAGGCTGGCAGCTCCGATTCAACCCCTCTCTAGGAACTTCCATAGGCTGCACCTTGCAGCTCCCCCCCCACCTAAAAAAAAGAAGGGAATGTGCATATATGTATGACTGGGTCACTATTCTGTACAACAGAAATTTTCACAACATTGGAAATCAACTATACTTTGATTTAGAAAAGAAAAAGAAAACGAAGCATTTTTGGAAAACAGCCGTGTTTGGTCATTTATGTATGTGCCGCTGTGTTCACACCACAACAGTGGGATAAGCAGTTGTACCAAAAATGGTATCGCCTGCAAAGCCTCAAATAGTTACTATATGGCCTTTTTACAGGAAAAAAAAATCACAAACTCCTTCCCGTTCCCCAGCATCATTTTCCATCTCTGAAGTAAGACACTGATTCCACAGAATTCTGAGACGTACTAGCCATCCCTCAAAGCCCAAAGGTTTATGTGAAATGACTGCCTCAGCAGAACCACATCTGGTATAGGTTCTAAAACTGTCCTTGGCAGGCTTTTCCGACGCCATAGACAAGGAAACGTACATGACAATAGACCTGAAAATCACCTGCCAAGAACACTGGGAACGGCCGCCTCTTCAACCGGCACAAATCCTCAGTGGAGCGCCTAGACCTCCTTTTGCGTTATGTGCAGGATACAACCATTCCTCAGAGAGAGGAGGGTAACACTTCAGCGTGGGTCTGAAGCATGCTTGTTCTTCAGAATCATCTGGGAAGGTTACGAAAGGGCAGATTCTCAGGCTCGATCCCTCGGAGACTGAGCCTCAGGGGTACCAAGCGGGCCCAGGACCCTGCATTTTTAACCTGCACTCCCTTGATGTGGATGCCGGTGGTCTACGCATCTCACTTTGAGACACTCCGACCTCCATCCGTGGAGGAAGGAGAAATAAATGGAGCTTCATTAACCTTTACTTTTCCTCTCTTATTTTCTAGGAAGAAAAAGTGGTCCCCCCAGAGGGGAGCGGGTCATGTCCATTGCATTCTCAGGAGGATTCACTGCAGAGCCATTTGGGGGCACTTTGGAGCCTATTCCAAAACATGACTCTGCCGACTTCCCTTAGACTCTTTCTGACAATAAAATTTTTTAAACTGTCAAAACTTTGGACTTTGCTTGGCATCCTGAAGGGTACTCTGCTATTTCCCCTCTCCACCCCCAGAATCCTGTTCCAGTAATGGTTGCTGCCATTTTTCATTAAAAAAAAACAAAAAAACAGTGAAATGAAATGGAACAAGAATCGAAATTAGAGGACCTACATATGACACATCTAATGTGTGTATGCAAAGCGAAATTCTCACTGGTAACACAAGGGAATTGTATTAACCACTCTTGATTACACCTTAGAAATTTGACAATCTGTGACTTTCTGCTCTTTCCATTTATGTCAGGGTTGTAAAGATTACTTGTAAGTTTCAACACGTAAGATTTATTTGGGGAATAAAAGTGGACCAAAAAAGGTTTTCCTGGAGTTCCCATCATGGTTCAGCAGTAACTGACTAGTATCCAGAAGTACACAGGTTCGATCCCAGGGACTCTCTCAGTGGGTTAAGGATCTGGCATTGTGGTGAACTGTAGCATAGGTCACAGATGTGGCTCAGATCTGGTGTTGCTGAGGCTGTGGTGTAGGCTGGCCACTACATTCTGATTCAACCCCTAGCCTGGGAACTTACTTCCATGTGCTGCAGGTGAAGTCCTAAAAAGACCAAAAAAAAAAAAAAAAAAAAAAAACAGTTTTCCTATCACCACAAATATTGTACTGATCCTCAGTGGATGCCTATACAAAAAAAAAAAAAAATAGAAAACTATACTTTAAATTGACATCCTTAGGAGGCAATGGCATTCTTTTTTACCTTTTAAATCCATGAGTAAATGTAAAGTTACACTTCATTATAATTTCAATTTTATATGACTCTATCACTGGAATATTGCTAGTGAAATTTGATGATAGTTTAGGCCATCAGCTCACCTATGAATAATTGAGATATCTTAGCTAGATGAATTCTCATTCTGTGTTGACTATTTTGCTACTACCATAAAGAATATTCAGGCAGAGCTATATGGAGGAAAAATGAGGAATTTTCTGCAGTCTGTTTGATAGCATAGATCTGGAAAGGCCCAAAATTGTTCTCCTTTTTTATTATTTTGCATTTATATAACAACTTAAATGCAACTTAAATCCCATACAAATTGGAGGCATTGGATGGATGCCTGAGAAATCTCTAACAGAACAGGTCTCAGAATGGAGCATAGATGCTCCTGTGATTAGGATTTTATAGACAAAGTCCATTGCTTTTTGCTGTTGGTTCTTCTTCTATCTATGTGCCCATATGCACGTCTGCAACAATGAACCCAGGGATTTCCAGCAAAGGCATCAAATCCTAGTCACAGAGACAAAGCACTGATAGGCTCTGGAAAGGACAGATGGATGTCACCCCCTCAGAGGCCATGGCATTCAAAGCAGATCAGCCCTGAACAAAGATAACAGCAGCAGCGGGAGGTGTAGCAGCCTCAGTTTCTCTACTGCTCTTCAGGAACCAGGTACCAGGCACCAGGCACCAGCTGAAGTATGTTACGTGCATCAGTCAGTCAATGTTTACAAAGCACAAAATCCCTGGGAGGAAAGTAGCAAATCCCCGGTGCAGCCATTTGGAAACAGGGTTGGGTGCAGTTAAGCTGCTGGGTCACGCTTCCATCTCAGCAAGAGGCAGAGCCCAAGAGCACATCTCAGCCTCCGTCTGTCTCCTCCACTCAGGGGCGTAATGACTTTCTTCTTCTCTGGAGGGTTCTCTCCGCTTCCCTCCCACATGCCCAGGATCACTCCTCCAGAGGCCCAGGGCCTCCTTCCAAACCATTTCTAGGAAGGGCTCATCAAACGCCTCAGCACACAACGGAGGCCTCACAGGGGGCTGCTCTTTTCTGCCTCTCCCGTCACAATCACTTTCCATCCAGGTGTAACCGTGCCCTGGGGGCTCCTAGGCCCACAAGCCGCTCTGTTCTGCGTCCTCCGTTTCCGGCAGAGCCAGACAAAGGAGCACATGCTCTCCATTCCTTTTCGATTCAACAGCAAACCCAAGCAGAGTGGAGCTGAGCCGTCAGCCATCACCGGTCCTGGGGCCGCTAAACACCAGCTCTGAAAGACCATGCAAGCCTGCCTCTACCCTGATCCTTGTCTGCAGCCCTATTTTCCACTCCCCAAACTATAAAACCACCTCCTTATCCCTTCCAAAGGGGGCACAGTCGTTAAGCCATGATCCCGCTGGGGCCCCCTTTGCCTGGCAAAGCCGTAAAGCTTTTTCTCCTTCACCCAAAACTCTGCCCCCGTATCTCTATCTGGCAATGGCGCACAGAGGCCAAGTTTTGCCAACAAAGGTTCAGCTCTTTGCTGTCGGAAGTCTGTCGGAAGTCGAAGCTACTTGCCTGATAAACATACTCCCGGTAAAAAAAAAATGAACGATGGAAAAAAATCAATATTAATGTGTTATCTCAGTACAGTTACATTTTGACAGGATTCCCCAAAACACAATATTCCGTCTAAAGGATTCATTTTGCATGCTGCAAAGGGCCAATGGTATAACTGTGAGTGTGTAAGAAGAGCTTAGAATTGAAACCAAGCAGGGCCCCATGGGCTCCTGGGCATGCAGGCCTTTCTGTGTCTCCTATTTCTTGTTTTTAGGGAGTAAACTTCCACCTCCATGACTTTCCCTGAATCCCAAAGGGCAGGTTCAAACAGGTGCTGATCAGGGAAGCGAGGGATGCAGAGACCAGGGAGGAGCCGCCAGAGACAAGAGTGAAGCCTTGGGGAGGATGCTGGTCCCTCCTCAAGGAATATTCATGTCAGTATCTTTGAGCTCTTCTGCAGAAGTAAGCGCCTCAACGAACGGAAGATGGAAATGAAGCAGTCTACATTCCGGAAAGACCACCAGACCACCAAACACCAGCTTTGAAAACAATGCAAGCTTGCCTCTCCCCTGATCCTTATCTGTGGCTCAATTTTTTCTCTCCTAAAACTGGAAAACCACCTCCCAATCTCTCCTAAGAGGGGCACAGGCTTTGGGGCATTAGCCTGCTGTGGCCTCCTTTGCCTGGCAAAGCAATACAGCTATTGCTTTCTCCTTCCCAAACTCTGTCTCTGCTTTTCTATTCAGCACCCGTGAGCAGAGGCCGAGTTCTGGCAATGAATGACCAACCATCCCAGCTTGCCCAGATGGAGGAGTTTCCCTGGACGTGGGAGATTCAGTGGGCTCAGACTGGACCATTCCAGGCAAACCACAGTCACCCTAGCTTCTCTGAAACAACTCCAGCGGCATCCCTGGAACGGACCCACTAAGGGCACAAAGGCCATACGCTGTGTTGTCCACCAATCAGACGTATAAACATGAGCTCAGGAGATGCTTTCGGAAGAATGGATGAGGATTTACGTGCGTGGCGAAAAACCAGAAGTACCTCCCTCCAAAACAGGCTTTTAAGATCACTCACCAAATTTCATCTTGAAATACTCAAGAGGATGCTGGTTACAATCAGGGGGCTTCTATCTGATTCCATCACACAGTGAGTGTGCAATTTCTTCTTTGTTCTCCCCTTGGGTAGCTTTCTGTGGAACCTGATTTATTCACCTATTTAAAATGTGTTTCGTATATGTAAAACTTATCTCCAAATTGAATTTACTAATGTCACATATGGCCACAGGCATACCGGCTCTCTCCCAGTATGTGGGGCTAATGAGACCAAGGCAGCTATATATTTACTCTGAAATTTTCAGCGAATTGTTATTTCAAGGTTAAACTCTCATACTGAGGCATGGTTTGTAATTTAGATGTGAGAAAGTAGTCAAGAGTGTCTCCATAAGAGAGCTACCCTTGAAGACGTTATAATAGCTGTGCCCTGTGCCTTCTAGAAATTCTTTTTTCACACATTATATACCAATGAAAATGGAAAATGCAAAGAATTGTTTTTAGACAAAGAATAGGCAGAAGCAGTGCAATTTTTTCCTGAACTTTCTTGAGCTACTTTGCCAGGAAAACACAGCACCTGATGGATTTAGAGCACGGTTTTCCTATTTATAAACTGGAGGGAGAAGACCAAACGGCGGCTGTCAACATACCAAGATCCCACCCAGGCTCCAGACACGATGTCAGCTGACCAAACCAACAGGAAACACAGACGCCAGCATGGATCAAGGTCCCAGGACCAAGATAATTTAAGGAGCTGTTAAAACCTCAAAATAAACAGAGCCGAAAGGACTGTTCAAATTCACACTTAAGGACCTAAATCCTCCTTCTCTGTTTCCCAAGCCCCCTTCTTGTTTCTCCCGGAGACTAGGTGACCTATCACAGGAAACCTAGCTATAAAAAAGCCCTTGCCCCAGGAGCGGGGAGCCTGAGCTCTCTCTGCTCGGTGCTCCCAGCCACGCTGTTGGTCGATGAACCTGCTTCCATCTCACTGCTCCAGCCTCTGTTTCTCTCCTCTCTGCCGAGCTCACACTAAATTTCCAGGAATAACAAAACACAAGCAACACATGGAGGAAACTGAATGTCCAATTTCAACAGTAAGAGATCTATAAACACTCTGATGTCTGTCTTATAAAAAGAACTGCCATTTCCAAGAACACTTTTTCAGGTCCCTGAGCCTCCCTTCCCTGATGCTGGTTTAGGGAAATATCAAGCAAGAGGGAGGGAGAGAGAACAGTAGATAATTTCGTGTCTGTTCACGTGTCCCATCTGTAGCTCAGTGATATTGCCCCGTGGACGTGAGGCAGTGGGAGCTGGGCCAGGAGCGCCAGGGGCTGGGGAGGAGAGTGGGGGAGGAGGTGCAGAGGGTGGAAATTGTTCACTTCCTCCTGAGCCTGAATGCTCACCTCTCCCTCACCACCGCCCAATCGCGAACCCTGCAAAGGCGGTACTGTGCCATCCACACCAAATAACAAGAGTGAATAATGAGGCGGGGAAGGCGATCCCGGCGTAAAAGCATGGAGCTCCTTGCATCGACCACCTCTTCGTATCATTTTATGAGTTTTAGCTTTTGAAGCACACTCGGTTTTCATCACTATATATGAAGTGTTGTGATTTATTAGATTTCCAGTGAGTAACTAGGGTTTTCCATTAAACAATAAACCACTGAAAGTTGAACACACGTCCTTAAGTCTAAAATTGGTAGAGGGGGAGCGAAGGGCAAAGGATACCCAGAACCTCTTTCATTTCTGCCAAAGGCCCTTCTTGCCCACTTTGCATCAATTAACACACATTATCTGCCATTCTGTGCTCAGCAACTGGGTCAACACAATGGGAGGAAAGTCACGTGAGAGAGAACTAGCCAAAGCTTACACTTCGGTCAAGCTGCCCACGTGCCAGGCAGGCTTCACGTGTATTGATGCAAGTTAATACCTCTTTTTTTTTATGGATATGTTTTTTTTTAATTTTTTTTTCCCACTGTACAGCAAGGGGGTCAGGTTATCCTTACATGTATACATTACAATTACATTTTTCCCCCACCCTTTCTTCTGTTGCGACATGAGTATCTAGACATAGTTCTCAATGCTATTCAGCAGGATCTCCTTGTAAATCTATTCTAGGTTGTGTCTGATAAGCCCAAGCTCCCGATCCCGCCCACTCCCTCCCCCTCCCATCAGGCAGCCACAAGTCTCTTCTCCAAGTCCATGATTTTCTTTTCTGAGGAGATGTTCATTTGTGCTGGATATTAGATTCCAGCTATAAGTGATATCATATGGTATTTGTCTTTGTCTTTCTGGCTCATTTCACTCAGTATGAGATTCTCTAGTTCCATCCATGTTGCTGCAAATGGCATTATGTCATTCTTTTTTATGGCTGAGTAGTATTCCATTGTGTATATATACCACCTCTTCCGAATCCAATCCTCTGTCGATGGACATTTGGGTTGTTTCCATGTCCTGGCTATTGTGAATAGAGCTGCAATGAACATGAGGGTGCTCGTGCCTCTTTTAAGTAGAGTTTTGTCCGGATAGATGCCCAAGAGTGGGATTGCGGGGTCATATGGAAGTTCTATGTATAGATTTCTAAGGTATCTCCAAACTGTTCTCCATAGTGGCTGTACCAGTTTACATTCCCACCAACAGTGCAGGAGGGTTCCCTTTTCTCCACAGCCCCTCCAGCACTTGTTATTTGTGGATTTATTAATGATGGCCATTCTGACTGGTGTGAGGTGATATCTCATGGTAGTTTTGATTTGCATTTCTCTTATAATCAGCGATGTTAATACCTCTTTAAAGGCACACCCCCAAAGGAAAATATTCTCATTATCCTCATTTTACAGACAAGGATATATTACGTCAATGAAAGCGTGAGGAACTCGCCCAAGGTGACAGCTCTAATAAGGAGGAGAACTGGGTTTTCAACACAGACACCCTAGCCCCAGCTTGGCTGCTCTAAGCCCCTCCCGTGGCTCTAAGAAAGGCGCAGCACAACGTTGAACACAGGCACAAGCACAACGTTGAACTCAGATTCACAAGCACAACGTTGAACTCAGATCGTTAAGAGGCTGTGGATCGATGAGGGCTCTGAAACTCAGGGCAGCCGCAAGATGAATCCCATGCACCATCCCGGGCAAAGGCAGCCAGACAATAGAGCACACGCTGCACTGTTCCACTTGGATCAAAGAGCAAAGCCAAGCAGACTGGAGCTGAGCTGTCCGCTGTTAGGAATGGCGATCACCCTGGGACAGAGAGGCAGTAACTGCAGGGAAATTCAAGGAGGGCTTCCAGGTGCTATTCAGCATGGTTTGGTCCTGGGTGTGGATTATGCGGTGTATGATAACGTGTGAAAATCCATCCAGCTGGGTGCTTATGACATGTGCCCTTTGCTGTATGTATATTATATTTCAATAAAAGGTTGAAAGAAGAGGGAATAGGAGCTTTAGGTCACTCACATAAAGCAGGGAACGGTCCTCTCCTGGCTCCTATTAAGGCTCCCTCGCGGTGGATTCTAAGGTGGGCCGTCCTGAAGGGTCCTATTCCCTATTATCCCCTCTCTACCCTCCTTTTTCTTTTTTCTCTTTAATCCTCTCTTGTCAGGAAAAAAAAAATTAAGGAAAGTGGCGTTCCCATTGCGGCTCAGGGGGTTCAGAACCCGACATTGTGTTGGGAGGATGTGGGTTCCATCCCTGATATCACTCAGTGGGTTAAGGATCCGGCTTTACTGCAAGCTGCTGCGTAGTTTGCAGAAGCAGCTAGGATCAGGCGCTGGCGTGCTTTGACTGACTCCTAGCCCAGAAATTTCTATATGCCCCAGGTACAACTGTAAAAAGAAAGGAAAAAATAAAAGAAGGGAAAGGTATTTCTACTTTCCTCTGCTACAAAGCCATTTGAATATCCGGTCTCAATTCTCTGAAAGGGTTACAAACGAAATTAAGAAGGATAAAGTTTCTGAACCATCAATAAATGAAGGCGTTGCCAGTGACTGACTAGCTTTCTCAAACATCCAAACTGAGGCATAAATCTGCCTCAACCTCACCGTAAGCCTGTCTTTCCTTACTCCTACATCTCCAACCAACACCAGAGGGAACTTGGCATTGGAAATTTGGCCGTTTGGGGGAATACAAAGAAAAGGAGAAATCCAGAATCCACATGCTGAAAGCCTTAAAAAAAATTTAAAAAAAAAAAGGAAAACTTCTGATATCTCATTTTCATGACTTGAAAACTCTCAGAATATTGGTTTCAAACACTGTATCTAGGTCTCCACACCACCCTCTGGGCCTTTTGGGCCTGAGACACCTAATAATGAGAAAAGTAAGGGAAAAAACGACATCCTCAGAGAATGTTTCTAATGGAAACCCAGTTTTGACCACCCTACCACCTGCTTTATATCATTAACCTGAAGGAGACTATGAAGAGGAAGGGGTGGAGGAGAGACGCTGCTAATAAAATATTTAAGAACATCAGGAAGAACCATATCGGGCTTTTAGTTTACCCAGAAAAAGCATCTTCCTAAAGTATCAGTCGACCAAGATTTACTGTATTAATAAAATCACCTTCAGATTTTAAAGGTGGGAGGAAAAAATGCATAAAAGGCAGAGAGAGAACCTATTTTTAAAGTCTGGAAATGAAAGGACAAAACGTTCTAGAAGAAAGGCAATGCCAAGTATCTTGCTCCTTGTGGCAGCACAATTTACCCTGACCCTATCTCTCACCGGTGATTGGTGCTGAACACCAATATTTGAAAATCATCCAGGAGCCATACCCTAACGGGGCAGGAATGTCCACCTGTTATGTAAGACTCAGCATCCCTTGAAACAAACAAACAAGCAGCGACAGTCGTTGTGCAAGTCTGAACGACGCCTCCTCCACAATTACTGTTGCTATGGGAGATGACTGATTGATGGCAGAGGATGGAATTTACCATCTTTCAAATGTGCGTTTTCCTCTTGAACATCGAAATAATTATGGTCCCAGAGAGCCATGCATATTGCCCAATCTATCAGCAGTTTTCTCTGTGTTTGCCTTTCATTCCTCTGCATTTGATTGCTTCCGAAATCATGGTAGCAGAATGGAAAATACTCTTTCTATTTCCCAGGTGGTGTTCATTTGCGACAGATAAGCAAGTGCAATTTTCCCTATTACCCCAGCCAGGGAAAGACAGCCCTGTGCATTAGCAAGCTCCATAAATACAGGGCACAGACTCCACTGGGTACGCTAGCCCACTCGAAAGAGAGGAAACTGGGCATGAAGGATGGCTAAGCAGGCAAAGTCCGCTATCATCCACACCTTCTTGGAAAGTGACTGGACATCCTCTTTAAGCATTAGGAGTGTATCTCTTTCTAATTCTGGGGCCTATTTTCTACAGAGTAAAAATGAGATTAACACAAATCCCATGACTTTTGACCTAATTTAAAGTGAGAAGCTTGAATGATTGTTTCAGGAAATTTAGGTTGTCTCTGTCTGCCTTTGGCTCCCCTACAATAGGACTTTTCTTTCCCGTCTCCTTCCCTCCCCCACATAGCAAACTAGACAGTTTTGAACAATGGGAAGCTGTTTTCTCTATGGCATTTCCTATGCATCCCTGACTGCGGAGGGGTCTGTGGAGGAAAATTCTTAAGAGTTTTGCAAGAAAATGTGAGCTGTCAGCCTCACTGATCTGCATAAAATCCGTCCTCAATCTCAGCTACTTTGCTTCTGTGCAGGGTTATTTAAAAGGTGGAAATAACCCGAAGGGGAAAATATATGTCTAGCTGCTTCACTTTGCTGAAAACGTGAAGCTCATACAACACTGGAAATCAACTACACCCCAATAAACTTTTAAAAATAAAAACAAAAGTCCAACCTCAGGCTTCTTTCATTCATATTTTGTTACTTCTATTTTTGGGGCAAGAAAAATTTAATTATGGAAAGTAGTGATAGTTCAGCCCGCTCTTTCACTGATCCACAGCACAGAGAGGCAATTTGGAGGAAGTTAAATACTCAGGGAAGATACTGCTCATCACTACCCCAGGAAGAGCCTCACCAAAAGAAAGATTTCTCTTTTCCTGGTGAATGTACCCGTCATTTTCAGAGCTTTGCAAATGCTCAAAAAAAAAAAAAAAAAAAAAAAAAAAAACCAGAGACTTGGGGAAAAATCACTCTCAAAGATGAAAATGCATGAAAATAAAGATATTATAATATTCTTAGAAATTAAGTGAGAGGCAATTCTTATCATTTTAGAAAGAAAATGCCTAGGAAATTGCATCTTCCATGAGACGGAACCCCTACAAATGAAACCATTTCGCTGGAAAATAGCTGAGTGTATGTCAGAAAACCGTCTTCGGAAATAATTCATGCATCCAAGAGCATTTCCAACTAGAAATATATCCCCCCACTTTTGATCCCACTTGAGGCAAAAGCAGTCTCAGGTTGGTGGCCGCATACACAATACCTCACTTCATCACTTTATACTTGGACCATAAATTATTATTAGAAAAATTCCCTAACCTTGAAATACAGGCTGTTCTGTTTGGGTAAATTTGTAATTTTTAGAAAATGCATCCACAGCAAAACTTAAAAGAAGAAAATATAAAAGCCCAAGGAAAGCATAAAGAATATAATCATGGGTAGGATACATGACTAAGGAAGAAGATAGCCCTAAATGCCATGTAAGCAATGCCACTCTAAGTGTCATCATTTTAGACGGCCCTTGGTTCATTTAAGCAGAATAAATCATATGTTTGCAGCATTCTTTTTTTTTTTTTTCCTTTTTAGGGCTGCACCTGTGGCATATGAAAGTTCCTAGGTCGAATCAGAGCTGCAGCTGCCTGTCTAGGCCACATCCAAGCGGACCCAAGCCGCCTCTGCGATCTACCCCACAGCCTGCAGCAATGCTGGACCCGCAATCCACGGAGCGAGGCCGGGGATGGAACCCCCATCCCCAGGGACATGGTGTTGGGTTCTTAACCCACTGAGCCACAATGGGACCTCCCACTTGCAGCATTCTTGTCGGACACTTTTCCACGCTCATGTCCATGAAATTGGCAGGCTGAACCTCTGCCACGTTTTCAGGGGCTTGGGATTCCAGGAAAACCTCTAGCTCTGAGCTCCTGCTTCCTACACTCTTTCTTCACGCTCACTTCTTGCTCGTACACCTCAGGCATCCTCCTGTTCCTGCGCTGAACTGAACCAGACATAAAACTCTTTCTCTTTTCGCTGAGTGCCCCTAACAGAACAACTGCAATTTCACTGAAAGTTCAGGGAGACAAAGACGCTTTACATCCGGAAAGGCAACCTGAAAACTGAAGTGCCCTCTCTCTGAGCTAAAAAGTGCTTTGGCGAATCATGGCCCTTTCTGGGCAGCCCCTCCCTCCTCTGTGGGTGTTCTCTTCCAAATTCTTTCCTTCCACTTTCAGAGAGGCTTTACTTCCTTTTCTCTGCCTTCAGACCTTGCACCGCAAGTCTCATTTGCCGCCCAGGAGTCAATTGTCCCGATGTTTTCCTTACCAGCGACAGTTCTGGCCCAAAGGGGATTCAGACGTTGCTCAGAAAATAATCGTCTCCCCTCATGCCCATCTCGGTTGCTGGCCACAGCCTGGCTTTAAGCAGAACGGGTACTGAGATCATTCCCATGTCACATACAGAAATCCCAGGTTCTGAGAAACGAAGTCACTCGCAAGGTTCTCCCAGCTTTCAAAGACCAGAGCTCCGTCACCTGTGCCCTGACGTCCTCAATTCCTCTCAAGTTCCCTTCTGCAGCCGAAAATGTCGCCTCTGTACGTCGGCCCCGATGAAATCTCGGAGACAGAGTTTTGAGAAAAAGAAAGAACAGCTTTATTGCTTTGCCAGGCAAAGAAGGACACAGCAGGCTGACATCTCGCGACTATGTCCTGACTTGAGAGGGGATGGCAAACGCTTTATAGGTTTAGCTCCGAAGGCAGGGATACTGATTAAGGTGTCTGTTTTTCTTTATCCATAGACAGTCTCAAGGCCAGCATCCAAGGTGTCTGGTGACGGTTCCTGGTTGTCTTCAGGGTTCTTGTCCCTTGTCCTCCTCTCTGGAATGAAGATTGCTTTCAGGGGAGGGTGTTAGGGAGTCTTTCAATTACAAAAGAAAACACTAGCTGCAATATAATTCTAACCAGAAAGTAAACATGAGTCATGAGGTATTGGGCCCAGGCAGGAGGATATAGCATGCTGGAGATGGTCTTAACTCGTTTTTAGCTGTAACAGTATTTCCTAATCTTTAACTCTTGAGTCAGCCTTTTGAGACTGAGGGGAGGCCTGGGAGGCTACAGGAAAGGCCTTTTCCTTCAAAACACAAAGAGTTAGGGTCTGGTACATGGGTTCGCTGCCCCTCTGCCAACTGCCCTTTACCCTCCTCCCTCCAGATAAAGGCCGTTCTCCCTGGGAAGGATAATTCTCCTGTGACGCGGTTAACCGCGTAGCAAAGACACATTCGCGCTGTGGCTTCCAGACGCGCTTTGTCCCTGAATCGACTGCACAGCATCTCCTGGGGGCTTGTTAGAAATGCACCTGCTGAGGCCCGCTCCAGACCTACAGAAGCAGAACCTCTGGGACTGGGGTCCCGCCATCTGGGTTTTAAAAGTTCTTGCCAGGGATTCGGATGTTCTCAAAAATCTGAGAACGACAGGACTAGCTGCTCACTGAACCAGCGTCCTCTTCTCTCCAGGCAGAGAGCGGGACCTCATTTTCCAGACATGCTGTGTGGAGCTGATGGAATAGGAACAAAAGCAAATACACTATTTCCAGGTTGGCCCAGAAGCGTCTCCAGTGAGGGCCCGCCGCGCTCCTTCCCCTGCCAGTGGCTGTGCCAACCCTGAAAGGTGTGGAGAAAAGAGGCTGAGTCACCGGATGAAAGGAGCCTGGCCGTCCAGCACAGCTTGACAGAGAAGCATTCCACGTGTGTAAAGACACTTGCAGTTTGAGGTCCGTCTGTTCAAGCTGCCAGCATTGCCCTGACGCATGTTAGGCGAGTGGTATCTGGGGAGGGCACATCTCCCAGGATTCCAAGAGGGACATTAAGACATGTAGAGGCAGAGTTCCCGTTGTGGCTCAGGGGTGACGAACCGGGCTGGTATCCACGAGGATGTGGGTTCGATCCCTGGTCTTGTTCAGTGGGTTGAAGGATCCGGTGTGGCCATGAGCTGTGGCGTAGGTCACAGACGTGGTTCAGATCCCACATGGCTGTGGCTGTGGTATTGGCCAGCAGCTGCAGCTCCCACTTGACCCCGAGCCTGGGAGCCTCCATATGCCGCAGGTACGACCCTAAAAAGCAAAAAAAACAAAAACGCACAAAAAAACATAGAAAGTTACATTCCTCACACGAGCCCTATTTAGCTGTTGAAGAAAGACATCACAGAAAAAAAAATCCTTAAGTGTGGGAATAGGAACAAAACGGCCACAGGGGTCCAACTTACGACTGGTGGGGCAGGGGGCGGGTTATGAGAGAATGTGAGTGGGAAGAAGAGACACTCAGGTGCCAGAAAAAAAGAGGGGGGAGGGCAGAGGCTGTAACAACGGCAGCCATATGCCACTTCTCATAACATTTTGGACCACGTGGAGTCCACGGGTGAATGCACCTGCCATTGGAATAATAAATTGCGGCAATAAAATAATGTCAAAAAATTTAGCCGTGTTACAGACACTAACGATTATCTGATTGTCCAGTGATGTCCTCTCATCTTGCAGAGATTTCTTGAAATGCCCAGGACTCTCCGTGGCCGCACCAAGCCAAGAACCCAGCTCACCCCACTTCAAGTGGGCAATTTCTTCCCATCCTCTAAGATTTTTAAAGCGTTTTTAAACTTTAAGGCACTCGCTTATCAATCTCATTTCCCTCTCTTATATTTGACATGCAGAACGTACTACAGAGGTTAAGGACCCTGAACTTGGCCTGCTGTCAATAGTTTAAGAATTCTGACAGCTTTATTTTTTATAAAAAAATAAAAAATTTTTTTATGTTTTGTCTCTTTAGGGCCAAACCCATGGCCTAAGGAGGTTCCCAGGCTAGGGGTGGAATCCGAGCTACATCTGCCAGCCTACACCACAGCCACAGCAACACGGAATCTGAGCTGCATCTGTGAGCTACACCACAGCTCATGGCAACGCTGGATCTTTAACCCAGTAACACTGAGCAAAGCCCGGGACTGAATCAGCGTCCTCAGGGATACCAGTCAGGTTCATTAACCTCTGAGCCCCGACAGGAACTCCCTGACAGCTATATTGACTAGATTTCTACCATAATAAGGGATGCATTTGTCCAGGAGAAGCTACAGGTAGAGATGATAATCGCCAAACCCTCTTTTTTCATGAGGGAATGTGCAAAGCCCAGACAGGGCTGAGAAATGAGACGGCTTCAGGGCCTAATGGAACCCTTATTGAGATCTCTTGATCCAGATGCAACACATTGATGGGCTGCCCAAATCCACACCTGTAACGTTCAGCCAGAAGAAAAAGTGTGGCAACACACAAAGATGTCAGCAATGTTGCCACCTGTGATCCCAAGTTCCCAAAAGGGACGGTGACAGCTACTGGAAGCGTGTCCTTAACATGAGAGCTCAGGAGTGTGTGCAAGGGTTCACCTCGGTGAGATCCAGACAGCAACCCAGACTGATTCCACTTCAGAGTCACACGCAGTTTGAGTATCCAGGTTTGTCTGTTTGTTTTTTAAATGTCTTTACTTGTTTGATATTACGCATTGCCAACTGGAGGAAAGTTAGAGAAATAGAGAATTTAGGACACTCTTTTCTCTGATAAGGCTTTATTCCATCGGTCACCGCAATTTCCAACACTATCAGGGCCTGAGTGAATAAAATTAAACAGGTCATATATTAGAACATCAGCATAGCATATGGACTTGAGTTAGACTGGGTTCAAATCCCCGTGTTAGCCCTTAATGCCTGCTTCTTTGGGAAAGCCGTATAACTTACTTGTGCCTCAGTTTCTTCAATTATAGGATGGGGATAATTAACAATGCCTATTTCATAGGATTAAGTTTGTACTTTTTTTAAAAAAAATGTTATTATGATTGATTTACCATGTTCTGTCAATTTCTTCCATACAGCAAAGTGACCCAGTCATACATATATATATATATAATTTTTCTCACATTATCCCCCATCATGTTCCATTACAAGTGATTAGATATATAGTCCCCCATGCTATACAGCAGGATCTCATCACGCATCCACTGCAAATGCAGGAGTTTTCATCTCTTAACCCCAGACACCCAATCCATCCCACTCCCTCTCCCTCCCCCGTGGCTTAAATATGGCACAAATGATTTATCTACAAAACAGAAAAGATCATGGATATGTAGGATAGACTCAATTTTGTACTTTTAATGCACTTAGAACAGTGACTGACACCTAAGAAGTGATACAAAAAGGTTTATTTAAAAAAAAAAAAAGATAACTTATACCTGGGGAGCTGAGTCAACCTGGGGGTACATCAGACTTCATAATGACTTAAAGGTTTCCGGGCAAATAGCATCATGAAATAAAGTTACTCAGACTGCCACTAGGTAAAAAGAGAAGAAGAGGCCATTTGGTTTGTCAAAACCAAAAACGGGGTCTGAATATTATTAGGAAAGTCTTTACATCCTACAAACCTCTTCAAGTAAATCTGTAAAAACCACACGAAAAAAATCATGTTTATACGTCTAAAAACACAAAATGTGAGAATGACCAATTTCCTTTATTAGCAGAGATATTTAACCTCAGGTTAGCTAATCTGTGCCACTTAGCAGGCCCCCCCCCCCCACCAATTACTATGTATTCAGGGAGCGCAAACCAATTAACCTGAGCAAACATGAACAAAAGGTAAACCTCCAGAAGATGAAAGCCATACAGTGCTCCCCAAAATAAGTCCTCCCCGTGTGAACTACAATTTTCATTGATTCTCTCATTCCTCCGCCCTTAGTCAGAACGGCTAATCCAAAGGTGACCATTATGATTTCTATATAATGCTAAATGGTTTCTGGAGGATGTGAGAAATAAACAGAGCTAAATATGCCTATATTTAAAAAGCAGTCAAAAGGATGTACCACAGGAAGTCGATAAGTGAAAACCATGATGAGGAATGAAAAAGAATAGAGATGAATTAAAACAAAAACCACTTACCTGAAGAGACGGGAACAAAATAGCCACAATCACGAGAGTCTATATAATTTGTGGAGTCCAGAGCAAAAAGAACAGGCAGAGATCCTTGTTGAAGCTTATAAAAACCTTCAAGATGGCAACAGCAGAGCATTAAACCAAGCATGAGGCTTCCTGAGTTTGGGGCCCACATAAATGCATAGATTGCACACCCCTGAAGACTGCTGCTCATAGTGACACGAGTTTATAAGTAGAATGAGGACAAATAAAGATAAGCATATGGATTCAGATGAAAATCTAGTACTATTTAAGGGACCGGAAAGGAATTGTCAGAAAATTTGATAAATCATACTAGATTAAGGGAATGCCAGGGAAGAGAAAGAGAAGAATAGGAAAAAAAGATGAAAGAGCAAACGGATAAAGAAAGACCATAGAAATATGGATCCAAACATTTATCCAAAGAAAACCATAATTTGAAAAGATACATGCAGCCCAATGGTCACTGCAGCAGTATTTACAAGAGCCAAGACAAGGAAACAAGCTAACTGTCCATTGACAGAGGACTGGATAAAGAAATTGTGGTACATATATACAATGGAATATTACTCAGCCATAAAAAATAATGAAATAATGCCATTTGCAGCAACATGGAGAGAAATTAGTTGGAGAGGGAAAGACAAACATCATATTACATCACTTAAACATAGAATCTAAAAAAAAAAAAGATACAAATTGGAGTTCTTGTGGTTCAGTAGGTTAGGAACTCAACTTGTATCCATGAAAATGTGGATTCAATGCCTGGCCTTGCTCAATGGGTTAAGGATTTGGCATTGACACAAGCTGGGGGGTAGGTCCCAGATGTGGCTTTGATCTGGTGTTGCTGTTGCTATGACTCAGGCTGGAAGCTATAACTCTGATTAGACCCTAACCTGGGAACTTCCATATGCCACAGGTGTGGCCCTAAACAGACAAAAAAAAAAAAAAGACACAAATGAACATATTTGCAGAACAGAAACAGACTCAGAGACTTGAAGAACTTATGGTTACCAAGGGGGACAGGTTGGGGGGTTGGGGCTGGAATGAGGGTTTGGGACGGGCAAATGTACACTGTGCTATATAGAATGATTGGCCAGTGGGGACCTGCTGTATATCACAGGAAACTCTACCCAACATTCTGTGATAATCTATGTGGGAAAAGAACCTGAAAGAGTATGGATGGGCATACATGTATAACTGAATCAATTTGTTGTATAGCAGATGTTATCACGACCTTGTAAGTCAGCTATAATACTTTTAAAAAGTAGTCAATTAAAAAAAAAAAAGAAATATGGACCCAAAGAACCAAATCCATACTTGGGTCTCCATATCCAACAAACCATCAGGCTGGCAGTGCATATTCACTCCAAGGAAATGATGACTCCACTTACCCATGGAGCCTAATCAGAAGCAGAGGAAGGAGGGGTTAAGCAAATGGCAATGACTAGGTGTTATGGAAAAGTTCTATCAAAGTCCCCTGAGCAAGAAAACACCTACCTGTGGGTCAACTTAATTTTTAGGATAAAGATGACATCTGACAATGACCATCAGACTATCATCACCAGAAGAGTGATGGAAGGAACAAGGCATTTGAACATGAACAAACAAAAGTATTCATTACGAGAATCTCCCATTGTGGTGCAGAAGAAACGAATCCAACTAGGAACCATGAGGCTGGGGGTTCGATCTCTGGCCTTGCTCAGTGGGTTAAGGAGCCAGCGTTGCTGTGAGCTGTGGTGGAGTTCGCAGATGTGGCTCAGATCTGGCATTGCTGTGGCAGCTGTAGCTCTGATGGGACCCCTAGCCTTGGAATTTCCATATGCTGCAGGTATGGCCCTAAAAGACAAAAAAAAAAAAAAGTATTCATTATGAAACACTGCCTTATATTACACAAAACTCAGGGGTTAGATTGCTATTATATAATGATAGCTAAAATGAATTGCCACCCACTGAGCACAGCTAGGCAGCACAAAGAACAAATTCACAAGGCAGAATCAGTTCATAGTTCTGTCATGATTGGGAATCAAAATAATCAACTGCTGGTAGAAGTACAGGCTTTGATGTTTAAACGAAATTTCCAGTGTACATATATGTATCAAACAAGTTGAACCATTCAAGTCTATGACCTTGAAAAAATTATATATACTTGCAGCCTAATAAAGATGTAATTGGCCAGAAAAATTTTTAGAACCTTTTTTTTGTTGTTGTTGTCTTTTTTTTTTTTTAGGGCCACACCTGCAGCATATGGAGGTTCCCAGGCTAGGGGTCCAATCGGAGTTGTAGCCACTGGCCTACACCACAGCCACAACAACACCAGATCCGAGCCGTATCTTTGACCTACACCACAGCTCACGGCAACACTGGATCCTTAACCCACTGAGCAAGGCTGGGGATCAAACCCGCAACCTCATGGTTCCTAGTCAGATTTGTTTCTGCTGCGCCATGACGGGAACTCCAAGAACATTGTTCTTGGTGGATTATTTTTAACCTCCAAGAGTTTCTTGAGTTGTTGTTTTTTAGTCCCAATTCTGGAGAGTGTGCTGTCAGTTCTGAAGGTAAAACAAAAATGGAATTGTTTAAAAGTAATGACACCATAAGGGAGATATTACCTTGTTCCACGTGCTCATAATTTATAAATTTTATGGAATTAGAGAAATCTAGAACTGTCGACAATATCGAAGACTATGTAATGTAGCCTACAGCTTCCTATCAAATGGATGAAGAAAATGGGGCCCCAAAGGACCTTCCTGAGGCCCACGTTTGGCTCATGCATGGCGATATAACCTAGCATGTCTTCCCTTGTCCAATGGTCTTTGCACACCACTTGGAACCATTTGGCAAAACCGTATGACCTTCTAGAAAGTCATTGACAACCACAGGTATCATCCACAAACATGCTGAATCATTACCATTTCTGAGAGGCAAGTCAGTCAGTGCTGGTTGTCATGGCAATAACTCTTCATACTCACAGGCTGGTGATTGCATATGTAAAATGCAGCCAACCCAGACAGGAATAAGCCTTATTAAAACAGCATTCTAAAAATGGCATGGCTTACCTGGTTTGCCCACTCTGAGCCCCAAATTCTTGACTGCAATTGTCATCTAAGTCCAATTCGATCTAGATATCTATATTTCACGATATCAGGAGATAGTCTTTGTCTGGGGAATTGAGGGGGGAAAAAAAGAAAGTGGTTGAGAATAACTGAACTCAATATTATGAGACTGAAATCAAAGAGGTTGCTATTTATGCATTAGCATAACTACCCAAAAAACCTGTAAATAAACAATGAGATTCTAATGTTGAATCCCCTCACTAGTAATTAATGAAGCCCCTAGCCTCTTACCTCTGTTTGCTTTTCTTTTATTGCCATTTTTTCCTGACCCCATAGTGTTCTTTCCCCATGCATCGATGTGTTACGGCCAGTCTGTGCCTGCCACCACTCAGAATTCAGACTCAAAATAATGCAGTTCTCTCTTACTGTTTCCTAAGGAGAGGTTTTGCCCTGTACAATGCAATCTGAAAATAAATGCCTGGAGCTACCTACTAGAAATGCATTTTCTATTCTAACATGAAAATTTCATTCTCTAGGTTTCCACCCAAACCCTCTTTGCAAAGAGAGCAATTTCTCAATCAAGCCCAATGTAACAGGGAGAAGCAGGAATCCTCTGTGACTCCTTAAGTGAAGGCTAATTTTATCATCCAAAGATTCCATGATACACAAAAGTGATAGTTCAAATATTTAAAACATGTATGCAATGCTTCTGTGTCACAGCATGGTTCTCATATAAATCATTCCCCAGATAGAAAGGCATTTCATAGACTCCTGGGAAGATCCCAGTGAAATCAAGCAGCTCCCGACCCAGAGCAGCAACCAACTTGATACTTCGACCCGAGGACGTTTCCTCTCCTTCCTTATTTCATGCCGCAGCCTTCCCTGCTGGCCTCTGCAATGAACCTCCATATAAGCTACCTGCATGCAAGATGCCCCTTAGCCTCTGCTTTCAAAGGAAGCCAGGCTAAGACATTCTCTCTCATCTAAATGATGTTTATATGGGAGGAAAAGGTTAAGCTATTCAACTGTTATTTTAAACATAATTTTTAACTTATAAGTAATTCCAAATATATGTGGAAAAAATGTACATTTTAGATGCATTTGTTTCTTAAAACATAAAACTTGTTAAAAGATTTACACTTTGAATAACCAGAGAAAGCCACCTCAGAAACCCAATACTGGAGTGTCCACCATCCTCAGCAGTAACGAACCCAACTAGTGTCCATGAGGATGCGGGTTCGATTCCTGGCCTCACTCAGTGGGTTAAGGATCCAGAATTGCTGTGAGCTGTAGTGTAGGTTGCAGAAGCAACTAGGATCCTGCATTGCTGTGACCATGGGGTAGCCTGCTGTGACCAGCAGGTGTAGCCCTGAAACAACCCCTAGCCCCGAAACTTCCATATGCCTTGAGTGTGGCCCTAAAAAGACAAAAAAAAAAAGAAAGAAAGAAAGAAAAAAGAAACACAATGGTTACCATAACAGATGTGGAATAGGTCCCCAGCTGTAAAAACGTATGTGTGTGCCTTCGGTGTCTACGGGAAAACTTTCACCTCTCTTGTCTGAATTTCATTGCCTGAGAGGGCTTTTCTCTGAAGCTACTGAGAGCCTGCTCCACCTAAGCAAAAAGTAGACCAGACATTCCTGGAATTAACCTGCTGAAGCAACCTTCAACCCATGACTGATAAGAGTGAGGAAGTAAGTCAGCTCCCTAGAGAAAGGGAAGAGAGGATGCAGATACCCAGAGATGGTACAGAGGTAGAAACACTACTGTGGACTGAATCGTATCCCCTCAAAAAATTCCCACGGTGAAGCCATAACCACCACGGCGACAGTATTCGGAGATGGCGCCTTTGCCGGTCCATCAGGTTTAGGTAATGTCATAAGGGTGGGGCCCTCGTGATGGGATCAGTGACCTTATACATACACTAGAGAATTCGCTTCCCATTTCTGAGTGAGCAGGACCCTGCGAGGCCTTCCCAGCATGGACCCCCACTCATGACCTCCACCCGCATTTTTATCTATAAAACAACTTCAGTCAAAGAATCAGTTTAATCAGAGACGTGAGAAAATACAGAGAAAAGGGAAAACAATCCAGCAAGACAGAATAATGAGAGATTATCCATTCAACAAAGCCAAGGACCCTTACTCAGTTTTTCTTCAAGGACGTGAGATAATATTCTGAGCCAGGTCCTTGGAGCTGTTTTGCCAGTGCTGAAGCCCCACTGGTTGGAAGAATTCAAGTGTATGCTTCCCACAAGCACATAGACCCCTGACTGGTTGGTACCAGAAGATTGATGAGCTGACTCCCAATGACCTCATCACCCATCAATCAGGAAAATGTCCATGAACGGACCATGCCCTGCTCCTCAAACACTACAAGACTCCTCCCTACTCCCTCCAGGTGGGGCGCAGTCCTAGAGGTACTAGCCTGCTGTGTTCCCCTCTTTGCCTGGCAATTAAAGCTACTTTTTCTCTTTCCCCAAACTCTGTCTCTGAGTTTCTATTTGGCATCAGTGTACAGAGGCAGTACCACCACACTTCCTGTATGTAAGGATATAGGAGAAAAGCAGCCCCCTGCAAGCCAGGAAGGGGGCCCTCCCAAGGAAAACGAATTGACCTGCACCTTGATCTTGGATTTCCCAGCCTCCAAAACAATAAGAAATAACTTCCTATTGTTTAAACCATCCAATCAGGAGTTCCTGTTGTGGTTCAGCAGGTCACAAAACCAACTAGTATCCATGAGGATGCAGGTTCGATCCCTGGCCTCACTCAACGGGTTAAGGATCTGACATTGCTGTGAACTGGGGTGTGGGTCATAGACACTGTTCTGATCTTTTGTTGCTGTGGCTGTGGCGTAGGATGGCAGCTGAGGCTCCAATGTAACCCCTAGCCTGGGGGAACTGGAACTTCCATATGCCCAGGGTGTGGTGCTAAAAAGCAAATAATAATAAGTGATATGAGGTAAACCGCCCAAACTATGGTACTCTGCTTCGTCAGCCCGAGCTGACTAATAACAGACGTAATACAGACATGTATCCCTCACCCCCGCGATGGGAGATCTGTGGGGTGTATTTTATACCCTTTCCCAGATTTCCTCTGGGATCACATGTCACTGGACCTTGGTAGGAACTGGCTCAATCATGAACCTTGTGCTGGCTGACTTCCCTTCCCCGTCTCTCTTCCCATTTCCTTTATTTGTGTTTCCTTCATTTCTGAAAAGATATATATATATATATATATTTTTTTTTTTTTTCCACTAGGAATCTGTCTCAAAATCTGTTTCTATGGGCACTCAAATGGAAACAGCTCTGTCGGTATGAAAATCTTTAAAGCACTGCCCTAGGTCATATCCAATGAGAACACGACTACAGAGCGAGTTCAGCGCTTTTCCCCACTGGTGTTAAACCAACTTAAATGAGATCCAAAAATGAGAAATCAGAGCTTAATTCACAAGAGGATCTGTGAGAAGAAATTCAGTATGCATGCCTGTTCTTAAAACAATTGTGCCTTAGTGCCTACATAGCTTAGGGCTAAATTGGAATGGGGATTTTTGTTTTGTTTTGTTTAGATTTTTTTTTTTTACAACCTCATGGTAAATTGCATTCACACTCCTAACAAACTGCTTGTTTTAAAATAGTTTTACCAAAGGAATGTGAACCATATTTTCTTCACTGAAGAGCAAATGAAGAAGAGTTAGAATGATCTCGACGGCCTTCTTAAACTTTTCATCATAGTTTCTTCAAATGTCAAAGCCACAGTCTGAAGTATATATTTTTAAAATCCCAATGTCACCGTGTTTTGCTTATGACCTCAACCTCACCTTTCCCCACAGACACACCATTTTCACGAAAGATAAAATTAAACCAAGAAATTTGCCTGAGGCAATGAGGTGGAGGGGCTAACTGACCAAGGCTTTGCCTGCCCTACATGAAGAGAAATATAAAGTTTCCTCTCTGGGATTCATCCCACTGAACTTAGTTTTAAGGAGTTCAGCCTTGAAAAACCTCCTCGTCACCAAGGCATAGACAAGATTATTCTTTGAAAGCTTTTTTTTTTCAATCTCCATCCTAACTCTATCCATGAATTTCCTTGGATTCTAAGTAGAAAGAACCCACATGAGCAGCATAACAGAAGAAAGTACCCAATGGGTAGGTCTCCCCAAAGATCTTATCCAAACCCAGTGACTGAAGATGGACTTTGATGATGGAATGAGATGGGAAAATAAGAAAAGTCACCATTATTCACCGGAGGGATGAGACTAGGGTATAGCTGCTCTCGATAAATCTCCAAGAAAAATATTTACAAATATTTACTGGCTACTTTCTATGTGCTAAGTACAGCACTAGTTCCCAAGAAATCAGTATTTTAAAATTGCACCTAATAATCTTCAAAAGGCTGACAAGTTATGGTAAAAGCAGACAACATAAATCCCAAATTTCATTATAGTTTATAAATTTGACCACCAATCTCCAAGAGCAGGCTCTTCGAGGCAGCCTCTCAATAAGCCTGAGGATTCAAAGTGTTGGGATATGGTTTTCTCTCACCACAACTAAATAGAAAAATCCACCCCCCAACGACAACCCCTCCAAAATTTATAGCAATCTAAGGAGACATTTTTTTTCACCATCTCTTTATACAAAGGGATTGAAACAGAACATGTGATGAAAGGAAACAGTGTCAAATACTATAACCCCCTTGCCTATAAGAAGATAAACTCTTCCCTTGAAGCCTGAAACCCACAAATTTGCTACATCATTTTGAGGCCATGTGAATCAAGACAGTGTTCTCCTAGGTTCTGCTCCTCTTTTACCCCCAGTTCAAGAAGAAATTGGTTAACTTCCTTCTTTCCTTTTCCCTCCAGCTCAGGCAGAGCCTCTCCTTTTTCATCCCTCAAACTCTCTGAAGGTCCACAGGCTAAGCCATGATCCACAGAGTCTGTGGGACCAGTTTAGCACCTTGAATCACATCACGGACTACTGCAGACCAGACACCACACCAGGCACCAGAGATAAAGGAATGACGGGAAATTCTATCCCAAGACCTGGAGAGAAAGTCAATTGAGACATGCTTCCTTCCAGCACAAGGACTATGCTAGGATGGAGGCATGTGAAAGACTCCCCAGGAGGAACAGACCCCAACAGAAGGGGGAAGAGATGGTGGCAGAAGTTTTCTGGGCGCCAGGGTACGATTTGAGCTGAGTCTCTAAAAAGGGGTGAAGTTAACTGTGCATAGATGGGGTGAAGGGATTCCTAGCGTGCTGCATTACTTCCCATCTTTAAAGTCTCCTGGAGAACCTTGGATGAACCCCAACGAGAAAGAGTAAAAAGCAACTAAAGTCATGATGGTGAGGACTCAAATCCAAGGCCGGTAGCCGAAGAGCTCACAGAAACATGGTAAAAGACAGAGGTGTAAAGAGAAACCCTGATTGGCTAGAATTGATACTCTTAGTTCAAATAAATCTCTCTACTCACTCCTACCTGGGCTGACCACTTGGAGAAAAAACAAGTCGTGAGAGGTTTGTAAAATGTCTTGAAAATGTGATGTTCCAGCTATCAACGTACAATACTAATTCCATGGAAGTCAGCAAGAGAGTCTTTCTAAACACATTTAAACTTTACCTTACTAAATACTGGGAGAATAGCCAGTTTTGCAAATACTGGCTGGCTGTACAGGTAGGGAGGAACTTGATTCACAGATGCGGACACATGTTTGAAAGGATATTGAAGCACTTGCAATTTTTTAATGGTAAACAATACTATACGAACAAACATCTTGTGTTCTATGCACTCGTGCAAGTTACTTATAAAACCAGTCACTTTTTTTGTCATTGTCAAGCCTTGAGACTCTACAGAGACGACATACCCCTGCCTCCTGAGTAAATATATCATATAAGGACCAACCAAATTATAGAAGCAGTGGCATGCCTTCATCTCATCAAGCCATATGTATTTTAATCAACATACATCATATCAAAAACTGTCCGTATCCTTTATTGCATTGGCAATTGGAGAAAGAAAAAGATTCGAACACAAAATCTTGTCCTATGTTTCTCCCTGCAGTGGGAATCGACTAATGTGTGGGCTTCAGCCCGGATCTACCATATAGATATAGATACAGAGGTATAGAGATATAATCTAAATTAAAAATAACAAAGTCGAAGTGATCTGGCCCATTATAATAGCATGTTCATCCTTGATTGGCCTTAATGATGTGAATGAGTCTCTACCCTGTGAAAGAGACGATAGCAGAGAAATATCACCCACGCCGAAGGGTTTAGTGGAAAGCAGCCACAGACTGGGAAAGCAACATTTTAGGATGTTGCCAAAATAAAGTTAGAGCTCCATACCCTAGACCCGGAACATATGAAGTCTATCAGTGGTAATAAATGCAATTAGGAGGTTAATGGCAAAAAATGGAAAGCAATTTATATTTAATGCCAAATAAAGTGAATACACTGGCATCTATCAGCCTTGCAGAAAAATCAAGACAGTTTTAAGTCCACAGGCTGATCCTAAGAGTCATACAAGTTAGAAATTTCCCTAACGTGTCTATAGTTTTATCATCAGCTCTCATCAGTTTGCTTTAGAAACTAGCTAGCTGTTCTCAAGTAAATTCATACTCCATTTAGGGCTATGAACTGTTATAAAGGGCAGCAGTGTGGGTGAAAGTGTGGGCCAGCCCCGCACACAGGTAAAAGATCCCTTCCCAGCACAAAAGACGCCAATGAATTTTAATGTAAAAGAGCATGAGAAGTTCACTGAGATGTTCTCCGATTCCGCACAGCAACTAACCTTTAAGGAACCTCCACTTACTGAGTGCTTGCACACTATTAAGGAAGAAAAGCCAAAATTATCTGGAATGGTACTACCATACTCCAGCTCTGTATCTGCATGAGGCTGGATTTCCTTCCTATACTTCAACCAGAACATCGTAGAGCAGCCGATTATATGAGAAGCAGGTGTGAGAACCCAGCTATACCTTCAATTCAACCAGACACTAGGAAGAGTTGTAAAAACGTGAAGCAAAACTATTTTTTTAATAGCCACCTTTGTGACATATGGAAGTTCCCAGGCCCAGGGTCGAACTGGAGCCACATCTGCAACCTACACCAATGCTTACAGCAACGCCGGATCCTTAACCCACTGAGGGAGGCCACGGATGGAACCCACATCCTCACAGACACAGCGTCGGGTCCTTAACCCACTGAGTCACAGCAGAAACTCCAAGGGTACTTTTCTTATACAGCTTTTGTTTAGAAATTAGGTACCTCTCACAATAATACTCGTGTCAGTGCATAATGGGTTTATTATATTTAAATGAATTAATATTCTTCGATTTTCTTTTTTAAATCTTTATTATGATAAACAACAATAGACAGAACTAACAGGAACAAAAACTCCTTGGGCTTGTTAGTAATTTGTAAAGATTAAAGAGCTCCTGAAGCTCTGATGCAGTGAAGAGCTCATGTTTGACCCCTACCTGTGATACACACTTGCCTGACCATGAATCAGAATGGAACCTCTCAACATTAACTTGCTCATAAGGAAAGTGCTGATAATATTAGCTAATTCAGTGGACAGGTGTACATTTTCAATAAAATATCTATAACAACAAATAATAATATATTAAAATACAAATATACTGTAAAGTTATGTTTATATATTATAAACATAATATAACATAAATGTTTTTAAAACATAGTTTAGGAGTTCCCATCGTGGCTCAGCAGTTAACGAACCAGACTAGTACCCATGAGGTCATGGGTGCAATCCCTGGCCTCACTCGACGGATTAAGGATCCAGTGTTTCCATGAGCTGTGGTGTGGGTCGCAGATGCAGCTTGGATCCCGCGTTGCTGTGGCTCTGGGTAGGCCAGTGGCTACATCTCCGATTGGACCCCTGGCCTGGGAACCTCCATATGCCACGGGTACCACCCTAAAAAGACAAAAAATAAATAAATAAAATAAAATATAGTTTAATATATAAACATATATGTAACTATATGATTATGTTTATATATATAAGTCTCTGTTCTGTAAGCAGTGCTCAGTAAAAGAAAGTGTTTTTTTTTGGGGGGGGGGCTTTTAGAGCTCTACCTATGGCATATGGAGGTTCCCAGGCTAGGGGTCTAATCGGAGCTACAGCTGCCAGCCTACACCACAGCCACAGCATCGCCAGATCCAAGCTGTGTCTGCAACCTACACCACAGCTCACAGCAACGCCGGATCCCCAACCCACTGATTGAGGCCAGGGATCGAACCCACAGCCTCATGGATCCTAGTTGGGTTCATTAGCCACTGAGCCATGAAGGGAACTCCTTTCTTTTTGGTTAAAGTACAGCTGATATACAGTGGTGTGCTCATCCCCGCCATGCAGCCAAGGGATTCGCGTATATACCTACACACATTCTTTTCTTGATATTCTTTTCCATCGTGGTCTGTCCCAGGAGACTGGGTACAGTTCCCTGTGCTGTACGTTAGGCCCTTTTTTTTTTTAGGGCCCCACCCACAGCATATGCAGGTTCCCAGGTTGGGGGTCCATTCGGAGCTGTAACCATCCTACGTCACAGCCGAAGCAACGAAGGATGAGAGCCACATCTATGACCTACACCACACTCAAGGCAACACCGGATCCTTAACCCACTGAGCGAGGCCAGGGATCGAACCCACAGCCTCATGGTTCCTAGTCAGGTTCACTAAGGCTGAGCCACAGTGGGAACTCCTGCCCTTCCATTTTAAATGTCATCGCTTTTTAAATGTCATCTATTTTAAATGTCATCTATTAACCCCAATCTCCCCATTCACCCCACTCCCTCCCCCTGCCCCTCAGCAACCACAAGTCTGTTCTCTGTGAGTCTGCTTCTCAAAGTTTTCCTTATTCCATCCCTAAAACACAGGCTGAGTATGTGAGAGACATGGCATGAATAGCACAGTATTGTAACATCCAAGAGACAAAGGATCTTCAAGAAAAGAGATTTATTCATGGGGTGGAAATCTGGAGGAAGCATGAGGTGGGTGCCTGCTTGGTGAATTCCAGAGAGGACAGTCTGAGAAACAGGGTGGTGTAGATGGCCAGCCTGTGAGGAGCTAAGATGCGGGGCCATGAGGACAGGAAGCCTGGGAGCATAACTCCCCTTTTGGAGCCGCCCAGGCAGCCTTGAGTCCTGGAGCGCCCACTCAGCAGTAGCCTTGCCTGTGAAACCCACACGGAGCAGCAGGGGAGCCCCTGCAGACCCCACGTTGCCTTGCAGTGGCTGATGCACGAGGACCCCAAGCCAGTGTCAAGGCTGTAATGACCACATTCAGCCTTCAATTACCATTATACATGGGCCAATATCTCACCTCCAGCCTCTCCCCCTGAGGGGTTACGACACCAGCAGCCTCTCTTAAAATGCCTTTCCCAGAGTAGGCATCAAGTAGAATTGAATTGCATAATTTCCGCAGTGTAAACACATACAGGGACCCAAGCAGGAGAATGGCATACAGTTTACCATGGAGCTACTGGGGGGGATGCTAGAAAATTTCATCTGGTGCCCTTGAACCGGTTTTACTTGATCTCCTGGTCTTCACAACGAGTTCTCTTTGTGAACCTGTAATCACTTCATCGCAAAGACAAAGATCCTATTTTCTGGGTGTGTCTGTGCAACAAAGTTACTTTCTGTTACTAAGTCCTGCAACTCTTTGCCTCTTTGGGCTACTAATGGCTTTAGCAACTTGCTGCATTGATGATTTAGGATTAGTTGGAATTCACATGGTCTATATAGGACACACATTATTACACTTTATTTATTTGGATAGTACTCACTCTGATTTTGCCCTTATTCAGGTGTACAATTAAGCTTGTTCTTTTGGAGAAAAGATTTTATAAGTAGCTCAAACTCTGACCTATATCACAATGGTGCATTTCTAAATACATTTATATAAAGTTATATAAGTTTTTAATAAATTAATTTTGAAGCTGTCAGTGTCTTTTTTTATATGTCATTATTCTTCTTTTTTTCATTACAGCTGGTTTACAGTGTTCTGTCAATTTCCTACTGTACAGCATGATGACCCAGTCACACATACATGAATACATTCTTTTTTCTCACATTATCATGCTCCATTATAAGTGACTAGACATAGTTCCCAGTGCAGTGTCCTTTAAAATAAGCAAAATGGATGGGTTTCAAAGAGTGAAATCACTGGACCCATTTGGGAGATTTTTAAAATATGGATTTCTGCTTTCTGCCCCAAACCTCCTGAATTAGAATAAGAATTTTAAATCTCTAAGTGTAAAATGCCCCCCTGGATTAACCAAGATTGGGAACCACTGGACTAAATTATCTTTAAACATCCTTTATTAGTCAATTTAGCGTAAATTATGCCATGCTGACACACTGCTCCGAAATCTGTGATTTACAAGAAAAAAGCCCATTTCTTATTCATTGTACATCTTTGCAATAGTTCACCTGGGGCTGTGCTGGTCTTTCATCTTCACTCCTGGACTCAGGCTGATGGAGTGGCTTCATCTGGAATTCTGACTGCCTTGTGGCAGAGGGGAGAGAGAGAGGGAAAACGATGAGCTGGCTCATAAAGCCTTTGTTAGAAAGGGATCTGTGTCACTTCCACCCATGTTTCATTGGCAAAGCCGATCACGTGGCCACTCCTGAGTTCCACAGAGTAGAATTATGTCATCTTCCCACAGGAAGAAGTAAATGAATGATAGGGAAGAAAAATAGAATCTACCACTGATCCTTCCAACTCTAAAACATATAGAGTAAAATCAGTGACTCCCATGTAGGCATGAAAAGTGATGTTGCTTATAAAAATTATCAGCCTTTAAAATAGTTCCCATAATAGCCTAGAAACTTAATGTGGGCTTCTACAAAAGCAAAGGACTTAGAGGTAGAGAGGTGATTTGGAAGATGCAGCCACATGTTAGAAAGGTAGGAAAGTAAGACAGAGAAGGAAGAAGAGCCAATAAAAAGCAGGAGAGGCTCAGTCTTGGGGGAGATCCTCTGAGAGACCTTGTGAGACAAACATCAGGAAGGACCAGGACCCTCCCATTAGGGGGCAGAAAGTCTGGGGCATTTGCATCACTTACACCCCCGCGGATTGAAGTTTGCCTCCAAGGGGGTTGCCATCCTTAAACTTTGGTTTAGCTTTTCTTTTTTTTTTTTTTTTTAGGGCCACACCTGTGGCATATGGAAATTCCCAGGCTAGGGGTCAAATGGGAGCTGTAGCTGCTGGCCTACACCACAGCTGCAGCAATGCAAGATCCAAGCCACATCTGTGACCTACACCACAGCTCACGGCAATGCCGGATCCTTAATGCACTGAACAGGGCCAGGTTTGAACCCACCTTCTCATGGATACCAGTCAGGTTCATTACCACTGAGCCACAACAGGCACTCCTGGTTTAGCTTTTACAGCTGAGCAAGTTCTAATGACAGGAACCCTCAGGCAGGGAAAGAGGAAGACGCAGGTGCCTAAGATGGGAACCTGTGGGAGGGAGGGGTTCGGGGTTGTCTGCAGGTGCAAGAAAACTCAGGTAGCCAAGGGGATACTGGTGGGCCTTCAACAGCATCTGCTGTACCTGGTTCAGAGGTGGCCTCCATGTGCAGTGAGAGCTGTTACTCTCAGACATTTCATTTCTTTAAGTCAATCTGACCTCACTCACAGTGAGTCCAAGTCGATACCTTTTTCTTTAATCACTACGAGCACTTGAGAATGCCTTAGTTTTCACCTCAAGAATCAACTCTGATTAGATTTGAGTGTCTCCCTGAGGCACCTGTTGAAGAAGATCCCAAGTCAGAAGTGATGTTCGAAGACCAAGGATGTCTTTCACCGACAGGGGGCGGCGGGGGCGGGTGGAGAGTGGTCCATCTGCTGTGCATCTGTTACCCTTCAACTTAGCACGACCGTGAGTCCAGAAAAACAACGCTAAGTAAACAGTACTGACTGCCTCGCAGCCTTGGGGTATTTAGTTAGATTTCTCAGAATGGGAATTCTGGGTAATGATTATCTCCCATCTGATTCTACAAAGTTAAGCCACATGTGGGAAGTAGGAAGGAAGGAATCTGATCACCCATGGCTGGGGAAAGTCCTAAGGTCAAGAAGAGATGCTCCCTTTGAAAGAGAATGGATGTGGGTACCTGTCTAACTGAATCCTCTGCTGCACGGCAGAAATTATCACAACCAACCATACCTCAATAAAACTTTAAAGATGAAAAAGAAGGCATTCCCATCTTGGCGCCGTGGAAACGAACCCAACTAGGGACCATGAGGTTGCTGGTAAGATCGCTGGCCTCACTCAGTGGGTTAAGGGTCCGGCGTTGCCATGAGCTGTGGGGGTAGATCACAGATGAGGCTTGGCTCCAGTGTCACTGTGGCTGTGGGGCAGGCTGGCAGCTGTAGCTCCGATTAGACCCCTAGCCTGGGAACTTCCATATGCCATGGGTGTGGCCCTAAAAAAAAAAGCCAAAAAACAAAAAGCAAAAAAAAAAAAAGAAAGAAAGAAAGGAAGAAAAAGAAAAGAGATACTCCCTTGAGTATCCTTGAAGATGAAATTAGTACCACATTGTCCCTCCACAGAAACACAGAAAACAAAGAAGGAATTCCAGAATGGGTTTGAGTGTGGCCTGGTGGCTTTCTTACTTCCAGACTCCTTGTTAGAACCTTCCTGTTCTCGAATCTGTGAACCATAAGCACATCCGTGGCAGAGTAAATGCTCACCCTCCTCCACTGGCTGCTCAGCAGGCCTCCGAGACGAGGAGGGGCAAGCTGGCATGTCTTCACTTTTCTCACAAGATGTTACTTTTGCAGCTTCCCCAGCTTAAACTTTTTCTCTCCAATAAGGACTTCAGCTTCATTAACCAAATTTTGACCCAACCTGGTGTATGGAATCCGAGTCTAGCACTAGCTGATTTAAAATAGCTATCTCCATGTCTCCTGGGACTGGCCCCTCCCGGGCAGGTGTTCTATTTGTGGGCTCTACCTGATGCCAGCCTTTCTTCGTCCTGTTCAAGGTTTTGCTGCCTTCTGCACTCATGGCATCCCCTGACCCTTAGTCAGCTTGTCACAAAAATTAAACCGAATAGCCAACCCCTCAGGGAAAAACAAATGAAAGTGTCCTGCCCTTTTTCACAGAGAAATGCATCTTTTCCTCCCTGGTCGAAACACTGCTGCAGAGTGAAGCTAAGAACATATTCTTGCTTCCGCAGGAAATGAAATCCTTAAAAATGTGCAGCTCTGTGTGCTTTCAGAGGATGATAAGGCTCATGACCTGGTCATTACTTAGCCAGAAGCAACTTTTTCAAAGGCTTAGGGCATTTGGTAGAGCGCGATTATAAATGTATTTTCAGCTCTCACCAGTGACCCTGAGGTTTTGTAAACTTGCCTGGATCCACCAGTGGGAGGGTTTCACGTGCTTATGAAAGTGATGATGAAAGGTCACCACTCTGGAGTCAGAGACGTCTCCACTGTGTGACCTTGGCCAAGCCACTCAACCTCTCCCCACATTAGTATCTGCATTTGCTACACGGCGTTGACCACAGCCACATCATAAAGGGGTTGTGAAAATTATATGTGGAGATAGAATACACAGAAGTAGCATTTAGCTCTATTGGCCACCACCAGGAAAGCGGAGAAATACGCTTCTATAGAGAGATAAAGCCAAAGGCTAAGGAAGGATTTTTAGAAATTAAATGATTAGAAGTGGTTCTTAGGTTGGTGATAGGTTTAAAACATGACCCTCAAATTCCCTGATTCCCTCCCCTTTAAAGGGCAGGGTCTGAAAAAAATAGAAATGAAAGGCGGATCTATGCTTCCCCACCGCTCCCGTGATTAGGGGGTGGGCTTGTGACGATCTGACTGTGGAGGCTCTGTCATCAAAGGTCGCACCGCTCCCCCCGTGGAAACACTGCCCTTCCTCCCGCCCTCAGAATCCAGCCCCACGTGGCAGAAGCCTGAGCCTCCAGGAGAGGCCAGAGCCCTGGTCAGTTTTCTCAGCTGAGCCCACGTGCCCGGTCTTCCCAGCTGTCACAAGGAGATGAAGAAGCCCCCACAGGATTCAGCCCCAGCAGTTTCTGCATCTTTCCAGCTGAGGTCTTCCTCATGGTGCAAAGATGAGCCATGCCACGTTGTATGGGGCATCCAGACCCCTGCTTTTAGAATCCAGGAGCATAAAGAGAGGTTTGCTGTCTGTGTACAGAGTTTGCAGAGATTTATGACACTGCAATGCATAACCAGAGCAGCCACACCAGCAGAATAATGGAAATAGTCCAAAAAGAAAGAAGGAATTGGACTCGTTCGTGTTGAATGCTTTGAACTTGAGGACAGGTAGCACTAAATATTGAGATGCAATTATTCACATTTTACAATAGGGTCCTGCCTTAATTTTTGAAGCATTTTTTCTGAAGCTACGTAAATCATTACCTAGGCATCACTGGAGATTCTGCTTGTCAAAGCATCATCATTATTAAGTGTCATAATTCTTTTTACATAAAGAAATTTCAATGATCTATATTTTAGACTTAATATTCACTTAATTAAACAAAACTATAAAAGGGTTTAAATTACCTAGCACTCTGTGGGACAGTAGATTTCAAATTTTAGAGTTACCAGCATCACCTTGCATGGCTGATAAAAATCTGATTCCAAGGCCTTTTCACAGAGATTCCAGTTCCATAGATGTGCATATTTGAGAGGAGATTCTGTTACCAGTGAGATAGAAAAAGACCTCAAAAGCTACTCCTAGGAGTTCCCATCATGGCGCAGTGGAAATGAATCCAACTAGGAACCATGAGGTTGCAGGTTTGATCCCTGGCCTCGCTCCATGGGTTAAGGATCTGGCATTGCCAAGAGCTGTGGTGTAGGTCGCAGATGCGGCTCAGACCTGGCGTTGCTGTGGCTCTGGCATGGGCCAGCAGCAACAGCTCCGAATGGACCCCTAGCCTGGGAACTTCCATATGCCGCAGGTGCGGCCCTAAAAAGACAAAAAAAAAAAAAAAAAAAAAAAAAAAGCTACTCCTGGAGTGGTGATACAGTACACAGAAGAAGTACGTATCCTAGCTTCTCCCACAAATAAAATGAACAGAAAAGTATTTGTGCAAAACAATACAAAGACAAGTTGTGTTGGGGCTCAAATCCACTAGAGCCAACATTTTTCTTCTTTAATTTGAATTGTCAGTAAGAGGAAAACTAGGCCCAAGGGTGTGAGGTTTTCCCAACTGGCAGAAGAGCTCAAGCAATTTACTTAGTGATAGAGCTGATTCACGTAATTTGTTCCCAACCTCTACAAGAGGTACATTCTCTAGATTGTTAAGAATTTAATACCTTAAAGGTTAATGTTATTTTCTAGGAAAATTAAAGTTTTTTCATGTAGAATCAGTAGCCCAAGAAGAGCTTTGGACTGAACATGAATATGGGTCTTCCTTGACTTAACCATGAGGTTAAGTCCTGATACACTCACTGTGAGTTGAAAATATCAAAGGTCTAAAACGTATTAATGGCTCCAATGCATATTTTCTAAAATGTGTTTAATACGCTTAACCTACTGAACGTCACAGCCCCATCTACCTCAACTGTGCTCAGAACACTCACATTAACCGACAGTTGGGCAAAACCCTCCTGCCCCCAAAGAGGGGCAACATACACTCATGCCAACGTACACATTGGTGACAATTAGTCCCATGGCCATACGCAGTTTCACAAAGAGCTGGCAAGTCAGGTTTCTCATCAATAAGCCTCTTTCCAGCTTCAAATCTATACATGGAAGGGAAGAATGGATTTCCGTAGCTAGCTAGCCACACACGAAGGCATATCCCCATATTTCAAATCATCTGAGATGCAGAGCAGATTCTAAAAGCGTGCAGAGAGAGAAAAGCAAGTCACAAAAACCCAGTAACCAAAATGCCATCAAATTTCTCGAGAAGAATACAGAAAAATGATGGCGAAAAAGCTGCATAATCCTGGAAGAGAATGATGGTCAACCTAAGAGCCTCCACCAGCCGGACCTTCAACGTGTAAATGGAGACAGACCGTGCAGACGGATGCAATCTCAAAAGATCTACCTCCCAGACTCTTTCTTAGGAAGTCACTAAAAGTGTTCTCTACAAAAGCTAGAGAAGACTCCAAGAAATAAGAGGACATAAAACCCAGAAAATGGAGTATCTAAAAAACAAGAGTGAAATGAATTCCAATAATGATGGTGAAAAGACACTCTGGTCTGATAGCTGTGCAGCAAACCTAGAGAGCAAGTTATGAGTAGGGCAAGGGTCTGCGAAGGTCTCCAAAAATGAAGAGCCAAAATGTACACATGTGCACGCGGGCACACACACACACACACACACACAAACACACAAATTGAGCTAATAGATTTTTTTGGTGTGTTGGACTCTATTGAAAGAAGTTAAAGACCTAGATGTAAGACCAGACACTATCAAACTCCTTGAGGAAAACATAGGCGAAACACTCTCTGACATAAATGACAGCAACATCTTCTCAGATCCACCTATCAGAGTATTGACAATAAAAAGAAAAATAAACAAATGGGACCTACTCAAACTTCAAAGTTTCTGCACAGCAAAGGAAACCCTAAACAACACAAAGAGACAACCCACAGAATGGGAGAAAATCTTTGCAAGTGAATCAACTGACAAGGGATTAATCTCCAAAATTTATAAACAACTTCTGCAGCTCCATACCAAAAAAACAAACAACCCCATCAAAAAATGGGCAGAAGATCTAAACAGACAATTCTCCAAAGAAGACATACAGATGGCTGAGAAACACATGAAAAGATGTTCAACATCACTCATTATTATAGAGATGCAAATCAAAACCACTCTGAGGTACCACCTGACACCAGCCAGAATGGCCATCATCAAAAAGTCTACAAACAATAAGTGCTGGAGAGGGTGTGGAGAAAAAGGAACCCTCGTACACTGTTGGTGGGATTGTAAATTGGTGCAACCACTGTGGAAAGCAGTATGGAGATGCCTCAGAAAAGTAAAAATAGAATTACCATTTGATCCAGCAACCCCACTCCTGGGCATCTATCCAGAGAAAACCACGACTCGCAAATACACATGTACTCCAATATTCATTGCAGCACTATTTGCAATAGCCAAGACATGGAAACAACCTAAATGTCCATCGACAGAGGAGTGGATCCAGAAGATGTGGTACATATACACAATGGAATATTACTCAGCCATTAAAAAGAACGAAATACCAGCATTTTTTGCAACATGGATGGACCTAGAAACTGTCATGCTAAGTGAAGTCAATCAGTCAATGAGACACCAACATCAAATGCTTTCACTGACATGTGGAATCTGAAAAAAGGACAGATGGAACTTCTTTGCAGAACAGATGCTGACTCACAGACATTGAAAAACTATGGTCTCTGGAGGAGACAGTTTGGGGGGTGGGGGGTTGTGCTTGGGCCGCGGGATGGAAATCCTGTGAAATCAGATTGTTATGATCATTATACAACTACAGATGTGATAAATTCATTTGAGTAATAAAAAAAATGGGAAAAAAAAAAAGAAGTTTTAACATTCTGACAGAGGAAGTTCCCATTGTGCTCAGTGGTAACGAGCCCGACTACTATCCATGAGGTTGCAGGTTCAATACCTGGCCTTGCTCATCAGGTTAAGCATCTGATGTTACCATGAGCTGTGGCATAGGTCGCAGATGCAGCTCAGATCCTGTGTTGCTGTGGCTGTGGCTTAGGCTGGCAGCTGTAGTTCAGATTCGACCCCTAGCCTGGGAACTTCCATATGCCACAGATGCAGCCTTAAAAATTAATATTCTATCAGAGAATGTGGGGTTTAATTCCTTATAAGTACATAAAATTAAGTAACTAAAAAGAAAAAATATATTCTAGTAAACTATATGACCCATCTGTGAATTATATATATATATCCATATAGAACACATAGCGGGGACAGTGGGTAAAAACGTATTTCGGGGGGTGAAGTACATAGTGGGGACAGTGGGTAAAAATGTATTTCGGGGGGTGAAGGAAAACGTAAAACCACTACGTCCTCAAGATCAATTGATAATGTCTCCAACTGAAAAATCGAGATACAAGTTTGAACAGGATATTTAGAAAAACAGAGTCTTAACCTGGGTTTCTCACAAGCAGATCCTAAGGCAAAGGCTGACACGCTGCTCCTTTACAGGAGTTGGAGAAGGAGAAATGAGGGAAGTGAGAGTGGTTGCCCAGGTGTAAGCCATTCAGCCGGTTGCTCCCAGACATGACCGCTGCCCCCTCTCACAAGGCCATCCTGGAGAGGCCTTGTAAACGACCACTGTGGTGGAGTTAGAGGGAAGGCGACTTAACCATTAGATGCCCTACCTTACCGGTCCAAGGTTCACTTCACATCTTTGAGTTAAGCAAATGTCACCACCAGGTGTGCCTTCTGATACCTCAGGGCCTAGCGGGAAACTCTCCATGTGAAGCATGAGGCACAGGGTGTGGGCTGGATGGGAGAGAAGTGTCTTAGAGCCCATGCAGAGCAGGTCCCTGCAAAAGATGACGGAAATGAGTAGCCAAACACGCTAGAGACAAGTGAGGTTTTCCTACTCTGAAGCTGCACATAAGGGGTGTTTTATCAAGAATGTATGTATTTTCAAAAAGCTACTAGAAGAATAAAATGGAATTTGAGCTCCCATGAAAAAAGTAAAGAATAGGATAGAACTCTTAAAATGTATTCTTTTTTAAAAAAATTATTTTTTATTGTTATTTCCCCCAACACTTTTTTTTCCCACTGTACAGCATGGGAACCCAGTTACACACACGTATACATAATTTTTCTGTCGTGCTGCATCTTAAGTATCTACACATAGTTCTCAGTGCTACACAGCAGGATCTCACTGTTAATCCATTCCAAAAGCAATAGTTTACATCCGTTAACCCCAAGCTCCCAATCCACCCCACTCTCCCCAGGCAACCACAATTCTATTCTGCAAGTCCATGATTTTCTTTTCTGTAGAAAGGTTCATTTGTGCCATATTTTAGATACCACATATGAGTGATATCATAGGGTATTTGTCTTTCTCTTTCTGACTTACTTCACTCAGTATGAGAGTCTCTAGTTCCATCCATGTTGCTGCAAATGGCATTATTTTGTTCTTTTTTATGGCTGAGTAGTATTCCATTGTGTATATATACCACAACCTCCTAATCCAATCATCTGTTAATGGACATTTGGGTTGTTTCCATGTCTTGGCTATTGTGAATAGTGCTGCAATGAACATGCGGGTGCATGTGTCTTTTTTGAGGAAAGTTTTGTCCAGATATATGCCCAAGAGTGGGATTGCTGGGTCATATGGTAGACCTATGTATAGTTTTCTAACATACCTCCATACCGTTCTCCATGGTGGTTGTACCAGCTTACATTCCCACCAATAGTGCAGGAGGGTTCCTTTTTTCCCACACCCCCTCCAGCATTTGTTATTTGTGGACTTTTTAATGATGGCCATTCTGACTGGTGTGAGGTGGTATCTCGTGGTAGTTTTATCACACCATGCACCAAAATAAACTCAAAATGGCTTAAGGACTTAAATATAAGGCAAGATACCATCAAACTCCTGGAAGAGAACATAGGCAAAACATTCTCTGACATCAACCCTACAAATGTGTTCTCAGGTCCATCTCCCAAAGCAACAGAAATAAAAGCAAAAATAAACAAGTGGGACCTAATCAAACTAACAAGCTTTTGCACAGCAAAAGGAAACCAAAAAGAAAACAAAAGGACAACTTACAGACTGGAAGAAAACACTCTCAAATGATGCAACTGGCAAGGGCTTAATCTCTAGAATATATAAGCAATTTATACAACTCAACAGCAAAAAGCCAACAACCCAATGGAAAAATGGGCAGAAGACCTGAATAGACATTTCTCCAAGGAAGATACCCAGATGGCCAACAAGCACATGAAAAATGCTCAACATCCCTGATTATTAGAGAAATGCAAATCAAAACTACCATGAGGTACCAACTCATACCAGTCAGAATGGCCATCATTAATAAGTCCACAAATAATAAGTGCTGGAAGGGGTGTGGAGAAAAGGGAACCCTCCTTCACTGCTGGTGGGAATGTAAGCTGGTACAACCACTATGGAGAACAGTATGGAGGTACCTCAGAAATATATACATAAAATGTATTCTTTAATTTATGAGTGTTATTAAATTAAAATGATGAATATGATTAAATGTATTTTACATAATAGGTCTTTATCCTAGACACTTATCATTGCAATCAAAAATTACATTTTTTTTTTTTACTGCACCCACAGCATGTGGAAGTTCCTGGGCCAATGATCAAACCCATGCCACAGCAGCAACCTGAGCCACCACAGTGACATGCCAGATACCCAACCCACCATGCCACAAGGGAACACCCCCAAATTGCTTTTAATTTTAGCAAAGGTTAAATCAAAGGGATTTTTTTAAGTTAGGACATTGCTATTTACAAGTTACTAACATATTGAATGTAATCTGTTACCAAAATTTATAGAATTGGCCAGCAATTCTCAAATATTTTGGCCCGAAGACCTCATTATATTGTCAGAAAGTCTATAGGTTTTAGTTAATGATATTTTTCAAGTTAAAAAATGAAATTAAGACTTTAAGAAATATTTGTTTACTGATTAACTTAAAATAACATCAAGAAACCCACTGGATGTGATCAATAACATATTTTTTAATTTCAAATGACCATATTTTCCAAAACAAAATACATCAATGAGAAGAGTGTCACTGTTGAGCTTTTTCAATTCTCTTTAGCTTCGGACTTTAGTAGAAGACAATTCACTCCTTAATTCTATATGCAATTTGTTGTGATATGTTTGGAAATACAGTGACTAAAAAAAAAAAGTGGCCGCTCATAGATATGTTGGAAAAAAGGAGTATTTTAATAGTCTTTTCAGAAAACTGTGGTTATTCTTTCTTGATACAACCCTAAAATGTGAGATTGGAAGTCGTATCCACGAACTCTGTGTGTTCCACTACACTAGACGTCACTGGGCCATCTCGCCATCTGAATGGATCTTTCTGTGAACTGTGCATGATTCTGTCACATGACGCATGAGTCACTTGAATGGTGCTGGCTCCCTGAGATGTTCAGAGCTTCCACAGGCTGACTTACTTCATTGCTCAGGGACAAAAGGTCTCCTTCATTAGGATCACCGCCAGTCTCACCAGAAAAGCCCTTCGCATTGGCAAACTATGTAGCTCATAGTGATGGATACAAGTTTTCTAAATTTCTAATTTTACTATGAAGCCTCAGATGTTTTCACCCTCAGCAATGTCAGTTGCTTCCTTTCTGTGTGTGCGATTTTTTTTTTTTTTTTTTTTTTTTGGCCGTGCCCCAGCATGCGGAAGTTCCAGGGCCAGGGATCGAACCCAAGCCCCAGTGATGACAACACCAGGTCTTTAACCTGCTGAGCCACCAGGAAACTCCTCAGTTGCTTTCTTAAAACGACAGACTTGTTTTATGTATTTTCAAGAAAATACCTGCCAAATAAATCAAAATAGCTCTAGTTCGCCTCACAGGTGTTCCTGCAAGTGAATAGGACAGTCCATGGAAAAAAAGCAGCTAGTAACAAACAGTCATGAGTGCTTTTCCTCGGAACAACCATCATGCTTCAGTATGCAACTGAAGTACTTTGTTTTTCCAGCTTTACTGAAATGTAATGGACATATAACATTGTATAAATGTAAGGTGTACAGTGTACCAATTTGATGTATATATTGTGAAATGATATAAGATTAACACATCTGTCACCTCACAAATTGTGTGTGTGTGATGAAAACTTGTAAGATCTCCTCTCTTAGCAACTTTCAAATATGCAATCCAGTACTATTAACGCAACAACCACGCTGTGCATTACATCCCCAGAATTTATTCATCTTGTAAATGAAAGTCTATACGTTTTGACCACCTTCATCCATTTCCTCCATCCCCCACCCTCACCTCCAGCAACCACCCATGTACTCTCTATTCCTATGAGTTCAGCACAAAGTAATTTATGCCTATTTCCTATTTTGTTACATGGAATATTATAGTGACATGCCCTCTAGGGTCAAGATTTAATAACATTAATAATCTTTACTGCTTCACAAAGATATTCTTAACAACTGCAAGTACATGGCAACGAAAACTATGACTACTAGTTCTATTTGGTACCACTGCCTCCATTCATGCTTTGGTTCTGCTTTTTTGCACCATGCTCACAAATGTCAGCCTGATGAAAAATGCAGATAATGTCTTGGTATTGTTATGTATTAGTATTATTATTAGAGCTTTGCTCTCTAAGACACCCAGAAAGGATTTCAGGGACCTACGGGGTCTGTGCATTGCACTTTGAGAACTACTGATGTAGGCACCAAGTATCAAAAGTAATAAAATGATCACAAAACGTGTCCTTAATTTTTACACCAGCTGAAGTAAGAATTAAGTGTTCAAACCTGTGTAGATGGTGCCGAGGTAGTAGGGTGCAGTAGTAATAGTTGGAAGTGGTTGGAATGGGACACTTGATGACAGCTCAGAGGATCTGGGTTCTCGTGTGGGTCATATCGTGGTCATAGGAGCATGAATGAGTCAACTGTACTTCGTGGAGCATCCTCTGCATCTGTATAGTGGAGAGAACAGCATGTACCTCTTACAGTCACTGAATAAATTAGAGCTACTCAAAGTATGGTTCCTGCATCCTCAGCATCGGCATCACCTGGGAATCTGTTAGAAATGCAAATTCTAGGTTCCCAACCAACCTGCATTTGTTGACTCAGAATCCTTAGAAATAAGGCTCTGGAACCTCTCCCTTTTTAGGCTTTTCCAAAGATTCTTAACCATACAGAAACTTGAGAAGCACTGCTGAGGACTAAAAACTGTAAGCACTATGATTTACATTACAATGGTGACAGATAGAAAAGAAAGACCTTGGGTGTTCCTGCTGTGGTGCAGTGGGTTAAGAATCTGAGGAGACAGAGGTTTGATCTCCAGCCCAGCACAATGGGTTAAAGGATCTGGCATTGCATAGGTTGCAGCTGTGGCTCAGATTCGATCTCTGGCATGGGAACTTCCATATGCTGTCAGGGGTGGCTTAAATTTTTTTTAATTTTTAAAAAAGAAAGGAAAGATCTTCCAGGCAAAGAACTGCATGAAGCTAATTATTTGCATCATTAGCTTTAGGATTTTCCCCAAAGTTATTAAACACACTTTTTACATTTGTATCATCCTCTGTATGTTAGTATTGGTCTTCTTGTTGGTATCAAACATACATGTGTGACAGGAGTGCCCGTTGTGGTGCAGGAGAAACAATCCGACTAGTATCCATGGGGATGAAGGTTCGATCCCTGGCCTCACTCAGTGGGTTAAGGATCTTGCGTTGCCATGAGCTGTGGTGTAGGTCACAGACGCGGCTCAGATCTGGCATTGCTGTGACAGCTGTAGCTCCGATTTGACCCCTAGCCTGGGAACTTCCATATGCCGTGGGTGTGGCCCCAAAAAGCAAAAAAAAAAGTATGACAAAGAAATGGATCTAAAATACAAAGCTACGAAATAGTCTGTGGAGTAAGGGAGATGGCGATGAGGATGTGTGGAGAAGCAGTGGGAAGAAATGCCAAATGTGCTTAAGGTATAGGATGCTATGTCTACACGTGCTTCGATAGACAATAGGAACCATTGTAGGTTCTCAGGTGGTAAAGTGACGCCATGAGAGTCATGTTCGAGGAAACGGGTTTGGTTGCCATGACACAACATGAACCGAAGGGTTAAAGACATGAAGGCGAGGTTATCGCATCAGGACCACACGTGTTTTTGTCCCCACAGAGTAAGAAAACCCTCCACCAAATCTGGCTAAGATCCACACCATCATAGGTATTCGTCTTTACGGCTGAAATGAAGATAAGGAAACTCTCAGAGCGAGTGTGTTTCACGTCCATTATTTACCCCAACACAACACTGCACCTTCCTTTCTGTTCCAAGTGTTCTGTTTATTCACTGCTCTCAGACTCTGGTTCTCAATGCCCTTCCAACCTGCCCTCCTTTTCCTCAGAAGTCCAAGTGCTTCCCCTATCAATGAAGAAGAGTGTCCCCTTTTTGCTTCCTATCCTGTAACTCCCTATGCCTGCTCCAAGTTCGAACTGATACAAAGATATCTTCTAGGAATTTCAGGGCTAAAGAAGAGGAGCAGTGAAAAAGACTCCTGTCCTGATCAGAGTCTGCCTCTCTTCCCAGACATGTGTGTTGTTATCAACAGCTTTTTGAAGAGAATGCTTCAATTTCAGTGTTTAAAAAAAGGCAGAGAGGGAGAGAATTGGGGGTTAAGAACAAAGAAGGAAAAGAAAACAGGACAGAAGAAATGCCTCAGCAATGCAGCCTTGGAAAGGTTGAACAAGTCAAAAAACACAAGGGCCCTGGAGCTGAACTTGAATTTATCTGTTTGCATGTTCTGGGGACAGAACCAGGTCAGAACGTCCTGCCGGGATTTATCTGTCCTGGAATGGAACTACCCTGGGTAAGACTAAAAGCGTTGAAAGCAGGGTACAGAATAGCAATGGTTGGAGAAGCCCCTCAGGTTTGACCCTTAATTAAGCCAAGCTAATTACATTAATAAAAGATTATCCAAAGCTATTCCTGTCAAAAGCATTCCAATTACCCTGCACTTCTAGCTGCAATTACACAGGGAAGTGGAAGCTAAGAGGACTTAGGGGAGGAACCCACATCATGTGATATTTAAGCTCAGAAGGAAAGAAGAACTTCAAAGTCACTGAGTGGAAAGGAGGAGTTTTGAGAGAGGGGATTTTAGCATCTTTCACAGTGCATAAAGGTGTATGCTTTTACTTAATTTAAATTGAATGCATGCACTCAGATACAGTCAAGTGGGGAGTTATGATGGAATCCAAAGCTTTCTGAATGTTACCTAACTTTTTGGATGAAAATTCAGTGAAAAGACCATTTATTTATAGTCGTATCACATGTATGAAAAATGAAACTTTAAAAAAAAATGTTGGAGAGTATCATCTTTCATTTCACCATCTGAATTCAAAACGAGACCTATTTGTTGGAATGAAAGTATGGTAATACGAACTGTAATCTGCTTGGTTCTATTTTTTACTCATTCATAGATATTATCTAGCATAGTTCTAGGTAACAAAAAATACCGCTATGAACAATGCATAGATATGGTTCCTGTCTTCATGGACTGTGTGTTCTAGTAAAGGAGATGGAGATGGAGAAAGAGGAGTCCATGGCTATAAATACACAAGTATACAAAGTATATTGCAAGTTCCAAGGAGAAACAGTAAGTAGTTAAGCGAGAGAAGAGTTAGGGGGATGAGTTTAAATAAAATTATTAGGGAAGGCATCTCTAAGAAGATGGCTTTAAAGCAGAGACCTCAGCATGGGAAATTATCAAGCACAGAGTGGAGAAAAGCTCTCTCCTGCCAATATGAAAGCAGTGTATAGGCGCTGATGAGGGAAAGAGCTAGACATAGTCAAAGATCTAAGAGAAAACAAGTATGGCTGCAGCCTGAAGGGCAAAGAGGAGAGAACAAAGGATCAGCTGGAGAAAAACAGGGCTCAGATGGGAGATCTTCTGAGCTATGCTGCTGAGAGAGCAGAGGACAATGAGAGCAGAAGGTGTCCAGTAGATCTGCAACCTTGGAGTAATGGGGGCCGCTCACTGTAATTAAATTCAGGGACATGGAGTCTGCATCAAGCCTCCACCAGGATGAGCAGGAGAGAGAACCAGGAGGGACTCAGAGACAACATCTCTGCCCCTCTCAAATTCAGCTAAGAAATGGAGAATTGTTGGATGAAACCTAGAAGGTTGGAAGGTTTGGAGTGTTTTCTGCAAAGATGGGCAAGACCAGAGCATGTCTGTGTGCTCATTGGATTGGGGATGGTCCAGGGGAGAGAGAGAAAGTGATGAGAAGCATAGATGGGGTCCGGAGCACAAGTGAAAGGGTGGACCTGAGGAGAGACAAGTCAGGGGGAAAATTGTATGGATACAGATCAAGGTGTGGAATCAGCGGAGGGAGCTCGGAAAACACTGCGCTCCATCACTCACCTCCTCTGAACCTCGGAAGCTCTGAGCTGTGGCTCCACACTCCTCTACATTTTACCTCCGGAAACTCTTTCTAGATTCAAGCATGCATTCCACATGCTTGAAAGTCCCTAAGAATTCCTTGTAAATTGTTGTTTATTTTCCTAGGTATATAAGTGTTTGCAAAGATTGCACAGCCTAGTCAATACAGGGTTTCGTGTTTTGTTTTTTTAAGCAGAGTTGTCCTAGAATTTTGTTTATGCAATACAAAGTGATAAGCAAAACATTTTAGGACCAAAGATAAATTTTTTGAAAATGTGGCAAGAGCCAGAATCACTACATATAGCTTTCCATACACACTTCCTCAGCATCTTGTTATTCTCTTACCAGGGTCTTGGGATTCATTTCTCCATCCACGCTACTTCCCCTTTTCCCATCACTGGGAGGCAGTCCCGTTGTTCCTTGGATATAACCTCCCCAGAGCTTTGTAGGAAGTGTCCCTTTGAAAATGTGTAAATTTATACATCCCTATATCCTCTCTTTTACTTCGCATTACTAAATTAAGAAAGGAATAATAGGCAGTGTAACATAAAGCATATGCTGTGCTTGTCCAACTATATAGATAGATCATTTTCAAATATAGTAGCAAATGCTGTTTTGGTAGAAGAGAGTTTTTCACTTTTCAAATCCAAATGCACTGAGTTATTTTAAACGCTGCTCCCATCAGTCAGCTGTGGAAGAACATATAACTTAGATAAAGCTGGAGCGGCTGGTGCAGTCACCACAAATCACCAGTTAGAGGCTGCGTGCAACAGTGATACAGGCTGAAAAGTCCCCTCTCCCCCCTGAAAAAATACTCATGAAGAAGTTGATGTGGTGTTAGAGCAAATACCTCATTGCTGTTCAGGCCATCTGTCATCCTGCTGGACCATAAAAGTAGGAGTCAAGAAAAAATTAATGCTTTATATTGACATCACACAATGTCTTTTTTAATGGGCACTGGTAAATTCCAACTGATATCGAAATCCAGAGGTTTCTAAGTAAAAGAAACGAGTAAGAAAGTTTAACGTTTCAAATCTCTCTAAATGAATGAAAATCATCTAAGTTTAAGGACCATTTCTGACCTTCTGTAGAATAAAAGCATTTCTCCTCTATTATGAGTTTGGGTAATTTTATTTGTTCAACTATGTGTTCAACTGTCCCTTTCTTCACTGAGAAACATCGGCCCCCAGAAGTTCCATCTGGGTTTGCAAATTCAGGTAGCATGCTAATTTAAATAACTCTAAACTTTTCCAAATGCCATTAAACTCAAAATGACCTTCCACTATGTAGCCACCAGGATGGCTAAGATTAACATCAAGATAATAAAACTGGTGACAATGTAAAGCAACGTCAACTCTCATATACTGTTGATGGGAATAGAAATTGGTAAACTGGTTAAAAAAAAAAAAAAAAACAAGTTTGGAAAACTATAAGAAAGTAACTGCTACAGCTAGTGGTATTCCCGTAAATGTTGAGCACCTGGTTCTTGGGGGGCGGGGGGTGGGGGGGTTGGGATTGGAGGCTGATGTGTAGAATTTCCTATGATACAAATACTCTCCAATGGCCAGTTTCAAGCTACCCGTGTGACATGTCTGAACAGGAACTTGGGACGCAATGTGCAAAGTTGACTCCTCTGAGCTCCTTCATACCTGTGACTAGAGCTGACCATACATCTGCCCCACAATCCTGAACATTCCCCCTACACAGAATCCCCAAAGAGAGGCTTATGTGTGTTCACCCAAAGCTACACAGGAGAATACTTACGGCAGCAAGACTTATAAAAGTCAGAAATTGGCAACAACCCAGTCTTTCTCCAATCAAGCAGCCACGCACCTCAACTAAGTCAAAGAAGGCAGAGGTAGCATCTACCCATCACCATGGTATCTTCCAGCACTAGAAGAACGCCCAGCAGAGAGTGGCCACTCACGACAGAGCTGATGGTTGGAGAATAGATTAACTGATGAACCAACTTGAGTGTTTCTATCTTATCAGAGCCAAAGGGAGGATCCTTTGGAATAGTCTTGTGTTTCAAAAGAGTTTATGAATCTGGAAGAATGTTAGGGACAATGTGCTAACTACCTTCGCTTTGGGAACCATTCGATCTTGATGTGACAATTCTCATTTCCTTCCCATTTCAGACCCGACTATCAGGACGAGTTCAGGAGCCACCCAAAAGAAAAATGAGGTGTCAAACCACACCTCGGTAAAATGCATTCACTGCACAGAATACACCGTTTGAAACTGTCATCACTAAAAGACACTGACTCCCACACATGGGAGGCTGAGTTAATCTCACACATGATTTCTGCAACTTACACTTTTTAGAAGGCTGTGCCTAGGGTCCTTTTTACCCTTGGCTTTCAGTGGAGAAATCGCCAAACCCCTGGCTTAAGCATGGCTCTTTTGGAAGCAGAGCTTCCCACGTTTCTTGGAAAAACAGATCTTTAAAATTCTCAGCCATCTTCCCAGGTGTAAAACGAGCCATCCTTTCAGAAAATCAGAACTATTGTTCAGGGAATTCCTGTCGTGGCTTAGTGGAAATGAATCTGACTAGCATCCATGAGGACGCAGGTGCGATCCCTGGCTTCGCTCAGTGGGTTAAGGATCCGGTTTTGCAGTGAGTTACGGTACATGTTGCAGATGCAGCTCAGATCCTGTGTTGCTGTGGCTGTGGTAGAGGCTGGCAGCTGCAGCTCCAATATGACTCCTAGCCTCGGAACTTCCATATGCCATGGGTGTGGCCTTAAAAAGACAAAATAATAATAACAATAATAATAGTAATAAATAAAATTAAAAATTTTTTAAACACATTATAAAATGGGTTTTAACATACACAAAAAGCATATGCCTAATAGCAAATATTGACGGAGATGGGCTGGAAACAGGGAAGGAAAGGGTGCAGAATTGCAAACACGCAACAAATCGTCTGGAAACCTTATAGACTCAGCCTGGTAGAGTTTCATCTATTTTAGAGAGAATTAGTAGAAGAGGAAGAAAGATGTTGACATCTCTTTTTCTGTTTGTTTGTTTTTTGTTTTTTGTCTTTTTTTTTTTTTTTTCTATTTCTTTGGGCCGCTCCCGCGGCATATGGAGGTTCCCAGCCTAGGGGTCCAATCGGAGCTGCAGCCACCGGCCTATGCCAGAGCCACAGCAACACGGGATCCGAGCCTCATCTGCAACCTAGACCACAGCTCACAGCAACGCCGGATCGTTAACCCACTGAGCAAGGGCAGGGATCAAACCCACAACCTCATGGTTCCTAGTCGGATTCGTTAACCACTGCGCCACGACGGGAACTCCAGATGTTGACATTTTTGATCAATGAAAAATCCTGAAGAGGTGAGACTTACAAAGCTCTAGGTTAAAAAGAGATTAAAAGCAAAGTGCTTAGAGGAGCTGGGGTGGCAAAGAGAGCCAGAGATGCTTTAAGTAATGGGAGCCAGCAAACACAGGAACCATGATCAATCTCTCACTTCTCACACTTGTTCAGAGCTTTCTTCAGAGTGCTGAAACCACATGACTTCATAGCATCTGCACCAACTTTAACTCAGAAGTGGTTTTCAGACTGTCTCTCGAAAATGAAATTTCCCTTCGATATCATAATTAAATAAATGTTGAGACTCTTACAATGAGCTGAGAAACTAGATTCTTCCTTTCTTCAAGAGGTGGCTTTCTTTTATGGTCCAGAGGGCAGCACTGACCCTTATCAACACAAATGAAATTGCACCTATCACCTAAATTGTGTCACATAGTTTAATCCAAGAGAACAATGAATACTAGCAGTCCAGCTTTACACAGAAGGTTCTCCTCAGACAGAAGAAAGAAAACTCATCGGAAAAGACTAATCTGACCCTCTTAACACTGAGATCTGAGTTAGCCATGTAAGTGCTACCTAAACCTAAAAATATAATTTTTGTATCAAACACACATTGCAGGTAACCAAACTAGACCTCTTGCCCAAATTTCAGTTGCTTTAGAGAAAGGTGTCACCGATACCACAGGGCGGCCCAGAACAGCGAAAAATGAATTACAATGAATGAAAAGAAAGCACATTGAGACATTTTGGCCCCGAAATCCAACAAATGAAAAAATTTTGTCTTCCTTTAAAGACTTCAGAAACAGTAATCGTTTCATGATGTTATGTCAAGTCATTACGCTGTGTATCTTAAACATCTACAGCACTAAATGGCAATTATATCTTAATAAAAATGGAAGAAAAATACATATTTTTAATAATTAAAAAGGAATAACAACACACCTCAGGTGGATAATTATAAAGCTAAAAATTACTCCTTACAAAAATCAAGGGTGAATCACTCTACAGAAAGAACCTCTTGAGAAGCCATCTCCACAATCAGTAAGATACAATTCTGACGAAGTCCAACCAGATGTAAAGAAAGCTATTATGAAAGTTAATACAGCAATATCCATGAGCACACCAAGTCATGACTGATGTAAACTTTAATCCTTTTTCCCATAAAGTGAAATGCACTCAGAAAACGATAAGGACCAAACTCGGGATTCAAATTCCATCATGGGGAGTGTAACAGTCAAAACACTACCCCCAGGGGCTGTGCGGGGTACGCCTTAGGAATGCAGATGGCAGAGGCTCCCATCTCACCTCTGCCACCATTGGTGCTGCCCACGTGACCTGGGCCCAGGCAGCCTCACCTGACACAGGGATAACACGGTAGCAGCAACACTCACTGTATGTGCAGGTGCCACAGTGCGGTCCAGCCACTCCACTGTTCTCTGAACTGACCACAATACAGAGCATGGGTTTCTACTCTGCCCGACCAGAAAGCGGGCTTTATCAGATCAGCCAGAGTCCACAGGTTCTCAGTAACAAGGAAAACCACCAGAGACTGTAGGTAGCTTAGAACGCCAGTCCTTAGAGTCCATGAAGTAAACATGACGATATTCATTTTTCAATGAGGAATCCAAGATTAGAAGCCTGACGGCCTCATGACAACAAAGCAACTGGGTGGCCGAGCTTCTCTGAAACCCTGGTCTGTAACTCGGCAGGACCACCCTGCAGTAATGGTGCCATGTATGTTCTTATTCCACAGGAAAAGTTTGTAAGGATACCTGCCTTTTTTTTTTTTTTTTTTTTTTTTTTTTGTCTTTTTAGGGTGGAACCTAAGGCATATGAAGGTTCTCAGGCTAGGGGTCAAATCAGAGCTGTAGCCACTGGCCTACACCACAGCCACAGCAACACAGGATTCATGCCACATCTGCAACCTACACCACACTCACGGCAACACCAGATCCCTAACCCACTGAGTGACGCCAGGGATCGAATCTGCATCTTCATGGATGCCCATTAGATTCGTTTCCATTGAGCCACAACGGGAACTCCAGATACTTGCATTTTCATAGCCTAGCACAGTGGTTGACGTGTGATCTGAAAACTCCTCAGGGTGCTCGAGATATTTTCATGGAGACCATGCCCTCAAAACTACTTTCATAACAATACAAAGACATTATTTGTCCTATGATGCTCATTCTCTCATGAGTCCACAGTGAAGTTTTCCAGAAGCGGCATGACCTGTGATGTCACAACAGACTGAAGGCAGAAGCAGATTTAAGAATCCAGCTATCATCTGTTAAGCCAGACATTAGAGACACTTGCAAAAAAAAAAAAAAAAATCAATGCCACTCTTCTTGCTGATTTTTTTTTTTGCTTGTTTTGGAAAATGTGATAACAAAACGTTATTTATGTTGACAAGTAATGGGTTTTTTTAAAAAAATAAATTTTCTCACTGGATCATCTTGCTGTACAGTAGAAATCTGATAGAACACTGTAAACCAGCAATAATGGAAAAAATAAAAATTATTATAAATGAAAAGAAAAAGAAAAAGAATACTAGGTAGAAACTATGGGAATCTGAATAAATAAATTTTAAAAGTAAAAATAAATTTAAAAAATGAAAAGTAAAAATAAATTTTCTCAGTTCAAATTTACTAAATAACTCCAGATACAATACACACACAGACAAAGGCTTTGGGGAAAACCTCAATAATTATTAAGAGTCTAAGGGACCCTAAGAACAAGAAGTTTGAGCACCTCGAAGGAACATTCATAGTTCTATGCCATCGTCAGTGGAGGTGAGAAAACCAGAGCATAGGTGAGAAAACCACATTATACAAGGAGCAGTTTTGTTTTGTTTTGCTTTGTTTTTTTAGGGCCACTGGGGAAGCATATCAAAGTTCCCAGGCGAGAGGTTGAATTGGAGCTGCAACCGCCAGCCTATACCACAGCCACAGCCACATGGGCTCTGAGCCGCATCTGTGACCTACACCACAGCTCACCACAATGCCAGATCCTTGACGTGCTGAGCAAGGCCAGGGATCGAACCAGTGTCCTCCTGGATACTCGTCAGGTTCGTTACCGCTGAGCCACAATGGGAACTCCACAGGAGCAGTTTTCAATGAGCACCTAATTTAACCTAACAGTTCCCTGTGTCCCCTGAAATTCAGTGCCATTTTTATCTATTCCTGCATCCATGCAAACTGAAGACACTTTTCCATGAAGGAAGAACTTCCAAGGGATTACTGTCAGGTGATGCTGGGTGATTTTTTTTTTTGTTTGGGAGTCGGGTGAAGTATGTATTAGAATGTGAGATGTTGGGGAGTTCCCTTCATGACACAGTGGAAACAGAACCGACTAGAATCCATGAGGACAAGGGTTCAATCCCTGGCCTCCCTCAGTGGGTCAGGGATCCGGTGTTGCCATGAGCTGTGGTGTAGGTCACAGACACAGCTCGGATCTGGTGTTGCTGTGGCTCTGATGTAGGCTGGCAGCTGTAGCTCCCATTCAACCCCTAGCCTGGGAACTTCCATAGGCTGTGGGTGTGGCCCTAAAAAAAAGCAAAAGGAAAAAAGAAAGTGAGATGTTGAACGCTTTTATCATATTTTGTTGCACGTGTTTAAACAGAAGTCCACACTGTAAGACTGTCAAAGAACCCCTTCACAGCAGAGCGCAGCGAAAGAGGGTGAAGCATTAGCTCATCACGATCCATGATAGCCTTTACCTTAAAAATAATACTGTACCTGTGTTGTTAAAATGTAACCATAGTGCAATCTTATACAAGTTATATTGTATCAGGAGGTATTATACACTACAAAATAGATACAGCTCTATAGATAAATAAACAAGTCCGACAGAGAAGAACTTAGGAGGTGCACTTGATCAGTGTGAGAACTTCCTTGATCTGTGAGTAGCTACCTAATATAGAACGATTAGCCAACACAGACCTGCTTTAGGACCAAAGGGAACCCTACCCAGTCTTCTGTGATCATCTATATGGGACGAGAATTTGGAAAAGAATGGATGTGTGTGTAAATGTGTCACCGAATCACTTTGTTGTACGGAACAAATGATCACAAACTTGTAAATCAACTATACTTCAAGACAACTTTTTAAAAGAATAAGTAGCTACCAAAATGTTCAGAATCAAACTAACATCCCTACATACAACACGCCTGTTTAAGTGGAGTTTGCCATCTCTAGTATATCTCCAAAGTAATCATAGAGATGGCCACAAAAACATGAAAAAAATGCTCAACATCACTGATTATTAGAGAAATGCAAATCAAAACTACTATGAGACACCACCTCACACCAATCAGAATGGCCGTCATCAACAAGTCAACAAACAGCAAATGCTGGAACAGGTGTGGAGAAAAGGGAATCCTCCTACACCGTTGGTGGGATGTAAATTGGTACAACCACTGTGGAAAACAGTGTGGAGGTACCTCAAAAACTAAATATAGAACTACCATATGACCCAGCAATCCCACTCCTAGGCATATACCCAGACAAACTTTCATTCAAAAAGATACATGAACTCCTATGTTCAATGCAGCACTATTCACAATAGCCAAGACATGGAAACAACCTAAATGTCCACCGATAAATGATTGGATCAGGAAGACATGGTATATACACACAATGGAATACTACTCAGCCATAGAAAAGAACAAAATAATGCCATTTGCAGCAACATGGATGGAACTAGAGACTATCATCCTGAGTGACATAAGTCAGAAAAAGACAAACACCATATGATATCACTTATATCTGGAATCTAAAATACGGCCCAGAAGAACCTTTCTACAGAAAAGAAACTTATGGACTTGGAGAATAGACTTGTGGTTGCCAAGGGGGAGGAGGAAGGAGTGGGGTGGACTGGGAGTTTGGGATTGGTAGATGGAAACTATTGCATTTGGAGTGGATAAGCAATGAGATCCTGCTTTTAGCACAGGGAACTATATCCAGTCACTTGTGATGGAACATGATAGAGGATAATGTGAGACAAAGAATGTGTGTATATATGTGCGACTGGGTCACTTTTCTGTACAGTAGGAACTGACAGAACACTGTACATCAATACGATGGAAAAAATTAAAATCATAAAAAAAGTAATCACAGAAGATTATTAGAACAAAGATTTTTTCAATGTTTTATTATTTGTATGATAAATGGTTAAAAAGCATAATTACCACAGCCTTCAAGAAGGAAAATGACAAGTGCTGGAGAGGGTGTGGAAAGAAGGGAGCCCTCCTACACTGTTGGTGGGATGTAAATTGGTACAACCACTGTGGAAAACAGGATGGAGATTCCTCAGAAAACTAAATATAGAACTACCGCATGACCCAGCAATTCCACTCCTGGGCATCTATCCAGACAGAACTGTAATTCAAAAAGGTACATGAATCTGTATGTTCACTGCAGCACTATTCACAATAGCCAAGACATGGAAACAAACTAAATGTCCATCAGTGGATGAATGCATTGAGATGTGGTACGTATATACTATGGAATACGACTCAGCCATGAAAGAGAACAAAATAACACTGTTTACAGCAACAAGGATGCAATTAGAGACTCTCATACTAAGTCAAGTAAGTCAGAAAGAGAAATGCAAATACCCTATGATATGACTTCTATGTGGAGTCTAAAATATGCACAAATGAACCTATCTACAAAACAACAACAGACTCACAGACACAGAGAACAGACTTGTGGTTGCCAAAGTTTGGAGGGAGGAAGTGGGATGGATGGGGAGTTTGGCTTGGTAGATGCAAACCATTACAGTTAGAATGGAAAGCAATGAGGTCCTGCGGTACAGCACAGGGAACTCTACGCAGTCTTTGAGGAGAGACCATGATGGAAAACAGCATGAGAAAAAGAATACGCACGTGCGTATGCCTGGGTCACTTTGCGGTACAGCAGCAGCTGGCACAACAGTATACACTACTAAAAATGTGTTAAATGAAAGGCAATCTAATAAAAAAGAGTGAAAATGATGATGATGCATCCATCAAGTTGAAAATATACCAGCAAAACAATACCATTTGCTAACCAAACGCTGGCACATCCATACATGATCTAGATCATGACAGAGGGAGAGGAAGAATACGGTAGCAAAAACACCTGCCACCAAAACACTTTACACCAGGCATTTGTGCAATGACACAAACTAATTCAAATTAAGTATGCAAGAGCAAAATATGTGAAAGTCACGGGAAGACAGCAAAAAAGAAACGCATGCCAAGCATAAGGCTATAACCTACCTCTCAATCATAAAGAAAACACTATCAGAGGCTGTTGAGTCTTCCACACACACAAAATCGTTTTTTAAAAGCAGGTGGTGGTACGGCGGAAGGAAAGAGATTTGACTTTAATATTTAATGTTATTCGCGTTAGCAAGCATTAACTCAAGACTCTTTTTCTCTTTGATTTACATAAAGGTCAGCCTTTGACTGAAACATTTTGAGTGGCAGGTGGGGTATTTAATTTCCTAGATGACCTCTAGTGGTTGTCCAAGACACGCACTGGCACGTGAAATAAGTGTTGTTTATATTACAAAGAACAAAATGATCAAATAACCCGAAGGATACTGAGAAAATCTTTTAGGGTGAAAGAAATTTCCACTTGATAAAACAAATTTAGAGAATTTCAAAACACTTCAAATGTATACTATGAACCCTGAAATTCTAATTTTAGAAATGTATCCTCAAGAAAGAATTTGACAAGGACTCAAAAATGTTATGAATAGGGAGGTTTACTTCAGGATTGCTTAACAACAGAGTATAACGGCCAACAACGCCAATCCACAAATTATGGCACATCTAATGCAGCCATCTAGAAAAGGTGAGGTATCAGTTGAAAAGAAATGTCTTAGCAAAATACTGCTGAATTAAACAGTAAGTTAAAATCAGGGTAAAATAGCATAACTCTTGATACTATCTTGACTAAAAAAATTATGTGGAAGGTATGTGATACATAATCAGATGATGAGAGGTTAACCCTTGGGTAGTAGAGTTGTAGACTTTCCAGATGAATTAATTTTCTACTTTGTTCTATAATGAAGTACTGCCTTGTCATAATGAATACATTTTTATGAAATTAACATACAAAACGTGATATTGATCCATGAGATTATAGCCAATTTCACACAGAAGTCACTAAATTTTTTTTTCCTTATCCAACCAGTTTTATCTCTAACAGACTATGCGAATATTTCAGGACAGTCTTTCTGAATCACTGACGTGTTTTCTTCTTAACCTCTGATAAACTGAAAGACAAAGCAGTATCCTGAACACACACTTTTCTTAAGTTTTATTTTTCAACTGCACCTTAATTTACCAAGACAAGAAAGCATGTCAGAGATTTATTTTTATTGTTGAAAGAATAAAGTATTTTTTTGTTGTTTGGTATTCTTTTTAGGGCCACACCTGTAGCATATGGAAGTTTCCAGGCTAGAGGTCGAATCAGAGCTGCAGCTGCCAGTCTACACCACAGCCAGAGCAACACCAGATCCGAGCCGCATCTGTGACCTACACGGAAGCTTATGGCAACACCTTAATCCACTGACCAAGGCCATGGATTGAACCCACATCCTCATGGGGACCAGTGGGTTCTTAACCCACTGAGCCACAATGGAAATTTCAAGAATAAATGTTTCTATCAAGGTGATTTTATAGCAGAAAGAAACCTAAATTTAAATACATAAAATAATTGATCGTTTTCTTCGACCACTGTCAAATGACCTGGAACATGCGTTTCATCCTTTCTGTAATGTTGGAAAGAATCGTTTCTTGAAGGCACCTGAAAGCAACAACCAGCGGAAGCTTCCGGGAGAAAAACAGACTTGATCAGGATTACATGTATCTGGACGCAGAAAAACTTGCTGCGCCGGACTGATTACGAGTAATCTAAGCAAATAATGGGTAATCAGGATCAATTATTCTCTAAGCAGACCAGCAGATACCCAGAAAGTAAACCTGAGCCATGGTTTAATAGGCTGTGTTTATCCAATTGTCCACAGCAATAACGTAAAGACTATTTACAACATTCAGTGATTGAACTACCAACCAGTTATGATTAGGGGCCAATTCTGCCCCCATGAATTAATTTCTTTTCACTCTTGTATCTTGGCCAGTCGTATTGATCCAGCAAGAGGGGAAAGTTAAAACCAATCACCATTTGATTCCTGTGTGAGTCGGACCCACACTAATAGGGATCATTGAAATTGGCAGAGGTTTTCTCTTAAATCTAACTTCCTCCTCCATTGATCCTCTTCATCGGAAGCGCCAACGAGCCAAACCCAAGATCACCTGCACGTGCCTCCTGCAGCTGGGTGACGTGCTTCATTACTGTGCCCTAAATACCGAAACAGAAGAAGCGGTACCCTCCAAAACCTGCCCTTAAGCCAACAGCTAAATTATTTAGAATCTGCTATGTTCATCAGAAGGTGAAAACCACAGCACTTGAACGGAATAACTTCAACCTAGAACCATCCCCTCATGCACAAAACCATTATTGGACTTGGAATAAAGTGAGGCCGGAAACACCACGAAACTTTATTTCCTTTCTCTGGCAAAGTGGGTTAACTCAATAAACTTCAGCCTCACTTTCCTTCCACCATGGCTCACTTGGACACGGAGCCCAGAGTTGCAGGATGAAAATGTGGCAAACTCCTAATCACGCCCGTGTTATCAATGCACCATCCCGAATCACATTCTCCAGGGTTCTATCGGCCCCAACACACTTTTTGAATCTCGGATTATTTAGGGTGCGGGAAAGCAGTGACAAATTTATATCATGTGAGGTCAGAGACAATTTTCCTTGTCAGTTTCCATCTGGCACAGTGCATTTGACAGGGACAATCATCCGTCTCTTGTACAATGTAACTCGCTGTGACTGGGGGTGATCCAGCCAATCAGCTCAAAAGAGACCGTCCCACGGGAAGCCACGTTTTTCACGGGAAGTGAGAGTATTATAAATATGTGCTCGCCTTCATGTTGCTTGACATGATGTAGCCTAGAGCTATGACATGCAAAGCATTTTTATCAAGTTATTTTATTTTTGTCATCTGGCTAGCGAGTAACTATATACAAAGAAATATGCTACCATCCTAATTCTATCACTCTATGCAAAATAAATAGATCAAGAGGCTCAGGCTGGGTGTGGAGTTGGGAGACGGAGAATTATTAGGAAAACTGTGTCTGTTTAAAATGTTGTAGGCGTTCCCTGGTGGTGCGGCAGGTAAAGGATCCAGCGTTGTCACTGCTGTGGCCCTGGACATTTGAATGCTGTGGGTGCAGCCAAAAAAAGAAAAAATTGCGTAATTCTTTGTCACGCTTCATAGACATTTTGTATACTCTATCAGATAAATGGAGTCAAATGAAGCACACCATAGGTCCCCACAATCCAAATTTATCAAGCAAATATTTGGCTTTTCCATTTACCCTTTCGGTTTTTCTGTTTGTTTTCTTTTGTTGCTCTGTAGGGCCTCTCGCACATGGAAGTTCCCAGGCGAGGGGTAGAATTGGAACTGCAGCTGCAGGCCTACGCCACAGCAACGCCAGGTCCAAGTTGCCTCTGCCACCTACACCACAGCTCACAGTACCGCCAGATCCTTAGCCGGGCCGGGGATTGAACCCACGTCCTCATGGATACTAGTTGGGCTTGTTACTGCTGAGCCACAGCAGGAACTTCCAATCCGTCCTTTGTTTTGGTCACCTATTGCTGTGTAACACAAGACTCCAAAATGTGGCTTAAAACATTATATGATCTCGCAGTTTCTCTGGATCAGGAATCCAGGCACGGCTCGGCTGAAAACTGTAGCTCTGAGCATTACTTCAGGCTCCAGTCAGCTCAGGGTGAACGTGGGAGGATCCCCTGCCAAGCTCACTCACGTGGTTGTTGGCAGGACTCAGATCTCAGCAGGCTGCTGGACTCCGGCCTCAGTGGCTCTCGAGCAGCTGGCTGGAGGTCTCACTCCGTTCCCGGCCCCCAGGGCCCCTCCACAGAGCAAGAAAGACAAAGCCAGCAACACAAACACAGAAGGGACTCACTCTCGAGGGGAGGGGTTTACACAAGAGCGTGACCACAGGGAGGAGGGGTTCCTGGGCCCCACTTCGGACGCTGCCCACCACACCCACTTGTATTTTTGGTATAAAAATGAATAGGCCAGGAGTTCCCGCCGTGGCTCAGGGGAAACCAATCTCACTAGCGTCCCTGAGAACTCTGGTTCAATCCCTGGCCTCACTCAGTGGGTTAAAGATCCAGTGTTGCTGTGAACTGTGGTGTAGGTCGCAGACACAGCTCAGATCTGGCATTGCTGTGGCTGTGGTGTAGGCCAGTGGCTGCACCTCTGATTCGACCCCCTAGCCTGGGAACCTCCACATGCTGCAGGTGCAACCCTAAACACATGCACGCACGCACGCACGCACGCACACGCGCACACACACATACACACACACACACGCGCGCGCGCGCGCGCACACACACACACACACACACACACACAAACGAATAGGCCAAATTGTATTTCCTACCCCTGTAATTATCCCATACGAAAGCACGACCCCTCACTAGACAGTCACAGTTAAAAAGAAAAGGATTTGTTTTACAGCGAGTCCCACAGATGCCATCGGCAGGAACTGAAGTTAAAGGAGAAAGTAGAGTCAGCAGCAGATAACAGGAAACAGCAAGCACTTTCAGAGGATCAGGTCTTTCTGGCTCTTGCACCTCCAGCATTTATGTCACGTTCCTTCCTGTCCCTGGCAAGATGCTGCCAAAATTCACATTCAGTGCTGAGAGGATGGGTGACCTTTCAGTGCTGAATGGCTGTCATTCACTTGAACTGGGCTGTGCCAGAGTCTAAAGTTCAGACTCACAAGCAGCTACTTCATGTGTAACTCATAGAGCTGGAGGCTCCTCTCTTTATATAGCAAACATACAGTCAAACAGTATACAGAGAAAACACAACTATGTCCCTATAATAACTCATTAATACTGAGTCCTTCCTACGACCCAAACACTGTCCTAAAGCACTTAACTAGTTACTACTCGTATTTACACACACTTATTAATGGATGGACATCTACATGTAAACGCAAGAAAGCCTATTAATTGATGGCTATTAACATCACTGATCTATTTTTAGTGTACTTTCAGTGCAATCAGATGAAAATTACTCAGCTTTTCCAAGCCTACAATTTCTGCCATTTCTTCAGTGGGAAGACTGGCTAAGTAATAAAAGATGTCCAAAAAATTAGAGTTAGAGTTCCCAGGGTGGCTCAGCGGTAATGAGCCTCACTAGCATCCATGAGGACGAGGGTTCAGTCCTTGGCCTTGCTCAGTGGGTTAAGAATCTGGCTTTGTCCTCAACTGTGGTGTATGTCAAAGACACAGCTCAGGTCCTGCGTTGCTGTGGCTGTGGTGTAGGCCAGCAACTGCAGCTTTGATTTGGCCTCTAGCCTGGAGACTTCCATATGCCGCAGGTACAGCCCTAAAAAGACACAAAAAAATACATATAGTTAAGTGAAGTGACTCTACCTACTGTGTACACATATTTTGAAGTTGCTCTTTGAAGAGAAAAAAAAAAAAAAAAAAAAAAACAGCATGCCTGGAGAGTTGGTTATTCTATTTCTGCTAAAGGAAATTATATTCAAATTCCCTGAATTGTTTTTTTCACCCTGAGGTTATTTGTTTTTGTCCTCCTGTCAATACAAGACACATTTAGACTGACTGTATGAATGTTTTTTTTTTTCATTTACTCTTTCTTGGTACAAAATTTATACTGATGTTATGTAACATATACAGTGATGTGTATTGTCATAGTTTTTAAAAAACTAAAAGAAGTAAAAGCTGTAATCATCAGCTCTAAATGTTAATTGAAGTCCTGCTATATTCAAGGTATTCTACTAATGCTAAAATGTACCTTAAATTTTTCCGTTTTTAAAAATCCTGCACTTTGGTAAAACTTTAATACTAATAAGTTCATATGTTGATTTTTCTTACATAGCAGCAATATAAAAAAAAAGTTAGCTTGTTGTAGATTACTGCCTTCTAACAGAGAAACTCAAAAAGACATATCTTACCACTGGCCCTCAAGATTAGCTGGCAAATGGATTGCTACCATCATCGCAGCATCACTTTTTCACCTGCCACTCATAATCCACTGTACTGTGGATATATTTCTCCTTCACAAGAGGAGTCATTTTATTCTGAACACCATCTATGTTTGATATGTTTGAAAGTGGTCTACCACCACTTTCTTTTGCAAAAATAATGTGTGTGTATATATATATATCCTACTAGATTCAACCTTTCCAGTAGTTTCCAGATTACAGAAATTAGAAATACCTATTTAGTCATGGGACAACCCCAGTGTTTTCCTGCTCCTCTCAATGAAACACGTGGAGATACACTGTAACAGGTGTGCTTGTTTGTATGACTTTGAAGAGATGCTTCCACCTTAAAGGACAGAAACAGAAAAGAATATTTCAGAGAATGAAGACTAGTGGTTCTCTGGAGAACTCAAAGATGTTCGTAGAGAAGGTAGAATTTAGAAGGGAGAATTAAAAGGTTTCCAGGATCCTATTAATGTAGAAATATTTCACTTCAATATGGCATCTGCTGGGGAGTTCTCTTGTGGCACAGCGAGTTAAGGATCTGGTGTTGTCACTGCTGTGGCATGGGTTGCTGCTGTGGCACAAGTTCAGTCTCTGGCCTGGGAACTCCCACATGCTACAGGTGTGGCCAAAAAATATATATATATACATATATAATATTTACATATTTTAATATCACTTCAAATAGATATATCTCACTGCTAAAAATGAGTGAGAGATGAAAACGGCTCTGCCAACCTGCACCACCAGGCGCTGGACTTCTCAGAGCCTAAGCTGCTCGGAAGTCAAGGGCACATTAGTAAACAGACTCCAAAGTTCATATGGAAACGCAAAGGACCTAGAACACTGGAAACAATTTTGAAAAAGAATATTGGCACCACCTGATCTCAAAACTTACTATAAAGCTGCAGCAATCCAGACGATGCGACTCAGATCAGTGACACACAGTAGAAAACCCAGAACCCTCACATTTAGGGTCAATTAATTTTTGACAAGAGCATCAAAGAAATTCAATGAAATAAAGGTTAGTCCTTTCAACAAAAGTTGCTGGGACAACTGGATACTTATAGGCAGAAAAAATAAACCTAGACCTGGACCTCACAGTCTCCCCACAAAAATCAACCCACAATGGATCACAGACTTACGTGTCGAAGGCAAACCTATAAAGCTTCCAGAAGAAAAACAGAACAGAAAATCTTTGTAACCCTGAGTTAGGAAAAGGTGACTTAGAAATGACACAAAAAGCAAAACCCATAAAAGGAAAAGTTGTTCAATCGAACTCCATCAAAATTAAAAACTGTTGCACTTCAAAAGATCCAATTCAGAAGAAAATGGAGAATCCTTCCAAGAGGTGGAATAAATGGTAAATTCTAATTCAATAAAATGGTTCAAGAAAAAGGATCCTTGAGTCAGTGCTTCTCAAACCAGGGTTTGAGAACACCCGGGGTATAGTATTAAACACACAGCCACTTTAAAACATTCATTTTATTCACTGGTGATTTTTTTTTTTTTTTTTTTGCCACAGCTGTGGCAGGTGGAAGTTCCCAGGCCAGGGACTGAACCCAAGCCACAACAGCAATCTGATCCCCTGCAGTGACAACACCAGATCCTTAACCCACCACCCCACAAGAGAACTCCAACTCACTGATAATTTTATACATTAATGTTTACCATGATTGTTTCATAAAAAAAAAATGTATGCTACAGAAGGTGACTATACATGAAAACACCCCAAATAGGCACCAAAGCTATTTATTCAGAGCTGGCTATGACAAGGGGGTCAGAACCCATCACCCTGGCCAGCATCAGCACCCTGCCCTCAAAGGCAGGCAGGGAAGTAGGAAAGCTTTGTCACACAAAAAAAGGGCAGGCACCAGGTATGTTCTCGCTGGATGTTGTTGCCATGGGAGCTGGAGGCGGGTTACCTAGAAACGGGGCCTCGGATGTGATTGGTCTGGAGAGCATATTTGGCTTTCTCTAGTTGGTTCTGACGTTGGTTGGGGCAAAGAGGAGGAACTTGACAGTTATCGATTAAGTCCTCATCGTTCCAGGCTGTCTGTTGCCCAGGCTGTGGTCTGGCTTCTGGGACTGGTTGCTAAAGAAACTGTGGTTTGGCATCCAGGCCTCTTACGTGGGTCAGAGTCCTTCTGCCATAGTGGCTTTGGTCATCATTTCTATATTCAGCATCCCGAGAGTAAAATGAAAACCTGAGAAGCAAAAAGCACACATCCCCATGCGGTCAAAGAAGCCATGCTTTGCTCCTTCTTTTCTCCTTCTCTCTCAAACGTCCCTCTCAGCCCCTGCAAAGTGACGTCCAGCAGCTGGCTGTACTAGTTCTCCAGGTAATCTGAAGTTGTCTGAGGTTCAAGCCGCCGTTACCACTTCTCCCAAATTGGACATGCGTTTTTGATGAACGAGACAAAGGGTTATCTCTCAAGAAAGCCGTCCGCATGGCTCCGGTCTCTTACATTCTCTCCCTCCATCCAACCCACGGGGAACAACGTTTGGGGTCAAATTCACGTCCTGTGATGTCTCAGTCTCAGGAGACTGCTGTGATCCTTCATGTCCCTTTGGCTGCCAGCCATACGGATGAGAGTAAGAAGAGCTGCCGGCAGCTTTGCAAGCATTCTTTACGCAATCGCATCTTCTGAGAAAAGTGTCACCACCATGCCCTTTCAGAAATCACCGTGAGACTTGGCAAGGTCAAATAATTTACATAAGGTCACCAGGTGCGTGACCTGTCAGGAATTCAGCCCCGGGTTTGTGCCACGGCACCGCCAGCTCGCTCACCACAAGATGGGTTTCCTCAAGGAGAACGCAATGGTTTTTCCAGTTGGAGGTTTTTTCCCCCTGGATTCAAATATAGCAAATCTCTCTCACCTCCTCCCTTCGGCATGGTTCTGAAGGCTCTGAAGTTCTGTTGTCAGCTATTTTCTGGCCTCGCAGGCATGCTCTGTGCTTGGTAAACCGTGTCTTAGGCAATTTCCCTCCGACTTGAAAGCAAAATTCCTGCAAAGATCTCATGGTCTCAGTTATCCGTGTTAGTGGCTGGCAGTTTCTCAACCCTTAACCGTTGCTCTAGTACAAGTATCGATTTATAAAGATACGGATACAGGGATCAGCTTATCTAATTTTATTGGATGGTTATGTGGATTTCTGCATGGGTCACTGAACGTAGCAACCCAAGAAGTTTTCAGAAAACATGCACCCCCTGGCTAGAGCGTTCTCACCAACCCACTGCAGAAATACAGGGAGATGAGTCGGGGGACTGAAGGACCCCAACACATGCCACTGTCCCCTGCATTGTTCCCTGGGCCCAGCCCACACTCACGGCTGGCGCAGCTGACCACTAGTTAGTCTGTGACAGCTTTAGTTTGAGAAGGTCACTCGAGACTCCATGAATGATTCCTAACGAGAAGACATACCCGCTGACGGAGTTCCCGTTATGGTGCAGTGGGTTATGAATCTGACTGCAGCGGCTCAGGTCGCTGCAGAGGCGTGAGTTCAATCCCCGGCCCAGCACAGTAGGTGAAAGGATCCAGCGTTGCTACAGCTGTGGCTCAGATTCACTCCCTGGCCCAGGAACTTCCATTCGTTGTGGGTGCAGCCATGGGAAAAAAAAAAAAAAAGATGTACCCCCTTGGCCCACCAAGTTCTGGCAATAGGATAGGCTTTTATCTTCTTAATTATATTTCTACCAGCAATCTTACTTTCCTGAGGATCTAAAGCTCCCACAAAACTCTACTTGGAGGATCATGTCACCACAGAGAAGCTGCTTGGTTTCATTTACGAATTTTTTTGGGGGGTTGCACCTGCAGCATATGGAAGTTCCCAGGCTAAGGGTTGAATCGAGCTGCAGCTGCCGGCCTACACCACAGCCACAGCAACTCAGAATCCAAGACATGTCGGCCACCTACACCACAGCTCATGGCAATGCTGGATCCTGAACCCACTGAGTAGGCAGGGATCCAACCTGCATTCGCATGGATACCTGTCAGGTTCTTAGCCCACTGAGCCACAACGGGAACTCCTCATTTATTATTAACAGGCATCGCTGGCTGGCTCCTTCCGGCCAGGCTGCTTCTCTGAACAAAGCCTCCTCCCTCTCTCTGCAGCTCCCTCCTGGCAGCAACCCCAGAGGATGTCATGAGGCTCTTGCTCCAATCCTGTGAGGCAGCATCATTCACGAGGCTTCCTCCAAGGGTGTTTGCTCTCTCGCTGTGTAAACTGCCTTCTCTTGGGCTCATGACCCCAAAAATAAAATAAAAACAAAATAAGAGCTGTCATCCCTCAAACATCTAGGTGTCTTCAACGGACTGCATCCTTCGCCATCCAAAATTTCATATTTTTACTTTCCTTTTTTCTTTCATTTTAAGGCTGCACCTGCAGCATATGGAAGTTTCCAGGCTAGGGATGGAATTGGAGCTGCAGCTGCATGCCTATGTCACAGTCACAGCAATGTGGGATCTGAGCAGCATCTGTGACCTATACCACAGCTCACAGCAATGCCGGATCCTTCACCCACTGAGCGAGGCCAGGGATCGAACCCACATCCTCGTGGATACTAGTGAGGTTCACAATCCACTGAGCAACAATGAGAGCTCCCCAAAATTTTCATATTTTTCATCAGTGGAGTGATTCCTACTCTCAGCTCCATACCCTAGACAATCCTCCACCAGTGTGACGTCATGAGTAATGAGGGGTGTTGAAATAGTTTAACAGTAATAATTAGAGTGTCAATCATACAAATGATTTACTTTCTCTGATAAATTAGAATAGATTCAAGGTTATTCCCCAAATAGTCCCACTCTCCCACTCGCTTGCTTGCCGATCTGCTTTCTAAAATTAGAAGAAACAGTTGAAGTTGCAGGTAGAAAGAATTAGACATACCCTGCAATTTATTTCTCCTCTGCCGCATCCCTTACTGAGCCATCATTAGTGATACGCCATTAATAACTATAGCAATTACGAATCGTGAGAGTGCTTTGGGTGCTGATTTTGTATTTGCTTCCATTTTCATTTCCATGTTACCCACGGATGAATTTTTATTAAGAATGGAGTGATGAAGACAGCAGTGCATCTGTATCACAAGCTTTCAAATATCTTCTTCGTAAAGGAAAAGGAAAAACTTTTTTCAGAGTAAGACTTTTGTAGAACCCCAGACTCCAAAAAACACAAACAAGGAATTGCTCTTGTTCAAACAGGGGCAGAGACCAGGCTCCCACTTCACCTCCACCTGCTCCCCTTTGGTGACACGTGAGGCTGGTCCACAGAACCCCAAGATTCCGGTGATCATCACCTAAAAACCAGCGATCTCCAGGGACCTGACACATGAGCCACAATGATACCACCGACACTGACTGACAGTCCAAATCACCAAAGCAAATGAAGATCAGTAATAATGCTGGTGACATGAGCCACGATGCTCTTCGTGGGATGGGTTACAAATCCATAAATATTTTTAATCGGCCAGAAGATGTAGAGAATACTGGAATCTTCTTAAAGATAGCTGTACTCCCACCTTGTTGCAGTCTCATTCACAGTAGCCCGGGTAGTGAAAGCACTTTAGAGCTCCCCGCTGGTCTGTTGGTTAGGACTTGGTGCGTCCACTGGACTGGGAGCTAAAATCCCACATCAAGCTGTTGCACATCAGAGCCAAACAACACAGAACAAGAGCACTTCAGTGCCTATCAACAGATGAATGAATAAAGAAAATGGGATATAGGAGTTCCCGTCGTGGTGCAGTGGTTAACGAATCCGACTAGGAACCAGGAGGTTGCGGGTTCGATCCCTGCCCTTGCTCAGTGGGTTAAGGATCCGGCATTGCGGTGAGCTGCGGTGTAGGTCGCAGATGTGGCTTGGATCCCACGTTGCTGTGGCTCTGGCGTAGGCTGGCAGCTACAGCTCTGATTAGATCCCTAGCCTGGGAACCTCCATATGCCGTGGGAGCGGCCCAAGAAATGGCAAAAAGACAAAAAAAAAAAAAAAAAAAAAAAAGAAAATGGGATATACGTCCATGCCTACATATACAATGTGACATATATACATAGATAGAATGTGATACACACAGACACAGTGAAAAAGCCTTCAAGAAAAGAAGGAAAGAAATCCTGCCATATGGAACAACAGGGTGAACCTTGAAGACATTCTGCTCAGTGAAATATGCCAGACACAGAAAGACAAATCCTGCACAATTTCACGGGGACTCTAAAAACACGGAACTCATGAAAGCAGGGAGTAGAAGGGCGGTGGCAGAGGTGGGGCTGGAGGCGGAAATGGAGAGAGAGAGAGGGAGGAGAGATGCTGGGCAAAGGTACAGAGGTATAATTGCGTTTAGCGCTCGTTGCTTTATTTTTCCATAACTCTTTCGGAGTCAACATCCGGATGTGCCCACTGGAGTGCGTTGTGGCAGGAAAAGCACACGGTGCAAGAACCCATTTCCATTGATTGAAGTACTTGTTCTTAATCTACCCTATTTTTATTATCCTTTTATTCAAGGCCTTGATTCAATTGTTATGAAATTGATTCAATGAGTCATCAAAATAGAAAGATGTTCTATTTTAAGCAACGTATAAAGTTAACCACATACCAAAATGTATCAGGAAAGATAATTTGTCAGAGAAGAATATCTTCTCAAAAAGAATCTTTTGCATTTGGAAGTCAGCAGATTAGAAAAACATTGAGAGTTGAGTATTATGCTTTATTTGTCCAAGGTCATTTTTTTTTCTCTAAGCCATAGAGTCCAAAATTCAGAAACAATATCAATATGATTTTTCTTCTGCAGTATATCTTTCCTATAGCCTACTTCACAACACTCTCTGAGATGCATAAGTAGTCCCCAAAGAAAGCAAAATCCAGCAATATTCTGTACTTTCAAACTTTATAATACAACTCTTTCAATCCATGTATGCTAAGAGACAAGAGGAAGAAAAATACTTCCCTCTTAAACTTCCCTTAGAAAATGGGCATGGGAAGCAATCATAAATTAAGAATAAGATTTAAAATGCAGATGGCTATTCTATCAAGATCTCTCCAAATCTTCCTAAAGTCTCTCTCTCTCTCTTAAACTAAGGGCTTGCTATTCTTTTCCACATTTGCTTTTTGAATGAGAAAAGCAAGAATCATTTATAGTGTGAAGGAAAATCTTTGAGAAGTGCCTTATACTTTAATTTCCAATTCATCCTTTTTGGGGTTCATCTTCTTGACCTCAAAGAAAAATTCCATTTCAGAGTAAATAGATGATAGCTAGTTGATAAAAACCTGAAAACAAGACCTTGAATGTTGCTAGCTGGGTGGAACCTGAATAATTAGTGCTCAATATACACTTGTTCAATTAACTAATTAATACACTGGACTCTGAAGGGAAACCCTCTTATTGTCTTCATGACACCAATTTGGATGAAAAAGAGGACACAAAACTTTCAAGCCTAGGTTTCCTTCCTTTTCCTTCTGAGCAACAAAAGGTGAAAATGCCTCATCCTGAGAGTTACTGCATAGATTCTTTCCCATTTTACACATCTCTAGGGTTCTGGTGGGTCCACAGAACCTCTCTGCACATAAGTCTTCATAGATGCAGTGATAAATTTTAGATGAAGATGGAAACTATTTGACTTGCTGTAATGTTGGTCTGTTAGCCTTTTCAATACTGTTGTTTAAAGCTGTGCAATTTCTTATCGCTCAATTCATCTAAAAATGGTTGGAAATGTCTTACTTTCCTAAATCCTTGGTCTACCTGACTTAATTAACCACATCCAATACCGTCCCAGGTGCTGTGGGGGTCTACAAACATAAATACAGGGTGTCCTCGGCCTCCAGGAGGCAGACCCCAAATCACTCCGAAGAGACAGTGGTGACTGATATAACAGGTCTACGAGAGTATTTCAAAGAAGAGAGTCATCTACGAGGAGGTCGGCTAAAACGCACGGCCATTCTACTCGTCGCCTCGGGGCGCATGCCAGCACGGCCTCATCTCAACGCGGCACATCTTCTGCATCAGAATATAAACATCTGTGAGAGTTCCCGTTGTGGCACAGCAGAAACAAGTCCAACTAGTTATCCATGAGGATGCAGGCTGCACTCCTAGCCTCGCTCAGTGGGCCAGGGATCCAGCATTGCCAAGAGCTGTGGTGTAGGTCACAGAAGCAGCTCAGATGCTGCGTGGCTATGGCTGTGGCGCAGGCCAGCAGCTGTAGCTCCAATTTGACCCCTCACCTGGGAACCTCCATATATCGCAGATGTGGCCCTAAAAAGCAAAAAAAAAATTAAAAACTTCAAAAAAAATTTTTTTAAAGAATATAAACATTTGTGTTTAGAAGGATGATGTGAACCATCAAGGTGTGGTTAAACTACTTACTTTTACTCTTTAGACAACAGCTGGAGAGTATACGGTACGATTTTCAGGATTTCAGTATAATTCAGTGAAGAGCAAATCATTTTTTAGCTAACCATTTACCTCGCGGATGTACAGAAATGTCATGAATCTGGAATATCTGATTCCCCAGGACTCTAGAATATGCATAGGGCTGTGTGCTCCTGTTCTTTCACTTCAAGCTTCAAGTCTTTTGAGTATTATTATCTCTAAATAAGAATTCTTAATAGGAGTATATACCTCGCCACAATTCTGACCATGTGGTATAGCATTGTAAATATCTCAAGTATTCATTGTGCAAAATTCACTCAGATGCTATGAACAAGAACATACATGCATTACAATTCATTACTAAAGAGAAAAAAGGAGACCACCTAAATACCCTTCAAGGGAGAAAAGGTGAATAAATTACAGCAGATACATACAAAATATAGTGTTTTCTTTAATAAAAATTGAGATACTTTAATACATACTTACATGGAAAGCTATCTTGCCATTTTTAGCTTCTGGCCAAGTTTAGCTTCTAACAGAAGCCAGATTTAAGTAGTCCTTCCCCCAGAAAGACAACTCACAAAAAGGCCAAGTATATGACGTGGTGGTTTTTAAGACCTTGAACATCAGGCAGTAAAGGACAGGACAATGGTCCCTGAGGACAGGTAGCAAATCCTACGACCTAACTCAGAGCATTCCTGGGCCATGGTACAGGCTTTGGGAACCCAGGGGGCTATTAGTTCCTCTGAAATAAGAAGAGAGACCTGGTCTCTATGACCATGAGTCTGTTCCTGTTTTGTAGATAGGTGCATCTGTGCCGTATACTAGATTCCACATGGTATTTGTCTTCCTCTTTCTGATTACTTCACTTACTAGGAGAATCTCTAGTTGCATCTTTGCTGCTGCAAATGGCATTGCTTCATTCTTTCTTATGGCTGAGCAGTATTCCATTGTGTATATGTACCACATCTTCTTAATCCACTCATCTGTCGATGGCCATTTAGGTTGCTTCTGTGGCTACTGTGAATAGAGAATAGACTTTTGGTTGCCAAGGGGGAGGGAGAGGGAGTGGGATGAACTGGCAGTTTGGGGTTATAGATGCAAACTACTGCATTTGGAGTGGATAAGAAATGAGGTCCTCCTGTAGAGCACAGGGAACTATATCCAATCATTTGTGACAGAATGTGATGGAAGATATTATGAGAAAAATAATGTGTGTGTATATATATATGTATACATATATATATGTAGATGTATAATGGGTCACTTTGTACAGCAGAAGTTGACAGAACATTGTAAATCAACTATAATAAAAAAATTTAAAAAATAAAGATTCAAGGGATAAATAAAAAGCATTTTCACTAATACAGAGCTATACAATAATTATTACTATTATAATTGTAATATAATTACAAATGGTAATACAATTTGAAAATTTTAATGTAACAAGTAATTTTGAGATAAAGTATAAATTAGGAAGATTTACTCAGGAAATAAAAAATAGGAATTCACACCTGTGTACCTAGTGTCCATGTGGACCGTTACTGCAATTCCCCATAAGATTTGGAGAGCAAGAGGCACTGATATTAACATGAAACTTATGCTGTCTGCTGTGACAGGAGTAACAAAGTCCTCTGTCTCTAAAAAAAAAAAAAAAAAAAAAAAAAAGGAAGAAGAAAACAGGCCTGGGAGTCCAGGGAGGCCACAGTTGGTAATCTGGGCACCGTAAAGCAGAGAGATGCACAGAAAGAGAGCTCTGAAGATTACAGAGGATCCCCTCAAATCTTCAGCCACATGCTCACCAATGCTGACATTACTATCTACACAGAAAATCCAGTGGGTTCTACAAAAAGTTACTAGAACTAACAGATCAGTTTGGCAAGGTTACAGGATCAATGTATAAGATTAACACACAAGAATCAAAGGTAGGAGTTCCCGTTGTGGCACAGTGGAAACGAATCCAACCAGGAACCATGAGGTTGCAGGTCCAATCCCTGGCCTCACTCAGTGGGTTAAGGACCTGGCATTGCCATGAGCTGTGGTGTAGGTTGCAGACATGGTTCAGATCTGGCATTGCTATGGCTGTGGTGTAGGCCAGCACCTATAGCTCCGATTAGACCCTCTAGCCTGGGAACCTCCATATGCTCCAGGTGTGGCCCTAAAAAGCCAAAAAAAAAAAAAAAAAGAATCAGAATCAAATGTATTTCTATGTACTAGTAACAATTAGAAAGTAATATTTATAATTGAAAGAAAATATCACCTACCTTATGACCAAATGAGACTTAAACTAGGCATGCAAAGCCAGTTCAACATTCAAAAATCAATTAATGTATATGATACCAAAAGTACACAAAAGAAGCAAAAATCAAGAAATGTGACTACATAATGGGAGAAAATATTTGAAAATTATATCATTGATAAGGAGTTAAAATTTAAAATACATAAGGAATTCATACAACTTCACAGCAATCAATCAACTATAACCTACTTTAAAATGGGCAAATAACCTGAATATTTTTGCAAAGAATACAGACAAATGACCAATAAGCACATGATAAGGTACTCAACATCACTACTTAACAGGGAAATGTAAATGAAAAACACAATGAGATGTCACTTTACATCTGTTAGGATGGGCATTATCAAAAAGACAAGAGATAAAAGGAGTGACCAGAGTGTGAAGAAAGAAAAGCCTTGTATTGTTAATAGCAACATAAATTTGTATAGGCGTTATGGAAACCAGTATGGATACTCCCCAAAAAATTAAATATAGAATTACTACTTGATCCAGTGATCTCATTTCTGGGAATACATCTGAAGAAAACAAAATCTGTATTTCAAAAAAATATCTGCACTCCATGTTCATCTGAAACATTATTAATAATAGCTAAGATATGGAAACAACCTAGTGTTCACATAAAGATAAAATTTATTTTAAAAATGAGATACACACATACGCACAAATGGAAAGTTATTATTCAGCCGTAAAAAGAAGGAAATTCCACCATTTGCAACAGCATAGATAGATCCGGAGGACATTTATGCTAAGTGAACTAAGCTAGATATGGAAAGACAAATACTATGTGATCTCAACTACGTGTGGAATTGAAAAAAGAAAAGAGTCAAATTCATAGAACCAGAGAGATGATGAGGGAGATGGGGAAGTACTGTACAAAAGGTACAAAGCTTCACTTATGCAAGATGATTGTCTTAGAAATCTAATGTACAACATAGTGATTATAGTTAATAATACTGTGTTATATTCTTGATATCTGCTGAGATCTTAAGTGTTCTTACCACAAAAAAAGGTAACTGTGTGAGGTGACAGATGCATTCATTAGCTTGATTGTAGTAACCATTTCAAAATGTATATGTATATCTTAACTCAACACATTGTATGCCTTTAAAGAATTTGTACAACCTAAATATGTTCAACTGTTATATGTTGATAATACCTCAGTAAAGCTGGGGAAAACAAAGAAGAGAGAATAAATTAATGTAATCTATCTCATCAACATGCTAAAGAAGAAAAATCACATGATCATACCAACAGATGCAGAGAAAGCATTTGACAAATCCAATATCCATCTATGATTAAAACTCACATCAAATTATGAACAGAGGTAACTTCCTCAACTTGTTAAAGAATATCTATCAAAAAACTGCAGCTAACAACTTAATGGTGAGAACCTAGAAGCTTTCCCACTAAGATCAAAAACAAAGCAAGAATTCACCCTCTCACTATTCCTTTTCAAAATCATACTAGAAGTGCTGGCTAATGCAATAAGACAAGAAAAGGAAATAAAAGCTAAGCAGACTGGGGGGGAGAAATAAAACTGTCTTTGTTCACAGATGACATAATTATCTACATAGAGAATCTGAAAGAAATGACAAAAATCCTGAAACTAATAAGCAATTATAGCAAAGTTGCAGAATACAAGGTTAATGTACAAAAGTCAGTTAGTTTTCTATACACTAGCAATGAACAAATATACTTAGAAAGTAAAAATACAATACCATTCACATTAGCACTTCCCCAATGAAGCACTTAGGTAGAAACCTAACAAAATACTTACAAAATCTACATAAATAAAACTACAAAGCTCTGATGAAGGAAATTAAAGAATAAATGAAGAGATAGTCCATGTTTGTAGATTGAAAGACTTAATAACATCAAGATGTTTGTTCTTGCTAACTTGATCTATGGATTCACTGCCATCCTATCAAAATTTCAGCAAGCTGTTTTTTGGATTGTGACAAAATGACTCTAAAGTTGATATGCAGAAACAAAAGGCCGAGAATATCCAACACAATATTAAGGGAAAAGAACAAAATCAGAAGACTGACACCACTAACTTTAAGACATAATAAAGCTACAGTAATCAAGACCCTGTGGTATTGGCCAAAGAATAGACAAATTGATCAATGGAAGAAAAGAGATCCCAGAAATAGAGCCACACAAATGTAGCCAGCTAAGTTTTAACAAAGGAGAAAAGACCATACAATGGAGGAAAGACAGTCTTTTCAACAACTGGTATTAGAACAACTGGATATCCAAATGCACAGAATGAATATAGATTTAGACCTTACACATTTCACTACAATTAACACAAAATCGATCATAGATCCAGATGTAAAATGTAAAACTCTAAAACTCCTAGAAGTTAACCCAGGAGAAAACTTAGATGACCTTAAGTATGGCAATGGCTTTTTTAGATTTAATATTGAAGGCATAATCCATGAAAGAGCTAATAACCTAGACTTTAGCAACAGTCATCAAGACAGTATGGTATTGGTACCAAAACAGACAGAGAGACCGATGGAACAGAATAGAGAACCCAGAAATAAACCCAGACATCTAGGGTCAATTAATCTTGGACAAAGGAGGCAAGAACACAAAATGGGAAAAAGACAGTCTTTTCAGCAAGCATTGCTGGGAAACCTGGACAGCTGCATGCACGTCAAGGAAACTAGAACACACCCTCACACCATGCACCAAAATAAACTCAAAATGGCTGAAAGAGTTAAATAGAAGACAAGACACCATCAGACTCCTGGAAGAGAACATAGGCAAAACATTCTCTGACATTGACCTTATGAATATTTTCTCAGGTCCGTCTCCCAAAGCAACAGAAATAAAAGCAAAAATAAATAACTGGGACCTAATCAAACTGACAAGATTTTGCACAGCAAAGTAAAACAAAAAGACAACTTACAGAATGGGAGAAAATACTTTCAAATGATGTAACTGACAAGGGCTTAATCTCTAGAATATACAAGCAACTTACACAACTCAACAGCAAAAAAAGCCAACAACCCAATGGAAAAATGGGCAAAAGACCTGAATAGACATTTCTCCAAGGAAGATGTACAGATGGCCAACAAGAACATGAAAAAATGCTCAACATCCCTGATTATTAGAGAAATGCAAATCAAAACTACCATGAGATACCACCTCACACCAGTCAGAATGGCCATCATTATAAATCCACAAATAACAAACGTTGGAGGGGGTGTGGGAAAAAAGGGAACCCTCCTGCACTGTTGGTGGGAATGTAAGCTGGTGCAACCACTATGGAGATCAGTTTGGAGCTACCTTAGAAATCTATACATAGAACTACCATATGACCCAGCAATCCCACTCTTGGGCATATATCTGGACAAAACTTTCCTTAAAAAAGACACATGCACCTGCATGTTCATTGCAACACTATTCACAATAGCCAAGACATGGAAACAACCCAAATGTCCATCAACAGATGATTGGATTAGGAAGATGTGGTATATATACACAATGGAATACTACTCAGACACAAAAAAGAATGAAATAATGCCATATGCAGCAACATGGATGGAACTAGAGACTCTCATCCTGAGTGAAATAAGTCAGAAAGAAAAAGACAAATACCATACGATATCACTTATAACTGGTATCTAAAATACGGCACAAAAGAACCTTTCCACAGAAAAGAAAATCATGGACTTGGAGAATACACTTGTGGTTGCCGAGGGGGAGGGATTGGGAGTGGGGTGGTTGGGGAGCTTGGGGTTAAGAGATACAAACTATTGCCTTTGGAATGGATTAGCAATGAGATCCTACTGTATAGCACTGGGAACTATGTCTAGTCAGTCATGATGGAACATGATAATGTGCAAAAATAGAATGTGTACATCTATGTGTAATTGGGTCACCATGCGGTACAGTAGAAAAAAAATTGTATCGGGGAAATAACTATTAAAAAGAAGAAGAAGATGATGATGACAACGACAAAGAGGAAGAAAGTAGAGGAAGGAGCTATAAGCAAAGGAATGGAGGAGCCTCTAGAAGCTAGAAAAGGCAAGGACACAGGTTCTCTCCCAGAGACTCCTGAAGGAGCACAGACCTTCAGGACTGGCACACTGGTTTTAGCCCTCTAAGATTCATTTTGGACTTCTGACCTGCAGAACTGTAAGATAATAAACTTGTATTGTTATAAGCCACACACACACAAACACAAAAAAAATGCATGCTCTGCAAAAGACACTGTCAATAGAATGAAAAGACAAGTCACAGACTAGGAGAAAATATTTGCAAAACACATATCTGTTACACAAAATAGAAAATAAACAAACAAAACAACAATAACAACAACAAAAAACCAAACCTTAAAACCCAACAATAAGAAAACTAACAACCCAATTTAAAAAATGGGCAGGAGCTCCCATGAGGCTCTTAGCCATAATTAAGATGAGTGAAAGAACCAGATAAAAAGTGACTGCATACTGTATGATTCCACATATATGAAATTCTAGAAAATGCAAACTAGTCAGAAGTGATAGAAAGTAGAGCTGTGGAAGGGGAGGGAAAAAAAAAACAAAGGCAAGGATGACAAAAGGTCACAAGGAAATGTTGGAAAAGATACGTTTGTTCATTTCCTTGGGACCTTTTGTCATCCTTGCCCTGACTCCTTTCTTTCTTTCACTCATCTTAATTATTTGATATTCACCCGTGTTGCTGTGTGTCAGTCCTTCACTTCCTTTCCTTTTCTTCCTCTTCCCTTTCTTTCCCCTTCCTTTTTTCCCTTTTTTTTTTTTTTTTTTTTTTTTTTGGTCTTTTGAGGGCCGCACAGAAGGCATATGGAGGTTACCAGGCTAGGGGTCTAACTGGAGCTGTAGCAGCCGGTCTACACCACAGCCACAGCAACACGGGATCCAAGCCACATCTGCGACCTACCCCCCAGCTCATGGCAATGCCAGATCCTCAACACACTGAGCAAGGCCAGGGATAGAACCTGTGTCCTCATGGATACTAGTCAGGTTCATTAACCACTGAGCCACGACGGGAACTCCTTTTTTCTTTGTAAAAACCACACTTTTATCCATCCACTTATCTACTGATGAACGTTTGGGTTGTTTCCAGGTTTTGGCTATTGAAACTGAAAGTTCTTGTGAATATTCCTGTATGAGTTGGATAAGGGCATATGCTTTCATTTCTCTTGAGTAAATGCCCAGATACGTGGATAGACAGGATCGTGTGGCAGGTATAGGCTTCATGTTTAAAGAAACTGTCGAGTTGTTTTCCAAAGGGGTTGTATCATTTTACCTGCCCACCAGCGCGGTGTGAGGGTTTCAGTTCCTCCATATCCTTGCCAAGACTTGTTATGGCTAATCTGGTAAAATGTTCCTTCTTTTCCTACATGCCAAAATCCACTGAGAACAAGGTAATACCTATTCATCGTTATCTCCCGGGACGAGCATGGCGCCAGGGGAGACACGTATCTCTCCTTCAGAGAACCGACTGGGGTAATCCTGGTGGGGGGTTTCCTTCTTCGAGTGCTTACATTTTGGTTGGAGAATTTGCAATTCTTAGAAAAATGTCTTTTTTGTCTCGGCCTCAGAGAGCACACACTGTGTCAAAAATGAATTCAAAACCTGAAATACAAAACGCAATCAGAATTTAAGGGGGTTACAGCAAAGCTAAGACTCCAGAGGTCCTTCACAGCCCCCCAGTGCAAAAAAATACTTAACTTCTGCCTCTGTTGTAACCACAGTGTTCAAAACACAAGGTGGTTCGAAAAGGCCTATTACTGGACACTAGGTGACTAAACGGTCTTCTTTTTCCTCCTTGTGTAACTGGCCCTTAAGTGGGTCCCATTTTATTTCTGTGAAAACAAAGAGCAGGTGATTTTTTCAGTTTGCTGAGAGATGTGGTTGGATTGTATGAGCTGAAGAACAGGGAACCGACAGGCCTCCCAGCAGGGGTACGTGATGAAAATAAGAACCAGAATAGAAAGTCCAACGAGAGCCAGGAAGGGCTCTCAGCTTATCAGGGAGAGGACTGATGTGCCTCGTAACCCAAACGCGCATTTGCCACGTTGATTCCATAGGAATTTAAGTCAGCTCTCCAAGCGTCAGGCTCACCCTTCACACACAGGCAAAGGAAATATTCATAGCACCAGCCATAAAGGTAAGCATTTGCACTCAGCGAGACCATCTTCCAAAAAGACTCCTTTACACCTATCTTGTCAGATACATACTCTCTAATTTTCAAGGTGAACCCGAGCTTTATTTCATGAGATCTTCAAAGTCATGGCCTTCGCAGCTTTGAGCACTTCCATGCTACCGGGATGTAGAGAGCCTCAGGATCAAGCCCAAGGTAACACCGTAAACTCATGATGAATCCTGAACTTGAAACCCATCTGGGGCGTTCCCGTGGTGCCTCAGGGGAAATGAGTCCAACTGGTATCCAGGAGGAAGCAGGTTCGATCCCTGGTGTCGCTCAGTGGGTTAAGGAGTCAGCATCGCCGTGAGCTGTGATGTAGGTCACAGACACGGCTCGGGATCCCACATTGCTGTGGCTGTGGTGGAGGCCGGCAGCTGTAGCTCTGATTCACCTCCCAGCCTGGGAATCTCCATATGTCGCGGGTACAGCCTAAAAAGCAAAAAAAAGAAACAGATCTGATTCATCTCTCTACACTCTTTCCACTGTCTTCCTCTGTATTCTTCCCGACCTTCAGGAAACTAAAGGATGTTGTCTTTTCTCAATCTGGGAGAAAAAGAAAAGAAAAGACAGGCCCTGGCCTGATACCCTTGGGCCTCCTGCTGCAGCTCCATTTCTTCTTCTCCTCTCAGGCTCCTAAAGGAAGGCCTTGCGGTCCTTACATCCCTGCCCGGTGGCTTCCACGCTCACCACTCATGAACATGCTCTCTGGAAAATCATCAACCCTTGCTCCATCCATTTACCTTTCTCAGAACTCCTGCATCCACGTCCCTTAGGGCTGCATCCTGGTAAACGCAGCTCGCTCCTTCAAAAGCCTCAAAACCTGCTGGATCATCCGCAGAGGAAGCCTTAGGAAAAGGAAGGGATTCAGGGACTTTTTAGACTTTGACTAACAACAGTCAATTGTTTTTAAAGAATCCTCGCAGCCTTCTGTTTTCGAAGCCAGTGCCAGATGAGTTCTTACAGTGGGTCTCGTTTTATTTTCGCAATAATCCTGGACACAGCCATCGCCGCCTCTATGATACACCTGAGAAAAATTAGACTCAGAGAAATGGATACACTGCAGTCAATGCCATGAAGTCAGTAAGAGGCCCCAGTTCCCTGATCACACTGTTTTCTTCGCCGCATCACAGCTACGTCTCCCTTCCACAACCTGGCACAGTTAGGGAATGAGATGCCTTGTATAAATTAATTTTCCACGTAACTGAAGTTTACCAGCAAAACAGAAATTTTAAACAAAGGGTTTTTTTGAATTTTTTTTACAGATACATTTCCAAAAATGTGTTCTTTTTTTATTTACTTCTTTTTTTTAATGGCTTCGCCTGCAGCACATGGACGTTCCCAAGCTAGGGGTCCAGTCGGAGCTACAGCTGCTGGCCTACACCACAGCCACAGCAATGCCAGATCCAAGCCGCATCTGTGACCTGCACCACAGCTCACAACAATGCCAGATCCTTAACCCACTAAGCCAGGCCAGGGATCAAACTCAATCCTCATAGACACTATGTTGGGTCCTGAACCCATTGAGCCAATGGGAACGCCCCAAAAATGTGTTCTTATACAAATATTATAAACATAATTTAACTTCTCCTTAATGCACAGTCATACTAGGAATATCTATCAATATATTCTGTGCAAAAATAAGGTTCCATGTCTATTTTTTGTCTTTCTGCTTCCTCATTCAGCATTTAGACTCTGGTTAAGTCCTGGTAATATTTTTGGATTTTTATAACTATTTCATACTATATCTATTGTACTTTGGCCTTTCAAAAATTATTAGCTAAGAAATAGAATAGCATTAAGCACAACTTGGAAAATATAAGCCCAAGGCTCTGTGCAAGACTATCAAGAGTATTTTATCTTTGGTTATGTGCTACTTTGAGACGTATTTTGGAGGTTTGGGGGTTTCTTAAATTTTTTGTTGGGATTTTTTTTCCATCTGGTATATCTTGGGGCATTAATAAATATTTCACTAAGAAAGAATCACATGGACAAATATATCTGGACAATGTTGCGTGCTATTCCGTAGTCTTGAATATTCACAAGACATTTGAACTTTTTTAAAGCTGTAAAAATTATCCCAGTATTTTCCAAGCACACCTGATTGCAAGACCCTCTCCTATGTTACAAGAACCAAGTAGGAAACGCTCTTCCCCAAGTGTGACGTTGTTGTGAGACCAATCTCGGGATATGAAGGTTGTAAAAAATTCAAATCATAAAGAATCTTTTTCATGTTATGATCTTCCAGAGGAAAAAAGCAAACTTCACTACTGATACCATTTAAAACTTCCGGAGTTCCCAATGTGGCACCGTGGGTTAAGGCCCTGGCATTGCCACAGCTGCAGCCATGAGACCGTAAACATGTCTTCCACACTCCAGCACCAATTTCCTTATCATCAGGAAGACTAGCAGGGCACTGGCATGTCGCCTTCTCCCGGAACTCATGTGCCTCTCCCCGTTTTGCTGGTTCTAATGGGTGTCCTTTTGCTGTAATAAAACTGTTCCCCGAAGCACAGCACTTTCCTGAATTTCTGTGAGTCATTCCCGTGAATTACCAAACTTGAGAGTATACCAAAAGACCCGCAACTGGTAGGCAGCTTCTCAGAAGTGAGGGTGGCCTGGGGACCCCAAACTTGTGGCTGGGGTCTGAATCAAGAGGTAGCTTACAAAGGACGGTGCCGTCAACCTGCTAAGCCTGGCCTAACTGGGTAGCGCGTGTCACTGCAGCCGCCTGACAACTTAATGACACGGGGGTGGTTTAGGATCCCTAATTTACAGACAAAGAGAATGAGGCGCTGAGAGTCAGCCAGCTGCCTCGTGGAAGAAGCAGGTTGCAACGCAGGCAGGCCTGGCTCCAGAGTCCACAGCCTTATCCTCACCGCGATACTGCAGCAGGCGAAACAAAACAACATAAAACAAAGACAAAACCCAAGTGCAGACACATTCAACATTTTTTTTAATGCTTTATGTTTTTCTCAACCACATCTACTTGGAGAGCAATCTTCTTTAGCAATTAAATTTTATTGCATCTCTGCACGTCATTCCACCTAAATTTTCATGGGAACAATATTTTCTTTTTGCATTTATATTTCACTCCTTTTATGTAATATTTAAATAAATGACATAACTTCAGGTGCAAATGGCGCAAACCTATTTGGGAAAAAACACAATACTCTCTGTCTGCAGACAGGTCAAATAAGGAAGGCAAACGTGTCAGCATTTGCTAGAGTGGGGTCGAACTGTGAGTGTGTGGCACACCCAGGGCCTAGATGTAGGTACAGTTAAGAATTAGGGAGAGAGAATTCCCCTTGTGGCTCAGCAGGCTGTGAACCCCACTAGTATCCATGAGGATTCGGGTTTGATCCCTGGCCTTGCTCAGGGGGTCAAGGATCTAGCATTGTTGTGAGCTGTGGTGTAGGTCACAGATGCAGCTTGGATCTGATGTTGCTGTGACTGTGGTGTAGGCCGGCAGCTACGCTCCAATTTGACCCCTAGCCTGGGAACTTCCATGTGCCACAGGTGCAGCCATAAAAAGAAAAACATAATAAGAATCCAACTGCAGTGATTCTGGTCCCTATGGAGGCTCGGGTCCAATCCGTGGCTCAGTGCAATGGGCTCGAGGAACTCGAGTTGCTGCGCCTGTGGCGTAGGTCAGCAGCTTTGGCTTGGATTTAGTCCCTGGCCCAGGAACTTGGTGTGCCATGGGTAGGACCAAGGAAAGGAAAACAGTGACAGGCCTTTTGCCAATTTTTAGCTACTGAGCATTGCTGGAGAAAGGGTTCAACTTGCCCAAGCTATCCGAATCATTCCCAGATTTCTCCAACTGAAAAAACGATTTCTTCTGGGCAAGTATGATGTTTTATAATTTCCCCCTCAGCACGTTTAGATATCTTTGCATATATCTGCATCTTTAAACAACAGTCTCCTTAAAGTTACTATTTATCTGTTCAATCAACAAACATTGAACAGACAGTTTCTTACCTATTAGTACTGTGACCTTGAATAAAACACCTGCAGGGGCATGTGCTTGCCACGTTATCAATATGTTCTGAGAATCACCAAGGCAACGTTTTCCAGAGAAATATACAAATATGCCACCCACAAAATGGGAAGTAAACTCTTCAAAGAGGGAGTTGGGTTCCCATTAGAGTTTGAGAGGCATATTTGCATTATTTTATCAATAAAGGGATAAAAATGGGTATGGATTTCTGTGTCACAATTTGAAGTTAAAGTGAATTGAGCTGCATCTCTACTTTCAGGAGTAAATACAAGCAGTGTCACTGCAGCGTTAGCAATTTAGTTAAGCCTGCTGTCCTCCCTAGAGAGCCCATTTTAAAACCTCACCCTTCAAAAACAACCAAAATAAAAACAACAAAAAAGGGAGTTCCCATTGCGGCACAGCGGAAACAAATCCAACTAGTATCCATGAGGATGTGGGTTTGATCCCTGGCCTTGCTCAGTGAGTTAAGGATCCGGCATTGCTATGAGCTATGGTGTAGACCGCAGATGCAGCTCAGATCCCATGTTGCTGTGGCTGTGGTGTAGGCTGGCAGCTGCAGCTCTGATTCGATCCCTAGCCTGGGAACTTCCATATGCAGCAGGTGCAGCCCAGAAAAGAAAAAAAAAATCCCCCCTTCTTGATTAATTCCTCAGGTAGTAAAATCACACTGTTCTAAAATATTTGGACAGAATAAAAAAGCTCCACTAAGACCATAACCAAGATTTTCTACATTCCCAAAGAGCACGCCCTAATCTCCACAACCATTAAGGCTGGCCACGTCCTCCAGAAAACAGCTCCTCTCCTCATACTTGTTTCTCTAGATCCAGAGGCACAGAACCCACCCCAACGAAAGATCTGCATGCCAACCACCATCCTTGGCAGGATTCTCATGTTTACAGGACAGACTGCCTCCCTTTCACACGGCCCAGCAGAGCTGCACAAAGTAGCTGCTAGAGAGAGACCACAGGACAAGTCTGACCCAACCTGTACCACTCCCTATTTTGCATTTCACTCCTGTACTTCATGTCTCTATGAACTGCTCCTGGAACATTTAAAAGACACCCTGTTAAGTTCACGGCCTGCATCAATTCTGGGTTCAAAATTTGGCACTAAGGTGTCTTAGAATTTCATCATATTTGAATAAGAAATGGCACTTTTAGAAGCCCCCCCCCCCCAAAAAAAGGAAGGGAATCATGGAAGTCTTTTTAAAGGTTATGAAAACTCCTGGTCCTTTTCATAGACTAGCCTTTTATAGACCATATGCATTAGAAAGAGATGAAGTCATTATTCTCCATGAAACAAAAGCTTCATCCTCTTGGGGAGAAATTCTTGACTAAAAGCAAACTGATCCCTGGCCAAATTCGATCTACTGAAAATATATCCATTAACTATTCTGCTGAACCCCAACTTTGACCTGGCCCTACCATCTATTAAAACTGACTCACAATGAAACCCAAGGTTCCTGATTTAGAGGTCACTGGCCATATTCAAAACGGAAGTGAAAAGTTCCCTTTTTGGCTGGGTGCTACTTCTCGTTATGGCTGAAATGATGGTATGGACCACCGCTTGACTCCAAGACCTACCTGCATCTGCATCTTAATTACTGATTGTGCAGACTTTGACACACCTCTAAAGAGACAAGCTGGGGAATGGGTGGTACCTGAACTTCCTGTGGTAATCATTTTACAACATATACATGTATCAAATATTATGTTGTACATGAAAAGTATACAATGCTGTATGGCACCTATATCTCAATCTATTATTTCAGCTCTTTGTCAAAATTGGGAGAAAAAAATCAGGAGTTCCCACTGTGGCTCAGTGGGTTACTAACCCCAGTAGTATCCATGAGGATGTGGGTTCAATTCCTGGCCTCACTCAGTGGCTTAAGGATCTTGCACTGCTGTGAGCTGTGGTATAGCTTGCAGACGTTGCTCAGATCCTGCATTGCTGTGGCTGTGGTGTAGGTCGGCCGCTGTAGCTCTGATTCAGCCCCCAGCCTGGGAACTTCCATATGCCACAGGTGCAGCCCTAAAAAGAAAAAAAAAATGGGGGGAAAAATCAGCATGAGTGGTTGTGGTAGAGCGCCATGATGGCTGTAATGGGATTTAGAATCTCAGGACTTCAGAAGAACACTTATTTTTTTTAATTAGTTTTCGTTACTGTGGTAGCCCGCCCCCACAAGAGCCCCCAGTTGCTGGTCCTCACATCCTTGCTGAGTCTGGCATATTCTTCCACATGGCATAGGACAGACATGCGCAACCAAGAGGACGCTGCAGAAACGTCAGAGACTGACTTCCAAGCTACTGATGTCATAACAGACATCAATTTTTCCTGGATGACTCCGTCTAGAAGAAGCCAGGGGCCACGCTCTGAGGACACTCAAGTTCACGTGTGAAGAACAGAGGCCCCCTGCCAACAGCCATGTGAAGGTGCCATCTTGGAATCAGACCCTCATACCAGCGAAGCCTCCCGATGACCGCAATCTCACAAGAGACCCCACTCCAGAATCACCCAGCTAAGTGCCCCCCCAAAATCCTGACCCACAGAAACCATGAGAAAGCTACTTGTCTTAAACCTGGGCTTGGGGAAAACTTGGAAAACGAATTCAGTTACCAACAGAAAAAAACGATTGACCAGGGTAGAAACACATTTGGCCAATGAGTAAATACTCAAGTCAGATAGTAACCGATGGTAAAGACCCTTCTGCCTTCTCCTTCCTGATTCGTGGTGACCTCTGGTTTTTAGTGCTCTAACAAAGTCCCTGGGTTTCTGCCCAGACCTGGAGAGATGAGTAGCAAATTGAGTTGCGGGGACAAAAAGTATGGCTGATGACATGTGTTTAAAAGAGAAAAAAAAAAAAAAAAAAAAAAAGACAGATACACCATCAAGCCCAAATTGTTCTTAGTCCAAGTGGTATGAAAACCCCCCCAAAACATAATGTATTTGCAAAGGACATGAATCAAAAATGAATATTCTATTTGTACTTCAAAAGACATTTGATCCTTTATCTTAATTTCACCAGGTGAAGCCAATGCTGGACTCTGCTTTCATCTTATTCCATCCAGCCTAATGAATAAAAAGCAATTACATGTTCCACGGACAAGAATTCTTTATACTAAAGGGATTATGTGTGTTCATTTTCTTTCCTGAAGATGTAATTGGAAATTTTTTGGTTTCAGAAAATTCTCAGCACGGTCTCTCCAAAAATCCCAAGGTCTGACATTCAATGACATGCTCATCCATCTTCTCATTTATTTCTACCCCCAAACTTCATCAGTGCTGTGGTCCAATCTTGCAGACACCTGGCTTTTCTCTCCCCAGAATCTACACTAGGAAAAAAGATGGCAAAATATAAGAGGCAGTGAAGTTTCAAAGCCTGGCGACATGTGCTGAGATTTCCCTACTGCTGGCATTCTCTGAGGTTCTGCTCTGAATTTTCATTTTACTTCCCTCCTTAGCAGTGTCAGGTTCCATCCTGGTCTCACTTTACCCTTCATCCTGGTGGTTCCTAAACTTTTCAAGATAAAAAGGCCCTTGGAGGATTTCATGAAACCTCAGAATCATTGTTTCCAGAAAAGCACACAAAGAAGTTAAATTTTTCAGGACTTCCTATGGTGGCTCAGCGGTAACGGACCCAACGAGCATCCATGAGGATGCGGGTTCAATCCCTGGCATTGCTCAGTGGGTTAAGGATCCGGTGTTGCCATGAACTGTGGTGTAGGTCACAGGTGCAGCTCGGATCCGGGGTTGCTGTGGCTGTGACATAGGCCAGGCGCTATAGCGCCCATTCCATCCCTAGCCTGGGGACTTCCATATGCCGCAGGTGAGACCCTTAAAAAAGCAACATAAAAAAAGTTAAACTTTTCATACAAATTGTGAAGGTTCAGGACACTCCCATATGTGTGCCCTCCAGCTGAAAAACTGCAGCCGAATGTATGTTCCCTGGATGAGTTTAACTAGGGTCATGATTTCAGTCACCATTCAGGACTGTGTTTCCAGCCCATGCACCTATCACTGGCACCAACTTTATCTGCAAAGACCCAGGGGACATCATTGCTGAGAGGCCCTGTTCTTGAGCCAAACTCCAAAATCACCTTCTCTGTGTTCTCTCCTCAGTGGAAAGGACCAACATGCATCCGCGGGCCCACACGAGAAGACTAGTCCTCATCCATGACTTTCTGTTTTCCATACGTAACCTATGACTAGCTGATTCAGTCTTCTCAGATCCACTTCCTTCTTTTAACCTCAAATCTCCTAGTTTATGGCAACAGCCTTCTAACTCTTCTTCCTGCCTCCAGACATATCCCCTGTGAATGGGTCTGAATCCTAACCTACCACTTTCAAACCAAAGGGAGTGTTTCCCCACACCTCGAAAATAACCTTTAACCTATCCCCACTTCTTTTAGAAGAGTTAAAAGTCCCAGAGTGAGCGCCCCCACCCACGCTCTCAGAGTAAGACGTCACATTGCCCTCACAGGTGCCATGCCCTTTGTTGCTCTGCCCTACAAGGTAAACAACTCTTAAAAGCAATGCTTTTCATATTAAATTACAAAAGAATCAATGCGCTCGTTGTAATGTGTGACAATGCAAACAAGAATGAGAAGAATAATACTCCTCTCCCCATCACACCCACATGCTGAAGGAGAAGCGAGAATGGATTGTACTTTTCCATATACCTGTCTTCTGTGCTGTGCAGTGTCTGCACCTTGCAGGCACTCAGTAATTATCCTCTAACAAGTTGGGTGAGTCGTACGGAATCAAGACAGCCGACATCAGAAGGGGGGTCTGAGTTCACTCTAAGCCCTTGTGATTCAGAGCGTGGTCTGTGCGTCAGCAGCCCCCGTGCCACCCGGGAGCTACACTGAGAATGTGAGCCCCAGCACAGACCTAGAGCTTCAAGAGATTCCCAGGGGCACGAAGCAAATGAGGTTTGAGAAGCACTGCACTGCAGCACACTTCAGAGCAGGTGCCCAACCCGACCCACCACAGCCACTCCGCCTAGAAGATGCTGGGAGGAGTCATCTCTCTATGACGGAAAGCAGAGATCAAAAATTACACTGACCAGATTAGTTCATCCTGGAGAGGACTGCCATGGTTTTGGTTTGGGTGCTGAGCCAAAACCCTGCCATCTCTGGCAACTGTATTTAAATTTGGGGGTTTCCGGCGAAAGCTGGTCTTGAGTTATCAAGTAGATTCTGGAGCTCTAGCAGGAGCCACTAAAATCAGAAACTATCAACTCCTGCTTTTATCCAGGAAATGGGTTTCTTTTCATTATAATAATTGAAACGTAATTATTAAACCATCAACACTTTTCAAGTAAGACACACTTTGGAGGAGCTATTAATACATGTATTTTCTAGTACGCGGACTACAAGGCAAAATGGGAAACACGGCCACCAAGAGTTTGGTTGGGGGAAATGTAAATTGGTACAACCACTACAGAAAAGAGGACGGCGGTTCGTCAGAAAACTAAATATAGAACTACCACGTGACCCAGCAACCCACTCCTGGTACATACATGGACAAAACTACAATTCCAAAGGATACGTGCACCCTATGTTCACAGAAACACTACTCACAATAGCCAAGACATGGAAACCTAAATGTCCCCTGACAGATGAATGACTTAAAAAGATGGGGGATGCATATGACTCAGCCATGAAAAAGAAGGAAATAAGGCCATTTGCAGCAACGTGGATGCAGTTAGAGATGATCATACCAAGCGAAGGAAGTCAGAACGAGAAAGAAAAAAATACCATATAATATCACTTACGTGTGGAATATAAAATACGGCACAAATGAACCAACCTACAAAACAGAAACAGATGCACAGACACGAAGAACAGACTGTGGTTGCCAAGGGGGCGGAGGTGCAGTGGGATGGCTGGGAGTTGGGGGTTGGTGGATGCGCACGATTAGATGGATTGTTTAGTTCCATCGGTTTAGAATGGATGAGCAGTGAGCTGCCACTGAAGAGCAGAGGGAACCATATCCACCATCTTGGGATAGAACATGATGGAAGATAATATGAGAAAAAGAAGGTGTGTGTATGTATGACTGGGTCACTCTGCTGTGCAGCAGAAATTGGCACAACACTGCAAATCAACTATAGTTTAAAATTTCAAAAAAAAAAAGAGTTTGGTTTTTGGTTCAGTCACTGAGCTAACGTAGATAAATATTTAAATGCTCACCTGTCGAGTGGAGTAAGAATATTTACATGATCAGTGGTCACAGGATTAACGTTGTACTTCCTTCTTTTTTTTTTTTTTTTTTTTTTTTTTTTTTTGTCTTTTCTAGGGCTACACCTGCAGCACATGAAGGTTCCCAGGCTGGGGGTCACATCAGAGCTATAGCTGCCACCTACACCACAGCCACTGCAATACCAGATCCAAGCCTCGACTTCGACCTACACCACAGCTCACAGCCACACCGGATCCCCAACCCATTGAGGGAGGCTAGGGATCAAACCTGCATCCTCATGGATACTAGTGGCATTGTTTCCGCCGAGCCACAACAGGAACTCCTGTACCTCTCTTTTCTAACTTTTTTTTTTTGGTCTTTTTGCTATTTCTTGGGCCGCTCCCATGGCATATGGAGGTTCCCAGGCCAGGGGTCTAATCAGAGCTGTAGCTGCCAGCCTACACCAGAGCCACAGCAACGTGGGATCTGAGCCGCGTCTGTGACCTACACCACAGCTCACGGCAATGCCAGATCCTTAACCCACTGAGCAAGGCCAGGGATCGAACCCGCAACCTCAGGGTGCCTAGTCAGATTTGTTAACCACTGCGCCACGAAGGGAGCTCCCTTTTTAACGTCTTTTTCTCCTCGCTCTTGAGAGTCCACGCTTTCAAGTGAGGAACGAAGGCTTTGTCTCTGGAGAAACACGTTGTCTAAGGCAACTCCTGATTCCCACTGCGCGGTCACTAAAAGACTGAGGAATAAGTATCAGGCCTCCAGAAGCTCCCTCTGGCACTGACCAATGAGCCCTAATTGCTCTGTCCTGGGAAGAAAATCATTACCAAGCTCAGTTTCTCTGCAGGGGCCTCCGCTTTGGAGAGTCTCTGCTTTCTGCATCCCCAGCCCACCCCACCTGCAACACGCACCCAGCCCTAACTCGGTGCTTCTCCTTCTCTCTTCCTCTTTGCTTCCTACAAAGTCTAAGCTCTCCCATTGCAAGGACAAAGGGTGTTCCGGTGAAGGGTTCAGGACACGCAAGTCAGAAATAAAGCCAACGCTGGAAAATTTCTGCGTCAGGTGTTTTTTACCTGGTTGGCCCTCACTTCCCCTTTCATTCAATAAAGTTGAGATGTTGGGGATGTGGTTGTTCGGTTTTGTCCTTGCTCTTTTCTCTCTCTCGCCTCACACCTCTACTCCATCTGCTTCTTCAACTGACCCCTCAGATGAGTGTAATTGCTAATTTAATAGTCTGCACGATATTTGTGCTTTAAAAAAACTCACAAGGGGCAAAACAAAAGAAGGTGATGATAAACATGAAGAACACAACATTTAAGCAGAGGAAACCAAAGTGCTGCCTCCTGAGTGATGTGAGCTGCTCCTGAAGCAGGGGAAGGAAAAATGGGCAGAAGAGATCCCCGCTCGTTGCTAGAAACACCTGCAGGTCCTTAGGGAAGGCCTCCCTTAATGAGCTTTCTCGAAAGCTGTTTTCAGCCTAATTTTTTTTTTAATTCCTGTGTTTTAATTTACCTGTTTTCAAGCTGAATCTAATAAACTGTTGGTAGTAGGAAAAAGAGACAGTCCCCAATTTGATCATAATTCACCAGATTTAAACCAAAAAAAAAAGTTAGGATTAGAGGGAATTTAGTTCTTATTTTTGATAGTCACAAGAAACACATTAGCCACTTTAAATAGTTTTAGATCAGATTTAAAATGTGAAAAAAAAAAATTCTTTTATATGCCCAAGCATTTTGTTGAGTTACTTTTCTGGGCAAAATTTCAGGATTTTGGAGCATATTTAAAACTCCCATGACACCAATTTCATTTTCTTTCAGTTACTTAATTGACTTTAAAAAAAAATTGATGCCAGCTCTTACTTGGCAGAATCTATATATCATTCACAGCCAGTGCTTCACTTTCAAATATTCTTGGAATTAGAGTAAAATTGCCAGCTTTCACAAAGAAAAATTCCAGGATGCTCCGTTAAATTAGAATTTCAGACAAACAATAAACAAGTTTTTTGGTATAAGTATGTCCAAGGCGATACTTGGGATATACTTATACTAATGTATTATTGAAGTGACTTGAAACAACAGAAACGTTTTCTCTTACAGTTCTGGAGAATAGCATCTGAATCCAGGTGACAGCAGAGCCCCCGTCTTCAAAGGCCCTAGGGGAGGACCCCTCCTGGCCCCTTCCAGCTGCTGATGGCCCAGGCATTTCTTGGCTTGTGCTGCCTTCCTCTCGTCTCCACCTCTATCTTCACACAGCGCCCTCCTCCTAAATCTCCTTCTGCCTTTACAAGGACAGGAGTCACTGAATCTAGGGCAATTCGTAAATCTAAGGTGATTTCACCGCAAGATCCTTAATTCCACTGCATCTGCACAGACCCTTTTGCAAATAAGGCGACCTCGACAGGGACCAGGTATTCGGACATGAATATAACTCTTGGGGTCGGGAGGAAGGTCACCACCCAACCTGCTGCCAAGGAGGAGCGTGAGGACCTAAACAGCAGCTGAGGGTGATGAACTCCAAGCAGTTCACCGTCAGAAACAAAACCAAAGGAGGCAAATCTGCATGAGGTTCTTTCACCTGGTTCTCCCATCACCGGCACCAGATTCTTCTTTGGAAGAAGCATAGGAAGGCCACCCAGTCACTCCCTCAATAGACACTGATTGAGCTCTTTGTAGGTAGGCACCGGAGTCTGGGAATCCAGGGTAAGCCAAAACTTTTCCTTCTCAGGATTACTCTTGTCTCAGCAGCAAAACCCATTAACACTTCCTAGGAAATAAAAACAGAAGCTGGGTGATAGAGTCTAACCTTTTTCTTTGTGCTTAGTCTAGGTTCACTGGCTCCCGCGGTGCTGCGTGCAGAGGCCTGGCACCCGGCCCTTCAGATCGGAGCTCCTGGGGAAAACGCCTGGGACGCCTGCAGATGCGGCAAACCACGCTCCATCCAAGACTGCGGCGGCGGCGGTGGCCCAAGTGAAAAGACCTGCAGCACTGAGAGCTGGAGCCTGAGCAAGGCGCCTGTGCCCGCCCCGTGAGAGCCCGCCCCTGCCCCCCACCGAGAGCCTATGAAGCAGCCCCACCCCCACCCCGCACCTTGTTGGGCCAAGCGTCAGAGCTCTAGGGCCCTGTTCACACCTCTTCACTCTCTGATCCAAGAATAAAGCTTTCCTTTGCTTTCGAACCCAACTCAGTCTCCTTCTGTTGGCTAAAGTGACACCAGGCAGAGGGACACCTGTTGGGAAGCAACTCAAAAGGGTCGTTGAGACTTTCTAGAGATCAACCAATCAGTAACAACAGGACTGTCATACAACATAAGTGCAAGCAAGGAGATAAACAGGCGACGTGGCAGTGTAACAGGGCAAATGACACCGGGTTTTGGTCTGTTTGTGGCCGCACCCAAGGCACATGGAAGTTCCCCGGCCAGGGATTGAATCCGAGCCACGACAGACCCCAGCTAGGGCAGTGGGACTCTTAACCCGCTGCACCACAGCGGGAACTCCCAAGACCTGGTGCTTCGGAAAAGGACCTCAGAAGAGGTGACGGTAGATGAGAGCCAAGGGGTGAGGGTGAACCAGGCTTACGGAGATTCTCCTCGAGAAACCTTCCAGAACAAGGAGTGATGGGTTTAAAGGGAGTTGGGAGGGAATCACTGCGCTCTCCATAGAGGTGGATGCCACAGTGGCCAGAACACAGTGGCCAGGTAAAGAAGTGGTACAAGGATGGGTCTGAGGAGGGTAGCTCCTGGGCACTGCCAGGTCTTGTGGGACTTCTCATGGTGGGGAGTCTGTACTTGGTTCTGTGTGATGAGATTTGATTTATATATTTAGCATTCAATTCTACCCTGTGAGAAATGACTTAGCCAAGCTAAGAGCACCTCAGACAGAAGGTCATTGTAGGGAGTTCCCACTGTGGTTCAGTAGGTTAAGAACCTGACAAGTATCCATGAGGATGCAGGTATGATCCCTGGCCTGGCTCAGTGGATTAAAGATCCAGCACTGCCATGAGCTATGTTGTAGGTCGCAGACAAGGCTCAGGTCCAGTGTTGCTGTCACTGTGGCATAGGCCAGCAGCTATTAGCTTTGATTCAACCCCTAACCTGGGAACTTCCATATGCTGCAATTCCAAAAAAAAAAAAAAAAAGTAGGAGTTCCCATTGTGGCTCAGTGGTTAATGAATCCAACTAGGCACCATGAGATTGTGGGTTCAATCCCTGGCCTCGCTCAGTGGGTTAAGGATCCGGCGTTGCCATGACCTGTGGTGTAGGTTGCAGACACGGCTCGGATCCCACATTGGTTGCTGTGGCTCTGGCGTAGCCTGGCAGCTGCAGCTCTGATTCAACCCCTAGCCTGGGAACCTCCATATGCTGTGGGAGCAGCCCAAGAAATGGCAAAAAGACAAAAAAAAAAAAAAAAAAAAAAAAATAGAGGTCATTGTAGTAGCCCAAGCAAGAGATACAGAGTGCTGTGAGAATGTTGAGAGGTCATTTACAAGTCCAATGATCAGAAGCCACTTCTACATTACAGGCTTATGGTAAGAGAGAGTGATGGGTGGCACCGCCAGTTCTAGGGCACACATCTTCCCAGACAGAAACCCAGCCTTGCTTGCAGGGAAAGTGTGACCTTGTAAGGCCTGGACAAGGGGAAGGGAATGAACTGATAAAAGCAACCTCTGGGTCACAGCCACAAAAAGAAAGAAGCTGGCTTTTCATGTCCTCTTTCTCTTCTTTCGAGGGCCGGGAAGTGGGACCCTGAAAGAAGCTGCCTCTGATATGGAGAAAGAAGTCACAGGTTGATGATGGCCAAGCTGTCCCACCACCCAGGACCTTGGATGGTCTCGTTGACCAGGACATGCGACCTGCCCTGGACATTCTGTTATGTGGTAGGAACAGGGTCCTGCCCCATTTCAACCCTGATACTTGGGGTGTTTTCTGCTGTAGCAGCTCAGCTTGTACTTAACTAATACTCTTGGGAATGGAGCCAGAATCCGAAACTCTGCTTTCCCCTAACCCGAATGTCCTGTGCCTCCGCTCTCTTTCTTACCTCCTGACAGGACACGGGTTCCCCTGCTCTCTGTGACAGTGAGGGCTGGAGCAGAGGGGATCACGAAAGCCATGCTGATGGAAAAGCTCCGTCTTCACAGAGTCCAAAGCAAAAACGAATCCTTGTTTCACAGAGGCATGTGCCTGGTCCAATGCGTGAAATACCACCTCAGGTGCACAAGAGTATGGGTGTTCGCTGCTTAAATATTTTACACTAAATAATATGTGATTACACAGGTGCTTCATGTTCAGACTCAAGTTAGAGGTGGATATTTAACATCTGCCTGGGAAGTCTATTGCCTAGAATTCCTGGATCGCAGAACTTACAACACTGACTGTAAAAAATAAACATTTAGTGAAAGGAAGTATATAAATTATGTAATTGCATACTTATTTTTTCTTTATTCTTGGCTTAAATGCTAAGATGAAATGCTTCTTTTTGGTTAACTTTAGCTGTATTCAGAGTATACACAAGTTACAGTTACCTTCTATGTTTAGGATTTTATTTTATTGCAAGTAAATTAACCCCCCCCTCCCACACACACACCTACTCCATCTCTGCTTCTAGGATGGGAACAATAAGAATGACAAGAATCCATTATGACTGGGTCACTGTGCTGTAGAGCAGAAATTGGCGCAACTCTGTAAGTCAACTATACTTGTATTTTAAAAATTTTATTTAAGGAATTATCTTTTCGAAAACACGGAAAATAACAACATTTGGGATACTTTAAGGTGCACTTTTTTTTTTTTGGTCTTTTTGTCTTTTTAGGGCCACACCCATGGCACATGGAGGTTCCCAGGCTAGGGGTGGAATCAGAGCTGCAGCTGCCAGCCTACGCCAGAGCCACAGCAACGTGGGATCCGAGCCGTGTCTGCCACCTACACCACAGCTCACGGCAACGTCGGATCCTTAACCCACTGAGCGAGGCCAGGGATCGAACCCGCAACCTCATGGTTCTTAGTCGGATTCGTTTCCACTGAACCACAACAGGAACTCTTTTTTTTTTTTTTAACTCAAATGAATTTATCACATCTGTAGTTGGATAATGATGGGAACTCTTAAGGTGCATTTTTAAATCTCTATTTTAGTTTCCATTTGATTAAATAATAGATAATGTTCTGTCAAATATTTTTAATTATTAAATATAATAAAATGAATAAATATAATGAAGATATTTTCATTTAATTATGCCAACGTCTGACTACAAATGAACCCTTAAATATCTTTGTCAAGTAGAATCTTCCTCGAAGGATAGCTCCATGTCTAATTAATATTTGTAAAATGTTTACCCAATGTTCACATTTATAGTTGAAAAGCATCTTTGTGTGTTGCATCCAATCTTAAAGGTATTGTTATCATTCATTTTTTATAACATAAAAACTCAATGAGGTTATATGAATTGCCCAAGTTCACCCGTTTAGCAAACACAAAAAGACTGGGCTTCAACCAAGATCTTCCAATTTCATGTTCAGTGCTTTCAATACTCGACACCCTGCTTGGCATCTAGAAAGGCCCAGCTAATGAAGCCTCTTGTCCCTGGATAATCGGTTGTAAGTAAAGTAGGAAATGCTATGCAGTTATTGACTATATTTTCCATTTGTTAAAATCTTCTTAGGTTATATAATAAGGAATGTTATGGGTTTTTTTTTTCTTGGCCACACCCACAACATGCAGAAGTTCCTAGGTCAAGGATCAAACCCGTGCCATAGCAATGACCTGAGCCACCGTCGGATCCTTAACTGCTAAGCCACCAGGAAATTCCCTATAATAAGGAATTTTAAAATATGTACATAATTGTATTGGGGAAATAACAATTAATAAAAAAAGTTTTAAAAATGTACCTATTTGCTATATATATAAAATATATTTGCTATATATATAAAACATAAATATATAGTAATATAAAATATAATACATTCTATAATGTATTTTTACATAAAATATAATGTACATATATAATATTTTAATAATATAAAATACTATACATATAATGTGATATATATATATCAAAAAGAAAGTATGTTCTTTCTCCCCAGTCTTAACCTCCTCCTTACTTTGGCTTCTTACAACTACTCTGCCACCGTAAGAATCCTGAGAACAGTGGAACAGAGACAACTTTCTCCCTTCTTCCCATCTCTCCACCTCACTTCTCCCATGAAACATCCCGCCTGTCCCCACTCAGGTGCTGATCCCCTGGCTCTTCCAGTTTGCTCAGGCACTAACCCCAATCTGGCTCCTTGTCCTTTGCCACCCAGTTGTTACCTTAGTGTGTCGTCCATGCACTCGCGTACTAGCTGTTCTCAAGGGCTTGCCCTTCCACTGAATCCGTTCCCTTGGGGCTGATTCTCCTGGTTCACGTTCCCTGCCCCCAGCTTCCAGAGACCAGCATTAGTGCAAAAAGTTACAGAGCTGTGGCAATGTATTCGCTGTGAATTCCCAGTATCTAATCTTAGCTGGACCCACCACTATCCTTTTTTTTTTTTTGGCTTATCTGACAAAACAACAACCACCCCACAATAAGCATTTGCTGAGCACTTTCCTAATGCCCACTGTTGTGCTGTAATTTTAGGATACAAAATAAATAAGATAGGCTTCTTGGAGGAATTCAGAGTCCTATATATGGACCAAAAACTTCTTTGGAAAACTTCCCACGTTCATTCCTTCCTTTCATTACCCATTTACCAAAAACCAAAAGTCTGACAGCACTAACCTGAGTGTCTCCAGAAGGCTTCCACCCCATCCTGAATGTCTGTGCGAGTCAGTTCTCCAAAGAAACAGAACCGCTAGGATATGTACAGAGAGAGAAAGAGATGTAATTGAAGGAAGCGGTTCACCCAACCATTGGGCTGGCGCGGCCAAATCCTGCCAGAGAGGAGTTCCAGTTGTGGCTCAGCAGGTCAAGGACACAGCATTGTCTCTGTGACGATGCACATTCGATCCCTGGCCTTGCTCAGTGGGTTAAGGATCCAGGGTTGCCAAAAGCTGTGGTGTAGGTTGCAGATGCAGCTCGGACCCAGTGTTGCCATGGCTGTGGCATAGGTGCCAGCTGCAGCTCCAATTCAACCCCTAGCCCGGGAATTTCTATCTGCCACAGGTGCGGCCCTAAAAAGAAAATGAAAAGAAAAAGAAAAAGAAAAAAATAGAGTACCTCAAAGAATAAGCATGTAACTCTAGACATCTATGTAAGTAGAAAGACGCAGAAAAAGAGAACAGGCATCGCCTGTCCTGAAAGTCTTAAGATCTTGAATGTTAAGGAGAAGGCTGGCTTGCACAGGAAGATTCAAGAATTGCTGAGCTCCCCAGAGACGCAGTTAATTTGCCTCTCAGTTTTGAAGTTAGCGTGATAATCAGAATGAGAAAAAGTTCACTCCCAAATTGTTCTAGAAAGGGAACTATTAGATAACTTGAGAGCAGGAAATGTGTTCCATAACCTCACACACACCCAAATTAGTTGCGGAAGTAAGGCAAAGGGATATTTATGAATGCTTCGGCAAAATGAGACCATTTTACTCAACCCATTCTGTTTCAGGGGATGTGGCTTGAAATAGCTAGAGCTTTGCGAATGAATAATTTATGAAAGTTCCAGTACCCTTTGAATAACATTTCAACTGAAGTCATTCCTGAATAAGAGGAAAAAGAAGGACTCACTTCAAATTCCTCTAATTTCAGCATGAATTATCAGAGTTTTGATTTAAGGTAATCTAATAACCATTTTAGTTCATTGCACCCGTCTCAAATAAATCCCTGCTTCTGTAGCCAAAGTACTGCAGAGAAGGCCAAGTTCAAAGAAGCTTTGCCTGAAGAAGCTCAACGAAGCCAAGTCCTGGTTTAAACCCATTTTATAAAATTTAGTTTTATATGCATTTGTGCATTTCTTTTCTAAAATACATTCTTATTCTAGATCAAAAGAGAAGACTTAAATACAAACAAGAACTAAAGTTGGCAAATCATGCCAAAAAAAAAAAAAAAGGACTATCATGTTTACTTATTGTGTCAAAAAGAATCTCTTTTCATGTCAATGACATTCTCATTTGCAAGCTTGTGCTCTAACTCATATATTGGAGTTGCATAATTAGAATATTATCATTGATTTCAAATTAGGTCTAACAGGCCTGTGCCTAAGAAGTGAACAGAATAGAGCTGGACTAAAACGGATATTCTATCTGCTGAAAACTAAAGAAAATCATGCCCCAAATAATATAGCAATCAGTCAGGTAACAGTCTGCATTCTAGATGCATTTAAACATCTCATGCTTAACAGCTCACATCTCTCCCCCGGGTTTAGGCAATTTTTTCCATCCGTGCTAGCTCTGTCTCTCGAACCTTCCTATCTCACCATACTGAAAATACTGCATAAAGTTGAATTTGTTTACATGCATATTTACCTGTCTAGATTATGGGAATTCCTTGAGGTACAGACTATTTTATTCACCTCTCGATCCCCAGGACCGAGCAAACTGTATGCTGAAAATCATTTATGAGTTGAAGAGCCATTTCTATATTTGTGGGGAGGGGCGTGAGCACCCAAACAGAGTTCCTGAAAAATGTGGGTAGCCAACGCATTCATAACGAAAATCACTTCTAGAACATCTGCTAGTTGCTTCTTAGCGGGCTGTTGTTTTCTTTTGCACTGTTTTGATTTTTTTTTTATTATGTGTTCCTCCCACATGAAGGTTGTTAATACTGGGTTTCTTTTTTTTTCTAATTTTTTTCAGCTTTATTGAGGTATAACTGACAAATAAAAATTGCATATATTGAAGGTGTACGACTCGATGTTTTGATATGTGTCCACACTGTGAAATAATGACGACAACCAAGCTATGTAACATATCCATCATCTCACAGTTACTTTTTTTTTGCTGGGAATACCTAAGGTTTACCCTCTTAGCAAATGTTATGTAATACAGTGTTGTCACCTATGTGATACAATGTTCTTCGTAGATCTCAGAATGTATTCCTCTTGCACAGCTAAAACCTTGTACTCTTAAACTAACACTTCCTTCCTTTCCCCAACTCCCCGCCCCTGGCACCCACCATTCCGTCTGTGTCTTCATGAGTTAGACTATTTTAGATTTCTCATCTAAGTGAGATCATGCGGAATTTACCTTTCTGTGTCTGGCTCATTTCACTGAGCCTAATTCCCTCCAGATTCATCCATGTTGTCACAAGTGAAGGATTTCCTTCTTTTTTAAGGCTGAATAATATGCCACTATATATATTACATTTTCTTATCCATCCATCTGTTGACAGACATTTAGGTTGTTTCCATATGTTGGCTACGTGAATAAGGCTACAATGAATATGAAAGTGCAGTTATCTCTTGGAGAACCTGATTTAATTTTCTTTGAATATATTCTCAGAAGGGAGCACAAGATAATATAGCACCGACATAAAAAGAGACATACGGAACACTGGAACAGAAGAGAGAGTCTGGAAATCATTTCACCCATTTATGGTCAATTGATCTTTGATAAGGGTGTCCGGAACAGCAATGGGGATGGGAGAGTCTCTTTAATAAGTGTTTTGGGGGAAACTGGACAGCCAAATGCAGAAGAATGAAATTAGACTCTCACCCCACACCACAGACAAAAATCAACTCAAAGTGGATTATCCGCTTTAATGTAAGCCCCACAAACCATAAACCACCAGAAGGAAACAGGGAAAACCTTTCTGACTTTGACCTTGGCAATAATTCTTGGGATATGACACAAAAAGCATGGGCAAAAATAGCAAAAATAAAGTGGGATTTGCATCAACCCGAAATGCTTGTGCTCATCAAAGAACACAATCAACAGAGTGAAAAAGCAGCCCATGGAATGGGAGAAAATAACTGCAAACCATATATCTGATAAGGAGTTAACATCCAAAATATATAAGGAATTTAACAACTCAATAGCGAAACAGTAATAACAACTTAACAATGGGCCAAAGATTTGCAGTGACATTTCTAAGGTGACATACATATGACCAACAGGTGCATGAAAGGTGTTCAACAGCATCACTTATCAGAAAAATGGAAACCAAAGCCCCAACGAGACACCTTGCCCTTGTTCAAGTAGCTTTCATCAAAATGACAAAAGACAACAAATGTCGGCAAGAATGTGGCGGAAAGAGAATCCTTGTACACTGTAGGTTAGAGCATAAATTGACACAGCTCTTATGGAAAACTATGGAGGTTCCTCAAAAAAATTAAAAATAGAACTACCATATGTTAGTGCTGGGTGTTTTGGTTTTTTTTTAAGACTAGAGAACAATTTATCCCTGAAAACTTCTCAACTCAGTTTCAGTCTCTCCATCACTCCTGGGAATGCAGCCAGGCTCTGCCCCAATCCCATTCTGTCTGATTGGACCACTGCCCTGTGCATAGCTACATGTCAATTCTCATTTGCAATGAACAATTCACAACTTGTAACCAAGTTATTTTAGCAGCTGTTCCCCCCAAAGAGTCCCCCAAAATAACTGCCAACAGTGGCTCCTGTGACCCTCCATGCGATTATCTGCTCTTCATTATTCTGTGTTTTAGTTACAAGCCAGCCCAACTGAATAGAAAATAAGTGAAAGGAAAGAGAGAGAAGCCTACCTTATGGCAAGACTCCTTGCCCAGGGCTTTGCTACAAAGCTCCATGCAGACCTCTTGTAACTTGGGACCTCGCCTTGTCTTTTCAGCTGGAGGCAAGAATTACAAAGATGAGGTCCTGGTAATGAGAAGAGGCTGCTGGTCCACCGAATTCAGATACAGAAGCTCTTACGTGAAAGAATCTGGGGAGTTCCCGTCGTGGCGCAGTCGAAATGAATCTGACTAGGAACCAGAAGGACGGGGGTTCAATCCCTGGCCTTGCTCTGTGGGTTAAAGATCCGGCGTTGCTGTGAGCTGTGGTGTAGGTCGCAGATGTGGCTTAAATCCAGCGTTGCTGTGGCTGCAGTGTAGGCTGGTGGCTTAGGCTCCAAATAGACCCCTAGCCTGGGGATTTACATATGCCGCAGGTGCAGCCCTAAAGAACTCCCCCCGGCCCCCCTCAAAAAAAAATCTGGAAATTAAAGCCTTGGTCTATTCTATATCCTAGGAACGTAATCTCACCAACCCACACTGCCTCTCTAAGGCCTTGATTCTGGATTTAGTTGGCTTTCCACTTCCACACCTTCTAATTGTGGAATTTCCTTTCATTTGCGTTCTCCTCGGGTCCAAACGCTGATGAAACTAACACATATGGTTTCTAGGATTTTGAAACTGAGCTTCCTTGGCCAGAAGCTTCTTGCCGAGTAAACCAGTCACTCTCTCCTGTTTTCATTGCCCGAAATAGATAGGGCTGGACCCAGGGTGGCAATTAACGGATACAGATTCCCTTGCATTCTCTCTTCTGCACGAAGACAAGACAGAAATCCTCCCCTGGCAACTGCAGGCTGGGTATCAATTTTCCACGAGCTCAGCACATTCCAAGCTAATGGACTTTGGAGACTGGAGTCCAGGGTTAACATATTATTTACATCTCAGAGGTAACCTGACTTTCCAAAACTTGATTGAAAGGTTCACATTTTTGGAAGAAAACGTGCCCACGGCTGCTTCAGGAAAATTTACAGAAAGCGGTCTTTTCAAGCGGACACCCTTCCATCTCGGAGCAAAGGCAGCTGGCAGGAAGGCCCCGGGACCCAGAGACAAACACATCCATGCTGATAACAAAACCACCAGCCCGGGAGCTGGACTTCTTCTCTAGCCCCTTGAACACATAGGCTTTTCCCTGCCTCTGCCTTTCTGCCAAGAAGCTTAGCTCTCAAAAAACTATTTGCTGAGAATTCCTGTCGTGGCTCAGCAGTAACAAACCTAACTGGTATCCAAGAGGGCGCAGGTTCGATCCCTGGCCTCGCTCAGTAGGGTCAGAGATCTGGCACTGCAGTGAGCGGTGGTGTAGTTTGCAGATGCAGCTCAGATCTGGCATTGCCACGACTGTGGCACAGGCTGGCAGCTACAGCTCTGATTCCACCCCTAGCCTGGGAACTTCTACATGCCTCAGTTGTAGCCCTAAAAAGACCAAAAAAATTTTTAAAAAAAACTATTTGTTTTTTGCTTCTGGGTCAAGTGGTACTTTAGCAGGTCTGAAACTTTTCCATATCCAAGAAATCAGAGGTAAGGATATTTTAACTATCTTTGTCCAACTTAAAAATACAGTGTTTCTTCCAGGTTTATTGAGCTATCATTGACATATAACATTGGAATGGCTTAAAGCATACAAGATAATTTCAAAGGTATATGTCTTAATGTATTAGATATATATTTCTGTCAGTAAAATGATGACCACAATAAGTTGAGTTCGTATTCTTCACCCCCTACAGTTATAAATTACTTCCCTTGTGAGATAAATTTTAAGATTGACTCTCTTGGCAAGTTGTAAATACGTAATAAAGTACTGTTACCTGCTCGTTTGCTCTCTGCTCAGGTGTTGTGAATGCAAGTCTCTACACGTTCATCTGTATTTCCACGCTTACTGTATTTATCAAGCACCTGCCACCATATCCAGGCAGTGTTCTAGGGCCCTGGGGATATTATAAGAAATAAGAAAGGCAAAGTTCATGTTCTCATCTCTTGTTTGAGAAAAAAAAAAATTCATAACATCATTTTTTATTATTATGAAATGATGAGCCTTATACAGAAAATAAACTTTCTTTGTAACATCTTATAAAGAAAGTAAACTAGGGATGGGGACGGAGCCTGACTGGGGCCCCTTTTGTGAATTCAAGCTGAGAGCTGGATGACAGGATGAACTAGCAGTGGCAAGACTGGGAGCGGAATATTCTAGACAGTGGGTATGGCAAGTTCGACAGGCCCTGGGTTCTGGCGCGTCTGTGTCCTGGTTGAACAGGAAGACGGTCACCGTGAACAGGAGAATGCCCTTATCAGGTGGAAGAGGAGGCCGAAATGAAAATACGGAAGTCCTTAAAGCCACGGTGAAGAGTTGGGGTTTTACTCCAGTGGGAGAGGGAAGGCCTTCCAACAGGTTAGGACGTTTAGTTGTTTTCTTTAAGGTTTCTGGAAGTACAGGTGATTTAAAGTTGTGACCCTTTCCGCTGTACAACAAAGCGACCCCATCATATGTGTACACACATCCATTTTCTTTCCGATTCTTTCCCCACATAGGTTATCCCAGAATATTGGATAGAGTTCCCTGTGCTGTAGAGCAGGTCCCTTGGACCAATCATTCCATGTACCTCAGCGTGGATATGCCAATCCCTAACCCTCAGTTTATCCGCCCCCCCCCCCCACCTATCTCCTTTGGTAACCATAAGTTTTCCAAATTCTGCGAGTCTGCTTCTGTTCTGCAAAGTTCATTTGTACCTTTTTGTACATTCCCCATATAGGTGACATCATATGATGTTTGTCTTTCGCTGTCTAACTAACTTCACTTAATACGATCATTTCTTGGTCCGTCCATGTTGCTGCAAAAGGCATTATTTCATTCTTTTTATGGCTAAGTAATATTCCACTGTATATGTGTACCTCATCTTCTTTATCCATTCCTCTGTTAACTGACATTCAGGTTGCTTCCATGTCTTGGCTCTTGTGAATAGTGCTGCAATGAACATTAGGGTTTGTGATTTTTAATTACCACTTTTGCGGTGGAGAATGGGTGATAGAGGTAAGAATGGAAACAAAGAAACCACTTAGAGTCTGTTGCCCATTCCATAGGGGAGACAGCAGCAGCTTGCCCAGGTGGAAAATAAAGGGTGAATAAAAGTAGATTGATTTGAGAATTTGGGGGAGGTAGAGCTGCCTGAACTTGGTGATGAACTTGGCACACAAGGAGTAAAAAAAGTAAGGACTCAGGTAAGCATTTACTAGAGATGACAAGACATGGACTAAACAAAGAATGGGCTTGGTTTGCGGAATTAGGACGTATGCTGCGGACAATTTAATTGTGGGATTCCTGTTAGACATGCAAGTGGAAAGTCAAACAGGCAGATGTTCAGGCAGGTATGGCTCTCCAAATGGTGCTCAGAAATTCGTCAGGTCAGGAAGGAACACCCTTTCACTGCAGAAGATATCTGCCTCACTTACTGATCCAACGTTGAACCCCTACTGCGTGCCTGACGCTGCTCCAGGTGACAGGAATCTAGGTTTAGGAGGTGACCATTCTCTCATAAAAAAAGACCATCTAATGGGAAGACACAAACAATACACAAACAACCAAGAATATACCAAACAGTGATACACGTCATGATAAAAATAAATCACGGTCACGACCCTCATGACACATGATGGATGATGACTTTAAAGTGTGATCTGGGAATGCATATTTGGGGAAGTGTAGGAAGAGGATTAATATTTTAGCAATAATATTTAGAATGGGCAATCAGGAGTTCCCACGTAACAAATTTGACTAGTATCCATGAGGACGCGGGTTTGATCCCTGGCCTCGCTCCATGGGTTAAGGATCTAGTGTTGCCGTGAGCTATGGTGTAGGTTGCAGATGATCCTGCATTGCTGTGGCTGTGCTGTAGGCCAGCAGTTACAGCTCCGATTCAACCTCTAGCCTGGGAACCAGCATATGCTGCAGGTGCAGCCCTAAAAAACAAACAAACCAAAGAAAAAAAAAAAGAATTGGCAATCCGTCCTGTTACCTGGTATGGGCTTTCAGGTGAAACACGGGTGCTCAGGAAAGAACTTGGAAATTATTCATAAGCAGAAGAAATAAAAAGATATCCTGCCACAATTTAACACTCAGCCTAACAAGATTATCAGAACTCTTTTTCAAGTTTGTATTACCCCCCCACACCCCACCTCTTCGGTTCTTTTTATGCTTCCAGACAAAGAAACGAAACAATAAAACATTTTTATCTGCTTTTATAACCTGATTCTGTGTGAAAATACCCAGAGGGAACTTCCATTCCTTTTTGCCTTAAAATTCACTGATATTGCTTCTCTCTCGTTTCCTTCTCTTACTCCTTGATGCTTAATTTCTTTCTCTGCAACCAGTAGCATTTCTATCCCTGAGAGAAGGACAAAGGTCAATGCTAAAATAGTTGCGTCTGTGAGTGAGAAAAGTCACAAAAGGTCTCAAACCAACCTTGGCAGCTGTTCCTCCAAAGTCAAAGCAGAAAGTGAGAGGAAAACCAATAATATGGAAGCTGATATGAATCTGAGCCTTTTATCTACCTCGGGAAGAACCATATCGTCAGGTATTGGAACACTGAGCTTCTGAAATCACATTTTTACAATCAGCTTAAAATAGAATATTCCAAAGTATAGAACAAAGAAAGTTCTCCTGTGGGACTCCTATTCGATTTTTGATAATAATGTTGTTATGATGAATTTTCACTTCCAAAATAAAAAAGCTAATAAATGCCCATCCTCCTGCAAAGCTTGCAAGCCCATCCTTACTCTCAGTGCTGCACAGTCTATGAAAAAAACACAAAAATAAAACTCCTACAACCTCACTAATCCCCTACAAATCTCCCTCCCCGTAAAACACCAGCAACTAATCACTGGCTTACGTAAAATGCAAATCACAGTTTAACTCTCAAATCAAAGTAGGTTAAAATGATCTTTCTGGTCAAAATTAAATCAGACTATATTGAAACAGCTCCTACACCAATTCCTAGCACCAAATCTTCACTTGTAAAGTTATCATGTAATTCCATAATTTTCCTCTTGGGAATGGGTTTCCCACCAATTATCCAAGTTACAGACATGATTAAAAAAATCAGAATCAGATTGTGATCATTATAAGATGGAAAGATGGAATGCTAACCAAGAAGTATACAGAACGGAGTACAGCAGAAATTATCACAACTTGGTAAATCAAATATACTTCAATAAAACTTAAAACTTTCTTAGGACTAGGAAAAAAAGGGAGAAATTAAACAAAATTATAATGTTCCACTTAATGAAGATCATATCCTTTGCAAAGTAAAATTTATACTTCAGTATGGATGGCAGTATTTGCACTTCAAAGTTTAGATTTACTTTGAAAAGTCAAAAGGATAGATTCTCCACAAGATCTTTTGCAAATTTCTTCCATTTTTCCTAATACCCCCAACACAACTAGAAAAAGAGAAATTTTCTTTCTACCAAATATTTGTCTTCTGGCAAACATCTCTGTATTTCCCATTTTTCCGCTGTACCTACTAAAACGACAATATTCTTTTACTTACTTCTTCTGGCCTAAGCATGCCAGCTTTAAAATAACACTGAAAATAAAATAAAATAACATTGAAGCACTGCTCTTAGAAGGCATTTTGTTAAGATGATGAAGCTATAGGAATATGAAATAGAATCCATTCCTATTTGATAGCAAACGAAGGAGAGACGACGACAATAATTCTGAAGGACCACTAATCTGCCACTTGACAATATTAATATACTTAAAGCCCAAGATGTTTAGTAGTCAATGGACATTAAGTAGATTAGAAAATCATCATGTTGTTTCATCCTTTTTTCCTTTCATTAAAAATGTGTGAAATCCTGCCAAGTGAAGACAGGCTTTTAAAGCTGCCTATGAGGTCTTCAAAATGAATCAATCAGCCTATTAATATCATTTCCAAGTTGTTGTGGTTTTTTTTTTTTACTCTAATTTTTTTTCAAAGTGTATTCCTTCAAAACTGAACCTGAGTTTTTCTGAAAGACTCCTAACTTCAATGAGAGAATTGGAAAAACATAGTTTGTAGCTACATTTTTTCAATTGTCTCAAACTCGAATTGCCTAGTTACAAACTAGAATCCTATAGTTTGTAGTTAAGACGCAGCGACAATAAATGATTTGGCACCCAGGTATCTGCAGGAAGGAGATGCCGGGCACTGAGAAGCAGCAGTCTGCAGCCCCATAGGCATGAGCCTATTTTAGACCAAGTGGAGCCACTAGTCTAGAACGACCAGCTCTCACTGTTGGCAGGATGGTTCAGCTTGCTCAGTGGAAGAGCAGAAGCACTCTTGAAAAATCATCATCATTTCTATGAATCTGCCCTCCAGTGTCTCATGGGACCACAACGAAATCTAAAAGATCTTGGGCAAACATTATGAAACAGCATTTGTCATCTTTTAAAAGGTATTAATATAGGGAGTTCCCACTGAGGCACAGTAGGTTAATGATCCAGCTCGTCTCTGCGGAGGCACCACTTTGGTCCCCAGCCCAGTAGAGTGGGTTAAGTGTTGGGTGCTGTGTTGCAGCAGCTGTGGTTGTAGGTTGCAGCTGAGGCTCAGATTCAATCCCTGGCTCAGAAACTTCCACATGCTGCAAAGGCGGCCAAAAAAGAAAAATAAATAAATAAAATATATTAATATAAACAAATCTAAAATCCATTCAATAATATAACTACTTAAAGGTCAGTTACGATCTATAATTATCTAAAAATTCCCTGGCTAACACAGCTTTCCCCAACAGTGGGACCCATGTTTTTTGGGGAGAAAAGCCAATATGCTAACATTTGGTTAACTCAACAAATATTCATTGAATACACCACTACATGCAAGGCAGAGTGTGGAATTAAGTGTGGAAGATACAAAAGTGACATTGTCACACTGTTCACAAAATGTCTCATGGGAGGAGTTACACTGAAGCATCTTAGAGAAGAGCTTTTACCTGCGCCTTTGTGAGCGTGTAAAGTCTTCTGGTTGGAAAACAAATTGTCAAAAGGCATTTCAGCTGCTTTACCAACATCAGGCTGGTACTCACACGACCATTCCTTCTTCAGCCACCAATGTGAGAACAGAAAGATCTGGGCAGCGAGCCTGAGCTATGCTTTTTGAAACATTATTTATCATGGCACCCAATTTTATTTCTTTCTGCAAAATTTTAATACCTGCCATGACAAGCCACTTATTTACCAGAACTTACACCAAATCACGTTTGACTGATTCCAAAAAGCAAATCCATCCATAAATGATTTTTAAAATTGCCACTACTGAGACAAAGGGGAAAAAAAAAAAAAAAAAAAAAAAACACCTTGACAAAAACTCTGAGGGCAATTTCTGTAGGGGAATCTCTAAAATATTTTAAGTAATGGCAGCAACATCAGAATTTTTTAGTGTATAGGAGCTCCCATCGTGGCTCAGTGGTTAAACCTGATTAGCATCCATGAGACGCAGGTTTGATCCTGGCCTCGATCAAGGGGTTAAGGATCCAGCGCTGCCGTGAGCTGCAGTGTGGATCTCAGATGAGGCTCAGATTCACATTGCTGTGGCCGTGGTGTAGACCGGCAGCTGTAGCTCCGATTAGACCCCTAGCCTGGGAACCTCCATATCCTGTGGGTGCCACCCTAAAAAGCAAAATTAAAAATTAAAAAAAAAGAATTTTTTAGTGCATATAAAATATATGTGTGTGTAAAACCCACATAATATTTACTTACTATTCATCTTATCTGAAACAACTTTTATGTATTATTTGGCCAAATTTTTTATCATGGGACACCTGGCAAGCAAGGACACTAACAAATGCTGTTTTAAAATTTCAGTGTCACAGTTTTTAATGATTCTTCCCTTTCTTTCCTACAAAGCACACTTGTGTGGCACACACAAGTCTAGCAAGGGTCCACAGCCTCTGTAGTAGTTTATGGTGGTTATACTGTACAACTAATCTAGACCTTTGCACCAGTATATGGGTAAGGTTACAGTAGCTCACCTGCTTTATCAACTGGGCAATAATCTGCAACAATAGAACACAGGCAACTGTGCCAGATGCTCTTTCTCCCGATAAACGTGGCCAAAAGCTGGAGCTCTACTATCCCACGCATGCTGGCTCTACCAACAATTAGGTGCTGCCGTGAGCCTGGCATGAGGCAAGTCCCTTTCCTGTCCTATCGCCTGAAGGAGCTTGGAAAGCTCCAAATGTGAGTGTGGCTGAATACCTAAACCTAAGAGGCTCCGTCATCTGGAGATGGAAGGACCAATTATCAGGGCTGCCAATCTACTGAAAAAGAAGCCTCTCATATGTCAAAACAGAGGGAACGGTCCCAAGACTGTAAGGAAACAGATGTAATCATCTAAAAGAAAGAGGCTTTTTCCAATAGTCTGGATCCCAGTGGATAGGCCATCGGAGAAGTGCTTGGGAGTCAGTACAACAAAGCAGTCGGCCCTCAGAGGGACCCCGCTAGGGCAGAGAGTGGGGTATCTGACAAGGATGTAGATTCAAAAAGGAGCCAGGGGCAACTGCATGGTTATTTGAGCATCAGAAACTATGCTGAAAATTTTCAAACAAGCCTGTGCTACATATAGATATATAATAGCTAGCTAGCTAGCTAGCTAGCTAGCTAGATAGATAGATAGATAGATAATCTCCCTTGATATGTAAGAGAGTTATTTTTAAATACTCCTCTGTGTCTCACATGTGCTGAAAGAAAAAAACACAGAGAAATCCCACAGACAGAGGAGCTACAGGATTCCAGGGAAAGAAGTACAGCCTGGGGGCCAAGCTGGGTCATCCACATAGGATACAAGAGGACGGAAGTGAAGAGGGCGGTCCAGTTGGGGGAGAAAGCACTGGGGCATCAGGGACACAAACACTGCCCCTCTGGAGGTTCTGTTCCAAGGTCCCCCTCATTCAAACCTTGGAGGACTTTCTGTTCTGCTTCTATCAAGAGATAGCGCTCTTGAAATAGCTCTGTGTTATTGTTTATTATCAGTGTTTTCCTTCCTACAAGCATCATACTGTACAGCAAATAATTTCTTTGCCAACTTTAGGAACCGTACTCCCAAGGTTGCTGTGGAGGCACGTGTCGGAGTTAATTTCTGGGCACCTGCTATGTAAGCCCTCCGGCTGGATCATGTAGACAAATGCCCAGTAATCCATCCATTAAAACCAACACTGTTTATTATACTGTCCAAAGGAACAGGAGTTTCCCAGACTCAAACACAAGAATACCAAACAACTTCTGAAATCAACTTTACCCCAATTATTTATTCATACAGTGTCTTATGCTGGAAATGTTTTTCAAAACCACCCCCTAGATTCAAGATTGAACATGAAAATACCTTTAGGGGTCCACAAGAAAACCTAAGCGTGTGAAGGACCACCTGTCAGGCAATGATGAGATGAGGAAGCTGTTATAAACTGGTAGGCACATTCAAACACTTAAAAAGTTTTAAATGATTCATCTGGCCAAGAAAAACATGCCCCCAGGCCAAATCCCTTCAATTTGCTGTTGAACTTCAGTTGGCTGCACAGCATAGTGGCCATCGTGTAAACCATTTAAACTTTAAACCATTGGAACCATCAACAATAAGGAAGAGTTGGCTACCTTACCTGGCACCGAAGCACTAGATTAACTGGCAACGATCAACAGACTTTAATTTCAACAGGCCAGCAAAAGCTGATCTATAATTAACTTAGCCTGACCACCTTTTTCTCCTCAAAGACATGAGCTCCTGATTTTTCCCTTGCCTGTTCTCTGAATGGAACACCTCGCTCTCCTCTCCATTCCATTTCTTCTCTACATCTTCGCTTCCACTCTCTGATTTTTCAGAAAACCTTTGACCTTGTCTTTAAAACCTCATTCATGAGTCACTTCTTAATAAAGGACACTACCTACCTCTCCTTTTTTTTTTGCATTTATTTTATTTTTTATTAAAGTATAGTTGATTTACAATGTTGCGCCAATTTCTGCTGTACAGCAAAGGGACCCAAGTTTTATATATACATATTCCCTTTCTTATATTATCTTCCATCATGGTCTATCCCAAGAGACTGGGTATAGTTCCTAGTGCTATACAGTAGGACCTCATTGCTTATCCATTCTAAATATAATAGTTTGCATCTACTAACCCCAAACTCCCAGTCCATCCCACTTCCTCCCCTCCCCATGGCAACCACAAGTCTCTTCTCTATATCTGTGAGTCTGTCTGTTTTGTAGACCGGTTCATTTGCGCCATATTTTAGATTCCATACATACCTCTTTTCAAGCAAACTTAAACATTTCTTTCTTGGATTCTTAAAGCACTCTGTTCATATACCAATATTCAAATTTTCAAACTATTACAGCTTTTTGTGAGGATATCATGGGTAAGTACTATGTCTCATTTATCTATATGTATTGAAGTCCTAGCACCATGCTTGGCGTGTAATATGTATATTTTAAATGACTGCATAGGTGTTCCCATTGTGGCTCAGTGGTTAACGAACCCAGCTAGAATCCATGAGGACCTGAGTTCAATCCATGGCCTCGCTTAGTGGGTTAAGGATCCAGCGTTGCCATGAGCTATGGTGTAGATCGCGAATTCGGCTCAAATCTCGAATTGCTATGGCTGTGGTGTAGGCCATAGCCTGGGAACCTCCATATGCCACAGGCGTGACCCTAAAAAGACAAAAAGACCAAAAAAATGACTGTGCATAAAGGAATAAACAAATGAGGTTGTTAGTTGGTTTATCACCTAATGCTACAGCAAAATTTAAGAATGAAAAATAATCCAGGTCAATCCCTTTCAGTTTATGGATGAGCAGTAGGTCAAGAGCTGTCCTAACCTGTCTTTTCACCACCTCAGCCCCTTTATTTCCAACAGAAAAAAACATTTATTAACATTAGCCTATTATGTCATCGTACTAGAATTTCCAGTATAAACTGGTTCAGGTTATCTTACTCGGGAAAATGAAGCTTTCATTAATAGATTAAAATGTGACCTACGTGATATAAAACTACCTTAAACCACTGTCATCAGCTTATCTGGAATGTGTTAATTAGTGTGTTAATGTTTTTCCAGTCCTGTCCTGAGTTAGGGTTTAAGAGAAATTAGAGCAGAAAAGGTCAGGATCTGCTTCTTTCCTGTTGACCTGTCTCTGAACTTCCAGCTGCTTGAGGCAGTGAACTGGAGCCTCCCTCTGCCCTGCCAATTGTTTAAAGTCATGTGTTTTTTCTTTGTCCTTTTTTTTTTTTTTTTTTGTCTTTTTAGGGCCACACCCAGGGCATATGTAGGTTCCCAGGCTAGGGGTCGAATCAGAGCTGTGGCGATGGGCCAACACCACCACCACAGCAGCTCCAGATCCGAGCCACGTCTGTGACCTCCACCACAGCTCACGGCAATGCCGGATCCTTAATCCACTGAGCAAGGCTAGGGATCAACCTCCATCCTCATGGATGCAAGTCAGATTTGTTTCTGCCGAGCCACGAAGGGAACTCCCAAAATCATGTATTTTTTCAATGTGAATATCTAACTAATATTGAAATGATTAAACCCAAAATAATGATAACTTATGACAAAATTCAGTATAGGAAAATCACCATTTAAAGGCCTCTCTAAACTCCCTACACTGCTGGTGGGAATATAAATTGGTACATTTCCACTATGGAAAACTGTATGGAGGTTCCTCAAAACAGAACTACCAGATGATCCTGCAATCCTACTCCTGGGCACATATTCAGAGAAAACTCCAATTCAAAAATATATGTGCACCCAGTGTTCTTTGGATCACTATTCACAGTAGTCAAGACATGGAAGCAACCTAAATGTCCATCAATAGAAAATGGATAGAGAAGATATGATACATATACACAATGGAATACTACTCAGCCATAAAAAAGAAATGAAATAATGCCATTTGTAGCAACATGGATGGACCAAGAGTTTATCATACTAAGAGATGTAAGAGAAAGACAAATATCTTAAAATATCACTTACATGTGGAATCTTTAAAAATATATACAAACATATTTGCAAAAACAGAAACAGAGACCCACTGAAGTCACCAGAAAGCAACCGCAAGCAGACAGAAACTATAGAAGATGAGATACTTGTAAGCAAAAAAAAAAAAAAAAAAAAACTACATTTATTGCGTGAGGTCCACAATTCCCACATCTTTGCTCCTGGGGGCACTTTTCAGACCACATCTGATGAAAGGTGGAGAGCGCTCAAGCAGAAAGGCAAAGCATTGCTGGATTGAGAAGTCCATGGGTAGAGTTCAAGTCTCCCAGAGTGGCAAGGACTTGAGGGGAAGAATCTAAAAAAGAAGGGAGATGCCCCCAAAATCTACATGTAAATTATCTTAAAAGTCTTGGCTAACCCCTGAACCATGCATAATGGAGAGCCACTCCAAGGAGCTCAGGAGAAGGAAAGAGCCAAAAGTCAAGAAGAGCTGAGCAAAGAATTATTTCCTGCACACAGCTGGGGGCAACAAGCTTTGGAGTTTGAATCCTACAAAATTAGAAGGCTTAGGAAACATGAAGGGCTTTCTGGGGATATGTTACAACAAAACATACCTAAGATTAAGGTGACATGCCAGCAACTGGACTGTCTACAAGAATAAATCATCAACATTCGTAACAGGAAGATAATAGCGTTGAGTCCCTATAATGCATTATGTAGACTACTGTGAAAATAACCACAAATTATTGCACAGAAAGGGAAAAAATGAATAAAGGTGACCCATAATCAAGGGGAAAAAAGCAATCCACATTAACAATTCCTGAGATGTCAGAATTAGCAAACTAAGACCTTAAAGAAGCTCTGAAAAATATGTTCTAGGACTTAAAGTAAAAAATACATCATAGAAAACTCAAGAGAGAAATAAAAACTATGAAAAAAAAAGCCAAATGAAAATTCTGGAATTTAAAATTATAGTATCTGAAATAAAGATTTCACTGGATGAATGTAAGAGCAGACTGAAAAATAAAAAGTTCATGAACTTGAAGACATGAAAATCAAATCCATCCTAAGGAAAAGAGAAAAAAAAAAAAGAATTGAGAAAAATGAGCAAAGCTTCTTCAGAGACATGAAAGGCAATATCAGATAGCCTAATATCATGGAATTGGCATCCCAAAAGTCAAGAAGTGTGACAATAGGATGAAAAAACTTGAAAAAAGAAGAGGTAAAATTTCCCATAAATGGTTTTAAAAAGTTAACTCACAGATCTATAAGCTCAGAAAACTACTGATCCATGCGACATTAAGGATGAACCTCAAAAACAGAATGTTAGGAGAAAAACGACAGACCTAGAAGAGTATGTACTGTGTCTATTTATATGAGGTTCTAGAACAGGCAGAACTAATCTATGGTGACAAAAAGAACACTGTTTGCCTCTAAGGGGTTGGGAAAAGAAAAGTGAAACTGAGAGAACTTTCTAGAGTGATGGAAATGCTCTGTGTCTTGATTGTTATGTTGGTTACACATTTATCAGTACTCACAACTTATCAGTACATTTATCAGTACTCATCAATTTTCTCAGATGCTTAAGGTCTTTGCATTTCACTCTATGAAAATTTCACTTCAATAAAAAAAAGAACTCCTTCATCTCAAATTCAGTACTATGTCAAAAGTGTGAACATGGCCCATTCTGAGTGTTAAAACCAGCATTTGAGATAACAGGGAAAATACTGCTTGTACTATAAGTAATCCCTTGTTGAAGTTTACCCACTTTGGACCTCGTATCTTTCATCAGAATAACACGTTTCCTTCTGCCCAGCAAGTTCAAAAAATAATGACGAATATTCTTCCAAACATCTCTGAAATAACTCACAATACTTTGAGAATCCCTTAGTAATAAAAAAAAAAAAAATGGGATGGCAGCTGCTGACTAGCAGAACATGGTGGCATCTCTGATTGAAACTTAGCTGCTTCCTTTGAAAGGACTGCATCCATAGTGCTTTGGGATCAGTGCATCTCCCTCTCCCAGTTGAGCTTGCCCTGGATGTAGCCTCTGATGAACTGAGCATCTCTCAGTAGTGCTGACCAACTGGAAACTGAATAAAGTGCCTTCTCAAAACAGAGAACTAAAGCCATAGTCTAAAAGTGACATACAGCTGGCCTAGCTCAGGCAGGATTCTTAACAGCTGCTTTTCCCTAATGGTCAGACTTGAGTCATGCTGGAGTTGAAGCCAAACAGTCAAGCTTAAGACGTTCAAGGTGCTTCAAGCCAGTGGCTACGCTTACAGCTTCTCATCATGATCCATGAAATTCTTCATGTCTTTTGCTTGTCTCTTCATTTTCTACAATTAAGAACCACCCAGTCTGAAGGTGTAGAATTAGAGCATCTATGTGCTATTAGAACTTACCAAGATCCAGATAGGGTCCTGGCCACCTTCCCAAGTGGGTAAAGAATGAGAGTTAGCTGAACACCCAAGAGAACCCAAATTAGGTATCCTGGGATTTCACCTCTCCACGTAATTATTACAGATTCACCTCGATTTCAGTCTGAATTGTTTCTCTTGGTTTCCTATATCTGCAAAAGCAAGAGCACTAAGGCATAAGGAGAGAGGCACATCCACGAGTGCTGTCAGGACAGAATGAATCCCTACCCCACTTTCAGCATCTGAGGGAGGGTGAGCTCCACTTACTGGATTAGATCCCCACTCTGCCTACAAATTTAGCCCCGTTATATATTGAAGGCAGGCTGATAGGGAAGGGAGAAAACACAGTAATCAGAACCACAGACATGCTTTTGGAATGACTGTTCTCATTCTTCTCATTTCTAAATGAAGACAGGAAATGTTTATCCAAAAGGGCAAGGTGATATGAGAGATCCTTATAGTTCTGCATCTTTCTATTCTTTCTGCGATATCGTTTCCCATGTCCGACTTGCATTTATCAGCATGAACTCACGCGAGAGAATGTCAAGTCAGGGTATCTTATTCTGGAAACAAGGCCAGTGCCCACAGGGATTACTGAGAAGCATCAAGTCGGGGCAGTCCCGGCCAAGAAACGCTCTCACTTCCAACAAGGTAAAAGGAAACCTGGGGAGAAGAAGGTTAGCAGCCAGGCAGGACATGCAGCGCCTGTTGAGAAAGTCTATTCCCGCCCCCCCACCCCATGGGAGAGGGAAAGGAAAAGCATCTACTCACCCCAAGCTAAGTAAAGAGAGCTTCAAGAGAACCTCATCCAGGAACTTGTGAAAAAGGAAAACTGGCATCTTCCTCCTCGACTAGAAGCTTGCTGAGCTGCAGCACTGACCCCATAACCCTTTAGCATTTCATATTCAAATGACTGTCCTTTTATGTAAAATATACATAACATAGCGTTTGCCATTCTCACCATTTGTAAGTACAGTTCTCTGGCAGTAGGTAACAGTCATATTGCTCTGCCACCATTCCCAGGACAATCCCCGGTCCTACTTAAAGGTACACACAGATTTCTGGGCCACCCAGGTGACACCCTGTGCATCGCGAGACAGATCCGGGGAGAGGGTTCTCTGAGACCCCCTCTGTCCCACTGGAAGGAAAAAATGGTGCTTGCCATGAGTACGCTCAGACTTCACAGAGGACTTGAACAAAAGCGCAGATGCCGAACTCTGGTCTTCTGGAGACGCAAGGCTCGCTGGAGGAGGCTGTGCTGAAAGGGCCTGAAAACTGGGGTAGAGAGGGTCTGGGGGACAAAACTCCACAAAATTGGGGGTAAGAAAGAGGAGTGTGGGAGTTGGGTAGCTCCATATAAAGGAACACGGAGATTAGAGAAGGACAGAGCCACCAAGCTCCTCAGGCAGCCATAAGACCAAGCAAATGGTACTCCCAACCCAGAGAAGGTGTTTGAGAAAATGTTGGGGATACCAGATTGAGGCATGGCTCTTCCTCTACTGCGATTCCTCTGGGACAGAGGGCCAGGTGCAAGCTGCATGGAACCCACATCCGCAGAGGCCACTGGTGTCAAACTAAAGATTGACTACTGTTTCTCCAATCTCTTCTCCCTTCTCCAAAGACTAAAGCAGCTAGTGTTTAGAAGAGGTACAAAAGGGAGATGTCCCCAAGCCAGACCACAACACCATTCTTCAGCTCACCTGAAATGAGGGTTTGAGACGCATAGATCGGTGCAGGGCAGTTGGGAATTCAGAGTCAGATGCTTATAATTGTGGCCAACTGATTTTCGACAAAAATGCTAAGATAACATCATGAGAGAGGCCTGTGGGTCTGGAATTTTCTTGTGGGAAGTTTTGTGCTTACTAATTAAATATCTTTCTTTGTTATCCACATTCAGAATTTGTCTTTCTTCTTGAGTCAGTTTCAATAATTTCTGTCTTGCTGGGAATTTACATAACCTCTAAGTTATCTAATATGCTAGCATATAGGTTTTTAAACTATTCTTCTTTGTGCTGTTATTTTTCTACATGCTACTTCTATATATGTTACAAACCCAACAATGCATTGCTATAGTCATTAATTTATATAATTTTATCTTTGCTAAAGAAGCTGACAAAAGAAAAAAGAAATGAAGTTTGGAAGCAAATACTGAACTGATTTTGAGGCCAAAAAAAAATTTTTAACTGATCCAGATATATTCTTAAATACTTAGATTAGGCTGTTCTAATAAAAAATGACCAGAAAGCTATGGAATTCTTGATAAAATTTTTAAAGAATGATTACCCAGTGGAAAAACGGGAACTTGACAGGTGTGTTGTAAGGAAAATGTCAAGAGTTTGTATTTATGCTCCAACAAGATACAATTTCTTGATAAACCTGTTACCTACACAAGGGAGAGTATGTGAAATGGGTGAGAGATGAAACTGGAGAAAGAAAGCAGTGACCAGGAATAAAGACAGTGTTCCAATCCCAGGGAAAAGAAAGCCTCTGAAGGGTTTCAAATAAGTCACAGCATTAGAGTGGGAATGTGTGCTCTGTGGTCTAAGGAAAAGTCTAAGCTTCTGGTTCGGTTGTGGATGAATAACGGTGATGTCTCTCTCTGACATCAGAAATATAGATAAAGTTTCATTATGCAATAAGGAAATATGATGGCCAAAGTTCCAGGAATGTAAAAATATGTATATCTTGGGCACATAGTGGATATTCACTATTTATTGAGCAAATAGGTTTAATTGGGGCAAGTTTGGAATGAGATGCTCATGGGACAGCCACGTAGATACTGTTGGTGAAGAGCCGGATTCAGTGATCTTAGAGTTTACCACATGGCAAAATAAGTTGAGGGTCATCAGCACATAGATGTTTGTGGATGAAAGAGCACCAAAGTCAGACACTTGGGGAACAGCAGCATTTCCAGAGCTGGACAAAAGAAAAGAAGGTGTCAAATACAAGGGCCAGGGAGATTCCCAGACAAGCAATGGAAAATGGTGTATGTCAAAATCCAAGAGAAGACCGAGCTTCCAGGACGGAGTGGTCGGAAATGGTAAATGCCACAGAAAAGTGAGATAAGAACTGGACATTGCTGGAGGGTGTGGAAACTAGAAAGCCATTGGCAGCACAGTTTGAGAGCAGTTTTAGCACAGTTTTGAGAGCAGATGCCAAACTGCCCAAAGTTGAGATGAGAATGGGAGGTGGAGAAATGGAGTCTCTCAGTGTTGACTGTTTTAAGAAGTTTAAATTCAGAAGTTCCCTAGTGGCCTAGTGGGTTCAGGACCCGCTGTTGTCACTGCTGTGACTCAGGTTGTGGTTGAGGGGCAGGTTCGATCCCTGTTCCAGGAACTTCCGCATGTCACAGGTGTGGCCAAAAAAAAAAAGAAGATTAAATTCAAAAGGGAACATTAAGCCTGAATTTAGCACTGCAGTTATGAAGGAAAGGATTAGAAGGGTGGGGGGAGGGTGTGGCACAGAAAGACAAACAGGGTAGACGTGTTGCTTGATTTCCTGGTTATCAGGAGCCACTGAGAATGTTCATCAACTGAGGGGGAAAAGCCACCGGTTGGGGAGAAACCGAAGACCCTGGAGAGAAAGGAAACAAAAAGGAAAAAGTGTACAAGAGACTCAGACAAATCATCTGAACCACCGGCCCAGACACCACAGCCTGAGACACTCGGGTGTGGGCTGGGCGCTGAGACTCAGGCTCCAGAGGCCAGTCCCCGGGAGAGGACTGGGGCTGGGCTGTGTGGGGACAGTCTGAGGTGCCAAGGAGCAGTGCGCCACAGGTGGGGGAGCAGTGCACCACGGGCTGAGGAGGGGGTGCCCTGGCAGAGGGAACCCAGGGTAAGGTCCGGACCCGCAGGAGAGGCAAGGCACCATATTGTTGGGGAGGGGAGATGAGGAGGAGTGGATGCCACAGGAAACTACCTGCACTGGAGCTTGCACGTGCCCAAGGGCTCAGAGCGCAGGGCAGCGAGAAGCCTCTTGCTTGTTTAGGGGAGATTGGGTGCTTCTTATGCAGGCTACTGGTGGCCAGGCACTTCTTGTGTGGGCTAAGGGCATGAGGGGGCTGATCACAACGTAGTGCCTCTTGCACGAGCTACAGGTGGCAGGGACAGACTGGTGGTCATCTCAGAGGCCAGAGGAAGGCGTGGCTTGTCACCACTGGAGCCCTGTAAGTGGGCTCCACCTGTGACCCCAGTCACCTCAGGGGTTGGCAAAAAAGAAAAAAAGAGGGCACTGCAACCAAGCACCATATGCTATTGCTCTCACTCCCCTGGGAACACACCTGCCCTGCAGCTGCCACTGCCAAATGCTCTGGGCTGCGCCCAGGCACTTGATCCCTGTCCCTTCCCAAGACCCTACAACTAGGAGCAGCTGGAGCAGCATCTCCCGCATGGCCTAAGTGGGACAGGGTTCTTCTTGAGTGATCTGCAGGCAGCAGGGGCAAACCGCCACAGTTATCCCTGATTCCAGAGGTTGGTGTGGCCCACAGCCCCTGGGAATATCTGAACAAAAATCACTTGCAAACCCACCTCAAGGGCACCACAGAGGAGGGCATTGTGACCGAACACCACCTATTGGTGCTCTCACGCCCCTGGAAACTGCCCCTGCTGCTGCCCCTGCCAAACATTCCAGGCAGTCCCCACATGCCTGATTTCTGTCACTTCCCAGGATCCTGCAACTAGGAGCAGCCTGTACAGTGCCTCCTATGTGAGCTAAGTGAGACGGGTTGCTACATGCATGGTCTACAGGTGGCAAGGGAAAACCACCGCAGTTATCACTGACTCTAGAGACGGTCACGGCCCGCTCACAATAGGGGTCCCTGAACAGGCACCACCTGCGGTTCCAGTCACTTCAGAGGAGGGCATTGCAATCAAACACACAATGTTGTTGCCCTCACACCCCCAGGAACTCACACATTCTGCTGCTGCTGCTGCTGCTGCCAAATGCTCTGACCTTGAAGATCTGCCTAGAGCTCATCACCACTTCCCAGGGCCCTGCACCAGGAGTAGCCTGTGCCACCTTCCTGCAGGTCCTTACTGCTGTTGAGAGCCCAATGACCAGGCACGGACTGCTGGCCCTACACATCGCCTCCTTCTCCCTGAAAACACATTGAGCATCCTGGGAAGAATGGCCTGCTCACACCAAAGAAAAAGACAGCAAATATTCAAACTCCCACACCAAAAATAAATAGTAACCCCCCCAAAAAAATACAAAGGATTATTCTTGCATAGAAGTACCCTTACAAGACTACAGTTTTGCTTCCCCAAACTCATAGAAAAAGAAAAACACAAGCAAGATGAAGAAGCTCAGAAACCATTCCCAATTAAAGGAGAATTCACCTAAAGCAATCAACAATGAAACAGACCTCTGCAGTATGACAGACACTGAGTTCAAAAGGGAGATAGTGAAAACTCTGAAGGAATTAAGAGAGGATATGAACAGTAATGCGGATTCCTTTAGAAAGGAACTAGAAAATATAAGGAGGAGCCAAGACAAACTAGAAAATTCATTTACAGAGGTACAAACCGAGCTAAAGGCAATAAAGACCAGAATGAATAATGCAGAGGAATGAATTAGTGACGTGGAAGATAGAATAATGGAAATCACCCAATCGGGACAGCAGACAGAAAACCAAATGAAAAAACATGAAAGCAATATAAGAGACCTATGGGATAATATAAAGCAGGCCAATCTATGCATAATTGGAATTCCAGAAGGAAAAGAAAAAGAAAAGGGGATTGAAAATATATTTGAAGAAATTATGGCTGAAAACTTTCCAAATCTAAAGGATACTGATACCAAGATACAGGAAGCACAGAGGGCCCCAAATAAGTTGAACCCGCACAGGCCCACACCAAGACCTAGTACAATAAAAATGGCAAAAGTTAAATAGAGGATTCTAAAGGCAGCAGGAGAAAAGTAAAGCATTAATTATAAGGGAACCCCCATAAGGCTATCAGTTGATTTCTCTACAGAAACACTACAGCCCAGAAGGGAGTGGCAAGATATATTTAAAGTGCTAAAAGGGAAAAAAATGCAACTAGAATACTCTATCAAGCAAGAATATCACTTAAATTAAAAGGGGAAATAAAGAATTTCTCTGACAAAAGCTGAAAGAGTACAGCAATATGAAACCCATTCTAAAAGGAATGCTGAAAAGGCTTCTCTAAATTTAAAAAAAAAAGGAAGGACTAGGATGGAGGAAACCACAATTGGAAAGCAGTCGCTTAAATAAGCAAGCATAAGATTCAAACATGAAGATGCTAATAAAAAAAAGACATCAAAATCATACAATATGGGTAAGGGAAGTAAGAAAAAAAATTCTTTTTTTATCTTAATGATATGTTTGAGCCTATATGATTATATAAGCTGAAGTAAGATATGATTATATCTGCTAAAGTAAGCAGATATAGAAAGGTGTTAACATACTTAAAAAAACAGGGCAACCACAAATCAAAGCCAAACATTACATTCATAAAAACTGAAAAGAAAAATGCTCAAGTATAAAATAAATGGAAACCATCCAACAAAAAAAAGAAAAGAAGAAAAGAGAAAGGGCTTCTCTAAATTAAAAAAAAAAGAAAAAAACAAGAATCAGGATGGAGGAAACCATAACTGGAAAGCAATCACTTAAATAAGCCATCATACAGATCTAAACATGAAGATGTTGGGGGGAAAAAAGACATTAAAATCATAAAATGTGGGGAAGGAAAGTAAGAAAATATAGATCCTTTTTTTATTTTAATGATGCGCTTGAGCCTTTATGACTATCAGGCAAAAGCAAGCAGATATAGGAAGGGGTTAATGTACTTAGAAAACAGGGCAACCACACATCAAAGCCAAACATTACATTCACAAAAACTGAAAAGAAAAGTACTCAAGCGTAAAATAAATGGAAACCATCCAACCAAAAAAAGAAGAGAAACAGAAAATCAACTGGAAAACAAGGTTTAAAATGACAATAAGTACATATCTATCAATAATCACCTTAAATGTCAATGGACTGAATGCTCCAATCAAAAGACACAGAGTGGCAGATTGGATAAAAAAGCAAAAACCTTCAATCTGCTGTCTACAAGAAACTCACCTTAGCCATAGGACACATACAGATTGAAAGTGAGGGGATGGGAAAAGATATTTCATGCCAAAGGACAAGACAGGAAAGCAGGAATTACAATACTCATATCAGACAAAATAGACTTTAAAATGAAGGCCATAAAGAAAGACAAAGAAGGACACTATTTAATGGTTAAAGGATCCATTCAAGAAGAGGATATTATAATTGTCAATATATATGCCCCTAATATAGGAGCACCCAGATACCTCCAACAAATACTAACAGGCATAAAAAGAGAAAATGATGGGAATACAATCATAGTAGGAGACTTTAACACCCCACTCACGACAATGGACAGTTCCTCTAGATGGAAAATCAATAAGGCAACAGAGATCCTAAAGGACACAATAGAAAAGTTAGACTTAATCAACATTTTCAGGACATTACATCCAAAAAAATCAGAATATGCATTCTTCTCAAGTGCACAGGGAACATTCTCAAGAATTGATCACATACTGGGGCACAAAGCTAACCTCAACAAATTTAAGAGTATAGGAATTATTTCAAGTATCTTCTCTGACCACAATGGCATGAAACTAGAAATCAACCACAGGAAAAGAAATGAGAAAAAAAAAACTGCTGGAGACTAAACAACACACTACTAAAAAACCAATGGGTCAACAAGGAAATCAAGAAGAAAATTAAAAAATACTTCGAGACACATGATAATGAAAACACAACCACTCAAAATCTATGGGGTGCTGCAAAACCAGTGCTCGTAGGGAAATTCACAGCAATATAAGACTTCCTCAAAAAAGAAGAAAAATCTCAAACCGACAACTTAACCCAACATCTAAATGAATTAGAAAAAGAAGAACAAACAAAACCTAAAGTCAGCAGAAGGAAGGAAATCACAAAGATCAAAGAGGAAATCAATAAAATAGAGATTTAAAAAAAAGAAAAAAAAAAAAAAACAAGAGAAAAAAATCAATTAAACCAAGAGCTGGTTCTTTGAAAAGGTTAACAAAATTGACAAACCTCTGGCTAGACTCACCAAGAAGAGGAAAGAAAATACCCAAATAAACAAAATAAGAAGTGAAAAAGGAGAAGTCACAACTGATACTACAGAAATACAAAAAAGCCATGAGAGAATACTATGAACAATTGTATGCCAACAAATTTGACAACCTAGAAGAAATGGACAATTTCTAGAGACTTACAGCCTGTCAAAACTGAATCAAGAAGAAATAGATAAACTGAACAGACCAATCACTAGAAATGAAATTGAATATGTCATAAAAACACTCCCTACAAATAAAAGTCCAGAAGATGGCTTCACAGGTGAATTCTACCAAACATACAAAGGGGAACTTATACCCATCCTCCTTAAACTTTTTCAAAAGATTGAAGAAGAAGGAGCATTCCCAAAGACATTCTATGACACCACCAAAACCCTAATTCCAAAACCAGACAAAGATACCACCAAAAAAGAAAACTATAGGCCAATATCCTTGATGAATATAGATGCAAAAATTCTCAACAAAAGTTTAGCCAACCGAATCCAACATCATATAAAAAAGATCGAACACCACGACCAGGTGGGATTCATCCCAGGTTCACAAGGATGGTTCAGCATATGCAAATCAATCAACATCATATATCACATTAGCAAAAGAAAAGTCAAAAACCACATAACCATCTCAATAGATGCAGAGAAAGCATTTGACAAAGTCCAACATCCATTCATGATAAAAACTCTTACCAAAGTGGGTATAGAGGGAACATACCTTAACATGATAAAAGCCATTTATGACAAACCCACAGCAAATACAATACTCAATGGAGAAAAGCTGAAAGCCTTCCCACTAAAATCTGGAACAAGGCATGGATGCCCACTCTCATCACCATTATTCAACATAGTACTGGAAGTCCTAGCCACAGCAATCAGACAAACAAAAGAAATAAAAGGCATCCAAACAGGAAAAAAAGAGGTAAAATTGTCACTGTATGCAGATGACATGATCCTATATATAGAAAACCCTAAGGACACAACCCAAATTCAGCAAAGTAAAAGGATATAAGATTAACATTCAGAAATCAGTCACATTTCTGTATACTAACAATGAAATATGAGAAAAGGAATACAAAAATACAATACCTTTTAAAATTACACCCCCAAAATCAAATACCTAGGAATACACCTGACCAAGGAGGTAAAGGACTTACATGCCGAGAACTATAACACACTAATCAAGGAAATTAAAGAAGATGTAAAGAAATGGAAAGATATTCCATGCTCCTGGGTTGGAAAAATTAATATTGTAAAAATGGCCATACTACCCAAAGCATCTACAGATTCAATGCAATCCCTATCAAATTACCCAGGACATTTTGCACAGAACTAGAACAAACAACCCCAAAATGTATATGGAACCACAAAAGACCCAGAATTGCCAAAGCAATTCTGAGGACCAAAGCCAAGCAGGAGGCATCACTCTCCCAGACTTCAGGCAGTATTACAAAGCCACAGATGTCAAGACAGTGTGGGACTGGTACCAAAACAGACAGACAGACCAGTGGAACAGAACAGAGAACCCAGAAATAAACCCAGACATCTAGGGTCAATTAATCTTGGACAAAGGAGGCAAGAACACAAAATGGGGAAAAGACAGTCTTTTCAGCAAGCATTGCTGGGAAACCTGGACAGCTGCATGCACGTCAAGGAAACTAGAACACACCCTCACACCACGCACCAAAATAAACTCCAAATGGCTTAAGGACTTAAATAGAAGGCAAGACACCATCAAACTCCTGGAAGAGAACATAGGCAAGACATTCTCTGACATCAACCTTACAAATGTGTTCTCAGGTCCATCTCCCAAAGCAACAGAAATAAAAGCAAAAATGAACCAATGGGACCTAACCAAACTGACAAGCTTTTGCCCAGCAAAGGAAACCAAAAAGAAAACAAAAGACAACTCACAGGATGGGAGAAAAAACTTTCAAATGATGCAACTGACAAGGACTTAATCTCTAAAATATACAAACAACGTATACAACTCAACAGCAAAAAAGCCAACAACTCTGGAAAAATGGGCAAAAGACCTGAATAGAATTTCTCCAAGGAAGACAAACAGATGGCCAACAAGCCCATGAAAAAAAATGCTCAACATCTCTGATTATTAGAGAATTGCAAATCAAAACTACCATGAGATACCACCTCACACCAATGAGAATGGCCATCACTAACAAATGCTGGAGGGGGTGTGGAGAAAAGGGAACCTTCCTGCACTCTCGGGGGGAATGTAAACTGGAACAACCACTATCGAGAACAGTATGGAGAAATCTATACATAGACGTACCACATGACCCAGCAATCCCACTCTTGGGCATATATCCAGACAAAACTTTCCTTAAAAAAGACACATGCACCCACAACACATGGAAACAACCCAACAAAGAGAAGGACAAATACCCTATGATATCACTTATATCTGGAATCTAAAATATGGCACAAAGAACCTTTCCACAGAAAAGAAAATCATGGACTTGGAGAATAGATTTGTGGTTGCCAAGGGGGAGGGGGAGGGAGTGGGATGGATGGGGAGCTTGGGGTTAATAGATGCAAACTATTGCCTTTAGAATGGATTAGCAATAAAGTCCTGCTGTGTAGCACTGGGAACTGTGTCTAGTCACTTATGATGGAGCATGATAATGTGAGAAAATAGAATGTATACATGTATGTGTAACTGGGTCACCATGCTGTACAGTAGAAAAAAAATGCATTGGGTAAATAATAATTAAAAATAAAAATAAATTAAAAATCCTAATGCCCTCCAAAAAATAAATAAAATAAAATAAAAAATAAAACATAAATCTCTAATACCTTATTTTCAGACCAAAACAAATAAAAAAGTTCTAAACAAAATTTACCAAACTAAACCTGTAAGTATTAATAAAAGTTAATATACAACTCTTCCATGACTAAGTATGGTGATAGATGTTTAACTAGACTTATTGTGATCATCATTTTGCCATATAGAAAAATGCTGAATTGTACATCTGAAACTCATATAATGTTGTATGTCAATGACACCACAATAAAAAAAGGCAATATAATTTAGAACTAGACGGAAGATCAACAATGATTAAAAGACTTGAACAACATTATAAGCCAACAAATCCAGGCATCTATAAAACACTTTACCCAACAAGAGTAGCATATACATTCTTATGGGCTTATAAGGCACTTTTTAAAGTAGATCATACGTTAGATCATAAAACAAGTCTCAATAAATTTGTAGGGGCTGAAGATATACAAAGTACATTCTCTGACCACAGTGAATGAAATTAAGAAACTGTAATTGTAATGTATACATGTAAGGATAACCTGACCCCCTTGCTGTACAGTGGGAAAATAAAAAAAAAAAGAATCTGTGAGGAATGAACAGTTGGAAAATCCACAATTATGTGGAAATTAGACAACACAGTTTAACAAAGAAAAAAATGAGCCAAAAAAATTAGACTAGAAATTAGAAAATACTTTGCAAGAATGAAATGAAAATACAATATACTAAAACCTATAGGATGCAGCTAAAGCAGTGTTTGGAGGAAATTTACATGTTTCCTGTAAAATGCCTATATTAAAAAATAAGAAAAATCTCAAAACAGCAGCCTAAATTTCCACTTTATGAAACTAGAAAAGAAGAGCAAACTTAAAACAAGGATAAAAAAGGAGGAGACAGTGATGAAAGTAGAAATAAGTGAAATGGAGGATTAAAAACAATCAAAAAGAAAATCAATAAAATCAAAAATTGATTTTTGAAAAGGTAAAGAAAATTAACACATCTGTAAGTAGAATGACCAGGAAAAAGAGAGAGAGAGAGAGATGATTCAAATTACTGAAATTAAAAATGAAAGAAGAGACATTACTCTTGATCACACAGAAATGAGAGGATTATAAGTGTACTACTGTATAAGCTAACTGAAACCAGCAACCTCCTAGAAACAGACAATTACCAAAATTAAACATATAGAAAATTTGAATGAGCCTAAAACGAGTAAACAGAAAGAATTAATAAGCAAAAAAAATCCTACAAAGAAAAGTCCAGGATGAGATGGTGTCACTGTTGAAGTCTATCGAACATTTAAAAAATTAACGTCAATAACATCAATCCTTTGCAAACTCTTCTAAAAGAGTAGAAATAAGGGAACACTTTCCAATTTAGTCTATGAAACCCATTTCTGATAACAAAATCAGACAAAAATGGCAAAAGGAAAGAAAACTCTAGGTCAATATCCATTATGAATATAGATGATACCTCCTGAATAAATACTGGGGAAAATGTGTGTGTGTGTACATACACACATATATGTATCTACATATGGAGTTCTCCTGTGGTGCAGCAGGTTAAAGATCTGAAGTTGTCACTGCAGTGGCTTGGGTCACTGCTGTGGCACGGGTTCAATCCTTGGCCCAGGAACTTCCACATGCCATGGGCATGGCCAAACATATAGATATAATTATATACCATATCTAAATGGGATTTACCCCAGGAAAATCAATCATGTAATACACCATATAAATAGAATGAAGGATAAAAATCACACATCTCAATAGTTGCAGAAGAAGCATCAGAAGTCCAATACATGCATGATAGAAATATTTAACAAACTAGAAATAGAAGAAAACTAAGTCAACATAATATGAAGCATCTATAAAAACGCATTAACATCATACTTAATGATTAAAGACTAAAAATTTCCCCCTAAGTTCAGGGACGAGAATATCTCCTGACATGTTTTTTATATTATTGTACTAGAGGTTCTAGTCAGGGAAATTAGGTAAGAAGATAAAATAGGAGTTCCCATCACAGCTTAGCAATTAACGAACCCAGCTAGCATCCATGAGGACCTGGGTTCGATCCCTGGCCTCGCTCAGTGGGCTAAAGATTTCGCGTTGCCATGAGCTGTGGTGTAGGTCACAGATGCGGCTCGGATCCCACATTGCTGTGATTGTGGTGTAGGCTGGCAGCTGTAGCTCTGATTTGACCCCTAGCCTGGGAACCTCCATATGCCACAAGTGTGGCCCTAAAAAGACCAAAAAAAAATAAATAAATAAAAGAATCCATTTATAATAACATAACCCAAATAAACTTCTTACGAATACATTCTTTAGATAAGTGCAAAACCTGTACTCTGAACACTGCAAAACATTTTTAGCAGAAAAAAAATTAAATAAAAGGAAAGACATCCCACGTTCATGGACAGGAAGACAAGGAAGTGAAAACGCCGACGCTCCTCCCACTTATCTACATACACAACCACCTCCTGCCAGAGTCCCATCCGGCTTCTTCGTGAAAACTAACAAACAGACCTTAAATTCACATGGACACTCAAGGGGCCCAAAATGCTTTAAGACATCCTGAAAAAAAACAGAACAAAATAGGAGGAAAGGACGGTCTCTTCAGTAAATGGTGTTGGGAAACTGGACACTCACATGGACAGAAAGAAACTGGACCCCTAGCTTCCACCATAAACAAAGTGGATAAGAGTGGATGAAAGACATGAATGCAAAGCCTGAAACCCATAAACCCCTAGAAGAAAACACAGGAAGTAAGACCTCAGTCTTGGCGATGGTTCCTTGGACTTGAAGCTCTGAAAACAAGCTCAAAAAGATATGTGCTATTGGGGAAATAACTATTATAAAATAAAATAAAGATATATGCACCCCCATAAGCATTCCATTTCACATTCATTTCTCTTATGATAACTATGATACGGAAAAAACCTAAATGTCCATCAACGAATGAATGGATAAAGAATATGTGAGACATACACACACACTGGAATATAGTTTGGCCCTAAAAAATAAAGAATTTTTCCATTGGCAACAACCCGATGTGCTTGGAGGGCATTAGGCTACTGACATTAGTCAGACAGGGAAAGACAAATACTACATGACCTCACTTACATGTGGAATATACATATTTTTTAACTGAGCTCTTAAAGAGGAGATTGGTGGTTGCCAGAGGCAGGGGGTCAGATGTAAGTGAAACTGGGTGAAGGGGGCCAAAAACTACAAACTTTCAGTTATCAAATAAATACACCATGGGGTGCAATGTGCAGATGGGGAATAGAGTTGATAATACTCTACTGCGAGAGTTCCCGTCGTGGGGCAGCAGAAACGAGTCCAACTGGGAACCATGAGGCGGAGGGTTCAACCCCTGGCCTTGCTCCGTGGGTTAAGGATCCCGCGTGCGGTGAGCTGTGGTATAGGTCACAGATGTGGCTCGAATCTGGAATGGCTGTGGCTGTGGTGTAGGCTGGCAGCTGTAGCTCCAATTCGACCCCTAGCCTGGGAATCTCCATATGCCACTGGTGCGGCCCTAAAAAGCCAAAAAAAAAAAAAGTCATCATAATAATACTATAGTGCATACTTGAAAGGTACTAAGAGAATAAACTTAAAAGTTTCCACTATAGGAAAAAAAAAAATTATTTTCTTTTTACAGCAATACCTGCAGTCTATGGAAGTTCCCTGGAGGCTAGGGGTCAAATGGGAGCCACAGCTGCTGCTCGACACCACAGCCACAGCAACCCCAGATGTGAGCTGCATCTGTGAACGCTGCCACAGCTCGCAGCAATCCTGGACCCGTAATCCACTGAGCGAGGTCAGGGATCGAACCTACAACCTCACAGACACTGAATCGGGTTCTTCATCTGCTGAGCCACAATGAGAACGCCAAAAAAATGTGTAACTATGTGTTGATGGATGTTAACTAGACTTAGTACAGTGATCACGTCCCAGTAATTACAAATGTCAAATCATTATGTTGTACACCTGAAATTAATATAACATTATGTGTCGCATACCTCAATTTTTAAAAATCCAGCTTCAATTAATGTTATTAATAGAAGACCTTGTGAGCACAACACACTATAAATAAAAATTGGAAGTTGTTACTACTCACCCTTTATTTAAGCACAGAAAGATCCATGATGGACTTCCGAAACTACAGAACTGTAAGATAATAAATTAGTGTTTTTTAGGCTGCTGGGGGAAAAAAAGATTGCCCACTACCACAGCTTCATTTCAACGCTGGCATAAGGCTTTTCTTATTATCAGTACAATGTCCCCTGGATGACACAGCATTGCCATTAGGAGTTTCTAAAGTGCAAGCAGGGGGAGTTCCCGTCGTGGCTCAGTGGAAACGAACCTGACTAATATCCATGTGGACGTAGGTTCAATCCCTGGCCTTGCTCAGTGGGTTAAGGATCTGGCATTGCCGTGAGCTGTGGTGTAGGTCACAGACATGGCCTGGATCCTGAATTTCAGTGGCTGTGGTATAGGCCAGCGCTGCAGCTACGATTTGACCCCTAGCCTGGGAAACTCCATATGCTGCCGCTATGGCCCTAGATAGATAGATAGACAGACAGACAGACAGACAAAATGCAAGCAGGGGTCTTAAAAGAATCCACTCACAGGTCACTGCCTGCAAACGCGAGTCTTCAGGAAAATCTAAATGAAGCCTGGTAACACGCCCTGCCCCTAGCCTGGTTCCTGGGGTTGGGGGTGTTTCTCCCACACTGCACCCTCTCCCACAGTCGGGAACAAAGACACAGACTCCTCCTCAGCAGATCGTTAGCAGCCATCACAACCAGTGGACCGGAGTTGGCACAAGACACGAAATCTCCTTGCCAATCCTGCTCTCGATGACTGAAACCTGATATATAAAGTGATGAGAACAGTCAGCTCCTGTCTAACAGCATACAGCAAAGGAGAGATGGCAAGTTTTACAGCTGGAAAGTGCTATTTCCTAAAAATGCCAAGGAGCTTTAAAGTACTATTTAAAGAGTCCTCATTTTGGCTCATCAGGTTAAGAACCTGACTAGTATCCATGAGGAGGCAGGTTCCATCTCTGGCCTCGTTCAGTGGTCCAGGATCCAGCATTGAGCTGTGGTGTAGGTCTCAGACACGGCTCAGATCCCAAGGTGCTGTGGCTGTGGTGTAGGCCAGAAGCTGCAGCTCTGATTCAACACCTAGCCTGGGAACTTCCATATGCTGCAGGTATGGCCCTAAAAAGATAAAAAAAAAAAAAAAAGGAAAACAGTATTTAACAAACCTCCAAGAAAACTGGGAAATTTTCCCTAGACTTATTTTATTCTTGATACAGAAAGAACAACTCAAAATTTGCCACATAGTCATCCTAAACTGGCTGTATGACACTTTTTCTTAACGCCTAAGGACCAGACACCAGCTAAAGACAATATAGGACTAGTTTATTACGATGACTAGCTAGCAGCTTAATTGCAAAGACTTGTTTTTATTCATAAAAATTTTTGAAAAAAAAAACAAACTATTTTATTTCTCAAAATAATTGGAAAAACCAAGAGTTTTCTTATCATTTCCAAAGGGTTCAAAAGCCATGTAGTTCCTAGAATCTGGATTCCCTTAATCCCATGTATGCCTTTTCTGAGGCGTCTAAACCTCACTAATGAATTTATAAAAATGGAGGCTATTTTATGTTCCCACTTTGTGGCAGAGTTTTTCTATAACAACTGCCTCCCAAAGAGATCTGCTTCTCCACTTTAAAATGAAATTGTTACTTAGTAAATCTGTTCTCATCAAGGGAGAAAAAAAAGCATCAAAAAATTATCCCGGAAGGCATTTCTTCAGGGGCTGACCATCATACACCACTCAGGGGAAAAAAGATTCTGTTTCTGAAATGACCGCAGCAGAGCCTAGCTTTTACCACAAACCACCTTTCCTCAGTATAAGAAAACCCCTAAATGAGGCTGATAAGATTTTAAACATCCCATAGTTTGATAAGCAGAATTTCCAAAGGACGGTAAAGTGTGTCTTGGGCTCTTCCTTACCCAGGTGACACGTGAATCCGGCCTCCAAGGGAGGGACCCAAGAAAGACGCAGAGACTCCAGATTGCAGGCTGGCAGGCGAGACACCCAGGAACTCACTTCCAAGGCCTGTCTGGGGTGGAGATTCTAGTGGAGACGCAGTCTTGGCCTCCAGCCCCCACTTTACAACCCTCCCTGCCCTGTGCTCACAGCTCCTGCACCCTCCCAGGACTCTGACCCACAAAGATGACTGGGTTCTTACGTGAACTGAACTACAGTAAACAGAATGGGTCAAGGCGTATCACTGGAAAGCCGACACCTCAGCCAAGGTCACCCTGCCTTTGAGTTCAAGGGAATGAAGGAGACTAGCCCTTTCTCTTGAGCGAGGAAGCAAGACCCAGCGCCTCTCCCCAGAAATGCTTGCTTTTCTCCTGGTCACACCGGGCTCCACCCTTACCAACGCCCTCACGGCATTGCATTTGGGGAGCCTCCTGTTGGGTGGTCCCTGCAACATTTAGAAGCATAGCATCACTTTGGGTGGGACACCCGCCCCAATCTCATCACTGCCCTGAACACCACCAACACAAGGTTCAGTAGAGAGCAGACTGCAACTAAATACTTCAAATCTGGGAGTTCCCATTGTGACTCGGTGGGTTACATACCTGACTAGTATCCATGAGGATGTGGGTTCGATCCTTAGCCCCACTCCATGGGTTAAGGGTCCGGCATTGCTGTGAGCTGTGCTATAGGTCGCAGACGTGGCTCAGATCCCACATGGCTGAGGCTGTGGTTGGCAGCAGCAGCGCCCACGCAACCACTAGCCTGGAAATTTCCATAGGCCACAAGTGTGGCCCTGAAAATAAAAAAAAAAATAAAAAATAAAAAAAAAAAAATTCAAGTAATGAAAGGTTCCTCACAACACTGGCAAAGTTTTAACATCAAAGAACTTCCTATTCTTTGCGTTCCCATCCTGGCTCCGTGGAAACGAATCTGACTAGTATCCATGAGGATGCAGGTTCCACCCCTGGCCTTGTTCAGTGGGTTAAGGATCGAGCTGTGAGCTCTGGTATAGGTCGCAGACGCAGCTCAGATCCCACATTGCTGTGGCTGTGGTGCAGGACGGCACCTGCAGCCCCGATTTGACCCCTAGTCTGGGAACCTCCATATGCCGAGGGTACAGCCCTGAAAAGACAAAAGATCAAAAAAACCAAAAAAAAACCTTCCTGTTCCTGAAGTCTTTTGGCCCCCTTTCCATTTCGTTTTCTCCCAGGCCTTCCTGAGAGGGAGCCCTCATGTTGTCACCTCCCTCCCCTTTTCTCGGGCTGTTTCCCCCCCTCCCTCAAATCCCTGTGACCTCTGTGGCGGGCCGACCTCTCATCATTACCCATCTTCCAAGTCACAACCTTAAACCTGCCCCCTGCACCCCCCAGAGAAGCCTACCTTGCTGTTGACTTGAAACATAACCGGGGTCCCCTCGACCACAGCACTGGAGCTGGTTATTGAAAGAACAGTTATCATCCTGCCACAGCTGGAAAAAAAAAGAGCTTGTTGGGAAAGTCTATGAAACCAAAGACTGCATTCTTTGGAAGAAAAAAACAATCTTTTGGTGACCCTCCCACCCCAGCTCCTCCTCTAAAGAGGGCCTTAACCCAGGACAGCGGTGCCCACATCCGGCTCCGGAGCAGGAGGACAGGGGAAAGCCCGCCTCGGTGCAACGCCAGGTGTAAGGAAACGTGGGGAAACCAGAGGGAACGCACACCTGGACACGAGAACGCAAAAGAAGCCGAAGCCACACGCAACAGCATGAAGGCGTTCTTGCTGAAGTAAAACCCCATCTGTCCCACACCATCGTTCTCCCTCCTTCAATAAGATGCCAAGTTACTTTCATCAGATTGGCACAGGACCTGTTCAAGACAGAGCACGAGGGTCTCCCCATGTTTTTTCCCAACTGTGAACACGGGTGATTCCTCCTGCTGTGGGTGGAACCCCCCTGTGAAGGCGGCCGAGTGACTGGCAGGAGGCGGGCGGTGAGGACGTGAGGCGGAGGATGCCAGGATCCACTGCAGGCATTTGCCAGAGTAACGGAGGCTGGCCCATCACGTTCTCGTGCGGCACCTCCTGTTGAACTGGAAGACGGGACGCGTCATCAGGACATGTTATACCAAAGCAGGAGTGCTCTCTGTACAGAGACGACAGGAGCACTTCAAATCTGCAATGTCACGCGTGGAGATTCCAACCGAGGGCACGTTCTGGGGTGACAACCCCAGAGGAAATACAAACACAGCCCCCTGAGACAAGGAATAACGATTTGAGAACAGTCGGCTCCCACAGACAAACCATTGCCCACCCCACCCAACTCCCGCAAGTCCATCCAGCTGACTAATGATGATGCCTTGGCACCTCAAGTGACAAGAGCAAGAGCACGCACATCAAAAGGCAGTCTGTCTGGACTTCCTGTCCTGGCTCGGCAGAAACGAATCCAACTGGCATCCATGAGGATGCGGGTTTGATCCCTGGCTTCACTCAGTGGGTGAAGGATCTGGCCTTGCGGTGAAGTGTGGTGTAGGTCACAGATGAGGCTGGGATCTGGCGTGGCTGTGGCCGCAGTGTAGGCCAGTGACTACAGCTCCAATTCAACTCATCCCCTAGCCTGGGAAACTTCATATGCCAAGGGTGTGTGGCATATGGAAGCTCCCAGGCTAGAGGTCGAATCGGCACTACAGCTGCCGGTCTCCACCACAGCCACAGCCATGCCAGACTCAAGCCTTATCTGCGACCAACACCACAGCTCATGGCAACACCAGATCCTTAACCCACCAAGCGAGGCCAGGGGTCGAACCTGAGTCCTCATGGGTACTAGTCAGGTTCATTACTCCTGAGCCACAATGGTAACTCTCTGAGCCATGGTGGGAACTCCCAATTCATTCATTTTGGGGGGCTTTTATATTGTGATCAACTGAAAAACCACCATGTCTGCCTATCTTATAGTGACCCACCCTATTTTAGCAACTTTATGCATTTTTTTAATTAAAAACGTAAATGGGGTCATTTTCCCGAAGGACAAGGACGTTTCTGGAAACGTGAGGCCCCTGCTCTGTTTGACATACAGCGCCGTACATACTCCTTGGCTTCATCCACCGGGAACACGAGAACATAAACTCCAGGATTCCACATAACGAGCCGTGACCTCACAAGTCCTACGTCGCGCCCTCCTGCTAAGGGAAGTTCTGCTGGAGACCCATGAACTCCTCTATTCACCACGGAAGCTCAATCCTGATGGGTTTATACTTAAACACAACGAAGAGCAGGGGGAATGGCAGACTGAAAGGGTTCATGATTCCTGGGAGTTACATTCTAAAGCAGAGTCAGGTCCCACACAAAAAGGGGCAACCACGATGCGAATAAAGACGAATAATGGCCCCTCGACGGATAAGCTCTTGAGCAAAAATAAACCTTCTGAATTCTTCTACCAAGGAAGTTACATAAAGGTGGGAGGCGTGTCTGAAAGTCAGGCAGGACTGCGTCTGGGTCCCCCCCGGGCTGCTGTTGGCTGTGGGCATCTGGGCAAGTCATTCAGAAATGTTGGCGACCGTCTATTCTTTTCATCCAGTGAAAGGGATAGGCTTGAGTGTCTTCAAAATTAAAGGCTGTTACACCAAGAAAAAGCTCAATAAAGGTGAGTTTCTTTCCCCTCTCTTTCCCCACAGAGGCCATTCAAATGCTCACCAAGGAGCTCCCGTCATGACGCAGCAGAAATGAATCTGACGAGGAACCATGAGGTGGCGGGTTCGATCCCTGGCCTTGCTCTGTGGGTTAAGGATCTGGCCTTGCTGTGAGCTGTGGTGTGGGTCACAGACACCAGCTCAGATCTCAAGTAGCTGTGGCTGTAGGGTAGGCCGGCAGCTGTAGCTCCGATTCGACCTCTAGCCTGGGAACCTCCAGATGCCACTAGTGTGGCCATAAAAAAGCAAGCAGATAAACAAACAAAAAAACCACGAAATGCTCATCAAACCACCAGCCCTGGAGTTCCCTGGTGGCTCGGTGGGTTAAAGATCCAGCATTGCCATGAATATGGCATGGGTTAGCGGGTTCAATCCCAGGCCTGGGACATTTGTGTACTGGGGGTGCAGCCCAGACCAGAAAAAAAAAAAAAAGATTATAATAATTTGAATAGTCAGATCCTACAATAGGCTTTTAAGGAGTTTACAGTTAACTAAATTCCCAAGAGACTTCACATAAACTGCTGTCAAAACAAATTTTTCCCACCTTCTACTTTTAAAAAAAAAATCGTTGGTTTCAGACCAAGCTGCTAGGCTACTGGGCTCTTTCTGATCCTGCATTCATTCGACATAAGAGCAGGCAGCCCTCTCCCTCCAAGATGTTTATCAACCGCATATTTTATACGGCTACCTTTTCTTTTTAATCCCATTACAGCAAATTATTCTCTGTAAGCAACTGGGGGGGGTACTTTTGAAGTTGCTGGATGCCCTCCCCTCTCCTTTCCAGCCAGCCTCTCGGCCCTAAATTCCAGGGTAAGGACGAGGCCCCCCAGATTTTGCTATTTCTTTATGGGCAACATTTGTGGAAAAGTTTTCCAGTACAGAGGCAAGAACTCCAGCCCTTTTTGCATCCGTGCATTTCTCCAGACTCTCTGTTTTCAGCTGTGAAGCCTCATTTCTCCATCTTGCCCACAAGACTCTCCGGAAAGAACTCAGCGAGGCTGGTGGCCGTGTGAAAACCAGGGCTGTGGTGGCCACGGGGCGTGCCCGCTGCACGCCGGCCATCATTCCAGATGCAGCACTGATTCAAGGTGACAAAAATCCCTGCCCTCAAGGAGACTAATTCCAGAGGAATGGCATCCAGTGGTGCCTGACCGTGCTGCCTCTGCCAGGAACATCGGTGTATTCTGTGTCTTAGGCTTCTGAGAGGATCTTCCGGTCGTGATACCCGTACAAGTCCCTGCTGCTTCTGGGTGTGAGTCCTGGCTGCCTGGCCTCCTGGTGTGTACATGCCCTTTAAGAGTTCTGAGCCCAGCGGACTGATGCTGAGATGGAGGCCTTTCTCTTCCAGATGCTTCCGGGCCCACAAGCCACTCAGGGCCACGGCGGGCAATACCCTGACCTACCTGCCGTCCTGGCTCTTCCACTGGAAGACAGCCCTGAGGCCAAATGCCTCAGCCTCTCCCAGCCTGTTTTCTCATCTGCCAAGCACGAATGATCAGACGTCTTGAGAGCGTTGTCCTGAAGAGTAAATGAGATGGTATAATACACTTCGGGACACGCTCAGCAGGGATCTAGAGAAAGCCTAGGCGCTTCCGTGGTGGCGCCGCAGGTTACAAACCCAACTAGCATCCATGGGGATACAGGTTCAATCCCTGGCCTCGCTCAGTGGGTTAAGAATCTGGCATTGCTGTGAGCTGTGCTGCAGGTCACAGCCGCGGCTCAGATCTCACATGGCTGTGGCTGTGGTGCAGGCCGGCAGCTGTAGCTCTGATTCGACTCCTAGCCTAGGAATTTCTAAATGCTGTGGGTGAGGCCCTAAAAAGCAAAAAAAAAAAAAAAAAGCCTAATCCTCTTGATTCAGACTCTCTCTGGGTGTTTCTGACAAGACCATTGAATCTCTTTTTCTCTGAAAGTTTCAATATGTGTTCTAGCTTAAGCGTCACTTCACTGCAAAATATCATATGTTCCCATAGCCCAGGTACCCAGTCCCCCCCATAAGGCTGGGGGCTCCATGAGGACGAGGAGTTTGGTGTCCTGCTTGTGACAATCGGAATCCCCCGAGTAGTGTAACAGCTCCTGGCACATAAGAAGTCGTGCAAGGACGTGTGGAAAGACCATTCTCCACTGGGGAAAGTGCCTTCGCCTGCGCTTCCTCCACTGAGACCAACCCAGGGCGGACAAGGCGGGCACCCGCGGGTCCACCCGCAAACCACGCCCTGCATTTCCTTGTCCGTCAGAGGTCAAGACCGTTCTCCCCCTTGAACCCTCTGCGTGTTGCGTGACGACCCTGTCATCTTATTAGACATAAAATAAACTACAGATGGTCCCTGATGTATGATGATTCGACACACCCTTTTTCGACTTTCGTGCAAACGTGATGGGTTCCCTAGAAACTCCGCCGCATTTCGAGCTCACCCGGCTGGTCGTACAGAGCACCACCCTCTCTCGTAACGCTGGGCAGTGGCCACCGCAGCGCCCAGCCAGCCACACGACCACAAAGGGGACCAGCTGGCACACGTACCGCATCCTCTTCTTCCGGTGTGCAAGTAATTCCAGGAGGTGTTCCACACTTGATCACACAAGCGGCGTTCCGTTAGGTGATTCTGCCCAACTGCAGGCTAATGTAAGTGTGCTGAGCGCGTGTAAGGTGGGCGAGGCGAAGCTGTGATGTTGGGTAGGTTAGGGGTATTCCATGCATTTTCAACTTGGATATTTTCAATCTCTGATATGTTCATCACGACCTAACCGCACTGTAAGTGAGGAAGATCTGTTCATTCTTCTTTTCTTTTTCTTTTTTTTCTTTTTTTATTTTTTTTTATTTTTTTTTTTTTTTGGCTTTTTGCCATTTCTAGAGCCACTCCTGCAGCACATGGAGGTTCCCAGGCTAGGGGTCGAATCAGAGCTGTAGCCGCCGGCCTACGCCAGAGCCACAGCAACACGGGATCCGAGCCGCGTCTGCAACCTACACCACAGCTCACGGCAACGCCGGATCCTTAACCCACTGAGCCAGGCCAAGGATCAAACCCGCAACCTCATGGTTCCTAGTCGGATTCGCTAACCTCTGAGCCACGACGGGAACTCCTGTACATTCTTCTTGAAAGTTTAACACATGCTAAAATGTTTGTGGCCATCATGTTATATTTGCAGGAGATTCTTCCAGTTGTTGTCACAGATATGTTTGAGCACACAAATGTCGGAGCGTTTCCTGTACAGGAGTTTGGGTTCTACCTGATATATGTTAAAAATCTAACAACGGCGTCTACTGAGTAAGCATTTGGTCTGTAGACTAAAGATAGACGTTAATAGTGAAACCCTGGGAGTTCCTGTCACGGCTCAGAGGAAACAAACCTGACTAGCATTCATGAGGACGCAGGTTCGACCCCTGGCCTCTCTCAGTGGGTTAAGGATTCAGCACTGCCATGAGCTATGGTGTAGGTCGCAGATGCAGCTTGGACCCCGTGTTGCGGTGGCTGTGGCGTAGGCCAGCGGCTTCAGTCCTGATTGGATCCCTAGCCTGGGAACCTCCATATGCTGTGGGTGCAGCCATAAAGAGACCAAAAAAAAAAAAAAAAAGTGAAATCCTAGAGATGATAAGGCTTTTGGGGAACAGGGCAGCACAGCATACATAGGCCTAGATCGACAGCTACTTACACGTGTCACCTTTTCCCCAAGTTCAAAAACAGATGTGCTGGTGAGCTTTGCGCATGATTAACCAAATACAATTAGGAATCCAAATCCACTAAAAAAAGAGCTTTTCCCTATTTTTCTTTTTTACGGCCACACCTGCAGCATATGGAAATTCCGCAGCTAGGGGTCGGTCAAATCGGAGCCACATCTTCTTTCTTTCTTTCTTTTTTTTTTTTTTTTTAGGGCTGCACCCAAGGCATATAGAGGTTCCCAGGATAGGGGCCAAACTGGAGCTGCAGCTGCTGGCCTACACCACAGCCACAGCAACCCAGGATCTGAGCCGTGTCTTCAACCTACACTACAGCTCACAGCAATACTGGATCCTTACTTAACCCACCGAGCGAGGCCAGGGATTGAACTTGTGTCCTCATGGATGCTAGTCAGATTCATTTCTGCTGAGCTGTGATGGGAACTCGCAGACCTGCATCTTCAACCTCCACCACGGCTTAAGGCAACTGGATCCTTAACCCACTGAGTGGGTCCAGGGATCAAACCCACGTCTTGTGGGTACCACGGAGGGTTAGTAATCCATTGAACCACAGCAGGAACTCCAAAAAGTAATTTCCTTAAAGCAGTCCCCAAGGAGAGAAAAATCCTAAAGGCCTCTGTACCCTGAAATCTTTAACAATTTTTTGCACAGAGACACTATTATTTCTCAGATGTGGACATTACGACCTGATCTCTCTTATATTATAACTGAATTTTTTTCAGCATATTTTTTCTTGGAGCTACTTGGGTGAATTATCTCTAAGGGAGCTTTTGGTAAACATCCTCAAAGCAATCAAAATTCCAAGTTTGACCATACCATTGTACACTTTAAATATCCTACAATTTTATTTGTCAATTTTACCTCAATAAAGCTGGGGGAAGAAAGATATCGACCATTTAAAAAAATTCCATGTTCGGAATACCACCCCAAATATCAACAAACTTATCCATAAAATAAAATCATTTGAGGTAAGCGTTAGGAGGTAAGTAAACAGCCAACAGGTACCAAGCATCATGTACTATTGAACCTGCCAGGATCGAGCAGGATAATGTAACGTGGGGGTCAATCTGGCCAGTGCTGTGTTTTTGTAAATGAGGTTCAGGCACCGCCTGGCTCTCCCCTGTTACAATGGCAGCATTGAGGCTGTGTGATACTCAAAGCCAAAAATATTTACTGTCTGGCCCTTTTTTCAGAGTTTGCTGCCTCCTGCTCTAGGAAAAATAACGAACGCTCTGACAAAAAAAAAACTTCTGGTCTGACCCGCAGCTTGTATTTTCCTGTTCTAGATACTGGCAGTTTCAACCGTACATGAGGCTTGGTACCTGTTTGCCATTGAGTTACCTCATAACACGTACCTTTAATGACCTTATTTAGTACTTTTCGGGGAAAAAAATGAAACAAAACAAAATAACTCTTTAGTAATCTCCACATCCAAATCAGATTGATGGACTATTCAGTGGCAAGCATTATAGCTATAAAAAGACTTCAGTAAACTCACTAGTTGGAGTTTCCATCACAGCTCAGCGGAAATGAATCTGACTCATATCCGTAAGGACTCAGGCTCGATCCATGGCCTCACTCAGTGGGTTAAGGCTCTGGCACTGCCGTGAGCTCTGGTGTAGGTTGGCAGCTGCAGCTCTGATTCAACCCTTAGCCTGGGAACCTCCATATGCTGCGGGTGAGGCCCTAAAAAGACAAAAACAAAATAAGAATGAAGTGAAAACCAAGTAATAAACCATATATTAAATAAATAAATAAATAAACTCACCCGCAAACCATTCGAGTCGATATTGACTGTCTTTCCACCTTACCCTGGGTGCCCTGGTGGCCACTCTGCACACATCGTTGCTAGTTTTCAGAACCCACCCTCCCTGCGGCTATTGGACAGATCCATTTACCAGACAAGGAAACAAAAATAACGCACTGCAGCCACACCTGTCTATCCAGCTCCAAATCTTGCATTCGGGGGTCTCCTAAGCATTAGACAAAGCTCACTGGGAACCCTCGACAAGCAGTGCTGACAGACTTGACATTACACATACGGCCGCGTGCCCCTGCACCCAGAAAAAGCTAATCTGAACAAGTAGTTCTGGTGACTTCTGGTTAAAAATGGAGGGGAATAGTTATTCCTGTCCACTCTCCCCTTTGAAACCCGTTGAAAAATGAGACGCCAAATGATACACAGTAACTAGAGATACGACACAAGTCGACACCATCCTTAATGAAGAAGAGCCACCACGTGCAGTGAAACATGATTTACATCCTGGGAGAACATTAAGAGCAGACACAGGGCGCTGTTGTCCAATAGTCCGTGATCTACTTCTCCGCTGTGTCTTTCTCTCCCCCACCCCACCTCTCTAGCTAGGGCTGCACCTGCAGCATATGGAAGTTCCCAGGCTAGGGGTCGAATCGGAGCTACGGCTCCTGGCTTATGCCACAGCCATAGCAACACCGGATTCTTAACCCACTGGGGTGAGGCCAGGGATCAAACCCCCGTCCTCACAGACACAATGTCGGGTTCTTAACCTGCGGAGCTACAACAGGAACTCCTTAATTTGTTTTTCTTCAAGTCTTTGCAGAGACAGGGCTCATTTTCCCCATGATCTAATCAACCAAGTATATCAGTCTACACATCTTGTTCAATCTACCACAAATGCCTTATGCAACAAACTCAGAGGTGTAAGGCAGAAACAACTTTGGATATCAGGAAGGAAGGAAGGAAGGAAAAGGAAAAGGAAAGGAAAGAAAAGAAAAAAGAAAAGAAGGAAGGAAGGAAGGAAAAAAGAAAGAAGGAAGGAAGGAAAAGGAAAAGGAAAGGAAAGGAAAGAAAAGAAAGAAGGAAGGAAGGACGAGAAAGAAAGAGAGAAAGAGAGAAAGAAAGAAAGAAAGGAAGGAAGGAAGGAAGGAAGGAAGGAAGGAAGGAAAAAAGAAAGAAGGAAGGAAGGAAAAAAGAAAGAAGGAAGGAAGGAAAAGGAAAGGAAAGGAAAGGAAAGAAAAGAAAAGAAAGAAGGAAGGAAGGAAAGAAAAAAGAAAGAAGGAAGGAAGGAAAAGGAAAAGGAAAGGAAAGAAAAGAAAAGAAAGAAGGAAGGAAGGAAAAAAGAAAGAAGGAAGGAAGGAAAAGGAAAAGGAAAGGAAAGAAAAAAGAAAGAAGGAAGGAAGGATGAGAAAGAAAGAGAGAAAGAGAGAAAGAGAGAAAGAGAAAGAGAGAAAGAGAGAAAGAGAGAAAGAGAGAAAGAAAGAAAGAAAGAAAGAAAGAAAGAAAGAAAGAAAGAAAGAAAGAAAGAAAGAAAGGAAGGAAGGAAGGAAGGAAGGAAGGAAGAAAAAGAGTTGATATTGGTTGTCTTCCTATCATGTTCTGGGTAAAATGGAAGGAAGGGAGGAAGGGAGGGAGGGAGGAAGGAAGGCAGAAGAGAAATTAATTTATCTTAGTTGTCATAACACCCTTCTATATTCAGCTCTTCCCAACTTTTCTCTCCCCTTAAATCCTCAATCCCTGCTCTTTTCAGCATATGATCTTTCCTCTTACTTTCCTTCCTATTAAACAAGAACCAGTAAGAATAAACTACTGCTGTCATGCCCTTTATTACAATTTTTAGTTATTACATTAAAATCACTAGGTTGTCATGCGTCTCATACTCCAGTCAAAGGGGCCACTTGGTGGTCTTCTTCTTTAAACTAGCAGTAATTTATTGAGATACAATTTAGGTACAGCAAAATGCATAAGTGCTCCATGAATTTAAGTACAGACAAATTGCATCACCCGAGAAAGTTCTCCCGTGCCCTTTGCCAGACAGTTTACCCCCACCCCTCAAGGCAACGACTACTCGGATCCCTAACAACACAGGTGAGTTTCGTCCGTTCCAGAACATCACGTAAATGAAGTCATTGAGTGTGTACTCAGGTGTCCGACTTAGCTAGCTCAACCAGTCTATGAAATTTATCCATAAACATTACACGTTTACGCTGCATGTTATACAGCCGATTTATTGTATAAATATAATATAAATTGTTCATCCGTTCTCCTCTTGATGAGAATTGTCCTACCATGAGGGAAGCTAATATGAATATTCTTGGGAGTCTTTTTGTGAACACATGCATGTGGAATGTGTGGGTGAGAAATTAAGGTATTTGTTTAATTTTAGTAGAAACTGGTACACAGATTGCCAAAGTGATTATGCTGAGATTGCTGTTCTTTAACGCATCATTATTTTCTCAGTTCTGCATCCTTATCTGTTCTCTCTCCTTCCTGGAACGCCTTTCCAAGGCTTATGTGTTGAATTCTGCCATCCATTTGGGCGCAATCCATTGGCTTCATCTTTCACGAAAGTTTTCCGCCCAAGCTCATGTCCTAAGGAGTCAGTCATTTTTTTTTTTCCTGTTTTAATCTCTCTTTGCATTTTTGGTTACTTTTCCTGTGATCTTTCTCAGTCAGCTTTTTCTATATTATATCCAATGAAAGCAATGTTATTCTGTGCCCATTTGCATCCCTCTGGCCCAGCTCACAGACAGTGCCAAGCACACAGCAAATACAGACTAAAGATCTGTTGAATGAATAAATGGTTTTATATACACAAGATCTCTCTCCCAAGACTATAAACTCCTTGATGGCAGAAATCATGTTTTATTCATTTCCTTAATACCTAAAATTCCTTGCACTAAAATAACTGAACAAATATCTGATGTGTGCTTATAATGACTTATTAAAATACATGGAAATTATAATTAAATTAGATTCAGTGGATATGCAAAATAATCAGTGGTTTTATATTTTTTTCTCATGGCTCTAATAATCTGACTTTCTCATTGGATTGAAAAGCTATCTTTTTGTTATAAGGTGAAAGTGGAAGCATATAAATGCCCTGCCCCAAATCTTTATTTCAACTCAGAGCTGATTTCATATACTGTTTTCATAATACACATATATGCAAATGTATTCACAGAGATTCTTAAATATTAATCAAGAGCACTTGAGCATGTGGTTGTTCCAACTGACTCTCATTTAACAGGAAATTTAATTTTTTGAAAAGGCTGTTGTCTTACAACTCAATTACTTCCTAGGATACAGTCATATTAATGCTCTTAATTTTAAATTGCCAGGCATTGTGTTAAATGACAACAATAAAATTAATGTATAATTGGGTGAAAACTTCTGGCTTTTAAAATAAAGTGGTTTCACTCCAGAGAAATCCTATAAGGTTATTTAAACTCATGAAGTTAGGACTTATTTTAGAAGTAAGAAGACAAAATAACAATTTCTGAAATGTTGTTCCATTATCTAGAATACCCATTCACCCCCTGAACTCCGGGGAATACTTTAGGATTCTGCCAGATAAAGCTGGTTATTAGATGTCTTCTGGTATTTTATCTGCTATTCCAACACTTAACTCTTATGAGAAATGTCATAACACAAAACATATTTTGTTGTCAGTGGAAATTTAAGAGGAACAGTGGACATGACATTGAATTCCAATATTTTATTTAACTTGTCTAGGAGAGGATTTTCAAATTAAAAAAGAAGAAAAAGGAAAAAATGAAATTTTAAAAAAGCAACCCTTAGCAACTTTTCTTGGTAAGAGAAAAATGCAAAATATAGATACCTAAATCTTTGGTCCTTGTTTTGACAAAAATAATGTCTTAAAATTTTGATTTGCATTTCTCTAATAATCAGGGATGTTGAGCATTTTTTCATGGGCTTGTTGGCCATCTGTCTGTCTTCCTTGGAGAAATTCTATTCAGGTCTTTTGCCCATTTTGTTGGCTTTTTTGCTGTTGAGTTGTATACGTTGTTTGTATATTTTAGAGATTAAGCCCTTGTCAGTTGCATCATTTGAAAGTTTTTTCTCCCATCCTGTGAGTTGTCTTTTGTTTTCTTTTTGGTTTCCTTTGCTGGGCAAAAGCTTGTCAGTTTGGTTAGGTCCCATTGGTTCATTTTTGCTTTTATTTCTGTTGCTTTGGGAGATGGACCTGAGAACACATTTGTAAGGTTGATGTCAGAGAATGTCTTGCCTATGTTCTCTTCCAGGAGTTTGATGGTGTCTTGCCTTCTATTTAAGTCTTTCAAGCCATTTGGAGTTTATTTTGGTGCGTGGTGTGAGGGTGTGTTCTAGTTTCCTTGACGTGCATGCAGCTGTCCAGGTTTCCCAGCAATGCTTGCTGAAAAGACTGTCTTTTCCCCATTTTGTGTTCTTGCCTCCTTTGTCCAAGATTAATTGACCCTAGGTGTCTGGGTTTATTTCTGGGTTCTCTGTTCTGTTCCACTGGTCTGTCTGTCTGTTTTGGTACCAGTCCCACACTGTCTTGACATCTGTGGCTTTGTAATACTGCCTGAAGTCTGGGAGAGTGATGCCTCCTGCTTGGCTTTTGGTCCTCAGAATTGCTTTGGCAATTCTGGGTCTTTTGTGGTTCCATATAAATTTTGGGGTTGTTTGTTCTAGTTCTGTGCAAAATGTCCTGGGTAATTTGACAGGGATTGCATTGAATCTGTAGATGCTTTGGGTAGTATGGCCATTTTTACAATATTAATTTTTCCAACCCAGGAGCATGGAATATCTTTCCATTTCTTTACATCTTCTTTAATTTCCTTGATTAGTGTGTTATAGTTCTCAGCTTATAAGTCTTTGACCTCCTTGGTCAGGTGTATTAACCAGTATTTTATTTTTTGGGGTGCAATTTTAAAAGGCATTGTATTTTTGTATTCCTTTTCTAAAATTTCATTGTTAGTATATAGCAATGTGACTGCAAATCAAAACTACCATGAGATACTACCTCACACTAGTTAGAGTGGCCATCGTTAATAAGTCCACAAATAACAAATGCTGGAGGGGGTGTGGGAAAAAGTGATCCCTCCTGCAGTGTTGGTGGGAATGTAAGCTAGGAATGTACAACCACTATAGAGAACAGTATGGAGATATATGTTAGAAAACTATACATAGATCTACCATATGACCCAGCAACCCCACTCTTGGGCATGTATCTGGACAAAGTTTCCTTAAAAGAGACACATGCACCCACATGTTCATTGCAGCACTATTCACAATAGCCAAGACATGGAAACAACCCAAATGTCCATTGACAGATGATTGGATTAGGAAGATGTGGAATACTACTCAGCCATAAAAAAGAATGAAATAATGCCATTTGCAGCAACATGGATGGAACTAGAGACTCTCATGCTATGTGAAGTCAGTCAGAAAGAGAAAGACAAATACCATATTATATCACTTACATCTGGAATTTAACATATGGCACAAATGAACCCCTTTCCACAGAAAAGAAAATTATGGTCTTAGAGAATAGACTTGTGGTTGCCAAGGGGGTGGGGGAGAGAGTGGGATGGATGGGGAGCTTGGGGTTAATAGATGCAAACTATTGCCTTTGGAATGGATTAGCAATGAGATCCTGCTGTGTAGCACTGGGAACTATGTCTAGTCACTTATGATGGAGCATGATAACGGGAGAAAAAAGAGAATGTGTACATGTGTGTGTAACTAGGTCACCATGCTGTACAGTAGAAAAAAATTGTATTTTGTATTGGGGAAATAACAATTAAAATTTTTTTTTAATTTTTTGAAAAGACTTATTTAGTAAAGGTTGCTTGCAGCACATTGGGTGCTTGGTCTGATGATTTTAAAAGTGTGTTTTCGTCATGTAAACCACAGGTCTCCAAACTTTATCTGGAAAGGTCCAGATAGTAAATGATTTTTGCTTTGCAGTCTACAGAGTCTACTGCACCTACTCAACTCCACCTTCAAGGCTCAAAGGAAGCCATGGGAAGTCTGAAAACACAGGGGCATGGCTGTGCTTCTGTAAAACTTTATTTACAAAAATAAGCCAGGCAGCCACCCGGATTTGACTCATAGGCTATAGTTTGTTGAGTTCTGATTTATATAACACAAAAAATAAAGTCCAATAGGATTTTTTTCATTCAGTTGCAAACAAATTCTACCTACTTCAGTGTTGTACCACTTCCTAATGATAGACAAGTTTTATCTAAAAATGATATGAGAGGTGTTTTAGCTTATCTTTTGTATCATCACTTCCCTGATTCTAAGACCTTGACACCAAGCAGTTTCTCTTTTGACCAGCCTTTCCACAGAGAAGTTAGCAGTTATCATAGCTTAGTTTAAGATTCTTCCTATGTTACATCTCTAGAAATTTCCAACCATCTGATTGAATTGCTTCAGCTTTCAAATGGTAAAACAAAATTTCACTTTTGTGCAAATATACTGGTATCTTCTCAACAAGCCCAAAGAAATATGAACAAGGTTCTATTCAAAATACCGAACAGCATGGAGTTCCCGTTGCGGCACAGCAGAAGCGAATCTAACTAGTATCCGTGAGGATGCAGGTTTGATCACTGGCCTCAAACCTACTTATATCACAGGGAACTATATTTAATATCCTGTAATAACCCATAATAAAATAAGAATACAAAAATAATATATAAATATATTTTAATATATCATATATAAAAATAACTGAATCACTTTGCTGTACACCTGAAACTAATACAACATTGTAAATCAAGTCTACTGCAATTTAAAAAATCAGACCTCATAAAAAATCAGACAGAGAAAGACAAATACTGCCTGAGCTCACTTATACATGAAATCTAAAAAAAGCGAGAGAGCTCATAGGTAAAGACAGAAAGCAGACTGGTGGTTGCTAGAGGTGGGGAGGGGGAGGGGAGCCAAACGGGTGAAGGAGAGCAAAAGAGACAAATTTCCAGCTGTAAAATAAATAAGTCATGGGGCTGTAATGCACAGGATGGCTGCTATTATTCAAAGTACTGTATTTGCATATTTTAAAATTCCCAAGACAATAAATTTTTAAAAGCTCTCATCAAAAAAAAAAAAAAAAATCTGTAACTATGTATGGTGACGGATGTGAATTAGAAAAAAAGACGTGACTGATCATTAGACCATCTCAGAAAGATGAAAACTGAATTGTTGCCAGTAGACCTGCCGTGCAAGAAACAGTAAAAGATGTTCTTCAGAGAAAAAGAAAAGGATTTAGGTCAGAAACTCAAGTCAAACTATTACCTTTAGAATGGATAAGCACTGAGGTCCAGCTTTATATCACAGGGAACTATATCCCATCACTTGGGCTAGAACGTGATGGAAGATAATACGAGAAAAAGAATGTGTGTGTGTGTGTGTGTGTGTGTGTGTGTATGACTGGATCAATTTGCTGTACAGAAGAAACTGGCACAACATTGTAAATCAATTACACTTTAAAAAAGAAGAAAAAACACTCAAGTCTACACAAGAAGGATGGTAGAGAAGGAATAAATAAAGATTGTTTCCAAAAAAACAAAAGATTGCTTCCAAGTTAAGACAGTTATTAACAGAGCTGCTATAAACCTCTGTGTGCAAATGTTGATATGGAAGTGAGCGGTGTTGGTGTTTTTTTCCCTCTTTAGGTAATTCCGAGGAGTACAGTCGTGGGATGATTGGTAAGAAAATGATCAGTTTTATAAGAAACCCCCAAACTGTCTTCCAAGGTGTCTGTACCATTTTGCATTCCCATTTGCATTGGGGTCCAGAAAAATCATTTATCTTGAAAGCAGGGCTTCTTCAAAAGAAAAGAATGCATATTTCAAAAGGGTTACTTTTTGCCTCCGTCTGAAGCAGGTGAGAGTTTTCTCCTGTCTTCCCTGGGAGAACTGGAGATAAAATCCGCAAAGGCAAGGGACTTTCCTAAGACTGGAGTTTTTAAGCCTCACATTTGTCCCAATGGAGCCTCCAGCCAACCATCAAGAACAGCTCAGATTTCCCTTCTCCAGCCCCAGTTATCGTGGGTGTTTCTGCTTCAATAAGTGTGACTCTCTGTATCCCCCCATCTGTCTCTCCAACTGGGAGGGCAACGCGTTGATTTTCAGCATGTTCAGTCTGCTACACGTTATAACAGTGACAACTTCCAAGCTCCTCACACACTGGACCAGAGGCCAGTGTCAAAGAAAAACAGTCCTGAGCACTTGTGCAAGACAGCAAGACAGATTTGATCCAGATTCCTGCAGAAGGGGAAAGCAACCATAGCATAAGCCAAGCTCAGCTCCAAGTGAGGCAAAGGCCACTGAGGTTTTTAAAGGGAGGACAGAGGGAAAAGAAAAAGGAAACTCTAGGGAAAGGAAAAGGAGAGAAGAGAAATGGGACTGGGGGCTAAGAGGAAGCGGAAAATTACAGACAGGGAGCCGTGGAAAATTACCGAAAGTGGTTTGGTAAGGTGGATGGGAACACGGAAGCTCTGCGGTTTGGCAGCATTGTGTTTTCTTGTGCAAACACACCGTACGGGAGCCGAGGCCAGCACTGGGCACTTGGCTCCTACAGGTGGAAGCCAGGCTCGAGTCAGCCAGTCTCTTTGCACAGCGCCGGGGCGAGCCCTTCAGTCCTTCATGCTACGTGGCGGTTCACAGTTCACATAGGGTGTCCTTTCCTTCGCAGGTGTATCCTGTGTTCTTATGCTTTGCTTTATCTTGCTTCCCAGATGTGTTGCTATTCAAATTGAGGGTATATGGCCACTCCGCCTTGAGCAGGTTTATGGATGCCATTTTTCCAACAGCGTTTGCTCAGTCCTTGTCGCTATACCCCAGTTTGGTCATTCTTGCGATATTTCCAGCGGTTTCATTAGCATTGTATTTGCTATGGTGATCCACGGTCAGTGAGCAGTGATCTGTGATGCTGCGCTGTGAACCGCTAAAGGATCAGATGAAAGCATTTTTTAGCAATAACGTGTTGTTTAATTGATGATAGCATTTTTTAGCAATAAAGTGTTAATTGTGTACATTGTTTTTCTAAGACCTATCGCTAACACTGTACGTTTAATAGACGACAGTATTAGCAGTTCCCAGTGTGGCTCAGCGGGTTAGGAAACCGCCACAGTGTCCCCATGGACACTCTGTTGGGTTAGATCGCTGGCCTCACTCCGTGGGTTGAGGATCCTGCATTGCCACAACTGGCAGCATAGCTGCAGTGCTGCTGTGGCTGTGCTGTAGGCCAGCAGCTACAGCTCCAATTTGACCCCTGGCCTGGGAACGTCCATGGGCACAGGTATGGCTCTGAAAAAAAAAAAAAAACAACAACAACAACAACTATATGATAAACAGAACTTTTATTTGCTCTGGGAAACCAAAAAACTTGTATGACTCACTTTGTTGTAGTCTTTATTCTCTTCATTGCTGTGGTCTGGAACCAAACCCACCATACCCCCAGGGTAAGCCCATATGCATACTGACTAACAATACAAAGCTGGTAATCGTGCAATTTTATTTTTAATTTTTGATATGGTGCCTTCTCAAAACAACTAGAAGTATAAACTATATGAAGAGACAGTCCACAGGTCATTCAATTTGCGCGTTCAAGTGCGTCTACAAATTTCACCAGGAAGCCATGAGGCCAGATGCACTTGGGAATTCAGGATGTTTTCAGATTTTAGAAAAGTACTGTGGTACATACACTATTTATCATGTATCACCCACAGCAGGGTCTAGAAAAGCACTGCAGAATGAAAGGCATTAAGATTTTTGCAACACAAGGTACGGATATTATGCAAAGTGTGATAAATAAAAACATATCACTTCACGTCATTTTGGGTCAAGTTTTCTACTTGCATTTGGTTGCCAAATTTCTGGAATACTTTCACTTTGCCAAGAATTTCAGATCTCAGAAGTGCAGATAAGGGATTGTCCACCCTAAATGCGGTACACTTGTCCTTCCTACGCTGAAGTCTTTCAAAACGGATTAAAACCAGCATGAGACTGTTGCAGGCAAAGGAAAAAAAAAAAAAGAATTTCAGCTAAAGAGTCTGCCTAATAACTTGTAACCAGACAGGCTGAGACCATCTTTTCCTGCTGAAATTCATTTTTATTGGAGAAGGTAAGGCATCCTTTCCTTTGGGAGAACCGTGGCGTATACACTCACACTGATTTGGGGGAGGGATTCGATTTCTTCAAGGGAAATACTTTGTTTCCTCTCGGTTGTAATTGTCTGCATGCCCGTGCGTGACAATGTCTGGTCCCTGTGCTCCCCGAAGCATACAGCCTGTCAAGCAGCTCCTTGGCTGGCTCTCTCTTGGGCTGATATTTTGACAAGCATCTGATATGCGGTAGCTCTCAGAACCCATGTCTTATTCGGTAAAGGCGTTAAGAGTGGCCACAGGTTTCAGGAGTCCCCTGGGCCCCTCCTGGACACCTTCCTTTCAGAGGTTTGCTGTGACAGGCAGGTTGGGAGCATCCTGCTAAGAGACGGCCCGCCTCACCCCCAAACGCTACTGAAATTTAGTGTGAACTGGACGCTCTCGTCCATGTTTCTCCCAATAGAAGATGTCCTTCCCCATCAAGCTTTGTCCATGCGTTTATCACGGTCAGAAAAAATGAACGGCAACGTGATCACACAGGGGAATGTGAAATCCCCATGTTTTCGTATTTTGAGAGTCACGTGCTATGATTCTTCATGGAAACTTTCAAAAAGGCTGTCGGTGAGTCTGCAGTAAAATTCTGCCCTGGTTCAAAGTCTGGATTTTCTATTTGCCTGATGACCTCGTATAAGCCGTGTGGCTCTTAGTGTCTCCTGTACATCATGGGCAGGTGTGAGGATGAAATTCAATAATACGTATGAAGTACTCAGAACAGACCCTGCATGTTGTAAGCACTCAATAAACGTTTACTATTATTGGCAAAATGTATCTGCCTACAGAGTTCTCTTCCATACATAAGGCATAAAAAAGAAAAATACATAAAATGCACGTCTCAAAACATATAACCTCTGCGCGGTGACTCTCTGACTCCATTTTTCTATGATGCTATAAATTCGTATGTGACTCCGGTGCGGATAGAAGTCATAAATTACTTCTCTGTGCATGTACCCAGGACTCAGCAATTTATTTTCTCCTGACTCTAAAACAGAATGATTCTGAAGGTGATGCTCGCTCTCTCCCGGGAATGGCTTTCCTTTATGTGGTTTCAAAGTTAATCTTTGGTTATCCCTTTAGAGGAAAGCTGACACTGCCTCCAAGAAGTCTTCAGAGATTCTATCTCAGCTCTAATTCCCTGTCAAATCTCTATTAACTGTTCATCTACATTGTTTAATCAGTTTCTATATTTCTCTCTCTTCCATCGGCTAAAGAGCAAAAAGAACCTTACTCATCTTTATCTTTATGATAATTTTCTTTTCATTTTTTAAAGTTTTATTGCAGTATACAGTTGGTTTACAATGTGGTGATAATTTCTGCTGCACAACAAAGTGACTCAGTTACACACGTACACACATCCGTTTGCTTTCCGATTCTTTTCCCACATAGGTTATCACAGAAGAATGGGTAGAGTTCTCTGTGCTTGTCCCCATTGGCCAGTGATTCCATATACCACAGTGTGCATATGCCATTCCCAAAGCCCCAGGACACCCCTCACCCCAACTTCCCCCTTTGGTAACTGCAAGTTTGTTTTCAAAGCCTGCAAGTCTGCTTCTGTTCTGCAAAGAAGTTCATTTGTACCTTTTTGTATATTCCCCATATAGGTGACATCATATGATGTTTGTCTTTCGCTGTCTAACTAACTTCACTTAATACGATCATTTCTTGGTCCGTCCATGTTGCTGCAAAAGGCATTAGTTCATTCTTTTTATGGCTAAGTAATATTCCACTGTATATGTGTACCTCATCTTCTTTATCCATTCCTCTGTTAACTGACATTCAGGTTGCTTTCACGTCTTGGCTCTTGTGAATAGTGCTGCAATGAACACTGGGGTGCATGTATCTTTTCGAATTATGGATTTCTCCAGACAGATGCCCATACAGCTCAATATCAAAAAAAAAGAAACAACCCAATCAAAAAATGGGCAGAAGATCTAAATAGATATTTCTCCAAAGACATACAAATAACTAAAAAACACATGAAAAGATGCTCATCGTTGCTAATTATTAGAGAAATGCAAATTCAAATAAAAACTACTCTGAGGTATCATCTTACACCAGCCAGAATGGCCATCACCAAGAAGTCTACAAACAATGAATGCTGGAGAAGGTGTGGAGAAAAGAGAACCCTCCTACACTGTTGACGGGAAGGTAAATTGCTACAGTCACTGTGGAAAACAAGATGGAGGTACCTCCAAAAACTAAAAATAGAACTACCATTTGATCCAGTAATCCCACTCCTGGGTATCTTGCTTATGATTTTTATAACACCTGGCACAGCATCGTAAGATGAGGTAGGGGATACGGGAGGAATAAGCCAAGGGGATACAGGATGCGTAAGTCACTGAATGAATGAAGTGCACCAACATTGTGTCAAAGCAAAATACCAACAACTTCCTACCATGCTGGCTTCAATTTACATACATTGCGTATTTCATTCAAAAATATTCTGAAATAACTGAGAGGATTTAAACTCAAGCAATTTGTGCCTAATCAGGACTAAATTGTCCAAACTATCTCACTTTACCTATCTTTTTCTTTCTCTTCACAAATAAGAGCACTTCATACAATAAAACAAATTAGGAAAATCCATTTTCTCAATGCTTCAGCAAATAGAGCTGGCCTTATTGACAAATAATACAACAAACAAAAGGTACAGGTAAGACTTTTGGAAACTGCATTCAGAAATTCCAAGAAACCAGAGTCATAAGCAATCATGGCACCTATCTTTTTTCAGCTAAAAACTGACTCTCTAATGATATTATATGCCTTACCTTAATCTGAACTGTCCACTTTTAGTGATAACACTTTTTGAAGTATAGTTGATTTACGATGTTGTGACAATTTCTGCTGTACAGTAAAGTGACCCAGTCATACATATATACATTCTTTTTTAAATACTATTTTCTGTTATGGTTTATGGTTTATCACAGGATACTGAATATTCTGTGCTATACAGTAGAACCTTGTTGTTTATTCGTTCTATATATAATAGCCTATATCTGCCAACTCCAACTTCCCACTCCATCCTGCCCCCAATTTCCACCCACTTGGCAACCACAAGTCTGTTCTCCATGTCTGTGAGTCTGTTTCTGTTCTGTAGATAGGTTCATTTGCACCATATATTAGATTCCACCTATTAGTGATATCATATAGTATTTGTCTTTCTCTTTCTGACTTACTTCACTTAGCATGAGAATCTCTAGTTGCGCCCATGTTGCTTCAAATGGCATTATGTCATTCTTTTTTATGGCTGAGTAGTATTCCATTGTATATAAGTACCACATCTTCTTTATCCATTTGTTTGTCAATGGGCATTTAGGTTGTTTCCATGCCTTGACTATTACAAAGAGTGCTGCTATAAACACAGGGGTGTGCATATCTTTTTGAATGGTAGGTTTTTTGTCTGGATACATGTCAGGGATTGCTTGGTCATATGGTCGTTCAATATGTAGTTTTCTGAAGAACCTCCCTGCTGTTTTCCATAGTGGTTGCACCAACACTATTTACATTCCCACCAGCAGCTTAGGAGAGTTCCCTTTCCTCTCCACTCTCTCCAGTATTTGTTATTTACAGACTCTTTAACGATGGCCACTCTGACCAGAACGAGTTGGCACCACATTGTAACTTTGATTTGGATTTCTGTAGTCATTAGCAATGTTAGGTATCTTTTCACGTGCCTTTTGGCCATCTGTACACATGTTCTTGATCATCCGCCACCCTATTCCCCCGTTGTAGATCTAAGTCCGTTTGGCCATTGCACCCAATACTCCTTGTCTTAACTGCTAAATTAAGAATTAAATCCATCTCACTGAAGTTAACACCCTTGACTTCAAAGACGTTGCACAAAAAATGTAAAATACTGTATTAATCATTTTTGTATTTACTCCACGTTGACCTTTTGGATCTGTTGGGTTAAATAAAATATACCATGAAAATGAACTTCCCCTGGTTCTTTTTTACTTTGACTATGACTGCTGGGAAGATGAGACATTATATACCTGACAGAGCTGTTCCACAGCATGTCTTTTAACGTTCAGTCCTATTCTCATTCTCCTAGCTTCGGAGGCTTAGAAATGTATTCCAGTAGCTCTCACCCCATCTTGTTTGGTGAGAGTGCCTGTAGTTTTCAGCTGTGTGGGTGACTGTCGGAATGAGAACCACTGTTCCCAGCATCCCTTGCAGCTGGTGTGGCCCCTGGCTTTGCAGCGCAAATGGCATATGTGGTTTTTACAAAGCAAGGATGTCCCCTTCCACGCCTCTTGATTCATTCCCACTCCTGGCCAGAACTGAGACAGAGTGATGAACCTCCTTGGGCCTTGAAAAGGAGGACAGAGGCCTCCAGATGGCAGAGCAGCCGGATCAAAGGACATGGATGCCCTGGTGACTGTTCAGATCAGCCTCTTCCATCTGAGAGACACAAAACTCAATCTTTTTCAAGGCACCGTTAATTTGAGTTTCTGTTGCAAGCAGTCAAAACAACTTAGCAAAAACAACTGTTGATTATAATATATCAATTTCCTGGTAGCTTCAGACAGCACATTTCAATTTTTCAAACGTTTCTCGGGGTCTCATTTGATCTTCACAACTCCTTCAGGTCACGAGAACAGATGTTACTATCCTGACTTTATAGATGAGAAAAACAAAGCTTAAAGCATCTTGGGACCTGTCAAAAGATGAGATGGTGAGAAATCCTCACATCTGGAATCGCTGCTTAGATTTTCTGAGTCGTGCGCTAATGCTCTCTCCACAGTGCCACCCTACAGTGGGAATGAATTCTGGATCACACCCATGACACACACATCTTGCACATTTGATCAAGCCTTTTTAAAATGAAAACAACAGATTGTTCTCAAAAAACCTATTCTGACTTCCTCTACCCAAAGGGCATTTAAAACCAGAGAACAGGAGGGCAAAGATGGTGTTTTCCATAACCCACGTCTCCCTTGGCACCCAGCCCTCTGCCCAGTGAGTCACGTCAGTGAAAAGGAACGCAGAGAGGTACAGAGGCATCTCAGGGACAAAGAAAGGACTGTAAGTGACATATCACAGGTAAAGCAGGATACAAATGAGTAGAATAAAAACAACCTGTGCCATGGAGTTAAGCCACAACCAGCTGCAGGACTTTACGACGAGGGATATTACAATTCAACGGCAACCTTATACTCGAGGAATTAAACGATTGATACCTAAAAGGAAGGCTATCGCTGTCTTTCTCTTTTTTTTGTTGACTATTTTTATTACTCAATGAATTGTATTACATTTATAGCTGTACAACGTTCATCACAACCCCACTTTATAGCATTTCCATCCCAGACCATCCTCCAACCTGTCCCCTTTGGAAACCGTAAGTTTGTCAAAGTCTGTGAGTCAGTATCTCTTCTGCAAAGAAGTTCATTGTGTCCTTTTTATAGATTCCACATAACATGCAATTTTAAAATGGCAACTTCCTCAGTTTTGATGTTTCCAAGATCTTAGGGCCAAGACTCAATCTCAGGTTCATCTCAAAGTACCAGAGGCATCCCCTGCTGTCCACAAACTCTATAAAAGCCAGTTACCCTACACATTTGACCTAAGAAAGGGAGCTCTGCCCTGAGATAATGGCTTTGACTACATGTATTGGTGAGATTCATTCTACAGCTGTCTTTCAATTTAGTTATTTCTTGTTTCCAAATACAAGATAAAAAGAGAAGGGGAAGATAAAAATTAACCACAATTAAGTGGGACTTAGGAATCTTTGCATCAGGCATCGTTTCTTATTAACCTGAATTTTAGTGAGGTGTAGCTCGAAGCTGTGAAAACAAGATCCTTGTTTCAACAATTGAGGTACTGGAAGCTCCCACACTACTTGGCCCCTAGGCTTCTCAACCTGTATCCAAGTCCAGGCTCAGGCATAAATCAGTGCTTGAGTTTTTGCTCTTTCAGCTTCAGCCCCAGTTGCTAAGACTGCCAACACGGTGGCTATTACAAGAGCAATTTAGGGGTTGAAGGCATTGGTCTATAAGGAACTGAATTGAGAACGATTCATTTTACACAATACCCTGTCATCAAGTGGTATAATTCCATCTCTATCAAGCCATGACAAAATGGGGAAATGCTTGAATTCCCTCGGGAATTGAAATCTACTCCCTACTCATCTACATCCTTTTAAATGTGAGTATTTTCTTAATTGGAATATTGCTAACGAGAACATTTAAAATCACTTTAGGGAGAATATAGATATGTATCAATTTTGTAAGCTTAAGATTACAGTATCCAGGTTACTGCAAAAAAATTGTTTACAAGTAATTATGCCTTGTTTTATGTATTTATTTATGTTGCTTTTTAGGGCCACACTTGCAACACATGGAGGTTCCCAGGCTAGGGGTTGAAACGGAGCTGTAGCTGCAGGCCTACACCACAGTCACAGCAACGCAGGATCCGAGCCACATCTGCGACCTGCTCCACAGCTCATGGCAATGCTGGAACCTTAACCCACTGAGCAAGGCCAGGGATCAAACCTGCAACCTCATGGTTCCTAGTCGGATTGGTTTCCCCTGCACCACAACAGGAGCTCCTCCTTATGTCTCGTTTTAGTTGACGCGCTAAGATCATACTTTTTCAAATTCAAAGTTCTGAACTTAAGCAATGACAGTTCATACACTTCCACAGATGCCTTCTAAGTTAGTGAGAAGAGAACGGCGTAATTAATTTTGAGCTGAAGATCAGTTTCCACATGAGACAAGACAGAAACCTTGGCAGCACCCTTGACATCTGCCCATCTTTCATCTGCTATAGCCAATCAGTAACCAAGCCGGGGCAATGCTCCTAAAAGCTCTAGGATCCATCAACCCGCCGTCGTCACTGCCAATGCCTCAGTCCACACCAGCACCACCCCAGCGCCCGGAGGACCACAACGGTCTCCACTCCTCCCACAGCCACTCTTTCCTCCCCTTCGTTCCATTCAACAACGGAAGCTAGAAGGACATTTTTTAAACATGAACTATCATCAACAGAAACAGACACGTACGCTATTTACCAGGAGACATCTACAAGAACTAGTGTTAACTATTATCTAGCATAGTGTCAAACCACACACAACCCAAAGGTCCCTAACAGGAGGAAGGGTGACACGGAAATTCCACACGTCAAGGAAAGGAGAATGAGATACAAGCAGTGGCGCGTTAGGACAGCTCTCAGAGACAGGATGCAGAGTGAAGGCCACCAAAGAGGGGCACCTGTTTATAATGCCATGTATGCGTACATAAGGTTCAGTCCTGGGCGAAGCCATGGTGTTCCTTCTCTCCAGGTTTCCTGGGGTGTAACTGACAAATAAAACTGTATACATTTAAAGCGTACAACCCAATGATTTGACGTATGTATACTGGTGAAATGATTATCACCATCAGGTCAGTGAACACATCTAGCACCTCACCTCACAGAGTTATCATGTGTGTGTGTGTGTATGTGTATACATGTGTGTGTGTGTGTGTGTGTGTTAAGATTTACTACACACTGAAGATCTACTCTGCCAGCGAATTTCAAGTACACAATACAGTACTAATAACTATAATTATCGTGCTGTATCGTAGATCCCCAGAATTTATTCATCTTCAATTGAAGACGTGTCCTCTCTAACCAATGGCTCTTCAACTCTCCCACCTCTGAGCCCCTAGTGACCATTCTACTCGTGTGACTATGAGTGTTGCTTTTTTTTTTAGCTTTTGAGAGTCACACCCATGGCATGTGGAATTTCCCAGGATAGGGGTCAAATCGGAGCTGCAACGGCAGGCCTACACCACGGCCGCCGCAGCATGGGATCCGAAGCCGCATCTGCAACCTACACCACAGCTCACGGAAAGGCCAGATCTTTAACCCAGTGAGTGAGGCCAGGGACTGAACCTGCGTCCTCACTGATACTAGTCGGGTTCATAACCTGCTGAGCCACAACGGGAACTCTGAGTTTGGCTTCTTCTAAAAAAGATCCCACCCGCGAGATCGTGCAGCCCTTGTCTTTTCCTGTCTGTCTAATTTCACTTTGCATTTTGCTCCCGCGGTCCAGCCGTGCTGTCACAAATGGCAGAACTTCCACACACACCATATCTTCTTCAGCCATCCATTCTCAGGTGGGCACTTCGGTTGTTTTCATATCTCGTCCATCCTGAACAACATGTAGCAATAAACGTGAAAGCGCATGTATCTCTCTGAGATCCTCTTTTCATGTCTCTTGGACCTGGTCCCTGGGGGGCAATTGCTAGATGAGGTGGCAGTCCTATTCGGAATTTCGGGAGGAACTTCCATGCTGTCTTCCATGGCGGCCGCACCATCTGCGTTCCCACCGGCAGTAGAAGAGGGGTCCCTTCTCCCCACATCCTTGTCAGCCCTTGTTAACACTTCTGTGTTTGATAAAAGCCTTGCTGACAGATGTGAGGTGAGAAGACACTGCTGCTTTGGCTGGCATCTCCCTGGTGATCAACGATGCTGATCACTTTCATGTGCCTGTTGGCCATTTATTTGTACATCTTCTTCAAAACGTGCCTATTCAGGTCCCTTAGGCGACATCCACGTGTGATTTATGGATGACTGGTGGCCCTGGCGGCATGGGGGAGGGGAGACGATGACCGGAAGCGGGAATTCTGAGTATCAGCTACGTGAGGGGAGTCCCCTTGGCAAATTCAGTAAGCTACACACTTAGGAGTCACACTCTTTTCTGTACGAATGTGACACTTCAAGAAAAATTCTCCTTAAGGAGTTCCCATTGTGGCTCAGCCAATGAAGAACCAGACATTGTGGCCATGTGGATGCAGGTTTGACCCCTGGTGGGTTTAAGGGTCCAGCCTTGGGAGCTGCGGTGTAGGTCACAGATGTGGCTCAAATCCCGCGTTGCCGTGGCTGTGGCACAGGCCTGCAGCTGCAGCCCCGATTCAGCCCTTAGCCTGGGAACTTCCAGATGCCACGAGGGTGGCCATGAAAAGAAAAAAAAAAAAAATCTACTTAAAAAAAAATGAGTCTGATCATGCCACGGTCCTATTAAACATTAAATAACTAGTCTGAGGACTAAAGGTCGGCACCTTTGCGACACGACAATTTGATGGCCTTAGCCTCGCACCACTCCAGGTCCCTGAGCGTCACGCTCCGTCTCGGCTTATGTTTCCCCAACTGCACAGCCGTCTTTCCCACCCAGGCCAGCTCACAGGAGTCCCTCTTCACAAAGATCTCTTTTTCTGCCTTTTACCCGCTTGCCGGCTATTCACCTCTCATATCTCAGCTTCAGGTGATTTTCAGAGGCTTCCCCACTCAAGAGCAGGGCACATCCTTCTGTTAAGCCTTCTTATCGCTTCTCGCCCGCACCTGTAACCTTTGCTTCATCCATCTGATCGGAACATAGTTCTCTCTCTTCTCTCTGTCCAGCTAATGGCCAAGACCTGTCCAGCCCCATTAAGAAGGAAATCAACCATCTCTTTGTGGGGTCTCCCCCTCAGCGATCTGGGTACACAGCAGTGCACTTAGGCCAGAGGGTTTGTGGCCAAATGAAGAGCAGACTAGGGTCGTGTGGCCCCCACTGCGTCTCCTCCCCTTCTCCGTGTCTCCACACAGGACAGGGCCCAGACAGCTAACTGTCCCCTCTGCTGCCCAGCCCCTGGCCAGACAGCAGTGGCACACAGATGTGGCTCAGCTTCACTCGCACAGCTGTGATTCTCCCAGGCAGCAGACCTGCTCCCACCTTTCCCACTTACCGTGGAGCCCCAGTCCGTGGCAGCCCACAGGTCCCTCAGCCTGCAGAATGGGGATTTGGCCCCAGCGGTGTTTGCTCTTGGTCTGTTTAAGACTGCCTTTTCAAGGTCAGGGGAAGCCACGTGAAAAGTGAGAGTCACGGCATCTCTTGAAAAGGCAGCAGCTCTTCCAGCAATGGGCCCACTTTCTCAACGGGCAGCAGTGGGGGAAGCTGAGCGGCAGCTGCTCCCTCGTATACAGCAGACATGTATACAGCACATGTCCCTCCAAGATCAGACTGTGAGAAAGGACTGTGACCTCACCTTGGGCGCTTGCTCTCTCTCCCTCTTAGAGGCTCAGTCCCAGGGAAGCGGGTGGCCAGGCTGCGAGCATCCCCAGGGGGCAGGTTTACCTGGAGAGGAACGGAAACCTCCAGCCAACAGCCACAGAAGAACTGAGACCCACGTGCCTTGATATCCATCAGCTCAGAAGCAGAGTCTCTCCTGCTACAGCCTGATCGACAGCTTCCCTGCACCTCCAGACAGACTCTGAGCCGAAACCACCCAGCTAAGCCCCTCCGGGCTTTCTGACCCTCATCAGTGGTGCCAGATAATACTTATCTGTTCAAGTTTCTTTCTTTTTTTGGCTGTGCCCTCAGCAGATCAATCAAACCCACACCATAGCAGAGACCCGAGCCACAGCAGTGACAGTGCTGGATCCTTAACCGCTAGGCCGCAAGGGAACACCTAATTGTTTGTGGTTTTAAGCTGCTAAATTTCAGAATGCTTTGATACACACCAACAGATAAACAGTGGAGAGGGACTGCCAAGCACAACCCCATCGAATCGGTAGCCCTCCTTTTACTTCAAATCCAGTAGTTCTCGCTGTCATCTTTCTTGTGATGGTCTCATATCTCCCCAAAGTCTTAGTTTTTCTTGGGAATGCGTATTACATGACTTTTTTGATGCCTCTAAATTTGCAGGATGCCCAGTACATAGTGAGGGACCTATCAATACTTGCCCAATTCATTTTTAATTCCATTTAATTGCTTTTAATAGGGCATACTCTGGAATGTTTGTTCACCTTGTTGCAGTTAGAAAAATTTTTTTTCTTTATCTTCTTCTCTTTTCTAGGGCCACTCCTGTGGCATATGGAGGTTCCCAGGCTAGGGGTCTAATCAGAGCTGTAGCCGCTGGCCTATGCCACAGCTACAGCAACGCGGGATCCGAGCCATGTCTGCAACCCACACCACCACTCACAGCAACGCTGGATCCTTAATCCACTGAGCGAGGCCAGGGATCGAACCCACAACCTCATGGTTCCTAGTTGGATTCATTAACCACTGAGCCACGATGGGAACTCCCAGAACATTGTTTATGCAAGGGGTAACAATTGGATCAAGAAGGATAGCACACACACAGAAACTACTTCTCTCCAAAGTTTTGATTCTCGACACCATTCCAATAATTTGGCGCCAGGGGTAGTTCCTCGGAAGAAGACCCCTGACGAGGATCTCTGTAACTTTGATTCCTCTTTCGCGCAGTCAAAGTGGATAGAAAAGCATGTTTAGGAGAGGAGAAACTCCGCAGGAAGTAAAAAGTCACAGATGGAGGAACGTGACAATTAGCATGAAATATTGCTACGATGCTGAATTATAGACATGCAAAAAGAACTATCTAGAGCAAAAGTTCTTGAGAACTTGCTTAAAGTAGCGCAATAAGTCTAAAAGAATAATAAACAAAAGGAACATTGCTCTGAGTTGAGACCTGCTTGTTACACACCGTTTGCAGAGAGACGATCTTCAAAGCTTTGTTTAGTTCATGATACTCCCACTAAGATTGCTTGAAAGTGGAGTTCCCGTCGTGGCACAGTGGTTAAGGAATCCGACTAGGAACCATGAGGTTGCGGGTTCCATCCCTGGCCTTGCTCAGTGGGTTAACGATCCGGCGTTGCCGTGAGCTGTGGTGTAGGTTGCAGACGCGGCTCGGATCCCGAGTTGCTGTGGCTCTGGCGTAGGCTGGCAGCTACAGCTCCAATTAGACCCCTAGCCTGGGAACCTCCATATGCCTTGGGAGCGGCCCAAGAAATAGCAAAAAGACAAAAAAAAAAAAAAAAGAAAGAAAAGATTGCTTGAAAGTAAGCCATGTCACTAACACTGGGCCACCAAGCAAACTTTTAACATTTACAGAGCAAGGACTTACTGAAATCCTTTCTTATTCCGAATGTTCTGTCGCTTGCCGTAGGTTCAATGTAGCAATGTACCTGAATGATCTGTCAGATGCCGTAGGTTTGATGTGGCAACAGTGGGTTTCTCGGATGATAGTCTGTCTTGGGGGGGGGGGGGGGGTAAGTGTAGGCAGTTCTTTCATCGCTTTCATCCCTAGATCATGATTTACCAAGTGAACACAAGGACCGGGCTTTACGCCACAGGTATGACAGGGCAGGATTCAGATGATCAGATCCGAGTCTTCTGAGTCTGAATGCGCCAAAAGGCAAGAAAATGCTCAGGAAGTCTGCTGGGAGGTTGTCCCCAGGATGCAGGAAATAACCGGAAGGGCATCCCGCAGCCAAACGTGGGACAGTAAGAAATTACAGGCCATTGAAAAAAATGCAAATTCGGGAGTATGAACTGATAACAAGGGATGGACATCTAAGTAGCCAGATGGGAGCGGGAAGGGCTCCTCTCCCACGCGCCCCAGAGTTCCGAGTGCCGAGTAGGGAGCGTGGCGAGGCTGCCGGAGTTAGACGGTGACTATTTCGCCCTCGCGGGAAAGATGAGCTCAGGCAGGAAACGTCCGTGGGCGCTACAGCTACCGGGAAAGTCTGGCCGAGCAGCACTGTGTTTGCACAGTCCAAGTATCTTTCCACAAACGGCTTGTTAAATCCAGGAGGAAAATGCACTAAAAATACAGTGGAGACAGGTGATCCAGAGTATCACCGCCAAAGGGGACAAATGGAGGCCTCGGGATGTGGCACCTGGAGAGGCCGCAGAACTACAGGTGTAGGAAAAGGATGACGGCCCGCAAATAGTCATGAGGAAACACCTGACCAGCCCAGGAGGAGGAGGAGCATTCGCTCCCAAAGGAGGGCTTGTCCCCTTTAAGCATGTCAGTGTCGTCAAGGCCTGGCTAACTCTTCCAGATGGAAGAATAACAGTCGGGACAATTAAACGGATAGATGATCCCAGACTTGACACTGTCCTGGAAGAGGAAAAGGCATTAAAAGGACATCATTCGGCTACTAGACAAAGTCGGAATAGAGACAGTAGAGAAAAGTACTGCATCCACATGAAATGGAGGAATTTCCATCATGGCTCAGCGGTAACAAACCCGACAACTACCCGTGAGGATGCAGGTCCCACCCCTGGCCTCGCTCAAGAGGTGAAGGATCCAGCGTTGCTGTGGCTGTGGCTGTGGCGTCGGCCTGCAGTCGCAGCTCCGATTTGACCCCTAGCCTGGGAACCTCCGTATGCCACAGATGAGGCCCTAAAATCAAATATATGTATTATTTGTATGTATAATGTATGTATTATATGTATTATTTGTATGTATAACATATGTGTTATAACGTATTTACATGGACAACTATACTGTGGTTACTTCGGAAAATATCCCCCTTCTTAACCAGTTGCTGGTAAATCCTAAGACAATGATACCACTTACTCGCAGGTGGCAGGAAAACTCTGTAACATTGTTAAAATATATCAAGATTATGTAAATCTGGGAGTTCCCCTACGGTACAGCAGGTTAAGAACCTGACTGGTATCTATGAGGATGTGGGTTCGATCCCTGGCCTCGATGAGCGGGCTGAGGATCGGGCGTTGCCACAGGCTGCAGCATAGGTTGCAGATGTGGCTCCGATCCCACACTGCTGTGGCTGTGGTGTAGGCCTGCAGCTGAAGCTCTGAATCGACCCCTAGCCTGGAAACTTCCATATGCCCACAGGTGCAGCCCTAAATAAAATAAAATATCGTGCTCTTCAATTTTAAAAAAATTATGTACGTCTGGGAGTTCCCTTGTGGCTCAGCAGGTTAAGGATCCAGCATTGTCACTGCAGAAGCTGGGTCACTACTATAGTGAGATTCAATACCTGGCCTGGGAACTTCCACATACCACAAGCAGAGCCAAAAAAAAAAAAAAAAAAGATTATGTAAATCTGTGTAAAGGATATTTGGGTTTTCTTAGTACGTTTCCTACACATTTTCTGTACATTTGAAATTATTTCCAGATAAAAATTTTTAAACACCAAGTCTTCATAGAAAGTCCAAATATCCAACTTTCCATAGGTGAAGGGTATGGCATGGAAGCCATACCTTAAGGAGGCTCTCGGCAACTTGTCAATGATGAAAGCTGGATGACAGACCTACGTGCTTTTACTGTGAAGTTTTTCTAAGTTTGCTGTCTATGGGGAAAAAAATTTTAAATAAATAATCTTCAGAAAAAATAAAATTAAAGAAAATCTAAATATGTAGACAAAGGGACTCCTGCAGCAAACATTAAATATTAAAACATGCACATTTTGAGGATGCTAACTTCTCTAAGCCACGTGGACAACTGGTGTGAATATAAACCAGGTCCTAGACCACGCACGCATTCGGGAATGACCTCAGCTAAAATAGTTTTGAGGTGCGCGGCCACTTCGTTTTACGCTGTCCAGGATTACGCTAATGTTGTACGTGCTTTTGAGGTTCACGAGTTTCAAAGCTGGGCGTGAACTTGAGGATGTTGGCATCACACACAGCCTTTGATCCTGATGCAAGAGGACTGAACCCCGTTGTCGAGAACGTGCTTCATCGAGGGCAGAGGCCGCCTCCGACGTTTCTTCTCTACGAGCCCCTTCCGTGCTACAAGTTCACGAAAAGAGTGCGGCCGTGACTGGCCCCTGTGTTCTTGTCACTCTTTCCTGTCCAACACATAAGCCAGACCTGGACGCTGAGGAACTGGTGGGGCCCTTTGTTCCCTTCCCGTGCTCTCAGCCATGGCCTCTCTGCACGAGTGCATCCCTGGGGTGACAGAAGCTCAAAACCAAAGGCTTCATTCCTCCTCTACCTATAAATCAGCGGTAATCACCCTTTTCCTGCCACATGGTGTTCAACCATCGCATTATGAAGTATTTCCAATTCCTTTTTTTTTTTTTTTTGCTTTTATATGGACGTTGCCAGACGAGGGGGTTGAATCGAAGCTGTCGCCTGCAGCCTAAGCCCCAGCCCCAGCCACACCAGATCTGAGCCGCGTCTGTGACCCGCCACCGCTCACGGCAACGCCGGATCATTTAACACTCTGAGTGAGGCCAGGGATGGAACCTGCATCCTCAAGAATACTAGGCAGTCATTCCCACCAAGCCGCAACAGGAACTGCAGTATTTCCAATTCTATGAGCCCAAGTCTTTTTTAAATCTCTCCATCCCCACAGCAACTGCTCTGAGTTCAGCACTAACCATCCTACGTTCCCCCAACTCCAGGTACGAACTACCCCAGCCCCTCCTCCAGACCCAGGGCTGGCCAAGCGTCTCCAGAAACAACCAGGCCGATGCCTGCACCCTGTGTGTGGCAGCACCATCACCGACAACAGCAAGAGGGACAACAACCCAAGGGCCCGTGGACACATGAAGAGAGAAGGAAACACACAGCACGGAACACGATTCGCCCTTACAGGGAAAGGAAGTCCTGTCACATGCTGCTCTCTGGATCTTGAGGACAGGACGTTAGGTGAAATAAGCCTGTTGCAGCAAGACGAATACAGTATGAGTCCAGTACTATGAGCTAGCAAAAGCAGTCAAACCCACAGAAACAGAAAGTCACACCGTGGTTACCCCGGGCTGGGCGGGTGGGAGGGAAGCAAGGGGTTGCTGCTCAGGGGGTGGGTGTTTCGGATCTCCAAGGTGCAGACTTTCAAGGGACATGTTTCACAGCAGCGTGAGTCAGCTGGCACTGCTGGACTGCACGCCTCAAAATGGCAAAGAAGGTAAATTCCACATGATATGATTCTTACCACGATTGAAAAACTCATGGGCCTGTCATCCTTTTATTTAAAATTTCTCAGAGTTCCCTTGTGGCTCAGTGGAAACAAATCCAACTAGCATCCATGAGGACGCGGGTTTGATCCCTGGCCTCGCTCAGTGGGGTCAGGGATCCAGCATTGCCTGAGTGTGGTGTGGGTCTCAGATGCAGCTCGGCTCCGATCCCATGCTGCTGTGGCTGCGGTGTAGGCTGGCAGCTGCAGCTCCGATTCAACCCCTAGCCTGGGAACCTCCATGTGCCACAGGTGCGGCCCTAAAATCCATCCGTCAATCGATAAAATTTCTCAATAGTTTTTCCATCACCTTTGGACAAGATCCAAACCTCTTACCATTTCAAAGTCTGCGTGATCTGGCCCCTGCCTGCCTTTCACTCTCGGTTCACTCTGGTGCAACCACTTACAAGCAGTTCCCTCAATCCGCCCTCTCCCCTGTTCCTTCTTGCTTTGCCCCTGAGGTGCCTCTGCCTACAACAACCTTTGTCTTGAGTTCTTTGAGATCCCCCAGCTGGAGGTAGGCCCTGACCACAGCCTCCTCTCATCTCACCCCGTACACATTTCAACTTCACACTCGACACAAGACAATCCCAGGACTCACTGCTTGTCTCTCCGAATGGCAAAGATGTTGAGAAGAGAGAAAGTGCAGACCTGCTGTTCCTGGGGCTGTAACCCTGGCACGGCACCTTATACAGGGTACCAGGTCAGCTTACTGAACGAGTGAATCCTAATCAAACTTAGATAAAGAATCATTTCACTTCTTTTTAAAAACCCTCATATTTATATTTTTTTCAATATCATAAAACTTAAAAATTGTTTTTCCTTTTTTCACCCACATCTGCAGCATATGGAGGTTCCCAGGCTAGGGGCTGAATTGGAGCTGCAGCTGCTGGCCTGCACCACAGCCACAGCCACGCCAGGGACTGAACACAGCTGCACCTAAAATAACCACCCACTGGTTACTCTTCTGAGACCCACACACAGCAGTTGCTTTTTGCCACAATAATGTCGTGGAACCAACTCCTCTAAAACTCAGCTCCTTGAAGGAGGAAGCATTTCTGTGGCTCCCAACCCACAGGTGGGTGATTGCGGCTGGGCTCAGCCAAGTGGTTCTTCTTGTCCTGGCTGATCTTGTCCACACGCCTGGCGGGGAGCTGGCTGTTGAAGGTGATGACAGGACACTGGGCTGTGTGGCTTCCTTCCTAGTTGGCTGGCCCAGTGATGACAGCGTAGTGAGAGCCAAGGACACGATGGTGCAAAACGTCTCAGCTTTTGCTTCTGTCGCGTTGACTGACATCCCCAAGTTCAGCCCAGAGTCAAGGAGGGGGACAGAAAGCCCCACTCATAGTGGGAGCATATGAGGGCAGTTCCATGACAAAGCCTGTAGGCAGAGCGGGAGACCGAGTATCCCAGCCGGCTGGACTATCTGTCTGTCACACACAGCAGCCCAAAGCCAGTCCAGATCCTCTGCTTCTCCCCTTTTCTCCTCCTGGTCGTTGACGCATCCCTTTAATTCTCTGAGCTCTCCCGTGCCCTCCAAGCTTTGTGCCCATCTTAAGTTAATTACAACTGATTTGGGTTTCTCACAGCCAAAAAACATGAATGTAAGCTTTCTTAAAGTTTGGTATACATATGCTTACTGTACATGCAGTTGCATTCTTTTATTTCCTTGGATTTTCTAAAACGAGAGTAAGAAACTTTCTTTTTTTTTTTTTTCCCAGAACAGGGGTGCCTCCATTTGGCGTTTTTTTTTTTTTTTTTTTTTTAATCATTTTTATTTTTTCCATTATACTTGCTTTACATGGGTTTTTTTTTTAACGTGTGTAAATTCAAGATTGATTTTTGAACACCTCAACTTTATATGTAATCAGCAATCCACAGTAATTTTAATGAGCATCTGATATATATTCGTGGGAATGGTAACTAGGACACTTAATTTCTCCACCATCATTTTTTTTTTTTTTTTTTTTTTTTGTCTTTTCTAGGGCTGCACCCGTGGCATATGGAGGCTCCCAGGCTAGGGGTTGAATTGGAGCTGTAGCCGCCGGCCTACACTAGAGCCACAGCAACATGGGATCCAAGCTGCATCTGCTACCTACCCCACAGCTCACGGCAACGCCAGATCGTTAACCTACTGAGCAAGGCCAGGGATCGAACCCACAACCTCGTGGTTACCTAGCTGGATTCGTTAACCACTGCGCCACGAAGGGAACTCGTCCACCATCATTTTTATCATTTACCTTTAACACTAATGACAATGTAAAATTATTCCCTTGTTACTTGTTAGGAGCCTTCACCCCAAGATGTGCGCCTAGTAAAAAGAGTCTGGTCTGTTTTGTTCGCTGTATTCTCTGCACGTAGAACAATGTCAGCACACAGGGAGCTTTCATCCATATGTGCTCAACTGACTTGAATTTGAATTCACTTGGGTAGATTTAGCACAGTTTTTTGTTTGTTTATGACCGCACTTGCAGCATATGGAAGTTCCCAGGCTAGGGGTCAAATCAGAGCTACAGAGGAAACCTACGCCACAGCCACAGCAATGCTGGATCTGAGCCACATCTGCAACCTATGCCACAGCTCGCAGCAACACTGGATCCTTAACCCAGTGAGTGAGGCCGGGGATCGAACCCGCATCCTCATGAGCACTATGATGGGTTCTTAAGCCGCTGAGCCACAATGGAAACTCCCAGCATACAGTGTTTAAAAACAGTAGTTGTTAAGCAGATTCACAAACTATTACCATTGTTAAGTTTTCATTTTCTAATTCAACGGTAAGTCAAAATTTTATTTGTGCCACCCTGTAATATTTTGGGGGGAGAAAAGAAACAGCTTCACGCTCTGTAGCCCAGGGAACTATAACCAATCACTTATGATGGAACATGATGGAAGATAATATGAGAAATTATCATAATGTAAGATAATATGAGAAAAAGAATGTGTGTGTGTGTGTGTATAAATATATATTGGTCTCTGGGTCACTTTGCTGTACAGCAGAAATTGCCAAAACATTGTAAATCAACTATAATTTAAAAAACAAAAAAGAGCTCCATTGTACTTATCATAATTACTAACGGATGTGGGCTCTAAACCCCACAAAGATGAAGGAGATATGCTGATTAAGGACGGAGGTGAAGAAAATGACAGACTACGTAATGAGATTCTGTGACTTTATTCTGAAGGCAAAAAAATAAATGCAAGCTCTCAAGTGGCGTACGTTTGCCTTACCAAGAGGTTGGTTTTGACTGTCTTCAATGACAGCCTCATGACAAAACGAGGAGAGAAAAGGAGGCTAACACACCTGCGACAGGTCACAGACATGGCTGCAAAGTCCTCTGTTCCCATACGCGCACCCCTCAGAGGAGTGACCGCACGGCTCCTCCCGCTGAGAGAGACGGTCCACAGCTGCACGTTTTGAACCTGCGTGTGGCTGTGTCACTTGTTTCAGCCCACGAGACGCCCATGTCCATGATGTAAGCGGAAGCGTGACAGGTGCGCGGGCACTGGAGCCCTCACTGCCTCGCTTGGTGAGGACCCAGGACCGCCGAGGGAAGAAGCCCGTCTAAGCCCACGTGATCATGAGACGCCGCAGGCCACAGAGACAAGCTCCATGCTCCCAATCAAACCAAGCTTCCCACCAAGGAAGCATCTAGAGATGCTTTTCAGCAGGACTAACCAGACCAAGGATGGCCAGTTATGTGAGTGATACCTCTGTCAACTACGCAGTCCTAGCCGAGCCAGCCAGACCAAAAGAACTATCCAGACAATTCCAGAATCATGAGGAATAACAAATGCTTAGTGTCTTAACCACTAAGTTCTGCTGCGGTCTGTTACGCACCAAAGGAACTCATCCTCTGAAACAGTACATGGCAACGACGACAGGGCGAAGAGCATCGCCAGTACCAAAGCGGCGGGAAAACTTTTAACGTGGAGTTAGAAATAAAACAGATGCAAAAGCGTGGTAGCAAATTCAAGCAGGGTTTATCAATGACTCTTTTAAATTCTAGGACATCGGTTTATTTAAGGGGCTAATCAAAATACCCTTTTTAAAAAAGGTTAACTGAGAGTTCCCCATTGTGGTGAGCAGAAGCAAATCTGACTAGGATCCATGAAGCTGTGGAATCGATCCCTGGCCTCATTCATTGGGTCGGGGATCTGGCGTTGCCACGAGCTGCAGTGTAGGTCACAGATGCAGCTTGGATCCCACATCACTGTGCCTGTGGTGTAGGCCAGCAGCTGTAGCTCCGATTCAACCCCTAGCCTGGGAATTTCCATATGCCACGAGTGCGGCCCTACAAAGAAAAACGAAAAAAAAAAGTTAACTACACCTACGCACTATTACATACAAAACAGAAAACTAACAAGGACCCACTGTAGGCACTCCTGCTATGGCACAAAGGAATCAGCGGCATCTCTGCAGCTCCAGGACATAGGTTCGATCCCCTGCCTGGAACAGTGAGGTAAGGGATCCAGCGTTGTTGCAGCTGCTGGGTAGGTCTCAACTGTAGCTCAGATCTGATCCCTGACCTGAGAACTCCACTCCACCCCGTGGGGTGGTCAAAAGAGAAAACAAAAAAATAAGGACCTACTCTATAGCACAGAGAAATCCACTCAATATTCTCTAATAACCTAAATGGGAAAAAAGAATACATATATTGTTATAGGTATAGCTGATTCCCTTTGCTGCACACCTCAAGCTAACACAACGTCGTGAGTCAACGGCATGCAATAAAAATTTAAGTGAACTACATCTTGGTGACAATTCTGTGAAGGCTAAGTGCTAACGCCCACATTTTTACATGGGTATTGTTTTGTGATAACAGATAGGGTTTGTTTTCTCAAATGACCAAGAAATCAGATTTTCTTGGAAACGGTTATTTTAAAAAGTGATATGATTAAGCAAAGGACTAAATTTTTTCCATTTTCCTGCCCTATGTGGCAGAACGAATAACAAATTTAAAGTAATTCCCCACTGTGTCAGTACAGAATATTAGCCTGACCATGTAGAGCGTAAGCTGATACAAGCCACTAATAATACATTTTGGGCTTTTTGGTAACAGAACGTAACATTTTTTTCTCTCGTTTTTAGCTCAGAAGAGATTTTCTCATATGCCCTCTTGTAGCCTAGGAGACCCGAGATAAGCTCCTATTTTCCACATTCATAACTTCAGAAATTCTGATGACTTTCCTCTGAGAAAGACAGGTAATCAGAAATGTAACAGAATGCGAAAATGAAAGTTTTGACTGAGACAGAAGATGTAGGAGATGTGAAATTCCAAAACGCAGTCGCCATCTGCCAAACTGATGAAGCCAGTGTGAAGAAATGGTTCCGATAAAAGAAAAGGCCCCGCGGAGAGAGGAGAAAGTTGGGGGGTGATCAGCTGCAGAGGGCCGGTGGCCACACTGGGACCGAGGGACGGAGCTTGGAGGCGGCTGTTTCCCTCCCTCAAGCACAGTGAAGGGGGTTCTCGGGACTCCGGGGAGAATGAGCATGTTCCTGTGGCCAAAGGTCTCGGAGAACTCACACTTCTCCACACCTGGGGGGGGGGGGGGCAACACCGATGGTACCTGAGCCACAGCTGTACAGATGTTTCCCGTGGACCAGATGCGGCGGAAGAGCGAGCTGCTCTGACCTTGGAAAAGGAGAAGCTGGAGGTAAACACGGTGCTCCTGGGGGCGGAAGAAGGCACTTCAAGAGGCCACCAGGAGCAAGGCAGGCCACTGTCTGCTGCAGAAGCGTCACCCAGAGCCCCCAAGTGACACCTGTAACAACCAAAGTCGGCTTTACACCCACACAGGCAGGCAGTGAAAACTAGAGCAGCTGCCCCACCTGCTAGGTGCTTCCCTGCTTCCCAGAAAGAAAGGCGCTGCGGATGTGGCACCAAGTTCGAGTTTTGGTGATGCTTTCTACAGCTTTTCCTTTTTTTTTTTTTTTTTTTTTTTTTTTTTTTAATTTTTTGAAGTCTAGTTGATTTACAAGATTGCGATAATTTCTGCTGTACAACAAAGCGATTCAGTTATATGTGTCCACACATCCATTCTCTTTCGGATTCTTTTTCCACATGGACTATCACAGAATTGGGGGTAAGAGTTCTCTGCTATACCACAGGCTCCTGTTGGCCAATCATTCCATATACTTCGCTGTGCGTATGCCAATGCCAGACCCCCAGTCCCTCCCTCCCCCTGACCTGTCTCCTCTGGAACCGAAAGTTTTTCAAAGTCTGCGAGTCTGTTTCCATTGTGCAAGTTCATTTGTATCCTTTTTCTAGATTCCACATATGAGTGATATTGCATGTTTGTCTTTCACTGTCTGCCTTAACTTAGTATCATCATTTCTAGGTTCATCCATGTTGCTGCAAATGACATTATTTCAGTCGTTTTATGGCTGAGTAATGTTCAAAGGAAACGTGTGTGTGTGTGTGTTGTCTTGGGTACTGTGAACAGTGCTGCAGTGAACACTGGGGTGCATGTATCTCTTCAAATTACGGTTTTCTCCAGACAGATGTCCGGGAGCAGGATCGATGCACTCTTTAACATCTGAATTCAGACTGCGTTTACGACTTAAATCACTACAGTATCGTAAAGTAAGACAGAGAAGCACAGTGAGGGGCCTGCTGAAAAGTTTAACTGGAGACAAACGAAAAGCTTACACAAGACAAACTGCAATGTGGCAACATCACAAGTCCGCCCTCTTTAATGTACTGATTATGCTTCTAAGGTTTGGTTTATGGATGCTATCGTGTAAATCTATTTTGTAACAATTTCCATTTGGAGAGCTTCTAAAGGACTGTAGGAGAGTAGAGGGAGCTTCTTCCTACTCAGCACGTGTGAGGGGCTTCATTGGGCTCCCCCCACCGAATTCATGTGAAGTCCTGAAGCCCAGGTCCTCAGAATGCAAGTACACTGGGAAAGAGGCTGTAAAGAGGCCATGAGGTTCAGATGAGGTCACTGGGGTGGGTCTGAGGCCAATATTTCTGGTGTCTTCGTAAGAAGAGGAGATGAGAACACAGACACACAGAGAGGGAAGGCTACATGAGGACAGAGCCATCTCCAGGCCAAGGAGAAAGCACTCGGAAGAAGCCAACCTGGCCGACACCTTCATCCTTGACTTCTAGCCTCCAGAACTGTGAAGATAAGTTTCTGTTATTTAGGCCGCACGGTCTGCAGGGCTTTGATATGTAGCCCTGAACACAACCCTAACTACACGCAAAGGGCGAGATACTGAGTGTCTCGATGCAATGGTCCCGGGATTCGTCACCACTGGCGCACGTCCTGCTCCAAAAAAATAGATCGGAGGCTCCTCGGAGCTTTCATCAACTTTTCATTATCACCTTTGATTCTCTGAGCAGGAGCCATCTCTCTTCATCAATCAGTCGTGGGTATGGGGGGGGCTTCCCCAGAGTCACCATCAATACATGCTCCTGGGGCTGGACTGGAAATATCATTCCCGTCTGCTCTCAAGGGAATTAGGTTTGATATCACACAAAATTACGATTCTATTTTAATTCACAGTCCACTTTCTACTGTTTCTAGGATTTTGGCAAACAATTCGGAATCATCTGTGAATTGGAAGCAAGTTCAACAACTGCAGAAAACATTAAATGACAGGATTTGTCTGTGATGAGAAAGGGTTGTTTAAACGCAGTTGGACTTGTTATATAACTACTGTTAAAAGATACAGCTCCTTCAGACTGCAATCATTGTGTTTTACGGGCATTAGCCAACATCTAATGGACTGTCTTTAATAAACTCATTTACCAGGACAATTAACTCATTAATTTGGGAATAGTTTTTTTTTTTCAGTTAAATTATTCAGGAAGTTCTATCAGAAATTTTATTCACTGCACAGTTGAATACATACTGAGGTTTTTGCAAAGGTTATAAGGTCGGTTGTAAAAAACCTACCTTAAAATATTTTAAGTTAATTCTAATTCCACTTCCACAATGTGCTTGGGCCAAGGACTTACACATAAGCACTCAAGCAGATCCACAGCTATATTCTGGGGGTTGGGGACACACGCGATACTTGGTGGCATCTTTGTTGATACTTGCATGCAAAAATGCAAAGCTCTAGCTAGCAAACAGTCAAGCGCTTACATTTTTACAGAGAATGGCAACTCCTTCAGTCAAACAGCATCTATTTGGAGATGAAAATAGAAGACAGCCCTTACCGGAAACAGGAGAGGGATGGATAAATTAAGGGGTTGGGATGGACAAGTGCACACTTCTATATGTAAAAGAGATGGGTCACAAGGACCTTCGGGACAGCACAGGGCAGCCTCCTCGGTGCTGTGTAATAACCTATGTGGAAAAAGAATCTGAAAATGAACAGACATTATATAACTGTACAACTGATTTACTTTGCTATACGCCTGAAACTAACACAACTTTGTGTCAACTACACTCCAATAAAATTTATTTTTAAAAAAGATAACCCTTATTATCAATAATATTACAATATTCATTACGTATGACAAGAATTACGGACAATACGTGAAAATGCGGCTCCTCTCTCTAGGACTGAGGGCAAGTTTCTCCTGTGTCTACGTTTCTCACCTGCACAAGAGGAATGAAAGCATATACATCACCAGGTTCCAAGAACTAATAAGTACATATATACATATCTTATGCGTAAATATATACAGAAGGAAGTACATACTAATTACACGCAAGACATTCTTCCAGAGAAGAAGATGAAAAGATGAAGAGTCATCTCTGAACTTAAGGGGAATCCCCCCACCTGCTTACAGTAGGTGGTTTGCAGAGATGGTCCCAATTAATGGTTGCCCTGCTCCCACACCCCTTGTAAAATACTCCAAGTGTCTGTTCTACCAAGAGGTAGAATCGCTCTCTCCTTGCCTTTCAGTCCAGGCTGGACGGGGATTTGTGACAGCCAGCAAAAAAGTGGTGGAAGTGAAAGCAAGGCAGTTCTGAACCCAGGCCCCAAGACACCTGGCCTGTTTCTGCTTCCTCTGATGCCTACGTCTTTGCCCTGGACACACCTGCAGTCCTCCCCGGGAACATGGGAGACATGCAGCCTACGTACCTGATGGTGCCCTAGTTGCTGGCCAGCCAGCTTCACACACACGACCAAGTCTGCCCTAGACCAGCCAGACCACAGCCACCAGCCAAAGTCAGTCCCACAGGACCCACGTCAAGAGCAAGCCCAACAGAGACAACGGATGCACAGACTAGTCGTAAACACTAGAGTAAATGGTTTGGGGCGACAGGCGATGCATGAGTAGCTAACTGATATAACATCCTCTGCCAGCTAAGTCTTAAGCCCTAGTTCAAGAACAAGATCTGATTGTAATCCCCAAAGCAGGGCTCTTATTTGATACATGCAGGATATAAATTATCCTTCAAGGCCTGTGGAGTTCCTGCTTTCTTTGAATACATTTCCACACAGAGATTGGAGACCAGTGATATCCAGAGTCAAATCCTAACCCTGACCCTGACCCTGACCCTAATCCATGTCAAATCCTTGAAAATGCGTTTTGTTTCGCCAGCAACAAAAACATGCGTTTTAAGTCTTGGATTTGATTACTCTTAGGAGGTTCACATATTCTTTAGTTTACTACGTTCCCGCCAATTCCTACTATCTTCGTCAGCCCAGTCAACTTACGTGCTGTTTGCCTGATCCCAGGAAGGAGTATTTCAGATTGCAAGACCTGCTGTAGACTTTGACTGCAGGCTCTTTTTTAAAAATGCAGTGTATCTCTAAGTCAATATTCTGATGGGAATTCTAAACAATGCAGTAAGGCAAGAAATAAAAGGCACACAGATTGAGAAGGAAAAAGTAAAACTGGCCCTGATGGCATAAAAATCTACAGAGAGGAGTTCCTGTTGTGGTGCAGCAGAAATGAATCTAGTATCCACAGGGATGTGGGTTCGATCCCTGGCCTCGCTCAGTGGTGGGGGATCCAGCATTGCCGTGAGCTGTGGTGAAGGTCGGAGACACAGCTCAGATCCTGTGCTGCTGTGGCTGTGGTGTAGGCCGGCAGCTACAGCTCTGATTCAACCCTTAGCCTAGGAACCTCCATATGCTGCAGTGTGGCCCCGGCCTGGGGGTGGGGGGGAAGAAAAGAGAAGAAAAGAAAAGAAAGAAAGGAAGGAAGAAAAGAAAAAAGAAAAAAATCTATGTAGAAAACGCCAAGAATCTACAAAAAACAAAAATTTCCAGCACTGCTGAGTGAGTTTAGAAAGGGTACAGGATACAAAATCAACACAGAGACCTCAAGTGTATTTCTGTAGACTAGCAATGAAATTAAGAACACAATGCCATACACATTAACTTAAAAAAGAGAAACAGGTATAACAACTCTTGTATGCTGAAAACCATAGACTGCTGATGGAAGAAATCAAAGGAAAAAAATAAGGAGAAATACATACTGTGTGCAGAGATTAGAAGACTCAACACAGTGAAGATGTCAGTTCTCCCCAATTAATCTAGAACGTTAACAAAAGCTAAAATCAGCAAGTTTTTGGGGGAAATATAAGCAAGTTGGTTTTAAAATGTATGTGGAAAGGCCAAGGAATTCGACTAATACAATTCGGAACAAAAAGAGTAAAGTGGGAGGAAACGATTAACCCAACAGTGAGTCGTAACAGATGGCTACCTCATCAAGGCAGAGGGATAAAGGCATAAGTCGGTGGGACAGATTAGAGAATCTGGAAATAGACGCATACATAGATGAAGATCTGAGAGCTGATTTTCGAGGTGCAAAAGAAGGATGCGAGCAGGGAAGAACTCCATTCAACCAAAAGCGCTAAAGCAACTGGACATGCACAGGCCAACAAAGAACAAAAACAAAAACATGAACCTAATTCTCACACTTTATACAAATGTTTACTCAAAATGGACCACAGATTTAAACGTAGAGCATAAACTTATAAAACTTTTACAAGAAAACATAAAATCTTTAGGACACACAGCCAGGTGGAGTTCCTAGCCGTGACACCAAAAACATAATCTATAAAAGAGAAGAACTGATAAACTGATTCCCTTCAAATGAAAGATCCTGCTAAAAGGATGAAAATTTAAAAAGGATAAGCAATGAGGTCCTGCTGAATAGCACAGGGAACTGTATCCAGTCTCCTGGGAGAGGCCACGATGGAAGGTAACATAAGAAAGGGAATGCATAGGTAGGTATGTATGACTGTGTCACCGCGTACAGCAGAAATTGGCACGCCACCGTAAATCAACCATAATTTTTAAAAAAAGATGAAAAGACAAGCTGCAGACTGGGAGGCAAATATTTGCAAACCACAGGTCCAACAAAGGATTTGTACCTAGAACACACAGGGAGCCCTGGCTTTGCCCCGGAGGGTGAAACCACCAAGAGGACCGGGCACGTTACAGTCACACAACGCAGTCTTCACCATCGGTGGCGGGGTCGGGGGAGATGCCGCTGTCCCATGGCTTGAATATTTGCGTCGAAACAGTAAAACTTTCTTATTTTTAGTAATAAATCTAGAAACACTGTACACGTAGAAAAGCTCTTCCTTCGTACATTTTAATTTAAAGATGAGAAACACTGATAAAGCATTTTATTCCTTTGTTAAAAACTTCACCAAGAGTAGTTTGAGCGGTGCTTACCTTCTAATGTACAATACAAAGCAAGCATCTTTTCCCTGTTTTGGTGAATTGTCATAATCCTTTCTCAGTGTGGATCAGCTTCCAACATTTTGTCTTTGGGGTTTTCAATGTCCCAAAGCATCTCCGAGAGCTCCTCCAGGAGTGCCTTCTCCTCGGGACACCTTCACTGGCTCCCACCACCATTCTCCTTGTTAACATGAACAGGCTCATGGACACTAAATTCCTCGGTCTGCGTATCTAGAGTCTCCTGAATGGGAGCAGGATCAAACATTCTCATAGGCAGCTCCTGCTTCTAAAACTCCATTTATGGTTTAGTGTCAATTTCATTACCAGTAGTGTAAGCTTGTGTTTCTGCACTGAACGTTCCTCTCTGTTGGCCAAACCCTCTTTCAGTTACTCGTTTTTATAAAATGTCATATGGGCTTATCACTGGGAGACAAGGAGGTCACATGGTCACACACTTTGCTTTCCATCTGAATAAGCAATGTGCCTGATCAATTACCAACAGCCTATGAAAGTAGGGAAGTGATTGGTCATTGATCATGACGGGCATCTATTATTGATGTTGCAATTCGTGGCGGAAGAGCTAACAACAAAAACTGTATCTCTCTATCACTTCTTGTTAATATACCATGGTAGCTGAAGTGTGAACGGTGTTATTTAGCTAAACTGTGGCAACTCAAACTCATGCATAGAGAGTGACATCATCAAGGCATCACAGGAGGGGACTTCAGCCCCTGCCCCCCCCCACTCCCAAAGGGCCACAATTAGACAGCTAACCACAAACAAAAACAGCCCTGGGAGATCTCTGGAGTCCACCTAAGAAGCGTTAGCAACACAACAGAACAAAAACAACTGCACCAAAAGGAAGGAGGAACAGTTTCATTGCCTGATCATCCCATCCCCAGGCCAGCACTGTCCAGGCCAAGAGGGACAAACCCCAAAGAGTTCTCCTTGCTGGGAAAAGGAGGTGGGATGAGACACCAGCTTCCCCAGCTGTTCAGGCTCTCCACAAGGGACCCACCCAGATCCCAGCTGGGAGTGAGGGCAGGGACCCCCAGGACCAGCCACGCAGCAAGAGCAACTGTGGTTCTCAGGGGTCCGTCCTACAGAGGACTCAGCAGGTTCACCGCTGGAGAACCAGGGCTGCTTCAGACTCTGGGCAGATTTTTCCGCGAGCTTTCCCCTCCACAGGTCTTCAGATTTGCGGACACCAGATGCCCGAGTCCCTCTCTGCTCCATGCCTCAACCAGAATTCAGATCTGCACCTGCAGCCATCCCCAGTCTCTGTGGCTGCCTTTGTGCAAGACGTCAGCCTCGCCTCTTGCAGCTGATCCCCATCAATCTGTATGTGCTCAGGGCTGGAGCCTGCACCTAAGCATCCGGACCCAGCTGGCCCAACTCCTGTCACCAGCATTCAGTGCCAAGCAAGCACCTGTGGCGAGACCTGCAGGCACCTGTGGTGAGAGCTGCAGCCACTGGAGTCCATGCTGACAGCCAAAGCCACAGCAGCTACTGTGGGTCCAAATCTGGCCATGTTTCATGTCACTGGCCTTCATAGCCGGGCTCACCTGCAGGCCCTGTTGCTGTGCACCTGCACCCACACTTGGTCCCGTCCCTCACCACTACGCATGGCCCCTGCCACCACGGAGGTTACCTGCAGCTGGCCTCTGCAGCCAAGCGTGTGCACACCACCAGCTCTGGCCTCCCCCAATGCCCACACCAGTCCCTAGCTGCTTGCCCAATAGCCTTTGCAGCTACTGCAGAACCCTCACAGCTATGACCAAAGATTCCACAGCTATCTAATAAATAGACCCTGAGCTGACAAAACATCATCCTCCCCCAGACCCAGAGCTGTCACATGCCCCCACATTTAACATCCTGCCCCACTGGATCCAGGGTCAGAGCTTGCTCCAGTCTGCCCCCACCCACCAGGAAACGTCTTTCCTTACCCGTGTCAGTCCCTAGAGTCTGAAAGAGGTGATTGCTCCTTCAAATGTAAGAGGAGTTCTTCAAGCTGAAACGAAAAAAAAAAAATTTGATAACTACTAACGACTGGTAAAGATAAGTACGCAAATTCAAAATATTCCAATACTATAATATGGTGATGTGTTAATCACTTAAGTATAAAGGCTAAAGGACAGAAATGTTAAAAATAAATATAGCCGTAATAATTTGTTAAGGGATACAAATTATGTGTAAAAAGATTTACACTGGGACATCAAGAACAAAAGGGGTATATAAAAGGGTAGAATTTTTGGATGTGATCAAAGTTATTATCAGTTCAATATTGACTGTTATAGCTTTAAAAAAAAGTAAAATAAATTAAGAAATGAAAAAGGAGACATTACAACAGATACCACAGAATATAAAGGATCATAAGAGACTACTATGAATAATTATAAGCTAACGAATTGGAAGACCTATAAGAAATGGATACGTTCTTAGAAACATGTATCAAGTCTGAATCATGAAGAAATAAGAAACCTGAACAGACAAATTACTATTAAACATATTGAATCAGTAATCAAATTCATGCAACAAAGAAAATCCCAGGATCAGATGGCTTCACAGGTGAATTCTACAAAACATTTGAAAAGGAATTTGTGCCAGTTCTTTGCAAACAGTTCCAAAAAACCAAAGGGGAGAAAATACTCCCAAACTCATTTTGTGAGGCCAGCGTTATGTGGGTACCAAAGCCAGATAGGGGTACTCCAAGAGAAGAAAACTGCAGGCCAATATCCCTGATGAATACAGATGCACAAATTCTCATCAAAATACTAACAAACCGAATTCAACAGCACATTAAAAGCATGATGTACCATGATCAAGTGGGATTTATCCCTGGAATGCAAGGATGATTCAATACACAAATCAATAAATGTAATATATCACATTAATACAATGAAAAATAAATCTCATATGATCATTTCAACAAATGCACAAAAAGCATTTGACAAAATTCAACATCTTTTCATGCAAAAAAAAAAAAAAACTTTCAACAAGGTGTGTATAGAAGAAACATACCTCAACAAAATAAAGGCCATATTGGACAAGCCACAGCTAACATCATACTCAATTGCGAAAGCGAAAAAGCTTCCCCGAATCTATTAATTTTGCTTTTTCAGACTCCATGTATAAGCGATACCATACAGTATCCGTCTTTCTTTGTCTTATTTGTCTTGGCATAAAGCCCTCTAGGTTCCCCCCCGTGTGTCACAAATGGTAGGATTTTCTTCTTTTTTATGGTCAAATAATACTCACATATCACATCTTTCTTCTTTATCCATTTATCCACGGAGGGCATCTAGGTTGTTTCCAGATTAAGGCGACTGTAAACGATGCTGCAGTGAATATGTGAGTACAAGTATCTTAGGTCAGTGATCTCGCCCCCTTGGAATATACACTCAGAAGTGGAATTGCTGGGTCATCTGGTAGTTCCAGTTTTAATTTTTTGAGGAACATACATGCTGTTTCCGTAGTGGCTCTACCAGTTTACATCCCTACCATCCACGCACAAGGGTTCCCTTCTCTCCACACCTTCAGTCACACTTTTAATCTCATCTTTTTGATAACAGCCATCCTAACAAGAATGAGGTGACATTTGAATTGCATTCCCCTGATGACCAGTGATGTTGAGCATCCTTCCATGTATGGTGGCCATTTGAATGTGTTCTTTGGAAAAATGTCTGTTCAAGTTATTTGCCCATTTTTTAATCAGACTGATTTTTTTTTTCAGTTACTGTTGTATGAGTTCTATATATTTTGGATATAAACCCCTTATCCGATACAAATTTGCAAACATTTTTTCCCATTCAGCACGTGGCCTTTCTGTTTTGTGGTTGGGTTCCTCTTCTGTGCAGAAGCTTTTGAGTTTGACATAGTCCCACTTGCTGATTTTTGCTTTTGTTGCTTATGCTTTTGGTGTCACATCCAAAAAAATTATTGCCAAATGTCAAACAGCTTTTTCCCTATGTTCTTAGAGTAGTCTTACTGTTTCAGGTCTTACATTTAAGTCCTTAATCCATTTCCAGTTAATGTCTGTGAGTGGTTGAAGAAAGGGACCCAATTTCTTTCTTTTCTGTGGACATCCGGCTTCTCTGGCACCTCTTTATCAGAGACCTTTTCTTCACTAAGCATCCTCGGTTCTCTTACCAACAGTTAGTGTGTGGGTTTATTTCTGAGCTCCGATGATGTCCCTTTGGTCTACGTATCTGCCTTTACGCTTGGCTACTACAGCCTTGTTGCCGGGGTCCAGCCCCAGCAGCCAGGAGACGACGAACAGGAGGAGGGGCTACAAACAGGCGCGAAAGAATTGGAGCCAACTCCCTCAGCCAGTGCTGCAGATGCCCCGTTTATTGAAAGGAGAGCATCAGCTTTTGTACATTTTACTCTTGTGCATGATTATACAAAACAACAATATATGCTAATTTATTATTCCAAACTATTCTTTTAGTTTTAGACTTAAAATAAAGATTAAGTAGAAAATACGTACAAACTGTACTTTATTCTTAGAAAATAAGTAAATAGCAAGCAGAATAATAGGTATCTAATTTTTACTTTAACAATGATTTGGCATAAGGTGATAGATATTCTTGCCTCAAGCTACCTATTGTGCTCCTCTAGCAGGCATGAACAGCCATTGACGGGGAGTGGGGTATTCACACGTGGCTTGCTTTCAAGGTCAGGCTGACCTCAGACCATTAGCAGGTTGTGGGAACATAAACAGTCTTAAATAAACCTTATCTATTATAGAAATCTTTATTAATTATAAAATCTATATATCAAAAGAATCTTGCCAGTTATAATAATAATTTCCACCTGCTGGGTCCCAACAGGTAGTGTTTATTGTAGAAAAAAATATCTTGCCTTATAATATTCACAATTTTCGGGCCATGGGCAACACCCAAACCACCCCCTAATCTGTCTCCATGGGGACGGACCAAAGTCCAACGAAGATCTCCAGGCTTACGTGGCAGTTCCGCGTAATATTTACTATTAGTCCTCTGAAGGGAAACCTCCCATTCTTAGGAAAGTTCTTCATGCATGGTTCAATTGTTTTCAACCTATTAGACAAGGGCTTAGGTTTATAAGTAGGTAATGGCCCATGCTTGGGTGGAAGCTCAGGAATTTGAGAAGGTTCCCATATTATGTATGAGCCAAGAATGACTCACAACACACATAAACGTCAGGAAAGAAGTGCAAGAATAGGAGAGAAAATCATATTTCAGGAATTTTTACTAAACAGGATCGGCTGGGGGATTCTTCGAAACTGCTTTGCAGCTTCAGTTTCTTCAGCCTCTGCTGTAGCTTTGCTCACAGTCAGGCCTCACGCAGGATTATTCTTCTTAGCCACTTTGTGGCTCCCAGCACCTTGTAACAGATTTTGAAATCAGGAAGTGTGATGCCTCCAGTTCTGTTCTCCAAGATGGCTTTTGCAACTCGTTTTTTGTTTGTTTGTTTTCTGTGGTTCTATGGACTAGTGGGTGGATCTCAAGGGAATCAGGCAGAGCGAGACAAGCCAGTCTTAAATGTTATGATTCCACTTATGTGATAGTCTCAAAATGGCAAAAGTATAGAGAGGAGAACAGATTCGTTGGTTGCCAGGAGTGGAAATGGTTATGGCAGAATACAACAGAAACTAGGAACTTACACAAGCCACCCTCCCCCATCGCACCCGACCCCCGCCCCACCCCAGCGCCGAGATTCAGAACCGGCTGGGGAGGGCCTGGCTGCCACAGGAACAGAGACTGGCCACGGCGGAGACAGAGGGCAGAGCCAGCCTGGCGGGACCCCTCACCAGGTAGTGGAGTCCGGTGCCCAAGTGAAACACAGCACCCGGGACCAGAACAGCAGCTCTTTCCTCATGCACTGGCCTCACGTCAAGCCCACTGGCAAAGGAGAAAACCGTGCAGGGGCCAGTTTCCACATTACAACGCAGGCCCAGCCCAGAAGGGTGGATTTGGAGCTGACAGCCAGCCACTCGGTTCTTGGGATGTGGCTGGTTACGTGTGGCGAGCGCTCCAAGAGAAGGGTGTGCAGGCGCCATACAAGTACAGAGGAGGAAAGACGGGAGGCTTTAATTCCTCCTTCTTGATACTGGTACACGCTTGCCTAGTCGTCTGCACCTATTCCGTTTGTACTGCGGTCATTTCTGCAGAGACAGCCTCCGTGACAACCCTCACAGAGCAGATCTCTAGGCGAGGGGTCGGAACCCATGGGTGGGAAATGACCAGTCGGCACACGGGTGACGCTGGTGCCAGCTCTGCTCTGTTCAACTGGTTCTAAGGGCATTAAGGTCAGTCTGGTTTGTGCTTCCCACACGGAAGGGTACTAACAATGGCCAATACCTTAAGCTGCTCACAATGGGCAGAAAGAAATCACAAAAAAGCACACATTATTTGATGTGTATGGATGTGAATTCGAACTGAGTCTTGAAAGGTGGGAACACCTTTTTCAGGCAAAAGGAAAACAAACTAGGGCCAGGAGATGTGTGAAGGGAGCGTGTTGAGAGGCTGCAAAGCACGACGACCTGAGTCTTGGGGAGGAAAGGGTCGAATGAGATTGAAAAGATGACTTGGCTTCAGGTTTTTACTCAATGACTCTCAAAATCATACACCTACGAGTAACAAGCACATCTTGTTGGATGTATAGATGTGTATGCTCCATTCCGGAAAAACCTGCTCAGTAAATCTGGGACAGAGGCGGAGGCATCTGCGTTGGCACCATCACACCATCCGGCCCCGCGGTGAGATGCCCCTGGACCTTCACACCACCGTCCAGTCACTTCTCAGTGCCGCTGGTCCCCGGAGGACAGGCAGGCACACTCCAGGAAGCGTGCGGGACGCGGGAGTGGGAGCGGGAAGAAGACACTAAAATGCCCCTCTGCGTGTAAATCAGGCTTTATTCACAGTTAACACGTGGGCTGACACGGACGCAGCCACTTGATCTGCATACAAGGGGAACTAGGGAGGACAGGACCCGACGGCAAGGTCCTCCCTCCCTCCTCCAGCAAAACCACGACAGACAAGGCCTCGCAGACGCCTTCCAACGTGGACAAGCGGCATAAAACATCTGAGAAACACACAGCCCGAGATTAAAGTAACAGCAGTAACAGAAGGGTGTGGGAACAAGACAATTGAGAGTCGAACTTTCTCCTAAACCTATTTTGCCCGGTTACGAGGCTAAAAATCACAATCAGAACGCTGTGAATGAGACGTTCCCATGTGGCCCAGCAGGCTGAGAACCCAACAGCAGCCATGAGGATGCAGGTTCAATCTCTGTCCTCGATCAGTGGGTGGGGGATCTGGCATTGCTGTGAGCTGTGGTGTAGGCCGGAAGCTACAGCTCTGATTCAATCCCTAGCCTGGAAACTTCTATATGCTGCATGTGCATCTGTGGGGGCGGGGGGTGGGGAGAGTCTGTGAATGAGTGAAAAAGTACTACTGTTGGGGAAAAAAATTATACTATGGAAAGAACATTTTGAAAGTGGGTATTGGAAATGTTTTGTGCTTTTGAGGTTGAAACGTGTATAATTCATACCTTCTGAAATTTGCATGTCTTCACAACTTGGAAATAATTTCCTGACCTATTACAAAATCTCCAAAACCTTAATACCTTAAAAAAAATATATTTCAAAGTGCTTCAGTGGGTTCTAGAAAGTTATCTGTCAAAAACGTCTAACTTCTGATCGGCTGCAACCAGCATCGTTCCTCTTGCATGAAGTCACTTTCCTTCGTGGGGATGAGAAAGTGCGAATGCTTTTCCTGACTCTTCTCCATGCCCGACCCGAAGTGAGGGCTGGCAGCTTAGCACCTGCCATTCCTGATGGGAGTCTTCCACAGAGCATGTCCTTCCCACGGGGAGAGAACTTGCTAGGCATGTCCCAAATGCCCACTCTATCACCAAAGGTGCTTCAAGGTGCTGTTTCAAGTTTTGGGGAGACATAGTCTTTGGACTGTGCCCCAGCCTCAAGATAAACGATCGCAGCTGGGAAGGGGATTCTTAGTTATGGTCTTTCCCTTAAGCCTGGAGTTTTCCTTCTCCCTCTTCCTCCTTTGTAAATTCCTCTTTACCCTGAAATTCAGGAACTTGAGTGTGTCCTCCAGCCTCACGAGCATCTCAGACTCCGCATCCCAATTAAGCCACTACCATCCGCAAACCTAATCCTTACCGCATCTTTCCTGTCATTAAAGCACAAACTCCATCCTTTCCAGCTATTCAGGCAAAAGCGAACCTATCGACTCTGTTGGTTACCGCACACCTTAGCCAATGCACCTGCTTTCAAAATACGTCCAGAATCTGCCCACGTGCCCTCCCTGAGACGCTGGTCCGCGCCCTTGTCCTTCCTCACCTGACTTACCGCAGCATCCTAGCGACCTGGTCTCCCTGCTTTTGCCCGTTCTCTTCAAACAGTGCACGAGAAGCCACGCCTCGGTTTCCCACGGGCGCCCAGGCCTCCTCGGAGTCCACAGAGGCCCTCGCGAGCCTGCTTCCTGCCGCTGCTTCACCTCCTCCTCTGGCCAAGGGGCCTCCCTGCCGGGCTTTGGAGGGTTCTTCAACTGCCGCTTCCCACGCGGGGCTGTTGCCCGCGATGTGACCGAGGCTGGCTCCCTTGCTTCCTTCCCACGACTGCTCCAGGGTCGGCTTCCCTGAGATGTCTCTGCCCACCTGAGTCCAGCGCAAACCCTGCCCCTACCTCACCCTGACACGGCCTGGTCACTCCGCGTCGCTTCCTTTTGTTTTGTTTTCTGTCCCTCCCTCCCGCCTGATGTCCACCTCTCCCACACGCCAAGGGAGTGGCCCGATGCGTTGCCCACCGCGTACCCCTGAGACTAAAACAGTGCCGTTCATGGCACGGAGTAGACGATGGTAAATATTCCAACGAAATGTCTGGGAGCGTCTCCTCCCAATGTCGCCTGCAGCCTATAAAGCAGGAGCCCTTTCAGACTCACGTTCACTAATGCTGCCTTTTTCCCTTACGGTTCTTTGCAGTCAACATCCTAGACTTGCCTTTGAGATGCCGCCGTCGTTGCCACGATTTCCGTCTCCTTGGGGTTTGCTCTCCCAAAGATAATTACTGCTACACACGTTTCCAGGCCGCTGATGTGGCCGTTTCCCTCCTTTCTCCACAGTTCGTGTTGCTGGGTCTTTGTTTGAATTTCTGGAAAGCTTATCTTACACACTGAATTTCCTCGTGCGCTGCGTCAGAATTAAAGCTGTCACTGATCCCCACAGCAGTTCTTTTTACAACCACCCATTTCTGAATGTTTTTCCTCTCTAGATTCTGGCTGGTTTTCTTTACACTACTTTCCCTTTGTCGCCTGTTTCCCCCTCTGGCACACATCAAGCTGGGGGACACTTGAGCGGCAATAAACCCGTGAGCAACAGAAGCCAGTTCTCAGCCCCAGGGGCTGATCAAGTATCGGGCCAGCAGGGTGCCGGCCCCACCAGAGACACGAGAAAACCTCCTCTTCGTCACGTCCTCTGTTTACACGGACCCGCCCCCGACCCCAGCCTCGTGGGAGGATGTGGGGCTGAGCCCACCCCTCGGCCACCTAGCAGGTACCCAGAGGCCAAGGTCACCTGCGGATGACAGTACTTTTCCTCCAGGTCCAGGGATCTTTGAGAGCGAGGCTCTCACAGACTCAAGCCACGTCCCTAGAATCTCGTTTAAGACGAAAGGGGCGACCAAGTTGAAAGGGGGGTGGAAAGGGGTGAGTGCAAGGTGCCGAGAAGAAGCTACGAGCTGCAGAGCCAACAGCAACGGTGCAACGCTCGTGCCAGTGCGGGAGGCCGTGGGAGCACTGGGAGGAGCAGACACTTCCCTGGCGGGTGAGAGGACGTTTAAACCCGGGCGATGGGAAGAAAGAAAAAAGAATATTCCACGCATACCTGCTGGTGAGACAGACACAGGACTGGAAGTCCAGACGAGATAAGGTCACTTCTGGGTAAAGACGGTCAGGTAGGGCAGGAACACAGCCGGGAGGGTGGGAGGAGGGAAGGCTTTGCGCTAGTACCAAGAAAAGGCAACCACCTCCCGCTAACGGCGAAACCAAGAAACAGGTTCCGGCTCAAAACGGCATCTCGCTCTAAGACTTTTCAGCCAGAGAGGACAAGTAAACTGAGGCCACAAGAGGCTCCCTCAGAAAAATCGCTGAAACCCCCAGGAAGGAAAAATGCTTCCGCCCCGGGAATCCTTCTCCCAGCCCCTCGCCTGCAGCCTGGGAACGGGGCCTGGCGCTCTCCCTTAGTGAGGAGACGCACACATCACGGGGGCAGCGACCTCGGGGGAGGGCAGGGCTCGGGTCTCCCAAAGCACTTAGCATCCTCGGCATCGAGGGCTCCAGAAGATCGAAAAGTCCAAGAACGAGCCCCCCAGGGAAGCAAACGGGAAGACAACACATGGCGAAGGCGGGGAGGCCGCCGTTAGAATTTACGCTTCGTGGCGTCCAAGGCCTCATCGTAATCTGCGCTAATAGGACAAAAAGTGTGTTTAAGGGAGACACGGAAATGACACATACCGTTTTTATCATCTTAAAATACCTGAACGTACATTCACGGGTCTCTCACTAGAACATCGCGGATTTGCTCTGCGCACGGACCCCTCAAAGCTTCTTGCTGCCATCACCCCGGCCCCCGGCCTGTGGCTGTCGTCCGTCCCCCACGCTCATTCTCAGTTACTTCAACACGCACGGTGACGACTGCGGCCTCAGATCCCCTCCACCTCCTGCTCCCACCTCGGCCACGTCCCAGGTCTGGACTTCCCAGCATCAGGATGCTACGAGCCCGACAGCGAGTGCTCACACCCCCTCCCTCTGACCCGCTCATCCTTCAGCCTCAGGTCCCGGGGCCTTTCCGTTCAGACTCAGCGTCGCGTTCCCGAAATCCAGCACCATCCCTCCTTCACTCCTTGAAGGGATAAGGTCATCACCTTATGAGTATCTCCAACTCTTTGGCCTGCTTCTACTGCCGTCAAAAGTCAAAAATCTAACTACCGTCTTTCTCTGCACCTGCAGCAAAGCACTGCTGGAGGGGGAAAAAAAAAAATCATAGCACAGGTTTGCCTTGTTTCACTTAAATGTACGACCAAACCTCCAAAAGGCTACGTCACCCCTCGAATCCTACCCTATTCTCCCACTGAGACAGACTTCTCACACCCCTTCCCAAACTCCTGTGTCCACTGGCTTAAAACTACATGAATGCTCTTTATTTTATTTCACCATCAGTTAACTCTCACATTTACTTTTTCTGCTCAGGGGTGCATTATGGAATGAAAATACATAACTGAGGGATACAAATTCTTCAAGAGAACTTTATAGTCAACACCATAAACATCCGTGAGGCCCAACGGTGCTAAAATAACTGAACGAGCCAGGAACAAGCTCACGCGATGGTCCCCAAGCTTTACACACGCTGACTTGATAAACCTTCAGACTATTCCATCTGAACGGAAAACACGTCCACGTTATCTCACAAATTTTAAAATAGATGCCATTACCAAATTTACATCTTCAACACTCTAAACTCCACGGTGGCAGTTCTGAGTATATTACTGTATTTTATCACAGTGAATGCTGTATAACCCAATGTGTTTCCATTTTTTTTTTTTTTGGGGGGGGGCAAATGAAGCACAGCCCAATAAAACATCCAAATATGATACACAGAAGTCCTCGGATGTCTTCTGTTTCATATGGCTTCAGCCCTGTTTACATCAGTTATGTGACATAAATCAACGTTCTCTAGATAAGGGTGCATTATAAATAATTCCATGCCAAAGGATCTACAGATAATCATGGGACAGACTCTATCTACACAGACTTCTCTAGAGCTCCTTTTAATGGTTTCCACGGTCATTAAGAAAATGGAGAGGAAAAGCCTTTTAACCCCCCATAAATGTTGATCATTACAGGATTAAATATAAAAGGAAAGTTTTAGAAAATGAGAGAAAAAGAGCTTATTTGGCAATGTGCCGTTATTTATATACTAGCACCTTCGAGCCCTAAAAAAATTCAACATTTACAACTCATGCTATGGCTACTTTAGTGATGCGAAAACTCACCCAAGAACAGACGATCAAAGGAACAGAAAGCAGAATAAAAGACATATTTAGCAGGCACTTATGAACCGGAGGGAAATTAACCTCAAACATGGCCCATTAAGCTCTTCATTAAAGAAATTCCGTTGCAGAAGAGTCCCGTGACTACTGGCACCACAAATATGCTGCTGCTGCGAAGGATCTGATTACGAGGGAGGACAGTTTGTTTTGAGACTATGTGACAATCAAGATGCTCAAACTGTGGAGATAATGCAATTTACCAGGACACCCTCGTAGTGCCATTGCAAGGACAGAGGCTGTGACCACAGCCAAGGTGCAATTCAGCTCGGCGGCAGCACGTACCTGCTGCCTTTATGAAGAGTTACGACGCTCCGTATTATTTCATTATCAGAAAAAGGTGACTAGAAATGTACTTTCGGTAGTTTTCAAAGTCAAAACTTAAATTGTGTTTACTTCCAAAACAGAAGAATACTATGCCAGAAAAGTCTCATGAATCATCTCACGCAAAGGCTTTCATCATCCACGTCCTACCCTACAATCCAGCTTCCGCCCTCTCTGCTGAATGGGATTTTTCTGGCTGGGAGAATTATGGCTGGGCAGTCCTCAGGACTCTTTAAGGTACCTCAAAATGTTTTCCTCCCAATTAAACCTGAAACTTAAAAATCCACTGAGAATAAATCAGGATGAGTAGAATACTCTATCACATTACACAGTCCAACTTTCAACTCCATTTAAGAACCACTTTCTTGAGAGATAGTAAAATTGGTGGTTAAACCATTATTTAGAGTGCCTACACCATGTACACGAACTGCATTACATTTTGAGCGCTATAATCAAACTTGGAGGTTAAGAGGCATTTAGTAAATTCCAAGTGGATGGAAATGGAACTCAGTGGCAAACAAAATTCTCAGAGAGATAAGATCATTTACTTGAATTTGACATAGTATCACCCCACTTTTTCAATTTTGGCAATAAAACTAGTTTTATTTCATTGGCTTGACTCATTTAAATGGCACACATTTAGTTATAACTCCCAGGATAGTCTTATAAACACTATCTAAAGTAATACATAAAAGCCCAAACAGATCAATAACCTGAAGGTGTTATTACCCCATTACGCATTTACTAAATATAAAAAATTCCTTATACATCTATTACACAGTTTTAATTTTTCCTTAGTTATTATTCCAACACATTAATATAGAAACCATGCTGGGGTCAATATATATCCAAAGGAGGTAATGAATCGGCCAGAACACACAGGACGCGGCGTTTCAAAATTTCCAACTCAAGCCCTAAGTCAAACTCAGTCATTCTCCCTTATTTATTTCTCAAGTTAACGCATCACGGTTAGAGTATCGGGCTGAATGTCAAACCCAAGGGCATAATAAAAACTCAGTGAAGTCATATTAAGGCTAATGAAATTAACCCTATTTTTCATGTCTCCTTTCCTTCTGACCAGCTTCTGTCATTGTTCTCTTTGTCATATTATAGAATATATGGTTGTTGGACTCCAAGAATTTTACCAACTCATCAGTCTGACATCTGAGACCTACGTAACAGTGATCTGGCAAAGTGGCACCGCCGTACGTCTCATCATCACTGTCTCCACTGTTAACACCAACAGAAGGCAACTGTTAGTGACACACAGGAAGAAATACGGCACCTAAATACCCTCGCCGCCCCACCCTCCAAAGAACAGTGTCATCACCTTCACGGCATCAGGAGTCACAAAATTTTTATTTAGGAAAAATATTTCCTTCAATGTTTATTAGATAAGGAATTTGATTTAAATGAATAATTGACTTTTACTTTCCTGTGCAGACCAATTAAAAAGGACGCCTCTTCCCTTCCATAAGCAAAGTCTATTTGTCTACTTCTGCACAGCAGATGAGAAATGCTTTACTTCCTTCTGCTTTAGAATTAATGACGAAGTGGTCCTCGTTATGAATCGGTTATTTCTCTATATGGACTGTTGTCACGCTGCTGTTAAAAAAAAAAAGTTAGGAAAGGATATGGACACGTGGGAAACAAGTCATAAACTACAACACCAGTTTATAATGAAATATATTAAACATTGTTTAAATATTAAACAGCAAAATATTCCTGTATTAAATAAATAAGACTTGAATTTGTCATGTGGAACGACAGGCCAATACCACCAAGAACAGGGACAGACAGCCTAGCGCAAAAGGCGACCGCGAAAAGAAAAAAAAGAGGAGACAACATTTAATACTGGTACTGTTTTCATAAGGAAGTTAAACCAGTGATTCTCAATCCTTTTCAAACATAAAATTACCTGGTCTCATCCCAAAGTAAATGAGAAACAGGATTCAGGCAACGGAATTTTTTAAAGGTCCCCAAGTGATTCTAAGGTAGAGTCAGGGTTGAGAGCTGCGGACTGAAACCCACCAGCTTCCTGCTGTCACCTGACTCAGAAAGGTGTCGGATGAATAAAGAAGGGGAGCTTTCTTTTAACTGGCGGGACAACACAAGGGTGTCTCCAGTTACCTATGGCTAAGTTTAGTTTATCAATGTGTACTTCACTTCCACGAAAATATTGGCATAGGACTCTGCATTCTCTCTTATTCTGCATTTTTAAGCTCCAAGACCAAGGAGAGTCAAAGTACTTTTTTGTAATAAATCAGTTACACTGAAAAGCCATCAATCCTTCCTGCACATACATATTTATTGAACACCTACTATGTGCAAGGCACTGTCACAGGTGCTCCTACAGGACCTGCAGTGACAGAGAACCAAGAGTGATTGGCTGAGAGCTTTTTTTCCTTAGAATTAATGACTATAAAATGAATCACACCGACCTAAATAAGGGAATAAACTTTCAAAAAGGGGTGGGGGGGGTAGACAAAGAAAGAAGGTACATAACCAAGGGTCTGATTTTAAAATACATGAAATAGCATATTTGTACTTTTCCTCATGTTATTTCCAGAGCCTCTGAATACATGTAAGGCAAATTCAAGATAGAAAAATAAACCCTGTTTAAAGTAGATGTTCCCAATTTTAACCACACTCTGTAAAAGTAAATTTCATACATAAGTATAAATACTAAAAATCTTTATAGAAAGGTAGTTCACATCCACTCGTAGTAGTCTTAACAAGTAATCTTACATTAAAATATTACAGATTCTAGTCCTTGACTATTTCATCATGGAGAAAGTTTATACAATACATAATTTATTCTGAAAACAGATTTATGTGCTGAGAAATTCTAATGTGAACAAATTTGATTTTTCTTTTATTTTCAAGAAGAGAAGATGCAGAGAAGGGAAGAAAGAGGAGGCAGAATCTGTTCAAACCTTATAAATATCCTAAAACCTAATAAAACGGTGACTGCTTTTCTTCCCTAAGAACCTAGTGAATTCCAAATGCATAAATACTTTTTCTATTCATTATTGGCATGGACTTCTGTGGTTACTTTAAAAATAAATAATAAGTGCTTCTCATTTTTATGATAGCATTAAATTTCAAAATGAGGCTAGGTAATGTCAGCTTAACACAAGGAGAGGCTAAATGTTTACAAAAAAATATGTTAACCTAAGAGAGATTACTGGCGGGGAAATGACCTAAGATTAATGACCAGCGACGATTCTAGTGGCAAAAACTCTTCAGGGGAGTAAAGGCTCCAAGCTGCCCTTAAGGAATAAAAAGGGGGAATCGAGACTCAAGAAAAATGCTCATTCATTGTATCCTGGATGCAACACTCTGTCTAAAGCACAGAAGTAGTAAAATATTTTACTAAGTTAAAATATAGGTTTTATATTTTATATGATATTGAATACGCACATAAAAATACCAGTGTTTTTTTTCTTGCTTCTGTTCAGACACTTATTTAAGCAAATGTGTTCTTTGGTGTCTGGAAGAGTTTATCAATATTTAAGGATAACGGACGGTAAGAACGTGCCTAGAAACAGAAGACTCCAAATCCTATACCATATAAAGAAAGAATCAAAGATGGACTCATGAGAAAAGATAGTTAAAATTTGCACTGCAGTAGGACTAATACATTTCGTTCCCCCAAATCATACTCTGGCTCCCAAAATAAAAAGTACTATAGCCTATGAGGTTTTCAATCTGTGTTGTGAGATTTTCAAGTGGAAAGATATCACAGATAGAAATCTATCATTCTAAGTTTTAAAATTACCAAAGTCAGTGAGCAGGATGTACATTCATTAGATGTATTCATTATAAGTAAAGAAGTCTGGAAAAGCCCAACAGTTCAACCAAAGCTGAAGAATTGTTCTTGATTTTTCATTATTCCTTCTTAAATAAAGACAAAGTATAGATATAGTACACATACAGGTTGACATTTTGATTCATTCAAAATAGTCACATCCCTTTGCTTGGTTTTGGAAGTTTCAGAGACTAAAATTTAATACCATTCATAACATAGTATTTTCAATAAAAGGAAGTATAGAGCAATGAAAAATCAGAAGCAAGATGGCTTAGAGAGCCTTATAACCTCTAAATATACACACATTTTGTAACCTGCATTTATTTTCTAAAGAAACAAATTTTAAGTAATGCTAATATAACCAATGGAGAAAAAACTTCTATCAAAATATACAATTTCCATTACAGACTAAAAGGCTAATATTAAAAAAATAGTTATAAGCCAAAAAGTTTGCTTATATGGATGACAGGCATCACCCCTTTGAAGCATAAATCATCAAATAAGGTTTTATAAAAGATCGATCTGTAACCTTCTTCATTTGTAAGTTCTTGATAAATTCATAAAGCTTGAGTCTCAGTCTTTAGATCAAGGTATATCCATGCTTCTTAATCCAGATTTCCAGAAAGGGAGGAAATCAAGTAATTCAGAATCTCAAATGGGATTTGTGCTTTACCATGTACCTGGAAAATATTATAAGAGATTATGAGTATAGGGATTCAAGAATTCTTAGAATATTACGTGTAAAAAATAAGTTAACTTTTTTTAAAAACTTAAAGTCAACAGTGGTACCGGATGCTTTTGCTTCCTAAAAAACAGATATTGTAATCTTTGGTAATAGAAGGGTTTCTGAAGTAAGCTGGAAAAAAATCTTCTGATTAAATTCTATAATGTAAGAGCTTCTGGCTAGAATAATGAATGTTTCTCTTTAAAATATTATCAGTTATAACCACTGGGTTACCTCAATCATCTCTGATCTTGAGGAAACCCATAATATGCAGTGAGAACAAGAAAGTTACAGATTTTAAAGAGCACCTCAAATAAGAGCAATAGATTCAGCAGTCTTGTGATCATACGTTGTTGTTAATTTTCAATTATACAACTGGTATTCTTGTAAAAGGCTTTGAGAACTCAATTTATACTAGTAATTAAGATAAATTTAAAAAACTGAATTCCTTTCATGAGCTACCAGCTACCCGTAACTCCAGTCCAGAGACAGAGACCTTTTGGTACTGCCAACAAACGGAGACACTTAATCCAAGTTCCTTGGATAGACAGGAAACAAGGTTCAGAAAAGTCACACAGTCCATTAGAGCCAGATCCCAAAATCAGGACTAAAACGGAGGTCTTCTGATTCAGATTTCGTGTTCTTTCTACGGAGCTAGAAGCCCTTTCTCCGTCTGCTTCTCAAGCCACCGTAACAAAGATACTCATCCGTTCCCTACCTCAGATCAGCACCAACAACGGGCAGTGTTCAAAAAGAGGAGCTGAGGACATGGTCCACGGCTGCAAGGAACTTAACACCCGAGGAGTCAGGAAAACTACACAATAAGGCACGAAGTAACCGCATTTTAGGATCAGAATTACCTATCCAGTGTCTCCCAGAATCGTAAGAAAACGGGTCTGTCCAGGTGGCGTTTGTGGTAGCTGAGTTCCAGCACTGTCACGTCCCACTTCTGAACGTTCGGATCCAGGCGAACTTCGTCATACTTGAGATGGAAGGCTTTAACTACGTGGGGAGAAATGCTACTTTATTGTAACTGTAATCAAGATTATAAAAATATTTTATTAAAAAAAACAGACATTAACCAAAAAAAAAATTTTTTTTAAATGTCAACCTTTCTTCCACCAGTCAAAGCTGTATCAGAACCAAAATCTTTGAAATAAGGCTAAGCACTGGTATCCCCTAAAACAGGCAATTCAACAAAAATTTACTGAGGCTTATACATGCCAGCCTCTCGGGACTGAGATGAAGAATAAGGCAAGATAAAATGCACATGACCCAGTGAGGGGTAGTAAGAAAAAGAATACTGCTGAACAGAACAGTGAAGGTACTAGAGTCTCATACGAACACAAGAGAGTACCTTACCCAGACTCCGGAAATCAGAAACGGCTTGGAAAGGTGGGGTGGAGTAAAACCAGGCAAAACACTGAACAAAAGTGACCTGGTTCACAAGAAGAGCATGCTCAAAGAGAAAATGGTTTAGCCTAGGAACTGAAGAAATTTCACGCATCATGCAAAGTGACAGAAGGAATGAGTCAGAGGTTACAGACGGAGAAGTTCAGAGCAATGCTGGCCTTGTATGGCCTGAGTTTGGACTTTTATCCAAGAGCCATGGAGAATCACTGCAGGCTGAGTGTTTAGCAGAGACTAGTGGTACCACACAGTAACCTAGAGGAAAGAGGACAGATTTGCTCAGTTCAGTAAAAGACAGACACAGATATGACACGAAAGATGCAAGAGACAATTAAGGAGTGAAAACTAATGGGACTTGGAAAGAAATGGTGAAAAAGGAAAGAGACAAAAACTGGAAGGCCTCTGGAGAAGGCTCCCTGGGAGCAGCTATTCACATGATATAAAAAGAGTCTAGCAAAGATCTGGAAGAAAAGGGCTTCAGGCAGAGGGAACAGACGGCACAGAGGCCCTAAGGCAGCAGCAAGCTTGGAACGCCCACAAACAAGAACAACTTTTGTAGGCAACGTCTTATACATAGAGCCTTTTTAGCTGCGGTCAAAACAAACAAACAAGAAAAATCGGAATGTTATTCCAAATGGGATAAGAAACTACTAGACAGTTTGGAGCAGGAAGGCGAAATTCTCTGATGTTCATTTTCAAAAGCTACCTCTGGTAGTGGGCAGATAGAAGACTCTAGGACAGGAGTTCCCATCGTGGCACAGTGGCTAATGAATCCGACTAGAAACCATGAGGTTGCAGGTTCGATTCCTGCCCTTCCTCAGTGGGTTAACGATCTGGCATTGCCGTGAGCTGTGGTGTAGGTGGCAGACGCGGCTCGGATCCCACGTTGCTGTGGCTCTGGCGTAGGCCAGTGGCTACAGCTCCGATTTGACCCCTAGCCTGGGAACCTCCATATCCCGTGGGAGCGGCCCTAGAAAAGGCAAAAAGTCAAAAAAAAAAAAAAAAAAAGAAGACCCTAGGACAAAACCTCCTAACAGGTGCGTGCTGAAGAGGTTAACAGGTGACCTTAAAATGCTGACTCTGAATCCTTCTCCTTGCTCATCTACCTGGACCATCCTCGCAGGGTTTACTGCATTTGTAATCAGTGCGTCATCAGTGCGAGAATTAGTTTTAACCTGTGCACAGGGAAGATGAAAGTTAACTTTTCTTCCAGTTTTTAAACTTTTTCCCTAACATGTAAGATATGACTGCTACTCTCACCATTATCATCTAGTGTCAGGGGTTTTGCAAGAGAAAACAACTGACTGTTACTTTTTGTGACAGCTACCTTATCAACTGCCTGCTCCATACTGCTTGCAGGCTACTGGCTTTTGATGTTAACAACTATTCAAGGTCTAATTCTTGATGCAAATCCAAAATAAAACACTTGTGCCCCCAACCCCCAAAACACATAAACACCATGACAAAATCATTTGCTTTTATAAAGGTCTCCTCATTGAACAATTAATTATTCATTTTTAACTTAATTCAAATTAATGAATTTAAACCATTTTATTAAAGGGGCTATATGTTACAGATTCAAAAAATCCATTTTCAACACACTTATTATTTATACATGTAAAAAATATTTTTTAAGTTTCTTTAAACTTTTTTTGGTTTGTTTGTTTGTTTGTTTTGCCTTTTTAGGGCCACACTTGTGGTACTTGGAGGTTCCCAGGCTAGAGGTCGAATCGGAGCTACAGCTGCCGGCCTACACCACAGCCACAGCAACGTGGGATCCAAGCCACGTCTGTGATCTACACCACAGCTCACGGCAATGCCAGAACCTCAACCCACGGAGCGAGGCCAAGGATCGAACCTGCGTCCTCATGGATCCTAGTTGGATTCATTAGCTGCTGAGCCATGAAGGGAACTCCCTCTTTAAATTTTTAAATTAAATGAAGTCAGTACTTCAATACTCTCCGTTCTGCTTAATACATATTTCTCTCTTCTAATCTTCTCAGTATGATTTGCTTTAAATCATTCTTAAAAACACATGAGCTATAACTTCTGAAATTATTTATCTAAAGCCATAAAGGCCTACTACAGTCACCCTTAACTAATTCCAATAGATTTAGTTTGTAGACCACTTATTTTTTCAACAGAAAACATAAATTTTTAAATTAAAACTGGAACACCAGAGTCCAGAAGGTTGAAGTCACAAATGAGGATACATAAGGTTTCTCTCATCATACAAAATATTTTATTAGCATGAAGCAAACTTATACCAAGATATGCATTATCATAAAACATCTTTCTTACTCAGGAAAAAAAAAAATTTTTTTTTAAACCTTAGCAAAAACAGAAGAAGTCAAGCTCTTTCCTAAGAAGCTAGTTATCTGGGGGCGATGAGCACGAAAGTGAAGCCCACAGTTCAGAACTGTTCACTTTCTGCAAACTGCCTGAATGTTGTCAATGCCTTTTTTTTTTTTTTTTTTGCAGGAACAAAGAAGGAAAAGAAATAGAAAAGGCGCTCTTGAATAATATTTATACATACAGGGTGGTTGTGTCAAATGACAAAGGGGCAACATAGTACAGATTACGGAATGAAAACATTCTGTCAATGACAACTGAAATATCTGAAGAAATCATTATTAAAAAATCCTGATCAACAAATGCATGTAGCTACTTCAAGCACAAAAAATTAATATTTTTAAAAAGCTACATCTAGTTACAAGCTCAAATTTCTCATAATTTTGAAAAGATTTTATTAGGCAATTTTGTACAATGCAATATTTAAAATCTTCTCTGAACCTTTGAATTGTATTTTATGCAATATGAAAAAATAAAATTTTTTTTACCAAGTACCCCCAGGTCCTCCCCCTAAGCTATAGAGATACTAACGTATTCCATGTGGGTTACACGGTCAAGGTGGGATGAGAGAGGGAAAGAGCAGAAGCAAGGAGACCAGCTAAAAGCTAAGACATCACACATTTCTAAATTCCTGGCTTAGGCAAATTACTAAAAAAAAGGAAAAAACTAAATGAGGAAAAGCAGCAGCTTCAGGAGGATAGAGAGCAGAAGACAACAGACTCCTTTGGCAACAGGCTGAGGCTGAGGTACCCCTGGGGCCTCGCGGGGCATTATCTGGTCATCAGCGAGACAGCAAGCTAGGGACCTAACTCTTCGAATCAGAGGATGTAGGTGGTAACTGAAAGCTATCAGATCTCCTTGAGAGCGTATCTGTAATTAAAGAAGAAGAGAAACAGAACGTATACATGTCGTTGAAAGCCAGAGGAAAAGCAGCTAGAGAGCCTGAGAAAATGTCACACGCCCTCGGAAGAGAACATTTAACAAAGGAGGAAAAGTATCGAGAGAATAAGATTCTGAAAAGGAGATCAGAAGTATCCAATATTTGGGTCACTGCCGAGTCGGGTGGGAACAGTTCAGAGGGAGCGCAGGAGTCGCCAAGCAGAGGGCGAGCCAGTAGGACCATCCTTTCAAAGGCTTGGCTGCAAAAGCAAAGGAGAGGGAGCTGGGAGAAAAGGAGAGGCAAAGAGGAAGGGCTTTGTTTTTAATATTTCATTTTAAACGTTGCTAGGTAAAGAAGGAAGGGTGAAGAGAAAGAGGATAACTCACTGAAGAAAATCAACCTCAATGACTTTTTAAAAACTCTCTATGTTCTTATCTAAATTTCGGCAGACAAACAACCTGAACAAAACAACAATTAAAACACTCAGAGTTCCCACCGCAGCGCAATGGAAACAAATCCAACTAGGAACCACGAGGCTGTGGGTTCAATCCCTGGCCTCGCTCAGAGGGTTAAGGATCCGGTGTTGACGTGAGCTATGGTGTAGGTAGCAGACATGGCTTGGACCTGGCATTGCCATGGCTGTGGTGCAGGCCAGCAGCTGTAGCTCCGATTAGACCCCTAGCCTGGGAATCGCCATATGCCCTGGGTGTGGCCCTAAAAAGACAAAAGACAAAACAAACAAAAAATACACTCTTACATTCTTAATGAAATGTAGAGATCATTTATATCTTGAAGACATTATCATCATTTTTTATGACAGTGCCACTCAATAAGGCAAGTAAAACACAACAATTAGCGTTCACTGACATCTTACTTTCATTAGAATTCCCATTCTCTCTCTCTTCGACTTCTATTTACCAAATGTGTGCATGACTCATATTTCAGAAATAACATAAAAAGCTATTATATTAGTAATGTTAGAATTCATTTTGAAAACAGAATCAAAGTAGAACAAACAATTGAAAGCTGTCAAGCTTGGGCAGTTCCTAGCCTGGAAGAATGGTGGTACCACTAACAAAAACTGACATGGCTTTAAAAAAAAAAAAGCTGGATTTCCCAGCAGCACAATCTACATTCATAATAACCGAAGTTGTTATTTCTAATATACTTGCTTCATGAGTATGCGCTTTAGAAAGTATTTTTACTACTATTACCAACTTGAACAGGTGCATTAATAACAACGGACAGGATCCCTATTAACAAGAAGACCGGCTTAAATTCATCTACCTTTGGTACATGAATCATGGCAAAACGTGCTCAACGACAGGGGTAAGATACGTGAAGTCTCTGCACGTGCCAGGTGCCTACCGAGAGCCAGGCTCTGCTCTCTGCTGCACTGACGAGACGAGGGCAGGCCAGGCTGATCGGGCTGGAATCGGCCCCGGAGCCGGGGAAGACTTGCCATACACATACTATCAAGTCAGCTAATGTCAGCAACAGTTCAGTGTGACCATCGGAGTAACTGGGAGGAAGCAATGGCCACTGCAAGGATGGTCAGAGAAAGGTTCCCGAAAGGAGAGAGGGCTGGCTGAGACCTGACGGAACAGGCAGAGCCAGCGGAGCCACGACCGTCCCAGACGATGGGAAGAGCCCGCCAAAGTCGGCCGCCCTTTCTGTCACAGCGACACTGCTGCTCAGCACACATCTCCCCATTTAAAGACTGGCTATCATGTTAATAAAAACCCACAGACGTACAACAAAGGAATGATTTCCAAGCAACCTAAAAAGTAATTACTGGAGTTCCCGTCTCAGCGTGGTGGTTAACGAATCCGACTAGGAACCATGAGGTTGCGGGTTCGGTCCCTGCCATTGCTCAGTGAGTTAAGGATCTGGCGTTGCCGTGAGCTGTGGTGTAGGTTGCAGACTCGGCTCGGATCCCTCGTTGCCGTGGCTCTGGCGTAGGCTGGCGGCTACAGCTCCGATTCGACCCCTAGCCTGGGAACCTCCATATGCCGCAGGAGTGGCCCAAAGAAATAGCAAAAAGACCAAAAAAAAAAAAAAGTAATTATTAATTACTCTGCTTGGGGATAGATAATAATTCACTATTAGATATTAAGTACACCAAAAAAATAGCATTCAAAAAAAGGCTTTAAAATATTTCACAGGTGCATAAAAGTTAAAACATATATACTATATATAATATTATTATATATTATTAATAATATATCATTTATTTTTATAATAATTTATAACTTAAATTATATATAATAATAATTAATAATATATAAATAATTTTTTTGCCTTTTTAGAGCTGTACCCGCAGCATATGGACGTTCCCAGGCTAGGGGCTGATTTGGAGCTGCAGCTCCCAGCCACAGTCATGGCAGTGCCAGATCCAAGCCGTATGTGGGACTTAGACCCTCAGCTTACAGCCACACTGGATCCTTAACCCACCGAGCAGGGCCATGGAATCTAACCCGTGTCCTCAAGGATACTAGTTGGGTTTATTACCACTGAGCCACTATGGGAACACCTTCATTTTTTTAATGTATGGTATTTATTAATGGGAATGCTTTGATAGACATATCACACATGCAAAGCCACCACCAGTTCTTTCTCTTCAATAAAGCAAGAGCGTTTCTATATTAGATGAGCAGTAAAAATAAAGAGAACCTTACTTTTAGCAAATATGTCCACTGGTGATCCATCAGGCAAGAGCCACGGCCAGCCTTTGAACTGCCATGCAGGACCCTGCACGAAAACTGCCACAACCCGGTCCCTGCAACAGAAAGAGGGAGGGGAGACAGGAGACTGAGGGTCTCAGAGAGTCTTGTTACTGTGATCCTACAGAGCTCCTTTCTTATCCGTGTGGCACAGTCTCCTGGCAACACTCCAGGAGGCGACCAAGGGACTGCACGGCCGTCCCAGTACTCTGCTGATCACCGTACCTCCCACGCACCGGCTTTTCTACACCAGGTGAGTTAAGCATCATCACGTGCACAGGCCTGTATGTGATCCTGTTAGCCTGTTATCTCTGCCTCGTCTGCTGATTAGAGAAAAGGCCCATTTTTCCACTGCAAGAGAGAACACCAGTTCGTCTGATAACTGAAAAAATTGTTTTTTTGTTTTTTTGGGGTTTTTTTGGTAGGTGGCAGTTTTAATAAGCAAGAGAACAAAATTATGAGATTTTTCTTGGGAAGCCCCAAGAGAAATATATCTCTACACTTGTCCAACAGAATCTTAAAAACACACATAAAGGATTATTTGGGTTCAGTCACATATGTAGTCCAGACGGACGCAACAAAACCTTAAGCTCTCAAGGCTATGCCCTTAGAAAAATTCCCACTGTGGGAAGAGTAGGCAGAATGTATATTCAAAGCACAGAGGAGAGTGTGAATGAATTCTTTTTTTTAAAAAAAGAGGATCATTTAGAATTCAAATGTGTCTTGTGAGGTCTCGCTGTGGTGCAGCAGGTGAAGAATCCAAGGTTATGCTCTATTAAAGTTATATACCTACGTCAATGATCGAAGTGACGGTGAAATTCTTGAAATTCTACACCTGCTCAAAATCTCTAAAGCTCAAGTTAAAGAAAACATTCCCTCCTGTAATGGGATAAATGCCCCGTGTTGCCAAAACCACCTCTGAAATGGAGCACACAATGAAATGGCCTCTTCATTTTACGACGTAACTTGCATCACACAGCAGCTGAAGACCCAAGGAGCCTGCCCAACTAGAGGGAATGTGCTAGATAGCGGTGACCTGGATCTACCAGGTCTCCAAGGATTACCAGGGGAGCTGGGTAATAAAAATACTAGTCCCAGTGAATTCTTGAAAGGACAAGTGGAAGAAAGGCAAGGAAAAATGCATTATCCCTAGGTGAGGACGCCAACGCAGGAACCAAGCTAACACACAGAGCACGACAACGGGGCACAGGGACGGCACTTGCACAGGCCAGGTTATTATCATTTTCTGCGAATAACTGCAAACATATAAATGAGGTAACTTCCTACTCCCTACAAGTTTTAAACTTGATACCTGAAATTCTCATCTTACATTTTCACATATGACGCAAAGTATCTCTGTTAGGTACCAGGGGAGAATTCTAACATAATAACCCTTAATTCTTCAGCAAATTTTTCACATACTAATGATCTCAATGGCTTGGCTTCCTACCATCTGAAGATGGAGGAGTACTTCAAAGGTGAATTTCAGCCACCGTGTCTATGTGTTACGCGCTCTGTAGAAGAGAGATACACACGACTCCGTTTTTACTCCAGCTTAGCATGTGTCTGCATTTACAGGCACTGGATATTGTAAACAGCTTAGTATTTCATTAACAGACGTTTCAAGGCAATAAGAGAGTTGAACCGGCGTGATCATGTCCTTATTTGCAGTAAATTATTCCCTTACAATAAAGGGGACAATGCGTTCACTTATTTCTTACCAGAAAATCTGAATTCTCCCAGTCAAAAGTCTAAACTATAGGCCTTCTAAAACAACATCAGTCTATCTGAAAGTTTCCTTCTTGTTCTAAAAGTTTTGTTCTAAAACTGGAGAGAATTTTCACTCACTAATTTGGTGTTTCTTTTTTAAGTAAACTAAAGTTTAGACATCCAAAATCCATTTACTGGGGTATTACCAGATGTTAACATTATTGGTGGCCAATGCGGACTGTAACGGAAGCGTCAAGGACAGGGTCTGTTCCGAGCGCAACAAAATGTGAGACTTGGTCATTCCACGCAAATTAATGACCACGAAAAAAAAGAGAGACTTACCAGTCTTGAGGCATTAGTTTAAGGGGCTGGTCTACTACTCTGTAGGGAACTGTGACACTAATTGCAGTGCCCCCTGGTTGCATCTGGTCTTTTCTTCTCTGTATCAGGGTTTCATTTTCTCGTTGGCAGCCTTGCTTCTTCTTTTCATCTGATGGGACAAATCTTTAAAAGAGGAAATATGAGAAAAGGTCAAATGATTCCACAGGAATCAGTGAATGAGAAAAAGAAACTGTTCCTTTGAAATTATTTTTTAAATAATGATAATTTTAAACCAAAAACATTACTTTTAAAATAACCTGCCCTGCATGTACAGGTATCTATGCCTGAGGAGTATGGGCCTTCCTCTGCACACCAAGCAGAGTCAAATTCACTTAGACCAGAACTCGAAATTTACCTTCCTTCATCCAGTACTTCGCATTCTCAACTGGTTACACAAATGGCCACAATAATCCCTGATTTCGCAAATGCTAGCAAGAGGGCAACGTTACCATAAATGACGAGTCACTGGAAATGAAGCTGCTGTGGTCACCTGGGCGACTGCAGCCAAGAGTTTCACAAAACGCCATTTCCACGTTTTAAACGCCCCTCCCATCAAGATACAGAACCCGCGCCCCGAAGCAGCAAAGGCCCTTGTGCACCTTCCAGGACATCCCCGTCCTGCTCCCCCACCAGACAACCACACACGTCTGCCTGCCACCGTCACAGCTGGGCTCTGCCTGCTCCAGGAGTTCAAGTACGGGGACGCATACGGGACTGCGCCCTTCTCCGCCTGGCCTCCTTCACTCAGTTTAAGGTTTCCGACACTCCCCCATGCTGAGGGACGTACTGGTGTTCACGCTTGTACACTGCTGAGTCAAATGCCACTGCGTAACTAGACCACAAGTCGTTTACATAGTCTCCTGGAATGGACGTCTGAGTGGTTCCAAAACCGGGGTAATTACAAACAAAGCTACTACAAATAATCCAGTTTAAGTCTTTTTGTGGACATTTGTTTTCACATCTCTTATATAAATATCTATGAGTGGAACTGCCGGATCAAAGGGTATGTTTAACTTTAAAAGACACTGTCGGAAAGGAGTTCCCGTCCTGGCACAGTGGTTAACGAATCCAACTAGGAACCATGAGGTTGTAGGTTCGAACCCTGGCCTTGCTCAGTGGCTTAAGGATCCGGCGTTGCCGTGAGCTGTGGTGTAGGTTGCAGATGCAGCTCGGATCCCGTGTTGCTGTGACTCTGGTGTAGGCCGGCGGTGATGGCTCCAATTAGACCCCTAGCCTGGGAACCTCCATATGCCGTGAGAGCAGCCCTAGAAAAGGCAAAAAAGACAGGAGGAAAAAAAAAAAAGAAAAAGAAGACACTGTCAGAAAGTTTTTCAAAGTGGGATTAAAGTATAAAGAACGTCTTACAGGCATCTCTAAGCCACCTGGCAAGAAATAAAGAATTCTTGAGCCAAAGACCGAGTCAAGAAGGGAACGCGAAGAGGTCAGAATAGCACTGCAGACGCTTATCCACGGAAGAGGCACCGGCAAACCGGCCAAACGCAGGCTTGGCCTTTTACTACATTTCATGAGACTCCAGAGGAGGGGGGCGGGGGTGGGGCAGAGCGGTAATAATACCTCAAGAAACGAGAGCCAAGACTTTCCGAACTGATGAAAAGCACAGGTCACAGATTTAATTCTGAGGAATCCCAAAGTGGGATATGCAATGTAGCTGCACTCGGGTACCACAGGTAAATGTTAAATGACCTTCCAAATAACATGAGAAAGCAGATGTCCTTCCCAGGACAGTCTACTGCTGCTGCCCGATCATCATCCACGAAGGCAGCCAGGACAGGAGGCTGCAGTGTCGTCAATGTAATAAGGAGGAAAAAACAAATTCACTCCTCTAAGCTTCTCCAAAGTGGGTGCGACACCGCACGCTGCCTGTGGCTGTTGGAACAGGAACCATTCGCAGCCCAGGGTAAGCTGCACCGGCTGCCCTGGCGGTTTCTCCTCCAGGCCCCGCGGAGTCGCCGCACCGGCCTGTGCTGAAGAGCAGGCGATGGATGCGGGGAGCCACTGGCTCTGCGCAGGCGCCCTCGTCGGAACTCTGCCCCCCGCAAAGTACCTCCATGGCCAGCACGGGCAGGGCCACTCGAGCAGTTTAGTTTGAATAAACTTACAATCCCAGGGAAACTCCTCTCAAGACCCTGTTTATACACGCGAACTGTGCTTTTTAAAGACTTCCATAATAGAACCTTAATTTCGTTTCTCAGAATGTTAAAGGTTACAGCAGGTTTTATCTTGTTTCGTTTCATTTACTTATTGACGGGCTAGAAAACTGAAGAATCCTCAATCTTACATGAAACCAAACAGAATCTATGCCAACATGAGCTATGGGTTACAGCCAGTACTATAATTGTGTGGAGGAGGTTTCAATTATGCATTAATTACATAGCAAAGCCTCCAGCTGACTCAACTCTAGGGGAGATGTCAGCTGCAATGAGGTGTTAAATAATAAAGGGAGGGTTTTAAACTTAGAAGAAAAACTAGGAAGGATCTGTCCAAAGAATACAGTCTGTTCAGTTGTTTGGCTTCTCTACAGTAGGACTAAGGAGAGAGAGACGAAAATTTAGTTATTTCTATGCACTACTTACTATCCTTTCTTTTTTTTTTTTTGCTGCACCTGTGGCACTCAGAAGTTCCTAGACCAGGGATCAAAGATCAGATTTCCACTCAAAAGTAACTGGAGTTCCCTTGTGGTGCAGCAGCTTCATCTGGCATGCAGTGGCCTGGGTCTCTGCTGTGACAGAGGCTCAATCCCTGGCCCAGGAACTTCCACATGTTGTGGGCACGGCCAAAAAACAGTACTGAAGAAGAAATACTGTATGAATATACTACTATGTGCCAGCTGTATAGGTTTTTAGACAGCTATTGAAGTCACAGACACTTAAAATTCAATTCTGCATCTGGTAAAACCTGGAATCAGCAAGTATTACAACTTATTTTGCCACACTTTTTTTTTTTTTTTTTTAGGGCCACGCTCCAAGGCATATGGAAGTTCCCAGGCTAGGGATAGAATCAGAGCTGTAGCCGCCAGCCTACACCACAGCTGCAGCAATGCTGGATCCAAGCTTCATCTGCGACCCACACCACAGGTCACGGCAACGCTGGATCCTTAACCCACTGAGTTGAGGCCAGGGATGGAACCCATGTCCTCATGGGTACGAGCTGGCGTTCATTACCACTGAGCCACAATGGGAACTCTCACTGCTACTCATGTTTAACTAGTCCTAGGTTATTTAGAGCAGCATGGTTTTCTTTTTGGAGGTGAGGTTATCTTCGTTTCTTTTTTTAAGAATTGCCATCATTATTTTACTGAAAAAGTTGAACATCTGGGAATTTTAACAAAGGACATAGATTTCATTTTCACGTCTTCAACTGACTTTCACTAATGTCTAGGTGACAAAACGATGGTCCCCCCTCCTCTCCCACAGGGCATACATCTAATAATCATAAGGTCGTATGACTTTTCTGGTTCTTCATCTGCAACTTGGAAGCAGGGAGAAAACAACAATCTGAAATTTGTTTTAGAGCCTCTTTAAGCTCTTCAGCCAAAGCAAAAAATTCGTATTTAAAATACAACAGTGCTCTTTTTATTAAGACTTCAGCTGGAGTTTCTATAATTTTCCCTAAAGGATTCAGATATAAAAGAACATACTGTTTGGAAAATTTTCTTTGAGAGTATCTGTGAGAGCCTGTATAGAGGCCTGAAGCTGCAATGTGTCTTCTTGAAATGAGAAATACTGACTCAAGAGCGGACAAACAACAAGGTCCTAATAGTCAATATCCCGTGATAATCATAATGGAAAAGAAAACAAAATAAAATCCTACACACACGCACATACATACACACGAGAAATGAGTAACTACTAACTCCCAGCAACATCTCCAGATCCTACCAAAAGGACGGTTTAACAATTACTCACTTCAGGTCCTGCAGAAGGTCCTTTGCGTTAAGCATCGTTATTAAAGAAGTGGTAGCTGCAGGAATTATGATAATAGGTGTTCGAGATCCTATAAAGACAAAATTTTGACAGTAGCAAACAGGTTATTAAAAGAAATTACAGTTACTTTCCCATTTAACAGTTAGAAAGTTTGTGAATGTGTAACTTCAACTCCTTCGAGCCAAAAACTATTGTAAGTCAGCAGCGGCGCTCAGAATACGTCATCCTCAGACAGCTTCAGCACTGACCCGTCAGAACGGATCCCAGACACAAACACTGGGTGTAACCGTGCAAGCATGCCATCAGCCCTGGCGCTGCAGTCTAGCTACTCACATTAACTTTTTCCAGTTTCTTTTTCTTTTAAGGGCCTCAGCCTCAGCCTATCAAAGTTCCCAGGCTAGGGGTTGAGAGACAGCTACAGCTGCCAGCCTATACCACAGCCACAGCAACACCAGATCCGAGCTGTGGCTGCGACCCAGGCTGGACCTAGAGGCAAAGCCGGATCCTTAACCCACTGAGTGAGGCCAGGGATTGAACCTGCATCCTCACAGTTACTAGACAGGTTCTTAACAGGCCAAGCCACAACGGGAACTCCCACATTTACGGTTTGAAGTAAGCATAGAGTCATATGCAGAACCTCACCTTTCTTCTGATTTGGGGGAGGTCTGGCTTGAGAAACTGTAAGAAAGAAAAAGGAAGCAAATAAATAATTTTAGAATTAACTGATTATAATGGAATAAATGCAAGCACGAGTCCATGTAACAGTGGGTGGAGGGCAGTTGGGGGCGGGGGGGGAATGTGCTTGACCATCTCAGAGGAGAAAAAAAAGGAGTTACTGGGAACTAAGACCTAAAATACTTATCTTTTTCTCTCTCTTTTTAAAATTGTTTTTGCTTTTTTTATTAGCAAAAGAAAACATAATAGGCAATGAGTCAGGTGAAGGTCTGTATTCTGGAACTGCCCATGTTATAAATAACTTTGAATATATGTTATAAAATGTGAATATTCATAGATTTTCATTATTTCTATATACAACAGACTTTATAACATACAAAAATAACTGTTGGCATAATAATGGTAATATCAGCCTAGTTCAAGGTTACTACATTTTAGGATAAAAAGTGCTGTATATAACATACAAAAATAACTGCTGGCGTAATAATGGTAGTATCAGCCTGGTTCAAGGGTAATATATTCAGGATAAAAAGTGCTGTATGTTCAACTTTCAGTACTTATCCACACAATAAATTTTTATTGACTGCCTTCTATGTGCCATGTGCTCTGCTAGAACTTGTTTTGTAAAATCACAAAAAGATAAATAAATAAAAATTCAACAGTTTAAAATTCTAATTCAACACCAGCTGTTAGAGATACCACTTTCAAAGGAAAGCATACCTATATTTGGAACATATTCTATTTTAAAAGCAGTAAAATGCCACGTTTTAACTAATACTTTTGCACTCTTTGTATAGCTATTCCATTGTGGTAAAATAGTATGGAGCCCAGTGGAATGATTCTTCTCAACAGAGAGCAGAGAAACTTACATACAAATACAAGTTCATACACATATTTTAGTGTGCTCACCTTTCTTCTTGCTGAGAAAAAAAACACTAAAGCTTTCTTAAATTGTTTTTAAAAACAGGACTCAGGGATATATCTGACATATTCATAGACAGAGCTAGGCAGTGTCCTTTGGAATATAATGTAATCTCAATAAACACTTGGAATTTGTTGGAGGGATAAAGTAAGGACAAGCCGGGTAGAGAGAGGGATAAACTGGAGACGGGAGCTGCTAGGAGAGTATGTGCGAACGATAAAGACACCGTCAATTAAAGCATCACTATCTGCCAAGGGAGCTCCGAGTGGTCTCAGGGATCTAGGAAAAGAGTCACTAAAATCAAAACTGAGAAGACCTAATGTAAGAAAAAGCCCGCAGAGTAAAAAACGAGCACAGCAAACCTTTACATGTTTAGTAAAACTTACTGGGATTGAGGACCAAGGCAGGGGCACTGCGATGAACACGCTAAGAACAAGCCCGACTCAAAGGGGGAGGAAAGAGCCGGATGACCTGAGTCCACATGGAGGGGGACTGAGGGCAAAGAGTCTGCACTCAGAGAAGCTCAGTTCTACCCCCATCTTGCCGCTTCCTAGCAAATCACCCCGGCAGGAGGCCAAAATGCACGCCTGCGCAGCTTCAGCTGTCCATGCCACAAAAGAGGCATCACTGTTTCCCATCTTGGCCCTGCTGTAAGGGTCTTAAAAACACAAGGGCAAGTCAGGTCCTTGCCCAGGTCTTGGCACTTACTAGCCTTTTACTGAACCTTGTGGTCCAGGTGGTGCTTACGAACCACGGCAGCTTCTAGTACCACCAGCATGACCGAGGCCCTCACCAAAGGCAACGAACGGCCTTTACAAGCTGAGAATAGGCAACTACTGCTGCTGCGCTTCATTTCAAACTCAACTGCATTCTTTACTTAAACATTTACTCAGAGCCTATGCGCAAGGCACTCTCCTCGGTTCTTTTATAATGCTAAAAACAGAAATACTTCCTGCCCTCAAAGAACTTTCAGTAAAGTAAGGGGGCCAGACATAACAAACAGGCAAACGAACACACATAAACAAATGTGAGTAGGCTATTACGGAACAGAAAGCATGTATATGGATATTAAAGTGTCCTTTAGGCAGAATGCTTAGAAAAAGCCTCTCAAAGGAAATGGCATTTAGGCTGAGATTTGAAGGATGAAACGGAGCCAACTTGGAAAGAAGAAGTGAAAGAACAGTCCAGACAAGAGGCAGGAATGTAGGCAAATGCCAAAGGCAGGAAGAAACTGTTGTGCTGAGGGAACTGCAAACGCGCAGACAGACCGACGGCCCAAAAGGAAGAGCGGAGGAGACGAGGTTAAAAATATACACAGGAGCCGGTTTATGTGGGGCTTTCTACACAATGTTATGTGCATATTTAAGGACCGATGGAAAACCCCATAACGTTTAAGCCAGAAAGTGGTACAATCTGATTTTCACATCACACCTTTCGTAAGGGAAAAACAGTAAATTCAGGTAAGGGATCAAAGGGGAGACAGGCGTGAGAACAGGCAGCGCAGTTAGACTTCACCAAGTTTACAGCGGTGCTACTCAAATTATGCGTGGTTAAAGATAAGGGTTTACCGGTAAGCTTTCCAAGGCCAACCGAGTAAGATGCAAGACCAACCAACTGCGGGGAGACTGCCTGTGCACCTGGACGCCACGGCAGCAGCGTATTCCAGATTTCCACCTGCATCTTGCTAGGACCCAAAATCGTCAGACCAGGAACTAATACTCTACGATGCACTGGTCTAGAGGAAGGGTGGTGGTTTCGACTTGGGGGTGGAAACAGAGAGAGAGCAGATAAACCTGGAATACAGAAAAGAAAGGTTTCACAGAACTACTGAGATATTAGAGGAGAGGGTCAGGCAAATGTGAAGAAGGAAGAATAAGTCCTGAGTTTCCGACTTAAGAAACAGTTGGCAGGGGTGCCACTTAAGCATGAAGCAGCAGAAGAATGTGGCGTAAAACAACTGGGGCAAAACATCAGGGAACAAAGACGTTAAATCCGTTTTAAGATGCCTACGGCACATCCAAATGTAAGCAGCTAACAGAAGACACCAGAGGTGAGAACAAACACCCGAACCGGAGACCCGAGTTTGAAAACCTTCAGCTCCCCCGGTGATGAAGTGGATGACAGAAGAGCAGGAGAAATCCTTTCAAAATGTACAAACGGCCAACTCTCAAGCTCACGGGAGCAGTACAGAGATTAGCCAGAGCTGGAGAGAAGACCTACGAAACAGAAGAGTGGAAGCGGAGAAGTGAAGGATGCATCAACTGCATCAGACGGGGCAGGAAGGAGAGGGAAGGGCCAAGGGATTTAATCGGCATCAAAGGAACCAACATGAAGGTCCAGGACTGCAGCTCATCAAAGGCTTGAACTATTAATTCAGTGGAAAACATGTGCCTCTCGCTAGTCATGTTCCCTAAATGAAGGTTTCGAAGTTGGGAGTAAGTGTAAACATTTTAAAATATTAAATTTACCGAGGGACATGCCTGGCACATTTAGTGCTAAATAAATATTTGATGAAAGAACAGATAAAAAATTAAAAAATGATCAACAATAAAGCACCACCCTTGAGTTCCTTCACGGAAGGAAAAAAGCAGCAGCAGTTCAGTCCCCTATTTCCAAATAATTCAAACTCTACCCCAAACCGTACAGATCTACGGTTATAGCTGTCTCATCTATAACATGGTTCATTGCCAGAAACATTCTGGGCATTCATTTTTTTCTATTTTAGCAAGATAATCCCGGTGCACATGCCATGTATGACACAATATCCCTTCAAAATCAGGCAGCGTCCAAAAAGTATTTCTGCAAAAGGAAAATTCACTCATCAAGACAAATAAAGACAACAAACTGCTAACACCCGCTCCAGTCAGGTCTTACTGACCAATGAGTGCTAAAAACGTTATCGTCCTTTTGCTCGTGGAGGGGTGGGTGGGGACGGCAGACCTACGGGAGTCGATCGGGAAGTGGAAGAGGAGGAGCCCTCAGCTGGACGGGCGTCAGAATATCTGTCATGTCATGAAACAGTGCACCTTGGTAAGACAATCGAAACAGAATGGGGGAGTATGAAGAGGAGAAATGACCCCAAACTCCTTATGTCTCCTGTGCCCTTTTCTAAGATCACATAAGCAGCTGGCAGAACCCAGCTCCAGGCACATCACTGTACCACAGGGCACGTGCGAACCACCTAGCTTCCTCAGGTGCTAGGCCATCCCCACCCCTTTCCTTTGTCTGCCAAATGAGTTTGAGAAACTGTGACCTGGAGACAATTATTTATCACATAACGCAAAACAGAGTTAGTCTTTAGGAGGTCATGTTTTCCTTTTCATGCCATTTCTGAGTCTCTCACGGGATCTTCTTTAAATGACCAACTACAGCCTGCCACCCTCCCTTCCAAGGGAGAGCAATTCTCTGTCACTCCATTGCTTCCACAATAGTCCTCTACTTGGGAGGCTGTCTTCTCTGGATCCAGCTCAGTCTGCCCATTCCTATCTCCTGGACTTTCGTCTTCCTTCCTGAAAATCAGAGCTCCTTTAGCTCCTCCGAGTTTCTGGCACTGAGTACATGGAAGGCATTCAAATAACGTTTGTTGAATTCAACTGCTCTTCCTTATGCTCTCCCAACAGCTTGTGGTAGAGTCCTCTCTACTGAAAAGTCCCATGGTCCTGTCGTCTGAAATACATGATATCCAATGCGCCCCAGCTTGAACAAAACTTCAGACAAACCCACTGTCATTAAAAAAAAAAAAGAAGAAGAAGAAGAAGAAACAGAAAAGGGAGTCATGTCGAGATCTAGGTGTCAGAACCTGGGACATGGTGACATCGTGTACAAACCATCCCAGTGAAACCCTCTTAACGACGTACTTTTAAAATGTTTCCAGAAATATTCAATACCTAAAATCTACATAACTGATGAATTAGCCTGTATGTGATCATACTACGAATAAAAAGACATCCAAGCCTGTACTACTGACACTAACAGACTGAAAAGGAAGATCACCCAGTTAAATTCCTGCCTGCGCCTTTCAAATCTTCACAGTCGCTTTCAACAGCACCGATAACATGCTAAATGCAAAATACAACAAATGAGCACCAAAGACAGCCCAAAGCACCTGAAATGAAAACAGTGTTGGGTATCTATACGCATTTATAAAGATCAATCTTTTTAGGTCCTAGGAAGAGGAATTTACGTCTAAAGTTGAATACCACCTGTGCTTATCAACACACATTTTTAAAAATGACTATAGAACCTTATATGCTCAATAACAGAGAAATCTGAAATTCCAAACATCAAACCTCCCTATCAGACTAGTGAAATTATGGTTCTATGCTTCTATAGGAGAAAACAATCGCATCCACACACCCTATCACGGAACTCGAAGGAGGAATTGAGGAGGGATGGACACATACAAAATAACTGTTTTTTTAATTTTTTTCCCTTCCTCCACTTTAAGTCCTAAAAACTGCCCTTCCAAGTGGGCTACTTCTCCCTCACAGGCTTTCAGAGCCCTGAGGCCATGCTACCCCACGCAGCTCCATTCAAACACTCAGCTCCCCACACGTCACGTCATGACAGCATTCTTGCTTTTTTATCGACCCCTGCACTTCCGTACTTACGAAGATAAGTGTGTGTGTGTGTGTGCAAAGACTGGTTTTTCCTTAAGGTTCCAACTGCCATTCCTTCATTTGTGCAGGAAAATCTTGCTTCTTTTCTGGCTTGTTTCTTTCTCTCTCAACCTATTTATCAATTTATTATTTCTCTATCAGCCTATTTCTTTATCAATTTATTATTTCTTTCTCAACCTATTTCTTTATTAATTTCTTTATCAATTTAATTTACTTAATTTATTACTTTATTTATTTAATAAATTTATTAATTAAATTATTAATTTATTAATAATTTAATTTATTAAATATAAATGATTTAGTTTATTAATTAAATACATTAAATTTACAAATAAATTTCTTTATCAATTTATTATTTTTCTCTCTCAACCTATTTCTTTATTAATTTATCAATTTAATTATTGTTTATTATTTCTTTCTCTCTCAACCTATTTCTTTATTATTTCTTTATCAATTTAATTAATTTATTAATAATTTAATTTATTAAATATAAACGATTTAATTTATTAATTAAATTATTAAATACATTAAATAAATTTCTTTATCAATTTATTAATAACCCCACATGAAGTGTGTATAAGCTGTCTGCTCATAGATGGTTTCAGGCCACAGAGGTTACCTAACACACCAGGCAACAAAGACAGACACTCTACCAAGGCAGCCGGGATGACTCTCACCGAGAGCTTCCTTAATAGCAATCGATCTGCCCGCCTTAATTCACCGACCTTGCTTTAGATCAGTCTTCACACTGGGTGTTGATTTATTTATTTTTTTATAAAAACAGCTTCTTAAAACATTCTTCTAAAATCTTAAAAACATTTTCTTAAAAATTTTCTTTAACTCTCAAACTATACTTATTTACGCAAGGAAACATTCTTATGATACTAGTTTGTTGGTATTTTAAGTAAATTTTCAATTCCTTCAAAGAATTATACATATCAAAAATTTTCACTGTTGTGGTTATAAAAGAAAAAAACAGAAAGTTTCATATTTTTACCTGGTCTTGGTACTGGTTGTGCTGCAGGAGTCTGTGTCTTACGAGCCGATGCACCCTCCTTTAAAAGAATAAGAATTGCTATGTCACATTCCTTTGCATAATAAAAACTTGCATTTAATCACTGAAAAGAAATTCCATATCTCTGTCTCTCCATCACTTACTCCACGGAACATGCTGGATCCCAAGAGTTTAAAAAGAGAAACCGTCCCCGTATCTCTCAGGCTATGTGGTTGTGGGGTAGTGAGAGAACGCTTCAGTGGAAAATATACGTCAATTGCTATCCTTCAGTACTTATTGTAAATATGCAATACTTTTCAAATATTCAATGATTTGCTTAATTAGTGACAATTTTAACATTCTCAGACATACCATGACTAGTTTTTTAAAACTAAGTCAATTTTTTTTCCCTTCAAGAGTCTCAAAATGACTAAGGGATACATAATCTCACATTAGAATGATGTGAACAGTGTTACTTCAGGTGCATTAAAAACAAATATTTTTAATCAAATGCCTTTAAAATATTCAGAGAAAACAATCCTATTTACAAAGATGAGATCTGTTACATTCAAGAGTGGCTGAAAGTATCTTAAAAACTGAGGAACAAATTTCAACTAATTACTAAGCATGTAATATATCAAGCAAAGATGCTAAGTACTGAAGTACATCAATTATACACTTAATTATATACTTAAGCCTCTGAAATGCTTAAGATACTTCAAAAGTTGTCTATCTTTAGCGCAACAGCTTCAACCACATTCACACCAAATTTTTCGTTAAAACATTTTTCTTTATAGAAAAACTGCAAGTGTAAATTTCAAAACAGCTAGTAGCTCAAGGAGATTTTATTCTAGTTGTACTCAAGGGAAGGAAATTTGACAAATGTCAGGAAAGTTACAAGAATCCATAATAAAAATCATAGAAATATTTCTAAAGAAACCCTGCTAAGTAATATTAATTTTAATATTACTACATTTTAACATTTGAGATTTTACATAGTAAGGTCATTTGGAATAGTAAGCTATCCAACAGCGCCTTTTTTTTTAATGATTATAAAAATCAGTGCTAATAAAGAGAATGCACTTCATTTTCAATACAATGGAATTCCTGGCATTCAGTTTAAATGCTAAAGAAACCATTCTTTACTGCAAGAAGCAGCAGCAGCAGAGGCACCTAGCAAAAACTCTTTGGGTGGGACAAAAAAAAAAAGCATGTGAGGACAGAAGAACAGCCTTTTCCGGTATTTTCACTATTGTGCATTTCATTATTCATTCGTGTGGTTGAGACTGAGTCACTTTGGATGCTGGTTTCATAGATGTGCTAAGTTTGTCCTTTTACTGCAAGTAAATTGTATTCAAGTAAAGTTTGATTTTTTTATATTTTTGATTTTTTTGTCTTTTTAGGGCCGCACCCACGGCACATGGAGATTCCCAGGGGTCGAATTGTGGCTGTAGCCACCAGCCTACGCCACAGCCACAACGCCAGATCTGAGCCTCATCTTCGACCTACACCATAGCACGCGGCAATGCCGGATCCTTAACCCACTGAGTGAGGCCAGGGATGGAACCTGCGTCCTCCTGGATGCTAGTCAGATTCGTTTCCACTGAGCCAGGACAGGAACTCCTCAAGTAAAATTTTAAATGTAAAAAAAGTGAGTCATTATTAAGGTGGAAAACATATTAAGCATTTAACTTCATGTGTTGAAATTTTCTGTTTATATTTTTCTCTAAGTTCATGTCAAGGGACATAACTGCTTTTACTCATCTTTGTAAATCCAGTACCTATAACATAGCAGATACGCAGCAAATGTTTCTCATGTGAACTAACAGATTTTTAAAAATCAGAAGCCGAGGGATAATCATTACACAGAAATCCAAGATTTTTAGCTTTCTCTCCCATATTCCGCTATAAAGAGGAATCAACTCGACACTGTATATACTGTACAATATGATAACAAGATTAAGCTGTAACCCCATCCCCTACGAATTCCCGTATGTCAACACCGACTCACTGGTGTGGGTGAAGTAGCAGAGGAAGAACAATGAGCACCAGCAGGGGCGGACGGGGGGAGGCAGAGCTCCCCGTCTCATCGGACCACAAGGCCGGCTGAATCCTAATCAGAGCCCTTGTCTTCTCAACAGAGCAGACTTAGACCAAAATCGCTAAAATACAGATAGCACCGTGTGTGTGTGAAGAGAATTATCCAAACCAAAACCGAGCCACCTGACTACTAAAACATACCTACTCTACATTAACCAAGAGTATGGCTCTCACAGCCTCGTCAGCAAAAGGGACGTTTAAACCTATCTCCGCAAAATGGGAAGAAGTCTTTTCTGCCACAAATTCGAACTCTCGAGTACTTGTGTCTACTTCTGAATAAATTCAAAACTAGACCCTTGAAAATACCAACAGTGGGCATTTTTCTGTTTGCCAAGTAAGCAATCTTTGCTTGACGACCCTTTTCCATTCCCGATGATTCCATTTTGGCAGTAAGCCTCTCATGCCCGGTCACTGGGGAAGGCATGCCCAAAGCTAGGTCTATCAAGAGTTTGTCTCTGACGCTTGTTTTATAAATTGGAGCTATTAAATAGCTAGAAAAAGGTAAATCTAAAGTCACAGATAATCGTACCTCTTGACTCATGGAGAAGGACACAATGAGGTTATTAGCATGCAGGAAAAGAAGCAAAATACAACATCCCTCAGAACACCTATCTAGTTCTCGTGGCCGGTAAGACCTACTTTCCTCTCTAACTCTTCCTGATTTTAAGAGCCATTAACATCTCTCATCTTATTCCATGCACCCCACACAAGCACTTTTTTGTCTTAATTAGTTGAGAAGGATCTGTTTATTGCAACCAGAATAGTTTTATGTAATTTCGTCCTCTCAGAGTCACTGCAAATTTTGAGTTGCCTAAGTTATTAATTTGCTTAATTTTAGAGCTGGTAAACACACACCCCCACACACACATCTACGATACTCCGGTGGGCTGTGAGCTCCTGAAATGATAACCTGGACGACCTTCGCTAATCACATCATTAGTTTATGGCCACTTCTAGGACTCTTCAGCTGACACTAAGAGCTAAAAGCTCATTCTACTCTGATCTGCGTTATTTTGAAATAAATTTGGGGAAGTCATTTCATAAAGGACCTCAGACATCATATAATCCAAGGCCAGCACCCTTTATTCTAAAGAGGAAGAGGAAGTAAAGTAGTTTTTCAAAGGCTACACACAGAGCTCTGTCTGGCATACATTAAGAAAAAGAAGTAATTGGCAGTAATATGGAATAGACTGACAGTTCTACACTTGCAAAGCTATCTGGATTGGGAGGAAAACACTGCCCAGCTGGGAAAAGAAAGGTATCAGCACAAAAACAACTTAAAAAGCTGACAAGTTGTGCTAACTGGAGAGGAAAGTCTGCTTTCTCTTGAAAAGTTGGAATCATTACAATTTCACCAAGACTCGAGGCATTCTAGAAGAGAAGCAACTGCTATAAAAGGGATAGGGGAAATTGTGAGAGAATCATATCTGCAAAACATACCAAGACAAACTGTTTATAATCCCTCCTTGCCTTCTTTTAGCAAGTGAGATAATCTAAAATCTTCTGGTGTTAGGAGAGAGAATACTGGTATTTGCTGCTTGAACAAGTAGAAATTAATGACCTAATATAAAATATCATCAAAAATTTTTATTTGTAACAAATATCAACATAAAAAATATACTATACTTAATTTTGAAAAATGCTGTTTACAGGAAACAGTGAAAATTCTTTTTTTTTTTTTTTTTTTTTTTGTCTTTTGTTGTTGTTGCTATTTCTTGGGCCGCTCCCGCGGCATATGGAGGTTCCCAGGCTAGGGGTCGAATCGGAGCTGTAGCCACCGGCCTACGCCAGAGCCACAGCAACGTGGGATCCGAGCCGCGTCTGCAACCTACACCACAGCTCACGGCAACGCCGGATCGTTAACCCACTGAGCAAGGGCAGGGACCGAACCCGCAACCTCTTGGTTCCTAGTCGGATTCGTTAACCACTGCGCCATGACGGGAACTCCTGAAAATTCTTAATGAAAAAAAAACATACAGAATATATACGCAGATTCCAGGAGTTTATAATCTACCTTTGTGACTATTATATTTATGACAGCAAAAGTAATACATTTTAAAAAGTAAATAAATACTAATTGTAAGGCTCGCATGTTTTTGTCTTTTAAAAATGTAACGTATTCCCATGAAATCTGGATTTGATATTTAGAATTCCCAAATATTAGGATTTTTTTAAGCAAATGAATTTTTAAGTACATTGAGTGTCTAAAAAAAATACTTTAGTAAAACTATGTAGAAAAAGGAAACTGCAATTCTGAGCAAACCATAGTGAGGCTGAAAAACACTAAAAATTTTAGGAACAAAACACTCCGACACAAATTCTAAGTACAATTTGTTTTTTTCAGACTTGTCACAACCTGGAGGCCTATGTTTACAAGGTCTGCCAACCGCGAAAACAGGTGACATTTCTAAAATACACTGTAGTGCATCTCTACAGGCACACCTCCGAGCTGCTGCAGGGTGCTACCACACTACTACAATGAAGCTAATACCGCAGTCAGGTGAGTCACTCAGATTTTCTGGTTGCCCAGTGCATACAAAAGTCACGTTTACACTGTATTGCAGTCTGTGACATGTACGATAACATGGTGACTTTGGAAAATGTACGTACCTTAGTTAAAAAATATCTTATTGCTAAAAAACACTAACCGTCCTCCGATAATGCAGACCTGCCACAAACCTTCCACTGAGAAAAACATGCACTACCTGCAAGGTCCCACGGAGTGAAGCACAATAAAATGAGGTATGCTGGGTAAATACCAAGCACCTATCAAATGTCTCATTACGCTAATATATGTAAGTCTTATAATATATCTAAGTCTCTCAACCAGACCACAAATTACTTGAATTTGGGGACTATCTCATCGCATTTCCAATGCCCTTTTATTAAGTAATTAGTTAAAACAAACCCATTTGCCTTACCGTTACTATTTCACTACTGTTACACTGGCTAAACTGTTTTAATCTATTAAACGAAAATGGTAAAAATAACATAAAAGATTACTGAGATTAAACAAAGTGTGTTTATTCATTCCGCATATACTCAGAGAGCATCAAGTATCAAAGAAGAGCACAATCAAGAGTAAAGTGTTCCCTGTCCTTTGAGACCTGCAGTCTAATGGAGGAGGCCAGCGAATGTACGAATGAATGAATGAATGAATGAATAAAAGTCTAAAAATTAGAAACATACTACATATGTATTTAACCATGCATAATGTACATATGTGTATATTTGCCTGTAAAAGTGTTTATGTGTCTATATGCCTGTCTGTCCAGTTCACTGACTAAAATAGAGACTGGAGTTCCTGTCGTGGCTCAGCAGTGAGCGGACCCAACTAGCATCCACAAAGGATGCAGGTTCAATCCCTGGCCTCGCTTGGTGGGTTAAGGATCCAGCATTGCCATGAGCTGTGGTGTAGGTCACAGGTGCAGCTCGGATCCCGTGTTGCTGTGGCTATGGTGTAGGCTGGCAGCTACAGTTCCAATTTCATCCCTAGCCTAGGAACCTCATATGCCGTGGGTGTGGCCATAAAAGGACAGAAAGACCAAAAAGATAAAAATTAAAATAAAGAGAGACTAGTAACTGTTCAACCATCTTCTTTCCATAAAGAAACATTCTCTACATAAGGATAAGAACTAGCAAACCAAATTCAACTCCATATTAAAATAATTATACACCATGACCAAATGGGATTTATTCCTAGAATGCAAGGATGGCTCAATACATGGAAATCGATCATTGTAAAATCATGATAACAGAAAGAAGGGAAAATAGCTTCATGATCACCTCAATAAACGCAGAAAAAGCATCTGACAAAAGTCAACATCATTCCATGATTCAAAAATAAAAAACCGGAGTTCTCATCGTGGCTCAGTGGTTAACGAATCTGACTAGGAACCATGAGGATGAGGGTTCGATCCCTGGCCCTGCTCTGAGCTGTGGCGTAGGTCGCAGATACGGCCCGGATCCCGCGTTGCCGTGGCTGTGGCGTAGGCTGGTGGCTACAGCTCCAATTAGACCCCTAGCCTGGGAACCTCCATATAGCCCGGGTGTGGCCCTAGAAAAGACAAAAAGATCAAAAAAATAATAATAACAATAAACAAAAATAAAAAAACTTCAACACACCAGGAAAGGAAGGAAACTTCCTCAACATCATAAAGGCTACATATGTGAAAAGCCCACAAGCTAAGACCATGCACGATGATGAAAGATGGAAATGTTCCCCTAAGATCAAGAACGAGATCCACTCCCCTTACCTTTTTTCAACAAAGCGTCTGAAATTCTAGCCAGAGTAGTTAGTCAAAAAAGAATTAAAAGGCATCTAAATTTGAAAGGAAGTGACGCAATTATCTGTTTTCAGATGGCAAGATTTACATGTAGAAAACCTTAAGATTCCATGGGAAAGGATCTGGGGGTTGGGGGTGGGGCATAACCCTGCCACAACTAATAAACTATTTGAGAAAAATTGCAGGACACAAAATCAATACACAAAAATCCACTGTTTCTATACACTACCAATTACCAATCTTAAGAAGAAATTAAGAAAATTATTCCACTCGTAATGGCATTAAAAAGAATCAAATACTCGGAAATAAATATAACCAAGAAGCAAAGAAAATCTGTAGAATGAAAGCTACAAAATGGTGCTGAAAGAAATTAAGGCTGTAAATGGAAAGGCACCCTTGTTCATGGACTGCTAGGAGTAACAGTACTGAGATTTCAATACTACCCAATGCAACCTACAAACTCAATGCAATCACTATTAATATTCCAAAGGTGTTTTTGCAGAAAGAAAAAAAAACAACCTAGAATTCATATAGAATCTCAAAGAACCCCAAATAGCCAAACTAATCTTGAAAAAAAAAAAAAAGAACAAAGTTGGAGAACTCAAACCTCTGGATTTCAAAACTTACTACAAAACTATAGTAATTAAAACACCATAGCATGGCATAAAGACAGAACTAAAGATCAACAGAACAAGACAGCTCCAAAACAACATACATGGCAAACTGATTTTGGACAAAGGAGCTAAAACCAGGCAATGGAGAAAGGACAATCTTTTCAATAACTGGTGCTGGGAAAACTGGACAGTCCCATGCAAAAGAATGAAGCTGTTAAGCCCATTACCTTACATTGTATACAAAACAGAAAGCAAAAGGCAAACATAAACTGGACTTCATCAAAATTAAAAGCTTTTCTGCAGCAAAGGACACTATCCACAGAGTGAAGACAACCCAAAGAATCGGAGAAAATATGTGCACATCATGTACTTGATAAAGGATTAATACCCCAGACATGTGGTTAAAACACCATCCTGGATGTGTCTCCGAGGACATTTCTGAGACGAACACGTGAATCATCAGACTGAGGAAAGCAGACTGTCCTCCCCAGTGGGCTTGGCCTCATGCAATCTACTGAAGGACTGAAGAGAGAGAACACGAAGGCAGGAGCTCCCGTCGTGGCTCAGTGGTTAACAAACCCAACCAGGACCCATGAGGACGCGGGGTTCGATCCCTGGCCTCACTCAGTGGGTTAAGGAGCCGGCGTTGCCGTGAGCTGTGGTGTAGGTCGCTGACGTGGCTCAGATCCCACATTGCTGTGCCTGTGGCATACGCCGGCAGCTACAGCTCCAACCTGACCCCTAGCCTGGCAACCTCCATATGCCATGAGTACGACCCTAAAAAGACCAGGAAAAAAAGCTGGGAGCAGGTAGAAGAGAATTCACTCTGCCAGGCTGTCGTCAAGCTAGAACATCTGTATTCTCCTGCCTTATGGCTCAGTCCCAGAATGCAGCTTACACCAGAGACCCCCCTAGTTCTCAGTCGTTCAGGTTCAGACTGGAGCTATACAGCAGCTTCCAGGGGTCATCAGCTCACCAACTGCAAACCCCGGGACTCTGCAGTCTCCCTAATTACAAGTGCTAATTGCTATCTACCTACCTACGTACTATCCACCCATCCAACTGATTTTTTTATGTACAGCAATGAAAATATGGACCAAAAGAGAGTGAGACAGAACATAAAATCTTTTTTTGTGGTATACAGAGTTCCAGGGCCAGAAATCAAACACACACCACATCAACGACCCAAACCATAGCAATGATTACACCAGATCCTTAACCTACTTCAACACCAGGGAACTCCAGAACACAAGATCTTTAAAGAGTTTTGGCATTCTTTCGCACTGGGAAAACGTGAGATTTTTAAAACGGTCTTATCTAGAGATTTAAAAACGACGTTCATGTGAATGGGGATGAAATGCTAATCACAGAACCGCAAGGAGAGACCAACCGAAGCGTGTGTGCTGAGCTCCGTGAACACCAAAGTCCGTGACGATCACATACCTTCTGGCACAAGGGAACGATTCTCTCCTATGTCTCCCTGAGGTCTGATAAGAGCATTAGCTTTCTCACGGAAAACGGGCAGGATTGCTTTCCTCGTGGCAGGGGACACAGGTAAAGTGGGAGGTTCACAGGGTCATCTCTGCAGCTCATGGGTCCAAGGACTCGAAACAAATAAACTGATGTAACTAGAGACACAGCAAAGCAGTGCAAAAAAAAGACAAAAACCAAACACGTGATTTACAAGTCTTCAGCTCAACATTCTAGCTTGGGCTCTGCCACGTTAAGAGTGGACCTTTGAGAAAAATCACAACTTCTCAGGGTCTTAGTTACCTTGCTGGTAAAAGGAGGAAAGCAGATTTCTCGATGGCATCGAAGGTCCAACTCCGCTCTGAAATGCCATTATCCTACGGTAAGTAATACCTTTTCACCAGCAACAACTCCATTACAGCCCAACCTCAAGTGCTCAATTAACTGATCAAGTTTGAAGACCTAATTCAATATGGGTTTGTTCAAACCCGTACACTTCTAGTTTTGCTCCAGAGCTTACAAATGTGTTCTTCTTTTGTTTCATGTGAATAAAAACATTCTCCTGCCCAGCTCCCTCTATCAAAGGTTCTATGTTTGGAATTAAATTGGTTGTTTGGGGAATCAAAGACTTAAAGCTACTGGCAATATAGGTAGAAAGAGAATTACCAATATGATAAACTTTAAAAAAATTATTCAGTACTTACTGACTGAAGAAACTGACTAAGGAAGCTAACACAAATCACCAGCTGTACCGACTTAACTATTTGAAACCACACGCACTAAAACAGCAATCTTCATGCTGCAACGCTATAAATTCCCAAGGTGTTAATACACCCGTATTCTGTGAAGTCAGATAAAGTACTAAAAGGATACTTATGACAAAGGAACAGACTCAATATGTGAAAAGTGATCAAAGAGATACTAAAAATGGAGGGTACAAACTGAAATACATAAATTTTCGCTTTCAATTTCAGGTGACTAAACCTCAGCAACTGTGTCATATGTGAGGCCCATTCTTCTTTATGAAAAGGGGATAAAAACACTAGAAATACGGAATTCAAAGGATTAAATGTAACCCAAAAGTAACTACCAGTGGATAGATGGAAACGGTGAAACCGGGTGACACCACAGTGAACTGAAGACGACAATCTGTACCCAGAGGGAAAAAACGTAAATAACTAGTACTTACTTCCAGTTGCTCTGCTGGCTTTATTATGGTCTCTCAGTTCCTAAGGATGTACCAAACCTCCTATGCCCCGTACGTATTTTTAATCAACTTTTATGAAAGTACAGTTGATTTACGACGGTCCTTCAGCCTCTGTCATACAGCAAAGTGACCCAGCCACCCATACGTACCCGTTTTTTTTTTTTTAAGTATTACATCTATCTGAATTGTTGTACTTTGCAATGAATTAATACTGTTACAATCTTTAAGTGCTACAATGTGCTGAGGAGCAGGGAGTTGGGAGTAAGATGCCTGAAAAAATTTAAAGAAACTGACAAGTAGGCTTCACAACGCTTACCAAACTCAACACACCCCCTTCATGTAAGAAATATCTTACACTGGTCCCTCTAATAATCTAAAATGAAACACCAGACACCTATGGTCAATTAATCTTTGACAAGGGAGGCAAGAACATCAAATGGGAAAAGGAAAGTCTATTCAGCAAGCATTGCTGGGAAACCTGGACAGCTGCATGCAAAGCAATGAAACTAGAACACACCCTCACACCACGCACAAAAATAAACTCCAAATGGCTGAAAGACTTAAATATACGACAGGACACCATCAAACTCCTAGAAGAAAACATAGGCAAAACACTCTCTGACATCAACATCATGAATATTTTCTCAGGTCAGTCTCCCAAAGCAATAGAAATTAGAGCAAAAATAAACCCATGGGACCTCATCAAACTGAAAAGCTTTTGCACAGCAAAGGAAACCAAAAAGAAAACAAAAAGACAACTTACAGAATGGGAGAAAACAGTTTCAAATGATGCAACTGACAAGGGCTTAATCTCTAGAATATATAAGCAACTTATACAACCCAACAGCAAAAAAACCAATCAATCAATGGAAAAATGGGCAAAAGACCTGAATAGACATTTCTCCAAAGAAGATATACAGATGGCCAACAAACACATGAAAAAATGCTCAACATCCCTGATTATAAGAGAAATGCAAATCAAAACTACCATGAGATACCACCTCACACCAGTCAGAATGGCCATCATTAATAAATCCACAAATAACAAGTGCTGGAGGGGCTGTGGAGAAAAGGGAACCCTCCTGCACTGCTGGTGGGAATGTAAACTGGTACAGCCACTATGGAGAACAGGTTGGAGATACCTTAGAAATCTATACATAGAACTTCCATATGACCCTGCAATCCCACTCTTGGGCATCTATCCAGACAAAGCTCTACTTAAAAGAGACACTTGCACCCGCATGTTCATTGCAGCACTATTCACAATAGCCAGGACATGGAAACAACCCAAATGTCCATCGACAGATGATTGGATTCGGAAGAGGTGGTATATATACACAATGGAATACTACTCAGCCATAAAAAAGAATGACATAATGCCATTTGCAGCAACATGGATGGAACTAGAGAATCTCATACTGAGTGAAATGAGCCAGAAAGACAAAGACAAATACCATATGATATCACTTATAGCTGGAATCTAATATCCAGCACAAATGAACATCTCCTCAGAAAAGAAAATCATGGACTTGGAGAAGAGACTTGTGGCTGCCTGATGGGAGGGGGAGGGAGTGGGCAGGATCGGGAGCTTGGGCTTATCAGACACAACCTAGAATAGATTTACAAGGAGATCCGGCTGAATAGCATTGAGAACTATGTCTAGATACTCATGTTGCAACAGAAGAAAGGATGGGGGAAAAACTGTAATTGCAATGTATACATGTAAGGATAACCTGACCCCCTTGCTGTACAGTGGGAAAATTAAAAAAAAAAAAAAAAAGAAAAAAATAGAGGATCTGGGTAATAAATAAAATCTAACCTTTTAAAAATAAATAAATAAATAAATAAATAAAATGAAACACCCAAAGGTAATATAACTAACCTATGTATATAAATTTTTAATGGAAACCATTTAATTATTAGGACGCGCGCGCACGCGCACACACACACACACCCCCAATGAGACATTCACAAGTCCTGCATCAAAGGACTGGTCTTTATTATTTTCTAAAATTGTCCCACACACTACAAACTACCTTCCTTGGCTGCACTCACTAGATGTGCTTCAATTATTTTGTCACTCAAAACACTCTCCCCCCAACTTCTAGAATACCTCCTAGGAAAGCAGAATCAGGCCCAGTACCACCCTCCCAGAAGCCCACAATACTCTTAACCAAGAGTATCCTGTGCATGCCAAATAACAACGGAAAAATTCTGGGTGATCTGTGCTAAAATGAAATAGCTATGCTACTAAGAAACATACAAACATAACTTGTTTTATTGCACTTGACAGATATTGGAGGGGTTTGTTTGTTTGTTTGTTTGTTTTGGCCGCAACTGCAGCATATCAAAGTTACTGGACCAGGGATCAAATCTGAACTGCAGCTGCAGCAACGCCAAATCCTTAACCCAATGTGCCGGGCCAGGGCTCGAACCCGTGCCTCAACAGCAACCCAAGCTGCTACAGAAACAACACTGGATCCTTCACCGTGGGAATTCCAACAGAGTATTTTTTTAGAAGTTGAAAGTTAGTGGCAACCCTATGCTGTCAGATGATGGTTACCATTTTTTAGTTAAGATACGTACCTTTTTTTAGACACAATACTATTATCAAACAACTCTTCTATGCATGAGGAAGCCACAAAGTCAAGTGACTCATTTTACTGCAAAATCTGCTTGTTACAGGAAGTACTTTGCAAAATTACTACTGATTTTAGATGCTTTCTTTTTCCCCTAGGATCAATAATAGTTTGTCTGAATTAAAACAGATAAAGGTGTTTGCAGTTAGTTTTGAAAGACACTTAAATTTTGTTCTGCTTTCCAGTCAAAAGAAATTCCTAAACAATGTGAGCAGCTGCTGCACAAGTTTGTGAAAACTGAAGGGAAAGAATAAAGCAGGCAAACACTGACACTTGTGGTCATTCTGAGACTGCTAATTTGCAATCAGCTAATTCCCACTCTGTGAGTTCAAAGACAAGTAAAACCGGTTCATAAATCATCTACTGACTTCAAAGGAAAAGTCAGAGTATTAATAAACACAGTATTTTTTCCAAAAAGGGAAAATTACGAATAATAAACAGCCAAAAACAAGCCATTCGCAGGAACTTCTTCGTAGTGAAATAGATGTCACCTGATTTGAAGTCAAAAGTCAAGAGATAAATACGTCCAAGCAAATACTGGTTTGCTAAATAAATTGCTGATTGATCTCAATAAAACTAAAGCTGCTGTCTAAGTAACTGTGCCAAGTGGAATTTTTCAGAGGACTATGTTGGAAATTACGCCTGACCCCAAACATTAGGATTTTTCTGCAGCACTGGAAGAAAACACAGCTAGTTCTTCAGGTGGGAGAAACGACCTGCACTTAGGGATCAGCCGGTCCGACCAAAGTGCACACTGGGGTGGAGACGGTGCAGGCAAAGCCCGATTCCCCGCCTTCCTCCCCACCTGGCTCCAGGCTACCTGCTCAGTCCTCCGGGAGCGGACTCCGCCCACCACGGCGGAGCCTCCGCCCCCCTCACTCCGTCCTGCGCCTCCTTCCCAGCGAGGACGCTCCGCTGAGTTTCTGCACCCGGGTGAAGAGCCAGTGAGCCTCCGCTGCGAGGCAGCGCTCACCAAGTGCTCTACCTCTGGGAGCAGAGGACTACTTCCCACCGCAGTAGACGGCTCACTGGAGTATAAAGAAATTACTGTCTTTACTAGCACACAAGGAACAAATCTACAGAGTAACCACTCAAGAGCTATTAATCACATGCGTAAAAAAGTAACAACTATTTCTGCACCCAGAAGCAACTAAGGGTTATTAGGAGGCCTAACAAATCCCTGCCTAAATTCTGACTGCCTGAGGGATATTCTGGACGTGCCCAGGAAAAGCCTGAAACCCCCCTGGACAATCCTGGCCATAAGACACAGAGTAACAGCCACCCAGTTTCCCACCGAGGATGTATTATAAAATTAAAAAGCAGACCCAGGCAAGGAAAAGTTACAAGACATTGATAGCTATAAAACTTAACAAAATAGCTGCCAGTTTGCTGAGTATGACAAAGAAGCCTGTCACATTTACTGAGGAGGTTTAACCAAAGAATTCAGATGTTAAAAGAAACCAGACTAAAGCAAGAGTTTCTACAAGCTTGCCTGTCGTAAGATTTTTACAGTTTCTCTGGGCTACAAACATGCAGGGTGCTAGAAATAAGTCACTAGAGGAACTTTTATCTTCTGTCTGCTGTTTATCTGTATGTTATGTGAAGTTCCTAACCAGCTCAACAAGAAGCAGAACGCGGTTGCACCTAAAGTTTAAAGTAAATGCTGATTAAATACACGGGCACCTTTTGGTCAGCTTTCGGGAGTCTCGTTTGCTATATCAACACCTGCCCCATGGCAAGCACACTTGAAAAACCAGTGCACTGTGAATTCAGGGTCTCCACCTACTACCACAGGGAACCACCAAGCAGCAGGTGAGGCAGCAGGTTACCCACTGAGTTCTCTTAAGAATCAAGATCCATGAGGAGCTCCCCTGAGGTACAGGGGGTTAAGGATCTGGCATTGCTGCTGCAGCGGCTTGGGTCCTTGCTCTGCCATGGCATGGGTCCAATCCTACTCCCCACCCACGCCCCCCGCAAAAAAAAGATCCATAAGAAATCCAGTAGGGCATCAAAAAAAGAGTCCAATTAAAAGAAAAGCCAAAAATAACTGTTTTATCCTTTCTGGAGAAAGGGCAGGGAATGTATCTAAACCACCTTGGTATCTCTAACATTTGATAAGCTGGGCCTAACTACAAATGTTGGCTGGCATGTAGTAGCTGAATCAGATATATATTTGTCAAACAAGTAAATAAAGTGAAAATGCTAACATGCATTTATACTCATATGAATGATTTCTGAGTATACTATGCTAGTAACAGGGAAAAATTCCCCCAGTTTCTCCAGCAGTGCCATGTAGCATAATGATTAATAAGAATAGAGCATAAGGATTTAGATTATTTTGCTTTAACTCTCAGCTGGACTCTTTCTCATCACTAATGATCTGATATTTGGAATAATTATTTTACAACTCTGAACACTAGTTCCTGGAGTAGTGCATTAAAAATCTGATTGCAGCAGCTCAGGTTGCTGTGGAGGTGAGACTTTGATCCCCAGCCCAGTGCAGTGGGTTAAAGGATCGGGCGTTGTCACAGGTGAGGCTCAGATTCAGTCCTTGGCCCAGAAACTTCCGTATGTCATGGTGCGGCCATTAAAACAAACAAACACTAGTTCCTCATCTTTAAAATGGGTATTATAATAATAAAACCATTATGAGAAAAAAACATCATTTGTGAAACGGCTCAAGTAGGCTTAGCACGCAATATGAATTTGGTCACTGCTGCTAGTTGCAGAGTCAAATCCTATGTCAGGAATTATTGATAAACAATAATCTACTAAAATCCACTTATATGTTTATAAAATAAGTTATTTTCATAAGCTATTTGGCATTACTCTGACACCTAAATTTAATTGGGGGGGGGGGGGCATGGTGCACTTAGGAACTAAATGCCAAGAAACTTGGGTTTGAGTATCTCCTTCACACTCAACTAGAAGTCAAAGCCCAGGCCTTAGGTTTCCCATTTACACGTCTTCATGTTCCTTCTAACATTTCTAGGAGAGTTACATATACTCCTAAAAACAGTCTTAAGATTCCTAAAACTACAAAACACATCTCATCAGCTACACTAAAAAATACTGTTAGGACAAAAAAATTAAAAATGAGAGAAAACATAAGTTATATTTGCAACAACACACATTACTGAGGAAGATGGCTGAGGTGAAAAATACATGATTACAAACATACAGCTTCAGTTCCAAAACAGTAAATTTCTATGACTTTGTGTCCCTAAAGTCTCAGAGGAAAAACTAATTCAGGTTGTTAAAAAAAAAAAAAAAAGCCAGTGCTCCAGTCCTCTGCAGAAAACAAGCAGCGAGGTGCCCAAGAGACAAACCATTACACATATTTCAGAGTTGAGTATCCAGGGCTTACTAAAAATTTGCTTGATGACAAATTACTGAACCACCCTGAAAAAATATCGGGCCAAATAAACATGGTTAGTAAAACCCTCATTACCCACCGAGAAGACCCCAGCCAAGTGTGCCAGGTCCAACACACCGCCGTGCTGCATTCCCCCACACACGTAATTGTAAAGAAAAGGAAAAATGAAACGTAAATGCTGATGTTAAAAAGTGCTTAAAAATAAAGCTCTGCTGCCTTCAAGAACCCTAGAAACCACCCAAGAGTTCAAAAGAAAAAAAAAGCGGCTGTATCACACCCTGAGGCCGTAAAGCACTCCGCGGCAGCTGCTCCATGTAAACCCCAGAAAGTGGGGAGGAGGGGTCCTATGTTACAGATTAAAAATGGTCTGAGTCATAGCCAGGTATCAGTAATATTAAAATTAGAGAAGTCTGTGTGGGGGGGGGGGGGGGACTTCAAGGGAAGGAGTGCAATGAAGGGGTTAAATTATACCAAGATACACTTAAAAGCTTATATTGGTTACGCCCTATAAAATCATGCAAGCAGCATGAAAACCAACATCGGACACGGAAAACATTTAGAAAGCCTGTGCTTGAGCATAAAGTTAAAAAAAAAAAAAAAAAGAAGCTGGAAAAAAATAAAATTATAACCATTCATTTAATAATCATCCCATTTTTCTATTCTTCACTCATCAGTACACTTATGCTGAAGATATATAATGTATCACACAGAAGCAAAGTCTCTAGGCTTCTCCCTACCTTGGGTTTTTAGTCAAAATGAATGCAAACAATCACGTGGGATTCAGCCAAGCAGTGACGTTAAATTCTGCTCTGTCAGAGAGAGCATCTGTCAAGCCCACATTTAAACTGCTGCCTGCCTGCCTGTGCAGCAGCTGAGGAACCGTGGATTTCATATTATAGACTAAAACCCCAGTAACAGGGCTCAAAATCCTTCCTGCAGCTGCCAGGCGACGAGGAAAGAGAGTGAAATCCTACTCTTTTGCGATACAGTCGAGGCACTCCATTCTCGCTCTGGCTGCTCTGCCCTGCAGCTCAGTGTTCGCACCAGAAATATGGATACTGAGACGAGAACACAGCACTGCATTGTCCGGCCAGGAAAACAGCAGATGTAAAAAGCTTCCATGCATCAACTGTCGGCAAGAGTCGACAGTGCTCCAAACAGCACCAACAGCTACAGCCCTTTTGTTTAAAGAAAGAGAAAGAAAATGAAAGGAAGGAAAAGCCTCGGAAGCCCAGGACCTCTATGAACGAGGAGGGCAGCTCGGATACCAGCGGACAGATGGACACTGTGGACGCGGTGGGGAGCAGCCGCGGGAGGCAGGCTCTGGGGGATGCGCCCGTGCTCCACAGCATCTTCTGGCTGAAGCGATGGCGTGTGCCAAAAGTATCTTCGGGGGGCATGATCCTCTCCACGGCAATGGCCTGACCAGGGAAGGTATGTCGCTGTCTTGTGTGTGATGTTCATTTAAACGTCCAGTACCTTTGCATAGCCCCGGGGGCGCTGATATCTAATAAACAAGTTCAAACAGATCACTGTCCTTGAAACGACGCAAGGGTTTCCTAACAGATGATTTTAAAATGTGTCATTGTTTAGAAGACAAGCCGTCACTGCTTTATGCAAGTAAACGTGTGGCTTGGAGTAATTACGGATGACAGAAAAGGCAAATAGTAACGAGATGTGCCTAAAGGATTCTCTGAAAAATTAAACTTTAAAAAAGATTTGTAGCCCTCTAAAGAAAACCTAGCAACCCTCGATCAAATTAGGTCAAACTGAATCCTGATGCAATAAATTAAAGTGCTCTCTTAAAAATGGCTATCCAAAGAGTCAATGCAGTAAGATGACATTAAACAGTATCAAAGATGATCCTAACATTAAGAGCTTTTTTCAGTCCTTTGGAAACAGAATCTTGGTATGTAACACCTTTAGGTAACCTCACGAAATCTTCCCTCCCATACCCATCTCCCTAAATAAAGATGAGTACAACCTCTAAGCCTATCAGCCAATTTTAAGTATCACCAAGCTGTGAGACACTCAAAAGAAAGCACTGCTCGGGATCACATGAGGCAGGTGAGTTTATGCACAGCACAACACCACGGGGGACTTGCATGTCATTACCGTGCCCGTGAGTACAACGTGAAACAAAGAAATAGCAATAGCTGCTGAAATCACCCCCTTTTCAAATAGTGAGCCTTTATTGTAAGCCACAGCCTGATTCTACAGGATCAAAATGTAAGGCTGTTTTTGGTGATCATTCCTAAAGTGCAATTCAAAAACATAATATGAAAATACTTGGACAGAAAAATATCTATGTCGCAGCAATACAAGGTCAAAAATGAAACATAAATGTAACGACTGTGCTTCCAGACTATACCAATATGTAGTAATGAACTACTGCCACAGTATGTGTGTGCAGGGCAGAAATAAATCTAATAAACTATTTTAGCAACAATCACAGAATCGTAACTCACAGCTCAGAAACTCAGCTATTTCTAAAAGCTTTGCAGATCATCAAAGATCCTTATTTTTGCTCCATTTCACAATACAACTCAACAACCTATTACTAATCATCACAAAAGGCAAATATTTTTAAGACATATATAAGCATTCCGTTCTAAAATTAAGATTGAACAAGTTTATCAGGCCCTGTTCTTATTATAGCTCAACATCAACTCTCACTCAGAGCATGAACTTTTATTCCAGTAAAGAATGCGATGGTATTAAACCAACAAAAAATACGACTGTAAAAAACCTCAAGTCTCTCTTAGTGCCTTTATCTTATCTCTCAATGGTAAAGCCACCGATTAAACATTTCTATAAGCGAGGTATCTCAAAACAAGAGGGTAGAGTGTTTTCCTCAAGCACTCCTTCAATCGAGAACGGTTCCAAGGGACTAAAGACACCAACGCTTTTAAAAGCCAAATGATAAAAACAGTGCGTGTGTGTGTGTGTGTGTGTGTGTGAGAGAGAGAGAGAGAGAGAGAGAGAAAGAGAGGGAGAGGGAGAGGGAGGGAGGGAGGGAGAGAGAGAGAGAGAGAGAGAGAGAGGGAGGGAGGGAGGGAGAGAGAGGGAGAGAAGTAACAGAACCACATTGCACAGTAACATTCTCTCCAGGAACTTCAATCCCTAAGATGTAAAGACATGTTAATAACTTGACAACATTACCATAAAATCCGGAAGAGATAAGTCAAAGCTAAACAGCTGAAAATGTAAAAGGACAAAACTACTTAGAATGCCAAACTATCTCACCTTTCTGGTCTTGTTCCCAGAATTAATTCATTCTTAAGAATTAAAGTACAACAGGAAGTAACTGGAGAGTAATTTTATCATTTAGTAAAAGGAGGAACAGTGACTTTTTACTTTCTTTTTAACAGAAATATTGTGATAAATAGCTGAGAAACTTTCAATAAAGAATTTTTTTTAAGGCTAGACACTTGCACTTACATTTATCAATGGGAGATGAACAAATGAGTGTGTATATAGTTCAAGCCTGAGCAGCTTCATATTTACAAACATACTAATACCATGAATTTAAATTAAGATGCATCTCCATTACCTATTGCTACAAAATATATAGGACCATAAACTACGACGAGGTTTTTCTAGATTACAATATATAATAATCTGCTGTTTTCTAAAACACTGAAAGACTTTATAGAGACCACTTCAGGCATCATGTTCTCATAAAAATACAGTTTACTAATTCATTTTTTTCAGTCCTTTATGCAATCATTCATTCAAACATCTGAACTTATATTTACTGCTTCTTAAACCACCAAATTTACACTTTTAAAAGATCTAAATAAAATGTCAACCAGATTCCAAGCATTCTTATGTCAACAGAAAGCTGATCCATGTGATTTAGTTTGGGAATGTTTAAAATGGATGATCAAATAAAATTGGAAAGCAACTTTTGTTTCTTTTACATTTACATGCATAATCCTTTTATCCACCGGCTACCAGGTGGAGGAAGAATTACTACAATTTATCAAATATTTTACTTGAAAAATAGAAGCTTAGCCAGAGTTTCCTCATCTAAACAGAATGGCCAATTATTTATACGCATAAGGAAGAAAGAAGGGAGTTTCCAAATCAGAACACTCAGCTTTATTATTTTCAGCTTAGCTCACGACACAACTATGTTTTACTGGTACAGTGAAGTATCTCAGTCTTCATCAGCGTAAAGTGAAACTAAAATTCATGCAAACAAATTCTAATAAATAACTAGAGCCTGTATTTTTAAAACTCCAAAACTTGAAAAAAAAATCACTGCTTGTTTCTCACAAAATGATTAAATCATTTTTTACACTTTAAAAATACCGTAACTTCTGAAAGTACTACGTAATTTCAGATACTAGAAATTAACAAAAGCTGGCACCTATACTATTACACTTCAGAAATCTGTTCAAATTCCCACCCACTTGCTCCTCCTAGTGGCTGTTACTAGAACAGGAGCACTTTCATTCATACATTATGTCGAACACTTTAAATCATTATTTCAAAATACTTCACATTGTGCAAGTGAAGGTTATTCTGCAATTATTCAATTCTATTCGGACTTCCATGGAAATGCCATTTTTTCCCAAAATAACTAAATTTCATATTGAGATTAAGCAAAATTTGGTATCAGCCATAAATCTCTCAATGTCCCAGGCTAAACACATTCATACATGTACATATATTATAATTTCAAATAAACAAACACCCCTACAATAAAATTTTTAATTGGCCAGTTTTCTTTTACTTAAAGAAACACTCCTCACAATAAATTAAGTTGAAAAAATTAAATTGACACATTAGTCCCCTTCTCAAAAAGTTTTTTTCCTCTTTTAATAGAATTCAAGCTACAGCTCCTTCCCCATCCTCTACCCCCACACCGTGTTTCAGAAAAACTAAGAACAAACTGAAAAACGCTGAAGAAATGTGTGCTAAACACTGAAAAAACGTGTTCAAAGACCACTCAAGATGGGGTGTCATGAACCTCCCATACTGACACCTCATTTTTTTCTAAACCTACAGTCCTGAGTCTCATGCTAGCAGAAATCCTAAAAATGTAATAAATTCTCTACATGCTAATTTAGAACACAGCATAACTCAAAAATCTTTTTAAAATGCATTTTGTGAAATCTCAAATGTTAGCTAGTTGGCTGTAACAGTACCTAGCGTCTGTATTTTGTAAGAAATCTGAAAAGACTGCTCAGAGCAGTTCTTTGTTTAATTCTAACGTGGGGATTCAACTGAGACATGCGACAGCACTCTGTGAAGGTCAGAGATAATTGAAGATAATGAGCGGTTATATTTTAAACATCGATCTTAAGTCTTAGTAAAGGACAATGATCTCCTGAACACCTCATGTCTGAGGGAGAAGGTTAAAATCAGGAAAGAGTACTTGAGAATGTTCATCATTTATTCCTGTCTTAAAATCCTGCATGAAGTTACTGAACCCTGAAAATTAATTTTGACAGGTGCATCTTCTCATTGACTTTCTCCACACAGTAGGGGCCAATGGAAACATGCCAAGCAGTGTCCTGTGACTAACAGAACCCGGTCATGATCAACCTTGCGCCGTCTGTCCCACACCTGATACATGACCATTTTACAAAAAAGGCCGCTGACCATGCACCACACCGCCCATGTTATGTCAAATCAATTTTAATGAATGCCAATAAACTTTCCATCTGCTCTCAGGCCTTCTCACACAGCCTCTCGGGAACCTAGTAACGCTCTTCTCTTCGACACGTGCACAACTTTTCATCTTTAAGTCAAAAGTACAAATGACCAAAGCTACTGAGATGAGGAAGTCAGTGGAAGCAAATTAATCCATCACCTCTCTTTAAAGTGTTCACTGTGCTCCGCAGGCATATTTTTAAAGAAATGCATCCTGTTCTCAGGATGTTACATGTTGCCAAGGGAAGACAAATGGTAAACTCTGTTCCTGGGTCAAAGTGTTTTCATGGCTTAAAAATCCCCCTGGGCCCTGATTTTATTAGCATCCAAAGTCTCTCTCGGGCAGTCCTGCATGCGTGGGCATTCTGTCAACTTTTATACTTCATCCTTACAGACAGGCAGCAAGGGAGACGGCACGGCCAGACGAGAACATGATTCCCAAAGAGCAGCACTGATTCAGGAGAGGACACATCTTCTGCCACTGGGATCTCACGTCCCACCGCTGGCTGTCGCAACATGCTTCAGCGGAGGAGAAGACACTGCTGCTTTGCAAAGATGAGCTGGAGCGCCAAGAGGTCTCTGTTCCGGACCCGCCTCACTGCCGTTCTTTCTCTGGTCTTTCTGTTCGCTATGTTTTTGTGTTTCAACCACCATGACTGGCTGCCAGGCAGAGCTGGATTCAAAGAAAACCCTGTGACATACACTCTCCGTGGATTTCGTTCTACAAAAAGTGAGACAAACCACAGCTCTCTTCGGAACATTTGGAAAGAAACAGTCCCTCAGACTCTGAGGCCTCAAACAGCAACTAACTCCAACCACACGGATCTGTCCCCACAAGGAGTGACCGGGCTGGAGAACACGCTCAGTGCCAACGGAAGTATTTACAGTGAAAAGGGCACTGGCCACCCAAATTCTTACCATTTCAAGTACATTATCAATGAACCTGAAAAATGCCAGGAGAAAAGCCCTTTTTTAATACTACTAATAGCTGCAGAACCTGGACAAATAGAAGCTAGAAGAGCTATTCGGCAAACCTGGGGCAACGAAAGTCTAGCACCCGGCATTCGGATCACACGGATTTTTCTGCTGGGCGTGAGTGTTAAGTTACAGGGCCACCTTCAACGTGCAATACTGGAAGAAAGCAGACAGCACCACGACATAATTCAGCAGGAGTACTTAGACACGTACTACAACCTGACCATTAAAACGCTGATGGGGATGAACTGGGTGGCAACATACTGCCCGCAGAGTCCGTACGTTATGAAAACCGACAGCGACATGTTTGTCAACACCGAATACTTAATACACAAGTTGCTGAAGCCAGACCTGCCTCCCAGACACAACTACTTCACGGGTTACCTAATGCGAGGCTACGCTCCCAATCGCAACAGAGACAGCAAGTGGTACATGCCCCCAGACCTCTACCCCAGCGAGCGCTACCCTGTCTTCTGCTCCGGGACCGGTTATGTTTTTTCTGGGGATCTGGCAGAGAAGATATTCAAAGTTTCGTTAGGCATCCGTCGTTTGCACTTGGAAGACGTCTATGTAGGGATCTGCCTTGCCAAGCTGAGAATTGATCCTGTGCCCCCCCCCAATGAGTTTGTGTTCAATCACTGGCGAGTTTCTTACTCGAGCTGTAAATACAGCCACCTAATTACCTCTCATCAGTTCCAGCCGAGTGAACTGATAAAATACTGGAACCATTTGCAACAAAATAAGCACAATGCCTGTGCCAACGCAGCAAAAGAAAAGGCAGGCAGGTATCGCCATCGTAAACTACACTAGGAAAGACAACTTTGTTCTTTTTCCCAAACGTGCAATCTGTAAAATATTGCTAAAAGCATGTGCAGTTAAAACGGATTACATTCATAGGACAAGTTTTAGTTAACTCATCACATAAAGGGAACGAAAAATATTTGACTTTCTGAAGAAGGTAATTATTCAAAATACAACATGATACGACAAAAAGGTATCCCCAAAGAATCTACTGAAATCCCACACACGGGGATCCCGTGTATTAACAGGCAGTAACAGGCAGGAGTCCATCAATGGTTCAAGTCTTATGCTAGGAGCCAACAAGATGTATCTGCATATATTTTCCACAAAAATTTTAATTTAAGAAATGGAGACATTCAAAAGACCCTTTGTTTTAGATTCAGTTTTTCATTTCAATATATAATTAAATGTAAATAAAACATAACTGTCGATTTTAAGGAAACTTTATAATTGTGCGAAGGACAAATTTTCTGACCTATTCTAGGGTTTTAAAAAAAACATTTTCCTTGCAATAAGATTTAGCTGAGTTATTCCATAAACGTATTTATAAAGTTCAGATGTTTCATCAATGCAGTTCTCATCTAAGTATTTACTTTTTAAGAACAGCTGAGATATTCATTTTCTTTTCTAAATATCCATATATTGGGGGAAATTATTTTGACATGACGTGATAAAATGTGAAAAATCAATGTGTCTCAGGCTCAAGTTTTTATAAAAAAAACTAAATGTTTCAAAATAGTAGGTCTGTTTCCTCGGTGGTGTCCAGGGCCAAGCTAGTGCTTGGATAATTATTCAATTAGCCAGTCACCATACTCTTAAGAGGCACCACCACTTAACTTCAAGCATATCTGAAAAAACATATTATCTTCCTCCAAAAGTGATACCTTCCAGGCACAAAGAGAATGCACTGCTGAAAGAGATCAAGAGTACAGCAGTTTCATTCAGTACATTTCAAGACGCATGTCTGCCAAACTGCAACATATGGGAAGTTTATTTCCTGACAGCAGGTGTACACATGCCAATACTTAATCATTTTATGGCACCTACTTCTCTCTCTGAGTGCCAAGTTTACAAACCTGCAGTTTTTAATTTGGTGGATGACAAATACTCTGCACCACCGATTAAAAGCTTGTTGGGGAGGGTGGGGGAAAACTACAGATGTTTGATGAACACCTGATTCCAGGATGAACAATGTATACAACGCACTTTCATCAAGTTTTTAATAAAAAAAGGTAAACAAAAAACTTTTTCTGAGTGTTATGGTCCAAATATTTCACAGTAATTTTGTTTGGCTCCATTAAAAATTTTAAAACCAAGAAATACAAACCCATGAACTTTAGTGTTTTTCATTTCTTGTAAGTACCAAAATTTATCAATTGTAATTTAGTCAGGATGTTACTTAATCCTAATTGTAATAACAATCATTTTTTTATCCTTAATTCTATTCTAAGAAGAGCTACCGGCTAAGTGGTTTTCACTTAATCTGATCTGTATCATTATAAAAAGACTAAAATTACTAAATACCAAAATTCCTTAACAAAGGTCACACATAAGAGGATGATACCAAACCAGGCCGCTATGATGAAAGACAAAAGAACTCCCTTCCTCACTACAGCGTCTTCTCGTTAACACCTCACAAGGCTTCTTTTTTGAAAAGTGTATGTCTACGCATGTGTGTGTGCATAGGTATGTTCTCAGAAACAGAATCCAAGCACTATTTGCCCCAATTTTTTTTTTCCTTTTTTGCTCACCCTGCAGCATATGCAGTTCCCAAGCCAGGGATCAGATCTGAGCCATAGTTGCAACCTACACCGCAGCTGTGGCCACACCAGCTCCTTTAACCCACTGTGTCAGGCTGGGGATCAAATCTGTGACCTGGTGCTGCAGACACCACTTGTCCAAATCATTGCTATAGTGCAATATCTTAAAACAAAGTACTTTCCTTCCAGAAAAAACTCAAGTTTAAAAAGATGACTTAAGGAAAACGGAATTCATAAAAGACAACTAAATTCCCATCTAAGGCATCAATTAAAAATCATTTCTGTATCCCTGATAATACTATCTTGAAAACTGATGGGCATCTGATAACCTTCTGAGTTCTCAAAGGGCACTGGGATCAACTAATAAAGTGTTTTAGTGCTGCTAAAAAATCTTTATTTTAAAATAAATTCCTCCTAATTCATTTATTTTTGAACTTCCACTCTGAATATGCAAGCTGACTTCTTCAGCAAAATATGAATTTTCATGTTACAATATTTAAAAATATGATATTTAAACATAGTGTGCCTTATTCACGCATAGTACTACCTAATTTTTATTATACATGAAAACATTTTAAATGACAGCATTGCATTTGGTCAAAGAAAAAACTATAGGGACAACTATGTAATCTTTATGTCAAAGTATTAACAGATATTTTAAAAGATAAAAATATCAAACCTTTCAATAGTTACACTAGTTTATTTTGATCAGCATCACATGTGATGAAATTCTACTTCAAGCAAATAATTTAAATTTCTCACCTCTTAGTATACATACAGTATAACCACATATAATCAACTGGAGTCTTACTAACATCTATTACCAAAAACCCCTGTAAAAATAACACCAGCAGCAGCAGGAGCTATTTACCGACTGAGCCTGAGCGAACACTGTGTGCCTGGGACTGCGTTCAAGCGCTAGACACACGGCAGCCCTGTGGTGCTTCTGTGTAACCCGAAGAGACGCGAAAGACCCATTCAGGAGGTTCAACACCTAAGATCACACAACTAGAAAAGCGGCAGGGTTTCACCTCAAAGATTCTTAGCCGTTACTCTACTCTGCGGCACAGCTCACACACGAGACCCGCTAGAAGCTGATAAGCAAAACCGGCCCGGCCTCTATTCTCCTACCCTGGGCTCTCTGCCTTCTGTTCGGGCCTCCAGTCTTCATAACTGGCTCTGCACACGAGAGGGACAGCTGGCGTTGGGCGCAAATAAAGAGGAGAGAAAGGAGAGAAAAACGGATCCCTCTGTTACTGTTTTCTTCTCCTTTTCATTTGTTGATGTCCAGGGGCCAGAAACTTAGAAAAGCTAAGAATCACTGCTTATCTCTTGCTCCTCTGGGCACTGAGACACATCTGAAAAGAGGCCGGTGGCACTTAGAAATTATATAAAAGGGGCTTGCTTTGAAGTACAATTGGATCACTTAATAGACAAGAGTAGCACTGCCTCCACTCACTCTGCTGCTTAGTCACCCACTGCTTTGTGATGAGGGGTAAAACCCACTTATCCAGCTGATTCGGGCTTTTTTGCTAGTTTTCAGTTTTTACTGCTGAAATACAAAATTTGACCATTAATACAGACTTAAGGCAAAAGAAAAAGAAAAAATCTCTCCCATGCCCATGTGCTCACACACCTCACAGAGCATCAGTGCACCATGTAACCGTATTCTCAGAAGACGGGCAGTGTGCCCCCAATGCTAAAAAGGGAGCTGAGTTTCAGCTGAGACCTCCTGCTGTACACACGCCATGGGCACCCACGCCCTCCTTCAGGCACAATGCAGCCCGTACTACTTTCAAGATATGATTTGCCAGAGAAGGAAGAAAACCATTTCTTATCTACAGGAGCTGTTTCCAGCAAACATCTGAGCTAAAGGACAACTGGAGTGAAAGCAACTGCCTCCGTCTGCTTATTAATCTAGTTATTTCAACTTCCAACTGAATCCTACAGATTCTAAATCTGAATTTCACTTCAGACAGTATTCTAAACATTGAAAAAACTGAAAATAAATCAACAGCATCACAAAAAAAATATTAAATAACAGAAAGCTGTAACTATACGCAAAATCTTAAATTCATGCTTGTATAAGTTTTTAATCAAATGTTTAAAAGATATTAATTCATACAATATAAAAAAAGTAACGGAGTTTTTTGCTTCACTGTCATACCTAAAATGCTGTTAAAAGCACATATTTGAATACAGATAACAAACAGAACTAGCATGAGATTGTGATGACAACAAGAACTTTTTAACATATTGGCAGGTTTTATTTGGGAAGTTACTCTACCCTCAAATAAGAAAGTTCTAGGAAAACTTTCAATCAAGGGACCCTGCCTTGCAGTAGTCAAGCTAAAATAATCTGGGACTTCCTCTTCTACTGATCTGAATCCCGAGGGGAACGCGCGCGCGTGCGCACACACACACACACACACACAAAGACAAGGGCTGGAGCTGAGTCTCTGGAATCTCAGAGTGCTGCAGAAATTACACATTAGTTCTTGCTCTCTAGATCCCCAGAGCTGCTATGGTTCCTGTCCCTTCTTACCACTTGGCTCTTTAATTTTATGAGGTCACCCATAATATTACAATACTTTTTTTTTTTTTTGGCTTCTGTTAGTCAATTTTTACTTTAACACCAAAGAATCCAAAGTGACAGAAAACCTACCACTAGCAAATTGTGCAGTAATAACGTGGCCCTGGGTCCTTCGACGACTCCAGAGCGCTCTAGGAGACCGTGCCCTCTATGTGCTCTGCCACCTGAACGAACCAGGAGTGCACCAGGATCCCAAAACAACTTTTCTTCAAGAAAACAGGCTGAAAATGTTAGAGCCATTCAGAACCCATATTCATGGCCAAGCCTCACAAGAGCCACAAAGCGGTTTCTGTGCCTCTAACATAATACAGCTGAAACACTGTTGCTACAGACACGTTATCACTGAGGAGGGGTCAGGGCAACAGGTGAGGGGAGCCTTGTTTCTAAAGTCACCCTGCCATGAGGGAGAGCCAGCAGGTGGCCACCAATACTGGCTGCCTGGGTCCGCTCTGCCGCAAAAGGCTGTCGGGAGCTTAGAAATTACACAACAGAGAAGACTGGACCACACCTTCACATCCACTCTTTAAAACTCCATCCCAGGAGTTCCCATTGTGGCTCAGCAGGTTAAGAACCTGACTAGTATCCGTGAGGATGTGAGTTCCAGCCCTGGCCTGGCTCAGTGGGTTGGGGACCGCCGCAGATGTGGCTCAGATCCCGAGTGGCTGCTGCGGCTGTGGTGCATGATGGGCGGCCCCGGCGCCAATTCAAGCCCTAGGCTGGGAACTTTCGAATGCTGCAGGTGTGGCTGTAAAAAGAAAAAGAAAAAAAAAAAAAAAAACCTGCATCCCTTCATCAGAGATTTCTCTGTCTCCTGATAAGGATTTTTTTTTTTAATAAAAATAAAAATAAAAAACAAGCTACATCTGTCTTCCCCCAAGATTTATGTTACAAAAGGGAAGAGAATGACTGCCTCCTCTTCAATGAAAGGATAAAATTAATAATTGGGCAAAAAAAGACAAGTTAATTTTTACAAAAATAAAATGAAGTGCAAGAACAAGTTCATAAGCATAATCCCAAACCAAAGGAAGCTGCATGTCTGAGAGCCTTTCCCTTCACACATCTGACGATGTATTTAAACCCAATTATTTTCTCCTGGCTGCAAACTTCGTAACTTTTGAAAGAGGAACATTTCCTGTCTGGCGAACGGCCTTATCCAATCAGTGGCCACATCGAAATACCAAGCGCACCCTCAAGGCTGGCTTCCCAGGGTCACCACCCACTCCCCTGCACCCACCCTCCAGCAGCTCAAGTGAGCGACGCCGTCAGGACCGGCTTCTCCAGAGCCACACACTCTCTCCCGCACCCCAGCCAGAATGACACTTTCAAGACCACAAAGCCAGTCACATCGTCCCACTGCTTCAACGGCTCCCCAGGGTTCTCAGGATACACATCCAAATCCCCAAAGTCCTTGGCTGCTACAGGGTCCATGAATAATTCTCTCTCACTAAAGCGACTAGCTCTCCTCAATCTTTTTTTTTTTTTTTTTTTGTCTTTTTGTCTTTTGTTGTTGTTGTTGTTGTTGTTTTGTTGTTGTTGTTGTTGTTGTTGCTATTTCTTGGGCCGCTCCCGCGGCATATGGAGGTTCCCAGGCTAGGGGTCGAATCAGAGCTGTAACCGGCCTACGCCAGAGCCACAGCAACGCGGGATCCGAGCCGCGTCTGCAACCTACACCACAGCTCGCGGCAACGCCGGATCGTCAACCCACTGAGCAAGGGCAGGGACCGAAGCCGCAACCTCATGGTTCCTAGTCGGATTCGTTAACCACTGTGCCACGACGGGAACTCTTCTCCTCAATCTTTTGACCCCAGTCCTGCCTTTTACTTCATTCTATAAATTATCCTCTCTCCTCTTCAAGAATGATTTTAAAAGCAATAAGCAAACAAACAAACAAAAAATCCTACATCAGAAACGGTGAACTGAAATTTGACTCAACCAAGCACCTCACCTTTCTGGTTTGGAACATTTTCGTCTTATTTGAAAGGAAACTATTTTTAAGGTGTCAAATCAATTTTTCTCCAGAGTAGTAAGTCTCAACCACTGATTTGAATATGGGCTCACCCACTTTGCAAATAAAACAACATACAAGTAAATATATGCTGATAAAAAGAAAGTACAAGTATTCTGGAAATAATTACTATAATCAAATTTGAAGGTCCCCCATATGACAGTGCACTCCTAAGCGGGGACCGTGATGCTGAGGAAGAGCAAGAAGCGTTACCTGGAGTTCCCACCGCTGCACACAGGGATCAGCAGCATCTCTGCAGAGATCTGATCCTCAGCCTAGATATGACCTCTCGTCCAGGAATTCCATACGCCACAGGGTGGCCACAAAACCATAAATAAATGAATACATAAATACATTTAATTTAAAAAAGAAGCTTTAACACTCTTCAGTACAAATTCAACACAGATGAAACCACTAAGCATCGTTTCCCAAACAGACCCATTTTACATGCTGATTTCTACAACTCTTAAGCTAACAGGTATTCTTGAGTCCAGGCCTCCTTAGCACCGAAGAAACAGCCAACAGGCAGTCCACCCGCTTGATGAACATTTACTGAGAGCCTAGGATTAAGACATGCGCTGCAGACAGAATGACAAATAAAAGCCATCATTAAGTTGCTAGGACAATACTTCTTTGACAGAGAAAGCCACACATCAGATCCTCATACAAATAAATGGAAAGGATAACTGTGCTATGTCATGAAAGGAAAAACACAGGGCTTTGCAAGCATGTAACGGGGAATCTGACCTAGGGTCAGAAAAGCCTTCTCCGAGAAAATGTTTGTGTTAACGCATGAGATAACTAGATGTCAAGAGGCCAAAGGGGACAATTTTTGAGGGACCAACAGGTGCAATGGCCCTAAGGTTGGAGTAAAGAGTGACACAAAAATAAAAAGGACAATTAGTGGAGTTCCCTGTGGCCAAGTGGTTAAGGATCCAGTGCTGTCACTGCTGTGATGTAGGTTCAATCCCTGGCCCGGGAACTTCTGCATGTCGTGGGCACAGCCAAAATAAATAAATAAAAAGGAAGATTGGTATGAGGTGACTGCAGAATGGTTTAAAAAAAAAGAGACAGGTAAAACCACATGAAGATTTGCAGAACATATTAAGAATTACAGCTTAATCCTAAAAGCAATGGAAAGCTATTGGAGATACTGAAGTATTTGGAAAACAGCAGAAAAAAAACCCTGAGGCTTGCTCATGCCTCAAAGCATCCTAGTTGCAACGTGAGAATAGATGAGAGACATAGGAGTGATGTGGAGAAGACCAATTGTAAGACTACTGCATAATCCAGGGAAGATGCAAAAATAGCTGCGCCAGGAAGGATGGCAGCGATAGGGAGATAAGGCATTGCAGAGGTTAGCACTTAAGGTCAGCAGGCCCTCATGGTGGGTGGATACTGGACGTGAGGGGGAGGGAGTACGAGGCGAGGCCTCAGACCCTGGCCTGGGCACCGAAAGGATGATGAGTGGGCAGACACTGTGCGAGAACCTGACTCACCAAGGACAACAAAATAAAGAGCAATTTAAAAATGTACAGAAGTCAGAAAGAGAAAGACAAATACTATATGATATCCGTTACACCTGGCACAAATACCATATGGTATCACTTACACGGGCACAAATGACTCTCTGCACAGAAAAAATGCAGGGCCATGGAGAACAGACTTGTGGTTGCCAAGGGGGGAGGGGAGGGAGAGGGAGGGACGGGAATCGGGGTAAGAGATGCAAACTATGGCATGGGGAGTGGATAAGCCATGAGATCCTGCTGTAGAGCAGTGGGAACTCTCCCTAGTGCCTTGTGATGGAGCAGGACGGAGAATAATGTGAGAAAAAAGAGTGTAGATGTGCACACACACATGTACGACAGGGTCACTGCTGTACTGGAGAAAACTGACGGAACACTGTAAACCCACTAAAATGAAAAAATAAAAATCATTTTTTAAAAATCTATAGAAGGGCTGTCGAGTGGCACAAGGGGCCTTAATGTAACAAAGCATCAATAACAAATTTTCGGAGTTCTCTTGTGGCTCAGCAGGTTAAGGATCCGGCCTTGTTCCTGCAGCAGCTCAGGTAACTGTCGTGGCTCGGGCTCGCTCCCTGGCCTGAGAACTTCCTAATGCCTCAGGTGTGACAAATTAATTCATCTGTGTATTCATTTCAAAATGATCTTACTTATTGAGTAATACTAATAATAAATTTTAAGTGCTATTCTACACATATATGAGAGAACGGAAAGTAACTAAAAATGCACGGATCACTTGAGATGAAGAATCACTCATTCGATACTTCTCAAGCAACACCTATGTGCCCAGCGCTTTGTCCTCAGCACTGGAGAAAGAGTGGAGGGCAAGAAAGATGTGGCTCCTACCTTCGGATCCTCACATGTGAAGAAAACCATCATGCGAAAAAATACGCATTTGTATACTGTATTATAACAATATTACCACAAGAAAAGAACTGGGAGGTCTTCGTAGCAAAGTGACCTTTAAACCAAGACCTGAATTCTGAGGAGCCAGTCTTATTAAAAGCAAGAGGAAGAAGGATCCAGGCAAACAGAACTACAAAGAAAAAGGCCAGGAGGCTGAGAAGAACTTGACGAGTCTGTAGAAAAATAAAAGAAGCCAGTGAAACACAACTGCAGCCAGGACCTTTCTTAATGCCTTTATTCCAGAGCAGAGAGGGCTGTGGATGCAATTCAGAGGGTGCCTACCTCGGACGGGGAAAAAACTCACAATTTTACTTTCAGCAACCTCTAACAGAAATTGGCATTCCCTTCTCTCATGAATGTAGGAAACAAACCACAGTACTATTAACAACGAGTGTAACTCTGTCCCCAACAGAAGTGAAACGTTCTCCTATCCCAGTACAAATGTCCTGAAATATTATGCATGCTCGCACTTTAAAATTCTGGTATTGACTAGATTTTGTCACTAGATCTTGTTATATGATGCATTAGTAAATGCAGCACAAAGTACCAGGCATAAATCTGTAGTTCCTAAATATCTTTATAATCTTATTTTATACAATTGGTTAGCTTTGTTATCCCATACGTTTTGTTTTCTGCATTAAGAGGATTCATAGGGTTCACCTGTCTACTAAATGGGTCCGTGCCACCAAAAAATATTACGAACATCTAATCTAGAAAAAAAGAAATGTAAGATTCCTATTAACTAAATGCAACTCTTGGTGTCTGTCTGCATCCTATCTTCAACAAGTGAACTACAAAAAGATTTTTCAGAAAAATAAAAGAAGCTAGAAAATACACTGAGAATTAGATGATACCAACAAATTATTATTTATTTTGTGATATGAAATAATGCCTCTGTTCCTAGGTTTAAAAAAAAAGTTCATGATTCTTAGAAGCGCCCAGTATGGAGGAACAAAACGTCAGCATCTGGGTTTTGTTTCACAAGACTTCCGGGAAGAAGGGAGATGTGCGACAGCTTAGAAAGGATACAGAATCTTGGGAGTTCCCGTCGTGGCGCAGTGGTTAATGAATCCGACTAGGAACCATGAGGTTGCGGGTTCGATCCCTGGCCTTGCTCAGTGGGTTAAGGATCCAGTGTTGCCGTGAGCTGTGGTGTAGGCTGCAGACGCGGCTCGGATCCCGCGTTGCTGTGGCTCTGGCGTAGGCCGGTGGCTGCAGCTCCGATTCGGCCCCTGGCCTGGGAACCTCCATGTGCCGCGGGAGCGGCCCAAGAAATGACAAAAAAAAAAAAAAGAAAGTACACAGAATCTGTGCGATGGGTGGATTAAATAAAAAAACATGCATTATTTTCCCTGATTACATTTGTTTGAAATTTTTCATTATTAAGAAAAGCGAAGGGGGCATTCAGTAATTACTTTGCCAAACAGAGCCCCTCAGAGGGAAGAAAGTTGCCTCGGGACACTGCTGCGAACTAGAAGCAGCTGCTCCCTCTCGGGGCTCATGCAGCCTGAGCCCGGGACCTGAGGGTAAAAGCTGGGGGACCTTCCTCCTCCTCCCCCACCGCCACGTCCAGGGAAGCCAGCAGGCAGCAGCACGGCCTGCTTCGGCATCATTCGCATCCTGTGAGCATGCACTACCTGTCTAATGGCATTCATTTCAGAGAGAAAAATAACCTATTTCCCATTATCCCCACTCTCCGGGCCTGGAAAATTAGTCTTTGATCAAACTAACACATCCTGGCATTAGAAATAGCGGTGGTTTAGGAAAAATAATAAATTATAGTCTTAAGCTAACAAGCACTGATGGCATTCAGGCTTTATCCTTAGGAGAACCTGACAATTCAGAAGAACGGGGTGGGGGGAGGAGCGGGAAGGTAGTGGCTTGGAATACACACAAACAACGCCAGGCCGGGCCACTGTCCCTTTCACGACTGGCAGGAAGCCAGGAGCTTCGGGGGGCGCTGGGGTGATGCTGCACGTGTTTAGGCCACTGAAGCCACTGAACCACACAAGATGATTCCCAGGTTGTCAAAAAATGACTAGAACCAACAGGACCCCTACCCCTTGGCATAATGGGAGTGGGCTTAGCGTACTCAGCATAGGAAGAGTAACAAGGCCTTGCCCTGCAGGAAGGGGGTGCGCTCATCTCTTCGCACGCCTGTCACACCACCCTGTCATTAACTCGGCACACTCACTGTGTCTTCTCAGCCTGGCTGACAAAAAGCCTTGTAACTTTGTTTCCCAAGTATCACTGCTGTTACACACCAGGCAGATGCCTTAGCAAAAACGGATATTCTTTCATGCATTAAGAGAAATTTTCTCTCTAAAAAAAAACACCAAATATGCATTCTATCTGGCTTTAAGCAATCAAAAGTTCCTGATCATGAAAAATTTGTTAATAAAAATTTACTTCCTTCAGAACGAGCAAATACATCTTATTGTCTCACTGCTCTTTGTCTGCAACCCAAATCCATCAGTGATAACATAGACTTGCATTTCCTAAGACGAACAGAAATAACAGTTTTAACTACAGTACGGAGGCAAGAGCCATTATGCAAACATCTCCAACACTTCTGAAATAAATCGAAGGGAATGAGATGCTCGTCTTGAGGTCAGTAACTTGTCCATCTAAAGGACCACATCATATCCACCTGAGAGACGGCAGTCAGACACACCAACAAAGAGAAGTTGCAATGGCGGAGCCCCCCAAGCCGTGCCCAAGGGTAAAGGTTTCCTGGCTGTGCCGCAGAGCTGCCTTTACTGAAGAGACCTCAGCATCTAGCTCCACTATCATTAAACATGTGCGGGATATAATTCAGAATGTACTCACTGGGCAAGCGGATCATTATACTCTGATTTTCCAAGTGGCTTCTCCTAGATAGAGGAGCTGAGTGCCCAGTGGCCTTGGCAATTACATTTCTCAATGTAAATTAAGATATCAGCATTGAGCATTTAAAATGCTACTGTTTCATAAGCTTGAATCAATCTCTCCCAGTACATTCAAACTACCACTTCTCACCCTTCCTGTGGGCCACGGCAAATTCCTTAAGAAATACCACCCTATGAGGCAACTTGGGATCCACACGACTCATCTTTGCTGGGGAGGAGAGCAGTGACTTCTGCACCGCTGCTCCTCCCCAGCAGCTACTTGTGCCCTGACCTGCTACCTGGCAAAGACGGTGGTGAAAAGTCTTCAGGGCCTTAGAAGCAGACTGTATGACTAGGGACTGGTCTTCGGGGGTCTCCGAGAGGTTCCCACGTAAAGGGAGATGGAATTCTACCGCTACCGGCATGCCGTAGTGAAGCAGGTTTCGTAAAATCTACCATCCGACCTTTATGCTAAGGTTTAAAGCTTTAAAAAAAGTTACATAAACTTTTCAAAAATACTAATAATGACTCCGAAAGTTTAGAAATAAGTCAAATGTATATCAAGTCTCCCCAAAATTGGTTTCAATGTCTTTAGAAGGTGTTAGATCAATTATATCTATTATACTTAATCCAGATAAAGAAAAAAGTGTTCCAAGTCAATTTATTTAAACAGCTAAATTTTTTAACATTTATTTTTCCTGTTAATGTAACTTGGAGAAAATGGGAGGATGTGCTAATATCTACTAAAGTTCTCGATAATTTTAATAAGTCCATAAATTTACTATCAGAATGGTTCGTTATTATAATATAGCTCTCTATGTTAAAAGCCAACAATTCCTAAAGGACACTATGAAGTATTTTGAATAGCCTTTTAAGATAAATTATAATGCTCCAATCATATCAGAAGCCACATTTCTTTATGCCAGGGGTGGCATAAACAAAACTAAAAGCTGGAGTTCCTATCATGACTCAGTGGAAACAAATCTGACTAGCATCCATGAGGACACAGGTTCAATTCCTGGCCTCGCTCAGTGGGTTAAGGATCCAGCGTTGCCGTGAGCTGTGGTGCAGGTAGCAGACACAGCTCGGATCTGGCATTGCTGTGGCTATCGCGTGGGCCGACTCTGGTTTGACCCCTAGCCTGGGAACGTCCACATGCCACGAGTGTAGCCCTAAAAAGACAAAAAAAAAAGAAAAAAAGAAATCTAAAAGCCTTTCACGTCACAGCAGTTAAAATTCTTCTGAAAGGTCAAAGAGATGCTTAATTTTATCCTCACACTTGTGTATTAAAATATATAAGGAGTTGAATTCCAGAATGTTCATAGCAACATACATGAAAGATAGAAATGACAAAAATACACTGCATCAAGACTGAAGCATCTATCTAAAATATCAAAATTGGGGGTGAGAGGAGTTTAAATAATTAGACTGATAGTGTCCAGAATTCACTGTTTGTAGATGATGATAAAATACTGAATCAACTCTTTCTGACATAAATGGTAATTCGAAAAAATGTTAAACTGACTTGATTTCAAAGTAATTTTGTGTTTAATCATATACGCTTCTACACAAACTTAAATGTTAAGGAACAAATGCTTTTCAGTCCTATACAACTCCAACAATGAGGCAACTACCTGAGTCCTATACGACTCCAACAATGAGGCAACTACCTGAGACCTACAGTGCGAATTTTGTCTCCAATTAAAACAAAAATAAAATCTTAAAAGGCTTTAGTTCCTTAGCATTTCAAGTGAATACATCTCCACCTTTTCCACAGCAAAGCTCCCTTCTGAAATCTCAAATAAGAACTTAGTTTCTAAACAATAAGATTTGCCCAGACCAGAAACAGTTAAGAATTTTTAAAAAAACAGATATTTAAAATAACGTGGAACAGTCACTCACAGAGGAACATGAGAAGCAGGAAAGAGAAGAACAACATAAAAGAAACATCCATCAAGAAAAAGACCTGGAAAAGAAACCAAAACTTAGAATTAAAGACCCACTGAGGCTGGCAGGGTGTGGGACAGAGGGGAGGGGAAGGGACAAACTGACAGCACGATCCAATGACTATCAAGACGAAAACACGAAAATGCTAGGAAAATAAAAGCTGTATGTAGGATTCATATAAAAGATCAAAAATTCAACCTGACCCCCTTGCTGCACAGTGGGAAAATTAAAAAAAAAAAAAAAATTCACTGAAGAATTAAAAATATATAAATTTTAAAAGATGCAGAAATTGATAAAGCAAACTAAAACTTGGCCAACAGCAGACAACAGAAAAGTTCCCATCAAGAAAATACCTAATCACCCAATTTAAGTATATTAATATACTACACTTTTTCAAATGAATGAGCTAATTCAAATCATGTCATGAAAGTAAAAGAAGTATTAAATATTCATCTTTTTCCTTCAAATTAATGAAGAAAAAGATATAAAATAGTATCTGCAAGTTCCCACTGTGGCTCAGCAGGTTTGAGGACCCGCCGTCAACTCTGTGAGGGTGTGGGTTCAAACCCCGGCCTCACTCTATGGGTTAAGGTCTGGCACTGCCACAAGGTTTGGTGTAGGTCGTAGATGCACCTTGGATCCACTCTTGCTGAGGCTGTGGCACAGGCCACAGCTGCAGCTTCAATTTGCCCCCTAGCCTGGGAACTTCTACATGCCACAGGCATGGCCATAAAAATAAAAAAAGGTAACATGACAAAAATAAGTTTTAGGCATTACAATTCCCTGACATTTATTATGTTCTGTAATATTACTCATTTTTCTCTAAGTAATTAGCATCAAAATGCTGATTCTGCTCATTAAATATTAAGGTTAAAAGGAGATTTTAACACCTTTAGGAAGGGATCACTGTAAAGTGACTGAACCCACCCAAGTTAACTGCTCACTCTGCAGGTCATCCTGTTCATCCAGAGGGGGTCCCTCTGCGTTACTCGGTATAAACGCTTATGAGACGTGTACCGTACGGTAAGCTACCGACGGCGCTGAAGGAGACAATGCCACACAGGCCCCACCTGTGCACATTAAACCGTGAAGAAATCCCAGAGGAAGTTATCACAATACCACTTTTCAGATGAGAAAACCTGATGCCGTATGTGCTGCACAAAGAGGCACACAAATCGTAATAGCAGGCTTTCTACTCTGTCTTCCCTGTATCGAGGTATGCTCCAGATCGATAACGAGCACCGTATTTATTTATTTATGTATTTATTGGTCTTTTCTAGGGCCGCATATGGAGGTTCCCAGCCTAGGGGTCGAATCAGAGCTGCAGCCACCGGCCTACGCCAGAGCCACAGCAACACCAGATCTGAGCTGCGTCTGGGACCTACACCACAGCTCACAGAAACGCTGGATCCTTAACCCAGTGAGCGAGGCCAGGGATCAAACCTGCAACCTCATGGTTCCTAGTCGGATTCATTAACCACTGCGCCACAACGGGAACTCCTTTTTAAATTTTATTATTATTATTATTATTTTTAATAATAAGCACATTATTAAAAAAAAAATCCCTCAGGGAAAACTACTATATAAAAGGCACATAAAGGAAGTTGTGAGTAGAGAGAAAACAGCATTGTTCAATTTAGTGATGAAAAGTCTATGAAATGCAGATATGATTTAAAAAAATAAGCCAAGCACAAAACAGTAATATGTTAACACTTGAGTATTATTTCATGTTAACAGGTAATGAATACATAAAATTAACTTTCAAATGCTTAAGACATATAACAGGTTCTGACAGAAAACATACACTGTGTTTTATTTCGGGGTGCCCTTTACACTGCTCTGGCTGACACATCAAGAGAGGCAACACACTTTTGAAAATTCTTTCAAGTGTAACATATTCTCAAGCAAAATCAAATGCCAACTAAATGTAGACTACAGAAAGTTATTATAAAAGTAATACTCATAATTCTGCGGCACACCTCAACATTTTAACACTTTATATACTTTCCAGATCAAAGTAACTAACTGAAATCTAAATAAATTACATTTCTTTCTCTATATGAGCCCTAACAGAAAAACACCTCTCTATTAACCTAGCTAAGCAGTCACACACCTTGTGTAACTTTTGTAGCAGTCTTCTCTCAAAGGCTAAAGAACTTTACTATACGATAAACATACAGAGCCAGAGTAAAAAAAATTCGTTACTGGAGAGGGAAAGGAGTATTTAAATAAACGCATCTGCATAGCCTTGAAGGAAAACTGTATCATTAAACACGTAAAGTACATCACTGAAGCTACAGTTGCCTACATTTACCCATGAAACCGACATTATACATAAAATAAAGGTAGCTACCCTTTATTTGTTGAGTCCTTTTTGTGCTAAGCATTCTACAGAGTCTCTTCAACTCATCGATAACGCTGCAATGTGAGTGCTGTTAGCCTCACTGTAACACAGCACCGAGCCCGCCCATAGGAAGGTTCCCTGCGTTCTCGGCTGCAGGTGCGGCAGAGGAGAGGGCGGGCCGAGCGTCAAAGCCAGCGCTGCCCTCAACGCCGCACCTCTGCAGTGCTTCCAGCCGAGGACCTTCCAACGAGCCAGCGCCGTCTGGAGGCAGAGGGTCGTCGGGGGAGGAGGGGAAGCAGCGCCGGCCGGGGGGCCGAGGCCAGGGGCGAGCTGGGGACACCCCCCCCCCGGAGGCGGCGGGCCCAGGGCCCCGCGCCGCTCCCAGAAGCTGCACGCGCAGCCCCGCTGTGTGCCAGGCTCTGCCGTCCTCGGCGCTGGTGAGTAAAAGGAGCTCGGACAGCCGGCGGAGGCCTGCGGAGCCACGGGGGGCCGCGGGGGGCCGCGCGAGGACGCGCAGAGGCCCTGGCAAGAGTGGGGCGGGACGGCGCGGGTTGCAGGTTGCGGGGGGGGGGGGGGGTCGGGGGGGGGGGTCAGCGGGACGCCGGAGAAGCGCCCGGGTGGGACGAGCCTGGCGGGCTGCCTTCGAGTCCACCTCAGGTCGGCTCCCACTCCCACTCCCCCACTCCACGCGCCACCTCCTCGAGGAAGCGCTGACGCCCACAGAAAACCCTCCAGGTAGGGGGCTCCCAGCAGCGGGCACCTCCACACACCTGGCCCAGCCCTCATTTTATAGGGGAGAGACGGACGAACGTGTCTCTCCAACAGACCAGGACACAGCCCAGGAGCACGTGCCGGGTGTGGCGCATGCTGCCCTCCCAGCCCCTGGCTCAGGACACGGCACGCGCCAGGGCGCTCTGCTGACCGGCTCTGAGGACCTGACCGAAGAGTAGAGGGAGGGGACGAGGGAGGGGGAGGGGTGGGGAGGAGGGGGAGGGGACGGGGGAGGGGAGGAGAGGGGAGGAGGCAGGGGAGGAGGGAGAGGAGGAGGGAGGGGAGGAGGGAGAGGAGGAGGGAGGGGAGGAGGGAGAGAAGGAGGGAGGGGAGGAGGGAGAGGAGGAGGGAGAGAAGGAGGGAGGGGAAGGGGGAAGAGGGAGGGGAAGAGGGAGGGGAGGGGAAGAGGAGGAGGGAGGGGAGGGGGCAGGCGAGGGGGGAGGGGAAAGGGGAAGAGGAGGAGGGAGGGGAGGAGGGAGGGGGAGGCAGGAGGGAAGGGGCGGGGGAGGGGAGGGGGAGGGGCGGGGGGGGTCTGTCTCCAGTCAGAGAGTCGTAATGGACTCTGGCCATCTTCGGAGGCCCAGCTGGCGCCCCAGCCGCAGAGCGTTCGGGTGCAGCGCACGCCCGCGACACTTCCCGCAGAGCCGAACAAGCGACCTGACAACCAAGTGAGAAGGGAAGCAGCTCTCAGAACCGGGACGGGGCGGTCACTGACGGGCTCATGTACGCACTCCCCGCTAAGAAGGTAAATTTGTGGAGACTGAGATTCTGGATCCTTCGGAAAAGGAAAAGTTGATGGTACTGGAAATCCACCCGAGTTTAGTACTATCAGGAAAATGATTTTTTAAAAAAGAGATTATGACAACTAGAGTGTCTGCTGGAATTGCTTCAAATAATGACCTTAAAGGAAATCTGCAGGATTTCACAGTGCAAAAGTTTCCTCAAAAATGAAGACAGCACGGTAATCCCAAGTCAGTGATATTCAGGAAGAAGGAAGGAAAGAATAAATAGGAGCCAGAACATGTCGTCGTTCCCCCGCCCCCCCCCCAAACATGAATAAGCCAGATCACTTCCAATGCAGACTGAAACTAATTTAGTAACTATACATCAAAACCCTGAAGAACAATGGCAGCAAAATAAACTGCAAGTAACTTAGAAAGGAAGTTCAATCTGTACCACAAAGCCTTTAACTGCTTTATATGTCTGGGTGGATCTTATAAAAGAAATGTCCTTAATCGAAGAAAAAAAGCAGAAACTCATAAGCTTACAAACAGGTCACCATTTCAAAAGAAAAAAAGAGGAGAAAAAACATTACACCGAAAGGATAAGTTTGAGATTCAACTAAAAAGAGAATTAATTCTTTGAGTAATTTCAAGGCTTTCATATTTCAAAGTTCTCTATGTTTTACTAACAACTACTAAAATCAATCAAGTCACATCAGCACAGAGATTCAAACTGGGCTTTAAAATATTAAAAATGCTAACAATGCGACCATTTTTAATCCTTCTGTTGCACTCCCATCCATGTTTTTGTGTGATTAGCTCTGGAAAATCACACACCATAGGTTTGTTTAAATTTGCCTCTTGTTACATATTTTTAGGAACAAAGTTTCTGATAAGGAAGCAGAGCCACAATGGCATTCTCACACTGTATAATTAAAAAGCTGTCCCTGGATTTCAGAAAAACTGTTCTGAAAAAAGCATCTATTAAAAACCAACACTAGAGTTCCCATCATGGCGCAGCAGAAATCAATCCCACTAGAAACCATGAGGTTGCGTGTTCGATCCCTGGCCTCGCTCAGTGGGTTAAGGATCTGGCATTGCCGTGAGCTGTGGTGTAGGTCACAGACAGGGCTTGGATCCCACACTGCTGTGGCTCTGGTGGAGGCCGGCAGCTGTAGCTCCGATCTCTAGCCTGGGAACCTCCATATGTGGCGGGTGCAGCCCCCAAAACAAACACACACACACACACACACACACACACACACCATCAATGACTTTACTCCTGGTATAGAAGCTCAGACATGAAGTCAATTTCACAGCATTTCAGATGAGACGAAAGTAAAACCAACGACAACAGCAATAACCACAAAACCCTTATTTTGATGGCTACCAATAAGAATAAAAACATCAGTTTCATGACAACTCATTTGAGGAATGGCTGGGAGGCAAGTTCGGAACCCAAGGAAATGTCATTAAGTGAGGCTAGAAGAGCCTAAGTTAGATCTCACAGCTCCCGTTACCGTCTGAAGTCAGGAAGAACTAGGCAGATGTCATGGAAGAGGCTACCTAGTCCCGCACCCCTCTCCTCAAGCACTCGACTCTGGAGACAGCGGCCCCGGTGCTGCCGCCACGCGGGCCTCAGCCCTGAGCCCTGCGGGCCGTCACGGAATCCCCTTCAACCGTCACCACCCCAGAGGGGTCGCCCCTCAGAGGGCTGCTCTGACTCCGCACCGAAGACGCCCGGCCTGGCGTGGCCACGGCAACCGGGCCCGACACAGGGACTCAGGAAGCACCTGCTGGACAAGTAAGGAGTCCACACACAACTCCACTAGGTCAAAAGCAAGTCTGCTGACAATTATGAATGTATCAGCAAAACAGAGGTGACAAAGACAAATGTCCCGTGACTTCATTCATATGTGAAACCTGAACAAAAGAAACGAACAGACGAAGCAAAAACGCAAAGATACCACGACTGGCGCGCAGAGGAGTGACGACCAGAGGAAGACGCCACGGAAGGTGAGGGAAACGGCTCAGCCACACGAGGCCGGCTGGCGACCCGACCCGGGGCGGGGGGGGGATAACGGTGTCGGGGGACAGACGCAGACTTCCAATGCCGCGCAAACCAAAGTTCTCCTTTAAAAAACAGGGCTTGGTCAGATCATCCAGCAACAGCCATCTTCGGGCGGTTACAAAATGAAGAGGAATGGCTGCTGTAAGTGAACCAAAGGCTTATAATCCCGGACATCCAGTGTTTGCTTTTGTCAGGTGTGCCCCTGGCAGCACGACGTCACCCGCTGCCATCTGTTCCGTTACAGTGTGAGGCACTGCATCCCGAGGGACCTACGATGTGAGGGCAACTGGGAACGCTCCCAAACGGAACCTCACGGCTCCTCACTGGCTTTCAATTCTCTAACCAGGCAGCATCCAACCTACTTGCAAATTAACCAAAACAGCTTTTATTGGCACACGCTCAACTCAGTTTCAAAAAAAAAAAGACACCCGTAAATCAAATCATCACCTCACAGACCTGTCAGCACAACCGGTCACTAGAGAGAAAAGCCTCAAAGGGGAAACACCGAAGAGCAGGGACCTCCTTCCACGCTGCCCCTCACACGCCTTGCCTTGCGGGAACGCCGGAATCTCGGCGGCCAGCGCCACTTACCGTCACCGACTTGAGCGTCATCCCGTGGTAGGTGCCCATCGTGTCAATTTTGAAGCCTTCCGTTTCTGTAAAGAGAAGGGAGGTGCCATTCGATCTTATCTAAATTAACCACCTGCTTTACAGCGGGCCGCTCCACAGAGTTAACAAAGCCTTTAATCTACTAAACAAATAAGGTTAAACTACATACCTGTGAAGGTAAAAACCTGACAAAGAATGCATGACAGTCGCGGAAATCTACTCAGTACCCCCCCGGGAGCCCAACCGTGCAGAGGCGGCGAGGACGGCCTGCACCAGAGCCACGGAGCTGGCTGGGGATGTCGGAAAGGAGGCTGAAGGAAGGACTTCGCCACCCCAAGACGCTGGCCTCGCGACGTGATTCGGAGAGCAGCCATGTGGGGCAGAGCAAGAGGGCTCCCGGGACAGAGGCCCGGCAGAGCCTCCCGAGTGTCCTGGCAGGTACTACAGGCTCTGCAGACAGCGAGCCAGACAGTCTCCATCACGACCCCCGACTCGGGCAGCTGAAGCCCAGGAGCAGGACCAACTACGCTGTAAACAAACGAGCGCCGCCGGACTCGGCCCAAGGAGGTTGGGTCTGGTCGGTGGGCTCTTCCCCGCCACGCCCGACTTTATGTAATTCACTCCCAAAGGATCAAAGAGTGGACAACCGCCTTTCCAGGGCATGTGTTCAGCGCCTGCCTTCAGCCAGGAGGTGGAATCAGGCCACAGAATCCACTGCCTGAGGGCCCTATACCCGTCAGAAAACGTGAGCGGAGGCTGCAGATCAAGCAGGAAAACACCACCAAGGTGGAACTTCCCGGTGCCTCTTCTCATCTTTCATGGACGAAGCTGAGATAAACCAAGCTCCGGGGACGAGTCGCGCTGACAGGAGTCCCACCCTCACACACCTCCTGCCTCGCTGCGGGGAAATGGGCCCCTGTGAGGCAGCCGTGTGGCTGTGGCAGAGCAGTGCCCACAGGTCCCTCCTCCCTGTGCTCCCAAGATCTCAAGGTGCACACTTATAACGGGGAGGGTTACCAGCTGATACACAGAATCTCCACCGCAGAGTTAACTTTTTGAAAAACAGAATTCAGGCAGACAATAGCCATTATTTACAGATAACTACTACCTACCCGTCACTAGTCTAGGGACCTTCTTAACTCGCTGAATCCCCACAGTAGCCCTAAGAGAGCGGGACTACTGCTCATCCTGCCTTCAGCACGGTAGCCACACACAGGACGAGACACACACAGATTGCGGTTCAAGTAACGTAGCACAGTTATTCTATCAGGTGCCAGATGGTGCTTTTGGGCTTTGCCGGCCGCATGATCTCGGTCACACTTCAAGACGGCTGAGCCGGCACTAGAGGAGCCGTGGAGAATACAGCACCGCATGCGTGTGGCTGTCACCAGAAACATGCAGGGTACACACCCGGCCTGTGCACACGCGTGTGCCACGCCCCACTGTGACCGTCAGGCCGCACTGCCTCTCAAGTTCAGCACAACCACAGTGACGGGGAGACAAAAACGAAGTGACTTGCCTTCTTTCCCTTTGAATCTCTCCTGGTCGTATCTGTTGTAGGCAGCTGGAATGGGCTGTTTGGTACGCAACGTGGGATCCTGTCAAAAAACACAGCAACTTTGAGTCACACATTCGAACTGTCTGAAGAGTCACTTAACACTCAGAAGAAAAACCACAATAAGCCTTTTTCTTCCTATAGCCAATAACAGGAAGGAGCAGACAAAAGTGGGGAGTCATTTGAAGCTTCTTTTCAAGAGACTACTGACTCCTGGAGAATCACCATCCCCACCAGGAACAAGGCAAGGGACCCTCGGCAAATGCGCCCCAAAGTAAAAAGCACAATCTTACAAAGTACAAAAATAAAACGGGTATACTTATTAATTTCACTTAATTACGTAAATTTCTTTATAAATTAGTAAGCTCCTTCCAATCATCAATTATCTTTCTTCAGCAACAGCAACAACAAAAAACCTTATAATTCAAAGTTTACTGAGCTGACATTTTGGAGCCTTTAAGCTAATTATTTTCCAAATTATTAATACTTAAATAAGACAACAATGACAATAAACCCATTTATACACATGCAGTGTAAGACTGCAGTTAACGAAGACCTTATTTTTTAAAAATACTTAGAAAAACTAGCCAATCTAATGACCTATCATTTAATTCACAAATACGTTACTTAAAACTCAGTCTGTAATAATCTTAAAAAAAATGTCTTTAAATATTCCCAAAATTGCCTGGGAAGTTCACGGTATTCCTAAAGACGGCAATATTCTTCATTCTGTTACAGTAGGACGTTACTCTAATTTTTATTCCAAATAAAAGATACTTATTCAAGACTGTCACCAGGTGTACACTTCTACAGCACTGTTCTAAGATGTTGACACGTTTCCTACTAATTGCTATTCAAGACATCCACCAATTGATAATTATAAGCACCTTGTATTTGACCTAACAACTTGTCCCATTACCTCTGCCTCATCTGTACGTCCCCCTAGACCCTAAGCTCAAAGAGAGCAAAGGCTGTGGACTTTTAGTTCCTCTCTCACTTGTGTCTTTGTCAGCTCATTGCCTGGCAAATAGAAGGCACGTTAATACTTGCCAGAAAGTCACTTCAAACATTTATCTAAATACCAGCAAAAAATTCACTACCTCTAAAAAGTTAAACACGAAGGACCTGTGAATTAAACTAGCAGTTCTTGGGAGTTTCTGTTGTGGTTCAGCTGGTTCAGGACCCAGCGTTGTCTCTGTGAGGATGCAGGTCTGATCCCTGGCCTCACTCAGCGGGTTAAGGATCTAGTGCTGCCGCAAGCTGCAGTACAGGCCTCAGCCGCAGCTCTAATATGACCCCTGGGAACTCCTAGACATTTATATTTTTAACATGGTTAGTGATTCTCCCAAGCAACAAAGAGTAAGCCAGCTACAGCTTACCCACACAGAGGACTTCTCCAAACTAACCCTTTACAGGAAATAATCCAGGTATGTCTCCAGTTAAGCACAGCTGAAGAAACTTTTGAATGGAGGGAGGGTTTCACACCCCCATGTGTGGTGAGGCAGTAAAAGGCTCAGAAGCTACTGATTTTACAACTCTAAGGTCCCTCATCACGATGGTGGAATCGGAAGATCCCGAACTCAGTCCTTCCCACACAGGCCAAAACCACAAGCACACACAGACCAGCTATCTCCGAGAATGATCTACGACAAGCAGAACAAATTTTCTACAAGCAGAATACAAAGAAAAGGCCACATCAAGATGGGAAGGAGTCTAGCCAGAGAGACAAAAACGAATACCGTATGATTTCAGTTACATATGGAATCTAAAAACAACAGCAACAAATAAACAAACAAAACAAAACAAACAGACTCACAGATGCAGAGGACAAACTAGTGATCACCGAAAAGGGCAGAGGGAGTTGGGGCAAAATAAGTAAAGAGGACGAAGAAGTGCAAACTTCCAGTTATAAAAATGACCAAGTCACAGGGCTGCAATACACAGAGTAGGGAAGAGTCAGCAGTCCTGCAGCAAGTCTGTGTGATGAGAGTCTCAGCGATTTGTACCATACATAAATATCGAATCACTATGTTGTGTGCCTGAAACTAACATAATATTGTGTGTCAACCATACATCAATTTTAAAAATTAAATACGTATTTTAAGATGTTTTCAACAGTGAGCAATCACTTTAATTAAAACCACCACGTAAGGAGCAAACCATTCTTACCACAGGTGCCGCGTTCGGGGCCGGCCGCTGCTCGGGTGCACGCCCTTCTTCTCTGGCCTTCACTGATTGAAGAATTGCAAAAATATTCTTGGAAAAGTTCTAAAATACAAATGGATTTTAATAAGTCCACTTAAGACTAAATAGTCAAAGATGGTAAGTTTATTTAACAAATAATTTCAGCCTCTGTTTTCTTCCTATCAATTCTTCCCTACCATATCATAACGAGGTTTGATTATTACACACATAAGTAAAAATCAACTACTACTAGGAAATTCATCCAGCAACTAAGTACTTTAAACTGTGTTATTCATTTATTTTCATTTTACTTAAAGCACATAATTGGCTATAAATGTATTCATAATCTCCATTTATTCAAATTTGCAAGCAGGAAACAAGTTAACATTCTAAAAAAAAATTAAAATATGGCAGGTCTGTTGCCAACAGGGCGTCTTAATTCTGAAAGAAATCAACTACCATATTCTCTTAAAGATATAATAAGCTCCAGCGCTAATTTCAGACTGCTAGAATTTATACGAGATGCTGAAAGTTTTGAAATACTGTTCATTAGGAGTCGATACGCACTTTTCAAAATTTTGGAAGTTGGGAAGCATCGTTAAACTTAATGAACTTTCACATGAACAACATGAGCAACAATGAACAAAGCTGGCTGATCTGACTACTCTTTCCTTCATCAAATACTCTTTTTTCTCCTGAGACTCTCCTTCGGTTCCTTTGGGGCTCTCCTAATTCTGCTTGCCAATCACATATCATTTTAAGCAATATGCATTATTATCAGCCAAACACCTTGCTTGGCACTCGCATATAACGGTGACTAGACACAGCTCCTGTTCTCGTGAACCTCAAATGCGACCTGATTTCTCTTCTCCAAACAATTAAGAACACCATTTCCTTGCTTGGACCAAGTTTACATAGTTCACAATATCTATACTTACACAGCTTACCTAGGTTACTGTATCACATTAGAAATTTAAGCTGAAACATTTTAAAAATATTAATTAGTTCAAAAACAAGGGGGAAAAAACCATTCATGTGAAAAAACATCTTTATGAAAAACTATTCTCCAAAATGTACAAAAAAGTGGCACTAAGTTTAGCAAACTGTAAAGGTCTCAGTAGCAAAAACAAACCTCCCAAATTCTGAATTTCTCATGAAAGTTCACATTTTATTACTGGAAACATATACTGTCAGCTGCATTTCTTGAAGGAACAGGCTTTCTTCCCTCATTTTCAAAAAAAAAAAAAAGTCAGCCAAATAACAAGTCTGAATAACTTAGTCATTCAAACAACAAAAAAGGTTTTCTATGAAGAAGCAGCTGGGTCAGCATGAAACTTAATGCACAAGTGCTCTTCATGGGAGACAAGCACCCCACTCTAACTGCGGACGTGCTCTTTGGTTCCGACTCATCCCAGAAGATACTACAGAGACATCTGCTCAAAGGCCAAGACTCGAGAAAATTAGTAAATTTTCAAATTTCACCAAGGATATCATTAATGAGTGAAGACCAAAATGGCTTTGGGCAAAGTTTGGTGCCAATGCTTTGATGCATTCCTAGATGCCAGCAGTAAACCAACCACTGCTTTTGCACCAGCAGTTCCAAGGTCAATACAGGGGAACATGCAAATAAATCCTATTATGAAAATGGCTGAACAAGTGAAAATCAAATTTCATTACTTCGAAAGTAATGAAGTACTGCATGAGAGAAACAAACTCTAGAAGAATCCATCAAAATGTTACCAGCTATATTTGTGAAGTACAATTACAGGTGATTATTATCTTCTTATAATCTTTTTATATATTTTTCAATAACGAACAAATACTAGTTTATGTAAGTTTAAAAGTATATTTTTAATGGCATTATTAAAAAAAAAAGGCTGCCTTAGGTGGGGTGCTTGCAAGAGTAATAACTAGAAAAGTATGTATTTGTATTTTCTCATGGAAATTTTGAACCTGTCTTTTGGTCCCAAAACTCAGAAAATAAGAAAGCCCTGATACCTGATAATAATGAAGATCTATCTAAAATCATAGAGCCTCTTAGGGCTGTTAAGTACCTAAAAAGTTTCTTAGAGTTTGGCAGGTGAAAACAGCATACAGAGAAACTAAAAGTCAAAATTGTTGTTTTTGATTTTAAAATGTTAATATTCACAGAAGCAAACCTAGCTACCAAACAATTCTTCCAAGTATTAACTTACTTGTAAAATTACACACTGGTGCCAACGACATTAAATTAAATTAGACACTAAGTTTCGAATGGTGGTACAATCCTGCCACCTAGAGCTCAAAGAAAATTGTTCATTTCAAAAATTACAATGAACATTGACAGAACAATGTAAGTACGAATATTCAACTATTAGCCACACTAGGCAGTAAAAATGAATACCAGTAGATCGCCTTATTTTAAATACAGAGAAGAAGGTCCACCCACATTCTCAGATTTCTCCATGATTTTAAGCTCAGGAGAATGATTCTTGATCTTGACCTCGAGTACTGTGTGAAACAACTCTAAGTACAAGAGAAAAAGAATTCTTTCCTTCATATACTCTCCTCTAGTGGTCATATTCCTACTAAAACAGCACAGTAACTTAAGGCTGGAATCCAAACAATTGTGCAGACAAAACCAGCCTGCCTAGGCCAATGCTAAAGTTCGCTTCCATCAGTCACCTCACAACTTGTATAAACCTTCCCACCAAATCGCCACCACGAACAACTGTGCATCAGTGAAGAATTAACATTTAAGGGGAAACTGGGATGTGGGCGGGGAAAACAGCTGAAAATAGGTAAGTGAAAAGGAACTGATGCAAACTGTTTGGGGAGCTACTAAGATACGGAACATTCAGTATCTTTCAACTTTTTATCGTTCAAAATTTACATATCTCCTTTAAACAACAGTTCACTTCCAGGAAGTAATGCTTCTGCTATATGCAGACATAAAGGCATGAAGGTGTGTATGTACAAGGACTTTTTTCAATGCAGCTGTTCGCAATCATGGAAAGGAAGGGAAGGAAGGAAACAGCGAGAAGGAAAGCGGGGAGGAAGGGAAGGAAGAAAACCCACAATACTGCAGCAAAAACCAACTCCATTAATCAGGAATAAACAAATGCTGTTACCTCCATACAACAGAATATATCAAATAGGAGTTCCCGTCGTAGCGCAGTGGTTAACGAATCCGACTAGGAACCATGAGGTTGCAGGTTCGGTCCCTGCCCTTGCTCAGTGGGTTAATGATCCGGCGTTGCCGGGAGCTGTGGTGTAGGTTGCAGACACGGCTCGGATCCCGTGTTGCTGTGGCTCTGGCGTAGGCCGGTGGCTACAGCTCCGATTCAACCCCTAGCCTGGGAACCTCCATATGCCGCAGGAGTGGCCCAAGAAATAGCAACAACAACAAAAGACAAAAAAAGACAAAAAAAAAAAAAAAAAAGAATATATCAAATACACTCAAAGCATGTTTGCTGACTGATTTTCCTAAGTTCTCTCCTTTGTGAGGAAAACATTAACAATGGAATTAATGCCTAGAGAGCTTGCTACCAATATTCCCTGCTCATTAGATTTAAACAAAAACCTCATGGGCGAGAACACTGGGCCTCTGTTTGGATTTACCAATGAGGTGGACATCAAGGACCTGCCTTTGATTCGGACTTCTTCATCACCTTTTCTGGTGACCACCGACCAACCACACCCTAGACTGGAACGGTAAACACGGCCACCACCGAGAAATCTACAGCATGACTCATGTTGCACAGGAGACTTCAGCCAACTTCGTAAGCAATCACAGCTTGCACACACACACACACACACACACACGCGCGCACACCAACTCTCGAGACGCAGTGAGCTACTCTGACTACCTTCCCCGTGCTCTGCAAGATGGTCGTTCGAGTCCTCCACACTCGCTCTCTGCTGACAATATCTCGGGTCACGTCCACTTCAGCATCCACGAAGCTCCTCTGCTTGAGGGCTGTTATATCATCATCTAAGTCCGTCTTGATTGTAGATCTTTTCTTAGCCATAATTTTGGCTTTGATTGCGGCAATTTTTTCCACTGACATAGCTTCAGACAAAGACCTGAAAGCAATTTCTTTTTTAGTATGTGTATAGCAAGGATCGCTTGAGTACATCATAAAATATTTTGCTGCATTTACAAGCTCCTGATAATAACACTTTAAGTGGCCATAATTAAGATTTCCTTCTTATCTATAAAACTGACAGACTTGATGACTTATAACCATGTAAAGGAGAGTCCAGGTAGAATTACTGCACCATAAGCAGATTAGTAATTTCTTAGGAGGAACAATACAAAACATTTTGCGTTTTTTCATTTTGCCCCCTCAAAAGCATTCACTAATACGGCCTTTTAGATTAATCACCATCAACCAATCAGAGAATTCTGCACAAGTTGATCACATACCCTGGGACACCCCTCCCTCACCTTGCATTTCAAACTGCTTTGCTGAAACCCTTTGAAGAGTCTGGGTTTGGGGGGCATGAGTTAGCCATTCTCCTTGCTTGGCCCTACAAAAACCTTTCTCGGGACCCCACCCTGCCCCTGCAAAAAAAAAAAAAAAAAAGTCTTTTATATGAGACCCGTATTTGCTAATCCTCCCAGCCACACAAATTACACAAACACACACGCATGTGTAAGCATGTGCACACCACCACCTTGGAAGGGGGCAAAAATACTTCATTCTACAAAAAACAAAGTTCACACTTTCCTTGAAGTTTATTTCAAGGTTTCAAATCTGTGTCATAGTGTAACAACACATCAATTTTATAGGTGACAGAAGCTTTTATATGCCACGTAGAAAAAACTTTTATTCCCTTTAAGGTATGGAAGGTAAAACAGTATTCTGAAATTTTCCTTTTCTTTTCCTTTATTTCACTTTCAAATAACATGTAAAATGGCAAACAGAAGCTATGATTTCATAACTATAAAAAAAAGACTTAATGAAAATAGATTTCATTAAAATGATAATCTTAGGCTTAGCCGAATTTTTGACAATGTAATACAAAAAAGGGTTCAGATATCTCAACGGCAGTTGATGAAATTATTACTCTCATCACAAGATGACAATCCTCAAATACATGGAAACAACATGTGGGAAAAGGTCGGGAGTTCGGGCAGGTTCAAACACAGCAGTGTCATATATACGCTATTTCATTTCCATTAGGCGTGAAGGGTCTTTACAGCAGATGCTCAGTGCACATCAGCGTGTGACTCTTTTCCCTTAAAAGCCAGAGCACACTGGCATACCTTGTGCCAAAGTCAAACACCTTCCCAAGTTATAGTCAAACATGCCCTGGACAGCCAATCTCTGGACGTTTACTTCCAGACAAGACGAAGCAACAGGAACTGGATTAACCATCCTGCCTTGAAACAACAAGTCAAAACATACCAAACAAGAGCTTACTCCAGATGTGACGTCAAGCAGTGAAAGACAGTGACCTCTGACAAATAAGCCCTATGAATGCCGCAGTTTATGGCCTTGAAAGGTTCCAACAAGGCATAAGCAAAGAACCCAGGCAACTTACTGGACTCCCTGATTTGAGAAAATGGAACTTGGATTCCAGCAAGAGGAAGGAGCGTGGAACCCAAGGGCCAGCGTGCTGAGGAGAGAGCTTCCCCACCCAGAACTCTGGCCGAAGACTGGTTAGCACCAAAGAGCGTGGGAACTACAGCAAGGAATAAACCACCCAGGAGGGTTCGAGGGAACAAGGCGCCCACACAGAACCAAGACGAGCACCTGCTCCCACCAGCCAGGCTGCAGACCTCCGAGCACTCCGGGGCATCCGGGAGCATGTTCAGAGCGGCCTTGCTGCAGAAGCGGGGAGAATGCTTACCCTAACTGACCAGCAGTCAATGAACAAACCTTAAAATCAAGACCTGAAAGGAACAAATTGTTCCAAGTGATTTAACCACGTCCCAAAACGCATGTAGCACTCACAACATAAAATATAAAATGTCTGCTATCCCAAGATGAAGTGGCAGGTGAAGGAACAGGACAATACGAGCCAGAATGAGGGGAATTAAACACAACTGTACAGTGACACAGATGCAGGAGCAGTAAACAAGAACATTAAAATCCTTACGAAATAACTCCATATGTTCAACAAGTACAGACACAGACTGTGAGGCGAACAAACTTGTAGAGATAAACAATACAGTGGTGGAGACGCCAAACGCAACGCAAATGTAACCACAAAAAAATATGAGTGAACGAGGGAGCTACAGAAATTATCCAAGATGGAGAGGACAAAGACTCCAAAAAAAAGAGAAATTAAACAGAAAAAAAGAATCCACAAAAAGGGAAAAGAACATAAGACTGGCTATTGGGACTTGAATCAGAGTGTGAGTAATCAGGCCAGAAGGAAGGAAAAAGAAAAAAAAACTTTGTAGAAGTAATACCAAAAATTTCCTAAATTCAATGAAAATTATGAACCCCAAAATCCCCGGAAAAAAGCTCCATGGGCCTCAAGCACAAGAACCATGAAGAAAATTCCCTCAAGCCATGTGATAAATAAATAGCTCAAAAGAAGCAATACAGAAATGTTTAATGTAGTCAGAGGAAAAAAGACACAAAATATAAATTTAAATTCTATACATTTAATTCTTTAAATTTTTGTCTAAAGAAACAAAAATAAGGATCACAGCTGGTTTCTAATCAGAACCAATACAATCAAGAAAGCAGCGGTACAACCTCTTTAAAGTTCTTAAAAAGATGTAGCTCAGGCATCCCGCTGTGGCAGCAGGTTAAGGTCCACTGCCGTCTCTGCAGCGGCTCGGGTCGCTGCTGAGGCTCAGGCTCCATCCCCGCCCGGAGCAGTGACTTAAGGATCCAGCGCTGCCCTGACTGCAGCTGGAATTCAGTCCCTGGCCCAGGAATGTCCATATGCTGCGGGTGTAGCAAAAAAGAAAAAAAAAAAAAGATGCAGCTTAGAATTCCACATCCAGTGAAAAACCCCTCCCCTCGCCCCGTAAAAAAAGGGGGAGCGGGAATAACTTTTTCAGAAATCAAAAAGCTGAAAGAATTCATCACCAGAAGACCTACCCAAAAAGAAGTGTTAAAAGAAGTCTCTGAGGCAGAAGGAAAAACTCGGTCGATGGGTCTAGGGCAGGAGAGAAGAGGCGGGCAGAGCCCAGCAAAACTGCCCCCCGCGACTCAGAGCTCCTCCAAAGAGAACCGTCCGACCAAGGGCCAGAACAGCACGCGGTGCGCTGGTGACCCGCGCAGGAGCAACACCGCTGGTGCTGGCGGGACCTACCTGCAGTTGAGGTCCCCCTTCCCCCCCGAAGGGGTCCAGCAGAGGCAGCGAGGTGGCCGCACTGTCCTGTCCCAAACCAGGCTCACTCAGCACCCTGCGCACCCACAGCACCAACAAAGAAGAGCACCCACGGCCAACCCAGAAGGTGTCATGGGATTACAGCATGTACTCCTTTAACCCCAACGAAGTCCCAGAAGAGGATAAAGAACAGAAGCGACGAAAAAGAAAGCAAATCGATGCGCTAGAATCAAACTTACCGATGATAATCGTATTAAATGTAAACATGTGTATCACGTTGCACACGTAAAAGTGCATACGCGGTACCTGGCAGAGCAGCGTGCCCACCACTGCTACAGCGAGTGGCTTGGAGTCACTTTTTAAAAAGAAGGGTCACGGCGTTGCCGTGAGCTGTGGAGTAGGTCGCAGACACGACTCAGATCCCACGTTGCTGTGGCTGCGGTGTAGGCCGGGGGCTACAGCTCCGATTCGACCCCGAGCCTGGGAACCTCCATATGCCGCGGGAGCGGCCCTGGAAAGGGCAAAAAGACAACAACAACAAAAAAGAGAGGTAAAGAAAAGAGAAGGATCGATGTGATGCTGGAAGCAAGAAGATCTTCCAGAAAGTGTAAGTGGCACAGTGGCCTCCAACACCCCACCTTAAAAGAGGCTCAAGCGCCTTCTTCTGAACTGACGGCACAGGGGCCTATAAAAACGGCGGCAGGGTGGGCAGAGAGCACGTGAGCGTCCCTTTTTCTATACTCACTCCCATCATCTCGACGGCCCACTGCCCGCTGACCCAACTCTTACCTGATCTGCTCCGTCTGGACAATCCCTTCCTTGTGACCCTCCAAACGAGCAGCCAGCCTCTCCTTGTCAAGGCGCACGCACTCTTCATCCTGAAAATAATCACTCACGAGTGAATATTCAATTTCTACTTAACTTTCAGAACAATAACCAAAAAAACCACACGTAACTTTTCCTTAAAAAAGTTCCTGCCCAAGAGTTTTAGGCATCACTGGCCCTACATCAACTTTAAAATACTTCTAGTTACATAAAGACAAAACACTAAACAATATGCTGATCACATAAGATTAGAACGAAAAGCTTATAAATAAACTTTAGTGAGTCTTCTTTTTCTTTTTCTTTTTTGGCTTTTTAGGGCCTCACCTAGAGCATATGAAAGTTCCCAGGCTAGGGGTGGAATCAGAGCTACAGCCGCAGGCCTACACCACAGCCACAGCAACATGGGATCCGAGCCACATCTGCGACCTAGACCACAGCTCATGGCAACACTGGATCATTAACCCACTGAGCAAGGCCAGGGATCGAACATGTATCCTCATGGATCCTAGTCGGGTTCGTTAACCGCTGAGCCATAAAGGAAACTCCCCAAGTTTTATGAGTAGGTGGTCTTCCTATAATATACGATAGCTACTTTTATTCAGAAAGGCATCCTACGACAAATAAATTCCTTCTCTTCAGGAGTTTAGAACTAAATTTTATGAGAAGTCATCAAGAATGTCACTTTCAGAGTTCCCATCGTAGCGCAGTGGTTAACGAATCCGACTAGGGGCCATGAGGTTGCGGGTTCAGTCCCTGGCCTTGCTCAGTGGGTTAAGGATCCGGCGTTGCCGTGAGCTGTGGTGTAGGTCGCAGATGCGGCTCAGATCCCGCGTTGCTGTGGCTCTGGTGTAGGCCGGTGGCTACAGCTCCGATTCGATCCCTAGCCTGGGAACCTCCATATGCCGCGGGAGTGGCCCAAAGAAATAGCAAAAAGACAAAAAAAAAAAAAGAATGTCACTTTGGATCTAGATTTTTTTTTTCCATCTGTTGCCCCAGGTCCTGAATCTCTCAGCACAGAACAAACTACCAGAAGTGCAGCCATGATGGTTTTCAAAGTATGTTCCTCAGAACCCTAGGCGCTTCCTCCAAAGCGCCCGTGAGCCACTTCTTATCGGAAAGGAACCTTGGCAGCTCAGCTTTCATCTCTAGATATTAGAATCTCAGTGTCTGGTTACTTAGAAACAACGCTTACTAACTGATCCAGTTCAGTTCCCACATTCAACAAATAAGGAAACTGAGACCCAGAGTTGGAGTTTACAGGTAACATCAGGAAGTTATATAAAACCATCAGTATATTCAAGATAGCCACAAAGATCCAAAACCAGGCATACTGCCGAGGTGAGTGCAAAGATTAATACTTTAACAAATGCTTTAGTCTCGCCATTTGTAATAAAGGTTTAACACATATTACTCAAGTTCCTCAGGAAACTGATTTTAAAGGCAACTACAGCCTAGATTTTTAACAAGCCTTCTCTCCTAGCACTGTGTCTAGAAGGTCCTCCATCTACATTTGCTGAACTAAAAACTGTTTATGTAATAGAGCTATTTATGTAATTCACTTTGACTCTACAGATGCTCTGGAAAGAATTCTATTATGCTATTTCAGGCTGATTTTTGAAGTTACTAGAATCCCAGCAAATGTGCTTTCCTAATAGGTGCAATTTGTTCAAATAATTAAACCATGAATTTCAGCTTTTTCCAAATAACTGGTCTCTCTAAATTTACTCATTTTGTACACAGTGGGTCATAACTTCCTTTCGCACAGAGAGTGGGGGGAAATCCCAGTTTTACTGCCACAAGCTTGTCTCCAGCAGAGGGGAAAGGTCAAGGCTCACATGGCCTGGACCTGAACCCCGGCGACGGCGACACACGCCTCAGCAAGACCCTCCTTTCTGAGCCTGTCTGCTCTCAGGAGCATGCCCAGGACCGTCAATTTCGGGAGGGGGCGGTGAGGATTACGTGAGTCAGTAATATACAGAAAGCGCAGAGACTATCACCCACAGCACCGCGTCGTAACAGCAAGGCTAATTACCATTATCATTCTGAGAAAAGCATCAGGGCCACTCTACGCTTGAGGAAAATTACAGAATCACAGCATGGCATTTTGTCAGGGATTCTCCTGCAAGTACTTAAAGCCTGCCCTGTCCCTGTGTGGCTACCCTTCTCACCCTCCCTTAATTGTGGATGCCCTGCTATTCACTAGCGTGCAAAAGGCACAACTCTTTGATTTTTCCTACTAGTGTGAAACGAAAAGACTTCAGAGGTCCCGGCACTGTTAGCACTGCTGCTGACTACAAGTGCTATTCCTGTTAACTGGTGTTAAGTGATAGGTAACCAGTTTCATCCCTTCCCAGATTTTAAGTGTGCCTCTAATGCATGTTGCTCCATCTTCAGAGAGCTTCACATGTAACAGACCCGGGACTCGTTACAAATTTAAACACACAGTACTGTAATCCTACATTTTAAATTCCTAAGATTTAACTGTCTCACACAGTACACTCACCAGATGGTCAACAAATTTCCTTTCCAACGTTAACTGCATTTCTTACCTATCTCCTACTTAAGATGAACTATATCCTTGTTTACCAATACAATATACCACTTGCTGGTTATTAAAAGCTACCAAAAAACAACAACAACAACAAAAATACCACGTAATCTGACACGTCAACATTTTCGGAAGTAACTACAGTAAGCACTACATGTTCACAGCTCTGCAGAGGGAAGCAGACCCCGACTCCACCTTATCGCAGGGGTAGGCAAACCGAATCACAAAGGCCAAATGTGGCCTGAGACCTGTTTTGTCAACTTCTAGTGGAACACAGCCTCGCCCTTCATTCGATAGCATCCATGCCCGTTTTCACACCACAAGTGCAGAGCAGAGCAGCTGGACAAAGACGAAGGCCCCAAGAGCCTAGAGCAGTTCCATCGGAATCTTTATAGGAAAAGCCTTCTGACCACTGAGCTCATCTAACCATTTCCTCAATAAGGACATAAAGACAAAAGAAATAAAGTGATCACAGAGCCTGTTTGTAAGAGACGGGAAACTACAGGTCAAGCTACTTACCAATCAGCTGTTCATTCTAAGACAAACACTTTTCCAGAAAAAAAGCTCTTAGGTCTACTACGAGCAAAGAACTCTCATTACGACACAATTCCAATCTCCATAACACAACCAAACACTTTTAAAACAAAGTTTCATTACCTCAATTCGTGGTTTTTTTGCTTCGGCCAAAACTTCATCTGCAGCTCGTTTGACTGTAACAGAAGGCAAGGAAATAAATGCACGGTTTGGGGACACGTTTTTGAAAGTTCCATATAAACACACAGCAAGACGTACCTTGCGTAGATCTCTGAAGACCTATTTCTAGAGGGGCGCTTCTGTCTATACTTGCCGACGTTGCTGAAAAGGCAAAAAGATTGATGTGAGACACGTATCTGAACAGACGTCACTGCCTATCACAAGGGAAATGCCTGAGACTTGCTGAATGTCTTACTTTATACACAGGGATGTTCCTAAAAACAGTATGTTTTTAAACAGGTTTGTAGAAGCATTTTATTATAAAAGGTTAGTCTGTATTAGAAAATCTGTAAGAGGACAAACTATTTTTGACCATTTAGTTTACAAACTGAGATGATCTGACTGAAATCAACTTCATTTCTTTTTTTTTTTTTTTTGGTCTTTTTGCCATTTCTTGGGCCGCTCCTGCAGCATATGGAGGTTCCCAGGCTAGGGGTCCAATCGGAGCTGTAGCCACCGGCCCACACCAGAGCCACAGCAACGCGGGATCCGAGCCGCGTCTGCGACCTACACCACAGCTCCCAGCAACGCCGGATCCTTAACCCACTGAGCGAGGCCAGGGATCAAACCTGTGACCTCATGGTTCCTAGTCAGATTCATTAACCACTGAGCCATGATGGGAACTCCTGAAACTAATAAAGAACATCCTCCAGTGTCACGACACAGGTACATAAAGTGGATACAGACATAAATAAAGACAAACACACATGTACAGGAGGGAAGACCATTTGGGCTCGGAATGGAGGGGTAGGAGCGAGCCATGACAATGTAGAGAAACAAAATGTAACACCGAGGGGACAGAAAGTACAAAAGCTTGAGGCTAGAAAAGCTACAAGACCCAGTAAGACGGGACCTCTGCGAGCAAAGGCAGACTGCAGAAGGTGAGGTCACGGGGCCTGGAGAAGCATGGTCGCGGAGTCAGGCTAAGGCGCGTGAGCTTTACCCTGCGTGTGATGAGAAGCCACAGGGCGGCCCTGAGAAACACCATCAAGATGATGCACTTTTCCAAACACACGTCACCAACGGCTAAGCAGAGACTACACAGCAGAAAAGACCAGCGTGAAAACCTTTCAGAGGGCTATGCAACAGTCTAGAGACAAGGATGGACCAGGCTGGGAGCCCAATGGTGAGAAGCTGTCACAGCTTTACAGGGAAAGAAAGGGCTTGCTGATGGAATGGACGCGAGCGATGAGAAATGGGGAGGGGCTCTGGCCTCACCACTGAGACGGGAACACTGGCAGGACAGACGGGCCATGTTAGTTCTGCTTGCAGGGGAGGGAGGAGGACCCGGCACCCTAGTTCGGACACACTAAACATCAGGTGCCTGTTCAAGACCCAAGGGGAAATGCTGATGGTGCATTTATAAACCTGAGCTCAGGACTATGTCAGCACTGGTGACAAGGAAGGAGGAAACAAACAGAAATAAGGCAGACAATGAGAAACAAGACCCTCAAGAGTCTGGCGCCCAAAAAATGCCAAGTAAAGCGAGTAAGGAGTCCACAGCATCGTACGCGACTGTGTGTGAAGAGGAGAAGCCCGAGGATGTGGCAATCCTTGGGCCAGGGTGGACCTTGTCAGCATGACTTTAGGGAGATGGTGAGGAAGAGACTCAGACTGGAGTAGATGTGGGAGACTCAGCGGGAAAGAGGAAGGAGACTCTTGCAAAGAGTTTTGTAATAAAAGGGAGAAGACACAATGGAGCAGCAGAGAGTAGGAAGGCGGGGGGATCAAAACAAATCTTGATGAGAGACCCTACCGTGTGCATTCCAAAGGGAAGGATGCAGAAGAAAGGACAAAACTGATGAGGCGAGGGAGAAGCGACAGTTTAAAGGCACAATCTCTCAACGTGAAAGGAGGCGGAATCCATACAAAGGGAGGGGTGACTGGCCTCAGCAGCGAAGACAGCGCATTCACCGCGACAGGAAGGAAACGGCGGTGTGCGGACGGTGGCAGGTAGGGTCATTTTCCAGTGGGAACACCAACTCTCTTCCCACTGACTCTTCCTTCCCAGGGAAGGAAGAAGGCCCAGTGTCAAGTAAGAAGGAGAACAGTTTAAACTTTACTCACATGCTTCACCATTGAGATATCCAAGCAGGTCTTTTCGATCAGGTCTTCTAACCACAGGAATATTTTCAGTCTAAAGTCAAAATTTTAAATTAGATATAAAATCAGTAACAATTTTAAGAAATGTGGTAAAGATAAATACCTTATAATGTCTGAATTTTATTCCATTGTCTCTTGGTGACATATATTTAGAATCATGTTTTTAGAAAACTTAAGGAGGCTGAAAGAACTTTATAATACCTTGAAAATTTTAAGCATATTACATTTTGGTGACTTTATTCTTGAAATTTCAGTAAGCTATACAAAGATAAGCGTTAGAAATAAACAAAAACCGGGAGTTCCCTTCGTGGCTCAGTAGTCAAGGACCTAACATTGTCACCGGGAGGATGTGGGTTTGAACCCTGGCCTCACTCAGGGGGTTAAGGATCTGATGTTGCTGTGAGCTGCAGTGTAGGTCGCAGATGCAGCTTGGATCTGGTGTGGCTGTGGCATAGGCCTGCAGCTGCAGCTCGGATTCAACCCCTGCCCTGAGATAAGCATATGTAACCGTAAAAATTAAAAAAAAAAAAAAAGGAAAGCAAAAACCCTATCCCCCTTCAAAATAACAATTACAGACTTTCTCCCCCTTGACTTATTCTAAGTATTTATTTTATAATTTTAATCATGATGTTTTACATTTCAGGGCAAGTTATCTTTTTAGGCCCACTGCTTGCTCATTTTATTCAAGGTTCCAAAATGCTTTCTTCCCCCACACCCACATCCGACCTCATCAAAATACTGTACTGAAGCTCTTTCAAATAAACTAAGTTATCCACCAAAACTAAATTTTCATAATTAACAACAAGCACATGTTCCAAGAATATTTACCGAGAAAAAGACTGGCTCTTCATGGAGTTCCCGTCGTGGCTCAGTGGTTAACAAATCCGACAAGGAACCATAAGGTTGCGGGTTCGATCCCTGGTCTTGCTCAGTAGGTTAAGGATCCGGTGTTGCCATGAGCTGTGGTGTAGGTCACAGACGCGGCTCGGATCTGGCATCACTGTGGCTCTCATATAGGCCGACAGCTACAGCTCTGACTGGACCCCTAGCCTGGGAACCTCCATATGGCACGGAAGCGGCCCTAGAAAAGGCAAAAAGATCAAAAAAAAAAAAAGACTGGCTCTTCAATAAATGGTTTTGGGAAAACTGGACAGCTACATGCAAAAGAATCTAACCAGACTGCTTCCTTATACCACAGACAAAAATCAACTCAATACGAATTAAAGCATTAAAACTCCTAGAAAATAACATAGGCAGTACATTCTTTGATACGGATCTTAGCAATATTTTTTTGGTTCTCTCTCCTCAGGCAATGACAACGAAGAAAAAAAAAAAACATAAACTAATGGACTACATCAAACTGACAAGCTTTTATACAGCAAGGGACACTATCGACAAAAAGAAAAGGTAATCTCGCAAACTAGAGAAGATATTTGCAAAAAAAATAGACACAATAACCAAAATATGCAAAGAACTCACAGAACTCAGGATCAAAAACAACATGATTAAAAAGTGGGCAGCCGTGAGCTGTGGTGGAGGCTGCAGATACAGCTCGGATCGGGTGTTGCTGTGGCTGTGGTGTAGGCCAATAGCTGCAGGTCTGATTTGACCCCTAGCCTGGGAACCTCCGTATACCACAGGATAAGCCCTAAAAAGAAAAGAAAAGAAAGAAAAAAAAAAGGCAAACAAAAGAAGTGATGAGATGATGTGAGTTTAAGTCTTTTTGTGGACATTTGCTTTCACGTCTCTTATATGAATACCTATGAGTGGAACTGCCAGATCAAAGGGTATGTTTAACTTTAAAAGACACTGTTGGAAAGGAGTTCCCGTTATGGCACAGTGGTTAACGAATCCAACTAGGAACCATGAGGTTGCGGGTTCGAACCCTGGCCTTACTCAGTGGCTTAAGGATCCGGCGTTGCCATGAGCTGTGGTGTAGGTTACAGATACGGCTCGGATCCCGTGTTGCTGTGGCTCTGGCGTAGGCAGGTGGCTACAGCTCCGACTCAACCCCTAGCCTCAGAACCTCCATATGCCGAGGGAGTGGCCCTAGGAAAGGCAAAAAGACAAAAAAAAAAAAAAAAAAAAAAGGATGAAGGAGATGAAGAGGCACAAACTCTCTACTATAAGAGAAGTCAGCCATGGGAATGTGAGAGGACAGCATAAGGACCACAGCCGGCAATGCTGCAGGAACTCTGCAGGGTGACAGATGGTGACCAGACCTCCTGCAGTGATCCATTCACAATGTGTATTACATGTCATATCATCACGCGGTGCACATGAAGCTAAGGCAATATCGTATGCCAACTATACTTCAATTAAAAAATTAAAAGGAGGAGTTCCCACTGTGGCGCAGCAGGTTAAGGATCTAGCATGTCTCTGTGGCAGTGCCATGGGCACAGCTCTGGCACAGGTCGAAGCTGCAGCTCAGATTTGATCCCTTGCCTAGGAACTTCCGTAAGCTGGGGTGCACCCAAAAAATAAATAAAAATATCTTTAAAAACCAGTATGTATTGTTTAGGTATGGAGAAAAATTAGATTATTCAAGAAAGTGGCTGGGGGTTTTTTTTTGTTTTTTTGGGTTTTTTTGGCCACACCATGGCATATGAAAGTTCCCAGGCCGGGGATCCAATCTGAGCCACAGGTGCAACCTGTGCTGCAGCTGTGGCAATGCCTGAGCCCTAAATCAGCACGCTTGGGCCGGAGAATAAGCCTGAGCTTCTGCAGAGACCTGACCTGCTGCAGTCCTTATCCCACCATGCCATAGTGGGAACTCCTATGAAACAATGTGAATGGCAGTTATTTACTTTCTATATTACATATTTCTTTTCTTATCCTTGAGTGTGTACAAATTTTGTAAGTTGGTGGAAAAGACTGAAAACTAATTTGGTAAAATGGGTAATTTTCCTTTAATCTCCTATGTTAGCAATTTGTAAAGAGGTGTGCAAAACAAAGAACACAGTATACTTTAGACACCAAGTCATCTCTGGTCCATGAATTCAATGAATCATGTCATTACAATCTCCCAAATCATTTTTATAACGTAAACAAACAACAAGGGCGTACAGGAAGACAGGTGCTTACAGGATTATATAGTTACAGTCCCCTTTTCGCCTGATACAAGCACAATGAACAAAAACCCTTAATATCTTCGGCCACTTATACTGAGTAGTGATTACATTTCATTGCACTAAACATTCGCCATATTCTTCAATGACAGAGATGAATGATATTTAATCCTTTAAAATTACTGTTTCATTAAAAGTTAGATTCACTCTCAAGTTCTGCTTTTGAGTATAAGCAAGTAAGACCCCACAGATTAGATTTTCTCTTTCCTTTCTTTTTTTCCTTTTCAGGCCACCCTTGTGGCACATGGAAGTTCCCAGGCTGGGGTCGAATCAGAGCTGCAGCTGCCGGCCTACACCACAGCCACAGCAATGCAGGATTTGAGCCACGTCTGGGACCTACACCACAGCTCATGGCAGCACTGGATCCAGGGATCGAACTTGCATCTTCAGGTGTACTAGTTGGGTTTGTTCCCACTAAGCCACAACAGGAACTCAAAAACCCAGATTTCTTTGGGCTTGTTTTTAAACTAGTCTGCGTAAAATACTATAAAATTATTCAAATATCTTAGCCGTTTCAGTTCCCGTGTTGGAGGTATAACGATACGCTGCATCATTTGGTCACTTGTGAAGGATGCGTCCATCACCACCAACAGGAAAAGGTGAGTCCACTCACACTAAATCAGGAGTCTGAGTGGGGAAGACTCGTTTCAGAAGTGGTGTGCTCGCAAGAAGGAGCAAACACCACAAAAGGAGGTAGAAGGAAACAAACCAGAATTTTAGAATCCTGCACTTTCATCAGCCTCTCGAATATTTAAGACAAACACCGAGTTCAGTCCTATGTGACCAAAGGCCGAGGACCACGGTCGCAATGACAGCATCAGCTACGTGCTACCGTCACTCAAAGGGGACACGATCTACATCCAAACCAAGTATCTGGGTCATCCCGATCACCCCAAAATGAAGGCCCCCACATGCTGCAAGTCATTCCACTTAGGGCCTGATTCGGTCCGGAAAGATCTGACACAGCTTTACAGATGGAGACACAGCTATTTTATCCCATTTCCCAAGGCCCACATAGTTTTACCCTATGTATTATTTTTTCAATATATATACCTGACACTAAATACGTATTTCTTGTTCAGAAAACCAGCGTTCAAATACTCAGATGCAGAAAGCAGGCATCTTTCCAGCATCTGAAAACAAATGAATTTGTCACTGAAGCATGAAAAAAGTTTATTATTGACTAAAAATTCATTTTAAAAAGTTGCCTGTTACTCTTGATTCTTTCGGATGCCAAAAAATGTTTCCTTTCTTAGGATTAAACCAGAGTTCTGTTATCAGGGTCCTTCCATAGGCTCATAATTTTTTTTTTAATTTCTCATAATTTTTTTTTAATTTCTCATAATTTTTTTAAAACATCCCAGCTTCTGTTGTTATAAACATTATTCACATCTTTGACATCCTTTTTTTTGTCTTTTCCAGGGCCACACCTGCAGTATATGGAGGTTCCCAGGCTAGGGGTCTAATCAGAGCTGTAGCAACCTACACCACAGCTCACGGCAACACTGGATCCTTAAACCAGTGAGTAAGGCCAGGGAACGAACCCGCAACCTCATGGTTCCTAGTCAGATTCGTTAATCACTGAGCCACGATGGGAACTCCCTATCATTTACATCTTAAGTGTAAAAAAAAAAAAAAAAAAAAAAACACAGACTAAAAATCTGCATGGATAGGAGTTTCTACTGCGGCACCGTGGGTCAAGAATCCAACTGTAGCGGCTGGGCTGACTCTCCAGCATCCTGGGCTGCTGCAGAGGCGTGGGTTCAATCCCCAGCCGGGTATGTGCAGCTCAGATTCAATCCCTGGCCTAGGAACTTCCAAATCCCGAAGGTGCAGACATAAAATTCTTTTAAAAAATTTGTAATTAAAAAAAAATCTTTAAATCTGCATAAATCACAGTGATCTAATTCTGACACTCCAAGAGACTTCCATACAAACATTTCATTCTTTCTTTTTTTCTTTCTAGGGCCTTACCTGAGGCATATAGACATACCCAGGCTAAGAGTCGAACTGGAGCTGCAGCTGCCAGCCTACACCACAATCAGAGCAACGCCAGATCTGAGTATCATGCACAACCTACACCACAGCTCACAGCAATGCCAGATCCTTAACCCACTGAGCCAGGCCAGGGATCGAACCAGCATGCTCGTGGATACTAGTCAGGTTCGCAACCAAGACAGGAGCACAATTCCAAACATTTTGTTATTTTGATCTGAAACCCACGAAAAAAGTCATCCATGAAACATGATACCAACTATCACATCAAAAAGGGTTTTAAATGAATTCTACTTACAGCTGCACGTCGGACATAAACAGGATGAGACAGGTGGACATTATTCAGCAGAAACAAGATAGAATCCAGCGTGTAGTACTCTCTGGGTTGGCCTTCTTTTCCAGTCCTGAAACAATTCCGACAAGACTTTTTACTCACAATTCTAATACAACTCCTTGGGCTTAATCATATGTTTGTTTGTTTTTTTCCTTCTCGGCCTAACTGGCCTAACTGCGGCATGTGGAAGTTCCCGGGCCAGGGATCAAACCCAGACCACAGCGGCAACCCAGCCGCAGCAGTGACAATGCTCTATCCTAAACCCACTGAGCCACAAGGAAACTCCATCACACGTATTAATTTACCCATACCAACTCTGCCATCCAAAACCGGATTTAACGTGGCTTAAAAAAAAAATACGTATGGCGTATGAAATCAAATTAGTGACACTGTCATCAGGGCAAAAGGAGCGCAAAGAGAGACAATCATAAACAGCAAGAAGTAAGGAAGACACATCACAGTCATACTGTATCACTCCAGACTTTTTACAATCTGGTCCAGCTTAGGTTCCAGGCTTTGCCAATAGAGAAACCTAATCGGTTACAGAATGGAGAGGATCCATAAGGGAAAACAATCAACCTGATCAGAAAAAGCACAACCACTGATGCTGAATTTAAATGTCTCCTGTCTCCTAAGTAAGATATGGCTGAACACCACCCTTCAACAGAATTAATTTCACAAGTATGTTTCTTACACCATCCCTCAAATTAAACCGATGATGTAAAACCAAAATGAATTCCACCTGTGATAAAGCCTGCCGTTGACGGGAGTAAGCAATTCAAGGCAAGCACATTCTTGTTCAGCAGCGTTACTGTCCAATCCCAGCCTTCCTACTCCATTCTCCCCCAAACCTACTTTTCTAGCGTCTATTTCCACTTTTCCTCCTAACCAATGTATTTCAAACCGCACGTCACTTATCAGTTACGTTAGTATGAAGAATATATAGATAAAAACTGGCGTCTCTTCATGACATAGAAAAACAGAATGCGTGCAATTAAAGTATTGCTTAATGTTATGAATGTGTACATATTTACATGGGCACAGAGAAATAGTAAACAAAATTGTATCTGCTGTGAAAGTTTGAAATCTACTATTCTAAGCACGCCTCCTTCCTACTGGCGTCACTGAATGGCTCTCAAAACCTTTCTTTTCCAGCTCTTCTGCCTCTAAGCACGGTTTCCTCATCCTGGAAGACCCAACCCACCACTTCACCCTCAGAATACCTCTCCATTCCTTAATGCTTATTGATTTGTTCAGCCATCTATTCAAGTAAACGCGCAGCGCAGCACAGCTACAAGACAAACACACTTCTCTGAAACCTTTCCTAACACCCCCAGCTACAAGTGACTGCTCTCTCAAGAGCTGGAATGTGACTCTTGCCAAAGTTAGGTTTCTCTCTCTCCACTGAGGTAACCTGCTTTGATGCACCGACCAGGGTCCTGAGAACTTTTTCTAGTTCTCAGGTTGAACGGCCCTACAGCTTGAGTACTCAAACCATTTTTTAGAGAAAAACCCATCAGTGAACAACCCCATCAGGGCCTTGCCCTTCTTACAGGTGGGGCAGAGGGCTCCTAACCTCTTCTAGCTTGGCACTGCCCAAATCAAACCCCCACAATTTTAAAAATCTAATCCAATGTGATTCTGCCTGTGCAAATTCCTTTCAGAAGGGGAAAAAACACAGAATGATCTGTCCATCATTTCATAAAGTAGTTAAATCACAAGCCCTAGCGGAAAAAAAAAAATTAAAAACCAATCAACTCGTCTTCCCCTAGCTCATCAACCCTCAACCCTTCTAAAGCCAATCAATTGCTTCCATTCAATCAGACAAAACAAGTGTGAAAGTTCTGGCCCAGAGTGCCAGCTCTCCAAATCAAACACCAATGAGAAACACCACCCAAAAGGCCAAAAAAAACCAAAAAAACAAAAAATTAAAAACCAATCAACTCGTCTTCCCCTAGCTCATCAACCCTCAACCCTTCTAAAGCCAATCAATTGCTTCCATTCAATCAGACAAAACAAGCGTGAAAGTTCTGGCCCAGAGTGCCAGCTCTCCAAATCAAACCAAGGAGCGACATCGCTCAAAAGGCCCCCAGCGAGGATCGGACCCCCTCTCTAGACGTCTCCCTCCGGGACTTAAATGCAGGACACCCCCACCGCCCAACCGGGATCCACACTCCAAAACACTCTCTTTAAAACACACACACTTCCCCAGACCGCACACTCCATCAATGTCTCGCGGAGATCTGCAAAGTCTACTCCGTTCTCAGCAAGAACTTTCTGCTGAGGGAAGCCTGCCTTCACGTCCAACACAGACCGCGGTCACGCTTCCAAAGTAACCGGACCGCTTTCCCATCCTAACTTCACCGGGCTGGCCCCCTTCTCTCTCTCGAGGGGACCAGGAAAGGACAGGAGACAGACGGACCGGCAGCTGCAAGGGCCGGCAGAGCGAGGTGCAGAGCAGCCTCGGAGAACGAGGAGAAGCTCGAGAGCAAAGACAGACGTCCGGGGCTGGACGGTGCGCCCCTCGGCGCACCTCTGCGCAGCGGCGGCCGGCAGAGGCGCAAAGACCAGCTGGGGAGCCACGAAGTCCCACCGCACCTTCCCCTTCGGCTTCGCGGGGAGTAGGTGGATGCACCGGCCCCGACGCGCCCCTCCCGTGCCCGCCTCACCTGCAAGTGCAACTTCTGCTCCCAACAAAACTTTTCCCGGGGCACCGGTCTCTCCCCATCCCCGAGGGGGCGGGGGGAGGGGGCGGTAGCGGGGGCCGGGGGCGCCCCTCTCCGCCCCGCCGCCCCCGCCGCCCCCGCGGCCGCGCCGGACTCACCCCCAGACCACGTAGTTGGTCTTCACATTCTTGGGCCAGGAGAACTCGCCGAAGATCACTTCGTCCCCCTTCACCACAATCTCCTTCTTCTGGATGTTGTACTGTCGCAGGACGCTAAGCACGTCCGCCATCTTCGCCCCCTCGCCGCCGCCCGCCCCGGGCCCCGCCGCCGCCGCCGCCCCCTTCGCCTGCCGTCGGGCCCTCCGCCTCGGCCGCCGCCGCCGCCGCCGCCGCCGCCGCAGCGAACCAACTGCAGCCGCACTGGCAGCGGTCCGCGCCTACGACAGCAGCGGGGGAAGGAGCCACCCGGGCGCCGAGGACCCCGCGCTGGGAGGCAAGGCCCCGCCGCGGGCTGCCCGCGGAGAACGCCTGACCGCGCGCCGCCCGCGCCGCCCGCCGCCAGGGGGCGCCCCGCCGCCCGGGGAAACGCCCCTCCCAGACTCCCACGCGGCGCGGGGCCGACTCCCGGCCCGAAACTCGGAGCGCGGGGACGCCGCGCCCACGTACGGCGCACGTACAGGGAGCCGTGCCCCGCGCACGCGCGCGCGCGCGGCACGTACCTCTTCCGCGCACACAACCCCCACGACGCGCACGCCGCAGGCGACAGGTGCGCGCGCACCTGCGCGAGCACGCCGCTGCTTCCAGCCCCAGCGCGGGATGCTCCACGACCCACCGGGAGTGCGGCCCGAGGCCCTCGAGTCTCTCCTTTAGCCGGGATGGAGCTCGGCAGGAAGTTTGCAGAACCAGGATGACCTTCCCAACTAGATCGCCCCGCCTAGCAAGTGTCCACTTAGTTATTAAGGTTCCTTTAGCAAGGGAGAGGTTTGGGAGGGGAGGGCTTGGTTTTGAGGAGTGGGTTTTTATGTTTGTGGGTTTGGTGGATTCATATAGTGAAAAGGCCTGGGTCCAGTGCAAATCAATACCTCACTCGGGTGTTGGTTACCTGCCTTTTGATGGAAGTCAGGTTACGCGCTTTCTCACAACATCAATTGGTTAGTGGAGGAAATGGAGTTGGTATAAGAAGGTGAAGACCTCTCGTAAATCATCAAAATATAAATGTTGGATCTTACCTTCAGTTCCTTAGATGGTGACTTTTTCCATCCTGTCCCCTTCTCCCCACCAACCCCAAAGGGCTACATTTGAATGACTGTTCCAAGATGCTAATAGGAAAATGAGAGGATGTAAACTCAATTTATTAAGATAATTATAACTGTATACCTCAAACGCATCCTGTGGCCATTCTTTTAAATTCCTTTTACTATAGCAGAAAGGAAAAAATTCAGCTTTGTGACTGACATAACCAAATTCTTAGATCTGCTTTAAAAGGAACAGTTTTCCTTATGTGCACTGCAGAGAAATATATAGAAGTATGCAGTTCATTTTCTATACTATATAGCCATTTTGCAACTGAATTTGAGAAATTTTGGCTATCCTGCAAATGTTCCTGTTACTGCGACACTTTTCTAAACTTCCCTGCAGACATTTACATTAAACAGAAATTTTCTTACTTATCCCAGCAGTATCTACTTTTTGCACTTATATCAGAGCACCCAGTGCTACCTGAATGCATCCCCCTACAAAAGTAAAGGACAATAGACCTGTGTCCTCCTATCGAAGTGTCTAGCACATTATTTGTCACATTTCTTGATCCTTAAAAATGTTAAATCAAAAAGTGTATAGATGAGTTTTAAAAAGTCAAAGTTTTATGATAACTTAGAGTCAATTACTGTCCACTCAAAAGATGCTTAATGTTATTTCATACGCAGTGACTATGTTAGACCATTTAGGCTGCTATAAGGGAATGCTACAGACTATAAACAAATTTATTTCTGGTAGTTCTGAAGGCTAGCAAGTCCAAGACCAAAGTACCTGCAGACTCAGAGTCAGGTGAGAACCTGCTTCCTGGGTCATGCTTTATGTTGCATCCTCAGCTGGTGGAAAGAAAGGAGCTCCCTGGGGTCTTTTATATAAGGTCCTAGTCACCACCCCTAAAGGTCTCACTGCTAGTACCATCACCCTACAGTTAGCATTTCAGTATATGAATTTGGAGGGGCCACAAGCCTTCCGTTTTATAGCAGTGACTAAACAGTCTCTCTCTTGGGGTAAATTATGTTTTTTGGAGGGTATTGATTTTTTTCTTTTCTAGTATACTTTATCACAAAGTAGCGAATATTGTTTCCTACACCATACAGTAGAACCTTATTGTTTATCTGTTTTACATATAGTAGTTTGTATCTGCTAATCCCAAACTTCTAATTTATCCCTCCCCACCCCCTTCCCCTCTTGTAACCATGAGTTTGTTTTCTATGTCCCTGCGTCTGTTTCTGTTTTGTAAATAAGTTCCTTTGTATCATATTTTAGATTCCATATATATGTGATATCAGAATATATTTGCCTCCTGTTGCCTTTGGAGTGGATGAGCAATGGGATCCTGCTGTATAAGCACAGGGAACTATATCCAATCACTTGTGATGGAACATGATGGGGGATAACGTGAGAAAAAGGATGTATATATGTATGTACCACTGGATCACTTTGCTGTACAGCAGAAGTTGACAGAACATTGTAAATGAACTATAATAAAAAATATATGGCAAAAACATGTATTTGCCTTTGTCTAACTTACTTAGTAGGATAATCTCTGGGTCCGTCCATGTTGGTGCCAGTGGCATTATTTCATTATTTTTTTATGCTGAGTAGTATCTATACACACACACACCATAACTTTTTTTTTCTGCCACACCCACGGCCTGTGAAAGTTCCCGAGCCAGGGGTTGAATGGTGCCATAGCAGCAATCCAAGCCACTGCAGTGACAACCAGATCCTTAACCCACTGTGCCACAAGAGAACTCCGTACCACATCTTCTCAATCCATTCATCTGTCAATGGACATTTAGGTGGCTTCCACGTCTTGGCTATTATAAATAGTGCTTCTGTGACCATTGGGGTGTACTTTTTTTTTTTGTTTGTTTGTTTGGTTTTTTTTTTGCTATTTCTTTGGGCCGCTCCCGTGGCATATGGAAGTTCCCAGGCTAGGGGTCCAATGGGAGCTGTAGCCACCGGCCTACGCCAGAGCCACAGCAACGCGGGATCCGAGCCGCGTCTGCAACCTGCACCACAGCTCACGGCAACGCCGGATGGTTAACCCACCGAGCAAGGGCAGGGACCGAACCCGCAACCTCATGGTTCCTAGTCGGATTCGTTAACCACTGCGCCACGACGGGAACTCCCCTTTTTGAATTAGAGTTGTGTCCAGATATATACCCAGGAGTAGGATTGCTGGATCATACAGTAACTCTATTTTTAGTTTTTTAAGGAACCTCCATGCCGTTTTTCGTAGTGGCTGTGCCTGTTTACATTCCTGCCGACAGTGCGGGGGGGCGGGGGGGGTTCCCTGTCTTCACACCCTGAGGATGACGAGTCTTAAACTCAATGTAAGGAGGTAGGTCATTCGTCACCTGTTGTTAACAACAGTTAAAGGACCAAAAATCGCAGATCACTTTGTTTTTAAACCCCTTACAATTAACCAACTAATGTTGGTTCAATAATAGTGCGTCCAATTACGATAAAAGGCAAGATCAGTACTAGCGTTGAAAAGTTAGAAAATTAACTAGAAAAAGTTTGGAAAATTCATTGTGTCTCTTTGCTTTGGATAAAAGCTGCCTACTTCTCCAGTCATCAGTTTCTAAAGAACTCCTTGCAATCTCGGTTTGAAGTCTCCTGATAGGATAAATCTCCGGCAATGAGGAGAAAGTGGCTCATCTTTTCAGTCAGAAGCTGCGGGTCCAAGATGATGACCGTGGGCTTTTACCACTATGTCCTCTGTTAACAAGACCCGATAAGGACCTGCCCACCAATGTCCAAGGGCAGTTTTATTCTGATGTCTTGTATTGATTCACCTCCAGGTTTTAGATCAGGAAAGGTCTGTTTCAGTAGGTATTTTGCTTTGTTTTGTTTCTGTTTTTTAAGTGCCATGCCTGCAGCATATGGAAGTTCCCAGGCTGAAGTCGATTCAGAGCTGCAGCTGCCGATGTACACCACAGCCACAGCAACACCAGATCCAAGCAATGTCTGTGACCTATACCACAGCTCATGGAAACATTGATCCCTAACCCAGTGAGTGAGTCCGGGGATCGAACCTGCATCCTCATGGATACTAGTCGGGTTCTTAACCCACTGAGCCACAATAGGAACTCCTCAGCAGATATTTTGGAAATGCAACTGGAGCCTGCTAGTGATAACTCTGGAGGCGCCATAAATGTCTTATTTATTCACATTGGTCTGTAATGGATAGAATCTAGGCTTGGAAGCAGAATTTTTTTCTTTTTTTTTTTTTTAGGGCCACAGTCTCAGCATGTGGAAGTTCCCAGGCTAGGGATCAAATTGGAGCCACAGCTGCCAGCCTATACCTCAGCCACAGCAATGCGGGATCTGAGCCAAGTCTGCAACCTACACCACAGCTCATGGCAATGCTGGATCCTTAATTCAACCTGCGTCCTCCTGGTTCCTAGTCGGGTTCGTTAACCACTGAGCCATGAAGGGAACTCTGGAAGCAGACTTTTCAAATACAAGGGGTGATGGAGGTAAAGCATGGAGTTGGGGGTGGTTGTTGACTCTTGAGATGCTCTGTGGGCTCAGGGTTGGGGGCGATCTTACTGCCATCCAGGGAAACGGGAATACAGAAGGCCATGGAAGTTCCGTTTCTGACAGCTTTGCTAGTTTCAGTTTTAGAATACTATTAATTTTCTTGGGTTTTCATTAAGCTTGTGAAAGGTGGAAAATGGAATTATAGCCCCCCACTAAGGAAAACCCTATGCCTGCCCTGAGAATAAACAAACAACATGCACATATTCTTAGCTCATTGCTAGAGGAGTTTGTGCAAAACCCTCCTGGCAGGGTTCACAGGGGCCCCAAGGCTTTGGCTTCTGGCCCTTTCCTCCCGTTACAGTGGTGTCCACTTTGCCCACAGCTACAACATCCTAGCAGAGCACGCCTGAAGCCTTTTCTTTTCTTCCTGATAAAGCTTTCCCACATCCCTGCCTGCCTTTGAATCTTTATCAAACACAGCGATAGTTGCTTTCTTGCTATGGCAAACTCTCTAAAAAGAGCCTCTGTTTGGAGTTCCTATTATGACTCAGTGGGAACAAACCCGACTAGTATCCATGAGGATGTGGGTTCGATCTCTGGCCTCGCTCCATGGGTTCAGGATCTGGCATTGCTGTGAGTTGTGGCGTAAGCCCCAAAGGTGGCTCGGATCCGTTGTGGCTGTGGCTGTGGCTGTGGTGGAGGCCGGCAGCTATGGCTTCAATTCGACCCCTAGTCTGGGAACTTCCATATGCTGCAGGTGTGGCCCTAAAAAGCAAAATAAAATAAAATAATATATTAAAAATCACCTCAGTTTGTTTTCACTTGGAGAGTCTGTATTTATTTTTACAGTGGGAAATTATTTTCTAATTATAAACTCGGCTTTTGAATTATAACTGTCTACTTTTCAAGAAATAGTTTTTATGATAACTTTATTTAAAAAGTTAAATTATTCGGGAAATCAGAAAACCCAATGAAATCAATGACGAGTGCATACCAAAATAAATTTACTTTATATCAAGGCGAATAAGTACAAAGACTGTATGTGATGACAAGAATTATAAGATGAAAACAGGAGTTCCCGTCATGGCGCAGTGGTTAACAAATCCGACTAGGAACCATGAGGTTGTGGGTTCGGTCCCTGCCCTTGCTCAGTGGGTTAACGATCCGGCGTTGCCATGAGCTGTGGTGTAGGTTGCAGACGCAGCTTGGATCCCGAGTTGCTGTGGCTCTGGCGTAGGCCAGTGGCTACAGCTCCCATTGGACCCCTAGCCTGGGAACCTCCATATGCCGTGGGAGTGGCCCAAGAAATAGCAAAAAAAAAAAAACAAAGACAAAAAAGAAAACAAAACACCCCAATTAAAAACTCTTGCTATCATTTTTTTTTTTGCTTTTTTGCTTTTTTAGGGCAGCACCCGTGGCATATGGAGGTTCCCAGGCTAGCGGTTGAATCAGAGCTGCAGGTGCCAGCCTACACCACATCCACAGCAATGCAGGATTCAAGCTGCATCTTCGACCTACACCACAGCTCACGGCAACGCCGGATCCTTAACCCACTGAGCAAGGCCAGGGATAGAACTTGCTTCGTCATGGTTACTAGTCAGATTTGTTTCCGCTGTGCCACCATGGTAACTCCTGTTGCTATCATTATTAAAGAAGCATTTAATAAGGCAAATAAGTACGAAGACACCACTATATGTAATGACAAGAATTATAAGATGAAAGGAGAACATCACAATTAAAAGCTTTTCTTATTTTGGAGTTCCCATCGTGGCTCAGTGGTTAACGAATCCGACTAAGAATCATGAGGTGTCGGGGTTGATCCCTGGCCTCGCTCAGTGGGTTAAGGATCCGGCGTTGCCATGAGCTGTGGTGCAGGTTGCAGACAAGGCTCGGATCCCGAGTTGCTGTGGCTCTGGTGTAGGCCGGTAGCTACGGCTCTGATTCGATCTCTAACCTGGGAACCTCTATATGCTGCCGGTGCAGCCCTGGAAAAGGCAAAAAGACAAAAATAAATTTAAAAAAATAATAAAAATAAATTAAAAAATTTTTAAAAAAAGGTTTTCCTATTTTTACTTAAGAAGTATTTGTGTGTTCAAGGTTTTTTGTTTGTTTGGCCCTGCCCGAGGCATGTGAAAGTTCCTGGGTCAGGGATCAAACCTGCACCCCATCAGCAACCTGAGCCACTGCAGTGATGACACCAGATCTTCAACCCGCTTAGCCCACGGGGCCACAGAGAACACCCGCATGTTGAGGTTTTATTCATTGTAGCAGATTTTCAGTCTGGGAAAAACCTACGCAGCTGCTTCATTGTAGAACCCATCTCCCATATGCTTAATATCTTTCCACTTGAGTATAGATAGCTTAACGTTCACAACAAAATCACCCCAGCTCACAGCCATGCCAGATCCTTAACCCACTGAGTGAGGCCAGGGATCAAACCTGCGTCCTCATGGATACTAGTCAGATTCCTTTCCACTGAGCCACAACGATGGGAACTCCTGTAATAGTTTTAACATAATGATTCACTATTGCAACAATATGTGCTTTCAACTTGTTTTTTACAACTTAAAAGGAGGTTTAATTGCTACTAATGGCAATTAAAACACTTTACACTGTCTGAGATAGGAATACTTATATGAGATACTGTAATAAAAATTCTATTTTTCAAAAGACAGCTCTGAATATGTTTTAGTGACTGCTAAATTAGAACATTATACTCTAAACTAAAATGTAACATAATCACATATGTACTAATTCTTTGTTATATCTACAGCATGCTAGATCCTGTTCTAAGACCTGGAAATGCAGCAGTGAACCAAAGAGCTGAGGTACTTGCCTTCATGGATCTTACATTCTTTGAGGGAAGACAGATAATAAATATAAATACAAAGGCACATACAGTGTCAAGAGGTAATAAATGCTACCCAACCATAAAAAAGAATAAAATTTTGCCATTTGCAACAACATGGATGGACTTTGGAGGTATTATGCTTAGCGAAGTAGGTCGGAAAGAGAAAGTCAAGTACTGTATTTATCACTTATGGAATCTAAAAAATACAACTAGTGACTATAACAAAAAAGAAACAAGGAGTTCCCTGGTGGCCTATTGGTTAAGGACCTGATGTGGTCACTGTTGTCACTGCTGTGGTTCAGGTTCAGTATCTACCTGGGAACTTCAGTATGTTGTGGGAAAGAAAGAAATAAAGAAAGGAGGGAAGGAAGAAAGAAAGAGAGCAAGCAAGAAAGAAACAGGGTCACAAAGATAGCAAACAAATTAGCAGTCACCAGTAGGGAGAAAGAAGGTGAAACAGACAACATAAGGGTAGGAGATTAACAGAGCCAAACTGCTCTGCAAAATAAATAAGCTACAAGGATATAGTGTACAGTACAGGGACTACAGCCACTATTTTATAATAACTATGAAGGGAATATCATCTATAAAAATTTTGAATCACTGTGGTACACCTGAAAGTTAAATGATACAGTAAAACTATTATATCTCTATTTTTAAAAAGTAAAAATTTAGGAGCTCCTGCTGTGGCGCAACGGGATCTCTGAAGCCCTGGGATGCAGATTTGATCTGTGTTCTGGCACAGTGGGTTGAGGAGTGGGTGTTGCCACAGCTTCGGTGTAGGTTGCAGCTCACATCTGACCCCTGGCCCAGGAATTCCATGTGCCGCCGGGCAGCCAAAAAAGAAAAAAAAAAGGGTAATTTTTTAAAAGAGGTGATAAATGTTCTCAAGGAAAATTAATCAGCAAACGATACAGGAAGCGCAGAATGCGTTAGCTACTCTATATAATGTTATCAGAGAAGACCTCTTTGACAAGCTGGTTCATTAGGTAAAAAAGAGCTAGAAAGGATTAAAAAGAGCTCCCATTCCTTTGCTCTCTTCCCTCCTGTATTTGTGTTGCAGAATATGCATTAAACTAAGTTATCCTATTCAGTATAATTTGTAAAATCATTGTAGTTCTTTTTCTCTGAAAATTGTCAGCCTACTGTTCTCATCAAATGTTATCAAATTTCCATTGTGAGTTTACGTATCCCTTATTTTACGCCATTTATTAAATTCTAAAATGCACAGATTTTTGCTTTTTTGCATTATTTCTGCAATTATGATGAAAACAATGCAGTTTTTAAGTAAACTTAGGTGGGATCCAGCAGTGAAGAGAACATTTTCCTAGCCCTTTGGTGCTTTCATTCTCATGGAGCAAGAGACAATGAAACACAGGTATACCTAGGAACCTAACTACAAAAGCAGTTGGTGATAAGTGCCCTGGAGAAAAATAAAGCAGAGCAGGAGTTCCCACGGCGGCACAATGGGATGGGTGGCATCTCTGTAGCACCAGGATGCAGGTTCAGTCCCCAGCACAGTGGGTTAAGGCCTCGGCATCATCCATTGCCGCAGCTGCAGTGCAGTCATGTGCCACAGGGTGGCCAAAAAAGAAAAATAGTAGTAATAATAATAATAATAAAGCAAAGCAAAGATGTTGCTAATTTAGATGAATTGATCAGGTCTCTAAGATTAGCAGGGAATTCAATTAGGTTTAAGGGAATTTGATTAGATCCACCACCCTGCTGCACTTGTGTCACCTTTGTATCAGTCATTGCGTGTTAGGGAGTCAGGTTTAGTGGAACACATCTGCATTATAGCTTTTGTAAGAAATGCCACCGAAGTTTCCCAGTCTTCAGTCTGAACCAAGTAATGTTACTCACTTTTGTATGTGAATTTACTCCCTCACTCTGGGTGGTCAGTAAATTTTGCAAGACAAAGATTTTACTCATCTACACCCACAGTTCAAACTTCCTATACTATTCAGTGAATTTTTTTTTATCTCAAATGTAAATACATTCACCAGTAAAATCAAAAACATAGCTTCTCATTCATTCTCTCTTTGAAATCATAAGAAAAGAAAATAGGAATAAAAATACAAGTTGAGCTCCTCTCAAGGAAAGATATAGACCAGGATGACAAGGAGCTCAATGTCTTTGAAAAGACAAAAGCTCAGGAGTTCCTGTCGCAGAGCAGTGGAAACAAATCCGACTAGGAAACTTGAGGTTGCAGGTGTGATCCCTCGCCTCACTCAGTGGGTTAAGGATCCAGCGGTGTTGCCATGAGCTATGGTGTAGGTCACAGACACGGCTCGGATCTGATATTGCTGTGGCTGTGGCGTAGGCCAGCAGCAATAGCTCCGATTCAACCCCTAGCCTAGGAACCTCCATTTGCCATGGGTGCAACCCTAAAAAGACAAAAGACCAAAAAAAAAAAAAAAAAAAAGTTCTAGCAAAATCAATATGGCAAGAAAAGGAAATATATTTGGATTGGAAAGGAAAAAATAAGAAAACCCTCCCAATTTACATGTGATGTGATTTACTATGTAGAAATTCCCAAGGAACCTACCAAAAAAAAAAAAAAGAAAGAAAGAAAAGACAAAAGCTCAGAATGCAAAAGTTAGGAAACATCTATCAGAAAATGCTGTTTGTTCAACACCAGATGGCACTTAGTTATTAATTTGCCTGGTGCAAGGCTCATAGAAGACTAGAGACCTTTTTTTTTTTTAAATCGAGGTATAGTTGATTTACAATATTAAGTTTCGTGTGTACAACTTACTGATACACGATTTTTTAAAGTTATACTCTATTTATGGTTATCATAAATATTGGTTATATTCCCTGAGCTGTACAGCATATTCTTGTAGCTCATTTTTCTCCTTTGCTTTTTAGGGCCGCACATGCAGCAGGTGGAAGTTCCCAGGCTAGAGGTTGAATGGGAGCTGCAGCTGCTGGCCGACACCACAGCCACCTCAACAAGGGATCTGAGCCATGTCTGTGACTTACCCCCCAGCTCAGGCAATGCTGGATCCTTAACCTGCTGAGCAAGGCATAAATACTAGCCGTAGGGTTCTTAACCTGCTGAGCCACAACGGGAGCTCCTTGTTTGAAGTGCCTTCACTTGAGATCCCTTTTTAAAATATCTTTCCAGGAGTTCCTTTCGTGGCACAGCGGAAATTAATCTGACTAGTATCCATGAGGATGCAGGTTTGATCCCTGGCCTCCCTCAGTGGGTCAGGGATTCAGCATTGCTGTAGCTCTGATTCGACCCCTAGCCTGGGAACTTCCACGTGCCCCAGGTGTGGCCCTAAAAAGACAAAAAAAAAAAAAAAAAAAAAAAAACCCAAAAAACAAAAAACCTGTCCAGTGATTTATGTGCTTAACATGGGCCATCAATACTATATTAAAATTAAATCGTGGCATGATTATTTTACCTCTCAATACACAATTTGAAACAATAAGGTAAAATTCTACCTCAAAACAAAAATGACACAGTAAATTCCTAAACAGCTATCTTTCAATTTCAAAACTCCACAAACCCCCACAACACTGTTGATAACATATCTTATTTTTATTTTTTTACATCTTATTTTTAAAGTTAATTTTGGATTTACGAGAAATGACTTTACACTTTTTGGGGTCTTCGTTTTTGCAACTACCCTTTTATCCTTTTATGAAGTAATGAAAAACGTGGCCCACTTGAAAGCAGGGAAAAAAACTATCAGAAACAGAAATGCTCATTTTGTAACTTGGTAACATGAATCTTCAGTTTAGCTAATTGAGCATGAAGACTCAAAAAAGGCCTGGATTGTTCCAATAATTGTTTAGAATTTTAGACACCATCTGACCTTTGACCTTAACAAATAGATTTCAATGTCCTGGTCCTCAGTAAATAAAAATAAAGGCTGACCCACCTCTTTTTGTAAAGCAACGCACAAAGGGCTATTATTACCACGACTAAGGACACGATGATGTCATTAGCAGCACTCAAGCCATCAGACCCCTCTGGGCTATATTTAGTTTTATTTGCCTAATTTCATTTTGAATACACTATCTTTGTTTTCTTTGGAATGAACGTTCTACAACGGATCACTTTTTTTTCTAAAATCCAATCATCCCACAACTTCTGTGAGATCTTTTGTAATGACATATTTAGGTTGTTATTTCTCCAACACAAAGACCTGCCCGACAGGAAGTTGTAATTATGCTACCGTGCTATGTAAATATCCCAGGCACTTCGATTCGGCGTCAGACAGATTATCTTTCTCCTCCGTTTCGTCAGAAGGTTGACCACCATCCCCAGCACTGACGACACGTGCCCGCGATCCTTTAGGAGCGTCCCTAACCCTAAAGGAACAGGTGCAGGGCTTGGATGAACCCTGCAGACAGGCAGCCGAGGCACCTGCGGGCCTCCGACTGCCCTTCCCCAGTGGGTGGGCCTCGCCGGGATCCCGCCCTCCGGTCGCGTGGGAGGCGGGGAGGGGTAGGACCGGTCGGTGCGGTTGAGACGGGCAGCGCGGGCAGCCCGGGGAGGCGTGGCCGGCGGCGGGGGCGTGGCTGGTCTGCGGACGGAGGCGGGGCCGGCGGCGGGGGCGGGGCCAACGGCGGGGGCGGGGCCAACGGGCGGAGGCGGGCTCTCCCGAGGGGCAGTCGTCGGCGCGTCGGCTTGCGGCGGACCAGCGCTGCTACCATGTACTGGCTCCGCGCTGCTTTGGCGGGGACACGGCTGGTCCGGAGGGTGAGCGGCTCGACGGGGCGGTTTGGCGGGGCACCGGGAGCTTCGGCCTCTGGGTAAGGGGAGCTGCGAGCGGGAGGCATCGCGGGGGTCTGGACCTAGCGGTGGGCGGGGGCGCCTCTTTGCGGCGCCGAGTGTGGGCCCTGAGTTCAGCGAGGCCCCTTCGAGTGCGGAAGGCCCGGGACGGGTGGGGAGGGAAGGGTGCCCTAAGCGCTCAAGTGGACTTAAGGATCAGGTGACTCTCAGGTTGAAAATTCTGAATCCTGTGCGCTTGGACCTCCTCTCCCCTTTGGTTGCCAGATAAAATACAAGATGCCCTGATTAATGGGAATTTCAAATAAACAGCTAATGATGGTGCGGTCTACGAATATCCCCAGGATTGCAAGGGACGTGCTTAGGCTAAACAGGTATTCGCTGTTTATCTGAAATTCTAATTTATCCGACCGATATGCACGTTCATTTGCCAAATCTGGCAACCCTGCGGCAGGAAGTGAAAGTGACGCTTTCTACTAAATGGTCTAGTCTTTGAGGATATGACGGTGACTTATTCCTGCCGGTGTCCCTCCAGCTAGAGCAAGGACCGTGCTTCCCCTGCGCTTCTCCACCAGGAATGCCTGCGGCTCGCAGGCCTGCGGTGTGAGACCTCCTGCCTAGGCGGATGCTCTACCTGCCGCACTCGCGCGCGGCGGGTCGAGGCTGTCCTGCCAGCTCACGTATCCGAGCAGCCATCCCTCTTTCTGGAAGTTTCTTCCTACCTACTTGATCTGGTAACTCCTACTCGTTTTGCAAGACTGCCGAAACTCGGTTAATTTTCGGCACCACTAGAGACCTTTTCCAGAGGGTGCGCATCACACAGTGTAACTGTTTGACTGACAGGTCCTTGAGGCTCCTTTGCGGTTTTCCAGTGATACGTCTCGGGGGGTATTTAGCCCTTTGCCTGCTTGGCACAGAGTAGGTGCTCCATAAATGTGGCATGGCTAGTGGCTACTCCATCAGTGTAGAAGCGAAACGTTTATTGTACACTTCTCAGTTGATGTCTCTTTCCTTAACAGGTGGCAGCTTTTACCAAGCTCCACTAGAATTGGAGAAAAGTGCCTTCCAGAAACTTTCTCTTTTATTTAGTTTCGAAGAGGGTGGTATTTCAGAATGCACCTCCCACCTCCTCTCAGAACCCAAGAAAACATTCTCTCATGAAAATTCTGCTGAAACTCAATCTTCCATAGTAGATCCAAATAGTAGATGGTTTGGGGATGATTATTAAATGCTGGAATTGAGATGAAAAGGACGTGTTTTCTTAGTTGGTAAAACAAATAGGTTGTTTTCCACCAAAGCTCCTGCTTAGGTCCAGGGCAGCACCCCTTGACCTCCTCTGTCTGCTCTGGTTTAGTTCTAGGAAGCCTGCCTGCATTTTTCCTTCTTTCCTTTTTTCTCTCAATGAATTTTATTGCATTTATAGTTGTACAGCCATGGACACAATCTTTCAAGTCCCTCTAGAATGATGGATGGTAGCGTCCAGCCTGCGTCTGTTTTTCTTAAAGCTGCACCTTCCACTCTCCTCCTGAGTTGGCTGAGGTCTCCGTAGCGCACTGCATTTTTCCAGCTTTTCCGAGATAAGCACACAGGCCCTTTTTGCTCTGAAGGTTTTCTTGCTGATCTGTGGGGAAGCATGGACTAATAGGCTGGAAATATTGGGGTGATAGGATGTTCCAACGGAGTAGTTTCTGTCTCTAACTCTGTTACTGCTGAGGGTTTTGGTCGTTACGGCTTCCTCATTGCTGAGAGTGCAGGCATGGCTCTGTGTCCAAGGGTAACATGTAAAAAGCTACTTAAAGTGGATTCTTACAATGCCACTAAAAAAGTGTCAATTGATACCTTTGAGAAAAATGAAACTAAACATAAAGAGTAGCTTATTTTTATATTTAACGCCATATCAATTCTAAGAGCATTCACAATGAATGAAGTGCTGACTTGGAGGGAGAAACTTTCCTGTTAAAACTTGAGCTTTGGGAGTTCCTGTCGTGGATCAGAGGAAACGAATCTCTCGTATCCTTGAGGACTCAGGTTCAATCCCTGGCCTCACTCAGTGGGTTAAGGATCCAGCCCGCTGTCACTGTGGCGTTGCAGCTGGTGTTGCTGTGGCTGTGCATAGGCCAGCAGCTGTAGCTCTGATTCAGCCCCTAGCCTGGGAACCTCCATATGCCGCAGGTAGGGCCCTAGAAAGACAAACAAACAAAACAAAACAAATTTGAGCTTTGCGGCATAATCATGAAGAACATCATTTTAAATATTTGAAGCCTCAATTCTTTTTTGGTTGTGACATGCAGTGGTTCGATATGCAATCTCAGTTCCCAGACCAAGGATTGAACCTCCAGCCTCAGCAGTGAAAGCGCAAATCCTAACCGCTAGACCACCAGGGAACTCCCTGCAGCCTCAGTTCTTTATCTTACTCTCTTAGTCCTTAGATATTTGAATAATTCTTTTCTGAAGCCCCGATTACCTCATATCCTTTTGCACGATTTGTGAATTCGCTCTGCAATTATTTAGCATCCTGGTGTTTGCTGTTGTTTCACAATCAGCAGGGCTTGACTGATCAAGAACTGTAGTAGCCGAGGAAAAGCTCTGGGGAGTTGCTGATATTAAACTGGTCCATTTTAATTCATATATTCCTGTTGCAGTGACTGCATCCCTTTTCAAGGATCCGGATAATAAATACTGAGATAATAAGTGTTCCTATAGTCAGAAAATAAAAGGAATACTGTCAAACATTTACTGTGGTTAAGGCACTGATCTTCGTGCTGTGTATCAATTCATTTAATCTTCCCAACCCCCCTGAGGACGGGGCGACTATGGTTCCCATTTTACAGATGGGGAAATGAGAGCTATGGACCCTTGTGGCTGAGATAATCTTAGTTTCCTTAAAAACCTTTGAATATTTGTAGGTTCTCTGTTTCACAGAGTGTTCATAGAGTTTTGGCATGTCTTAAGAAGAAAAATGGAACTATATATATATTTTTTCTTCTTCTCCTTCTTCTTTTTTTTTTTTCCAGCAACACCCACAGCATATGGATGTTCCCTATAAGAATCGAATCCAAGCCACAGCTGCAACCTGCGGCACAGGCGGAGCAATGCTGGATCCTTAACTGTGCCACGGTGGGAACTCTGGAAACTGTATGTTTAAATTCATGGTCAGGTCTTAGGGCCAGTCATCACGACAGTCCATTTGAAATGTGGCTTTCAAATAGAAGTGAGAGTGTACCAGGCTTTAAACACAGTGAATGTGGTTTATCAAATAATTAAGGTTATTGGGAGCCTAGATCGAGGAGCCCGCAGGCCCTTTGGATGGTGGTAAAGGAATACTTGGTAAACTAATATTTTGTACTGATAGTAGCTTTTTTCTCTTTTAAAAGTTTTGATATACATTTTGCATATCAAAGGTTTTCTTCAGTTTGATCTCATCTGATATATTATCTCTAATGTTTAATAAACCGCACTGCCTTTGTTAAAATTCCTTTTAGGATGGGGAACCACACGTCATCTTCTTTGGGGAACACAGCAGCTGCTCCCGTGAATCAGATCCAAGTGAGTGAGGGGGACGCGTGAGAAAACCTTTCCTCTGTGGAAAAAGAATCATCCTATGTGTTTATTTTTCATCTGTAAAATTTTTATTATAGTTGATGTCCAGTGTTCTGTCCATTTCTACTCTACAGCAAAGTGACCCAGTTATACATATATACACATTCTTTTTCTCATGTTACCATCCATCGTGCTCCATCACAAGTGATTGGATAGAGTTCCCTGTGCTGTACAGAAGGACCTCATTGCTGAATTGTCTTACATGCTTAATATGCTCATTCCTATCCTAACCTGACATAGTCCAGCAAATGGGTTACTCATACATTGTAAGGAGTTCCTATCGTGGCTTAGTGGTTAAAGAACCCACCTAGGATCCATGAGGACTCGGCTTCAATCCCTGGCCTTGCTTAGTGGGTTAAGGATCCGGCGTTGCCGTGAGCTGTGGTGTAGGTTGCAGACTCGGCTCGGATCCCGCGTTGCTGTGGCTGTGGCGTAGGCTGGTGGCTATAGCTCCGATTCGACCCCTAGCCTGGGAACCTCCATATGCCACAGGTGTGGCTCTAAAAAGCAAAAAAAAAAAAAAAAAAAAAAAAAAATATATATATATATATATATGTTTTTAAATCTGCTATCAAAATAATGCATGTGACAGAGAAGTTGTCATTCATTCTGTTAAAATTTATGAGATTTCTTCTTTTTTTTTTCTCCTTTTTTGGCCACCCCATGGCATATGGAATTCCTGGGCCAGGAATAAGATGCCAGCTCCAGTTGTGACCTACGATGCAGCTGCCAGATTGGGAATCAAACCTGCGTCCAGAGCTGCAGAGACGCCGCCTCTCCCATTGCGCCACAGTGGGAACTCCTATGAGATTTATTCTTCATAGACTTTTCGCTCCTCCTAAGTTGGGTCTGTGACGTTGGTGGCTCTTTGCACCACACCCAGCCCAGGTCTACTGTTGGTGCTGGTGCCGGTGCCAGTCAGACTGCCCGCAGCCAGGGAGCCTCTTTGGTTCTGGTGGGGAAGCTGTCTCCCTAACCCAGAAGCTAGTGTGCAGCAGTTGCTCTGCGCCACTGCCTCGGGGAGACTGTGCCCTCCTGTGCCCTCTGGTTTTCCCCTTGCTCTCACTGCAAAGCCCAGTTGGTTCTCCTCAGAAATTCCTCTTGCGTGGGTGTTTTCTTCCTTTGCAGCCTACAGGACTCACTCCTCAAATCTGTCTCTCTGTTCCTCGCCACCAAACGCCACCACATCCGTAACATTACTGCCTTGGACTTACTTGGCTCTGAAACTGTTTACTCCCAGCCACCGAATGTAACAGCAATGCAGGAGACCTCTAGTGAGGGAATTGCTTTCTTTCTTTTTTTTTTTTTTTGGCTTTTTAGGGCCACACCTACAGCATTTGGAAGTTCCTGGGCTGGGGTCGAATAGGAGCTGCAGCTGCTGGCCTACACCACAGCCACAGCAACACAGGATCTGAGCTGCATCTGTGACCTACACCACAGCTCAGGGCAACGCTGGATCCTTAACCCATGGAACGAGGCCAGGGATGGAGCTCGAATCCTCATGGATACTATTCAGGTTCATTTCCGCTGCACCACAACAGGAACTCCACTTCAGTCTTTTTTTATATTTTATTTTATTTTATTTTATTTTTTGTCTTTTCTAGGGCCGCACCTGCGGTACATGGAGGTTCCCAGGCTAGGGGTCGAATCGGAGCTGTAGCCACCCGCCTACACCACAGCCACAGCAACGTGGGATCTGAGCCTCGTCTGCGACCCACACCACAGCTCACGGAAACGCCAGATCCTTAACCCACTGAGCAAGCCCAGGGATCGAACCCCCAACCTCGTGGTTCCTAGTTGGAATCGTTAACCACTGCGCCACGACGGGAACTCCCACTTCAGTCTTTTTTTAAAACAAAGAATAATTAAGGTGGTAAAAAAATTAATAAGTTAAGAAAGAACGTTAAGGCAGGTAAGGCGTTAACTCCTAATACCGACTGAGTATTTGAGAAGCAGCAGGACAGAGGTTAAGTGGCTGGGCTATAGAATCAGCCTTTCCTGAGTTCAAATCCCAGCTCACCTGCTTACCAGCTAAGGACCACAAGTAAGCTTTTTACCCTCCTCCATGCCTCCCTCTGCTCATCCGTGAAGTGGAGGTGCCCAAAGGACCTAGTTCAGGTTGTAGTCACGTTTGAATGAGCCAGTAGGGTGTTGGGAATTGTGTCCGCACATGGGAATGTTTGCTGCATAGGGAGTGGCTATGCCTACTGGTGTGGTTACTCCCTGCCAACACTTGCCACCGGTTAGATCCTCTTTTCCTAAGAAGGTTCCTTGGGAATGAATACTATTGCCCTCAATCTCTGGATGCGAAAAGCGATGATGGAGGCGAGGTCCGAGGCCTCAGTGGTGAGACTCCAAAATCCTTACCCTTCCTCCTGTATCATGATTTCTTTCCAAAAGGTAATGTCTAGAATCTAAAGGGATTTCTTTGTTTGTGTGTTTGTCTGTTTTGGTTTGTTTTACTGCAGGAAACAATTTCTAATAACTGTGTGGTGATTTTCTCCAAAACATCTTGTTCTTACTGTACCATGGCAAAAAAGCTTTTCCATGACATGAATGTTAGCTATAAGGTGGTGGAGCTGGACCTGCTTGAATACGGAAGCCAGTTTCAAGACGCTCTTTGCACAATGACAGGTGACAGGACTGTGAGTATCCCAGTGTAGCGCCTGTCCCTGAAGGAGGCAGTGAGCTGGGCGCCCTGGCGAGGGGGGCACCCTGGCGAGCAGCACGTGAGCCAGCCATTCTCTGAGTATCTTACATGGATGAAGAAATGGCGAGAGTTCCCTGGTGGCTCAGCAGGCTAAAGATCCACTATTTTCACTGCTGTGGCACAGGTGTGATCTCTAGCCTGGGAACTTCCACATGCCGAGGGCAGGGTGAAAAAAAGAAAAAAGAAATGGCAGATCCAGGGACCATAATCATAGAGTAGGAAACAGCAGAGTTCATTCATTTTATTTATATATTTTTTGCTTTTTGGGGCCGCACTGGTGGCACATGGAAGTTCCCAGGCTTAGGGGTCCAAGCAGAGCTACAGCTGCCAGCCTACACCACAGCTACAGCAACTGGAATCCGAGCCTTGTCTGCCACCTACACCTCAGCTCACGGCAACACTGGGTCCTTAACCCACTGAGCAAGGCTGGGGATGGAATCCCCTCATCCTCGTGGATGCTAGTCGGGTTCGTTACCGCTGAGCCACAACAGGAACTCCCTCCCTTCTTGTTTATATGGGCCCGGGTGGAATTTACAGTGTACTCTTTCCCTTTAGTAAACAACTATAAGAAAGAACCCCCTGGCCATTATTCATAATTGGAGATCGCCTTATTTTACCTTTTCTATGCCATAGTGATGAGGAAAGGGTTGAGAGTCAGATTGTCCTGGATTTAAATCCCACCTGTCATTTACTATCATTGTGACCTTGGGGGAGTTCCTGTGACTCTTTTGGTCCCAAAGTAAGGCTGAAGAGGAGTTCCCTGGTAACTCAGTGGGTTAACGATCTAGTGTTGTTGTTGGTGTGGCTCAGGTTGCTGCTGTGGCACGGGTTTGATCCCAGGTCTGGAAATTCCACATTCCAACAGCACAGCCGAAACCAAAGCCAAAACCAAATAAAGCTAAAAATAGTACCTCCCTTAAGGGTTGTAAAGTTTAAACAGGTACAAACAGTGTGAGCATCTGTTACTCTCATGTAAATGGCCTTATACATCTGAAACTAGGGTGACATCTAATCTTTTGTTTATCCAACAGGTGCCAAGAATATTTGTCAATGGAACTTTTATTGGAGGCGCAATGGACACTCATAGGCTTCACCAAGAAGGGAAACTGCTTCCACTAGTTCACCAGTGTTACTTAAAAAAAAGTAAGAGGAAAGAATTTTAGTGATAGAGGCGCTTACAACTTTGCTAGTAAAATGTTGGCTGTAGGTTTTAAGTGACAATGTCTGATAATGCCTTTTACATATTTGGTAGTGTTTTAAAAATAGGAATTATCTTGTTGAAAAAGTCATAAAAATAATGAGCAATAAATCACGGTGGAAACCTTCTCTTCTTATTTGCCAGTTCTTGAGCAAAAGGGATGACATTTGAAACTGAAGGAGTGGAGATGCCTCGAAAGATTATGAAAGAATGTCTTATTAGGAATTTATGAGTGCATTTTACAACCAAGAGCTAGAAAGCAAGCATTTGGGATTCTGTGTTGTGTCTAGTGTTCAGAAGGAATTAAGTCCTTTCCATTACTGCTTTCCGTGGTGAGTGCTGGAAGTATATTGGATTTGGGGGATGGAATGAAATTTACTCTGGAAAACCAAATTATTCATCTGATGACTAGTAGTTCTAGATGACAAACTGCCCCTCTGGGCAGAAATTAAAAGGAGGAAGATTCCAGCATTGTATGAGGATGAAGTTCCGAAACAATTTAGAAATAAGTGAGTTAGCGTGCGAGATGAATAGTTGTGCTTTCCAGAATGTGATGGAAGCTGTTGGAAATGTTCCATTAAGGGATCAGGTATTGGAAGTGTTATAGGCTTCTACTCCACTTGAAGGAGCTGAAACCCCAAAGCCTCTGGCCAGGTCTCACTGTAATGCCCCTTCCTGGGCTGCTTGCTTCCTGCTGGAGAAGGAATGTCACCCATTCCTCACCTGGTCACCATATGACCTGTTTCCCATGCAGATAAGGTCTCCTGCCCAAGACCAATCAGAAGACCAAACGGGGTCCCTGGTCCACATTGTGGGGTATAAAGGCTATTGCACTGTGAGTCGGGCCCTCGTTTTAGCCAGGAAGCACATGAGTCCTATATTCCTCTCTGAAAATGTACTTTGCTTTAATACATTTGTAAAACGTCCACCATTGCAATGCTTTGTTATGGTGAGACGGGGACCGGGAGACTGACAGTCACGGAAGGAGATGAGACTGAATGTCCCTGAAGTGCCTTCTGAGGGAGTTGTGCTTCACTTTTGTGACTGGGAAGACGAGTCAGACTGATTTTATTTCAGAGACCTAGCACATAGGATTTCTCTTACAGGAAGTCTCACTGTAGAATAGTGGATAGTACTTTGGATACTCGATTAACCAAGTCAGTATTTCTCATTTCCTTCCATCTAGGATTTTTTAAGTGCCTGAGGAGTGGTTTGTTGTTTTTTCTTGGCTTTGAGGGCCCCAGGGACAGTCTGTGAACGTTCCCAGGCCTGGGGTCAAATTGGAGCTACAGCCACCGCCTACGCCAACGCCATAGCCACCAGGAGCTGAGCTGCGTCTGCGACCCACGCCACGGCTCAGGGAATGCTGGGTCCGTAACCAACTGAGCAAGGCCAGGAATCAAACATCCCCATGGATGCTTGTCGGGTTCTTATTGCTGAGCCACAACGGGAACTCCCCCAAGGAGCGTTTTTCTAGCTCATCCCACAGGGTCACTAGGGGCAGATCTACCAGATGCTGGGAAGAGAAAACTCTTCCTCAAAAGTGGATGGGAAACAAATTTTAAGAGAAGTGTGGTGTGTGTTCGCGTTGTGGCGCAGCAGAAACGAATCCGACTGGGAACCATGAGGTTTCGGGTTCAATCCCAGGCATCACTCAGTGCATTAAAGGTCTGGTGTCCCCATGAGCCGTGGTGTGGTTCAGACTCCGAGTTGCTGTGCCTGCGGCGTAGGCTGGCAGCTGTAGCTCCGATTGGACCTCTAGCCTGGGAACCTCCATATGCCACGGGGGCGGCTACAAAAAGACAAAAGACAAAAAAAAAAAAAAAAAAAATGTTGAGTTTCACTTTCTGGTTAAGATGTGCCAAAGGGGAGTTCCTCTTGTGGCTCAGTGGGTTAGGCACCCAGCGTAGTGTCCCTGAGCATGTGAGTTTGAACCCTGGCCTTGCTCCGTGGGCTAAGGATCTGGCATTGCTGTGAGCAGCGGTGTAGGTGGCTCAGATGCTGTGCTGCTGTGGCTGTGATGTAGGCCTGCAGCTGCAGCTCCGATTTGACCCCTTTGCCTGGTGTTGACTTAAAATGCACCACATGACAGCTGAGAGTTTAAGTTTTATTTGGGGTGAAATTAGGACTGAAGCTTGGAAGACAGTATTTCAGGTAGCCCCGAGAAATCCGCTCTGCGGAGGCGAGGGGGGAGCTGGGATACAGAGGATCGAGGTGAGGGGAGACGCCCGCGGCCACTCACGCATTTTACAAACATTTGCTGCTGGTCTCACGAAGGTTACTCCTGGTCGTGAGGAGCGGACCTCGCCATGAAGGGTTCGAGTTGTTTTTCTAGATATGAGGAGATGCAAGAATTGGGCTCATAAAATCTCCTAAAAATATCTAGCTATCTGAAGGCCTGTTCCTCCAGTCTGCCCAGAGCGCAGAGGGCCTCACTCCCAGTCTCCTCCCTGGAGCTCCACCCAGGAGATGCTGCGGGCTGCCGCTGCAGTGGTTTGTGGTTTAATTGACAGACCACTGTAAACCAGCTATGATGGAAAAAAATAAACGTCATTATATAAAAAAATAAAAATCCACGCAGGGGCTGGTGGCAGTTGATGGCAAGTTCCACACTCCAGTTCACACAGGGACCTTCCATGTGCCACAGGCATGGCAAAAAAAAAAAAAAAAAAAAAAAAAAAAAAGATGCACCAAGGAAGCTGGGCTGGTTCTGCAGAAGACAGCAGGTGGCTTTTATTATTATTATTACTATTACTATTTGCCATTTGCCATCACTGATGCTTCCTACATGGTTTGCCCCTGTCGCTAGACCTTGATAAAGGGAGGATTTGGACTGTTTGATTCTCCTGGGATAAGTTGTAACGCTGGCATGGAACAGTGGAATCACTTCCCTTCGTGCTTTATCTTGCGTCATGGCATGAGGAACTCTTGTTTGCTAGCTCTCTGGTAAATTCTTTGGTAGAGCAGAGGGAATCTGTCACCTGTGTCAGGTGAGTTATAGTCTTCATGCCCTTCCTAGCACGCAGCTCAAACCGCTGGAGTATCTAATGCTGTTGAAGTGTCTCTTGTTAGGTTAATGAGGTGACTTTTAGGAAGCCCCTAGGTTGGACGCTGGTGGCCATGAGAACCAGCCTTGGAGATTTTAGCCCTACCCCCAGCCTCTGGGGAGAGAAGGGCTGGCGATTGAGTTCGGTCGTCAGTGGCTAGTACTCGCTCATGCCTCTATAAAACCCTCAAGGACTGGAACTGTCAAGCGTCTGGGTTGGTGAAGGCGTGGAGGTCGGGGAGAACAACGTGCCTGGGGGCGGGAGGCATCTCTGCCCTTCCCCCACCCCGTGCCCTCCAGGGGGTTTACAGCTGGCTGTTCCCAAGTGGTACTCTTTTATAATAAACCAGTCCTCTAGAACGTAAAATGTGTCTCTGAGTTTTGTGAGCTGCTCTAGCAAATTAAACCCAAGCAGGGGGTGGCCGGAATCCCGTCTGTATCTGGTCAGTCAGAAGCACTGGTGACGTGGACTTGGCATCCAGGCTGGCATCTGGAGTGAGGGCTGGAGTGTCCGTCTCGTGGAGCCGGGCAGCTGCCCTGCTGACATGCAGTCCTGGATGACCAAGAGCTTTGGTTTTAGCGGGTTATGCGGGGGCTGGCTACGAAGTCGAGGGCTGATTATGGAGTTCCGGCTGTGGCTCAGTGGGTTAACACTCCAGTGTCGCCTAGGTTTTTGTTAAGTTTTCTTCATCTGTGAGCACAGGAGTTGAACAGCACAGGAGTTGGGGCTCGGACACCCTACTTTGAAAATCTCTGTAATTTACAGTCAGCCCTCTCTTTCCCAAGCTCCGCATCCCTCCCCAGATCCAACCCACCTCAGGCTGCGTAGTACTGTGAAACTTCCTAGTGAAGAACCCACGTGTAGGTGGGCCGCACAGCTCAGACCCAGGTCGTTCAAGGTCCGTGGTAGACGGCAGTCTTCCTTTCTGCATCTCCGTAAGATGCCTGTCATCCTTCGGTGGAGAACCATACCGTCAACACGTGTGCAAAGTTTTGGTGGGTATATTCTGACCTAACTTGTTCTCTTCTTTATAACCTACAGCCCAGACCTTAGAATGTCCTTCTTTTGGCTGTGCCCACGGCTTATGAAGTTCCGGGGCCAGGGATCAAACCCCTGTCACAGCAGCGACCCAAGCCACAGCAGTGACGATGGTCAATCCTTAACCTGCTGAGTCACCAGGGAACTGCAGAACTTTCCATTTGAAAGTTTTATGGGAATTCAGAGACATTTCTGCAAATTGGCACTTAAAATACTTTTATTTGCACAATTGACTGTTACTATTAACTTTTGCCAAAGGCAACTTCGAAGAGGTTTTTTTTTTTCCCACTAGAGAATCCTATTTTACAACTCAAATTTTTAATAGTGTGTATTTATACTAAATCTAGCTGTTTTGATCCTACAATTAAAAACCCATTGGGATGGAGTTCCTGTCGTGGTGCAGCAGAAATGAATCTGACGAGGAACCATGAGGTTTCGGGTTTGATCCCTGGCCTCAATCAGTGGGTTAAGGATTCAGCGTTGCTGTGAGCTGTGGTGTAGGTCGCAGACACAGCTCAGATCTGGCGTTGCTGTGGCTGTGGCGTAGGCCGGCGGCTACAGCTCAGATTGGACCCCTAGCCTGGGAACCTCCATATGCCGCCACTGGTGTGGCCCTGAAAAAGACAATAATAATAATAATAAAATTTAAAAATTAAAAAAAAAATCCATTAGGCGATTTCCTGTCATGGCACAGTGGAAACAAATACAACTAGGAACCATGAGGTTACAGGTTCGATCCCTGGCCTTGCTCAGTGGGTTAAGGATCCAGCGTTGCTGTGAGCTGTGGTGTAGGTCACAGACGCAGCTCAGATCTGGTGTTGCTGTGGCTGTGGCATGGGCCCGCAGCTGTAGCTCCAATTAGACCCCTAGCCTGGGAACCTCCATATGCCGCAGGTGCAGCCCTAAAAACCAAAAAAAAAAAAAAAAAAAATTGGACAGGAACGCCCAACCATGTATTTTATCTTTACTGTATATATATACCTTGACTGGTGAGCCTTGTCATTTGTGGAATTTTTTGTTTCCTGTTGCTGTCTTTTCTTTTCTGCCTAGAGAAGTTCCTTTAGTATTTGTTGTAAGGCTGGTTTAGTAGTGCTGAATTCTCTCAACTTTTGCTTATCTGTGAAGGTTTTGATTTCTCCTTCAAATCTGAATGAGAGCCTTGCTGGGTGATCTTGGTTGGAGGTTTTTTCATCACGTTAAGTATATCATGCCACTCCCTTCTGGCCTGCAGAGTTTCTGCTGAAAAATCTGCCGATAACCTTATGGGGGTTCCTTTGTATGTTACTTGTTTCTTTTCCCTAGCTGCTTTCAATATTTTCTCTTTGTCTTTAATTTTGGTCAGTTTGATTAATATGTGTCTCGGTGTATTCCTCCTTGGGTTTATTTTATATGGTACTCGTTGTGCTTCCTGGATTTGAGTGAGTGGTTCCTTCCCCATGTGAGGGAAATTTTTGGCTATTATCTCTTGGAATATTTTTTCTGTCCCCTTCTCTCTCTCTTCTTTTGGCACCCCTATAATATGGATGTATGTACGTTTAACATTGTCCCAGAGTTCCCTGAGCCTCTCTTCATTTTTTTTCAATCTTTTTTCTCTTTTCTGTTCTGCATCCCTAATTTCTTCTAATCTGTCCTCCACCTTGCTTATTCATTCTTCTGCCTCCTGTATTCTGCTGTTAGCTGCTTCTAGTGAGTTTTTTATTTCAGTTATTATATTTTGCATCTCTTCTTGTTTAAGTTTTATATCTTGTATCTCTTTGCTCAGTGTTTCTTGTAAGTTATCCATCTTTGCCTCCAGTTTATTTCCAATGTCTTGTGTCATCTTCAGCACCAACAGTCTAAAGTCTTTTTCCTGGAGGCTGAGAATCTCCTGATCACTTAGCTGTTTTTCTGGGGCTTTTCCTTTCTCCCTCATCTGAGTTATTGTTCTCTGTCTTCATTTTTGTAAGTTTTTGGTGTGGTGAGCTTTTTACAGATAATAAGGTCGTAGCCTCTCTTACTTCTGGTGTCTGCCCCCCTGTGGCTGAAGTCAGTATGGCAGTTTGCTGTAGCCTTCCTGATGGGAGGGGCTGATGCCTGCCCACTGGTAGGTGGAGCTGATTCTACTCCCTCTGGTGGGTGGGGCTTAGTCTCTGGGTGGGATTAGAGGCAGCTGTGTGCCTGAGGGGTCTTTAGGGAGCCTGTTTACTGAGGGGCGGGGCTGTGATCCCACCTGGGTTGTTGTTTGCCCTGGGGCTTCTCAGCACTGACTGACAGGTGGGGCCAGATTTTCCCCAAATGGCCCCCTCCAGAGAAAGGCAGCCGCTGACTATTCCCAAGAGCTTTGCTTCCAATGTCCTTCCCTCACAACAAGCCACATTCACCCCTGTTTTCCCAGGATGTCCTCCAAGAACTGCAGTCAGGTTTGACCTAGGTTCCTGTGGAGACCTCGCTCTGCCCTGGGACCCAGTGCACGTGAAAGTCCATGTGCGCCTTTTAAGAATGGGGGTGTCTGTTTCCCCCAGTCCTGCGGAGCTCCTGCGCACAAGCCCCACTGGCCTTCAATGCCAGATGCTCCAGGGGCTCTTTCACCCAGTGCCAGATTCCTGCACATGAGGGTTTGATGTGGGGCTCGAACTCTCAGTCCTGTAGGTGAGTCTCTGTGAACCAGTTAGTTTTCAGTCTGTGGAGCTTCCCACCTGGGAGGTATGAGGTTGTTTATATCACAAAATCACCCCTCCTACCTGTGGCTGTGGCCTCCTCTTTTTCTTCTGGAGTAGGGTATGGGTTTCCGGTCCATTTGGGTGGAGACTGCTCAGTCTTTAGTTGTGAATTTTGTGGTTTTTAGGAGAGAAGTTGAGCTCCAGTCCTTCTATTCCGCCATCTTAATCCCGTCTCCCAACCATGTATTTTAAAGAAATAATAGTTATATGCAATTAGAGGCATTTTTAAGACCACTGTTAATGCTCACACCTTATCTATTCAAATACCATAACAGACTGCGAACAGCCTTCCTCTTTTTAAGAGAGTTCTTTAAAGAAATAAAAAGACAATTATTTGATGTGCATAGAATTTATTTGGTACATCTACCAGTTTCTACAAGAATATAAGTGACCAGAACAGTTCGCACAGGGCCTACCCGCCCTCTGTGTCCAGAATGATTTGTTCAGTATGGGGTTTGGCAGGGCTGGAAAGGAGAGTCCAGATTTCACAGTATCAGTGAAAACTGTTGTGTAATGAAATAAATTCCATACATTATCATTTCGTCCATCTTCTGTTAGAAAACAGCAACATTACATTGTTAGGTATGTTATTTACAGTGAACTTGGAAGACTCAAAGCATCAGTGAGTTCATCAACAGACTTAGGAAGCCCCCTGCCTCTCCTTTCAAGGTCTTTCCCTTTGAAATGGAGCTTGTTACAGATCAGACTTTATGTACTTTAAAGCACCAGCTTGACGATTTAAAGTTTTCTCTCAGTTTTATAAAATATCCCTGCTTTGAAAGGCATAGTGAATGTAAAAACGTTCATATAATTAAACATCACTGGCCTGGATACTTCTTATTGCAATAGTCACAATGTTCTACAGCTGTATTCAGTTCTTTGAATGAATTTGCTTGTAGGCTTTAAACAAAATTTTTGCCTCTTCTCTCGAAAAATTCCCGTAAAAAAGGAATCATTTTTGATTGGTACATTTCTGTAAATCTGTACTTTTTCGCTTATAGCGTTTAAATATGCAACTTGGTCCTTGAAGATCCTATTACATAAAGTCCAGCTTCTTGGATAATCTGTTATACAAAACAGTAAAAACCTGAACTACCACAAAACAGTACTGAGGTTAGCAAGTCACCTGTGTGTAACGCATCAGTGTGCCTAGATTATCCCGATAGTGGGTGCTTCAACTACTGATGTACAATCAGGCTTTAATACTTAATAGTCAAATTTCTGTCCTTTATATAAAAGTCCCTTTGAGTCTATGCTTCAGAAACCCTGGCACTATTAAGGCATTACTTAATGAACAGATCCTATGCAAAGGAGTAGTATGCCCGTGTGGAAAGCTGGTCATCGTTAAGGCAGTCAACAGTTTCATTTAGTTCACTTTAAGGCTCTTGCATACTTAATTTTTATTCTATGCAGGCATTAGTCTATATCATGAAAATGTTTATCGAGTGGGCAAATATGGACACCGAAGCCTTTATATGAAGCAAATGGACAGTTCAGAACTGGATTACAACACCTCCTCCCCAACCAATTTTTTCTAAAAAAAGATGATTTCATGTATTTATGTCAGAAACTGGAGAAAGTCTTCATTACCAGAAGCTGGCAACAGAGGAGGACCTTGTAACGCCAATGCGTGACACGCAGTTCTGTCTAGTTACACCACACACCAAATGACATGCACCCCATCTTCAGAGTAACAGTGCAAGAAAAACATTTTTCTTGGCTACTATTCATTAATTGTGTAATATTTAATTTGTATGGATTCTAAGGCGTCTGCACTGCAGCTGCAGTCTAGTTAGTATTTTAACACAAGTTTTGATGCCATGTTTGTACTAATATAGTATTCCATCAATTGTAAGTGGTAATGGTAAGTAAAATAGCAAGGCTCTAACCAGATTAACTACCCTAAGTGTTCATTAAGTGAAACCGGTGAAACATAGCTAACTTAGTACAGATTCTGATAACTTCTAAAAGGAGAGAAAGTTAAATGTATTTTAAAATGAAAGAGTATCACTTATGTTCATTAAATTAATATGGTGCATGGCGGTGCTAAATTGAATAGAAGCAAAAGGGAAAAAAAATCTCCTAAGGCTCGGAAATATCTTTTTATATATTTTCGTCGTATTTATAAAATTAATTCTCATTGAAAACAATCATCTTAATTTCAGTAATTGAATTTTGCAACATAATTCCTAAGTTTGATTCTTTCTACCAATTCCCTGTATAATTTGGTATTTTCAGGGTTTAGGAAAATGTGTCATTTATTATAATTCTACTCCAACAGTATGTTTAACTACATTATTAGTTTTCTACATGAAAAATATTACCATAGGATTAATTTTTAAATTGTCTTACTAATTATCAAAAGCAAATAGAACATAAAAAATGTGAATGTTATGTTAAAAAAAGGTTGAAAGTGGATACAGGTAATTTGCAAGATCTCTTATGCTACCACCACACACACATAAGTTCCGTGAGGTACTTGGTGGGCCAGAGATTTTGAGGGTGATCTTTCTACTTACGGAAATGCAACCACTGAGACAGTCTATTTTCTGAAAGAGTATTTGATTAATTATTTTTTAGAGTGCTTTTTCTAAGAGCTAGTTCCATCTAGTAATTGCCAACAAGAGCTGAATAATTCGTTTTACTGAAAGGCCACCACATTTCTGCAAACGCCTAATACAAAAGGTACATGATGTCACTGATTTGGGGAGAGCATTTATCAGCTCGGTTTTTGTTCCAAGAGACCTGCCCATTATTAACTTGGGAAAAAAAAAAATCTTAAATCACCATGAAACAAAAAGCAATCAGCAAAAGATGTATCCTGAACCTGTATTTGGGTGACTTTCCTGTCACTCATTTTATTACCCAAGTAGAGCAGGACTAGAAAAACCAAGACAAAAACGTTAGAAGAAATTTTAAAGGAAAGAAAAGGTACAGAGATAATCTTCCAACAAATAAGACATTAAAGAGCAGATAATTGGGATGTATTAAATAAAACCCACACAGTACCTATGACTATTCGAATCGTTTATCCTTTTTTTCAAATTCTCCCTTGTACGGGTTTACACGGAAGCGCTGACATTTCTCCAGGAGGGGTACACCCCACATCTGTGGTGCACAAGACTAGAACTTTTCCTTTTTGATTTTAACTGTAAGGGATTTGCCAAGAAACCTGTGGGTAGATGATCTTTGGGTCAAATTAGAGTCAGTCCAAAAAGTGAGCACAATGGTTTCCCATTAATTGTGTAGCTAGAACTCTACTGTGCTTCTGAAGATGCTTCTCACTTAACTGTCAGATCTTGAAATGCACTCAGGAATTCTGTCTTAAATTTCCAAAACAATTTTAAATTGTTTTTGCAGAATCTCGGGGGAAAAAAACCTGATGAACCAACCTTCTGCCACTGGTAGATTTAGCTGCTGTTTTAAATCATTGCGCACAGGTTCCTAAGAGCATCCTTCTCATTTAGGGTTTGTTTTCCTTCTGTGCAATGGGATCTTAGACTTGGAACATATTCCTTCTTTCTCTAATCAGGGAATAGTAACCTCTTAGTCATTCGCTTCTCTGTTAAAGTTCTTCTTTCACATTTTCCCATTCAGAACAGGAGTGCTCTAAAAAATGACTGAGCCTATTGAGCTATTTTTCAGAAACATTTTATCTTTGGAAACATATATCCTATGAAGTGTTTTTAAGTTTCAAAAGTTCTAACTTGTATGGCAAGCCCTCTTCCCAACAGAAACTTTACAAAGATATAATTGCCCTAGGATCCAAGCATCAGATATGTTCCTTTTTAAAGGCGGTCTGCAGTCACACACAGTAAGTTAGATGAAGCGAAGGAGGTTCCAGAGAGTGACGCTAAATAAACCCCACTCCGATCACCTTCCTAACGCTCCCATCCGATGGTTGCTAAGCTGAATAATACGTAACAGGGTTAGTGAGTGGAATTCCCAAGAAATGTCAACTAACGAGGAAGGAGAGAATTAGGAGTTTTGGTTTTACTAAGTACGACTATATCCTGAAAATATTTACGTATTTTCTAGGAAATAAAGTTGATGTTTCTTAGGATTGTTTTTTAAAAGCAACATTTTCCCCATCAGCAAAAAAGCTAAAAGTAATTCGGAAAATAAAACTTCTTGGTCACTTGAGCACCTCTTACTCATAACGGGGTGCAGTTTTCTTACTCTTCCTAAGGAACTACGCTGCGTCGCAACACGGTTATTAAGACATTAATGGTGCTTGAGGGCTGCTGTGAGCTACAGAGGTTTACATGTTCTCAACTCCTCTTTCCCCTCCGGAAGCAATCAGGTATATACATTATTTCCTAATACCTAAGAAGATAAAAGCCTGGAATCATTCTGTTTTACCCCTGCTCTTGCAAGTCAGTATCTTCCCGTTTTGGCGGGGAAACGCATACTGGAATGAGAGTGAAGAGACCAAGCATTCTAGATCTCTTGCTCCAAAGCCACCCACTCTCAGACCTCAGATCCCTGTTCTAAATGTAAAAATGACCTTTTGGAGGTCCTGCTGTGGCTCAGCGGAAGTCAATCCGACGAGTATCCAGAAAGATGCAGGTTCGATCCCTGGCCTTGCTCGGCGGGTCAGGGATGGGGCACTGCCATGAGCTGCCACCGGCAGTTCCGATTTGACCCCTAGCCCAGGAACCTCCATATGCCTCGGGTGCAGCCCTAAAAAGCAAAAAAATTGAAAAGAAAAAATTTACCTTTTAAATGTCTAACCTTTCTTCCAGCTCCAAAGCGCCAAGATTTGAAAATAAAACTACCCCCTGTGGTTGCTTTTCCTTCTTTTTTGCTTCTTAAACCTGACCCTCAGCCATTTAATAGACTTACCTATGTGACTTGTGAAAGGTCTTATCTAATCTTACTTCTCTGACGGATTTAATATTAGTTCCTGAACATATCTAAAAGCAATGTAGAAACAGTACTTAACGGAAGGAAATAAATATTCTATAGTCCACTTAAAGTTTCTACTATGCATTAAAGGTTAGCTCATATTATAATTTTTCTTTTAAGACAGTAGGTTTACTTGAATTCAAGTACTAATACATAATGTTACTAAGTTCTTTAAATTCAATCTGAACCTAGTATTTTAATGTATCAAAAGTAGCTAACAATCCAATGCCTGACAGAGGGTAAAAACAGAAAAATATGAGAAGCAATGTGTTTGGGGCGGGGGGAGCTGTGAGGAGTGGTGCTACTAACTTTGCTGACCAAAAAAAAAAAAAAAAAAAAAAAAAACAACAACAACTCATGTCAATCACAATATTTACAAATTGCTACCAGTTGCCTTGAAAGAAGGGCTGCATATTAGAGCCAGCATTATATTATATCGAGTAAGTCTGAAAGGAACATTTTCTTGTCACTCCCAGAGCCCAAATTTCTCAGGGAACAGAAGGAACTGTCTATGCCAACGCTGACATTCCTAAGTCCCCCTTGCCCCATAAGCTACAGCCTCTAACTCCCAAGCACACACAGGTCTGTAATTTATATTTACTAGTTTGACTTTTCATATAATAGTGAGAAGGGCTTTATAAATTCCCAGTAAACCTCTAATTACAGTTAAAGAATAATACATAAAAACTGAAGTTTTCTCTGTACCTTATTTTAGACAACCATGATATAATTTTGAGCAAATATACTGGCATTTCAACAGGTTACACCTGCCCACAAAGAAGGGCTATTTGCTCAAGAAAATAATGCACTTTATCATGAAGTGGAGGAGTTCCTGTTGTAGCTCAGAGGTAAAGAACCCGACTAACATCTCTGAGGACGCAGGTTCGATCCCTGTCCTCACTCAGGGGGTTAAGGATCTGGTGTCGCTATGGGCTTCTGTGTAGGTCACAGACACTGCTTGGATCTGGTGTGGCCATGGCTGTGGTGTAGGCCAGCAGCTGCAGCTGATCCGACCCCTAGCCTGGGAACTTCCATGTGCCTCACCTGTGGCCCTAAAAGGACCCAAAAAAAAAAAAAAAATTATGTATATATAATAAAGAGGAAGTTTATACAAATAAACAGAACAAATTAATTTCTAACAGGCTTGTTAGTGGTAATATGCCACTCAAAAACTGCCTTTCAAATCTGAAAGAGCAAGCTCACTTTATTACTTTTTTACTCTATCACAACAAACGAATAATGGACAAAGAGACAGGAGGCCACTGACATATTTACAGTTAGAAGGATCTAAAACTGGAGTTCCTGCAGTGGCACACTGGGTTACGAATCTGACTGCAACAGCCTGGGTTGCTGCGGAGGCCGGGTTTGGTCCCCAGCCTGGTGCGGTGGCTTAAAGGATGCGGCCTGAGCAGGTGCAGCATTGGTTGCTGCTCTACCTCAGATTCAATCCCAGGCCCAGGAACTTCCATATGCTGCAGGTGTGGCCATTAAAAAACAAACAACTATCTAAAACTCATTTACAATTGGATAAAAAATTGTTAAAAGTAAAACAATACTTTTAAAGTAAGGAAAAAGCTAATCTGATTAGAGCTGAGATTTTATAACTGTCACACTTTCAGATTATGAGTTAAATCACTGAAACATCTTATGCTTTCATTTAAGAGTATGAAAGACAGGAGTTCCCGTCATGGCTCAATGGTTAATGAACCTGACTCATATCCATGAGGATGTGGGTTAAGGATCGGGCATTGCCATGAGCTGTGGTGTAGGTCGCAGGCGCGGCTCGGATCCCAGGTTGCTGTGGCTGTGGTGTAGGCCGGCAGCTGCAGCTCCTATCAGACCCCTAGCCTGGGTACTTCCATATGCCGAGGTACGGCCCTAAAAAGACCAAAAAAAAAAAAAAAAAAAAAAAAAAAAAAGCGTATTAAAACCAGAGCCTGTGCCTACACCGGCAATGTCGTTATAAGTGAGAGGAAACTGTCAGGTCATGCCCTCACTCACAGCAGGAAACAAAAGCAAACCACACAGACTTGCTCAGCTGGCACCCATTTTAGACTCTCCACCCAGGGGTCTCCCACTCTGTTTCTGGTTAACAGCAACAATTCCACAAGTGTAGATAAAACACCAGAGGAGCCCACCAGGGCAAGTGGGCTTGCGACTCGCGTCGCTGTGGAGGCACACGTTTGATCCCTGGCCTGGAGCAGTAGGTTAAAGGATCCAGCATTGCCACAGCCATGGTTCCCATTCAATCCCTGGCCTAGCAACTTCCACATGCAACACGTGTGGCCATTGGGGGAAAAAAGAAAAGCAAAAAAAAGATGAGAAACAAAGTATTTTCTTCACTAAGAAAGCTGCTATTTGTGTGACTGTAGAAAACTGTTAAAGGAATTTGTAAAACTCATAATTTAATCGAACATCTTGGTTCCGTTTTAACTCCCTTGGTATAAGAGTTTACAGATGAGTTTCATATTCCATCACAGTTACATGGTCCAGTGCATTTCAGAGAATGGGGACATTATCAAAGCTGTCCTTTACCGATGAAAACATTTAAGAAAACTTTAAGCATTTCTCAAACAGGTGACAGGATAGGGAACTACTTACACTTTTGGCTCTCGTTTCTTTTAAGTACAAATGTGATTATTCACCAAAGCAAAACTATTGTACAGTGTCTATTAACGAGTTCTCTCTTAGATAGAGGGGCTACAGTGTATTCTGAAGCTATTTCCCAAGAGCTAGTTTAGGAGAAACAGAAAAAACTTTGGGCTCATTGTACTTCCCTTCCTTTTTTTTTTTTTTTTTGGTAAGGTAAACTTTCCATTTTCCCACTCTATACCATCGCCTTACTCTGTCTGTTGGATTAAGATCAGCTGGGAAGTAGCTGCGTATTTTTTTTTAGCGCGATCACTGCTGGCAACGGACCTCTTGGATTGTGCTGGTGCTGGTGGTTAGATCACATCTAACGTGAAGTTTCGAATGACATCCAGGGCGCCTGTGTCAAAGCCACACATATCCAACATGCCTCTGTCATCTGGGTCGGCAATGGTGAAACCATTGGATGCCATTCCGCAAACAATCAGTTTAGCCGGAATACCCATTTTCTGTAGGAAAAGATCCACACACATATTTCAAAAACAGTAAACAAAAGCAAATAACCTCCGCAGTTAAAACATGTTAAATTCTATCACAGCTTTCCATTACAAAGTCGATTTTTTTCCTCCATAAAATCTGTCAACCTTTGAGGGCGAGACCATGTGATCTTCAGAAGGGGAGAACACTGAGTATGTAAACAACCTGCCCGAAATCCCTGCCTCCCTGTTCTGCCTTATCACTCGCTTATGAACACAGAACACACTCCTGAGCCGCAGCGGGCTCTGGACTTGCGAAACCTACCAGGATATTCGGGGTCATCAGACATATTTTTACCAGCATATCAAACACTGGGGCAGTGTGGCCGGGTATTATAAACATAAGGAAATAGTTCCCTGCAATGATCAATTTTGGGTGCACAACTTTGCTGTGTATAACACAGATAAAGTCACAGGTGACAACACGTTCTCTGGAGCTGTGATTTAAGGGTAAAATAGCCGCGTTTCTGAGAAACTCCAGCAGTCACCGAGTGTGCGCTACGGCAGACACCCTGGCCCTCGAGGCAGTTTAGCGAATGTAACTGTTACAACAGCCCTAGAAGGGGTGGTCCTCAAAACTACCACGACACACAGCACAGCAGCGGAATCGGACGATTCACGCGGGTCCAGTTAGTCCAAGAGAAGACCCGACTCAGACCCCGGGCTGGCTTGACTCCAAATTCCGTCCTCTCACTCGTTCTCCAACTTCAGCATCACCAGAACCCCCGGGAGGGCTCGTGAAAACTCAGTTCCACCCCCAGAGGTCCTGATCCGGCAGGTCCCTCCCACGGGGCCCAGGAATATGCATCTCTAACAAGGTCCCAGGAGATGCTAAGGCTGCTAGTAGGGAGACCACGCTTGAAGAACCACTGCTCTTCAGGCTCTGTTTCTGCTTCCAGTCACACTCGCCACAGTTCAGGCGCTCAACGCCTCACGCAACCAGAGAGTCCATACTGGACAGGGGGCGACAGAACATTGCAGAAAGCTCACCTGGGGAGCACTGGCCAGAGCAGAGAAAGACCCATAAACTTAAAACAGAGACTACAGCTTTGCTTTAATGGTATGCGGTCCTTGGCAAAACTCAGAAATGATGCTTGACGTGTTCAAGGAGCACACGGAACCATTTTCTGAAAAGTACAGTGAGTGCCTGAGAATCGCATCTTACTTGGGTGAGAAGGAATATCAGAACTTCTGATACCTTTCGATACTCCCTCAGAGCGGCAGCAGGGTGGACACTTCCAGCAAAGGTCTCATTATCAGTGAACACAATGAAGACGTCAGCAGCTGTGTTTGTCTTCTGAGCCCAGATCATTGGAAGAGAACAATCTGTTTCCCCTGCTGGGATCTAACTCAGAACAAAGAATCACGGATAAGAATAAACAAAAGTGCCCTAGTTTTCGTACTGAGATGTATGAATTAAATAATTAAAAATACTGCTTAGCATGTCCTTTTGTTTAGAGCCAATACACAGGCTTTCCCAAAGCCTGTACATGTATTTGAACTTGGTCGTCATGAGGAAATTGAAACAATTTGTTCATACAAATTTATTACTATCAGGCGTGACATCAATATAAAATTAATATTTAACGCATGTTTAAACTTTTTTTTTTTTTTTGGCTGCACCCATGGCATGAGGAAGTTCCGGGGCCAGGGAGCAAACCAGCAGCACAGCTGTAACCACGCCAGATCCTTAACCCACCAAGCCACCAGGGGACTGCTGTGTTAAGTAAACTTAATAACACTGGAGTTTTGGTTGCAGCTCAGTGGTAAAGAACCCGACAAGGATGCAATCCCTGGCCTTGCTCAGTAGGCTAAAGGATGCAACATTGCTGTGAGCTGTGGTGTAGGTCGCAGATGTGGCTCGGATCATGCACTGCTGTGGCTGTGGTGTAGGTTGCAGATGTGGCTTGGATCATGCACTGCTGTGGCTGTGGTGTAGGTTGCAGATGTGGCTCGGATCATGCACTGCTATGAGCTGTGGTGTAGGCTGCAGATGTGGCTCGGATCATGCACTGCTGTGGCTGTGGTGTAGGTTGCAGATGTGGCTCGGATCATGCACTGCTGTGGCTGTGGTGTAGGCTGCAGATGTGGCTCGGATCATGCACTGCTGTGAGCTGTGGTGTAGGCTGCAGATGTGGCTCGGATCATGCACTGCTGTGAGCTGTGGTGTAGGCTGCAGATGTGGCTCGGATCATGCACTGCTGTGAGCTGTGGTGTAGGCTGCAGATGTGGCTCGGATCATGCACTGCTGTGGCTGTGGTGTAGGCTGCAGATGTGGCTCGGATCATGCACTGCTGTGAGCTGTGGTGTAGGCTGCAGATGTGGCTCGGATCATGCACTGCTGTGAGCTGTGGTGTAGGCTGCAGATGTGGCTCGGATCATGCACTGCTGTGGCTGTGGTGTAGGCTGCAGATGTGGCTCGGATCATGCACTGCTGTGAGCTGTGGTGTAGGCTGCAGATGTGGCTCGGATCATGCACTGCTGTGAGCTGTGGTGTAGGCTGCAGATGTGGCTCGGATCATGCACTGCTGTGGCTGTGGTGTAGGCCAGCAGCTGTAGCTCCAATTCGACCCCTAGCCTGGGAAGCTCCACATGTCGTGGGTGCGGCCCTCAAAAGCAAAAACAAAATAAAACATCCAAAAAGCAAGCTTGATAAAACTGGTCCTTACCTGACTCATAGCCATTAGAACCTGCTGTAAGGTCATATCTGTTGTCAGTGGACAGGGTACCATTTCATCTGAAAAAGCAACTATGTAAGAGTCGCTTTCTGTTCGTGTGACCACCTGCAAAATTCAATAGTAGTAATTTTCAGTAGAATTGGGAGAAATACATTATCTTAACGTTCATGAAACTTCATCTTCAAAAGAAAGTACCGTATGATGCTTATTTTATTTCTAAATTTACATTACTTTGTTTGGGAACTATACAGATAACGGCAGGAGAGCTTTCAAAGTACTTTCCAAAACTCTTTAAAGAAACTGGTTTTCACAACAATCCTTTGAAGCAAAGAGAGTATATATTATTCTTCTCATTTTATTAAATAAGGAAGAAAGTCACAGAAGAGACGCCAAGAAGCTCACCTGTGATTCATTTACTTGATACTCAGTGGCAGAATCAGGCTAGAACCAAAGTCTCTTGGCTGTTATTAGTTTCTGATCTTTGAACATCATTAATTCATCAAAAATTTCTCTAAACAATTATCTATTTCCTTAAAAATACTGGTAATATTTAATACGTTGTTGTAAAATTTAAGGTTGTTTTTTTTTTTGCTTTTTTTAGGGCTGCACCTGTGGCATATGGAAGTTCCCAGGCTAGGGATCCAAACGGAGCTGTTAGCCGCTGGCCTAAACCAAAATCACAGCAACTCAGGATCTGAGCTGCGTCTGCCGACCGATACCACAGCTCACAGCAACACCAGATCCTTAACCCTCTGAGGGAGGCTAGGGATCAAACACGCAACCTCCCGGTTCCTAGTTGGATTTGTTTCTGCTGTGCCACAATGGGAACTCCCAAATTAAAGTTTCTATTCAGACTTTTCTTTAGACATGCTTTTTCAATATATCTACAAGACTGTATCATACCTACGTATATATAATTATATAAGTATACTTGAGGACATATACAATACTTAAAATTTGCTTAAAACAAGTGAAAACAGAATTATTGATCGTCTCTAACTTTATGGTTTCGTCCCGGAGAGAACGTCTTGGGGCGGCAAAATTCTCGGGGTTCTCACCATGCACATGGCTGCAGCCACTGTGCTAGCGCTGAGGATGCTGCCCAAAACCCTTTGCTCCATAGACCCGCTGACATCAACTGCCAGCAGGAAACGCTTTCCCGTTGGCTCAACCATCTGGAAAGAGAAAACGAAAGTCATAAAAAGCAATCCCAGAAATTATAAACAGATTATATTTCTAACAAACAATATTTACTGAATTTTCATTCAAGACTCCAAAATTTTGAAATTATTCATTTTTTTTGGTCCGCAGACACGGCATGTGGAAGTTCCTCGGGCAGAGATTAAACCCGCACCACAGGGAGTTCCCATCATGACTCAGCGGTGAAGAGCCCAACTAGTATCCATGAGGATGCAAGTTTGATCCCTGGCCTCGTTCAGTGGGTCGAGGATCTGGCGTTGCTGTGAGCTGCGGTGCACGTTGCAGATGTGGCTTGGATCTGGCACTGCTGCGGCTGTGGCTGTGGCCGGCAGCTGTAGCTCCGATTCAACCCCTAGCTCAGAAACTTCCATATGCCATGGCTGTGGCCCTAAAAAGCAACAACAACAACAACAACAAAACCGTGCCACAGCAGTGACCCAAGCTGCTGCAGTGACAATGCCAGATCCTTAACCCCTGCACCGCCAGAGAACTTCCATAGGATCCCGTTTTTGACTTACCAATCGACAGGGAGTTACAAATGCTTCGCTTTTACTAGAGGTAAAACAGGTAAGACGGCCTATTCAGCAACGTAAGGAAGTTGACCATCTTCCTTTTTAAAAGTCTTTCCTCACGACGTAACCTGGGAACTTCTTACAAGAAGATTTTTTCTGTGGTGAAGTACAGATAACCTAACACTCCCTTTTTAGTCACCTTAAGTGTACAACGTGGTGGCGTGAAGTTCAGTCACAATGTGGTGTAACCGTCATTACTACCTACTTCCAGACCTCTTCACCATCCCAAACAGAACCTCTGGACGCACCGACACCCCGTTCCCATCGCCCTCCAGCCCCAGGCAATTCCCGTTTCACTTTCTGTACCCGGGAATTTGCCTATTTTAGAGGCATCGGAGGAGTGGAAACAGCATTTGTCCTTTCGTGTCGACAGGGCGTATCTCGCCCAGCCTCGTGCGTTCAGGGTTCGTCCACGTCGCGGCCTGTCCCATAGTCGACAGTCTGTACGGCTAAAAACTCCACCCTGCGTAGGTACCATGCTTCGTGCATCCGTCCACCTGCTGAGGACTACCTGGGTTGTTTCCGCCGTTCGGCTACTGCGACTGATGCTTCTGTGAACAGGTATGTGTGAGCATCTGTCTGAGGTCGTGTTTTCAACTGCTGGGAGCAGGTACCTAGATGGTGAACACGCTGGCTGCTGCAGTGGTCCTATGTTTAACTTTGGAGGAACAACTAAACTGTTTCCCACGGGAGCTGCACCAGTTTACATTCCTGCCAGCCGTACACCATGCCCTTCCAAAAACTAGTTATGTCTCATTTTTGGGTAAGAGCCATCTAACCAGGTGTGAAGTAGCATTTGAACTGTGGTTCTGATTTGCATTTGCCAGACTAAGGATGCTGAGCATCTTTCCCTGCGCTTCACTGACCATTTGTTTATCTTCCTTGGAGAAATGTCCATTCAAGTACTTTGCTCACTTTTGAATGGGGTTGTTTCTATTTTTATTGGCGAGTCCGCTACTAGGAGTAGGAGTTATCTATGTATGTATTCTGGTCACGAACCCCGTCAGATCTGCAAATATTTTCTCCTATTCTGCAGGTTATCTTCCCACTCTCTTGATAGTGTCCTTTGATGCACAAAAGACTTAAATTTTGATTAAGTCCAATTTATCCACTTTTTCTTTTGTTTCTTGTGCTTTGGTATATCTAAGGAACTATTGCCAAACTCAATGTCATGAAGCTTTTATGCTGTCTGCTAAAAGTTTGATAGTTTTAGCTCTTACACACAGGTTGTGGTCTGCTCTGAGCTACTTTTTGTATGTGGTGTAATGGTCTGGCTTCATCTTCTGCATGTGGATGTCCAGCTTCCCCAGCACCCTTTGTTCAAAGACTCTCTTTTCCCTGTTGAACTGTCTTGATACTCTAGTCAAAACTCAAGTGACAGGAGTTCCTGTTGCGGCTCAGCAAAAACGAATCTGACTTGCATCCACAAGGACGCAGGTTCGATCCCTGGCCTTGCATCCACAAGGACGCAGGTTCGATCCCCTGGCTCAGTGGGTTAAGGATCTGGCATTGCCATGAGCTATGGTGTAGGTCGCAGACGCAGCCTGGGTCCTGCGTTGCTGTGTGTGTGGTGTAGGCCAGTTGCTGAAGCTCTGATTTGACCCCTAGCCTGGGAACTGCCATATGCTGCGGGTGTGGCCTTAAAAAGACAAAAACAAAAAATCAAGTGCCACACACATGAGAGTTTATTTCCAGGCTCTCTATTCTATTCCATTGGTCTGTATGTCTGAATTTATGCCACTTCTACACTGTTTTGATTACTGTGGCTTTGTAGTAATTTCTGAAATCCTAAGTTTGGAAGTGTGACTCTTCCAACTTTGTTCTTTTTCAAGATTGGTTTCACTTTGGGGGTCCCTGGAGAGTCCATACAAATCTTGGGAAGGCTTTTTCTGTTTCTATAAAACTTTCATAAGGACTGCAATCGGTAGGTTGCTTTGGGTAGTCCTGTCATCTTAACACTATGAAGTGTTCCTAACTATGAACATGGAATATTTTCCTATTTATGTATTTCTTCTTAAACTCCTTTCAGCGATGCTTTTTAGTTTTCAGTGTGTAAGTCTTACACTTCATAGTTCAATCTGTTTGGAAGTCTTTCATGCTTTTTGATGCTACTGTAAATGGGAACATTTTCTTAACTTTCCTTTTGGATTGTTCACTGCTAGTGTATAAGAATACTACTGATTGGAGTTCCCGTGGTGGCGCAGTGGTTAACGAATCCGACTAGGAACCATGAGGTTGTGGGTTCGGTCCCTGCCCTTGCTCAGTGGGTTAACGATCCGGTGCTGCCGTGAGCTGTGGTGTAGGTTGCAGACGCGGCTCGGATCCCAAGTTGCTATGGCTGTGGTGTAGGCCGGCGGCTACAGCTACAGCTCCGATTCGACCCCTACCCTGGGAATCTCCACATGCCGCGGGAGCAGCCCTAGAAATGGCAAAAAGACAAAAAACAAACAAACAAACAAAAAAAACCAAAAAAAGAACACTACTGATTTTTGCTTCTTGAATTTCTACCTGCAACTTTGCTGAGTCCATTTGTTAGCTAGCTCTACTATTATTTTATGGATTCTTTAGGGTTTTCTACATATAAGTGCACATCATCTGAGAACAGAGATATTTTTTCTTCCCCTTTTTTTTTTTGCCTCTTTTTTGGCTGCCCTGCAGCATGTGGAATTCCTGGGTCAGGGATCAGATCTGAGCTGCAGTTGTGACCTAAGATGCAGCTGCAGCAATGCTGGATCCTTAACCCACTGTGCTGGGCCAGGGATCGAACCTGCGTCCCAGCGCTCCCAAGATGCTGCTGATCCCACTGTTCCACAGTGGCATCTCCTCCCTTCCAGTGCGGATGCCTCTGATTTCGTCTCCTCTCCTAGCTGCTAGAATCTCCAGCGTGCGTGGAGCCCAAGCGGGAAGAGGAGGCATCCTTGTCCCATCCCGACCTTGGAGAAAATGAGGTCGGTCTTTGCCACTGAGCACGACGACAGCGGTGGGTCACGTGACTTTTATCGCGCTGAGGACGTCCACTTCGACGCCTAGGTCACCGAATGGTGTACAGCGTTGTCTGTTTTTCCTTTTTTTCCAAGGGCCACAGCTGTGGCATATGAAGTTCTCAGGCTGGGGTAAAATCGGAGCTGCAGTTGCAGACCACAGCCATGCCAGATCTAAGCTGCATCTGTGACCTACACCACAGCTCACAGCAATGTCAGATCCTTAACCCACTGAGTGAGGCCAGGGATCGAACCTGCGTCCTCGTGGCTGCTAGTTGGGTAGGTTACCGCTGAGTCACAACGGGAACTCCCCGAGTGGCCTGTTTAAAGTCAGAACGGGTACTGCTGACTTTTGTCAAATGCTTTATCTCCATCATTTGAGATGATACGTGGCTGCTTTTTAATGTGTTTGTTGCACTGATTGATTTTACTTATACTCAATGATCTCTGCGTGTTGAGGATAAGTCTCAACTTATTTTGTTGAATAGCAAGACTTAAAAACTAAAAGTTTACCTGATGGCTCTGAGATAGAATTTCCATTCCTAAAAAATGACTTTCTATCAAAACAGAGGAGATCCACTACTGATTAATAGGAAAGACAGAGGAGCAAGTCACAGGATCCCAGAGAAATGCAAATTTTTATTTATATTTTTATTTATTTGTTTGTCTTTTTAGAGCTGTGCCCATGGCATTCAGAGGTTCCCAGGCTAAGGATCCAGTTGGAGTTGTAGTCGCCAGCCTATGCCACAGCCACAGCAACGCGGGATCCGGGCCACGTCTGTGACCTATACTGTAGCTCACGGCACTGCTAGATCATTAACCCACTGAGCAAGGACAGGGATCGAACCGGCATCCTCATGGATACTAGTCAGGTTCATTAACCACTGAGCCACAATGGGAACTCCAAAATTTTAGAGTTGGTAATTTATTTTATTTAATTTTTTTGTCTTTTGTCTTTTTAGGGCTGCACCCGCGGCATATGGAGGTTCCCAGGCTAGGGGTCTAGTCGGAGCTGTCACTGCCAGCCTACGCCAGAGCCACAGCAACAGCAGATCTGAGCCATGTCTGCGACCTACACCACAGCTCACAGCAACGCCAGATCCTTAACCCACTGAGCGAGGCCAGGGATCAAACCCAAAACCTCATGGTTCCTAGTCGGATTCCTTTCCACTGCGCCATGATGGGAACTGTGAGTTGGTGATTTAAAACTTACCAAAAATCTTAGCATAACTGGTTGTTGTCTAAAGGTAGAGAGATATTTATTCATAAACTTACAATGTTAATTATTATTGTTATTTTTTGTTTTTTTGTCTTTTTAGGGCTGCACCCGTGGAATATGGAAGTTCCCAGGGTAGGGGTCTAATCTGAGCTGTAGCCACCAGCCTACACCATAGCCATAGCCATGTAGGATCTGAGCCATATCTTTGACCTTTACCACAGCTCATGGCAATGCCACATCCTTAACCCAGTGAGCAAGGCCAGGAATCGAACCAGAGTCCTCATGGATTCTAGTCAGGTTCTTTTTTTTTTTTTGTCTTTTTGTCTTTTCTAGGGCCGCTCCCACGGCACATGGAGGTTCCCAGGCTAGGGGGCTAATCGGATCTGTATTAGCCAGAGCCACAGCAACACAGGATCTGAGCCGCGTCTGCGACCTACACCACAGCTCATGGCAAGGCCGGATCCTTAAGCCACTGAACAAGGCCAGGGATCGAACCTGCAACCTCATGGTTCCTAGTCGGATTCGTTAACCACTGAGCCACGATGGGAACTCCTCTAGTCAGGTTCTGAACTCCTGCGCCATGACGGGAAATCCTACAATGTTAATTACATACTCATTTTCAAATGAACTAAGGAGAAACAAATGAATATCTAATCAAAAATGGTTAAACTACTAACACCATCTTTAAAATATGTTGTTACAGAAGATTTTAACTCCTAACTGGGGCTTTTGTTTTAAAACAAAAATCAAACCATTACCTTAAATGTTTTGTAAAAAGCAGCATCCAAAGCTTGCAAAATTTCTTCATCAGGGCGCCACTTCAGTTTTCCTCTGAGCCCGTGACCTGTTTTATAAGTTTCTAATGCAACTAACACATGAAGTGGATGTATCCGAGCCTAGAAATACGACACAGAAAGTAAATGTCAAATTCAAGTGAAAAACAGTATGTCTCTTAGATTTTTGTTATTGTAGCTAATAAGCATATTTCATAAAGAAGGCGAAAAATGAGGACACATGAATCTTAGAGTCAAAATGCAATGTGGTACAGTAAGTCTCAGAACTCCTAAGAAATGTGCCAACTCTATTTCCAAAATTTAGGAGCTAATATTTAAAATTAGTACTAGCTAACTAAGCTAATGCTTACCTTTTTTAACAGCTTCTCATTACACAGTTTTTCACATACTAAAGATACTTCTGAGTTTCCTGGTTCAAGCACTGAATTCGCGGTCATTTTTCCAAGGTTTCTTAGTAACGCTGTAAGAGGCATTTCTTGTAACAAAGCTTTCCATACCTGTTGCATAGGTAGAATGTAAGGAATTAAGGGGAAATTAATAAGTATACTATATCAATTAAGAACAGGGTCTTTAAAGCTTTCTTTTGGGATTCAGAGCACTTTTTTTTTTGGCTGCACCTGCAGCATATGGAAGTTCCTGGGCCAGGGATCGAATCTGAGCCACAGCTGCGACCTATGCCACAACTGCAGCTGTGCTGGTTCCTTAACCTACTGTGCTGGGCCAGGGCGTGAACCCACCCTGCTGCAGAGACAGCACCAGATCCTTAACCTGCCGTGCCACAGCAGGACCTCCTCAGAGCACTTTCTAAATAAACATTTCTGTGAACTGGTCAAAGGCTCATTAAAAAAAATCACTCGCTCTATACCAGAGTAAGAAGGCGATGTTTGTGAAGGAACTGCAGAAAAGAATTTCAGTTATTTTAATTAGTAAGGCAAAATTATCCGACAAACATTTTCGGGAGCAGAACTAACACTTATTGAATGCTAACTACATTTGGGCATTGTGGGAGGTGTTTTACATAAATGTTACAATTTTTTTAAAAAGTATTAATGAATATATAGTTGCCCTACATTTATTCTTTTAAGACATATCGTAAAGTTCCTCCTGCCTAATCACATGCTGTAGCATCATTTATTTACTTCTTCATTTAATTTTTTGTTTTGTTTGTTTAACGTGTGGCCACACGTGTGGCATGCGGAAGTTCCCTGCCACGGCAGCGACCGGCGCCAAGACAGTGCCGACACCAGGTCCTTCACCTGCTAAGCCACAGAGAAGCTCCCACTCACCTCTTTGGACTTGAGGTGATTTGTCAGGAGATGCTCCCGAACCAGCCTGTGCTCTTCTATCAGATGGATGACTTCCAGTTCGTCTCTGGTGCGTTTCACTTTCTCCACAGCCTCCAGGTACTTGAGTAACCTTTCCGTCTCCACGGAGAGGGCTTTTTCTTTGTATGTGTCATGGACCTCTTTCCAGCCCTTGGTGATGTATTTGGTGACAATAGCAAGTCCTTTAACAAAACAAAGACGTGACAAGGCATGTAGGCTTAGCAGGTAAGGACAGGACGTGTCGCTGAGGCTTTTAGGGGAAGGCACCACTAGATGCACAGGAACTGAGACCGAGATACTTTCTGGGAAGACAAACTCATTTAAGCAAAAGGAGGCAACTATTTTTGCCTATTTCATCAAAACCGTTTTCATATGAGATTCTGGAGGGAAAAGGCTGACATCCCAAGTCATTTAATACCGAGTTTTTGTCTTTTTGCCATTTCTTGGGCTGTTCCCGTGGCATACGGAGGTTCCCAGGCTAGGGGTCTAATTGGAGCTACAGCTGCCGGCCCATGCCACAGCCACAGCAACGCCAGATCCGAGCTGCGTCTGCAACCTACAGCACAGCTCACGGCAACGCCAGATCCTTAACCCACGGAGCAAGGCCAGGGATCGAACCTGCAACCTCATGGTTCCTAGTCGGATTTGTTAACCACTGAGCCACGGCGGGAACTCCCTTAATACAGAGTTTTTGCTTGTTTTTTAAGACACTAGCATCATTGGTAGGCAGTGCCTCTCTCAGGTCCACAATCTCAGAACAACTCAGAGACGACAGGTTTCTGTCAGTTAATCGAAAATTCACTTGCACATTGCTCCTGTAAAGTTCTGGCCACGTGTCTAGTTCAAGAATCTGAGCATAAGGCATGACCAGCACTGTCAGTGAAATTTTAAGTGTTAATAAAATAGTATTATATTCCTAAAAAATAAAATAAAAATAGCAACTCAATAGATAAAAAAGATACAATATATTAAAAAAAAAAAACAACAACCAGTAAGCACATGAAAAGATGAGCTTTTGTCCAAATACACAAATTCAGATTCAAACAAGGTTTTTTTCTTTCTTTTTTTTTTTTTTTTTTGCTTTTTAGGGCCACACCTGCGGCATATGAAGTTCCCAGGCTAGGGGTCCTATCAGAACTACAGCTACCAGCCTGTGCCATAGCCACAGCCATCAGGGATCCAAGCCGCAACCACAACCTACACCAGAGCTGACGACAATGCTGGATCCTTAACCCACTGAGTGGGGCCAGGGATCAAACCCTCATTCTCACGGAGACTAGTTGGATTCTTAACCCGCTGAGTCACCATGGAAACTCCCAAGACTAAAAAAATTTTCATCTATCATTGGTAAAGATTAAACAACACTGGTAATAACCAGTGTTCAAATGTGGGGAAAAAGTGGCCACTTTCATATGCTCTGTGGATTTAACTATTATAGAAATTATAGAAAGAATTATGCTATGCAAATTTTTTGCACTGTAGTATTTTTGTAATGGTATAAAAAACAGAAGCTACTTAACTGTTATCACCAAGAGACTTGTTAAAGAAATTATAATATATTCATGTAATGATATATATGCATTTTTATTGACCTGAAAAAATATCAGTGATATACTTTTAAATGAAACAAATAATGTTTATAAAATTTTTAAAAATAAAACATAGCATATATTTAGGAAACACTGAGAGTAATATACACAGTGACTTCTTTTGAAGAGCAGGATAACTTTCCTACATTATTATTTTTTTGTATCACCCAGTTATCTTAAGACAAGCATGCAATTTCTAATGGAAAATAAAAATGTAAATGTATTTGTATATATATAAATATTTACAGTAATTTATTGCTTGAATTTCATTTGAAAAAGTCTATTTCTTTTAAAAAAAGGGGTGAATTAGGAATTACTGAGATTCTATGCATGAAGATATCATTATACAAGATACGTGGGAGGGAACCAGCACTGCCCTTTAACCTGTGTCAGGAACTGTAAGTATTTTAATAACACCGTCACGTATCGTCACAATCATTTTAAGGGTTATTCCCTTTCTACCTTTTCGAATAGATGAACATACAGGGATTCAGAAAGGTTAAGTCACTTGGCGTAAGGACACAAAGTAATAAGTAGAACTGAAATTTGAACCCACCTGAGGGGCAATCTTTTCAAGTTTCACTTCTGGTGTAAAAAAAAAAAATGTCAGGTTTTGGACATGCTCATTTTGTGAAAGTTCACTTAAAATTATTCCTGCGCAAAAGGTTTGCTTATTTCCCTTCTAAGAGGGACTAAGGAGGCATCGTAAATCCACCTGACTTCTCAAAGGTCTCTGCCCAAAGACACAGGACAACTGCCCCGCGTTCCCCTGGCTCCTGGCTGGCTGCTTGGAGGCAGTTAACATCCTGCATTGTTAGTTCAGCACTAGTTCCAGTACTTTCAGGAACACATGTCCCAGGAAGACGGGGGGAGAAAAACAGCCTGAGCAGCACAGCCTGGCCCCTGCCATCCACTGACCGGCTAGGAGCGCTTTGCTTCGTTCAATCACGTCCGCGCTGCTCTCAGACTCCGCGGTCACCGGGTGAGCCTTCTGGCCAGCACAGGGACACGTGAAGATGCAGAAGAGTGACCTGTGCATCGGTCATTTGCTTCTCAATCATTAATGTCTAGGTGCTTACTTCCAGGTGGGCATCGAACACACATGAATTAGTCAATCAACGGCCTTGGAGAAGGAAAGGCTAGTCCCGAAAGTATCACGCAACTGACGGACACCCAGTGAATGCTGGCTATTGCACGCGTGCAGCCCACACCCCGCAGCAAGACCTTACACTTACCTTCACTGGAAGGCTTGAGGTGCGACAATCTTAAGAGATCTTTGTGAGACCAGCCATTTCTCTGTTTGTATTTTGTAACTGCCAGGGCGAGGGCCATGCCTCCTTTTTCGTTGTACCAGTCGGCCACGGCCTTGCGGAGGGCACGACCCCACATGCCGCAATGCATGCTTTCCTTGAGATCTTTCTTAAACTGGATGAAGGTAAAGAGATGTGTGGGGATGCGACAAACTTCGGAAACAGCTTTGAAGGCGGCTTGCTTGGTGCTGGTGTCGGAGCACTGGGAGCAAATGGCGAGTGCAAAGAGCGTGGGCTCCTGCTTTGCGTTTCTGCCCTCCTGACTAAATGACTTTATTTCCTGTATCACTTCACATCCCCTGCCGTCTTCAATCAGTCGAAGTAAAGCTTCAGCGTTCTGGAGGCCCAGCCTCTGTTCTTGGATATAATACGTCCCACCTTCGGAACCAAAACATAAGAAGCGGTGCAGCCGATTCATGTCAGTGACCTGCCACACGTACCCGCCTTCGGAACTGGCGAGCTGCGTCTCGTGCATCGGCTGCATTTGGGTTACTGATTCCTCCATCTTTCTGCCTTTTAGAAACCTATCAAAAAGCAAAACGTGGTTACAGCTAGAGAGGAACAATAAAATTATAACAAGGAAAACTATTAATCTATACGTATTGAAATCTGCCATGAAATCTTTTAATTTAAAGACTTTTTTGGTCTTTTTTTTTTTGGTCTATTTGCCGTTTCTTGGGCTGCTTCTGTGGCATACGGAGGTTCCCAGGCTAGGGGTTGAATCACAGCTGCAGCCGCCGGTCCACGCCAGAGCCACAGCAACTAGGGATCCAAGCAGCATCTGCGACCCACACCACAGCTCACGATAATGCCGGATCCTTAACCCACTGAGCAAGGCCAGGGACTGAACCCGCAACCTCACGGTTCCCAGTCGGATTCGTTAACCACTGAGCCACAATGGGAACTCCTAAAAATATTTTTTAAGCTCCGTTAGGTGGTGATATGATACTCAGAAGCAACAACTAAGAAGCTGCATTGTTGGGGTACGGTTTGTTGCTGCAGAGCCTGAGCAGACAGCTAAGCACGGGGTCCAGAGGACCAGACAGAGGAGAATAAGGGGGTGAGGCAGCAGCTGTGGCTGACACTCCCTTTACTCCCTGAATCACCATGCAGACATCCGACTGTGTCCTGGCAGCTGTTCCTTCCCGGCCCCTTCTCTCCTCCCCTTTCCTGGTAGGACTGTCCCTCGGGGGACCAGGCCTCGCCCCAGCCCCAAAGGACGAATCTTGATTGCTCGGAGTCGGTGGTTCGCAAGTTCTGTGTGCATCGCAATCACCTGAAGTGCTCGTTTGGCTACAAAACGACGGGTCCTCATCACCACCTCCAAAGCTGCTTTCTTTTCTGGCCACACTCTTGGCAAGGCGAAGTTCCCCTAGGACCCGCGCACAGCAGTGACTTGAGCGGCTGCAGCAACACCGCCGGAGCCTTAACCCGCCGCGCCATCAGAGAACACCTAAAGCTTCTTCCCCAATTCAGCAGGTCTGGGTGAGGTCGAGCACCTGTACTTATCACAGGTTCCCAGGGAGCACGCTCACTCCCTGCCGTGTGACTGGCACAGGTACTGGGCAAGCGTCCCAATTCCAGCCACTGAGACACGTAAGTTTGCTGGATATGCTTCTGAGGTTGTCTTTACTCTTAAAAAGCAGCTTGGGCTCTTACAAAGGAATGTTCCCCTTTCTGCCCTGAGACGGTCATTGGCACAGGATGCCTGAAGCTGGGTCAACTACCTTGAGCCACGCGCTGGGGGAGCCAGTGTAAGAAGAGACATTAATTTACGAGGATGGCAGACTCAGGGCGGGGGGAATCTCGGTCGCTGAGATCATCAGGTTACCTGGAATTTCTTAATGTATCGTAAGCGTTATCTTTACTGTTTATGCCATTTATGTTTCTCTTACCTGTAGCCGAGAGCATCCTGCTTGACATCCCGTATCCACAGTGCTCATCTACAGCTTATGTCCCCTGTGACTACCCACGGCGCGCCTGCCATCACCTCTGAAGCTGCTACGACTAGCTGTCTCACAACAGTATCCCCTCTTCTCTGCCTACTGGCGTAACCACAATCATCCACTACTTATCAGTCCACCACTGCTCTCACCGCAGTATCATGTTTACCCTCAGGTCTCCAGCCTGGACCACAACAGTGCACTGGGCTTCTCTTGACGGCAAACGACGACACAATGCAACCAACCATTACTGCATACTATGTGTACACACAGAGCTTTCTGTTCCGCTCAAAAAATTACTTTTCCTGTTCTTTCGGAAATCAGTCTATTTGATGAGGTAGAAACGTACAGACAATACAGAGCAAACGGTTATCAAGTGCTTCAATACAGAAGTACTGTGAATGGGCAAAGGAGGATAAAGAAACGCTGGCTCAGAAAGCCCGGAAGACTGAAAAACTGGTGTCTAAAGTCTGGGGAAAGCATTCCAGGAAGGAGTTTCTGAAATCTTGCTCTGCCTTTAATTTTAGAAAAGGAACTAAGTATACTGACATATATGACATATAGACAGAAATACTAAGTATACTGCAAGGAAACACTGACAGGTAAGGTAGGCGCTTAAAGAGGAACACAGGTGAAGAATTTTGTTGGGAAGATGATACAAGCCTAAGCATGTGTGTTTACTGTGGGGAAGGCTAAAGACAGAATCCTTTGAATATTAACAATTAAAAGCTAAGAAGCGGAGTTCCCGTTGTGGCTTAACACTAACAAACCCGACAAGTATCCATGAAGATGTGGATTCGACATCTGGCCTTGATCAGTGGGTTAAGGATCTGGCATTGCCGAGAGCTGTGGTGTAGGTCGTAGATGCGGCTCGGATCCTGTGTTGTGGTGGCTGTGGTGTAGGCCAGCAGCTGCAGCTCTGATTTAATCCCTAGCCTGGGAACTTCCATGTGCCCTGGGTGCAGCCCTAAAAAGCAAAAAAAAAAAAAAAAAAAAAGCTACAGAGAAGAGTGCTCTCTAAAGAAAGGAAGGGGCACAGAGATTTAGCGAACAGGGGGAGAGTGAGAACACAAGGAGTGAATGAATGGCTGGTCATTTCAGAAGCTCAGCAGGCAAGTAAAACAAGGCTGCAACTGGCCCAGCACCACTGAGGAAGGGCAGCTGGGGAGAACACTGCAGGAAGCAGCTGGCCCAGCAGTCAGGAGGGCCTGCAGCAAGGAGACCTCACAGGCAGACGGTGCTTTCCAGAGGCTGAGTCACAGAGAGAAGGTAGGAGAAGGGGAGGGAGCTGGAGGAAGACTCTTTTTACCTTTCCAGATGAGAGGACACTGAGGAGGAAGCTCTGGAGAGTTGAAGACCTCGGAGAAAGGCCTAAGGGAGGGAGTAAGATCCCTGAGAGCAGCTTTAGAGCATTCGGGGTGGGTCTGGCCCTTGAGAGCAAGAGAAAGATGTCACTCACTGGGGGGGGGGGGGGGGTGAAGGGATGTTCGAGGAGGGAAGAGGAATAAGGAAATTGAGGGGGTTCCCACTGCGGGGAAGTCTGGCGAGTCAGGAGCAATGCCTGCTTGGGTCTCGGAGGGGGAACACGCTGGTGCGGACAGGTGCTTGCGCCAAAGCCTCCCATTTTGACCATGACTGAGGACAGCGACGTGAACTGTGCTGGAAATATGGGTGTCCACCTTCCAAATCAGGCTCTGATAGAAAGTAGCTGATGCTGGAGCAGGCCCCGGCCTCAGGTGCCTTCAGAGGCAGCGATCACGTGACATGTGTCTCCGGGGACCCACTGACAATTACTGAGTGCAGCACAGGCTGCAACTCCTCCTGCAGCAGCTGATGGCTTTTATTCTTAACCACTTTCCACTATAGCATCTACCTCTGCCTTTCAATCCAAAAACACCGACAGGCTTCTTAAACACTGACACAATTAACTGCAGTTCCGGTAGAAAATATTATTTCAATCTTTACACTGGATGTGACACTGCCAGCCTCTCCTTTAGATTTTACAAAAACACACTCTCTCTGGGGTTACTTCCACCTGGCTATTTCCTGCTTATTAGCTATATTTGTTAGAGGAATACTTTTTTTTTTTTGTCTTTTTGCCTTTTGAGGGCTGCTCCCGCTGCATATGGAGGTTCCCAGGCTAGGGGTCCAATCGGAGCTGTAGCTGCCGGCCTAGGCCAGAGCCACAGCAATGTGGGATCCGAGCCACATCTGCGACCCACACCACAGCTCACGGCAATGCCGGATCCTTAACCCACTGAGCAAGAGCAGGGATCAAACCTGCAACCTCATGGTTCCTAGTCGGATTCGTTAACCACTGCGCCACAACGGGAACTCCTAGAGGAATACTTCCGAAGTGACATTCAATTATCAGATTATATTACCATGTCAGTTTCCCGGCACCAGGGCCCAAGTGGTGAGATTTCAAGGTTCCAATTCAAACCTCAAAATCCCCTCCTCCAAGTTCTTTCCCTTATTATTTTTTGTGAGCATATCCAGCTGACATCATCGGCTCCTTTGAGAACAGGGACCAGGTCTTATTTGTGAGTCCTTCCCCTGGCCCTGAGCCACCACTTTTAAGTAAGTAGTAGTGTATTTATAGTTAAGGATCATGAAGCAAGATTAAAGTTGATTTTCTGAATCATTTATCCAAGAATTATGCATGATTGGCTTTTTTTTCCCCCGTAACACATTTATTTTGAAAATAAGACTCAATGCATGAAATTAAAAATATAATTCAAGCCTTTAGGATAAATTCTGACATCAGCATAAAATAACAAATGTTTTATATGCAGGTAATAGAAATACAATCAAAAATGAAACGTGGAGTTCCCATGAACTTGTATCCCTGGCCTCACTCAGTGGATTAAGGATCCAGTGTTACCACAAGCACTGGTGTAGGTCACAGATGTGTCTTGGATCTGGTGTTGCTGTGGCTGAGGGTAGGCTGGCAGGTGCAACTCTGACTGGAACCCTAACCTGGGAATGTCCATATACTGCGGGTGTGGCCCTAAAAAGAAAAAAAAAAACAAAGGAAAACATGAAAAAGTTACAAAGTTATGAGCATCGAGTAAAAACGTCACCTGAGAATCGCATTTCTCTGTCAAGTTCTTCATATACATACATGGTATATAAATATATTTTTCTTTTCATTTTTTTTCTGGCTGCACCGACAGCCATGGATCGAATGCAAGCCGAAGCTGCAACCTATGCCACAGTTGCAGCAACACTGGATCCTTAACCCACTCACTGCACCACAGCAGGAACTCCCAGTCTAATTTTTAACATGTAACTTAAAAAACAGAACAGCAGCATGTCCCAAGCTACTCTGTCACTGAGTGGTGATACACAAATTAGCCTTAAAATTGGGTAGGTGATGAGACACAGTGGTATAATAAAGAATATCTGGGAGTTCCTGTCGTGGCGCAGTGGTTAACGAATCCGACTAGGAACCATGAGGTTGCGGGTTTGGTCCCTGCCCTTGCTCAGTGGGTTAACGATCCGGCGTTGCTGTGGCTCTGGCGTAGGCCGGTGGCTACAGCTCCGATTGGACCCCTAGCCTGGGAACCTCCATATGCCGCGGGAGCGGCCCAAGAAATAGCAACAACAACAACAACAAAAAAAGACAAAAGACAAAAAAAAAAAAAAAAAAGAATATCTGGCCTCTTTTGGAAGCATAGACTGTTAAGTGTAAGACAGGCTACAAGGATGTGTTATTACACAACACAGGGAACACAGCCAATAGTTTGTAATGACTGTAAATGGAGTTAATAACTTAAAAAATTGTACAGAAAAAAAATCTGGTTTTTGTTCATGATCTTCACAGGGCTTCAAAGACCACTCCTGAATTTTTATCAAAAACCCCCAAAACACTAATTCAAAAAGATACATGCGCTGCAGTATTCATAGCAGTTATTTACAGTAGCCAGGTATGGAAGGGATCTAAGTGTGAATAAGAAGATGTGTATGTACACACACACACACACACACACACTGGAATACTACTCATCCATAAAAAACTGAGATTGTGTCATGTGCAGCAACATGGATGGACTTGGAGAGCATTATGCTAAGTGAAGTAAGTTAGATAAAGACACTTTTTGATACCACTTCCATGTGGAATCTAAAAAAAATACAAACTGTGACCCTTACAAAAAAGCAGCAGACACATGTATACAGAGAACAAACTACTGGTTACCAGCAGGGACAGGGAAAGAGCAGGGGCAATAGAGGGGTAAGATATTAATAAACGGGGGTTTTAGGGGATTATATGGAAGTGTGGGTGTGCAACTTTTGAAAACTGTAAAGCACCATAGAAGGTAAAGAATCTTTCAATAAAAAAAGAGATAAAAAGAAAATCCTGAAATTTCCTTCCTGGGGGGAATGTCTGTTATGCTAATGAGGTGAGTCCTTCTGGGCCTTTGGATAGCTCCTGGATGGGGTCACCAGAAAGACCAATCATTTGATTCGAGGGTTGGAACTCGGGCCAGATCAATGTCTCCGGGGAGGAAGGCCGGAGACTTTGCTCAACCATGTGGTCAATGATTTAATCAACCATGCCTAGTCATGAGGCCCCATCTGCAGACTCTGGACATCAAATTCAGTGGAGATTCCAAGCTAGTGAATGCGGGTGTGTGAAGGGAGGGTGATGGGCCAAGCAGGACCCCACAAACAGAAGGAATCCCCTGTCTGCCCCCATTGGCTGCCATCCCTTATAATAAAACTGTAACCGTACACAGAGTGCTTTTAGTGAATTGAGGTGTTTTATTGAATTACTGACCCTGAGAGGGTTGTAGGACCCTAAATTTGTCGTTGGCCAGGCAGAAGTGTGAGCAGACTGCAACCCAACCAGAAGCTGTTTTCCGAAATAAGGGCAATCCTGCTGGGGATCAGAGATACACACAGACACATACACGTGGAACCTTAATTTCTTCCTTCCCCACCTGCCGCCATCTCCCTTCTTCAAGCTTAAGCTCTACTGTCACTGGTTTAATAGGCTGTTGGGCAGTGAGTGAGGTCAGAGACTGGTCACTAGTTAATCCACTCCTGAATAATCAAGTGTTGTAAATCCAGATTAACAACAACAAAAGAGAGTTAATTCTTTCGGTTGCCTGACCTAGTCAGTGCTCTGAAAGCACAGTCCTTCAAAGAAATCTAATACCGCTGAAGCTGTATTAAATGTCTATAAAGTAAACCTTTGGGGAAGAAATTAAACAGATCACTCTGAAATTATCCACTTCTCTTTTTATGCTTATTTTATACATTGCCCGCTTCTTCTTCCTAATTTTGGATGCGAAATCAGTGAGTACTAGTAATACACAGTATGTAACAGCACTTCTTTCTGCTTTTTATTCATTGAAACTAGAACATCTACAGTACACCAGCACTAATGATCTAATACTTCTAAGGAGTCCTATGTTTTTCTTGAATGTACACTTATCTAAATGTCTTTCCAAAGCTTTTTGATCACTTCATCCAAAGAGGTCAAACAAGTTTTCAGTTTATTCTTTTTTTTTTTTTTGTCTTTTTAGGGCCGCACCCACTGCACATGGAAGTTCCCAGGCTGGAGGTCGAATCGGAGCTGCAGCTGCCAGCCTATGCCACAGCCACAGCAACACTGGATCTGAGCTGAGTCTGCAACCTGCAACCACAGCTTGTGGCGACAATGGATCCGTAACCCACTGAGCAAGGCCAGGGATCAAACCTGCATTTCCATGGATACTAGTCAGGTCCATTACCGCTGAGCTACAATAGGAACTCCCAGTTTATTCCTTGTAAATGAAGTCAAAGCTGACTTACATCTATGAGAGAGGGCAAGACAGCTGTAAAAGAAACAATACCACAAAAACTGGGGCCACAAATTCAGATCACTACCACTTAGACTGGTAACAGACATGAGTGGATCAAGTCAAGTGAGACTGCAATAAAAAGCTGTGAGGAACTGTTGCACACAGGACAGCATGGCCCGTTATTGCCAGATCGTCTCGTTTTTTCTCAAACACCCAGAAATCAGGATTTTTATGTGAGCTCTTAGAATTAAATGTTAACAACATAATTAAAGAAATCCCCCCCCCCCCCACTTCCTGATTACTTATAAGTTGTGTCAAGGGCTGAATTTTCAGTTTGGTATTTCTACAACATGCACCATAATAAGCCGGTAGCAAATGTTACTTCTGATGTATTTATTTAGCGCCAAAAAACACTTCCAAGTTCACACCAAAATTACAGATTAAAAAAAGACCACAAAGTACTGCAAAGAGCTCTGGGCTCTGATGACACTCATTCTAGGTATGGTTGATAAGGAAATAAGGCTAGACTCCTGTGCCTCACAAACTTTCCCATCTAATTACACTTAACAGAACAGAAGCCCCCCCCACCCTTTGCTCTCCACCCCAGTTTGAGGTCGAAGTCTCCCGGGAATAAACTTCATGAAAATTTCCTTTTTTTTTTTTTTTTTTGCCTTTAAATTTAACACTTGGTACACACGCTGGCTTTCCCTCTACAGTATACCCATTCTTGGTTTAATATAAAGCTACTGTTTCCCTCAGTAAAATACATCCTATTTTGTGGCTTCACGTAGTCCTGAAGCACAAAGTTTCCTTATTCCAAGGAACGGACTACCTGTCTGAGAAGCAAAGAGTCGGAGTTTCAACAAGGCAAGAATTTTTTTTTCTGGAAGCCAAGGGCCCTTCCTGGAACTCAGAGCCTTAAGGAGCGATGCACAGACGATACTCCTGTTGCAGACGTGAGTCTTACTTAGCACGAGCTTTCCGCCAGAGGCGGGGGAAGGAGGGCGATTTCGGGATTGGGGAAGACGGGCATTTTTGATTTAACACCTCCTTCGGCCTCACGACTACTACAGACGTGTTCGGATGAACACACAATTTTCCAACCTCAGCTCCTCGGAGGCACCGCCTCCCCTTGCACTTGTTTATCTTCCCCCGGCCCACCGGCAGCGGCTTCTCCCTCCCTCGGCACTCCCTCCCAGGCAAACTCGTCCTCCTCCCGCACAAAGATCCGTCTTCCCAAGCCCAGGTCCCGGCGACGCCTCTCGGCGCGGCGGCGGCGGCGGGGGGCGGGGAGGAAGAGGAGGAGTAAGCGGCCCTCCCGACGCCGGCCTGCGGGAAGCTCCGCAAGTCGAGGGCCGGCGGGGGCGGCCCGGCGTCCGGAAGGGCCGGAGAGAGCGAGGATGCCCCTCGGGGAGGCAGGTTCCGCGCCCCGGGCCAGAGGGCGCGAGGCCGGGCGGGCGCCGGCCCCGGCCGCGGGGACGCGGGCTGCGGCGCGCGGAGCACCGGACGCGTCCCCGGGGCCGCGCACACCGCACAAAGGGCCCCGGTCGGCTGCCCGCAGTTTCCTCACCTGTGCCCGGCGGCCCACTCTCGGAAGCCGCCGCGCCGCCGGGAGAAACGCTGCGCCTCGCCGCGGGACGACGACGCGCGGCGGCCTGACGGGCGGTGACCGCTCCGGCTCCGCCGCCAGGGCCTCCGGGTTCGGCTCCCGGAGCGAGCCCCGCCCCCTCGCCGGGCCCCGCCCCCGACTGGCGAGGAGCCCGGATGTTCCCTCCTCTGGCGCCCGGAAGCCCGCCCTTCCTCCGCGGCCCCGCCCTCTCGCGTCGGCGCCGGGTCCTCCGCGGCCCAGGAAGAGTTTCGGCGTCTTCTGGGCGGCTAGAGCGTCCTCCCGCCTCTGTCGCGCGGCAGGTGACGGCGCCCGGAGGCTGTCGGGAAGTAGGCGGGGTGACGTGGGCTTGACGAGCCAGCGGCGGGTTTGCCGAGCTCAGGGGCCGGCGGCAGCTGGAGCCGGGGTCGGCCGCAGCCGGAGGGGGCGCGGGGCGGCGTTTGGCCGGGGCCATGACGGGCAATGCCGGGGAGTGGTGCCTCATGGAAAGCGACCCCGGAGTCTTCACCGAGCTCATTAAAGGATTCGGTGAGAGCCGCGGGGGCCGTCCTGGGTCGGGACTCACGGGCGGAGGCCTGAGCCGGGCACGGGGTGCTTCCGTGCGGCCCCGCCGCCCCGTGTCTGCGGAGGAGGCGACTCCCCGGACCGTGGGGCCGGGGAAGGGAGAGGCAGGACTCCGGCCCTCCTCGGCCGGGGGCAGGCGCGTCCCCGGGGCGGGCTGGGGAGCCACCCCACGCGGTCAGGGTCGTGGCGGTCCTCGGCCCCGCCGTGTCTCCGCGACTCGGCGCTCAAGTCCCAGCTCCCTCGACCCACGCAGCCCCCGTCCCGGGCAGGTGTGCCCGGTGCCCGACTCCGGCCCCTTGCCGCGCAGGCAGAGTCAGGTGTGCCTTGTCGAGGGTGGGGTCCAGGGCGCCCAGGAGCCCGACCTTTCTGGCTGCTGGCGGCGGCGCAGCGCGGGAGGGGACGGGCCCCTAGGACGTCCGCTCGGACTGGCTGCGGGGGACGCCGGGGCCCCCGCGCTGGTTCTGCTCATTCGCGGCTCTTCCGGCGCAGGGTGCCTTCTCCAGCCGGTGCTCGAGACTGGAGGCCACATGCTTGCCTCCTAATTTCCTTCTGGCTCTAGTCCTTGTCTCTCATCCCAGGTGATCAGCATACTGGCCTCTTCAGCCTGCCCTGTCCCTCTTGTGCCCACCTTCCTCTTTGGCAGTAAGACTTGTGTGTAGCTGTTACATTTCCTCAAGTATTACTGATTTTAGCTGATGTGTTGAAACTTGTGCTGGGGTAGACATTCTCTGTTGATGTAGATACTGTCTGGTACGTAGCTGTCTATTTGGATATCATTTATCAGGTCTGTATCTCAGACCCGCCAGTAGGGTTTGGGAATTTTTGATTTTTGATTTTAAAAACTGTAATTAATTATTTGCTTATCTTGGCCATGCCTGCGAATTGCGGAAATGCCCGGATCAGGGATCAAACCTGTGCCGCAGCAGTGACGGCACCGGATCCTCAGGATCCCTAACTGCTAGGCCATCGGGGAACTCCGGGTTTGGGAATTTTTCAGGCGAATAAAGCAGGACTGCTGTTCTAAAGAACTAAGAAGCACATTGTAATAGGGTGTATTAATTGCTGCTTTAGCGTATGTGCACATAGGTGGCGAGAACATAGGCAGATGAAAAGGCACAAACGGTAGTGAGGCTAAAGTATATGGCTTCGAGAACAGCTAAGGAAGGGACTAAAACATGGTGTAACCGAGTAGAGGAGTGTTTGAATCGGAAGCCGAAAGGGTAAACTGAGGCCATGTTGGGCAGTGTGCATTGCCCTGTAGTCCCTGGGGACTTAACTGTCAAAGCTATCTCAATGCTGAAATAACAGCTTTAAAAGTAAAAAATTTACTGTGTGTGGTGTGCAGAGTGGATTGGAATGAAATGAAAGAAGCTAGAAGCTTCTCACAATGGTCCTTTTCAGATGATGGGCTTGACATAAAGTCGTCAAGACTTTAGAGAGGAAGAGGTAGGTTCAATCATTTTTGCCGTATTTAAATCCACAGGACTGTTAACTGACTGGGTGTACCCCAAAAGAGGTGAAAATCTTCTATGGTGTCTAGCTTGGGAGATTGGGAAGTACAGGCACAAGGGAAGAGTAGACTTGATGGACAAGAAAATGGGTTCAGCTTTGGACATTCACTGAGTTTGAGATGTCTGCAGATGTAGCTCTAAACTTTACCTTCAAAGTTTAACTTTTAGGACATATCAACGTTAACCGTAAGAAATGTTGTACCAGGCAAGTTTATTGATTTTAAAATTAAAAAAAAATAAAATCAGTCCATTCTATCAACAGCTACTGTTTCAGTTTCACATGTGCAGAAAACTTGAAATTGAAGATAATTTTGAAATAAAGACATGCCATAAGAGACTTATGGCTCTGTACCTTTTCTACCTGCATATAAGAAAAGTGAAGCTGTAGTTATTCATGGATTGACTTGATTAGCCAAAGAACTTTGTAAAAAGTTAAGTGATGGTAGTTGTGTGTCGTCATCAGATGCTTCAAAGAGAAAATAAGTTTATTCTAATCTTCCCCTTTTTTTTTCTCATCCAATTCATGGATTCAAAAAAGCTTTTTTTTTTTTTTTTTTTTTTGTCTTTTTGCCATTTCTTGGGCCGCTCCTGTGGCATATAGAGGTTCCCAGGCTAGGGGTCGAATTGGAGCTATAGCCACTGGCCTACGCCAGAGCCACAGCAACACGGGATCTGAGCTGTGTCCTGCAACCTACACCACAGCTCATGGCAACACCGGATCCTTAACCCACTGAGCAAGGCCAGGGATCTAACCCACAACCTCATGGTTCCTCGTCGGGTTCGTTAACCACTGAGCCACGATGGGAACTCCTCAAAAAAGCTTTTGAAAGTTCTTTCTTTCAAGTGAAACATCTTATTGTACTATGAATGCTAGTGTAAATTTAAGTTTTTTCCTGGAGGAGGGAATTATTTGTGAATTCAGTGAATATATAAAAATTTGGGTGGAATGTAATGCCATGGTAAAACAGAGTTTTTATTAAGAAACTGATGGGAGATCCCTGGTGGCTGAGTGGATTTGGCATTGTCACTGCTGAGGTGCAAGTCACTGCTATGGCATAGGTTCAGTCCCTGACCCGGGAACTTACTCATGCCACAGGTGTGACTGAAAAGAAAAAAGATGGAGGAGTTCCCGTCGTGGCGCAGTGGTTAACGAATCCGACTAGGAACCATGAGGGTGCGGGTTTGATCCCTGGCCTCGCTCAGTGGGTTAAGGATCCAGCGTTGCTGTGGCTGTGGTGTAGGCTGGCAGCAGCAGCTCCGATTGGACCCCTAGCCTGGGAACCTCCATATGCCATGGGTGTGGCCCTAAAAGGACAAAATAAAAAAAAAAAAGAAAGAAAAGAAAAAAGATGGAGCAGAACTAGACTTCTAATTGATACAGTGCATATATACTTCATAAATACAGCAAAACAAATTGTGATAATCTACCAATTAAAAATAGAAGCTGTGAATTTCTAATTCCATCCAAGATGGAGTAATAAGGAATTAATTTACCATGACAAATCAGTGACTTCAGCTTTCACTTCAAGAAACTAGGAAAAGGAGTTTCTTTTGTGGCTCAGCAGGTTAAGAACACGATTTTGTGAGGATGCAGGTTTGATCCCTGACCCACCTCAGTGGGTTAAGGATCTGGCGTTGCCACAAGCTGTGGCATAGGCCTCAGCTGCAGTTCCGATTCAACCGCTAGCCCTGGAACTTCCATATGCCGCAGGTGCAGCTGTAAAAAGGGGGGAAAAAAAGAAACTAGAAAAAAAATGAGCAGATTAAACCTAATGTAAGCAGATTAAAGGAAATAGTAGCATCAGAGTTGAAAGCAGTCAAATAGAAAGGAGAAAAATATTAGAGAAAGTCCATGAAAGTAAAAGCTGATTTCTCAAGGATCAAGAAAATGGATACACCTCTAGTCAGGGTGACTGTTAAAAGGAGAGGATACAGATGACCAATATCAGGAATGAGAGAGATGACATTACTACTGATTCTACAGATGTTAAAAGGATAGGTGAATATATATATATTTTTTTATTTTTGGCTGCCCTGCAACATACGGAGCTCCCAGGCCAGGGATCAGATCTGAGCTCAGTTGTAACCTAAGCTGCAGCTGAGCAATGCTGGATCCTTAACTCACTGTGCCAGGCTGGGGATGGAACCCACACCCCAGCGCTCCCAAGATGCCACCAGTCCCATTGTGCCACAGTAGGAGCTCCAGGATCAGTGAGTGCTCTAGGAAATATTTATGCAAATAAATCTGAAGACTTAGATGAAATGTACAAATTCCTTTAAAGACAGAAATGACCAAAGTTCACTCAAGAAGTGGTAGGTAAACAGTGTAGCCTTATGTGTATTAAAGAAAGCGAAATGTTAATTTGGAACTTTCCTACCCAGACAAATGGCTTCACTGGTAAATTCTGTGGAATATTTAAGGAATAAGTAATACCTACCCAGACTTTTCTGAAAACATTGGAGAGGAAGAAACAACTTTCCACTTCATTTTATGAAGATCATCATTATCCAGACACCCCAATCCAAGATGTTACAAGAAAACTAGAGACCCATATCCACTATCAACACGGGTGTAAAAATTCTAAACAAAATTGTAGCAAATCAAGTCCATAATATATTGAAGACAACCTATCCTGACTGAGATGAGCTTGTCACAGGAATTCAGAGTTGGTTTAACATTTGTGATTCAGTGTAATCCACCGTATTAAGAAACCAAAAAAACCATAATGTGTCTCAGTAAATGCAAAAGTATTTGGAAAAATCCAACATCTGTTAAGAATCACGAAGTGTTAGATTTTACCCTGGTTGCCAGCTAACAAGTGTGCCTGTCACCGCTTTGTAGATACTGTCAGACAGCTTCAGCTTTAAGGGACAGAATCACTGCTGGCAAAGTCGGCAGCAGGACATTTCCATTTGCAGTGGTTCCTCAGTCCTCCAAGTCCATGGAGTGGAGCTGGACACAGGTGGATGCTGTGCGTGAGAGTCTCATGGCTAAGGAACTCTGAGCTTAGAGGGCTCTCTCTCTCTCTTTTTTTTTTTTTTTTTTAATTTTGGCCTTACCTTTTGCATGAAGATGTTCCCTGGCCAGGGATCAGACCCTAGCCATAATGTGGGATCCTTAACAACTAAGCCACTTGGGAACTCCATGGAGCTCCCAATTTTATAAAGAGGCTGCTAGCAAACTCAGTCAGCCTTTGGCTCTCGGAGGATATAAGTCTTCCCTCTGCCTCAGAGGGTTTACACTGTCTCTGCCTTTCAAGTCTGTTTATTATTTTGACATATACTCTTTGACATTATTATTTTGAGAAGAGAGTCCTGCACAAATCTGGTAAATTCTTAGAAGCAAGGAGTAATAGAGGGACACTATTGAGAATTGTCTCCCAACAAAATCCATCCTTTCTTTCTGTACCAAATACGCCCTTCCCTCAGCTACTCTGACTGATCTGACCTGACCTGCAGGGCTGGTGCCAAATCTGTTTATCATTAGTCTCTTGAAGTGTTGACGTTAGGAAGCCAGGGGGCTTTCTCATGGTTGTGTTGACGTTTCCTCTTGGTTTAAGGCATTAACTCAGGTGTAGCAGTGGGCGTTGGTGACCGTGCAGACGCTGCCTGGGTCTGCGGGGAGAAATCTAGCAGAATTCCCTCATCCTCAACTCTGGCCTGTGAGTTCAGGCAGATCTGAGTGACTCAGGGCCACGGTGGTGTTTGCATGAAGGTCTGTTTCAGCCACTCCTAAGGTGCCTGTCACTTTGTTTTGGGGGAGAGGCAAGTTAATACTTGGCTGGGTGTACACAGTACCTTCGAAGGCAGGTGCTGATTACAATCGTTGGGACCGTCTTAGGGGTCCAAGTGAACAGTGGCTCCAACTTAGGGCCCCCTGCTCATGTCAGATAATCGAATCTAGTCCTTGTTTTTGGAGAGGTTGCCTGAGAACGGATGATCCGGTTTTTCCTATTTAGTCACGTCACCAGCTTTAACATTTGTCATGCCATGAAATAACTGAAAACAGGGTTAGGGGAGTTCCCGTTGTGGTGCAGCAGAAACAAATCCAACTGGTAACCAAGAGATAGCGGGTTTGATCCCTGCCCTCGCTCGGTGGGTTAAGGATCCGGCCTTGCTGTGAGCTGTGATGTAGGTTGCAGATGAGGCTCGGATCTGGTGTTGTGGCTGTGGCATAGGCTGGTGCCTACAGCTGTGATTCAGCCCCTAGCCTGGGAACCTCCATATGCCACAGATGCTGCCCTAAAAAGCGAAAAAAGAAAAAAAGAAAAAAAAAGGAAAGAAAGGAAGAAAACGGGGTTAGGGAGGACATAACTGGGGCTGTTTTTTGTGGGAGGTGCAGAAGCTGGGGTCACGCCTGCTGCTCCGGGTAGACCTGTTGATAAGGTTAGGGAACTAGCAGTCCTGTGGTCAGCGCTGTTGGAAGACAGCACCTGAGGCCCACATACCTCAGATGCCATCCCAGGCACTGCAGCAGCTCTGGAGAGCCTCAGGGGAAAAAGGCTCCAGGTATATTGTTGAGAAGATTGTTTTTGAAATAAGGTTTGTAATAGAGCTATTTTGTAGAGCCACCAGTGTTATAATAAAAATGCATTAATCAAATATTTTTAAACATTTTAATTTAGCGAATTAATTACATTGTACTTAGTATTTTATAACTTAAAATCAATTTAATAATAACAGTGTTCTGATTTGAATGACAGCTTATTTGGTCATCCTATTTGAAACTTAATCCAGCTATTTAATAAAGTTTTTTCTAGTCAGCGGAGTCTTACCTCTTAACTTCCAGAAGGTATCCTATGTACCTTTCATATGCAAAGTATGTACTGTACTGTCTTTGAGTTATATGTTCTTGTCTTTGATTTATATGTTCTTGTTTCCTAGTAGATTAAAGTTCTTAAGTATTGTTCAGATAGTTTATTATTTTCTGTCTTGGACTTGGCACCTGCAGTTGGTTGAATCCATGGATACAGAACCAGCCAAAAATATTTGTTAAATAGCGGTGATTTGTTAGCTTTTAAAGCCTAGCCTCCCCTCAGCTTTTTGCTTAGCATATGTGAGAGGAGTCAGCATTAAGTGATGCCTTGAGTTTAGTGTTTGAGAATGTTTACGTCGCAAGAATTGTGTGGCTTGGAGGAAGCAGGTAGTATCCTTGTTGTAAACATGAGGAAAGTGAGGCTCAAAGACTTGTTCTTGCTCAAGGTAAAGAACTCGAAGGCAGTACTAGAATTAGAATCCACGTCTTGATTATCGTACATGAGGGAATTATGAGAATTGAATGTGCAAGGAGATAGGTGCTGACAGTTGAGCACACAGTTTTCCTTGCACAGCAGTGTGTATGTGTCTACCGTGAGATCATTTAAACAGTATTTCCACTTGAAATTGCATTTTTCCAAAAGATTTTGGGGCTCTTTTAATTCAGTGGCTTTGTTGTGTTTTTGTGTGAGATGCGCGATGTTTTAATGTTTGGTCTTTTATAGTTGATTTGCAGCAGCAGCATCAGTGTTAACAATTGCCTTAGTGTCTTTTCGTGCCCGTCTCCACACTCGTTAACTGTAGGTTTACATTTATAAGGTTTTTTCCGCAACTAAGTGTATGTGGATGTTGCACCCTGTTGTAGACATTCTGATTGTTTCTCGTTCTCTTCTCCTGCAAAAATGGAGTAACTCTCCTTACACTTGTATCTTTAATAAAACTTGAGTGGGGAGTTCCCGTCGTGGCGCAGTGGTTAACGAATCCGACTAGGAACCATGAGGTTGCGGGTTCGGTCCCTGCCCTTGCTCAGTGGGTTAACGATCCGGCGTTGCTGTGAGCTGTGGTGTAGGTTGCAGACGCGGCTCGGATCCCGCGTTGCTGTGGCTCTGGCGTAGGCCGGTGGCTACAGCTCCGATTCGACCCCTAGCCTGGGAACCTCCATATGCCTTGGGAGCGGCCCAAGAAATAGCAACAACAAAAGACAAAAAAAAGACAAAAATAAATAAATAAATAAATAAAACTTGAGTGGGCGCTAAGAGATACTTGCTGAACAGAGCAGATCGAGGTCCTGAATTGCAAGAGTGCCCGAAGTCTCAGGGTTGGTCCAACTTTTTTTTTTTTTTTTTTTTTTTTTTAAACCCCTGGCTTTTGTAGGTGGTCTAAAGGCTTCTTCACCTCTCACTTGAAGTATTCTGGACTATTAAAAAGTGCCCAGACTTTGGAATCAGACATGGGTTTTAATTAGTTTCTTGACATTTATTAGCTGTAGTGAATTAGGTTAACTTAACCACCTAATATCTCTAAGCCTCTTTCATGTGATACTTGCCTTGCAGGGATTGGAGAAAGTGCATTTAAAGCACTTTATTCGTAGAAGATCCTGGTAAATTTGGCTCTTTTTTTCTGCTGTGATAGTGATACCAGCTGACATTTAGCGAACCCTTAGAGTGTGCAGGGCAGTGTGCTATAAATGTATCTCATGCAGAGTAAATTATCTAAAGAGATAATAAGGTAACTCGTTTATACCTCAAACCAGCTCTGTGAGTATGGCGAACAGAGCGGTTCATTGGTCCTATAACTAGTAAACAGCAAGCCAGGGTTCACATTGGAGGCTGACTCTTAACGAATTCTCCATCACTGCACCGTGAATTACTGGAGCAGGGTTCTTGACCTTGGTACTTTGGCTGCGCCTTGTAGTGATTAGACACTTGGGTTGGATAACGGATTTCATCCTAACACTTCGGGCCAGATTGTTCTTTTTGTTGTTGGCTCTCCTGTGCTTTGCGTCCCCACCCTTAAGTGACAATGGTGGCAGTAAAAATGTCTCCAGATGCTTTGAAATGTTCCCCAGGGAACAAAAAATTACCCTGGTTGAGAACCTCTGTTCTCGAAGAAGAGCAGGTTTAGTACGGGATTCTGATGTCGTTGAAATTAAACTAAATTTAATTTTAAAATGTATAGAATTAGGATTTAAGATGCAGTTGTCATGAAACATGTGATTTGAAAGTCACTGTTAGGTAGTAGTTAACTATTACGACTTAAAAAAAAGCATACAGTAGGAAAATGAGAAGGCCGAGAGCAGAGCTGTGGCACCTCAGCAGCTGAATGAAGGGAGTGGGTGGAGAGGAGCCAGAGATTGAGAGAGACTGAGAGGGACAGTCATGGGGTGGGACATACGGAAAGTCTTTGAGCTTTTTAAAGTTAGAAAGTAGTATGTTCCCATTGTAAATAATTAGAATATAATAAAGGAAGGAACAGGACTCAATTGTGAGTTTTATCCATTTTACCATTTGTCATGTCTTACTGCCCCCAAATGTGCATCTGTTCCCTCCAGCCCTCCCTAAGGTTCATGGACTTACAAGTGGTGGATTGATTGATTTTTATAATTTATTTATTTTGTCAAAGTATATTGATTTCAAATGTCCATTTCTTTCAGTTAGGGTTTTATTTAATGGCAAAGAAAGAATGAGTTATTTTGTTTTCTCAAGAAATAATTTCTTGTTTCAGGTTGCCGAGGAGCCCAAGTAGAAGAAATATGGAGTTTAGAGCCTGAGAATTTTGAAAAATTAAAGTAAGTGTATTTTTAGTTATGTTAGAAAGAATATGTCTGTATTTACACAAACTTTTGTCTGTTTATTTTACTTGGATTACCTTATGCTGAAAACTGCCTCCTTTAAGGTTTTTTTCAGCTCTGTGAGGTATGGGTGTTATTATTCCCATTTTATAACCAAGAACCTGAGACTCATAGATGAGTAATTTGCAAGGGTTTCACAACTGTCTGTGCTTCCAAATCAACAGTGTACTGATCGATTGATTTTTTTTTTTCTAACAACATTCACTTATAGATCAATAGTGTTAGAACATGGAACGCATTTTAACATAAAACGCATGAATAACAGGTCACTCTACAAAGCCATGCTTAATAGATAATGTATATTAATAGTACTTCAGAATTTGTTTATATGTAATTACATTGCTTCTTGGGGAGGTTACTATTCAGATTCCAAACGTTCATGCCAGAAAGTGCCTTCCTCTTAGCCCAACCCTCTGACTAGAATCACTCCTCTGAGCCTCTTCTTATTCCCCCACCACCCAACCTGCCTGCTCTGAAGCCTTAACACCCTGTATTGCAAATGGGGGTTGGAGGGGCTTTCCCTTGGGGAAGCGTTCTCTGAGTCCCAGGGGGGACTGCCAGGATATTTTTTTTAATTGTTCCCCTCTGTTTGCCCTTTCCCCACAAAAAGAGCAATCATTTTAGATGGAATAAGAGATAAATTCTAGCTGAGAATTTATGAGGGAAGGTTAATTAAAGATGCATCATTTGTTATGTCTTTAGGGGACAGGAAAGCTTTTTGTTGCATGGAAGGCAGTGGTGAAAGATAGGCTGGAGAGAACCCGAAAGCAGATTTAAGGGTTCACGGGGGGCATTCCTCCTTTTGGGAGATGGATGACTTCATCATGCAGGAGGTGCAGCATCCAGTCAGGTCTTAGAAGAGTTGTGTGAAGGTGACTTCCTCTACTTCCTACTGTGCATGTTCTCAGCCAGTTGCTTGTGAGCATCCTGTGAGAACTTTGTTCGTGTATACTGGGACTCAGTCTAGAGTTAACACTTTCTTCTATTTTGTTATGTTCTTTCTGTTTTTAAGTGAGGTGATAGAAGGTAGAATTGAATAATCGACAGATTTGACAATAAACCTTTCATTACAATTCCATTTTAATTGATGTAATTTCAAGTTTTTTAGCCTTGTCTTGGGCAGCATTCTACTAACTATGGGTGGCAATAGAAATCTTTTTTTTTTTTTTGTCTTTTTGCCATTTCTTGGGTCGCTCCCACGGCATATGGAGGTTCCCAGGCTAGGGGTCTAATCAGAGCTGCAGCCACCGGCCCACGCCAGAGCCACAGCAATGCAGAATCCAAGCCGCGTCTGCAACCCACACCACAGCTCACGGCAACACCGATCGTCAACCCACTGAGCAAGGGCAGGGACCGAACCCGCAACCTCATGGTTCCTAGCCGGATTCATTAACCACTGCGCCACGACGGGAAGTCCTAGAAATCTTTTTAACAAATGTTCAGATTTACTTCATTTGCATTGTATTTCTTAAGTAGCTGACTAAAACTTAATATATTGACAGTGTGTTATAAGAAGCAAGATTTGGTGTCCATAATTTGTATTTTATTTTGTAGGCCAGTTCATGGGCTGATTTTTCTTTTCAAGTGGCAGCCCGGAGAAGAACCAGCAGGCTCTGTGGTTCAGGACTCCCGACTTGACACGATATTTTTTGCCAAGCAGGTATGGTCCTTGGATATGCTGACGTCTCAAGAGCAACCCTTTTTATCAACAGGACTCTACAGGACTCTTTTCTACCTGTGAGTCTCTAATGTAGTGGTGCTCCAACTTTTTGGTTTTACACTTGCTTTTTTTTTTCGTTTTGTCTTTTTAGGGCCCACCCACGACATATGGAAGCTCCCAGGCTAGTGATTGAATCAGAGCTGCAGCTGCCGGCCTACACCACAGCCACAGCAATGCGAGATCCAAGATGCATCTGCAGCCTACACCCACAGATCGAACCCGCATCCTCATGGATGCTAGTCAGGTTCTTAACCTGCTGAGCCACAATGGCAATTCCTACATTCTTAAAAATTATTGGGATCCCCAAAGAGTTTCTGTCTGTGTGGATTATTTATTAATGTTTGTCATTTATACATTAAAACGGAGACACTTAGGAGGGTTCCTGTTGTGGTTTGGTGGGCTAAGGACCTGATGTTGTCTCGGTAAGGATGCGTGTTTGATCCCTGGCCTAGCTCACTGGGTTAAGGATCTGGTGTTGCCACAGCTCCAATTCAGCCCCTAGCCTGGGAACTTCCATTTACTGCAGGTGTGACCATACACAGAAAAGAAAAGAAAAAAAAAAAAACCTAGACATTTAAAATATTTATTAATTGATTTAAAAATAACAATAAATTCCTTGTATTGTTAATGGTAACATATTTTTAAATGAAACATAAGTATATTGCAAAAGAGTAGTGAAAGGAAGGTATTGTTTTACATTTTTGTAAATATCTTTAATGCCTGGCTTAATTGCACACAGCTGGATTCTCCTGTCTGCCTCTTTATTCGTTCTCTTGCAGTGCTTTTGTTTTATTTTTGGTTGAAGCTCATGAAGAAAATTCAGTGTCCCGTATATGTGTAGTTGGAGGGGGAAGAGTATGTTAGTTTCTTATTAAGGAAATTATGGATATGTTTGATATTATTTAAAAAACACCAGAAATGTTCCACTTCTAAAGATTGGTTGTAATATGACATCTGAAATCATCAATGAGCTTTGTATTTTGTTATATTAAAATCTTTTGGTTTATCTTGCTCTTCAAAAGGCTCTTTTACTCATGCAGGATCTGATAACATCATGCACTGGTCGTTTTGAAAATTTGCTGACTTACACAGATCTTCTAAATGTGGACTCATTTGACTATTTTAGTTATATCCATTGTCAGTAAAGCCCAGTCGTTAATATTACCATTTATGTCATCAGAAAAGTTGTTAAGTCTCATGAAACTCAAACTCACAGTGGCGGATTGAAGTCTTAAAAATCCTAATTTTCACTTGAAAGTGCTGATTTTATCCAGGACAACAAATACTGTCAGGTGTTTTCCTTGAAGTGACAGACTCGTTTCCCCTGTTTTCAAGAAACTATCTGCCAGCCACCCTGTCTGAACAATGGTGTGTGTTTGCCGTATGTCCTTTCAAGTCAAAGCGAATGTTCCAGGAAAACAGCAGCCGGCTTAGCCGACAGCTCAGACGGTCGAGCTCGTGGCCGTCCTGGAGACAGCCAGCACGTTTGGGTTTGCAGCAGAAGGGCTCTGCTTGTGCTGTCTGTCTCATTCACTGGGGCTTGTGCTCTGAGGTAAAAATGGAAGAAAAATAATTTTGACTGCTTTAGCAAAGACATGCTTCAGTAAAACTAATTTTTTGTCTTGTTAATATAATGTATATTATTATAAGACCTAAGTATTTTTAAGGTGTAGAAAGTACTCTAGGAGTTCCTATTGTGGCTCAGCAAGTAAAGACCTAACATAGGATGTGGGTTCAATCCCTGACCTTGCTCAGTGGATTAAAAGATCCAGTGTTGTTGCAGGCTTGCAGTGTTGGTCACAGATGCGTCTCAGATCTGGCGTTGCTGTGGCTGTGGTTCAGGCCAGCAGCTGCAGCTCCAATTCAACCCCTAGCCTGGGAACATCCATATGCTGCAGATGTGGCTGTGAAAAAAAAAAAAAAAAAAAAAAGGAGGAGTTCCCTTTGTGGCTTGGTGGTAACAAACCTGACTAGCATCCATGAGGATGCAGGTTCAGTCCCTGGCCTTGCTCAATGGGTTAAGGATCCGGTGTTGCCATGAGCTGTTGTCTAGGTTGCCGACATGGTTCGGATCTGGCGTCACTGTGGCTATGTCGTAGGCCAGCAGCTACAGCTCCAATTTGACCCCTACCTGGGAACCTCCATATGCCGTGGGTCTGGCCCTAAAAATAAATAAATAAATAAATCCTAGAGTATGGATTTATAATTTTTAGAGTCCCTTGATATTTTTCTAGTTCTGTATTACATTTCTGCCTTACTATAATGTTTTATTTGTATTGCATTGGTCCTGCCACATTTATTAATATGTCAGATTAGTGATTTCCCATAGTTTCATATTTTTATACTATATTATGCCCGTTTCAATTAAATTGATCAGTACTGCAATGCCATTTATCAGTCTTTGTAGTGTATACCTCCTCTGAGCATATGCTGGATAGTTTATAGTGTGTATTGCCTAAATATATAATCCTTGGTTGTAGACTTGAAGAGCTGATAGTAATGTTTTCCAATCCAGTGTTTCTAGACTCAGAGGAATACTTTCAGGCATTTGAGGATTTTGATTAAAATTATATTATTTGTGATGAGGTCATACAGATTAAGAGTGTAGTTTTGGTACTTGTGGATGGAGTTGCATCAGTTCGTAGAGATAATGCTGGCTTGTTATCTGCTGATCATATGCTCTAATTGAGAGTGTGCATGTGTGTGGATCACGGATTAGCAAAATACCGAGCGAAAGATACTGTCTTCTAGTAATTAAGTTCGCATATGAGGATCCAGGAATGACCTTCTTGGTGACAGTTCTCTGCAAAACAGTGTTGTCTTGTTACCCCTTCAATGATGAGAAAGCTAAGGTCTGTCTGACTTACTGCCCAAGGTCATGTAGCCTTGCTTGGTGCTGGGTTTGTGTGTTTCTCCACCTGTTCAGTCTTTCAGGAAAGGATGGTTGAGTGTCTGCAGTGTGCCAGGTGCTGTGCCCATGCTTGGGGAATGATCCCTCCCCTCTAGGGTGTTTCGCGTCGAGGGGAGGAGATGGGTATTAATCAGCGAAGTGCACAATTACAGGGGTAACAGGTGCTCCAGGGAGTGAGGTGAGAACCATGTTCTGAGGTTGGAAACAATCTGTTAAGACTGTCTTCACTCACACACCAACCGCAGGGGTCACAGTCCCCCAAACCACCGTCACCTCTGACACCTGCAAGTTTAGCAAGTCCCCAAGACGCCCTCATGTTCTGTAGTTTGTTAGAAAAGCTCATTGACCTCACCGTTGTCGCTTAGGACAGTGAGAGGCTACAGATTCAATCCAGCCAAGGGAAGAGACGCCTGGGGCAGAGTCCAGGAACGTTCCATCTGCACAGCATCCGGTTGTCTTCTCCCACGGGGGTCACAGATGGCGGTACCTTGCATGGAAGTGGCGTGTGACAGTGTGCAGGGTGTTGCCATTCGGGCCATCTCGGCCATTCCTGGTATCTGGAGTTTTCTTTGGCCCTCCATCTCCAGCCACCCTGGAGGTTGAGCTGATACTGCTGACCCAGAACCCTAAGCCACAGTGTGCCCACAGCCCCCAGGGAGACAAGACGCTTTTATGAGGCATGGCTTTGCAAGAGGTGAGAGCTCAGCTGCCAGGAGCCAAGGCGAAGGCCAGCCTCTCTGGGGGCCGGATTCAGCCCTTTACTGCACACATAGACGTGGGACCCATCCCTTGAGAGGTCTGAGAAAGCGTCTCTGAATGAGGGACGATTCAGCCGAAATCTGAAGGTTAAGCGGGTATTGTCTGGGGAGAGAGGCTGAGGGTGGTCCCAGATTCCTAGGAGCTTCGTGGCAGAAGAGAGTTAGACTGTCAAACGTCCTTCGGTCGGGCGGTGTGACTGGGGCAGGGGAGCAGGCGCGACACCCCGGCCGGAGATGCGCAGCTGGAAGATCGGCCTGTCAGTCCGCTTTCAGGGCGGCTCGGCGGAGACCCGGCGGTTCGTAAGCACCGCAAGGAGCCCTCTTTCACATCCACTGCGGCGCCTGTCCGGACCACAGGCCCTCTCGCTTTGTTCCTTTGTGTGTGGTTTCTAGCCCAAAGGGGACGTCGTGGTCGCGGCGGCTGATGGCGCTCCGGCCGTCCTGTCTCGGTGCCCCCTCCAGCCAGCAGGAGGGGCTCCCCTCCCCGCTCCCTGGCGACACTTGCCGGAACCTGCCCGCGCCCACATGCTTTCTCTTTGGCCAGACCTCAGTCACGTGGCTGAGGCGAGTGGGAACTGCCCTCATTCCAGGGGGACATGGACCCAGATACAACTTGGACCCTCTGTTCGAATGGACCAGGCAGAAGGTGGCTCCTAGAGAAGAGCTGCCTGCGCCCGCCGCAGAGTCGGGTCACGCAGGACGTCTTGGGCCGTGCCCGAGGCTTTTGTCTCTACCCCAAGAGCAGTAGGTTCCAGAGGTGTCTGAGGAGGGGACTCGATCAGGGTTCTTCTAGAGGAGATGACTTGGACTCCAGTGTGGGGAGTGCAGCGGAGGAGGAGGGCGCGGTGCAGGACGCGAGATGGCACATAGGTAGGCGGCTTTCGCAGCGGTCCCTGCACGACTGCTCCGAGGGTAGATGTGAACAGGTTGGGAGCAACCTCCCCTATGATACGCCCTTACCCTGATGGTTGGCTACAGAGATGCGGGAAGAGAGCATACCAGGGAGGATGCCTGTGTGTTTCCTTTTTCCCTTTAAAAAATGATAATCCTTGATCGATGACACACACTCATAGCCTCCTTTTGTTTATTTATTTGGCTACTTTAAGTGCTCACCACCCCAGTAAACTTTAACTGTCCTTTCCCTCTGTCCCTCCCTTCATCAAGGTAACCCCAAGGTTGAATTCTCTATACTGTTGCCTTGTTTCCTTTTACTGTATTTTTTTCTAATCTTCAAAAGGCTGTGTTTTTGTAAAAAGGATCATGCTCTATGTAGTTTTGGAGGACTTATTTTTTTGACTTGATATTAGATATTATTATTATTATTTTTTTTTTGTCTTTTTTGCTTTTTCCAGGGCTGCTCCTGCAGCGTATCATATGGAGGTTCCCAGGCTAGGGGTCTAATCGGAGCTGTAGCCACTGGCCTACACCACAGCCACAGCAACATGGGAATCTGAGCCGCGTCTGCAACCTACACCACAGCTCATAGCAACGCCGGATCCTCAACCCCCTGAGCAAGGCCAGGGATCGAACCTATAACCTCATGGTTCCTAGTCAAATTTGTTAACCACTGAGCCACAACAGGAACGCCGATATTATAGATGAGTAAGATTTATCCATGTTTATTATGATAGTTATTTTGCTGCTGCAAATAGTAATTGCATGAAATACATAAAGAGTGTTTACTCTCTGGATCAGCATTCCACTTTTCCACCTGCCATTTCACTTTCTAGGTTTCAGCCAATTCTGGCTGAGAATATTAAATGAAATAAACCGGTTTTATTTTATTTTGTTTGTCTTCTGGTCTTTTAGGGCCGCACTGGCAGCGTGTGGAGGTTGCCAGGCTAGGGGTTGAATTGGAGCTGTAGCTCCTGGTCTACACCACAGCTCAGGGCAACACCAGATCCTTAACCCACCAAGCAAGGTTAGGGATCAAACTCGCGTCCTCGTAGATGCTAGTCAGGTTCATCAACCACTGAGCCATGGTGGGAACTCCCTAATAAACCAGTTTTAAATCATGTGCTGTTCTGGATAGTGTGATGAAATCTTATGCTGTCCTTCTCTGTCCCATGTGGGATGTGAAGACTCCCTTTGCCCTCGTGTGTGCTGCCAGCCCGTTAGTGTAGGGAAAAATATCATATACATCAGGGGTTGGTACTGTCCATCTTTGAGGCATCCACTCACCAGGGGTCTTGGAAGGTCTCACCCAAGGGTAATTGGATTCTTGTGCTATATATAGCATAACCACTTGGTGGCGCTAAACTCATTTTAGAACCAGCAGAGCTGTCTTTTATAGCCATGACTGTTCACTCATGCACAAAATGAGCTTAATAAATTGTGGACAGCGTAAATCCTTATTTTATTTATTTTTTTTTTAGAGCCACACCTGCAGCATATGTAAGTTCCCAGGCTAAGGGTCTAATTGGAGCTGCACCTGCTGGCCTACAACCACAACAATGCCAGATCCAAGCCTCATCTGCAACTTACACCACAGCTCGTGGCAATACCAGATCCTTAACCCACTGAATGGTGCCAGTGATCAAACCCACATCCTCATGGGTACTAGTTGGGTTTGTAACTGCCGAGCCACAATGGGAACTCTGCATAAATCCTTATTAACATCAGAAGACCAGTATCCAAAGATCTTTCTTTTCCCTCCTTTAAAAAAAAAAAATTTGAGAGAGAGCGAGACAAAGAAGGAGCTTTGGAGTTCCTCTTGTGGGTCAGCAGGTTAAGAACCCGACCATGTCTACAAGGATTCTGGGTTTGATCCCTGACCTTGAAGTTCAGTGGGTTAAGGATCCCGCATTGCTGCAGGCTGCTGTGTAGGTTGCAGATGTGGCTTCGATATTGTGTGGCTTTGGCATAGGCCTGCAGTTGCAGCTGCAATTTGACCCTTGGCCTGGGAACTCACATTTACAACAGATGCCTCTGTAAAAAGAGAAAAAGCTTTATTGGGGGTTCGCATTGTGGCTCAGCAGAAACAAACTTGACTAGTATCCATGAGGACTCGGGTTTGAGCACCAGCCTCACCCAGTGGGTTAAGGATCTGGTGTTCCCATGGGTTGTGGTAGTATGAAGACATGGCACAGATGTGGTGTTCCTGTGGCTGTGGCTGGCAGCTACAGCTCCAGTTCGACCCCTAGCCTGGGAATTTCCACATGCTGTGGGTGCGGCCCTAGTTAAAAAAAAAAAAAAAGACAAAAAGAAGCTTTATTGAAATATAATTGATACACACAACCTGCACATGTTTAATATATACGGTTTGATGAGTTTGGAAGGCAATTTTTTCCTAATTCTTAAAAAATAAATTCTTAGAGCGATGGATTACTGATTTGTAGTCCTTAGATCATAGGAACGTTTGATAGTATTTTCTCCCATAGCCTCAGCATCTGGCCTAACATTGGGTACAGATTATGGCTTTAGTGTGTCATCATTTTGAAAGAACGTATGAATGAGTACAAATTTTAACTTTTGCTGACTTCCTCCTACCAACCCACACTCGGATAATTTTGGTCCAAGATAAGGGAGCATGAAATCTTGTTTCAGTTAATGACCTTTGTGATACCGCCTTTAATCATTCCAAATATTCATCCAGATTTACTTAAGAACTGTGATTCAGGTCAGGATACGTATTAAAAGAAACAAGCAGCAATGTTAATTGGATTCTGGATCTCCTGTTACATTCCCTAATTGGCAATCATAAGGTAGTTTTGTACAAAATTATTAAGAGAAATTATGGGAGTGTAGTGGTACCGATATTTGAGAACTGTTCTCTACTCAGAAAACAGTCTTGTCAGGGCATTTCTCAAACATGCTGCGGTGAAAAACCTGAGCACTGGTGGATGTTCACAGGACCTCAGAAGGCTCTGGCAACAGAAAAGTAGAGGAATATAAGAATTAATGAGGGAAGATAATTGAAAATTTTTCTTTTGAAATCAGTCAAGATAAAAATAATTTACCAAACTGTAAAATCATAAGCACATTAGCATTTTTGGAAAGACTCTAATAGAAAATGGTATTTAATTACAAAATAGTTAAAAATAAATAAATAAAGAAAGCAGTAGAACTAAGCTGTACTTCAAAAAAAATTATTTTTTGAAGTTCCTGTTGTGGCCCAGTGGGTTAAGAAACTGACAAATATCCCTGAGGGTGCAGGTTCAATTCCTCACCTTGCTCTGGGCTAAGGATGATTCAGCGTTGCTACAAGCTGTAGCATAGGTCACAGATGCAGCTCACATCCCATATTCCTGTGCATATTCCTGATGCAGCTGCAGCTTCAGTTCGACCCCCAGCCCAGGAACTTTGATATGCTACAGGTGCGGCCCTAAAATGGAGGGAAAAATCATTTTTCAGGTTTAGATCAATTAACTTTGCTGGTGTTCGCACTGATCCCCTGTGCCTCTTTCCATGTCTGTCATCTCAGCCCAGTGTAGATGCTGTAGGGAGTGTGGCAGAAGCCCTTGTCTGTAAGTAGGTGATGGTCTTGTTGGAGAGACCACATGCATACAGAGCCAGCCTCAAATGGTGGGCAAGTGCCTGACGTTCTAGAACCAGATCACCTGCCTCTTGCTTAGCTCTGTGCCCTTGGGGCAGGTTTTTTACCTCCTTGTGCCTCAGCTTCCACAGATGTAAAGTGGGGATAATAATATTACTCCTTCATAGGTCGTTGACAGGATTGAAAGAATTAATACATGTGAAATGCCTAGCAAAGTACCTGGCACATAGTAGGTGCTATCTAAATGAACTCTGACTAGAATCTGTCAAATAAACAGTATTAATTAACAGTTAATACCTGTTAATAAATTGTTAAATAAACAATGGCTAGATGACAGTGCTGTAAAGCTGGAAAATGTGTGGGCCATGTATACGCTTCTCAGAATTCAAATGAGGGAAGAAGCTAATGTGAGTTGTTGGATAATTTCCGTAAGAGCCAAGTAGGTGAGTTAGAGCTTGCTGCGGTCCTATAATAGGGGTTGAATGTTTATAGGTAGAAGTGAGCTTAGGAGGAATTGACAAAGAGGGAAGGAAAAGCTCTTCTGGCTTATTAATCAGATGTGTTTTAGACCGGGAAAGAGTGGCCTTGCTACCCTAACCAGATTGGTCTTCAGTGAGATGATGAGTTCATTTAATTTATTTGATTTCCCAGAATCTTCAGTTCCAGAATTGCAGCAAATTGCTGAAAAGAGATCAGAATGGAAATTAATCTTGTTTATCATACTTACGCTAAGACTATGCGAAATAAAATTTGGAAACTTAATTTTTTTCATATTTGGAGGATTACTGTCATCAGTTGAAATATTTTTTTTAACAAATTGATAATATTTTTGCTTTTATATTTTACAGGTAATTAATAATGCTTGTGCTACTCAAGCCATAGTAAGTGTGTTATTGAACTGTACCCATCAGGATGTCCATTTAGGAGAGACATTGTCAGAGTTTAAGGAATTCTCACAAAGTTTTGATGCAGCTGTGAGTATAATTTTATTATTCCTAAAACGCCCAATTTGTAGTGCTTCTTACTTTAATAGGTTACTGTTAAAATAAGTAAAGTGTTAAGTGGAAATAATGTATTGATTATTGTTTATTTCAGATGAAAGGTTTGGCCCTGAGTAATTCGGATGTGATTCGCCAAGTACACAACAGTTTCGCCAGGTAGAGACGCCGTGTGTTCAGTAAATACTGTTTCTTTCTTTGCTTGTTTGTCTCTCACTTTTTTTCTTTTCCACTGTAGACAGCAAATGTTTGAATTTGATGCAAAGACATCAGCAAAAGAAGAAGATGCTTTTCACTTTGTCAGTTACGTTCCTGTGAATGGAAGACTGTACGAATTAGATGGATTAAGAGAAGGACCGATCGATTTAGGTAATCTGGTTCCTATTGCTGGTATTTCACCTTTGACAAGGAAGAAAGATTGGCTGTTCACCTTTGTTTCAGCCACAGTGCTGCCTGAGTTTGGAAAGGGGAGAGGCCTGTAAGATGTAGTATCAAGCAGGCCCTAAGCTCTTCGGTACTTTAAGAAATTAAGTAGCAGGTACCAAGGGCAGAGTTGACTGCTGTAGTGCATTTAGTTTGGTCCTAAGAGAAAAAAATGTTTAACCTGTAGATTACATAATTTATTTTTTTTTTATTTTTTTATTTTTTATACACTTTTTTCATTTTTTAAAATTTATTTTTATTTATTTATTTATTTTCTTTTTTTTTTGCTATTTCTTGGGCTGCTCCCACGGCATGTGGAGGTCCCCAGGCTAGGGGTCGAATTGGAGCTGTAGCCGCCGGCCTACACCAGAGCCACAGCAACGCGGGATCCAAGCCATGTCTGCAACCTACACCACAGCTCACGGCAACGCCGGATTGTCAACCCACTGAGCAAGGGCAGGGACCGAACCTGCAACCTCATGGTTCCTAGTCGGATTCGTTAACCACTGCGCCACGACGGGAACTCCCATAATTTATTTTTTATTTTTCAGTTAACTTGTGAAAACTTCTTTTAGTGAATTCAAGTTATTGTCATTTTTAACCTGTCGATAAATACTAGCTCTGTCATCTTGTATTCAAAGTATTTTCCTTTGGATCATTCAGAATCACTGTAATTCAATGTTTAACACTCTAAAAATATTTTCCTTTAAAGTTTCTACTTAAGTAGGGCATCAGTGTGCCGCCCTTTGTGCCAAAGGGTGGATTTATGCTGATCCCACCCATGTCCAATCTTGAGCCAACTATTAATTGGTTATTGAGACTGAGGGTACAGTTGGTGGTTCTGGTACAGCAATGAACTAATAGGCCCTCAAAGGAATTTTAACTCCGTATTTTTACCTCATTAAGTTTTCTTTTTTTAAAATTAGCTTTAAGTCCTAATTTTAAGATCTATTTTAATGAAACCTATTTTAATGGAATCTAACATTATCTGCTATTCATAAAACTTTATACTTTGAGATTTTTTAAAAAATTAACAGGGAGTTCCTGTCATGGCTCAGTGGTTAGCAAACCCAGCTAGCATCCATGAGGACACGAGTTCAATCCCTGGCCTCGCTCAGTGGGTTAAGGATCTGGCGTTGCCATGAGCTGTGGTGTGTGGTGTAGGTCACAGAGGTGGCTCTGATCCCCCCTTGCTGTGGCTGTGGTATAGGCCGGCAAGCAGCCATAGTTCCAGTTTGACCCCTAGCCCTGAAACTTCCATATGTCTCAGCTGTGGCCCTAAAAAAACAAAAGACAAAAAAAAATTTTTTTTTAATGAAAAAATTTACAATTTCATTTTGCTTGTACCAAAATAACCATGCCCATGTCTAGAACCAACAGTTCATCTAATGAAGAGTTACATGTTTAAAAATACTTATTTTTCCTTGTGGCTCAGCAGAAATGAATCTGACTAGTATCTATGAGAATGCAGGTTTGATCCATGGCCTCGCTCAGTGGGTTAAGGATCTGGCATTGCCATGAGCTGTGGTGTAGTTCACAGACATGGCTTGGATCTGGCGTGGCTGTGGTGTAGGCTGGCAGCTACAGCTCTGATTCGACGCCTAGCCTGGGAACCTCCATGTGCTGTGGGCGCAGCCCTAAAAAGCCAAAAAAAAAAAAAAAAAAAAAACCACCAAAAACTTACTTTTCTTTGTTTCACACAGAAAATTAATAGAGTGTTCTTTTGATTCCCTGGAAATTGATTTCCTCTGATTTGGTGGTTGATCTGATCTCTGCATTTTTTCTCTTGGTTTCTATCTGGTCAGCCATTCTCTATTCATTAGATGGATCAGATATGAAGGAAATAAAATGTCAAAACTATTCTTAGCCAGTTTTGTTATACAGCTGGTGGCTATGCTAAAATTTGGCTGAAAAAGAGGATTGAAAACAACTGGCTAAAATTAGTTTTGCATTATATGAAGACTTCAGGTTTTGTTTTGTTTTGTTTCTCTATAGTTATGGTGGTGAGGAGCCAGACAAGGATTGACTCCTTATTTTGCCACTAGCATGTGTGCTGGTTTTTCTTAGCCCTCAGTTTTCATCATCTCAAACGTGAAGGTAGATAGCCTGTCTTCAGAGTCATGAGTTTTAATGAAATAATTCCCTAATTCACTGCGTTCTCAGACACTTGTTTAGCACTGCCAAGTGACACAATAAGGAGCAATGCAAATGATGATAATAATCTTTCCCCAGCCATGACTAGGAAAGAGTTGAAGCTTAGCACAGTTATGCTAAAAGGTTTTTACTGTCTTGAATATGCTAAAATATTAGCTAAAAGATGTTTTGGACCAAACTATTGAAATAATGTTACTGTTGATATTGTTCGACATAAATGCTTTTAAATTTCTTTCTAGGTGCATGCAATCAAGATGACTGGATCAGCGCAGTGAGGCCAGTCATAGAAAAAAGGATACAAAAGTAAATGCTCAGCTCGTCTCATTGGAATAACTAATGCTTCGGTTTTTCAACGTTCTGTAAACCTTTATTGTATTGTTGTTTTAGCAAAACTTATTGAATCTCTCTCTTTTTTTTTTTTTTAAATGACTGCACCCGTGGCATGTGGAAGTTCCTGGGCCGGGAATTGAACCCAAGCCCCAGTTGCAACATAAGATCCACGGCCCTGGATCCTTCACCCCACTGGTCCCACCTGCACCTTCACAGAGACCCGAGCTGTGCAGTCAGGTTCTTAACCTACTGTATCGCAGCAGGAACTCCTTCACCATCTCCTTTTGATGGGATTAGTATGCTTAGGAAATCCATTCAGAAAATCTAAATTCTGCATAGCAGTCCGTCATCATGTCTTTATAGAAATTATACATGCACACCTCCATTAAGTTAGATATTTTGTACAGTTACTTTGTAGTCTTGTTTTTAGGAGTATCTTTTTCAAACTAAACTTTATTTTGAGATAATTATATATTCACATTCAGTTTTAAAAATAAATCACTGAGGGAGTTCCTGCTGTGGTACCAGGGACTAATGATTTGGCTTGTCTCTGTGGCATTGCTGGTTTGATCCCCAGCCCGGTGCCATGGTTAAGGATCCCGTGTTGCCGCAGCTGTGGCCTAGGTCAGGAGCAGCTTGGATTCAGTCCCTGGCATGGTAATTTCCACAGGCCGAGGGTACAGCCAAAAAAGAAAAAGAAAAAAAAAAAAAAAATACAGTGAGGTCCTATGTACCCTTTACCCTGCAGCGGTAGCATCTTGCAAAAATACAGTCACAGCCAGATCTTGACATTGAGGTAGCCAAGATACAGAATAGTTCTATCACCACACTTGCTCTTCATGTTGCCTTTTTATAGCTACACCCACTCTTCCCTCCCACTACCACCCCCCATCCTTAATCACTAGTTTTATAATTTCTGTCATTTACAGAATGCTCCATAAATGGATTGATGTAATATGTATGATTGGCTTTTTGAATTGGCTTCTTTCACTTAGCATAGTTCTCTGGAGATTCTAGGCCGCTGATGTGGCAGTAGTGCATTCTTTACCCTTAAAAGACAGCTGGATTGTTTCCAGTTTGGGGCTATTATGAATAAAGCTGCAGTAAACACTTGCATGCAGATTTTTGTAAAAATGTAAGGTTTGGTTTCTTTGATTGCCTAGGGGTGCACTTGCTGAGCTGTATGGTAAATGCATGTTTGATTTTTTAAGAAATTGGCAGACTCTTCCAGGGTGGCTCTACTATTTTATTTTATATTCCCACCAGCAGTGTAGTATGAATGATCCATTTTCTCCGCAACCTTAGCTAGCATTTGGTTTTGTCAGAATTTTTTATTTTAGCCGTTTTGATAGGTGGGTACTGATACGTCATTGTGGTTTTGGTCTGCATTTCCCTAATGACTGATGTTGAAAATCTTTTCCTGCCTTGTGTTTATTTTGTAACTGGGTTGTTTGCTTTTTGACTCTTGAGCCTTGAAGTTCTTCACATACTCTAGATAATTACTCGTCCTTGGTCATAAGTGTTGTATGAAGATATTCTCCCCCAGTCTACAGGCCGTTCTTTGATCCTCCCGACGTGGCCTTTCGCAGAGCAAACACACTTAACTCTAACAAAGTCTCATCTGTCAGTCTTTCCAGCTATGAATTGTGTTTTTGTTATCTAGTCTAAGAATTCTTTGCCTCTCCCTAGACTCCAAAGGTTTTCTCCTCCTTTTTCTAAAAGGCTTATAGTTTAACATTTTTACGTTTAATTCTGTAATCCATTTTGAATGAATTTTTGTGTGGTGTGAAGTTTATTCAAGGTTTATTTTTTTGTCTCCGTTTGTCCAGCTGGTCTAGCACCATTTATTAAAAAGGTTGTCCTTCCTCTACTGAACTGCTCCTGCATCCTTGTTAAAAAACTGTTTGCGAATTCACTGTTGTGTCCCAGGTCTCTGTCTGCTCTCTGCCAGTACTACAGGCTTGATTACCATAGCTGTACGTTGTGAAATCAGGTAGCTCGATGCCTCCAACTTTATGCCTCCAGTTTTATTCTTTTCTCCTTCAAAATTGTTTTAGCTGTTGTAGTTACTTTACTTTCCTGTGTAGATTTTTAGTGTAATCTTGTCTGTCTACAAAAGTTCGTCTGGGACTTTGATAGCAACTGTGTCAAAGATCAATTTTGGGAAAATTGGCATTTTTACTATGGCATTTTACCTTTTTTCTTGCAATCCATGAATTGGTGTGTCTCTCCATCTGCTTGGATCTACTCTAATTTCTTTCATCAGCATTTTTTAGTTTTCAGCATACTAGTTCCATACATGTTTTGTCATGTTTATACTCAAATGCTTCATATTTTTTGAATGGTTACAAAAGGTAGTGTGTTTTTATTTTCAGTTTACATGTGATCATTGTTAGCATAAGAAATGCAGGTGATTTTTTTCCTTTGTCTTGTATCCTTTGACCTTGTTGAAATAATCCACCATTTTAGAAGGGGTGTGTGTGTGTGTATGTGTGTGTGTGTGTGTGTGTGTGTGTGTGTGTGAATTCCGTGGCATTTCCTACATAGATAATCATGTTTTCAAAGAGGGACAGTTTTGAATTTGTCTGTTTCTAATTTTAATTCTGTCGGTTTTGCTTCACATGTTTTTGCAGGTCTGTTTGGTGCATAAACATCTATATTCACTGTTTCTTCTTGGTGGATTTTTGACCTTTTCATTATTGCGCAATATCCCTCTCTAGTAATTTTCTTTGCTTTGAAGTTTATCTCATAGTAATATAGCCACTCCTGCTTTCTTTTCATGAATGAAAGAAAAATATGCATGAAATACATGGACGATGTTTTTTTTATATCCTTTTACTTTCAACCTATTTCATTGTATTTGAAGTGAATTTCTTACAGGCAGCATATATGACCATGTTTTTTAGTCTGCTCTGCCATTCTCTGTTTCATTTGGTGGGTTTAGCCATTTCCATGGAATGTAATGGATTTATAAAATTACATGTAAAATGAAATGTATTTCATAGAATATGTTTAATTAATTAATACAATATAATAATAATGATATGTTATGGTTTAAATCTACCATTTAAATTTTTTCTCTTTTCTTTGTTTCTTTGTTTTCTTTTTCCTGCTTTTCTGTGAGTTACTTGGACATCTATAATAGTTTTGAGTTTATTTCATTGTATGGCTTTTCTCATAGTTTCTTTAATTTATTCCAGTTTGTTGATGTTAACATTTTCCCAGTTTGAATGAAGTAGAAAACTCTTACCTTCCTGTGTGTACTCTTACTGTCCATAGTTATAATTATCTTAAATAATTTCTTTACGTACATTTAGGACTTTATCAGACAATATTATAATTTTTGTTTTAACTGTGAAACATATTTAGAAAACTTGAGAAGGAAAATACATTTTATTTACTCCTATTTTAACTGTTTGCATTGTGCTTCCTTCCTCATGTTCCAGAACGCAATTCTTTCATCCTTTTCCGTCTGTTTAGAAAACGTCCTTGAGCCATTCTTTGAGGGTGGATGTGCTGTCAACAGAGTGCTAGTTTTTCTTCATCTGCGAATGTCTTGATTTCCCTTTCATTCTGGAAGGTTATTTTCACTGTGCATAGGATTCTGGGTTCACAGTCTTTAAGCACTTGGAAAATGTTATTCCACTCCCCTCTGGCCTCCACTGTTCATGATAAATCCACCGTTTAAACTGTTTATTACCCTTTACATAAGGAGATGTTTCTCCTGTATTCCTCTCAAAAAAAAAAAATTTTTTTTTTTTTTTTTTGGTTTTCGTTTTCATATATTTGAATATGATGTGTCTTGGTGTGGATTTCTATGCATTTATCCTCTTTGGATTTTGTTCAGCATCTTGAATCTGTGGGTTTAAGTCTCTTGTCAAATATAGGAAGTTTTCAGCCTTTGGAATTTGGAGCATTTCTCCAGCCTCACCCTCTCTCTCACCTTTCTAGGACTCCAGTGACAGATATGTCCCTGCTTTAGTCCCACAAGTCCCTGAGGCTCTCTTAACTATTTATTTTAATCTCTTTTCTTTGTTCAATTGGGTAATTTCTATTTTTCTATCTTTCAATTCACTAATTCTTTCCTCTGTCTTCTCCATTCTGCTCTTGAGCTTAATCACTGAACTTTTTTTTAATCATTGCATATTTCAGTTGTAAAATTTCCATTTGGTTTTTATTTGTATCCTCTGTTTCTTTGATGAAACTTTTTTTTTTTTTTTTTTTTTTTTTTTTTGCTGCACTCGTGGCATATGGAAGTTTCCAGGCCAGGGATCAAAGCCAGCCACAGCTTCTGCCTACACTACAGCTGTGACAATACCAGGCCTGCCCCCGCCCCAAGGGCTCAGAACACTGCAGCCAGATCCTTAACCCACTGTACTACACCACACCAGGAACTCCTGTATCTTGATTTTCTTTAGGCTGCACCTTTAGTGATTTTATTTATTAGTTTGAAGAGTTTGTAGTGGAATCTTTATGGTTTTTTATATTTAGTATCATGTCATCTGCAGATAGTGAGGTCTTTGAATTTGGATGTCTTTTATTTCTTTTTATTGTATAATTGCTATGGCTAGTATTTTTAGTATTACTTTAAGTAACAGTGGTGAGCGTGGATATCGTTGTCTTGTTCCCGATCAAGGCAAAGCTTTGAGCTTTTCACAGTTGAGTATGCTGTTAGCTATAGGTTTGTCGTAAATGGCCTTTATTATATTGACGTATGTTCCCCCATAACAAGTTTGTTGAGAGTTTGTATCAGGAATAGATGTTGAATTTTGTCAGATGCCTTTTCTGCCTCTATTAAGATGCTCATATGACTTTTGTCCCTTTTTTTGTTGATGCGGTTATCACATTGATTGATTTATGGATATTGAACCATCTTTGCATCCCTGGAAATAAATACCCCATGATACCTCACGGACTATGATATATACATATAGATATATCTATATATATAATTTTTTTTTTTTGATCTTTGTCTTCTGAGGGCCGCACCCGCGGCATATGGAGGTTCCCAGGCTATGTGTCTAATTGGAGCTATAGCCGCCGGCCTACGCAAGAGCCACAGCAACAAGGGATCTGAGTCGTGTCTGCAACCTACACCATAGCTCACGGCAATGCTGGATCCTTAACCCACTGAGCAAGCCCAGGGATTGAACTTGCCGCCTCATGGTTCCTAGTCGGATTCGTTTCCACTGCGCCACAGTGGGAACTCCAAGGACTATGATATTTTTAAGGTATTGTTGAATTTGGTGTGGTAATAGTTTATTGAAGATTTTTGCACCTGAGTTCATCAGAGATGTTGGCCTGTAATTTTCTTTTTCTGTAGTGTCTTTGTCTGGTTGTCGTATCAGGGTAATGTTGGCCTTATAGAATGTGTTTGGAAGTGTTTCTTTCTCTTGAATTTTTTGTAATAGTTTGAGAAATACAGATACTAACTGTTGAAAAGTTTAGTAGAATTCCGCTGTGAAGATGTCTGGTCCTGGACTTTGCTGGGATTTTCTGATCGCTGGTGTAATTATGTTGCTGTCAGTCAGTCTGTTCAGATTTTCTGTGTCCTCCTGGTGCATATTCTTGGAAGGTTATTTGTTTCTAGTGATTTATCCATTTCTTCTAGGTTGCCCTATTTATTGATATAGCTATGATTATATTTGTGATGTTGATGGTAACTTCTCTTTAAGAAAGCTTTTGGAAATGTCAGTTTTTATTATTCGCTTATTGATAGATTGGTGTTCACCTCAGAGAATAAGGGGGTAGCCACAATAGATTATCTTAATTGGCAATAGATTATCTTAATTGTAATAATGTTACAATTCTTTATTACGTTATAAACATTAACTTTTTTTTTTAGGTACAGTGAAGGTGAAATTCGATTTAACTTAATGGCCATTGTGTCTGACAGGAAAATGATATATGAACAGAAGATAGCAGAGTTACAAAGACAGCTTGCTGAGGTTTGTGGTCATGTTTTTACATATAAATTTCTAGCTTAGTTATTCTCTCAGGGAATAACTTCACTTTTCTTTTTTCCTTCCTTTCTTTTTTAAAAATATAGTTACTCAAGTCTCTTTAGTAGTGGTTAAAAGAATACACTCTGGAGTCAGGCTGCCTAGATTCAGCTCCTGCCTTTGCCAGTTAAAGGAAGTATGAATTAGTGTGTAATTCTTTGTGCCTCGGTTTCTTCATGTAAAATGGGGATAATAATATTTACTTTATAAGGTTGTTGTGAGGATTAACTGAGATAATATATGTATAAACCACTTAAAAAAGTGACTGACAAATAGTAAGTGCTAAATAAGTGTTAGCTATTATTATTATTATTATTATAAATTACTGTATTTTTATTATGTAATTAAGCAAGTTAGAATATATTTCTCACAGAATTAATTGGGTACATTTAGATTCACATGTAGTCTTTACATAATTGGAGAAGACCTTTTTTTTAAACACACCTTTGAACACTTTTTGTTGTTGTTGTTGCTTTTTAGGGCTACCCCTGTGGCGTATGGAAGTTCCCTGGCTAGGGGCTGAATCAGAGCTACAGATGCCAGCCTGCACCACAGCCACAGCAACGTGGAATCCGAGCTGCGTCTGCAACCTACAGCACAGCTCACAGGCATCACCAGATCCTTAACCCACTGAGAGAGGAGGCCAGGGGTCGGACCTGCGTCCTCATGGATACTAGTTGGGTTTGTAATCCACTGAGCCACATTGAGAACTCCCTGATGGCATTTTCTTCAGAGTATAAGCACATTTATGTATTTGATAGCTGAATAGAAGGGGATAGCAATCAGTATATTATAGCATAGGTTGTTTTTAGGTAAAAATTTATGTGTTGTTGTAGAACGTATAAATTTGAAAGGTGCTACTTAGGGTTTTGTCTTTTCATAGTGAAGTTATTAAGTTGGTATTCTGTCATCGGTATTAAGATGAAAATTTGGGAGTAACTGTACCATGTTTATTACTTAAAAATATTTTAAACATAAGTCTCAGTCACTAGGGTGCGCTGTTTCTTTTTCTTTCCCCTAAGGAGGAACCCATGGATACAGATCAGGGTAGTAACATGTTAAGTGCTATTCAGTCAGAAGTTGCCAAAAATCAGATGCTTATTGAAGAAGAAGTACAGAAATTAAAAAGATATAAGGTATGTGTTTTCGATTTGTTCCTTTAATGTTTTAATACAGAGGGGCACATTTTAGCATGAAGGTATATCAAATGCTTGATTGTTTGCCGCATCACTTACACATTTTCAGAATAAAGAGTTGATTCCCTGGCACTCTAGAAGAAAGGTAACTAGTGAGGTTTCTTTTTAGTTTTTAAATTTATTTTTATTTATTAATTTTTTTTCTTTTTTTTTCTTTTTAGGGCCACACCTATGACATATGGAAGTTCCCAGGCTAGGGGTCAAATTGGAGCTGTAGCTGCCGGCCTACACCACAGCCACAGCAATATGAGATCCGAGCCACATCTGCGACTAATATCACAGCTCACAACAATGCCAGATCTTTAACCCACTGAGAAAGGCTAGGGATCGAACCTGTGTCCTCATGGATACTAGTTGGGTTTGTTACTACTGAGCCACAACAGGAACGCCTCTTTTTTATTTTTTTAAAGGATTATGATGAACAGATTAAAAAAAATTTTAAATACATTTTATTGGTGTATAGTTAACTACGAACAGATTTTTAACATACTTGATGCTTCAGTTCACTGAAATTATTGCTGATGCTCAAATTATCCTATCTTTGGCCATTAGAAGCCCCTTTCAGGCTGCCTCCTCAGTCCTTTTGATGTGACTCTTCATCTTTGATAACTTCCTCGCTCTCCACTATGACAAGATGTTTCAAACTCCTCTGTACGTCTGCTTCAAACTTGGAATCGTCTGCTTTTTCAAGCAGTCCTGAGTGGTTTTGGTGAGAAGTGGTGTTTAGAACCACTCTTTAGATGCTCAGGGTGCTCAGTGATTGGTCATGATTTCTAAGATGTTTAGAAGCTAAGAAATACTATTTAAAATATATTTCCTGTTTTATCTTTGAAGAGAAAAATACAACGTGAATTCATATTAAAACTCAGATTTAGGATTGATGCGCTTTATGTTTAAAGTCAAGCATTTGTATATTTTCATTTCAGCTGAAATACTTGGTTTCTAACACATTAATATAATGACTTGCTTTATGCTACCTGTATGTGTGTGTACATATGTGTATCTAAGCATATACAAAAAGGTTCAGAATAACAGTATTAGTGACAGCTGAGAAGATTTTTCTTAAGTTGACTTTTCCTTAGGGTGTATTTCATTCGGGATGTACAATCAAATTAGTGCTTTTTTTTTCTTTTTAGGCCCCCACTCACAGCATATGGAAGTTTCCAGGCTAAGGGTCAAATCAGAGCTGTAGCTGCTGGCCACAGCCACAACCACAGCAGTGCCAGATCCAAGCCACGTCTGCAGCCTATACCACAGCTCATGGCAGTGCCAGATCCTTAACCCACAGAGCAGGGCCAGGGATAAAACCCATGTCCGCATGGATACTAGTTGGGTTCGTTAACACTGAGCCATAACAGGAACTCTAAATTAGTGCATTTTTTTAAATTCACTTGAAAATTTTTTTCTCTTGATTTTTTTTTTAACCACCAATTTATATACAGATGGGTTCATTTGTTTTATTTCATTTTCCAGTTTTTTAGTGTTTTAGATTTTTATTTAATTTTAATTATGTCAGACATGTAACTTGGAGTCAGATACTAAGCAGGGCTGTCTCTATAATGTCTTTCTCCTTTACTTGCAATCTGTCTGATAAGCTTTTTTTCGGAGAGTGAAGGGAACATTGGCTCTTGTAGGACTTTGGGAGTGGCTGTCACAGTAGAAAGAGCAGGTTTGCATTTGAAGTTCAGCTGAAGGCAGGGATATTGTTCTTTTTCTTTTTGTTACTTCTGCAGTGTGGGCATAGTGCTTTGCAACATAGTAACCAGCAAACAAATGATCGTTAAAATAAATGCACCTTGGACTAGTAGGATTTCTTCAGCTGAATGTGGTAGGGGCTGACTCCAGAGTATTCCAGGCAGGAGAAAAGAGGGCCGGATTCATGGAGTCAGGAAAGTAAGGGTTGAAAGCTCGAATATTATCTTCTATTTTACATGATACAAAAAGAGAACTATTGATTATTTGTATATTCTTATGCAGTGTTTCTACATAATTAACTAACTGTATTTGCCTCAAATAAAACAAAGTTTTTAGAATCTTTTCCTGCTACGTTGTTTGAGAATGCTTTGTTCAGACAGAGATAAACTGATTCTCATGCTGATATAAAATGAACACCTGTTAAGATTTTATTTAGTTTGTTAATTACTGGAACGAACCTGTAAGTTGTCACAATGAGTTCAAAGGAGAAGTCAGAGAAATTCGAATTTATATGAAGTAAAGGAATGTTGAAATGAATTTGCAAAAGATAGAAATTGTTGTTTTTCTATGGAAAAGAAAGTAAATTGAACTCCTCCCAGACAATATTTAATAGCTCAGTGGCATGAAAGGCTAGAATCATGTAACTTGGGAGAGTGTGCTTTAGATGCACGTGGTTTTCCCATGAAGCACAGATTTTTTCCCTACAGTCTGTTCCCTTTTGGTCAAAACTAATTCAAAGGAAGATTGTTCCTAATCACACAGTAAAGCTGGTTTCATTACATGTGGCCTGATTATTATTATAGGTATAGAAACAAGATTAATTTGTTATGTGGGCCTTAAATTTGCTTTCATAAGTTAATTTTTCAAAAATTATTTCAGATCGCACCTTTTTAAATTGAAGCACAGTTGATTTATGAGGTTTCAGGTATAGAGCAGTGATTCCATTCTGTTTGTGTGTGTGTGTGTGTATTCTTTTTCAGCTTTTTTTCCATTATAGATTAACACAAGATACTGACTATAGTTCCCTGTGTTGTACTGTAGGTTCTTGTTTTTTCAGATTAGACTTTCAGAAGCCTCTGTATTTGCTAAGCCAAGAGTAGAAAGCTACAGCCAAGGAACTCTCTCCATATGTTTTATTGAAATAGTCTTTATTCTCAGTGGGAATGGAGTCTCATTTATTTCTAGTATTTTCTCCTATGAAAATTGAGTATTTACTTCCATTTTTTTTTCTTTTTTTTTTTTTTAGGGCCGCACTCATGGCACATGGCAATTCCCAGGCTAGGGGTCGAATGGGAGCTGTTGCTGCCAGTCTGCGCCACAGCCATAGCAACGTAGGATCCAAGCCACATTTGTGACCTACAGCAAAGCTCATGGCAACTCAGGATCCTTAACCCACTGAGTGAAGCCAGGGATCAAACCCGCAACCTCATGGTTCCTAGTCAGATTTGTTTCCACTGCACCACGATAGGAAGTCCTTTTCTTCCATTTCTATTTTGAGTTGGCTGAAAAAATTATCAGAAACTTAGTGAAAATGTAAAGGTAGTGTGGTTTAATATTTTGTTTGCAGATTGAAAACATCAGAAGGAAGCATAATTATCTGCCTTTCATTATGGAACTGTTAAAGACTTTAGCAGAACACCAGCAGTTAATACCTCTCGTAGAAAAGGTAAGTATTTATTGGTAAATTCCTAAATTAGATTGAGATTTTCCAAAACACTTTTTTGGCTTGAGTAGAGATAAATTTGTTGAAGCTTTTTAATATGCACTTTTTGCCTTTACCTGTTGTTTTACATACTAGATGAGATTAGTTCAACCTAAAATTGGAAGATGAAAATAGAGGGTTGTGCACTGCTTCTGTAGTCTTCAGGAATCCCGGTTGTGTTACATTAGAATGAAATTTTAAAACATTTTCCTTTCTTTAAGCTGAAAAGAAATTATTGATTTTAATAGTTGAAGTAAGAGATTTTTTTTCGTATTTAATTTAGCAAAAGTTTAAATTATCATAGACTTAGAACTAGAGTGGATATTGAAGGGGGTGGGGGAATGTAGCTTAGCCAATGAAACAGGTTTTCTTATTCCTAAGAGAGTATTTTTTTTTCACTAGGGGAAAACTAGTATAGGTTACTGAAAAATTCTGACTCCTAAGACTTTTTTCCTTCAGCATAAGGCACTTTAATAAAATTTTTGAATATATGCAGATTCAAGTTTATTCTGTGTCAGTGTTTTCAAGTTTATTCTGTATCAGTGTTCTGAAAGTGGCGACTTTCACTGGATACTCTTTAAAATACATATTACCTGGCCCCTCCCCAGATACTCTGATATGGGGAAAGAATCTTTAATAAGTTCCCCCAAGTGATTCTAATGCACCTGGTCTATTTACCACATTTTGAGAAATACTTTGAGAAGAACTACTAGGCAAGTAAAATTTGGGACCATTAACTTAAAGACCAGAATACATGGTAGGTATATTTTTCTTATTAATTTAAAAGTTCATGAAGCAAAGATACATTTCAACGCAATTGTTTTATATCATCATACCTGCTAAATCATCCAAGATGTGAATTGAGGTTTTGGTGAATACCTTATACAGCTTAGATCCAACGTTTAGCATTAAATGTAGGAATTATTGCAAAAAAGACAGCTAAATCTTCTCTTTTCCATATAGATTTTTCTATTCATGGGTCTCGACATGTTAAAGTCATAAAAGTCCAAGATGGGAAACATTAAAGTTTTAGGTTAACAGTTAAGGTCCTGTGACTCTCAAAATTGGTTGGTAGCAGGGTACCTAGATACTGTGTTCTTTGTATGAAGCACTGTGGAATGTTTCTTTCTTTTTTTTTTTTTCTTTTTTTTTAGAGCCACACCCACAGCCTATGGAGGTTCCCAGGCTGGGGTCTAATTGGAGCTGCAGCTGCCAGCCTACACCCCAGCCACAGCAAGGTAGGATCCAAGCCGTGTCTGCAACCTACACCACAGCTCACGGCAACACCGGATCCTTAACCCACTGAGCTAGGCCAGGGGCTGAACGCGTAACCTCATGGCTCGTAGTCGGATTCGTTTCTGCTGCACCACGATGGGAACTCCTGAAATGTTTCTTTCTTGAAAATGTTAAACAAAGGAATGATAAGGACTGTGGTGCTAAATCATGTTACCGGGTTTTAAGTGTAGATAAATGTATTGAGACCAAACGTTACTAGAGACATTTTAAATGTATGTATTTTCTTTCAAATTGGTCTATGAATAAACATTTTTGTGCAAATTAATAAAAGGTCCATTCTTGTTTGATTTTAATGACAGCATATTTTCTTACTTTTTAAGAGGAAAGTTAGAGTACAAACAGCTTTTCCGCTTTTGGGTTAGAACCATGCTTCCCTAGTTCACATTATTTTGGACACACGGTGGCAGTATATGAATGCCTAGTGTTGGTGGACTACCAACTCAGTGTTCTGGTGTTTGTATTGGTTTTATTGAAAAGGTCGTTACTGACTTCCTAGCTTTTGTCTGTTTCTCCATAGTGGAAAGAGCATAATATTCTAGTCTTCTAAAAGCTTGCTTCTCAAAGTATTGCCTGAGGACCAGCAGAACTGTCATTACCTGAGAGTGTGTTAGAAATTTAGATCCTAGGGGCATTTCACTGAAGCAGTCTGCGTTTAAACTCTTATGTAAAACTCATTTATTCAAATATGCAGAAATTAATACAGAATTTTGCTCATACTCGATTTGTTTGATAAATGGGCACATATGTAAATACATTGTTCTGAAATAGTTGTGAACGAGTATGACTTGATGGAATGAATAAGTATGTATTTTTATTATAATAACACATTTCAACTTAAGAAAGAACTGCAAACCAAACATCCTCGGAATAGTTTGTTCCAGTTTGCAAGCTATAAAAGATAATGCTCTAGAAATCTTACAAACAGTGCTTTTCAAGCCTTTTAGTTTAAGAATGCCCTCTTAGACACATTCTATTTTAATATGATCTAAGACAGATTTTTAGGTTTTTATAACTTACTGTCTTTAATTTCTAGGCAAAAGAAAAACAGAATGCGAAGAAGGCACAGGAAACCAAATGAAGAACATGCTTTGGGATGTGTACGCATTTCTGCTTCTGCACTTATTTTCGTGGAATCCATTAGGTATAAAGAACTTTGAGCAACATTGGAATTGACTCTGCACGTTTGGCGGTAGTACCAGTCTGTCTAGTCCATTATTAATGCATGGATTCACAAGCTCTCCCTATCTGCATCCTGTGCATGGAGTGCATTTAAATAAAGGTGATGTTCGGAGTGCTTGCCCCCATTCCATTTTTTGACATTGGATCTGAGAACTCCTGCTGGTTCTCTGCATATATAATGTACACCATAATGAACCTAGAAAATGAACAAATGATAGTCTCTATCTGTAATGGTTATGATTAATTTTGCAATCTTTTAGCTTGGTTAAATGCGTAAAATTTATAAATACCAGACCTTGAGTGAACTGAATGTCTTGTTTTCATCATCAATGAGAAAAAATCAGTATTTCTGTGTTTGGTATCTGAATATTTTGAGGATTTCAAAACGATTATCTCCTATATGTCAGTTATTTGGAAAAGCTTGATTTTAATGCAGATCGTTTGAAAAAGAGCAAAAGAATAATTTCTACTGATTTTCATTGCTACTAGTAGAAAAAGTAATAAACATCCCGATTTTATTTTAGCAAACTTTTTTCGGTGCTTGGGGTTCTTTCTTTATGTATTACAGAGTTGTTTCAGGAAGGTGTACTGTATGTCAAAGAGAAATTTTAGGTTAAGAACAAATTGTAAAAGATTTCTGGTGTTACTTTCAGTTTGGCAACATGTTTTCAAGCTGCTAAGATGTATCTTTATTAGTTGGGGTTCGGTAACCAGGCTACCTATCTGCTTCTTTTTAGAAAAGGACGGTGTGGTAGACGATGCTTCTGTGCCAGTTTGAACAAGTTAGTACAGTCTCGTAGTGTCCAGGAGCCCTCTGCAGTTTGCCCACAGTGGAACTTTTTTGGAATTTTTTTATTTTATGAAGTAATATTATATTCTTGCTCTTAATCTGCCTTTCCAAGTTAAACTTTAAAGAAAATTTTATAAAACTTTTCTTTATAGAGGAAGTGATCTTTTTTTTTTTTAATAGGTACATTTCTGAAATTAGTAGATGACTTTTTAACATTTTTATTGTGGAAAGATTTAAACATGTAGAGGGGGCTGTGTATGCATGAATATTTTAAGGGTTATTATTAAGCTTACTTACCGTACTTTGTTGTTGTTGTTGTTGTTGTCTTTTTAGGGCCGCAGCCGCAGCATATGGAAGTTTCTGGGCTAGAGGTCAAATTGGAACAGCAGCTGCTGGCCACAGCAATGCCAGATCTGTGTTGCATCTGCAACCTGCACTCCAGCTTGTGGCAGTGTCGGATCCTTAACCCACTGAGGGAGACCAGGGATTAAACCCACATCCTCATGGATACTAGTCAGGTTCTTAACCCACTGAGCCACAGTGGGAGCTCCACATTATGGTATTAATAAATAAATAATGTGAGAAAACTTGATGGGAAATTGAGTGGTAAAATTAATGAAATATTTTTCGTACATAATTTCAGTTGAAGGTCATGAAGAAGAATTTGTTCATATGTTTGTGGGTAAATATATTTTACTTTGGATGTGAGAGTGATTATGGAGTGTTTTCAAAGCCATGATGCAGTTTAAAAATGACTTCCTAAGAATTATTTTAAGCTCATCTGGATCCCATACATTTATTTCAACTTCATTTATACACCCTCTTCTGTAGAACCTTAGATTTTGTGGCGCACTGCTAGGAGCATTGTCGTAAGTGGTATCCGGAGTGATGCTGGCATGAGGATCAGGAAATACCTCGGTGGACTAGGAGGGAGAGCCTTAACAAACCTGCATTCTTACGGTCACGTGATCTGAGACAAAGCTATCAAAGCAATCCAAAAGAGAAGGAAAATCTTTCCATTAAATGGAGCCAGAACAGCTAAATAGCCCTGTGGAAAAAAATGAAACGTGATCCCCTACCTCACACAAACTAATTTCAGATGGATCATACCCCTAAATGTAACAGCTGAAATATAAAGCTTTATATAGGAAATCAATATCTGGATAGTAATGACCATGAAAGAATTAGTGTTCATGAAAGTGAAAAACTTGTGATTGAAAGATGTTTTTAACAAAATAACTAGTTAGTATCAAATGACATTTTAAAATAGGCCTTGAGGAGTTCCCACTGTGGCACAGTGGGAAGGAATCCGACTAGTATCCATGGAGATGCCGTGAACTGTCATGTAGATCACAGACATGGCTTGGATCCCGCGTTGTTGTGGCTGTGATGTGGGCCAGCAGCTGTAGCTCTCATTTGACCCCTAGCCTGGGAACTCTCATATGCTGTGGGTATGGCACTAAAAAGCAAAAAAAAAAAAAAAAAAAAAAAAAAAAAATTTTTCATTAAGAAGATAAAAAAATAAAATTAGCCTTGCACTCCCATTGTGGCTCAGTGGATTAAGGACCCAGCATTGTCTCTGTGACAATGCAGGTTCAATCCCTGGACTTGCTCAGTGGGTTAAGGATCTGGTATTGCTGTGAGTTGTAGCATAGACCCACAGCTGCAGCTCCAATTCGACCCCTGGCCCAGCAACTTCCATATGCAGCAGGTGCAGCCATTAAAAAAAAAAAAGAAAAATTAGCCATATAAAACCACTGAGTAAATAGATATAAGGATATTTTCTTAATCTGAATCTAATAAAATCCCTCGATAGTCATTTCCATGACTTCAGAATGGTTTATTTGCTGCTTCTTTGATGATTGCAAATGCATTGTGACCCTTCATATTAATTTCTGCCAGTGAATAAAGAAGTATGACTAATCCTTTTCTGTGTCCTCAGTTATGAAGCTAGTGGGCAGAGAAAACGGAGGAAATACATAAATGTTATGTGGAAAATTTTTTTTCTTCACAATTTTTTGGTGGGGAGGGGACTTGAACCCATTGTCTTTTCTTTGTTTTTTAATTAATTATTTTTGTGTGTGATTTTTAGGGCCACACCTGTGGCGTACAGAGGTTCCCAGGCTAGGGGTCCAATTGGAGCTACAGCTGCTGGCCTACACCACAGCCACTGAGTTTCAAGCCAAGTCTGTGACCTACACCACAGCTCACAGCTGTGCTAGATCTTTCACCCACTGAGCGAGGCCAGCAATTGAACCCACATCCTCATGGTTCCTAATCAGGTTCGTTAACTGCTGAGCCACAAAGGGAACTCGTTGTTTTTAAGTTTTTTATTATAGTTGATTTACAGTGTTGTGCCAATTTCTGCTGTACAGGAGTGACCCAGTTATACATGCATGTATATGTGTGTGTGTGTGTGTGTATATATATATATATATTCTTTTTCTCATAATATTTTCCATCATATTCCGTCACAAGTGATTATATACAGTTACCTGTGCTGTACAGCAGGACCTCGTTGCTTAATCACCTCAAATGCAATAGTTTGTATCTACTAACCCCAAACTCCCAGTCCCTCCCCCTTGGCAAGCACAGGTCTGTTTTCTCTATCCATGAGTTTGTTTCTGTTCTGGAGATAGGTTTATTTGTGCCATATTTTAGATTCCACCTGCAAGTGGTAACATATGGTATTTGTCTTTCTGACCTACTTCACTTAGTATGAGAATCTATATTTCTATCCATGTTACTACAAACAGCAGTATTGTGTTCTTTTTTATGGCTGAGTAGTATTCCATTGTATATATGTACCACATCTTAATCCATTCATCGGTCGATGGACATTTAGGTTGTTTCCATGTCTTGACTATAGTTAGTGCTGCAGTGAACATAGGAGTGCATGTATCTTTTTGAATGAAAGTTTTATTCGGATATATGCCCAGGAGTGGTATTACTGGATCATATGCTAGTTCTATATTTAGTTTTCTGAGGTACCTCCATACTGTTCTCCATAGTGGAGGTACCAATTTACATTCCTACCAACAGTGTAGGAGGGTACCTTTTTCTCCACACCCTCTCCAGCTTTTGTTATTTGCAGACTTTTTTTTTTTTTTAGGGCCGCACCTGTGGTATATGGAGGTTCTCAGGCTAGGGAGGTCGAATCAGAGCTACAGCTGCTGGCCTACACCACGGCCACAGCAACACCAGATCCGAGCCACGTCTACGACCTACACCACAGCTCACATCAATGCCGGATCCTTAACCTACTGAGCAAGGGCAGGGATCGAACCTGCAACCTCATGGTTCCTGGTCAGATTCGTTTCCACTGCCACTACGGGAACTCCTGTGGACTTATTGATGATAGTTATTCTAACTTGTGTGAGGTGGTACCTCATTGTAGTTTTGATTTGCATTTCTCTTCTAATTTGTTATGTGGAGCATTTTTGTATGTGCCTGCTGGGCATCTGTATGTCTTCTTTGGAGACATGTCTGTTTACTCTTCTGCCCATTTTTCAATTGGATTATTTGGTTTTTTTGCTGTTGAGGAGAATCTTTTTTAAAAGATGTGTTTAAAAGAAAGTCTCCTTTGCTCGTTTTGCCCTTTCTTTTCTAAAACCTCATTTAATGGTTGGGTAGGTGAAGGCACTTCCATTCTGTTTTATGCCTTGAAATAGCTTGCCAATTCTAAGGGATATACTTCTGCTCTTATAAACAAGGAAAGCTTGCCAACAGCTGCAGTACTGGCTAGTCTCACTTCATATGTTTAGTTCCCAAGATAGCTGCCCTTTTTCTAGCGGAGAGCAGTCAGCTTGACTGTGTCACGAGAATAGACAAACATTTGTTCTGGGATCATGAGCCATGGGGATGTGCTCCCCCACTTAGACCGTGACACATATGCCTGTGTCTTAGGGTGTTACCTGCAGATTAATACCTTGAGTTATTAATTGTAGTTGCCTAAAACATGTCAGGACACATACAGAAATTATTCTTCCTGCAAGAGGACTTTTTCTTTCATTTGAGAAATAACATGGCTTTTAAGTTTTTCTCTTAAAAAAAAAAAAAAAAAGAAAAAAAGGAGGGCGTTCCTGTTGTGGCTCAGCGGCAGTGAACAGGACTAGAATCCATGAGGACGCGGTTCAGGTTTGATCCTGGCCTTGCTCCGTGGGTAAAGGGGCTTCAGTGTAGGTCATGGATGCTTCTTAGATCTGCTGTGGCTATGGCATGGGCCGGTGGCTGCAGCTCCAATTTCACCCCTAGCCTGGGAACCTCCAGATGCCACTTTTTAGGGTGTGGTCCTAAAAAGACAAAAAAGGAGAAAAATTTTTTAAAAATAAGCAAAAATAATAATTTCACTTCCCCACAGTTCCACCGCCAGAGATGACATTAACATTGCAGTGATCCTCCGCCCCCCACCCCCACCCCACCCCCCGGGTGTTCTCGGGGGTTCGTCTTCCATGCCCTCTCCACGTTCTGAAGTAGATTTATGTTGTGCACATTGTTTTTAATGTTGATGCTACGCAACGCGTCTCTTTTGTATCATTGACAACTTACTTGCAGGTAGCAAACCACTCTTGCTCTTTTAAGAGGAATGGGAATTAACAGTGGGAATTTTGAAACTACTTAGTTCCTTTCAAAGTCATTGGAAGATACAGAGGAGTGGCCTCGAGTTCTGCTCTCCAGAAGTGACTTCCAGCAGAACATGTTACTGGCGCACCAGGGGGATTGCTACTGCTGTAACAGTCAAGGGCTTCAGCACTAGATTTCTTTTTCTTTCTTTCTTTTTAGGGCCATAGGTGCAGCATATGAAAATTCCCAGGCTAGGGGTTGAATTGGAGCTGCAGCTGTTGGCCTACGCCACAGCCACAGCCGCAGCAACACCAGATCCGAGCTGCGTCTGTGACCTGTGCCACAGCTCTCGGCAATGCCAGATCCTTAACCCACTGCATGAGGCCGGGGATCGAACCCATGTCCTCATGGATGCTCTTTGGGTTCCTTACCGCTGAGCCACTTTGGGAACTCCTGGCCCTGGGGTGTCTCACACTAGAACATGCTGCGGTGGTTGTGTTCTGGGAGTGGGAGGCTGCCACACCTGTCTGCTGGCACCGAGTGACAAAACATGGGAAAGCAGAAGAAGGCAACCTCTCCATGGCTGCACATGCCATGGAGATGGCTTCTGCCTGTCTTTTCACTTCCAAACCTAAGGTTAGGCTTTTCTGCAGGAAGTCTGGGAAATGAAACATTAAAAATAATAATAATGATAATCCAGAAATGAAATGCTTGACTCTATAAACATTTCTATACAGTAACATACACCATACAATTTTAAGAGACAAACCAAGTTAAGCCATAAAAATATGTATAGTAAAATGTGTAGTATACAGATTTGTCTTACAAAACAAAGGGAAAAGATGATATATGAGAAAAATTGGCAAGTGGTATGAACTGGCAATTCACAGAAGAAATTAAAACGGCTTGTGACAATATAAAAGATAGTAAATCCCACTAGTGATTAAGAAAATGAAAGGTAAAATAATGAAAGGATGCCTTTTCCCTGTCAGATCACAGAGAAGCTAGAGTAATTGCTAATGTCCATTTTTACAGTGTGGACATAAACAGGCATGCTCCCTGGCCAGCGGTAGAAGCTGTTTTGAAAAGCAGTTGGGAAGTTCTCAAAATTCAATGGTGCATATTGAGTTTTGAGAACAATTTCATTCTAAGAACTACTTTAGGAGTTCCCGTCGTGGCGCAGTGGTTAACGAATCCGACTAGGAACCATGAGGTTGCGGGTTCGGTCCCTGCCCTTGCTCAGTGGGTTAACGATCCGGCGTTGCCGTGAGCTGTGGTGTAGGTTGCAGACGCGGCTCGGATCCCGCGTTGCTGTGGCTCTGGCGTAGGCCGGTGGCTACAGCTCCAATTCAACCCCTAGCCTGGGAATCTCCATATGCCGCGGGAGCGGCCCAAGAAATAGCAACAACAACAAAAAAGACAAAAGACAAAAAAAAAAAAAAAAAAAAAAAAAAAAAAAGAACTACTTTATAAGCACAGCCTCATTTGTTATAGGAATAAATGTTGTTTTCATAATTAGTGGGCACTGTGCTTTATTTGCTGCACTTAAATTGGTTTTACTCCTGGACTTGGAGAACAGACTTGTGGTTGCCGAGGGGGAGGGGGAGGGAGTGGGATGGACTGGGAGTCGAGGGTTCATAGATGCAAACTACTGCCTTTGGAGCGGATAAGCAATGAGATCCTGCTGTAGAGCACGGGGAGCTCTGTCTAGTCCCTTGTGATGGAACAGGATGGAGGATAATGGGAGAAAGAGCATGTATGTATGTACGTACGTGTGACGGGGTCACTTTGCTGTGCAGTAGAAAATTGGCAGAACACTGTAAACCGACTATAATGGAAAAAATAAAAATCATTAAAAAAGATAAATTGGTTTTACTTTAACAGCATTATAAATAAACTATTATAAAATATCTTTAAAAATAAAACAGGAGGGAAATGGAAAAAAAAAAAAAGGAAATTGGTTTTACGATCTTTACAGTTTCCATAGCAAAATGCAGAAGTGCAATCAGTCAAAACCTCAATTAGGAATAAAATAGAAAACCATTCACCATGTGCCAGGCACTGTCCCAAGTATTTTACATGTTAAGTCTAATCCTCACAAGATAGGAAGTAGACCCTGTTAGCCCGTTTTCACTTGAGGACACTAAAGCACTAAGATAGTACCTTGCTCGGGTTCCAGTAAGGAGCACCCAGGCTCCAGACTCGCACTGTAAATCATCCTTCTTGCCTCTCCCTCTCCCTCTCCTTCTCCCTCTTTCTAGTCCTGTTTTCCTTTCTCCCTCTTCCCTCCCTTGCCCCTGCTTCCCCCCTTCCTTCTTCCCGCCCTTCTCCCAGCCACCCTTCCCTCTCTCCTTCCTTCCCTCTCTTCCTTCCTCCCGGCCCTCCATCTTTACAGCTGCAGGTTGCATGGTGGACAGAGCCGTGGAGTGGAAGCCCTCCCGTGAGAAAGCTGTCTCCGGCTTCATTAGAAGCTCTGCAGGAGACGTCGGTGACCTTTGCTGAGTTATTAAGGGAAGCCCACAGCGAGGGGTAACCCGGAGCCCGGGACCCAGGGGCTCTCTGTGGCCTGGTCCTGATAATGCTCTTGATGAGAGACCAACAAGCTACCCGGTTGGGCCTCCCAGGCTGCGTCTCCCAGTGAGGTGACCAAAGTCCAGGACCTGCCCTTTCCGCTTAGGATTCGAGGGGGTGCTCACTGAAGGTGATAAGGACATTGGCTAGTTGAGACAACTCAATAAAACCTGCTGGAGACTAAGGTACACGTGAAAGACCCTTTATTAATTTACTTGGCAATTACAACTGCCAGGCGGGCCAGACATTCCTACTGGCCTCTCAACCGCTCTCTCCCTCGTAGATAAACTCACCAAGGAAACCACATTACGACCAGAAGGTTGGTTGACCCTAGAGCGGGTCCAGAGGAAATGACTTGTTTCTTAGAGACCCTGGCTGGGAGAGCCTTGACGTGTTTGCCATACCTGACATCAGCCAGACCTGCCTGGTTCCCTACACGTCCTTGGAGAAGATGCTACTCCAGTGTTTTCCTGCACATTCCTGGGGACTCAGTGCCAACAATGGAAACTCCGTGATGGTCACTTTCCTGGTTGATGTTTTCCTACCGCCCCTCTCATGTCACAAAGGTGTTCAAATATGTCGTAATTTAAGTTTTTTAATTATCCTTTTATTCTAATCTGGCTTTTTACTGACATCTGGAGGGGCTCTAAGTTTTCAAACTGTCTCCAGATAAAGGGACGATTTCCTACAACCCCATGTAACACCTATGTATGAGGAATCAGTGTTTCTTTTCTTTTTTTTTTTTTTTTTTTTGGCTTTTTTAGGGCCGCACCTGCACGGCGTATGGAAGTTCCCAGACTAGAGGTCCAATCGGAGCTGCAGCTGCCAGCCTACATCACAGCCACAAACGTGGGATCCCAGCCTCGTCTGCAACCTATACAACTCGTGGCAACGCCAGATGCTTCACCCAGGGAGCGAGGCCAGGGGTCGAACCTGCATCCTCATGGATACTGGTTGAGTTCGTTACCACTGAGCCATGATGGGAACCCCCAGCGTTTTATTCCAATGTTGCCGGCGTGACCCTTCTTAGCACCCCATCCCTGAAATAGTGTCTGTCTGGTTCACTCGTTGGGAAGGCCCTGCACATCGAGTACTTTAAAAAAACATTTACAGTCCAAACACGGCTGTGTTTGCTAAAGTTACCTCTTCATGTCTTGTGAGTCACTTGTCTGTCTAGCCTCTACTGCCATTCTAAGAACTGGGTCTTCTGACTTTCCTAAAGCTGGTAAATTCACCTTCACAGTTAAAACACTAGCCTTTCTGCATATGCTGTTGTAACCCCATGGTGCAGAATGTTGGTGTGCAGGCTACTGAACTTGGACTTGGGAGACCTGGGATTCTAGTCTTGCTGTATATTGTGAACTACTGTGTGATCCTGACCACATTCTGTTATCTGCTGAAATGGTACGTTGTTCTTTGTTATAATTTTCTTATTGTCAATATGCAATGATTTTTATTTTTTCCACTATAGCTGACTTACAGGGTTCTGTCAAATTTCTACTGTACGGCGAGGTGACCCAGTTGCACATACATGTAAATGTTCTTTTTTCTTACATTATCCTCCATCACGCTCCATCGCAAGTGACTAGATATAGTTCCCTGTTATAATTTTCAAGTAGCACTTACAGAGCAAACAGATGGCTTTCACATCTGTTTATACGACTAACCCTTAAAACAAATATTGCTCTATTAAAGCTTCCTTGTATTAGACACACACACTCTGGCACTCTCTTGATCACTCTCTCATGGCTGAGTCTAAACACAAGAAATCAGGCTTAGGAATATAAGCAACTCTATTCTGACACAGCATCTCCGATGCGACTTCGCCTCCTTTGTATATATCATCTTTATAGCTTCTTTGCCAGTGTGTTCACAAAGAAAAATCAGCTGTCTTCTGGATACGTCTTTAAGTAAAGGTAGACCATTCTTGGGGCCTTGGAATAGAATTGACATGTAAAAAATTTGAATTATGTATTTTAACACAGGAAGACGGCAGGGCAGAAGCCCTATTGTAAGTGCCACGTGATGCTATTACAACAGGAGAGGCCAGGTCGGAGACAGGCTTGCACATCTGCTTGCCGCTCCCTGGCTCCTTCAGCCCGAGGGTGGCTGCTGGGTTGGGAACACGTGGATGAAGCGACGCGGTCTCGCCCTGTCGACTCAGGCTGCGTCTTCACCTGGTGAGGTTGAAATAGTCCCCGGCCGTGACTTCCCCAAAGAGCAGGGACCACTTGATAAGTAACGATTCCCCGTCCATTAGACAAAACAGTCGAAAAGGAGTCCAGTTGCCTCACATGCAGGAATAATATTTATGCCGTTGGAGCAAATGTTTATGAGACTCAGCTTCCACTTGGGCTGCCCGCCGACTGTGCCGTGTTGTGGTCACAGTGTAAACATTCCTGCTAGCAGCGTTTTTCTTTTTTTCCAGAGTCAGTAACAGCTTCTTTGGCGGGGTGGCACCGGGGGAGGAAAGAGAACCGAAGGGTTAGCTGGTCTGCAGTTGAGGTTCGAGATGCATGAGAACGACGGCGACTTCTAGGTTCTCTCAGCATTTGGGTGCTGGAGAGGGCTTTTCAGAAACTTGGGAATCAGGGAAAACAAGATCGCATTCTGGAAGTTTAATGATGAGGTCAACAGGGGTATGAAAGTCGCAAGTCCTCAGCATAAAGCAGACTTCTCCCAGGACGTTTGGACGTGACTATAGCCCAGAGGTCACAAAGGTGACGCCAGCAGAGGCGGACAGGTCACAGAAAGGAGCGAAGCTGACCCGGTACTCGCGTAATAACCACTTCCACAAACGTGTGCTTTTCTTTCTTGTTTTCTTTTTCTTTTTTGGTGACAAAGAGGCCCCTCTGTTCAGTTGCCTTTTCTCTCATCCGTGAGATAGAACAACACGTATTTTATTTTCCTCTCAAGGGGGGAGTGGGGAGCACACATGCGGATCAATGGCAAGTGACACTTGGCCAGCACAGCAGACACCCGTGAGCAGAACACACACGGTTTCCAAAGGGGAGGAGCTGTTCCGCAGCTGCGGCTGACTGTCGCCAGGGGAAAATCAGGGGCCCTTGTTGCCAGATAACCTCATGTTTTGAAAGAAGCCCCCCCAAAAAAACCACCCACAAACCAGGATTTATTGAAATTTCTCAATTGCTAAGTGTTGGCTTTACACCACTGCAGGCCACTGGGAATTATATCTAGTCACTTAGGACAGAGCACGATGGAGGATAGTGTAAAAAAAAGAATGTGCGTGTGCGTGTGTGTGAGAGATTGGGTCACTTTGCTGTACAGTAGAAAATTGACAGAACATTGTAAGCCAACTAGAATGGAAAAAATAAAAATCACTTATAAATAGTAAAGCTTATGAAAATTTGAAAAAAAACCAAAAACAAAAAAACACATCTGTCTGTGGGCTGAATTTGACCCAAAGTCTCCATAGCCTCTGCTCTGAGATGACTGAATATATTCATATTGTGTAAACGTAGCTAAAACCAGAGGAGTTAGTCAAAAGGGAATGGCCAGCGATAAACGTGCGGCTATTACCGAGTCGGAGAATCTCTCGAAGTCCGTCCAAAGGAAGTGTCTCTCCCGCTACGTGCCTGGGTACCTCTGATCATAACACTTAGATATTTCCAGTGTGAATCGCACCTTGAATTCCTTGGAGAAACCTCATTTGATCCCTCTGTAATAGGTGCTTTTATGTATTGCTCCATTCCGTTTGCTAGCATTTTGTTGGGGATTTTTGTCCTACTGTGCGCTACATAGTAATTTTGTTTGAGATTGATGTATTGCTGTGTATTTGGGGATTGTTGTGTCATTATGTGTTACGAGATTCTCTTTGCTAACATTTTGTTTGGGATTTTGGCTCTATATCTGTGCCTGTATTGGTCTTCACTTTTCCTTTGTCATACTTTATTACTTGAATTTTGATGGTAAGATTATGCTTCCACGCAATGACTCTGATAATTTCCAATATCTGAAGTCCTGGTGCCTCTGTTTTTTTGTGTGGTTTTTTTTTTTTTTGTATTTTTTTGTTTTTTCATGGCCACATCCATGGCACATGGAGTCCCTGGGCCAGGGACTGAATCCAAGCTGCAGCTGCAACCTATTCCACACTGGATCCTTTAACCCGCTGGGCCAGGGATTGAACCTGCACCTCCACAGCAACCTGACCTGCTCCAATCAGATTCTTAATCCACTGTGCCGCAGTGGGAACTCCAGTGGTGGCTGTTTTTGATGTAGCGATTTCTGTTAGTTTTTGCTCAAGTTGCCTTGCGCGTGTGTGTGTGTACTTGTGCACACACTCAGATGTGTGTTCCTTATCTCATTGTTCTTGAAAAGTTATTCTTAGGCATATTTTGAAGGCTGGGCTGTAGATTTCCTTGGGAGTAGGCTTACAGGCTTCTACCAGGTACCCAAGGCTCAGTCCGTTTGGAAAAACCCTAAACTCTTGAGCGCGGAGGTTTCCTGAGCTTCCCCCGTGGTGCGAACCTGAGGCTCTGCAAGGGCTGATTTAAGTATGGTTCTTCCTGATCACGGTGTGTAATCCTTTGGAGTTTGAATGGTTTTTAGCGGGATGGGTTTCCGACTGAACAATTTTTATGGCAAATGGGGCTTTGATTACTATTCCTGTTGGCCTGGGAGGCTGTAAAAATGAAAGGTAAATTTTTCGGAGTTTAGCAGATGTCTGACAAGCAAAAACATCTTTCCTGGGCTCTTTTCTCTCTTGCGTTGTTCTTGTTTCTTTGGGCTGGTAATTCCTGTTTACCGTGTTGGTACTTGGATCTTTTCATCCACTGCTTTTTGTTTACCGTTGTCGTAAGCAGGAGATTGGGTCCACTCCCGGGACGGAGTCCCTAGACAGTGAGCTTCATCCTCTGTTACTTGCTCCATGTAAAAGCTGTCAGGGTTTCCTAACAGAGTTCTTTCTTAAACTGCAATATAATTGACACACACCATTTAATGTCATGTTGTGTGTTCAGGTGTCCAGTATAGTGAATCCACATTTGTGTACTTTACGAGATGGTAAAGACTTATCATCTGTTACCATTTAGTTATTTTAATATTATTGACCGTTTTACCTTTTTTATGCATGATATTCCTGTGACTTCAGTATTTTATAACTGAAAGTTTTTCCCTCTTAATCCATTCGCCAGCTTTGTTCAGCTTGTTCTCTGTCTCCATGAGTCTGTTTCTGTTTTGTTTGCTGTTTTTATTTTTATTTTTGAATTTTTTTTTCTGGCTGCATCTGCAGCATGCGGAGGTCCCTGGGCCTGGGACCAAACCCAAGCTGCTGCAGTGACAAGGCTGGATCCTTAACCCACAGTGCCACAAGGGAGTCCCCTTATTTTGTTTTTTAGATTCCAACTAGTACCTCTTAATTATTTTTAAAAATTGAAACTAATTTCATTGAAAGTATATGTAGGTCTTACCCCTGCACTAGAGGCATACTTGGTATTTCCATGTTCTCTGATTACTGTGGAGTTCATCTTTTTTGTGTGTGTTTAATGGCCATTTGTTTTTGGGTTTTTTTTTTTTTTTTTTTTTTTTTTTTTTGCTAGTGAAGTACTTGTCATGTATTTAGCCCATTTTTTTCCTATTGCTGTATTAATGTTTTTTAAATTAATGTCATTAATTTGTCATAGCTTTTGAGATACTAAAAAATACTGATTTTTTTTAATAGCTTTGTAGATACTAAGAAATACTGGGTTCTGAGGAAAGCTGACGTTGTCCTCCTGAGGCTGCTCTGCCGTCAGGTTCCCTCTATCCATAAAAAAGGCAGGATATTGTATGGCTTGAGGCGAATGACATCTGTCTCCTTGTGCTGGAGACAGTGTCTTCTGGATCAAGCGGTTTATTAAGTATTTATCGCCCATACTGAGCGTCAGGTATTTAAGGAGGTTCTGGGCATGTTGTGTAAAGACAGCAGACGTGCCCTTTGTCTTCCTGCGGTTTACGCTCCAGGGAGGTTGAGGAACCTGCACCCATCGGCTCGAATTCGTAGTTAGGAAGCAGTCTGTGTGCTCCGGAAGGAAAGCTTTCGGTGAGGTCGTCATAGATCCTGGGAGACCCCATCATCTTGGGGGGCGTTTGAACTAAAATCCGAAGGACGGGGCGGGGGCGGGGGTAGGTAGACCAGAGCTGGGAGGTGTGTGGGGCGGGAAGCGTCCTAGGCAGAAGGCAGCACAAAGCTGGGAGCCAGCAAGGAGTAGAGGTTGCCATGTGCCTGAGGTGCCACGTGTTCCGTCTGGAGAGCCAGCAGTCGTGACTGTGCAGAATTTTATGAGTTGCTCTGAGTTTGGCCTTTAAGACGAATACAAGTCGTTCAAGGGGCTTCATCGGCGGAGTGACACGGCCATCATGGTGGCTCCTCCCCCAGCTGGAGGGGACCCTGGTGCCCTTGCGCCGCCTCTGTCTTGTGGGTGACACCTCCCTGCCGGTCGAGTTCTGTATGGCCTAGGTGCCTTCTGACTCGGGGCTTTTCTCAGCGTCCGGGTTCTTCCCACGGTGTCCTCAGCACCTGTCTGTGGTCCTCTCACACGCTGCCCCCACAAGGCTGAGCCATCCTCAGAGGCCACCCCATTCCCGCGGAGTCTGACCGCTCACTTCCCATCAGCCGCAGGAGCCCGGAGGTGCCTCCGGGAAGCATCCAGGTTCCTGCACAAGCCGCTGGGCGGAGGACGGATGCAGCGTCTGCCACCCTGGCGCCCTGTCTTCCCCGCTCCCCTTCCCACCCTCGCCGCATGAGCCTCTGAGTCAGGTCCCGCCCACACCCAGCACAAGCAGGGAGCAAGGCTTGCTTTCTCCTTTTCAAATGATGTTTATTCTTCCCATGATAGTCGATTTTACTGCGTCCTGCCAATGTCTAAGGCTTCCATTCTTTCTTGGCTTTGGCTCGTGTTGGCTTTTTAGGGCCGCCCCTGGGGCCCACGCACATTCCCAGGCTAGAGTTGGAATCGGAGCTGCAGCTGCCGGCCTACACCACAGCCACAGCCCTGCTGGATCTGAGCTGCGGCTGCGACCGTCACCACCGCTCACAGCAGCACCGGATCCCTAACCCACAGATGGAGGCCAGGGATCAAATCCACTGCCCCATGGACACCAGTCGCTAAGCCACAACAGGAACTCCAAGGCTTTCATTCTCTTCGGATGTAATGGGACTTTCAAGGAAAACCACAGTGCTTCGCCTGTCACACTGCTCTCTTGCTTAGATGCCTCCATTCTCACAGGTTCAGGGCACATGTCACGCTCTTGGAGTTCCCGTCGTGGCTCAGCGGTTAATGAATCCGACTAGGAACCATGAGGTTGCAGGTTCGGTCCTTGCCCTTGCTCAGTGGGTTAACGATCCAGCGTTGCTGTGAGCTGTGGGTAGGTTGCAGATGCGGCTCGGATCCTGTGTTGCTGTGGCAGTGGTGTAGGCCGGCGGCTACAGCTCTGATTCGACCCCTAGCCCGGGAACCTCCATATGCCGCGGGAGCAGCCCAAGAAATGGAAAAAAAAAAAAAAAAAAAAAGACAGATGTCACGCTTATGACTCCCAGGGTCTTGTTTCTCTCCCAAGTGCCTGTCCAGCCTCCTGCCAAACGTCTCCATCTGTCTTCTGTCATCGCAAAGCTCTCTCGGGGCCGAAAATACACCCACGTCTTCCTGACTTACCTGTTCCCTTGCTGGTAACTGGACAGCAAAGGTGAAAGGCTGTCGTCATCTCCGAGTCGCCTTGCCCTTCTCCTCCTTGGTCGACTGTCTCGTGCAGGGCCTTCGTCTGTGTCATGACCTGTCATCACCACTTGGCGTGTGGGTGCTGGCACCCCGGCTGACACTGGCCAGGCCGTCCTTAAAGCGCTGTTGCCCTCCTCCCCGGCCCTCCCGCCCATGTAAAGCTCTACCAAACCCTAACACAGGAAGTTTACATTTAAAAAATCACTTGCTAGAATTTATGAATGCAAAATTCTGTGTATATTCACTCACACTGAACTTTGGGGAGTTTTTTTGGCCACACCCGTGGCATGCAGAAATTCCTGGGCCAGGACGGAACCCATCCCACCAGCAGTGACCGAAGCCACCGCAGTGACCATGCTGGATCCTTAACCACCAGGTCACCAGGGAGCTCCCTTTTTGTTTTCCTGATATCTCAGTTTTATGGTTGCCCTAAGTTTATTGTCAGTGAAGAGAGGTCAGCCTTACCCAGATGAATACAAATATTGTGCTTTTTAATTACCTGACTGCCTGTATCTCACTTGGATTTGCTTTATTCTCTTCTGAAGTAATCTTCCCCAGTCATAACTCTTTTTCGTCTCAGGATGATTGACATGCTCTCTCTCACCTACCCAATGAACAAACCATGCAGGCTGTTTGTGTTAAGTACGTGGCTTCAGCGCAGTTTGGCCAGAGCCCATCTTTTAAGCCATTTTCCCTCCCTCTGCCTCACATGGCAGTCGGGTTGGACTTCCTGTGCCCTAAATGTTCCTTTGTGACCCTTCCTTTCTGCCTGCCTTATGCCGACTCCCTCCGACTAGACTCCTTTCTCAACTTCCCTCCTATCTTTCATAGAGAAATTCTGGTTATTTTTCGGAGTCCATGTCAAATATTTTCTCTTCATCCAACCATTCCCTTCAATAACAAGCAAGCAGAATTGGGGGCGCCTAGGTTCTCCTCGGATCCCATAGAATACTTGAGGTCTCTCTTGTGGCAGTGAGTAAATCTTCCACTATATCAAAGTGTATAGATGACTGTTTTTTTTTTCAAAAGCATGGGCCAGATTCTCAAAGCCACGCTGCTGCAGTGACCCAAACCACTGAAGTCAAGTTTTAACCCACATATCGATATTGGATTCCACATATAATGATATTTGTCTGGCTTGACGTCACTTAGTACAATAATCTCTAGGTCCATCCTTATTGCTGCAAATGGCATTATTTCATTCTTTTTTATGGCTGAGTCGTATTCCATTGTATATATGTGCTACATCTTCTTTATTCATTCCTCCGTCATCTACCCTTTATTTTTATCTTTTTGCTTTTTAGGACTGCACCCATGGCATATGGAAGTTCCCAGGCCAGGGATCACATTCCCCTCAACCATTAAAAAAGACAGACTCATGCCATTTTCAGCAACATGGATGCAATCACAGATTCTCATACTAAGTGAAGTGAGTCAGAAAGAGAAAGACAAATACCATACGATGTGACTTATGTGTGGAATCTAACATGTGGAGCGGATGATCCTGTCTAAAAACACAGAAAGCAGACCATGGCCAGGGAGCGCAGACTTGGGGTTTCCAGCGGGGAGAGGGAGGGAGTGGGATGCATGGGGATCTGGGGGGTTTTAGGGATGCAAACTGTTGTGTTTGGAATGGATGGGCCCTGGGGCCCTGCTGTGCAGCACAGGGGACTGTGTGTGCTTGGTCACTTTGCTGGACAACAGAACTTGAAGAAACACTGTAAATCAACTAACTTTAAGACAAGAAAAAGGAAAAACCCACAAAACCAAAGGTGTCCTAGACATGGACTGGCATACAGATGAAGCTGGCTGCTAACTCTTTCTAAAGTTGACCCACAGAGCTCTGACTTGGACTTTCCTCTCCTCCCATCTGCTCTGAATTCTGCTAACCGGAGTCTTCCCTTCCCACAGGCTGTTGAATTTCAGATGAAGGGGCGCTGCTTCCTTCACACTTACAAAAACACTGACTGGCTCCCCCAGGAGAGGTTCTGCTTGTACCCAGCAGATTAGGTGCCGGTGAGATTAATTAGCATTTTCCTAAGCAGCCCACACCCTATTCTTGGGTTTCCTTTTTCACTTTCTTTTTCGTCCTTTTTTTGTTTGTTTGTTTTAACCAAAAAAGTTAAGTGGAGAGTGTTTTTTCATCTGTCCTATAATACATTTTTCTCTTCTTTTACTCTCTGTGTTTTTTACTTGTCTGTGGGCTTCTTTTTTTTTTTTCTTTTTTGGGTGGGGTAGGAACAACTCTGCCCAAGGGATACAGAAGTTCCCAGGCCAGGAATTGAACCTGCACCATAGCAGTGACCCAAGCTGCTGCAGTGACAATGCTGGATCCTTAACCCACAGTACCACAAGAGAACTCCCTGTTTCTTTTTATATTTTAATCTTGTGTCTTTTTAGGGCTGCATCCATGGCACATGGATATTCCCAGGTTAGGGGTCGAGTTGGAGCTGTAGCTGCAGGCCTACGCCACAGCCGTGGCAACACCAGGTCCCAGCCGCATCTGTGAGCTACGCTGCAGCTTGCGGCAATGCCAAATCCTTAACCCACAGGCCAGGGATTGAACCCACATCCTCACAAACACTATGTTGGGTTCCTAACCCACTGAGCTACAACGGGAACTCCCTTTCTATGTATTTCTTAAATATTTTTGGATTTTAAGTTGTCAGTGGCATCAGTAACTTCCACTTGCTACTGCAGAAAATAAAACAGTGAACCCTTCCACTCTCAAAACTGTTGGAGTTTCTATTTATTGATGGATTTATTTTTTCAGGACTGCACCCTCGGCATATGGAATCCAAGCTGCATCTGCGACTTACACCACAGCTCCTGGCAATGCCGGATCCTTGACCCCCTGAGCGAGGCCAGGGATTGACCCTCGTCCTCATGGACGCTAGTCGGGTTTGTTAACCGCTGAGCCACGATGGGCGGAGTTCCTCTTATGAATTAGGAAGTGGTTTCTTACAGATTAAAAAGTAGTTTCCCCAGCTCCTCCCAAAGACTTGTGTCCATGTAAATATTTTGCTACTAATTATTATGGAAAAGCAGAGACAGATGCATCCAAACAAGAATTTATTACAAACTGTACAACCTTGGGCAAGTGCCTTAATCTGGAATCAAGAGGAGTTAATTTTCTTATCTGAAACATAGGAGTGATAATTGCACCTGACTCACTAGTTTGTTGTCCTGGGGATGAAATGGATTATATTGTGTAAAGCTGTTAGCACGGTGCCTGGAACAAGTTAACTGCTCAACAGAAGGTAGCTGTCGTTATAATTGCTTCTGTTAGATTCTGATTCTTAGGGTCAGGAGTGGAGGCTGGGAACTAGCAACTCGGGTGGTTCTGAAACAACCCATTTCTGCTCTAGACAACAGTTCTCTGTCTTTTCAATATTAATAAAGTTAAAAAAGCTCAGATTCGAATATTATAGTAATTATACTTTGATATACAACGATTAAGGAAATGCACAATGACAAAGTTGCTTTGAATTTATTTAATTTTTATTTTATTTTATTGCTTTTTTAGGGCCGCAGGTGCAGCATGTGGAAGTTCCCAGGCTAGGTATCAAATCAGAGCTGCAGTGGCCGGCCTACTCCACAGCCACAGCCATGCCAGATCTGAGCCACGTCTGCGACCTACACCACAGCTCACGGCAATTCGGGATCGTTCACCCATTGAGCAGAGCCAGGTATCAAACCCACGTCCTCGCAGTTACTAGTTGCGGTACATTACCACTGAGCTGCCACAGGAGCTCCACTTTGAATTTATTAATGCTTTGAAAGAAAAGTGTATTTTTAAATTCAATACAGTAGATACATTTGAAAACAGCAGTAGCTGCATGTGACCTGTTATGTATTCAGTCCAAAAACAATGGCCATTGGGTGCTCCAGACCCATCAAATGGTGGATTTGGTGACTGCTGGGTCAGAAGTCAGGGTGCTAGACTGGCTTAATCCCAAAGACATCTGTGGAACATGACAGATGTTTTGTTTTCTCTGCAAAACAAAGCCAAACCAAACCCACTTCCATGGTGGAATACGTTTGGGAAATACTTGCTCTTGGAGTCATAAAGCAAAATAAGTCATTAAAATTTCTCAGAAGATCTGGAATAATGACAGCTATTGACTTCAGTTTACCCACAACCCTAGGTCCTAGAGTTTACCAATCGTATTTGACTAAAAAATCCTTTCTTCCCACCACAGCTCTCAGCATTCCTAGAACTGCTGTTCTGAGGAGGACGGCCTGAGAAATGCTTGTAGCTGAATGAGAACAGGCCTCTTCCAGTTTATTTCTGTATTTCTAATGCAGAGTACCGGGCGTGGCCCATAGTCATTGGAAAAAGATGTGCCATTCCTGATGTGGTCTGTGGGGTTAGTGATTTGGCATCTCTGTGGAGGTGCAAGTTCGGTCCCCAGCCCAGAGTCATGGGCTTTGGATCCAGCATTGCTGCAGCTGTGGCAGAAGTCTCAGCTCCCGCTCAGGATCCAGGCTGGGAAATGCCATTATGTAGTGGGGCATAGGGAAAAAAAAAAAAAAAGGTTATTCATATTTAAAAGGAAATATTTTACGTATACAGAAAAGTGTAGAGAAGGATACGACGAGTACCTGCGGACCGACTGTTAATACTTTAATAAGTGTTACTATTGTACAGTATTTGTTTTCAAACACTTTCTGCAGACATCGTCAAAGCCTTACCATCTCTAACTCCACATTCATCTCTGAGTAACCACTATCCTGAAATTACTCTGTATCCAACTCAGTCCATGCATGCATGAGCTGCATGATCTATGCCACAGCTGCAGCATTGCCGGATCTGTAACCCACCACGCTGGGCTGGGGATTGAACCCACAGCTCCACAGAAACGCCAGATCAGTCAATCCACACATGCATGCTTTGGGCTTTTACTACATACATGTGTGTTAAAAATAATATATAATATGTTTTGTATGTTTAAAAAAATGTGCTGGGAGTTCCCATCATGGCTCAGTGGTTAACGAATCCGACTAGGAACCATGAGGTTGCGGGTTCGATCCCTGGCCTTGCTCAGTGGGTTACAGATCCAGCATTGCCGTGAGCTGTAGGTCGCAGACATGGCTCGGATCCTGAGTTGCTGTGGCTGTGACTTAGGCTGGCAGCTACAGCTCCGATTAGACCCCTACCCTGGGAACCTCCATATGCCGCGGGAGCGGCCCCAGAAAAGGCAAAAAGACAAAAAAATACAAAATGTGCCTGAACGCTTATAGCTCAGTTATAAGACGATGAATAACCCATTAAGAAATTGGGCAAAGGACTGGATTTTTATTTTATTTTTCTAAGATTTTTATTTTTTCTATCATGGTTGATTTACAATGTTCTGTCAAATTCTGCTGTACAGAAAAGTGACCCAGTCATACACATATATGTGTGGGTGTATATATATTCTTTTTCTCACATTATCCTCCATCATCTTCCGTCACAAATGATTAGATAGAGTTGCCTGTGCTCTACAGCACGATCTCATTGCTTATCTGCTCCAAAGGCAATAGTTTTCACCTACTAACCCCAAACTGCCAGTCCATCCCACTCCCTCCGCCTCCCCCCTGGCAACCACAAGTCTGTTCTCCAAGTCCATTTGCTTGTTTCTTTTCTGCAGAAAGGTTCATTTGTGCCGTGTACTAGATTCCAGATATAAGTGATATCATATGGTATTTGTCTTTCTCTTTCTAACTTCACTTAGTATGAGAGTCTCTAGTTCCATCCATGTTGCTGCAAATGACATTAGTTTGTTCTTTTTTATGGCTGAGTAGTATTCCGTTGTGTATATATACCACATCTTCTTAATCCATTCCTCTTTTGATGGACATTTAAGTTGTTTCCATGCCTGGGCTATTATGAATAGTGCTGCAATCAAGTTAACATATGGGTGCATGTATCTTTTTGAATGAAAGTTTCATCCGGATATATGCCCAGGCATGGGGTTTCTGGATCAGTTTACTGAGGTCCCTCCATACTGTTTTCCGTAGTGGTTGTACCAGTTTACATTCCCACCGACAGTGTGGGAGGGTTCCCTTTTCTCTGTACCCTCTCCAGCATTTGTTGTTCGTACACTTGTTAACGATGGCCGTTCTGACCAGTGTGAGGTGGTACCTCATGGTAGTTTTGATTTGCATTTCTCTAATAATTAGTGATGTTGAGCATTTTTTCATGTGCCTGTTGGCCATCAGGCCTGGATTTTTAAACAAAGGAGATAAAGGGATGGCAAATAAGTGCGTAAAAAGATGCACACCATAAAAATAGATAGTACTACATGCCTCCTAGACAGTCAAAAATTAAAAGGGCTGACCATGAGAGTTCACTTGTGGCTCAGAGGGATAAGGATTCAGCATTGTCATTGCAACAGCTTGGGTTGCATCTGTGCTGTGGGTTCAGTCCCTGGCCCAGGAACTTCTGCATGCCGCAGGTGAGGCCAAAAACGAAAAGAAAAATAATGCAAAGGCTGACCATGCCATGTGCCAGCAAAGATGAAGGCAACTGAAACTCTCATCTGCTGTTGAGGAAAATTCAAAATTGTGTGGTCACCTTGGAAAATTGTTTGGCACAAAGTTAATAGGTATTTACCCGAGAGGTATGAAAGCATATGTCAACACAAAAACCTGTCCATGAGCGTTTACAGAAGCTTTGTTTATGATGGCCCCCAACTGGAAACAACTCAGATGTTCATTAACTGGTCAACAGACAAACGGGGTTACATGTGCCTCCAACGGAATATTACTCAGGGATAAAAGAAATGAATTACCGAGACCAGCAACAATACAGATGAATCTCAAAGGCCATTTTAAGTGAAAGGAGTAGATCCAAAAGCTTACACACTATAGGATTCCATTTATATAACATTCTGGGAAGAAAAAAAAAAAAACTAGAGAAATAATCAGACTCGTGGTTTCCGGGGCTTGGGGTTGGTGAGGGGATTCTGCACAGAAGCATGAGGAAAACTTTTGGGATAAAGGAAATACTCTATATTTTGATGTGAATGATAGTTACATGACTGCACACATTTGTCAAATCTCACTGAACTGCATACATAAAGAGGATGAATTTAGCGTTTGTAAATTCTCAGTAAGTCTGACCAAAGAAAGAAAAGCAAACTAAAAATCCTGCCGGGAGCTCCAGCTGTGGTGTGGTAGGTTAAGAATCCTTCTGCCCTTGTGTAAGTGTGGGTTCCATCCCCAGCCCCGCGCAGTGGCTTAAAGATCCAGCATGGCTAAAGCTGCGGCCTCGGTTGTAACTAAGGCTTGGATTCAATCCCTGGCCCAGGAACTTCCATGTGCAGCGGGTGCGGCCGTAAAAGAAAAAACCCTGCCCCAAACAAAATCTTGTAAATGTTTGCTCTAGTGCTGTTAAGAAGGAAAATGTAGAAATCTGTCTATAAGGAAGCAAGTATATAAGTTGTGGTTATTACATATGATATATTACACATTATCATATTATACAGTCTCATACTATGTAGAAACTTGAATGAATTTGGTTTACATAGGTAACAGATGAAATACTGAAATCTTAGAAGAAATAAGCTGCAAAAAGGATATAATACATGTATTCTCTATACATACTGTATGAATGATACCAACCACGCATGCGTGTGAGTTTATAATCAGGTATATGTATATCTGAATCTTTTCAGCTTGATTTTATTACGAAAGTTAATAGTCACATGCTAATTTACATGACTTCATTGCAAAGCCTGGGAGGCACTTTTGTACCATGATTAAGTGTATTTGCTCTGTTACAAGAGTCAGACAAGGTATGGACTTTGTAGAGACCACTCCCAAGTCTCTCCCTTCCTTCCTCCCTTCCCTCCTTCCGTCCTCTCTTCTGTCTCTTTCTTTTTCCCATGCTAGGGGTCAAATCCGAGCTGTAGCTGCTGGCCTATGCCATAGCAACACCTGAACAAGCACGTCTGTGACCTACTCCACAGCTCACAGCTATGCTGGATCTTTAACCCTATGAGTGAGGCCAGGGATGGAACCTGTGTCCTCATGGATGCTAGTCAGGTTCATTACCATTCAGCCACAGTGGGAACTCCCTTTTTCTTTCTTAAGTAACAAAAGCAGGTTACAGGTAGAGCTTTCCAAGAATACTCAAAAAATAGAAATTCCAAGTAAAATATGAAATAACAGAGAAAATAACATTAGGAGCTATTTTAATGGCCCATGTGGTCGATCCCAACTCTTACCCTTAGAGTTTGAAAAGTCTCTTTTATTCCAGAATGAAAATAAGAAGCAACGTGTTAGATACAAGAGGGTCTTTCTGCCCTTTGATTCAGGGAAACAAACTCTAAGAAACTCTTACGGGAACGAGACAATTCTGTTCTAATAAGTTTGCAGAATAATTTGTTTCTTCAACGTATGGTAACCTGCCTTGAATCTAGGGTGAGTCAGAACATTTTTTTGTTCTGACCGAGGAAATTACTCATATTTGTGCACAAGCAGTTTTTGTTCTAGTGAATCTGTCTTCTGCTTCGTCTTTTGTGGAAGCAAAAGAAGGTATACGATGGTGTATGGACTTTGTTCATGAGAACCGTGTTCAAGTTCAAATCCTTTATTTGCACCCTGGATGATAACCAAGCCACTTCCTCTCTCTCTAGGTCTCAACTTCTTCCAGCCCTGCTGTTCCTTATCTGACAGAGTTACAGTGAAGATGGCGGTCTCTGTTTAAATGATAAACTCGTCACAAGTGTTGGTTCTTATGTCCCACCTCCCTTCGGAGTGGATCATGGCTCTTGCTGTGCTGTGAGTCTGGGCTGTGGGACCACTGAGGACTAGGCTCGCTCTCTGTAGATCAGCTGTGATTTCAGTAGACAGAGAGTAACGGACGTCAAGAGTAATGGCTTAGGAGTCGCGTTGTGGCTCAGTGACTGATATCCATGAGGTGCGGGTTCAATTCCTGGCCTTGCTCAGTGGGTGAAGGATCTGGCGTTGCCGTGAGCTGTGGTGCAGGTTGCAGACATGTCTCAGATCTGGCGTTGTGGCTGTGGCGTAGGCCGGCAGCGACGGCTCTGATTTGACCCGTAGCCTGGAAACCTCCATATGCCGTGGGTATGGCCCTAAAAGGAAAAAAAGAATAAAAAAAGAGCAATGGCTTAAAAGGAGACCGTCTGGGAGTTCCGACGTGGCACAGAGGACACACCTCGGACCAGGAACCATGAGGTTGCAGGTTCGATCCCCGGCCTCGCTCAGTGGGTGAAGGATCCAGTGTTGCCATGAGCTGTGGTGTAGGCCGGCAGCTGTAGCTCTGATTCGACCCCTCGCCTGGGAACCTCCATAGGCCGAGGGTGCTGCCCTAAAAAAAAGCAAAAATAAAAAAGGAGAACAACTGCAGATGTCCTTAGGCCTCAGCAGGTCCTTGGAATCAGGGACCAAGGTCGTTTCTACCTTGTTTTGCTAAACATGGCCCCCCTCCCAAGGTCACCTCGCTGGGAGTGCCTCCTGGGCTGTTGGAGGTCCCCTCCCAACAACCGCGTGGGGTCCAGGGAGACGGTGCCCCCTGCTTTCAAGGCGCCCCAGGAAGTGCTGCACAGCTTGTTTATTTAGATCATCCCATTAAGCTGCGTCATAAAAGAGGGCAAAGGACAGTGCCAGGTAGGTGGCTCTGTGCCACAAAGTCATCCAGGGCACCCAGGCTTGGGAGATGGCTCTGCCGCCCTCAACGCGAGGGTTACAAGGCTGCCCCCGTTCTTGCCCGTGGTCATTTCTCAGCCAACAAGAAGTGGCAGCTGTGAGACCAGGGCGTCCTCTTGGGGAAGCTGACTGTCCCCTCCCCACGGACTGATGGCCACACAGCGTAATAGTGTCGGAGCCTCAAATGGCCGAGATGTTTCTAGGACCCAAGGCAAAGAGGGGAGTGGGTCCCGGGCTCTCGTTGGCCATCTCCACGCCGAGGTCAGTGGCCAGAACTTGGTCATCGGCCTCCTCGCCACAGTGGGGACGGGGACATGCAGTCCTTGGGCTGGACAGCCAACAACCTCCTGAAGAACAGGAGAACTTGGATTCTAAAAGGAAGGCAGAATGGCTAGGGAGGGGACGTGGGCAATGTCTGCCACTGTGTGTGATTAAACTGCCGGAGAACGGACACTGCATTACACCTGTTTCAAAAAATTAAGGGCTGGGTTTTTCAAACAATGAATCAGTGTTCCCAGCTGTTTTAGATTCGAGAGAAAATGACTCATGTGATAAAGTAAAGCCTGTGAGTCTTTAGGACAGGTAGAGTTTACCCATGATTCCTGTAAGTTGATTTCCATGTTACGGTTTTGATAGAAATGAAAACCACGCTTCCTAAGTGAATTGACCTTGGAATTGCTTGTCCGCATGACTCGTCGCTTCTTAACTCACTCGCCTGGGTGGGGGATTGGTCCGTGTTAACTGTTTCCTTCTTAGGAAAGGAAGGCAGCCCACTCCTTCTGTTTCTGAATCATGAACTTTCTCTTTGTTCTTCTGCAGCCTCTGCGATGGCTCTTTCCTAGCAACTGCTCCTTTTTTTTTTCCGTTTTTTAAAAAGTTTTACTGAAGTATATTTTGAGGTTGTGATCATTTCTTCTGTACAGCAAAGTGATTTTCAGCTGTATGTGTACACACATCCATTCTCTTTTTCTTCCCACACAGATTATCACAGAATATTGGGTAGAGTCCTCTGTGCTATACAGCTGGACCCACTGGCCAATCATTCCTTACACTTCTTTGTATTTTTTTAATTTTTAAAAATTTTGTAGGGCTGCAGGTGTGGCCTAGGGAGGATCTCAGGCTAGGGGTTGAATCAGAGCCACAGCTGCTGGCCACAGCCACAGCAATGGCAGATCTGAGCCGAGTCTGCAACCTACACCACGGCTCATAGCAACGCCAGATCCTTAACCCACTGAGCAGGGCCAGGGATCGAACTCACATCTTCATGGAAACTAGTGGGGCTTGTTTCCACTGAGCCACGATGGGAACTCCCCATATACTTCTTTTTAAAGGCCGTCTATGCTTTAAATGTCTGTGCTCCCTAAGCCTGACTGGAGAGCTCACTTCCCCTCTCTGTGCATCCCGGCTTCTGCAGCTGGCTTCAGAGGACAACTCCCATCTTGGCTTCTCCAGCCCAGGCTTCCCCTCTGAAGCTCTCATCTGTATATTAACTACCTCTGGGACCATTTCCAGTCTTTTAAAATGTCTTTTTTTAATTTAAAAAAATGAGACATATAATATGCCAGAAAAGTGCGCAAATCATAAATAGGCAGTGTAGTGAAAAATTAAAAAGCAAACACCTCTGGAAACATATCCGGTAAAAAGACAGAATTTTCCAAGCCCGGCTGGAGACTCCTGGATCGTCCTGGTTAGCTGTACCCCCTTCCTCTCTTCTGGAAGTAACTGTAATTGTACTACTTGTGATCTCTGTTTGACAGAGTTTTGCAAATTGTGTTCGCCTCTCTAAAGAACCTGATGCACGGTTTGCTGTTTTAACTCTTTGGAAATAGAATCATACTGTGTTTATTCTTTGGAAGCATGTTCTTAAGCACATATACATTTAGAATTGTAATCTTCAGTGCAGTCAATTGTTTTATCACAGTGGGGATATTCTCTTTACCTTCAGTACTGTATTGATCTTGCATCTGATATAATTATTACATTGTTTTAGTATGTGAGTATCTTTCCCACTTTTTTATTTCTTTCTTTCTTTTTTATTCTTTTTACAGCCACACCTGTGGCATACGGAAGTTCCCAGGCTAGGGTCGACATCAGAGCTGCGGCTACAGCCTATACCACAGCCACAGCAGTGCAGGATCCGAGCCGCATCTCTGACCTACACTGAAGCTTGTGGCCCTGCTGGATCCTTAACCCACTGAGTGAGGCCAGGGATGGAACCTCCATCCTCACAGACAGTATGTTGTGTTCTTAACCCGCTGAGCCACGATGGGACCTCCCACTTTTAAATGTTCAATCCTTCTGCGTACTTACGTTTGGGGAGTCTTTTGTCAACAACACAGAGCAAAGTTACACCTAAGTTCTCAATACCTGATGTCTCCTTGAGCGTTTACCGCATTTAGTATAATTGCTGCTATGTTTGATTTTAAATCTGCCGTTTTGCTGGATGGCTTCCAGTTTTCCCATCTCTTTGAAATTTCTTTGTCTTTCTTTTCTGGGCTTCTTTGGATTTAAGTTGGTTTGGGATTTTTTTTAATCATTCTATTTTATCACTCTGTTGGTTTTTGAAGTTATAAACTCCCACCTTTATTTGTTTGATAAATGCCTTCTGGTTGTTCGAGCACAGCTCAAATCTGTTTTCCAAGAAAACCTTCCTTCTCCCTCCTTCCCTCCCTCCTTCCTTCCTTCCTTCTTTTCTTTCTTTCTTTCTTGCTTGCTTGCTTGCTTGCTTGCTTTTTCTTTCTCGCTTTCTCGATTTCTCTCTCTCTCTCTCTTTCTCTCTCTCTTTTTTTTTTTTGTCTTTTTAGGGCTCCACCTGCAGCATATGGAGGTTCTCAGGCTAGGGGTCGAATCTGAGCTGTAACTGCCAGCCTACACCACAGCCACAGCAATGCCAGATCCGAGCCACGTCTGTGACCTACACTGCAGCTCACGGCAACGCCCAATCCTTAACCCACTGAGCGAGGCCAGGGGTTGAACCTGCATCCTCATGGATATTCATCAGATTCGTTTCTGCTGAGCCACGATGGGAACTCCAGAAATCTTTCTTGCATCCTGTGCCTTTCCCACCATGAACTCTGCAGCCCTGGTTCTAGTTCCATTGCCCCACACTGCGCATGAATCACATCCATAGCACTTATCACTCTTTGAGCCAACTGTTGCTTACGTATCATTCTCTCTTAATAGACTGTGACATATTTAATAACAGAGAAAATACCTAATTTATCCTTGTCAATCTTTTAACACAGTCCTTTTGGGATTAGGTATTCAATAAATAAATTTCAGTTGGAACATGCAACTGGAAAGTACTTATACAAAAACTTCCGTCCTGGGAGTTCCCATTTGTGGTGCAGCAGAAACGAATCTGACTAGTATCCAAGAAGAGGGTTTGATCCCTGGCCTTGCTCAGGGGGTTGGGATCTGGCATTGGCCTGAGCGCTGGTGGCACAGGACAGCAGCCGCAGCTCTGATTCCACCCCTAGCCTGGGAACTTCCATATGCCATGGGTTCGGCCCTAAAAAGAAACAAAGTGAAACAAACAAACAAAGCAACAACAAAAGAAACTTCAGCCCTAGCTAAAATGTACTCTTCCTCTGAAATGTTCAGTATTTGGCCTTGGAGCAGGAATGATCTCTTTCCTTTTGATGATCTTTCCCTGTCAAATTAGATGTAGTGATTTATTACAGTGACATATTTGCGAACTATCTAAAGATGTGGGTCTCAGATTTTAACGTGCGCTAGAATTACTGGGGAGGGCTGTTAAAAAGCGTCTGTTCCTGGGATCCATCTCCAATTCCTTTTCTTCCCTTCTCCACTTACGCAATTATCCTGTTCCTCAGTCTCATTCCCAGGCAGGTTCTCTGTAAATCCCATCTCACCCTCCCCACCCCACCCCCTTGAGGTCCCACCCTGGATTCTCAGGGTTGGCTGGGAATTCTATCCCAGCCTCCCCTCCCTTCCCCGCCTGGATTTCTGGCTGAGCTGGGCTGGCAGGTGCTGCTCCTTCTGTTTGTTTCCCACAGGAGCTTTGCCAGATAGGATTTCCCGTTAACATTTTATTCTCTGGAACTGATGTATATGCTTCCTTCTCTCAGTCTCCAAAGCTGACTGTCTCTCTTTTTCTCTCTCTCTTCCTCTCTCTGTCTTATGCTTCCTTGAAGGTAAGTGTGGTGTTGTAAAGAGTAACTGGGAGTTCCCAATGTGGCTCAGGTGAAATGAAGCCGATTAGTATCCCTGAGGATTCAGGTTTGATCCCTGGCCTCGCTCAGTGGGTAAAGGATCTGGCATTGCCACAAGTTGTGGCGTAGGTAAAAAATGCAGCTCAGATCTGGCATGGCTGTGGCTGTGGCATAGGCTGCCAGCTTCGGCTCCAATTCAACCCCTAGCCTGGGAACTTCTGTATGTTGCACCTGCCATCCTTTAAAAAAAAAAAAAAAAAGTAAATGAACCTGAAGAAAAGAAAACAATTTTCAAATTTCAGCTCAGCTGCTGTTGCCTCTGTGTTTGGGCAGAGTCACACCCACCTCCCTGGGTTTCCTTTTCCTTCCTCTGTCAAATATGTAGAAGGAATATCATGGAATTATACGGCAGTGCATGAACGGTACACAGAAGGTTCTAAATAAATGTTATTTCATTTTAAATAATATTTAGTTTCCTGAGTAAACCATGAGGGTGGAGCCCAGGTCTAATTCATATGTGTGCCGTCCCAGGTTTTGCATGGTGTTGGTAAAAGTGAATTAAATGTCATGAATCCAATTGACTCTAATTATTTAGAAAGTGTTGGAGGCGTTCCTGCTGTGGTGCCGTGGGTTAAGAATCTGACTGCAGTGGCATGGGTCACTGTGGAACGTGGGTTGACCCCTGACCCTGCACAGTGGATTCAAGCATCTGGCGTTGCCGCAGTTAGGGCATAGCTGCAGTTCAGATTCAACCCCTGACCCAGGAAATGCCATATGCGGAAGGTATGGTGATAAAAAAAAGAAAGAAAGAAAGAAGGAAAGAAAAAAGAAAGAGTTTGCAATCCTGTTTATAAGTCTGAGAGATTTTTAAGCCACAGACTTAATTTATTGCTGCTTCTCCAATAATGTAACTTTAAACATTTTTGAAATGGAGGAGTATGGCACTTGCACTTAGAGAAATCTTGAAAACGATGCTTTAAAATAATATTTAAATTAAAAAATAATATTTAGAAAAAACCTTCATTTTTCCGTTAATTTGATAGCTAGCTTTTTCTTTTTGGACTAAGGCTAAATAATCTATCTTGGTTTTTCCCCCATTTATTTGATTAATGTAATATAAACAAGCCTTAAGATATTTAAGTCACTGGGGTTGAGCAGAACAAACATCACATCACAGGCCAGGTTCAGATTTTTACTGACTCAAAAGTGTATTTCAACCTTTGATTTAGCTTAGCTACCACTAGGGAGATGCAGTTTCAGGGTGACATAATTTAGAAACAAATTGAGGATAATTTGTAGCATAATCTGTAACAACGAGACTCACCATTATTTTAATTAATTATTCAATCACATTTGAAGGAGTCACTAACTGCTATCATCAGAACTGAATGATTCAACTACCTACTCAAGTACCAATGAACTAGTCCAAGGGTGATCTGTGCCTTTGATTTAATTATATAACCTTAGACTTGTTCTCTGATTATTTAAGGTCTGTGCATTTTATCTGGGTCTGCCTTTCAGACGTGCTCCTTTAGAACAGGGACATCTAGAAACATACAATGTGATTTGATGGAAAGAGCCATGAAGTGAAGCTTACCCAGGTCTGGGTGTCTGCTTCTGACTCCGCCACCAACCAGCCGCGTAGAACTGGACAACTGCTTTCATCCTTTGGGACTTGGAGTCCCCATCTATACAGTAGATTTTTTTTTTTGTCTTTTTTTTGTTGTTGTTGTTGTTGTTGTTATTGTTGTTGTTGTTGTTGTTGCTATTTCTTGGGCCACTCCCGCGGCATATGGAGGTTCCCAGGCTAGGGGTTGAATTGGAGCTGTAGCCACCGGCCTATGCCAGAGCCACAGCAATGCGGGATCCGAGCCGCGTCTGCAACCTACACCACAGCTCACGGCAACGCCGGATCGTTAACCCACTGAGCAAGGGCAGGGACCGAACCTGCAACCTCATGGTTCCTAGTCGGATTCGTTAACCACTGCGCCACGACGGGAACTCCTATACAGTAGATTTTTAACGGAATGATCTCTAAATTCACTCATTTTTACTTTTTCCCTACTTCCAAGAAACTGAGATGTGACTGACATAGAACCTTGTGTTGGTTGTCAGTGTTCTACTTAACAATTTGCCCGGTGCATTTATCATGAACGGATCACCACAATAAATTTAGTGAACATTCATCACAGACATAGCTACAAATTGTTTTCTTGTGATGAGAATTTTTAAGATCCACTCTCACAGCAACTTTCGGATATAAAACATTGTTAACTCTCATCCCCATGCGGTGCATGGGAGCCTCACGACTGGGCTTCTTGTTAACCATGTTCTAGCTTGAAGTGTAGTTATTTACAGTGTTGTGTGAGTTTCAGGTGTACAACAAAGTGATTCAGTTATACATATACACACACACACATACGTACGTTCTTTTTCCGATTATTTTCCATTATAGGTTATTTTTTATTTTTTGTCTTTTTGCCATTTCTTGGGCCGCTCCCGCGGCATATGGAGGTTCCCAGGCTAGGGGTCGAATCGGAGCTGTAGCCCCTGGCCTACACCAGAGCCCCAGCAATGCAGGATCCGAGCCACGTCTGCAACCTACACCACAGCTCACGGTAACGCCGGATCGTTAACCCACTGAGCAAGGGCAGGGACCGAACCCGCAAGCTCATGGTTCCCAGTCGGATTCGTTAACCACTGCGCCACGACGGGAACTCCCCATTATAGGTTATTATTACAAGATACCGAGTATGTGTCCCTGCTACACAGTAGGCCCTCGGTGAATGAGCTCTTTTGCGTGTGGTACTGTTTATATGCTAATCCCCAACTCTTAATTTATCTCTCCCCCTCCCCCCACCAGGGGAACCTTTGGTAACCATAACTTTGTCTTCGATGTCTGCGAGTCTATTTCTGTTTTGTAAATAAGTTCATTTGTATCTTTTTCTTAGATCCTACATGTAAGTGATATCGTATGTTATTTGTCTTTCTCCGTCTGACTTCATTTGATATGTCAATCTCTAGGTCCATCCATGTTGCTGCAAATGGCGTTATCTCAATCTTTTTTTCTGGCTCATTAATGTTCTGTCGTGTGTGTATGTGTGTATCCATCTGTCTATCTGTCTGTCTAAACATCTTCTGTCCATTCATCTGCTGATGGACACTTAGATTGCTTCCATGTCTTGGCTATTGTAAATAACGCTGCTATGAACATCTGGCTGCATGAGTCTTTTCACATTAGAGTTTTTGGCAGATAGATGCCCAGGAGTGGGATTGCAAGATCATATGGTCAGTCTATTTGAGTCGCTTAAGGAATCTCCATACCATTCTCTATAGCGACTGCATGATTTGTCCTATAATTGGAAGTTTGTACCTTTCGGTCACATTGACCCATTTTGCCCATCCCCCACTCCCTGCAACACCAGTCTGTTTTCTGTATCTGTAAGTTCAGGGTTTTTAAGTTTTTTATTTTATTTTATTTTATTTTTTAGGGCTACACTCGTGGCATATGGAGTTTCCCAGTGTAGGGGTCTAATTGGAGCTGCAGCTGCTGGCCTATGCCACAGTCACAGCAATGCCAAATCTGAGCCACATCTGCAGCTCCACCACGGCTCACAGCAATGCCAAATCCTTAACCTGCTGAGCGAGGCCAAGTATCGAACCTGTGTCCTCATGGATGCTAGTCAGATTCACTTCTGCTGAGCTATGATGGGAACTCCTAGGGGTTTTTTAGAGTCCACATATAAGTGAAATCATATATGTGATATTTATCTTTCTCTGTCTGACTTATTTCACTTGGCAGAATGCCCTTAAGACCCATGAACATGGCAGTCAGCCAAATTTCCTTCTTTTCTGCTGCTGACTAATATTCATTGCGTAGATCCCACGTTTTCTTTATCCATTCATTTGTCTGTGGACATTTAGGTTATTTCCATGTCTTTGCTATTTCCAATACTGCTGCAGTGAGCATGGAGGTGCAAAAATCTTTGAAATTGTGATTTTGTTTCCTTTGGATAAATAGCCAGAAGTGGAATTTCTAGGTCACATGGTCGTTTTATATATATATTTGTTTTTTGGTCTTTTTGCTATTTCTTGGGCTGCTTCCGCGGCATATGGAGGTTCCCAGGCTAGGGGACGAATCGGAGCTGTAGCTGCCAGGCTATGCCAGAGCCACAGCAACTCGGGATCTGAGCCGCGTCTGCGACCCACACCACAGCTCACAGCAACGCCGGATCCTTAATCCACTGAGCAAGGCCAGGGATAGATCCCACAACCTCATGGTTCCTAATTGGATTCATTAACCACTGTGCCACGATGGGAACTCCCTTAATTTTTAATGTAGGCACTTGTCACTCTGAATTGTCCTCTTAGGACTGCTTTTGCTGCATTTCAAAAGTTTTGATTATATTTCCATTTTCATTTGTCTCAAGTTTTTTAATTTAACTTTTGATTTCTTTGAGCCATTTGTTGTTCAGGCACATGTTGCTTAATCTCCCCCTTTTTTAAATTAAAACTTATTTTTCTGAGATATTTTATTAACTCAGGATTCAAGGAACAGAAACAAAGCCTGGTTAGGAATACACGATTATTGGGGATAACATTTTTTTTTTAAACCATAGATATTTTTATTAGTTTAATTATCAAGAAATTATCTCCTTTCCACAACAAATGTAAGATTTAGGATTCTATTTTCTTTTAGCTTTGTTCATAGATGGTTTTGAATAGTTAATTCTTTAATTTGATGTGATTTAGAATGTGATATATATTACTATAAATTTTTCTCTGTATTCCTATCCATTTTCTTTTTTTTCTACCTATTTTTTTTTATTACTCAATGAATGTATCACATCTGTAGTTGTATAATGATCGTCACAATCAAATTTCACAGGATTTCCATCCCACAAAACCGAAGCACTTCCCCCCACCTGGGGATAACATTGACTTGTATGCATACCCTCCAAGACCTCAAGAGATCATTTTGCTTAATCCTTTTGTATTACATTGGAAAACAGGTTCAAAGACATTGAGAAACTTCCTCAAAACAACACAAAGCAGTAGTCGTTGCTGGGATTAGAGCCTCAGCCTGCTGAGTAAAACGGTCCAGGTACCTGTGTGTTGCCTCCTTTTTCCTCCTTTAAGAACCTTTCATGGAGCCTCATTATAGACAGGCAGTTCAAGAAGTTGGAAAGCACGTCATGATGAGGCTTTTCATGATCTGCCGCATCTCTCTTGACAGCATTCCAGACCCATCAGACCTTCTTCTTATTTACATTCCAGCAATGCCGAACCATTTTCATTCCCCTGTGTAGTGCCATGTGGATCGCTGCCTGTTTATTTTCCTTGGCATCAGATTTTCTGTTTTCCCTAACCTTTATCTTCTCTCCTTTGGCGTCTTTCACGCTGTCCTCTTTTTCTCGTGTGTAGGGTGTGCCTTTCTCCACAGTCCCACCCTGGTCTTCTCTAGACCCGCTTTTCATGAGTGATCAGTCTCGTTCACCCTGAAGGGCTGGGTTGCCATCTTTGTATTCCTCTCTTCCAACTCTTGATCTCCGAAGGGATGTTGCAAGATGTTCCAGTCTCAGGGTGTCACATACTGCAGATGGTCCATTTCACATTCATTCCTGTTTCTTCCATGGTGATGGTAAGAGATTTAAAGCTCCGCTTTCAAGCCTCCTTTATAGTTAAGGGTGGCTGTGTTAAAAGTCCTACAAATGTCACGCCTGGTGCCGCATCTTCTCCTTACTCCTTTCTCCTGCCTAGACCTCTGGAGGCACATGTGGGATCACAGGGAATGAAAACCACGCAGTGAGGGTAGAGAACAGGAAGCCTGAAGGAAACAGGTCTCAATGGCATTGTTTGGACACAGAATGCAGCCTGTCCTGTCCACTCCCAGGTTTTTGTCTGTGTGAGGAAACGAGAATTGGCCACTGCCCATAGGGTTTCTTCAGTTCAGCTGAATGCAGTCCTGATTGCGATACTGCACGTATCTTGAACGTAAACCATCTCATCTCTCTCATCCTTCCCTTTACGTCCCATCGTTTCTCGTTTCAGTCAGTGGTACCACCATGAACACAGGATCCCAAACCGGAGGTAGGGAGTGAGACTCGGTTTGTCTCTCTCCCTTGTGACCCTGTCCCTCTGGAAATCACGTCCCTCACATCATACCGTCCATCTACTTCTCTTTATCGCCGCTGCTGTAGGCTCTGGGGGGACTTGCACTTGGCAGGGACATTTTTCAGCCCACCACATAAAAGTGGGAGTGCCATAAGGAGTTTCTAGTCAAATCCCTATGGATACAGTGTCTATTTTTGCAATGTATCCACTCTGCAAATGTCTCTTACCAATTTGCTGTGTCGGGAAGTGGTGGGTCTAGAACTCAGAAATCCTTTTGTGTTCTTGCCACCCTTACCATGCGGACACATCTAACTTTGATTATTGCTCCTGAAATTTCCTTTTTTTTTTGTTTTTTGTCTTTTTGCTATTTCTTGGGCTGCTCCCGCGGCATATGGAGGTTCCAGGCTAGGGGTTGAATCGGAGCTGTAGCCACCGGCCTACGCCAGAGCCACAGCAATGCGGGATCCGAGCCGCGTCTGCAACCTACACCACAGCTCACGGCAACGCCAGATCCTTAACCCACTGAGCAAGGCCAGGGACCGAACCTGCAACCTCATGGTTCCTAGTCGGATTCATTAACCACTGCGCCACGACGGGAACTCCCTGCTGCTGAAATTTCTTAGGTGCAGCCTCGTTTATTTAACATATCTAGTGTTCCATTTAATTTCTTTTTTCTTTTTTCTTTTCTTTTTTTTTTTTTTTTTTTTTTTTTGAGGCCTAACCTGCAGCATTTGGAAGTTCCTGGGCTAGGGGCCAAATTGGAGCTGCAGCTCCTGGTTTACACCACAGACATAGCAACCCTGGATCCAAGCCACATCTGCGACCTACACTGCAGCTTACAGCAGCACCCAATCTTTAACCCACTAAGTGGAGCCAGGGATCGAACCCACATCCTCACGGAGACCATGCTGGGTTCTTAACCCTCTGAGCCACAGCGGGAAATCCAAAATATTTTAAACTGACCAAAGCGAATGATTACCTAGCAAAATACCATCCAGACAAAAGATTGGTGCAGGCTCACTGAGGTTTCATTAAATATCAGTGATGATATGTGTTGAGTCAGGAGCATAATTCTCCAAACTCAAAACTGACTTTTCTCGTCTTGGGCACATAGATATGCGATCAACCCAACTCGAACTCTTTTTCTCTCTAGACCATCATTAAAGAAACATCAACACTTTGAGAGGTTTTCTTTTGAAAGTGGTGATGCCAGAAAACCCAGGAACTCAGAACTGCTGCTTTTGTGATAGTATTTCTTAAAGGGAACTGGACAAGGATGGCGTTACAACCAAAGTTCTAGCCGCAAGCATTGCTGTCAGCTGCATCACCGTGTCGTCTGCAATGCTTTGAAACCATAGAAACAAATCAAAGCTACTGCCGGTGTTTGCACTGAGCTGAGACTGCCCGCGCGTGACTGTTCACACCGCCAAAGATGGTAAGAGTTTTCAGCAGCCAAAAATAGATTCAGGTACGTCTGTCCCGTCTCCATGCGCTAATGGACACTGAAGTATTTTGACATTTGTACAGTCATCGCTCTGGTCTCCTGACGTGGTTGAGAAGGTGACTGCATTTGTCTTTTATGGTAATTCGAGTTGGGGGTAAGAAGGCGTAAGAGCGCAAAGCCAAACTGCAGGGTGGCCATGTGCACTGTGGCTGTAAAGTGAAACAGTCTACAAAGTGGCAAAGGAAATCACCCCTCTTTGTCTGAATGTGGGCAGCACACAGAGGTCAGAGCACTTAAAGGAGGGAAGGAAAGCAGCCATCGCTGATACGCGGCTGGAAAGAAGAGAGTATTCAACTTGTGCTGCATCCGATGCCACCTGAGTAGAAATAAACACTGGGATTGAATTTCCTGGGCATGCAAGGGTCTTAGTACCGAGGAACAGGAGCTGTTTTAGTTAACGTTGGGAATCAGCTTTGAAAACATACAATTTTGGGGGATAACAATTTAGGGAAGTTTTTATATTTGATAGTATAGGTGAAATGATCCATGTCAGTGAAATAGAGCCAAATAGAACTCATGTTGAATAGATAGAAAATTTTATTTTCTTTTTAAAATAAAGGATAAGACTTTTTTTTTAGAAAAAAAAAACAGATAAACTTTAGACTTCTGCAAATGACTCCATTTGGCTACAGGAAGTCATATATCCTCTACTGATTCTCCTCAACTTCTCTCTTTTTAGCTTTTTTTAAAATGGCTTATATGTATTTTATTTATTTTTTATTTTTTTACTCGATGAATTTATTATGTTTATAGTTGTACCATGATCATCACAACCCAATTTTACAGGATTTCCATCCCACAACCCCAGTGCATCCCCCCCACCCCCCCAAACTGTCTCCTCCGGAGACCATTAGTTTTTCAATGTCTGTGAGTCAGCATCTGGTCTGTGAAGAAGGTCATTGTGTCCTTTTTTCAGATTCCACATGTCAGTGAAAGCATTTGATGTTGGTGTCTCATTGTATGGCTGACTTCAGTTAGCATGGTAATTTCTAGGTCCATCCATGCTGCTAAAAATGCTTGTATTTCATTCCTTTTAATGGCTGAGTAATATTCCATGGTGTATATGTACCACCTCTTCTTGATCCACTCCTCTGTCGATGGACATTTAGGTTGTTTCCATGTCTTGGCTATTGCAAATAGTGCTGCAATGAACATCAGAGTACATGTGTCTTTGAGAGTCGTGGTTTTCTCGGGATAGATGCCCAGGAGTGGGATTGCTGGATCAAATGATAGTTCTATGTTTAGTTTTCTGAGGAATCTCCATACTGCTTTCCACAGTGGTTGCACCAATTTACAATCCCACCAACAGTGTACTAGGGTTCCTTTTTCTCCACACTCTCTCTAGCACTTATTGTTTGTAGACTTTCTGATGATGGCCATTCTGGCTGGTGTAAGGTGGTACCTCAGAGGGGTTTTGATTTGCATTTCTCTAATAATGAGTGATGTTGAACATCTTTTCATGTGCTTTTTGGCCATCTGTATGTCTTCTTTGGAGAATCGTCTGTTTAGATCTTCTGCCCATTTTTGGATGGTGGTGTTTGTTTTTTTGGTATGGAGCTGCAGAAGGTGTTTATAAATTTTGGGGATAAATCCCTTGTCAGTTGACTTCTTTGCAAAGATTTTTTCCCATCCTATGGGTTGTGTTTTCGTTTTGTTTAGGGTTAGCTTTTTTGTTTTTTGACCACACCTACAGCTTGTGGCAATTCCCTGGCCAGGGAATGAACTCATTCCTCAGTTGCAGCAATGCGGGGGATTCTTAATCTCCTGCGCCACACGGGAACTTCCCACCTCCAGAGTGGTTAATAGTCATAGACTGGCAGCCCGAGGGCCACATCTGGCTCTAAGTGTTTCTTTAAACTCGTTGTGAATGTGGTTATGTTTCATTCTTCTGTTGGACCATTCTGCCACCCTTGCTCTTGGGTTTCCCATATGTTTGCTCAGCCTTCCTCATGTGTTCAGCCCCATTTCCTGTGTCAAGTGGGGGTCCATCTGATGCCTCTTATCTCACATCATTATTCTCCTCAGTCTTCCAAACCGATGCTGCTCTTCCTTCTAGATTCCCGCAATCTGTTGTGATAATTTCTGCTGTACAACAAAGTGATTCAGTTGTACATATGGACACATCCATTCTCCCACAGATTCGTTTCCCATGTAGATTCTCACAGATGCTGGGTAGAGTTCCCTGTGCTTTCCAGCAAGTCCCAGGTGGCCTCTCATTCCATATACCTCAGTATGCATATGCCATTCCCAAACCCCTAGTCCATCCCTCCCCCCTGCCACACCTGTCCCCTTTGGGAACCATGAGTTTGTCTTCAAAGTCTATGAGTTTGTTTCTGAAGAAGCCGTGTTTTTTTTTTTTTTTTTTTTGTCTTTTGTTGTTGTTGTTGTTGTTGCTATTTCTTGGGCCGCTCCTGCGGCATATGGAGGTTCCCAGGCTAGGGGTTGAATCGGAGCTGTAGCCACCGGCCTACGCCAGAGCCAAAGCAACGCGGGATCCGAGCCAAGTCTGCAACCTACACCACAGCTCACGGCAACGCCGGATCGTTAACCCACTGAGCAAGGGCAGGGACCAAACCCGCAACCTCATGGTTCCTAGTCGGATTCGTTAACCACTGCGCCACGACGGGAACTCCAAGCCGTGCTTTTTAACCTCTAACTTGACCCTGTCTGGATGTGATGCCTGGAAATGCTGCACCCACGTGGGGAAGAAGCCAGTGTGTGGAGAAGGGCAGAGCCAAGGGAAGTGCAGAGACACTGAACTGGGACCCTAACAAGTCACAGCTGGAGCTGCTTGACTTCTGTTGTTCCAACATGGTGAGTCATGGCTTCTTGGTGCTCACAGTTCAAGGCATTCAAAGTTACTGTCTCCCAAGTTCACTGCATCTTTGTTCAATAGGCAAAATACTCTTAGGTTTGTAAGCTCCAGAAATCCATTTGTTCTTTTGTTGTCCTTTGGAACGTAAACCACTTCTAGATACAGACTCTCTCTACAGGAACAAAAATCCCTGTCGAGAAATTAGCTGAATGCTTTGCTGAGAAAGTACTGACTAGTTCCTAGGGTCACTGTGACCATTTTTCTTTTAACCACTATCACAAGGTGGTTATAATGATTATACTTGGTGTCTGCAAAAGGATGTGTAGTTTACAAAGGGCTTTATGTGTCACTTCCTTTAACTCTAATGACAGCCCCGAGAGAAGAGATAAAGATGCAGAAAATGGAGACCGGAAAGCTCATGTGATTTGACCAAGATCACAAATCCAGAAAGTGTCAAGGCCAGGACTTAAATCTGGGTCCTCTAACCCTAGGTTTGGCTCTGTTGCCACTAAAGCGCAGCTAGTGTTTGGAGCAAACCTGTGGGTTCTGGTGAAGGAAGAGTTTACTGGCGCAAAATAGTGAGGTGGTTCCAGACCGATGGCAAGGAAATGGCGTTCTGTTCCCAGCTGTGCCAACCACCAGCTGTGAAACCTTAGGTGAATCACTTTATCGCCCAGAGCTTCCATTTCAAGGAATTACGCCAGATGATCTGTGATGTGCTTCTTGATTCTAACATCCTGTGATTCTGCAGTGGAGAACTGCTTATGCAAATAGGGTACACACCGTGCTTTATATGAGCTGTAAAGCTTCCTTAGTGACCAAAGAGGCACCAACTGTGTGTGTTCTGCTTGGGCTTCTATTTTAGCCTCCACACTCATGCCTCCTGCGCACCTGTGAAAATGTCCACAGAGAACAGATGGGTTGAACATCAGCTTAAACTTGCTTCATCACCCAAGTCCTGGGCTTTTTGTTTGCAGAACAGCTTCACTCTAGAGCTGCAGAAATCATTGGTTGCTGAGCTAATCTTATCACCGGGATTCTTGGGACGTATTAAAGACGGCAGAAGAAGCCAGCTCTGAGGAGTCTCCTGGATGCTTTATTAAGCACTTGAAACGGCAGGTTTCCCAATTGGTTGTCCCATGACCGACTTCACTATTTTCATGAAGCATGTGATATTTGCTGCCTCCACAGTTTTCGGTTTGCCCACGTAGCCCTAGAGGCTATTTTCTTGTAAGCAATATGTCAGCAATTTGAGAAAATTGCCAGCAGGGAAACCATTGTGCCTCGGTTGCAGTTTCACAGTCCTAGAACTCATCTTTACCCAGACAAATCACTGTGGAAAAAAATGTATCACCACCAGGACGTGGGTCCCTCACTTGGAAACCGGCCTGTGTCGGAAAGTGGGATACATTTGCTGCCAACTATAAAGTAGTGCTGTATGAATAAATATAAGCCGTGGCTGGCTAAAAATATCAGGGGCTACGGCCAAATTAGGACAATAGGTAGAGGAGGATGGGGACATGATTGCAGAAAGTCTAGCTGTGTGTGGACTAGAGTGGCCTTTGAAAGAAGATGCTGCACGTTGATTCCCCAGAGGGATGATTTTTTTTTTAACTAGAAAATTTTTTCTATTCCAGGTTTACAGAGATATAATTGACTTATGAGACTATATAGGGTTAAGGCGTACAGTATGATGATGTGACTTATGTCACGAAATGATACCAAACATTTAGCGAACATCCATCATGTCATATAGATACAAAAATTAAAGAAAAACCGAAAAAAATTTCTCCTGGTAATGAGACCTTTTAGAGTTTACCCTCTTAACAACTGTCGGGAACACAAGGCAGACAGTGTGGCTTGGCTTATCCTTTCATACTTTTGCACCCCTGGTAATTTCTTGGCTCATGACTGGAAGGTTGTACCTTTGGACCACCTTCATCCAATTCTTTTTTTTTTTTTTTTTTTTTTGTCTTTTTGCCTTTTCTGAGGTCGCTCCCACGGCATATGGAGGTTCCCAGATCAGGGGTCCAATCGGGGCTGTAGCTGTAGCCGGCCTACACCACAGCCACAACACCAGATCTGAGCCGTGTCTCTGACTCACACCACAGCTCATGGCAATGCCCGATCCTTAACCCACTGAGCAAGGCCAGGGACTTAACCCACAACCTCATGGTTCCTAGTCGGATTCATTAACCACTGCGCCACGACGGGAACTCCCACCTTCATTCAATTCTTCGTTGACCCATCCCTCATCTCTGGTAACCACCAATCTGATCTTTCTTCCTTGGACTTTGTTTTTGAAGTAAAATTGCCCGACACTCTGTTATTTCCTGTTAGGCCACATGGTAATTCGTTTCTATACATTACAAACGGATCATCAAGATAAGGCCAGTTACCATCTGTCACAAAGATATTACATAATTATCGCCCATTTCCCTCACACTGTGCATTTTGTACCATGACTCATTCATTTTGCAACTGGAGGTTTGTGCCTCTGCATGGCCACAGAGGGATGAGTTTTGAGTGTAAAGAGAGTGATGCAAACGTGTGCGTTAGGTATCTTTTTAAGTGACGGAAAACATGAGTCACATGAGTCAAGGAAATGGAATTACTGGCTTATGTGAGTGGGAACTCCAAAAGGCAGTTGGATCCCCTGACTGTAACCAGGGACTCACACTACTTTGCAGTTTTGCTTCTTTCTTAGTGTTGGCTTCATTCTGATCATTAGATCTGGGCAAGCAGAAGAAAAGGTAGCTCCAGGAAGCTCCAAAGTTATATCCTTTTAATCCCCCAGCACGTGTATGTAAATAGCAGGGAAGAATCTCATTAGCTTTATTTGGGCTATAAACTCACCTCTGGCCCAACCCCTGTGCCAAGGAGCTGGAGCATGCTTACCGGCCAGTCTGGACCACTGCCTATGTTTGGGGACCGAGCAGCATCATGACTGAAAGCCCATCAGAATCAGATGCTGCAGGGATGGGGAGTTTCCCCAAAGGAAGGAAAGCGGGGCAGACAAAACCTGGGTGTACTTGAAGCTCGTACATTTCACCATGAACCTAAAGTCTTGAAACTAAAAACAAAGGCGAGTTATGGATAGGATGTTTCAAATGATCTAGAAATGCTTTGTCCTAAAATAAGAACAAATGAAATAAATAGAACTAAATAAAACTTGAATCAGGTAGTGTGCTTTTTTCATCTGATTCATATTTCTCCCATGCATCAATAAATACAAATTACTAAATGTATAATGGCCAATACTTTGGAGGAAAATTTAAATTATTGTGAATTAGACAATCCTCTCTTTTTAATTTATGGCTGCACTCTCGGCATATGGAAGTTCCAGGGCCAGGGGTTGAATCTGAGGGGCTCCTGTGACCTAGGCTGCAGCTGTGGCAACGCAGGATCCTTTAACTGCCTGGGTGGGGCTTGAACCCAGGCCTCCACAACATTCTGAACCCCAGCTGGATTCTTACGCCACATTGGTAACTCCTAGACAACTGCCTTTTGATAGCAGAATCAATGATTCATTTCTGTTTCCACACTTGAATAGATTTAATGTAACCCATGAAATACTGGAAATGAAGAGATTATTAAGCTTTAATGACCTTAGTCATTAGATTGGGTTCCCTGGAACAGACTCAGATGGATGGCTTCATGCAGAATGTTTCCAAGAAAGGGAGGAAGGCAGGATGAGGCAGAGGCAGAAGCTGACCCAGGACGTGATTGCCGCTGAAACCTCAGCCCATCTTACAGGAGTTCTGGAGCTGGGCTGGCCTTCAGAGTTCTCCCAAATTAAGATGGGGGGCCAGGCCTTTGTACACCCACATTGATAGGTCATTGGATGCAGGTCGATTGGGTGGGGAGAGGACAGACACTTGGTCAAGGCAGCCCCGCAGCTGGGGGCGATGCCTAGGAAGGCTGTGGGTTTTGGGGCATGCGCAAACAACCCCTCATACGGCCGGGGAAGCAAGGCTCAGCTGAGGGGCATGCGCAGAGGACACCTCATATGGCCGGGGAAGCAAGACTCAACTGAGGGGCATGCGCAGAGGACACCTCACGCGGTGGGGAAACAAGGCTCAGCTGAGGGGCATGCGCAGAGGACACCTCATATGGCCGGGGAAGCAAGGCTCAGCTGAGGGGCATGCGCAGACAGCACCTCATACGGCGGGGAAGCAAGGCTCAGCTGAGGGGCATGCGCAGACAACACCTCATGCGGCGGGGAAGCCAGGCTCAGCTGAGGGGCATGCGCAGAGGACACTGTCTGCAGCGGGCGAGGCGTCGAGACAGGCGCAGTCCTGAGGGAGGCAGCGCCAGGCGGCTTCCACCCCGTTCATGGGCGGAGGGCTTTTAAGGGCAGTACGCAAGGGTCAGATATATTGTGGTTTCGGACTTCAGGCAGAAACAGCCTCTTTTGGCCAGAAAACCTTTAAAACCTTTCCCACTGTCAGAAGGAAGAAGAAGAAGGCTGATCCTGCCGCCGGAAGGCAGGGCCTCCCGAGAGCGCAGGTGAGGAACTCGCCGGTCGCGGCGCGAGGCACGCGGTGCGTTAGGCGGTCACTCCCGGGTGAAGACTCGGAGACCCCCCTGGGAAGGGTCTGGAAGAAAGATGAGGCTGGGTCAGCGTCCTGACGGCGCAGGTCTCGGCGCACGAAGACCTCGGAGCCCAGAATCGCGCTCTCACCCAGACGGCTCCGCCCCGAGCACGGTGCCTGGGGAGCAGCCGCACGAGCCCGTCCCTGTGTAGCTCTCTCACCGTCAGGGCAGCTCTTTGAAAGTCCTCCCGGAGTTCGAAGTGCGGCGCAGCGCGGACGAACCCGACTGGTTGTCATGAGGACGCGGGTTCGATCCCTGGTCCTGCTCGGTGGGTTACAGCATGCCGCGTGAGCTGTGGCGTAGACCGCAGACACGGCCTGGATCTGGCATCGCTGCGGCTGTGGCATAAGCTGGCAGCTGCAGCCCCCATTCGACCCCTACCCTGGGAACTTCATGGGCCTGCGTGCGGTCCTAAAAAAAGTCCTCCTCTGCTGGCATGTGAGGGTCAAAGGACACCGTTCTCGGGGTCCACCCAGCAGCGGTAACTGTAACTCGCCCTTTGCACACCGGCACCCGTTAAGCCCCAGAGGTTCGAATGAACTGGAAAGAACAGGTTTATTGCTTTGCCCGGCAAAGGAGGCCACCGCAGCCTAATGCCCTCCAAACTGTGACCTCCCTTGAGAGGGGGTGGAAAGGGGTCTGACAGGTTTAGCTTGAAAAACACAGGTCTTTTGATGAGGATTTGGGTGCCTGTGTTCTCCAACCCCCCTTTTTCAAGGTCCTTAAGGCTGGAGTCGGGTGGGCCCCAGGTTCTGGTGACCTTCGGGATTATCCCACCTTGCCCTCCTCTGCAGTGGAGACAGTTGAGGAGAGGAAGGGGGTCCTAGGGAGTGTGTTTTAAGGGGAAGAGAACCCCAGGTCCACTCTAACTCTGCCTAGGAAGCAACTGGTAGTAAAAGAAAGCGACTATGCAAGCGAGAAACATTTGGGAAAAGCTGGTTAGAGAAAGTTAGCGGGCCACGGCAGGGCGTGACACAGTGGCGACTGTTGTAACTAGTTGTTGGCTATGACAGTGTTTCCTCCTCACGCGCTTGGGTCCACCTTTTGACATGGAGAGGAGGCCTGGGAGGCTCAAGGAAAGCCTTTTCCTTCAAACACAAGGGCTCAGGGGCTTGTGTATGGTTTCACAACCATCAGCATATCATGTTCCCCTTTTGCCTCCTGCTCCACTTATGTTCAGATAGGAACAAAGAATTTGTGCCTCTCCAACCCCAGCAGAAAAGAAACAGAATGCCCCTGGGGGCATGGATATAGGGCAAGGAACAAAAGAGAAACATGCAGCCTTTCTTTTTTTTTAAATTTTTTTTCTGTGCTTTTTTTGGGGGCTGCACCTGCAGCATGTGGTTTCCAGAGCTACAGCTGCAGGCCTACACCACAGCCACAGCCATACAGGATCCGAGCCTCGTCTGCGACCTCCACCACAGCTCACAGCAACACCGGATCCTTAACCCACTGAGCGAGGCCAGGGATCAAACCTGCAACCTCATGGTTCTTAGTCGGATTCGTTCCCACTGCACCACGATGGGAACTCCACGCATCCATTCTAATACACATCCTTTAAGGAGGAATGAGTGGCAAAGGGAATTCGTCAGATGAAAGAGAGCTTTTGGGAATTGTTTATTAAAATTTCATCTTTAATGTTTATCGACATTTCAGGAAAGGCTAGCAAAAAAATGGGAGATAAAGCTGAGGACTCTCTTGGAAAGTAGAACAGAATTGCCAAATGTAGGGTAATACAGAGGTATAATTGCTGCACTGCCAAAAGGCAGAAAGAGCTGACTGGAGATACCCAAGTGTGGTGGGCAGGCCTGAGGTTCTGGCAAAGATAGGTACACAGGAAATATTAGAGGAATTTGAACAAATAATCCACCCTCTTTGTAATTTCTGTTTAGCACAATAAAGACAATAAGACCATTCAAAAGGCTGAACCCTGTTAAATGAGAAGCCACAGCACCTGCCTTCTAATAAATGCTCTTCTAAAGGGTAACAGTTAACGTGCCCCTGAGTCCTTCTCTCTTTGGAAAACCAAGCTCTTGGAATTAAAAAAATACTAAAACACGTGGACAGAATTCAGTGTCCACAAGACCACACTGGTAGCTGAGCCCACACTTAGCCTTCAGACTGTTGCTTATGCTTTGAGTTAAAACAAAACCCCACCAAAAAACAGAGCTCCTGTCGTGGTGCAGCAGAAATGAATCCGACTGAGAACCCTGAGGTTGGGGGTTCGATCCCTGGCCTCGCTCAGTGGGTTAAGGATCTGGCGTTGCCGTGAGCTATGGTATAGGCCAGCAGGTGCAGCTCTGGTTAGACCCCTAGCTCGGGAATCTCCATATGCTATGGGTGTGGCCCTAAAAAGACAAAAAAAAAGTCTTTTTTTTTTTTTAGAGATTTTGGATTTTTTTTTCATCTTTTTAGGGCTGTACCCGAGGCATATCGAGATTCCCAGGCCAGGGGTCTAATCAGAGCTACAGCTGCTGGCCTGCACCACAGCCACAGCCATGGCAGATCTAAGCTGCGTCTGGGACCTACACCACAGCTCATGGCAACGCTGGCTCCTTAACCCACTGATCAAGGCCAGGGATTGAACCTGTGTCCTCATGGATGCTAGTCAGTTTCATTTCTGCTGAGCCACAACAGGAACTCTGAGATTTTGGATTTTATTGATAGTTTACAGTTGCTCAAATCCAGTTATTTGAATATTTACATCTAGTTGTAATTTATAAAGCAACTTCGGTAATTTTCTTTGATACATTTCATGAAGTACACGCTTCAAAGAAACATCACAAACATACTCAGCTTGTCACTGATCATTTTTGTGAATTTAACAGAAGGATATTTCCAATTTACAATCCAAGTCACTTTGACAGCTAGACACTTGTTAAATCCTTGTCAAAAAACCTCCAGGTAGGTACACTGGTTCCTCAAGGTAGGTTAATTGGGATTCACCCAGAGAAACCCATTTTCCCTCTATTAGAAGGAAAAAAAAATCTCTTTAGAAGCTCATTTAACTTCTTTGTCCTCAATGCAGTTTCGCTCTCAGCTTCTGCGGCACCGAGGAGCTCCATGGAGCAGTGAAGATAAACACCTTTCCCTGTAACTCACGGTAACGCCGCCACTCAGACCTGTGAAGCGACACCTGTTGCAAGAGGATAGTAGGATGATCTGTTCTCGAAGTTTCGTGATCACCGAGACTTAGGTGAAAGCAAACAGCAGCCCCCGTAGGCCCACGGGTCTCCAAGAAGCCCTGCAGCTGGATCTGCTGGATGCTCATCAGCCCGGGGCGTGTTTCCCCGCATCCGCACAGGGAGCTGCAGCGGCCCTCGGTGGGTGAGGTCAGGAGCTGCCCAGGACGGGGTAAGTGTCTTCCTTTCCTCTTCCTTCCTTGGGGATGTTCCACTTTCCCTTCTTTGGCTCGGCTCTGCGTGATTTTACGACGGGACAGGATTTGCTGTTTCTCTCTCCTCTGTGTACGCGCACCGCAGACCTGAGTCAAACCAGCAGCCTCTTCGCGATCTGGGGATCTTGAAACCGGCCTCTCTCTTCAAGGCCTTGTGCTTTCAAGTGCCAGACATGTCAGTTGCTTGGGAAGATGGATGGATCAGGCAAGTGGCTGCGGTGACAGAAAGGTGGTCTCAAATTAGCTATGTCACCAACATTGGCTCACATCCTGGGAAATCTGGATACAGCTGACTTTGCGTACCGTTGGGAGTGAGGGTTTACCTGATACTACAGGTTTCTCTTGGTTTCTGTCTATTTTGTTTTCCCCCTTGTCTTTCTAGAGCCACACCTGCAGCATATGGAAGTTCCTAGGCTAGGGGTCAATTTGGAGCTGTAGCTGCCAGCTGTGTGCCACAGCCACAGCAACGCCGGATCCTTAACCCACTGAGTGAAGCCAAGAATCGAACCTGCATCCTCATGGATGCTAGTCAGGTTTGTTACTGCCGAGCCACAACGGGAACTCCGAGGTTTCTCTGTTTCTTACCTCTGTTTCCGTCTGTGTTGGCACCCTGGCCTCTTTGTCTTGTAGTGTAAGAGGTTTCTTTTGTGTGTCTTGGGAAGATGGCCAGGAAGCAGCCTCACATTTAACTCCTCCCACAACCGCCACTCCAAAGGCAGAGAAGAAATGCCCCTGCCTTGAAATCGCATGGCAGTCAGGGCGAGGGCTCTTGGGCTCCTTCTCTGAATGAATCTGCTGCTAGAGGTCCCGAGACCTGGCGTGGTCCTGTGTTCACACTGGGCCAGTGCCCTGAGATGGGGGGGCACTTTCTCCTAGAAGAGGGGTTGTGCCCTCACTGCAGGTTCAGCAGATAAAACTGCAGTTACCATTTTTCAGACCGAGAGGAAGAAAAGGGGAGGTAGCTCTGCCTTGGTTTTCATTGCATCCTTGACGTGATAACCTCCTGTGTTACGGAGGCCATGCTTGTCCTGCTTTGCTGCATGACAGGCCAGCACATGGAGGGATGAGGTACCAGGTATTGGGGCAAGGAGAGCGGCTTCACTCAGAAAGCCAGCAGAAGGAGACGAGCGGGACTCTCCAGTGAATCACCTTGCCTGGGTTTGGATGCTAGTTTTTTTTTTTTTAATAGAACTGATAGCGGGAGGGAGGTGAGGAGGTAAAATTAACAAGCCATATGTTGCAAATATTTCCTGCTCTTGGCCAGGCTCCTGGAGGGGATGTGTTAATTTCTTGACTGCAGCCATTCACAGGTGAGGCTGGTCAGGGTGTTGCCTGTGAGCTTCGACCAAGGTGTTTCAGCTTAAGGCTCAGGCATGGGAGGCAGGGTTCCTGGAGATGGGCTATTATGTATACTTGAAGCTCTAGGCAACACCCTTTAGTGATTAACTTGTAGCAAAAGCAACAGCGTACAAAGGTTAAAGTAAAAGAAACAGCCAGTTTGGAGTCAGATTTATTCTTTCCTAAGATGAAGACGGCATAACCTATTTAAAAATCTTTGGCAACCTTCCGGGGTCCTTAAGAGTTTGGATCTCTGTATCCAGTGTGATAGACCACACCACTGAATCCATGCTCTTCCATGGTTGGCATAGTGGTTTTTGTTTTTGTTTTTTTTTTTTTTACTAATGTAGATAGGAATTTGAGCATTCATTGACAGCACATTGCCAAGAAATCAGTGTATACTGCTTTTTAAGGCAAGGCTGGCAGAAACACTTGGCCCCGTTCAATCATTCACATGTGCCTCCAGTACGCTGAGAATGCCTCGTGAATAATGCTCTTGATGGAATTGTTTTTTCACTCATTACTTTCAGAAACCTTTATCAAGGACCTAGTGCAGATCCTATTTAGGAAGAACGCGTCATAGTCTGTGCTCTCCTCACATTTAAGGGGAAGGAAAGAGAAAGGCAATCAAATCCACACAGACTGGCAAGCCCAGGATGAAATTGTGTTGTTATTGGGCTCTATAACTAGAGTGGGTGTCTGGGTTATATGGGCCTGTCGGAAGCTCATAAGTAGGTGCACTTAGACGGCGTCTCACAGGATGAGTAGGAATTAACCAGTTAAGACCATAGCAATGACCTTCCAGAGAGAAGAAACAGCATGTGCGAAGGGCCTGAATTAGAAAAAAAGAAAAAGAAAAATGCTGCACCAAAGTCGGAGATCATGCAAGACCTTACAGGCTGGCCTGAGACGTTATCATTTTTATCCCGCATGCAGTGTGGCATCCCCGAAGGCAGTGGGGCAATTTGATTGATGTTGACAGATATCATTCTGGTTCATTCATTCATCTGTTTCTTAGGCTCCAGATGATGGAACAAGACTGGTTAGGCTCAAAGTCTAATTTGGCCCCTTACTCCTTGCGGGACCCAGGACAGGTGTCCTAACCTCTTCATGCCTCAGTTTCCTCATCTGTAAAACAGAGAGAGCAACAGTAACTACCTCCTAGATTTGCTGTGTGAATTAGATGAGTTAACCATATATAAGGCTTAAAAAGTCCTTGTTGGTACTAGATTTACCCACCGTCTTGTGTATAGTGGTGTGTACATGTTTATCCCAAGCTTCTGATTTATCCATCCCTGCCATGTCTCCCCTGTGGTAACCATGAGTTTGTTTCCCATGTCTATGGATTTATTTCTGTTTCGTGTTTGTTCATTTGCATCATTTTTTGGAGATTCCACATGTAAGTGGTATCACAGGATATTGGACTTTCTCTGACTTCATTTAGTATGATAATCTCTAGATCCATCCATCCTGCTGCAAATGGCATTATTCAGTTCTTTTTATGGCTGAGGAATATTCCAGTGTATAAATATATCACATCTTCTTTATCCATTCCTCTGTTGATGGACATAGAGGTAGCTTCCGTATTTCAGCTATTGTAAATAGTGTTTCAGGAACATTGCGGTGCATGAGTCTTTTCCAGTTAGAGTTTTCTCTGGATATATGCCCAGGATTGGGATTGCAGGATCATATGGTAATTGTATTTTTAGTTTTTTTAAGGAAATATTCATGCCGTTCTCTATAGTGGTTGTACCAATTTACATCCCCACCAACAGTGTGGGAGGGTTCCCTTTTCTCCACACCCTTTCCAGCACTTATTGTTTGTAGACTCTTTGATGATGGCCGTTCTGACCCATGTGAGGTGATAACTTGGTTGTAGTTTTGATTTTCATTTCTCTGATAATTAGTGACGTGGAACATGTGCCAGTTAACCGTGTGTATGTCTTCTTTAGAGAAATGTCTGTTTAGATATTCTGCCTGTCTTTTGATAGGGTTTCTTTTTTGATAGAGAGCTGTATGAGCTGTTTGTGTATTTTGGAGATGAATCCATTATTGGTTGCATCATTTGCAAGTGTTTTCTCCCGTCCTGTAGGTTGTCTTTTCATGTTGTTTATGGTTTTCTTTTCTGTGCAAAAGCTTTTAAGTTTAATTAGGTTCCATTTGTTTTGTTTGTTTGTTTGTTTTTATTTCCATTACTCTAGGAGGTGGATCCAAAAAGATCCTGCTACAATTTATGTTGAGGGGTATTCTGCCAGGGTTTTTCTCTAGAGTTTTATAGTATCCAGTCTTAACATTCAGGTCTTCAATCCATTCGAGTTTATTTTTGTGTGTAGTGTTAGAGAATGTTCTAGTATGAGTACTTACTGTGTAGCATGGGGAACTATACTCAATATTTTGCAATAACCTGTAAGGGAAAAGAGTCTGAAAAATAATAGATACAGTTGTATGTATAAATGAATCACTTTGTTATACACCCGAAAATAACGCAGCATTGTAAATCAACTGTATTTCAATAAAAACTTTTATAAAAGTACTTGGAGTTCCTGTTGTGGCTTGGTGGGTTAAGAACCTGACCAATATCCATGAGGATGTGGGTTTGGTGTCTGGCCTCACTCACTGGGTTAAAGGATCTGGTGGAGGTCGCAGATGTGGCTTGCATCTGGTAGTCCTCTGACTGTGGTGTAAGCCTCAGGTGCAGCTCCGATTCAACCCCTAGCCAACTGGACCCCTAGCCTGGGAACTTCCATTTGCTGAAGGTGCGGCCCTAATAAGATAAAGAAAAGTCTTTGAAGTATGTGTTGTTGAAGTGCTTGCTATTAATATTGTTGTTGTTAATAGTTATAAGCAGCTCCTGTGTCATTAAAAAAGAATAAATAAAATTAATAGGCCTGCATTTATGTATGTATAAATGTAGATGTATATGCGTTTGTGTGTGTGTGTATGTGTGTGTATCAACTTTTTAGTTACCTGTTAAGTACTCTGGATGCTAATACGAATCTAACTTCCAAAGTGATGATAGGAGTTGTGCTGCCGTGCAGTGGGTTAAGAATCTGACTGCAGCAGCTCGAGTTGCTTATGGAGGCATGAGTTTGATCTCTGGGCCAGCACAATGGGTTGAAGGGTCCGGCATTGCCACAGCTGTGGCACAGGTCACAGCTGCGGCTCAGATTCACTCTCCAGCCTGGGAACTTTCATAGCTGCAGAATTTTTATGGCTGTGGGTGTGGCCATAAAAAAAAGTGGTGATAGTGGCAAATTTTCTTCAGTGGGAGCCTCTGTGTTTCATGAATATATCTTTTTGATACATGCTCTGAGTTATTGAGAAATGGGATTCACTATTGCCTGCTTAAAATAGACTCCAAAGAGGAAGAATACACACAACTCATATGGTAGTTATTTTTAGGTAGGGGAGTGGAAAAAGCAGAATGAGATTAAGGAGAGATGTATATATTTTACCAAAAACAGGTATGGAAAATTTAAACCACTTATAGTGAAAATGTATTTATAAGTTATTTGTATGCAAAAGGTAATTATGGAGAAGAAGAAAATAGCAGTGTACACTCAAAACGTTTTCTTACCTGGCAAAAAAATGAACATTTCTAAAATGCGTATGCACGGCTTTAAAATTTATTCTCCTCTTGGTATTTATAAGAAAACATACGTTTGGTGGATTTTGTGAAATACATGTTTGCTCTTTAGAAAGCAAAGTCTTATTTGAATATCTCTGTCTGTCATTTTTAAACCTGTCTTCCAAGCTGTCCTTCTAATTTCTATTCTTGTCTCTAACTGAACATACTGTGCATGTGCTCGAGACAGATGGATTTAATTTTATTATGATCCAACACAAATGGAAAGTGAAATATGAAAAGGATTTTTCCATTTATACAGCAATAAGTTAACCTTAAATCTAGCTTTATGATGTTTAACTTGGAGATAACCTGCCAAAACATGATTGATTGATAGGATTGAAATTAAAACCCCTAATGGGATGCCTGAGTTTGTAAATAAGGGTTGAGAATTATGGACCACAAGGTCATTTTCTTTATTGCTCTTTGTAGAAAGGAAAAGTGGGTAAACAAACTTCAGTGAGTCTATAGGCCTCGGTGCCCTGTGGGCACAGAAGCCAGGGTAACAACTCAAGGAGTTTGTAAACCTCTAGTTCATAGAACACAACTATTCAAGACACACAACTGTGTGTGCATGAACAGACTAGAGGACAAAGAACAACCTGGGGAAAAGATCATGCAAAGGAGAATGAATTATAAGGTGAAACTCCCAGCAAGGATCCCACAATTTCTTTGCATTGCACAAGCCAGAACATGATCCTAATAGCTTCCTTGCTAAAATTGTCAGCATGATCTACTGAAGTCTTATTTGTTGCAGTAGCAAAAATAATGGGGAGTCTCACTATGGCTCAGTGGATTAAGAACCCAGTATACTGTCCATGAGGATGCAGGTTCCATTCCTGGCCTTGCTCAGTGGGTTAGGGATCCAGTGTTGCTGCAAGCTGCAGCATAGGTCACAGATGTAGGTTGAATCTGGTGTTGCCGTGGCTGTGGCGTAGCCCTCAGCTGTAGCTCCAATTCGACCCCTAGCCCAGGAACTTTCATATGGCACAGGTGCAGCCATAAAAAGAAAGACATATCTTTCAACTCTGTGAAGACATATATCTCATAAAGCAAAGCATTTTTTTTTTGGCTGCAACCCAACCATGGCATGTGGAAGTTCCTGGGCCAGGGATTGAACCCATGCAAGATCCTTAACCTGCTATGCCTCAAAGGAACTTCCAGGAAAAGAAATTTGTACATGCACCTTGCATTTCAGGCTCCAAATTATTCTCCTAAAAATACTAACATGGAAACTAAGTATTTGGCATGAAACATTTAAAAGAAGGATGTACTGTGTCTCTCTTAAAATAAAAGATTAATTCTAGTCTTGCAGAGAACAAATGCTTTGTTATTAAATTTAGTTCCTTTTTCACCTCCACACTTTCTCCTAAATGATTGGAATTTCCTCTAACTCTGATTTCTCTCTCTCTCTTTTTTTTTCCGTGCTTTTGCTCTGCTTATTTTCCTTTTTCCGTCTATTTTCAGCATCTCATAAAACTGGACAACTCTCATCCAGTGATTCCCTGTATTTAAACTTTCTTTCATGGACAAGAAGCTAAAAAAAATTAGGGGCCACCCACATAAGATTATTTTTTGTTGTGCTAATGACAAATGCCAGAAACAAATTAAAAAATTGAGTAGATTCAGTTTTATATAAAATTCACTACCCCATACGTATTTCTCATGTTGCTGCTTAGACCCGTGAAACATTTATTACTGACTGACCGCGATCTGGGGACTCATTTTGGACATCCTGTTCCAATCGGAAGGAATTAGTCTAAAGGACCTAAAGCTTCAGGTTATGAAAAGGGTTTGTTCTCTATTTCCTTTGTTCTAGAATTACGAAGAAATTTACATGGAAAAAAAAAAAAAAAACCCGAGATAGTGTTTACTTTTTTGTTAAAGGAAAAATACTGTCTCCACTGAGTTTTGATCATGTTTGAGATGAAGTCTCCACTTTTGAAGATGACTTGGATTTTGGTTGTCTGGTCCCTATCTCCTGTGACAGCCTCTTCTTCCCACCACTTAGTAAGCTTCCCCTTGCCTGGGTCTCTATGTGCAACCATCCAGGATCCAGTCCTGCTGGACTGTCAGGCTCCTTTGTGCTTGAGCATACAGTGTCCTATCTTTACCCAATTCCAAGGCCAAATCCTAGGGGAAGCCTTTGTGGGCACCTCCCGGTAGGGCTCGTGGCTTTTCCCCTTCTGCTTTCATGCGTGTATGCACATACCCACTCTGTACACACACACACATCCCTTTTATCCCCTATAGCAGGGCAATATCTTATTTACATGTTCTTTTCTATAAGCGCTCCTTGAAGATGCGAACTATATCCTTTTAGGTTTTTCATGTGCAGATGAGGTGCGTGGCAGGAAAGCTCAAATCTAGTAGGACAAGTAACCCAGGTTCTGAAAAGATGGTCTGTCATGCGACGTGATGAAAACCTTGTGACCAGTTAGCCCTGGTCTCTGTTTGTGTAGACACTTATTCACCCCGGGCGTGAATCCTGCCCTTCTGCCCACCATCCCCCCTGCTCCCTCCTGCTCCTCCCAGCCCTTCGAAGACAGATGACTGCAGTCAGGTGTTTTTGTTCGCTTAAAATAGCACTCCCCACCCCAAGATGTGTCTGTGTGTATATTTGAGTAATGAATAAAAGCATATCTGGATGGATACAGGCACACACTAGTGTAAGCAGTGCTTCGAGATAAAGATTTGCATTTCTTTTGGCCATCTTTCCATGTCCATCACTGTATTTATTTTACCATTTTTTAACAGCTGCTTCGTGAGACCCCATGGCTTTGGATTTTCTTTTTTTTTTTTTTTTCCTCTAGCACAGTATCTGGAATAAATATTTGCTGAGTGAAGGACAGAAGGTCTCCTCAGCCCTTGTATCTAAGCCCGATTTGAGAATCTAGTGAGCCCAGCAGTGACCTTCTCTGCAGCCTCCAATGAGAAAACAGGAAGGAAAATGAAAGGGAAGTGGTGGCAATGGCATGACTCATTCTGTTTTTGTGTCTAATTCCCTCTTATCATAAAGTAAAAAACAGGGGCTAAAAAAAAAAAGGTGTGGTTTCACAAAACATCATCATCATTTTCTTCCTAAAACAACAACATAGCAACATATGATTATGGAAATTGATTTGGGCCGCAGATGATACCCCCTTGACGCAGGATGGAACGGTGGCCTTCCCCAAAACATACCTTCCCTGAGGGAGTAAGAGTTCTGATGTCATGTTATGGAATCCAGTGACTGAGAAAATAATAAATGGATTGGAGACGTTCTCTCGTCTATGTTCTGGGCATTATGTGACAGGTGGGAGGCGTGCCTTGGGAAAGACCTGCCTTCCTAGGGCCCAAGAGTGGTTCATGAGGTGTTGGGGTTCCTGCCAACACAAGGCAGACAGAGCAGGATGGGAAGAAACTGAGGTCCCAGTCCAAAAGCTTTTCTCAAACTTTTATCGTGATGTAGTTGATTTACACACTTTGTTTATTTCAGGTGTACAGCAAAGTAAATCAGTTATACATATATATATACCCGTTCCTTTTCAGATTCTTTTCCCATATAGGTTATTACACAGTCTTGGGTACATTTTTCCCGTGCTATACAGTTGGTCCTTGTTATCTGTCTATTTTATATGTAGTAGGGTGCATCTGTCAAGCCCAACCTCCAACTTATCCCCCGCCCCCACATTTCCCCTTTGGTAAACATAAGTTTCATTTTGAAATCTTTGATTCTGTTTCTATTTTGTAAGTTCTATTGTATCATTTTTGTTAGGTTTCACATCAGTCATCTTATGATGTTTGTCTTTCTCTGACTTAGTATAATTTCTAAGTCCATCCATGTTGCCGCCAATAGCATTATTTCATTCTTTTTAATGGCTGAGTAATATTCCACTGTAGATATGTACCACATTTTCTTTATCCAGTCCTCTGCTGATGGACATTTAGGTGGCTTCCATGTGACAGCTGTTGTAAACAGTGTTTCGGTGAACATTGAGGGGCCTATATACTTTTTGAATTCATGGTTTTCTTCAGATAGACGCCCAGGATTGGGATTGCTGCATATGGGAAAAAAATCTTGGCAAACAAAGCAACTGACAAGGGATTAATCTCAAAAATAGGCCAGCATCTCATATAGCTTTATATCAAAAAACAAACAACCCAATTCAAAAATGGTCAGAAGATCTAAACAGACATTTATCCAAAGACAGACACGTGGCCAAAAAGCACATGAAAAGATACTCGACATCACTAATTATTGGCGAAATTGCAAATCAAAACCACCGTGAGGTATTACCTCATACAAGTTAGAATGGCCAACATCAAAAAGGCTACCAACAGTAAATGCTGGAGAGGGTGTGGAGAGAAGGGAGCCCTCTTATACTGTTGGTGGGAATGTAAGCTGGTGAAACCTCTGTGGAGAACAGTGCAGGGGTTCCTTACCAGAAACCCCAAACTAAATGCACAACTACCAATCCCAGACCTTGGTCTATTAAACCAGGCCTGTTGCTGCCTAGAGGGCATCGTAGCCTTCATCTTTTCCAGCCTTTGTGGACCAGCCATTATTCTGAAAACAGAGAAGCCTTGACTTGACCTTCTCCCAGAAAAGGGTGTTGGGAATAGCTCTGATCACCTAACAGCATGGATGCCTGCTGGGAAGTCAGTCTCCTTTTATCTTTGCCAGACAGACACAACTTGGGGTGTTCACTTCTCCACCCGTGACTCAGTGATGAAATCCTGATTAGCTTTAGTGACCCTATTCCGTTGTCAGCGATTGATTCGGGGCTGAGAACACGATCAAGCTGTAGCTCATGAAGAGTCAGCTGCAGGGCTTCTGGGAAGGAGCTTCATTCTTAGAACCCAGAGAGGGAGTTCCCATCGTGGCTCAGTGGTTGGCGAACCCGACTAGCATCCATGAGGAGGGGGTCCAATCCCTGGCCTTGCTCAGTGGGTTAAGGATCTGGTGTTGCTGGGGAGCTGTGGTGTAGGTCGCAGACGTGGCTTAGATCCTGCGTAGCCGTGGCTGTGGTGTAGGCTGGCGGCTACAGCTCCGATTCGACCCCTAGCCTGGGAACCTCCATATGCCTCAGGAAGCAGCCCTAGAAAAGACAGAAAGAAAGAAAGAAAAAGAAAACCCAGGGAGTAAATAGTCTCTTTTCTTATTTGGGAGCTGTGGTACGTGGTGTGAGACCAAGAACGGCAGAAGCTCCCTTGTGGCGTGAAGAGAGTTTCCACTCAAGGTGCTGAGGATGGCAGAATAGGAAAAAACGAGGGGAAAAGACTCCATGATGGATTTGATAAGCCACTGAATTAGCATCCTGGGAGTACCTGTCTCTGGGCCTCTTTCTTCACGTGAGATAATAAGGTGACGGACTTGTGGAAGTTGAGGGGTCCATTTGCAATCAGGAGCATCCTTACTGTGCAACGCTCAGTGTTGGGAGGCCCTCCTCTGAAGCAATTCTGGATGAAATGCTTTCATTACATAATCTCTCTTCTCTTTACTTTCTCCCGTCATAATTTCCACTTACACCAAAGTGCTGTTAAAAAAATGGTGAAAAAATAAGACTTCTCCTCCTGGTTAGATTCTATGCCTTTCTTTTAATTTTTTTTATTTTTATTTTTTGTCTTTTTTTGCTATTTCTTGGGCCGCTCCTGTCGCATATGGAGGTTCCCAGGCTAGGGGTTGAATCGGAGCTGTAGCCACCGGCCTACGCCAGGGCCACAGCAACGCGGGATCGGAGCCGCGTCTGCAACCTACACCACAGCTCACGGCAACGCCGGATCGTTAACCCACTGAGCAAGGGCAGGGACCGAACCCGCAACCTCATGGTTCCTAGTCGGATTCGTTAACCACTGCACCACGACAGGAACTCCTATGCCTTTCTTTTAATTTTTTTGTTGTTGTTGTCTTTTTTTTTTTTTGTCTATTCTAGGGCCTCACCCGAGCCACATGGAGCTAGGGGTCCAATTGGAGCTGTAGCCGCCAGCCTATATCACAGCTCACGGCAACGCCGGATCCTTAACGCACTGAGTGAGGTCAGGGATCGAACCCGCAACCTCATGATTCCTAGTTGGACTCATTTCCGCTGCGCCACGACGGGAACTCCAGATCCTATGCCTTTCCAACCTCAGACACTTCTTCCATTGAGGCTCCCACATCAAGTCTCAGAGCTTCTGAGACATACTGACTCTTGATTCTTTATGAACGTATACCAACACTTCCATCTGTGGAAGATAACTTAGGTCTCGTGAAAATACATCCGTTCCTCAGATCTACGCCAGATCCTGTAACATGCCACCTGTTAAAATAACTTCATCTATGCGTTGCCCTTGGTTTGAATTAGTCTTTTTACAGATATCCTTGTCTGCTTTACTCTGTGTGGATACCTTATCAGGCTCCTAAAATAAATGTGGAACTTCTTGAAAGCAGAAGTGAAATGGATGATGATGAATGATTCATGCAGTCATGTAGGTTTCATAGTAGAATTTCTCCTCCAACCCTGGTCCATTGCTTCCTAGGTAGCAGATGCTCCATAGAAATGGCCAGATTGGTCATGGGTGAAATGAGAGCATTGGATGAAGCGATGCTTAAGATCCTTGCTGACTCTAGGGGACCGTGCCGAAGGTGAAAGTGAAGTGCAACCGTGGTTCTTAGAGGTACATAGACGTTGGAGCTTTGAAAAGGAGATAAAAGAGAAACCATGAGTGTGGGCGGTGGTGAAATATGATTATGTTGAGTTTTTTTTTTTAAAAAAACATTAGCATTTTTCAAGCCGAACTTCTATTTTTGGATATCTTTTCATGTGATATTTACTTTTTGATGACTCTTCAGGCTGGCTCTTTGCACATGCAGAAAGTCCCCTTGTTTGGGAAGAATGTGCTGAAAATAGAATCCCCTAGTCCGTGGCTGGTCATAAATTTCCACTGGCTGCCAGTGTTTGGTGTTTTATTGTAGCGTTATCCGCCCTTGTTTTAAACTTTGCACACGCCTAACATGTTGGTCTTGGAGGGGGATTTGCTTTGCTTGAGGGGAAACACTCTAGTGGGCTATTTTTGAACCCGATTTGACATTTAGACTCGGAAATACTGTCTTTCCAAGATACTTCTCCCGGGATAAGCTTGCAGCACAGATGCAGAAGTACACGTCGAAATCTTAATCATTCGCTCACATGATCTTTCAGAGAGACTTTCCTGCCTGCAGACTTTGCTTCGTGTAGATTAAGTGATGGGTACAAAATAAATACAGAACGGGGGGAAGTATACAGAGTTCAAGGACTCAAAATCCTCCCTTGCTCATTTACCTCAAATTCTCGTTTTGAAGGTTCAGGAACACGGGAAAGACACACGTATGAAACTCCCGGAGACGCTGTTTTGCTTCAGCTTAATGATGCATCACATCTCTGCTTGTTTTTCCACTGCGACCTCAGTGAGGTCTGTTGGCTCACATAAGAGGTGGCAGCTAGGTACACATGAGCTGCTTGGACGGTTCCACCCAAGAGAGGAGATGGTGGTGGGATGTGGAGAAGACAGCTGGAGGGAGAAGACGAAGGCTGCTGTCCCAGGGTAAAAGGGCAGGAGTGGGGAAGCTTCATCTGAAGCTGCTGAAGCAGAAACCCTGCTGTGCACTTGTCCAGAAGCAGCACAGCCTGGGGAGACCCGCAGCGGCAAGCAAAGGCCACCTGGAATTCCCTGGTGGCCTAGTGGTTAAGGATCTGGCATTGTTGTTGCTGCTGCGGCTGGAGTCACTGCTATGATGCAGGTTCGATCCTTGACCTGGGAATTTCTGCATTAAAAAAAAAAAAAAAAAAAGAGCCCTCGGAGTTCCCATCGTGGCTCAGTGATTAACGAATCTGACTAGGAATCATGAGGTTGTGGGTTCGATCCCTGGCCTTGTTCAGTGGGTTAAGGATCCAGTGTTGCCGTGAGCTGTGGTGTAGGTCACAGATGAGGCTTGGATCCAACATTGTTGTGGCCCTGGTGTAGGCCTGTGGCTACAGCTCGGATTGGAACCCTAGCCTGGGAACCTCTATCTGCTGTGGATGCAGCCCTAGGAGAGACCAAAAAAAAAAAAAAAAAAAAAAAGGCTCGTGCCACCTGCAGAAGAGGAAGGCACCAGGACACGTCTCTTGTGTTCAGTCGAATTATGTTTTTGAGAGATGGCCATTTCTTCACAGTGAAAAGTAGCCACTAAACTGACCTGCTGGAAGTCTTTGTAAGACACAGTGGTTCAAGAGCTCTGCACTTCTGCTTGGTGCATTTCTTCTATCTGGGAACAGTTTTTTTTTTTTTTTTTGTCTCTTTTTGTCTCTCTTTAGGGCCACACCCGTGGCATATGGAGGTTCCCAGGCTAGGGGTCGAATCAGAGCTGTAGCCACCGGCCTACGCCAGAGCCACAGCAACTCGGGATCCAAGCCGCATCTGTGACCTACACCACAGCTCACGGCAACACCGGATCCTTAACCCATGGAGCAAAGCCATGGATCGAACCCGCATCCTCATGGTTCCTAGTCGGATTCGCTTCCACTGCGCCATGACAGGAACTCCTGGGAACCTTTTTTTTCTCTGCCTATCTTACACCTTTTCCTCCCCAGCTGGGGGCTCCTAAGCAGTCCCTGGAAGCTCCTTTCGCTGAAGCCTTTCCTGATCCCCCTTTTCCCTGTCCTTAGGTAGAATTTCCGCTTCTGTTTCTGAGCTGCTCCTCACTGTACACGGCAGATGTGCATAGCTCCTCTAATTCTTCAGTGCCTTTATTTTCTATATCTCGCTCCTATTACCGCTTCTGCCCCCATTAGGGCAGGGACTGAGTCTCCCTCATTTCATATCCCTGGAATTAGGAACAGAGCCTGTGTCTCTGTAGGGGTCACTGTCTGTTCGTTAGAGGCGTGCATAAAAGGAGGGAGAGTGGTGGAGCAGAGGCTCAGGGAACCAGGCTGCAAGGGTCAAAGGCTTCTGAGGCTTCACATGATAGATATGAGCATTGGTGGTCACCACCCTACAACGGAGTCTTTAAAACCCATCATTGCCCTCGGTCGGGGGTGTGGAGCGTGTGTGATGGGCATCCCTTCGCTGCTCCTTTGAGGAATCCCACTATGAGTGTGATACCTACCTGGGCTTATCTGCTCTCCCCCCAGCTAAATCCTGTGTGATCCCATAGAAGAAAGGAACAGTATCTTGTCCTCTGAAAGGGTTGCGAATTTGCATGTAAATTTATTCACTAACCTTCACCAAATATTTCCTGGGTATCTATAATGTCCCGGATATTAGGCTACCCCACACGAGGGGTAAAGGATTCTATGATTTGTAAAATCTGCACAAGGCATCGTTTTGCCTTTGAACTGCCCAAGAGGGAGTTCCCATTGTAGCTCAGCAGGTTAAGGGCCCAACATTGTCCCTATGAGGATGTGGGTTCCATCCCTGGCCTTGCTCAGTGGGTTAAGGATCTGGGGTTGCTGCAAGCTGTGGCATAGGTCGAAGATGTGGCTTGGATCTGGTGTTGCTGTTGCTGTGGCTGTGGTGTAGGCCGGCAGCTGCAGTTCTGATTCGCCCCCCAGCCTGGGAACCTCCGTATTCTGCAGGTGTGGCCTTTAAAATGGAAACAGAGAGAGAGAGAGGGAGGGAGGGAAAGATAGAGCAGGAGAGAGAGAGAGAGGAGGAAGTCCCCAAGAAAAAAATTCCAGAGAGTGATTGACCGGTGCCCTCCATATCGGCTTTCTGCTCTCATTACTGGTCGGAACGAGTTCCGCAGGAAATCTCTCTCTGCTCTGGAAGGTATTTGGGTTCATAGGAGAGCGTATGGGCTTTGGAGGCAGACGGGTCAGCCTTAGCATCCTTTGTCTTCACTGAGCACTCTAGGCTGATTTACTCCACATGTATCAGTGTCCATTTCTTTATCAACCAAAATGGTAGTAGCTTACTGGGGGTTGGAATAAAAACTAAATGAGGTAACGACCGTGTGGATGTATCCAGGGAATAGGAGCCTTCGGAAATGGCAGGTGTAATGAGTATTGTTACGCTTTCCCGTAGAGTCCTGAGAGAACGTCCCCTCCGCAGACCTGGTGCTGGTTTTGATCAGCGAGTATCACTTGCACGTCTAGAACAGGCTCCACACATAAGCTTCTGGAGAGGCAGGGCTGGCATGTTGCGTACTGGAAAAATACCTCGATGGGGAGGAAACACTGAGCAGAGAACACCCAGGCTGCCGTCATTGGTACAACGCTGCGATTTCCTCCCTGGGGTCTCGGGACGGCTGCAGGCCAAGGGTGGGGAGTGGGCGGGAAGGTGGCAGAGTGCACGTAGAGAGTCGGGGGTCCTGGTGACAAGGAGGGACTGGCCAAGGAGACTGAGGAGAGCCCAGGGGGCTGGGAGAAACCCTCCGCAGGGGTGTTGTGGCACCCAGATGAAGAAGGGCCTCGAGAAGGAGGCTGGTATTAAAAAAAAAGAATGAAAATTTGCCATTCGAAGCCACGTGGATGGTGGACCTGGAGAGAATGGTGTGAAGTGAAATAAGTCAGAGAAAGACGAATACCGTATGACCTCACTTATATGCGGAATCCCAAACCAACCCGTGAATAAAACAAAAAAGCAGCAGACGCACGGAGACGGAGAACAAGCTAGTGGTTCCCACTGAGTGCGGGAGGCCGTGTTCAGGTAGAGGCAGAAAGGATTAGCGTGGGTGACAGAAAACGCGTGGAACTTTCAAAGATTGTCAAGAACTACATTATTTAAATTTAATTCAATTTAAAAAAAAAGAGGCTGGGGTTGCCTTTGTCAAAAAGCCTTCCTCTGATCTTCTTGTACTGCTCAGAGATCACACGCAAACACAAGGGTTAGAGCTCATAGAAAAGATCGTTGTCCTCGATAGGGACGAATTAATACTGAGCTCTCTCGCTTGCTCAGAAACAGTGCCTTCGAGCGGACCAGTGTTGCAGCCGCCCCGTTCTCCTTCTTTTGCCTGTTTTGTTCTGGCTGGTTTCCCTTGTAGTCATGAGTTCAATAGGTAGGGAAGATGCATCAAAGGCAGAAAACAAGCCCTGAAGGGACTCTTTCCCGTCCATGTGCTGTCTTTTCAGGACTGGCTCTGGAAAGACAACAGGAGGAGTTAAACAAAAGAGGATGCTTTGGTACAGCTAAGGAAAGCGCTGTTTGCTGAAGGACCCTGCCTGCTTTGCATCCTTTCTGTTGCCAGGAGTGCCGATAAAGTGCCGCCCAGCAGCACATAAAAATTGCACAGTGGGGAGGTGGCAACTGCATCTTGCATTTATTAACTAAAGGTTTGTGCAAATGATTTCCAGGCTTTTCCTAACCCTAAACCTAATAACCCTTTTTGGTGTTAGAACAGCCTCTGTTTGATTTTTTAAAAAAATCTGTCCTTCTCTACCCTTTCTCCTGAGGGGATAAAGTAACTCTCCGGATTAAATCTAATTTTGTTTTGAGAATTCTGACGCCTGTTGGGATGACGGGAGATGGCTGCAAGGTTGTCCAGCTGCAGATGGGAGTAGCTGGGCTCAAAGGGAAAAGAATCACCAGCCCCGCTGTGGTGCACTTAATTTCAACCCATGAGCCCTTCTTAGGATTGGGGGTCATTTTAAATCACTTTGAAGCCTCATCTCTTAATTAAGGGTTTCAGAGTCCTCTGCTCAACCTGTCAGCACCTAGGAAGAAAAGAAGCCTGCTTTGCTTTCAGATTTATAGGTTCTCTTTCTAGTTCTGTCTGTCGCCTCCCTCTCCCTGAGTCTGCATTCCAGCTCTCCAGTCCCCCGCTTCGGGGCCTTTGCTGCATCCTTTCCGGGAAGCTTACACAAGTTGTCCTCAGGTGGAGCACCTGCTCAGGTAGCTGTGTTTTTCTTTGGCTCTGGGACCTGAGCGGAGGGCCCTTTGGGAGGGCCAGCAAACATGCTAACGTCCTGGCTGGTGCCATGGTGCAGGACCTGCGTCCCTGGGGAAACCACCCAGCCCCATCGTTTGTGGTTCCAAATGACACTGGGTGGCAGGACATCCCCACAGCCGCCTGGGGCCTGTGCTTCCAGCCAGTGAGAGCTGCCTCCAAATCCTGTTTCACCAGCTCTTCTTCTGCCAGGTAGCATCCCCTCTCTCCCTGGAGCCCCCACCTGGTGAGGCACCCAGCACACCTTTCAGAGGTAAAGGCAGGCTGCTCCCTTGCTCTCTCTGAAGGTGCCTCGCAGTTCCCACCCCCCTCAGCTCAGTTCCCCTAATCCTTCCTCACAACTGGTCTTCCCTCTGCTGCTTCTTGCTCCCTCATGTTAGTTTTCTGTGCTGCAGTAATGAAGCATCATAGACTTCGGGGGTCAGAACCACACTTAATTGGTATCACACAGTTTCCAAGGGGCGGGAGGCCAGTCACCCCTCAGCCACATCCTTTCCTGGGGTCTCAGGACCCTGCAACCAGCCATGATCAAGGTTGGGGCTGCCTTCGTGTCCAGGGCTCTTCCCATTGTGCACAGAGCCCGTCTCCCGAAGCTGCAGGGCTCGGGGCGCTTTGCTGCCCAAAAGCCGGTGGCAGAGCCTCTCGGAGCCCACGAGCCTGCCCTTCTTGGAGGGCCTGCTGGACGAGCTTGGCCCTCCCAGGACAATGGCCCGCGCTGCGCTCTAAGTACCTGATGAGGGACTTAGACCTTCTCTCCATCGTTGCCACGTAACATGGTGTAACTGGGAGGGGTCACCACCTCCGCAGGCTCCTCCCATACCGGGGACCCAGATCTGCCCTTTGTCCATCCATCACGCTATTGACCACATCCTCCGAAACACCACTTCCCAGTTAACACCTTTTTGCTGAACGCGTATTCTCACGTGGGTGAGAAAACCTCACCCACATCCTCCCTGATCCCGCTTTGCGGGCTTAACCACAAATTCCACCACCCGCTTGGCCCATGTGACCCCCTTCGGCATGTCCAGCTCTCGCACCTGCCTGATCGCTTCCTCCTCTGGACGCAGACTCCCCACCCGCCCAAATTCTCCTCCCCGCCTCCCCGACCGCTTTTGAAAGGGAGACTTTAGAAGCCAGAGCCAGATGCCTTAGATCTGCGCCCTCACCCCGTCATCCACCTGCGCTGCCCGCGTCTGCGGCCGCATACCTGCCTCTGCCCGTCCTTTGGGAGGCGCTGGTCCGTGGGAAGCCGGGCCAATCCTCCGCATGTGCCCTGGGCCCCTTCCCTCCCCCGCTTGGGGACGGTGCCCCTGCAGCTGCCTCCCCCTTACGCTCTGCGGCCAGCCTTCCAGCTCTAAAGGCTCACTCCTGATTGCTGCCTCTCAGACCCCAGCCACAGCCAGTGAGCGCTTGCCCTTCTCAGCACCGGCCCGTAGGAATCGTCTGTGTGCATCTGCCTGACACAGCTGTCCACAGGCGCCCTTCCCTCCTTTCTCCCTAGAATCCACTGCAATCAGATATGCGCCCCCCACCCCCTAGGAACAGCCCTTGCCGCAGGCATAACTGGCCTCTTTTTTGTCACATCCGGTGATCAGTCCTCATCTCACTGAAGCATTTTGCACCCCTGAGCACAACCTCTTTTTTAAAAAAATTTTTTTAAAATGATTTCTATTTTTTCCATTATAGTTGGTTTACAGTGTTAATTTTCTACTGCACAGCAAAGAGACCCTGTCACACATATATCACAAGTGACTAGATATAGTTCCCAGTGCCCCTTCCCAGGATCTCATTGCTTATCCATTCCAAGTGCAACAGTTTTCATCTGTTAACCTGAGACTCCCCGTCCATCCCACTCCCTCCCTTCCCCCTCCCCCTCAGCAACCATATGTCTGTTCTCCAAGTCCATGAGTTTATTTTTTGTAGAAAGATTCATTTGTGCCGTATATTAGATTCCAGATATAAGTGATATCATATGGTATTTGTCTTTCTCTTTCTGACTGGTTCCATCCATGTTGCTGCAAATGGCATTATTTTGTTCTTTTTTATAGCTGAGTAGTATTCCATTGTGTATATATACCACATCTCCTGAATCCATTCATCTTTTGATGGACATTGAGGTTGTTTCCATGTCCAGCTATTGTGAATAGTACTGCAATGAACATTTGAGGTGCATATGAAATGAATGAAGGTTTGTCTGGATACAGGCCCAAGAGTGGGATTGCTGGGTCATAGGGTAGTTCTATGTATAGTTTTCTGAGGTCCGTCGACACTGTTTTCGTGGTGGATGTACCACAACCTCCTTCTTGAAACCCTTTCTGTGGTTTCCAGGATACCTCCGTGGATGGCTCTCCCTGTTTCACGGTATGGATGATAGCCCACAGTTAAAGGTAGGAAGGCGAGGCGCAAGAGAATGTGTGCAGTGTGAGGATTTGTGGAAAATTACGTTTTTGCTTGTGTAGTTGCTCCCTAGAGAATCTCAGTGGCCGGGGACAAGATTCAAGTCCTTTCGTGTCTTTGGACTTTTCTTCTTTTGCCTTTCAAAGATATTACCTATTCAAAGTAAATGAAATTAAAAGCACACAAGCCAGGCGTTCCTGTTGTGGCTCAGCAGTACGAGAGCCCAGCTAGTATCCATGAGGATGTGGGTTTGATCCCTGCCTCGCTCCGTGGATTAAAGGATCCAGCGTTGCTGAGAGCTGTGGTGTAGGTTGTAGACTCAGCTTGGATCCCATGTTGCTGTGGCTGTGGCTGTTGCATAGGCCAGCAGTTGCAGCTCCAATTCGACCGCCTAGTCTGGGAACTTCCGCATGCTGCAGGTGCGGCCCTAACAAGCAAATAAAAAAAAAAAAAAAAAAAAAAGCACACAAACTGGAATTCCCACTGTGGCACAGCAGGTTCAGAACCTGACATAGTGTCTATGAGGATGCTGGTTCGATCCCTGGCACCGCTCAGTGGGTTAAGGATCTGGTGTTGCTGTGATCTGTGATGTAGGCTGCAGATGTGGCTCGGAACTGGCCTTGCTGTGGCTGAGGTGTAGGCCACAGTTGCAGCTCAGATTCGACCCCTAGCCTGGGTACTTCCATATGCCATAAAAAGATATGGCCATAAAGAGAAAAAAATAAATAAATACACATGATCTGATATAGGAATTCGTTGGCTGGGTTACGGCAGAAGTGGTGGCCACCTGCAGTTGCCAAGTATCCAAGGCCATCAGCCTGTTTGCTGGAGTCACTGGGTGGCTTGGTCCCTGCGCAATGGCACTGAGATTTCTGGTGTAGAACACACTTCTGGCAACAGGACCAACTAAACAATTTAATTCTGTTAGTAAAACAATGTCAAGGGGAAACTGTTCATGAATTCCTTTTTTTTTGCCTGTGGGAAAAGGAACACATGAGAAGGCAGAATTGCATGAAGTAAGAAGTGGTCATGAACTTGACCTACTCTAATTGTTGTAATACCAGAGAAATGGGAAGGGAGGAAGGAAGAATCCACCTTAGAAGGGAAAAGAAGGTAAACTAGCTTGACGAAGATCCAACTGAAAGGAACCTTGAGAGTATATTAATTTTTAATTAAAAAGGAGACGGAATTCATATTGCCTTTTTAATTAAAAAGGAGATAGAACTCTGAAATTTTATTTCAGAGATTTGCAAAGGCACAATATTGCTATTATGTGTTGCTCATAAACTGTGTCGGTCTTTTGTTCTTTATTTCCAAGTGAAAACACATGTTAATTCACAAAAAGGGCTGCATTTCAGCTCCTTGGTATTGTGTTGGATTCTGGTGGGGGTGTTGAGGTGCGTGTGTGTGTGTAGGGGGATGGGGGTGTGTATAGGGGGACATGGGTACAGTACAGGTTTTGATTCCTTTTTAAAAAATTCATGGGAGTTCCCGTTGTGGCTCAGTGGTTAACAAATCTGACTAGGAACCATGAGGTTGCGGGTTCGATCCCTGGCCTTGCTCAGTGGGTTAAGGATCCAGCGTTGCTGTGAACTGTGGTGTAGGTTGCAGACGCGGCTCGGATCCCGCGTTGCTGTGGCTCTGGTGTAGGCCGGTGGCTACAGCTCTGATTCGACCCCTAGCTGGGAAACCTCCCTATGCCGTGGGAGCGGCCCAAGAAATGGCCAAAAGACAAAAGACAAAAAAAAAAAAAAAAGCCTAAATGTCTCCCTGAATCACGGGAAGTTTTTTCTGATTTGGTCCTGTGCGAATACTCACTTCCTTTTTCCAACCCGAATTGGATCCTCTGTATTATCTGTTCCAGTTTTTTGACTTGAGGGATGTGACAATAAAATAGCCATTTCCTTCTTTATCTAGAACCCTCTTTGCTGATCCCAAATGCTCAAGCCCTTTTAATTTGTGTCCATTCATTCATTCATCTAGGGATCTAGGTGGTGAGGAGTTGGGGGGCAGCGCCAGGCTTTAATACCTGGAATGCTAGGATGCCAGGTGCATAGCCAAGGAGTCGTTAAACTTTAGGCTGTTTTTATACACCCCTGGGGCCCATAAGGAGGTTGGTGACACTCTTCTATTGTAATGTAGTCTTGGTCACACACAGGGTGTGTTGAACCCTTAGGAAACTGTCTTTGGGGACAGTCAGAGGAATTGGGAAGAGGGGAGAGCATGCTACTTGCCTTCAGATATTTTAAGGGTGAGAATAAGGGTAAGAGTTTAGCCTTGTTCTAAACACCAAGGGGTAACATTTAGACCAAGTGTGGTAGATACTGGAATTCAGACCAGCGGGGACATGAAATTGCAGGAAAATGATTTCTTTCCAAATGTCTGAATTCCCCCAGAGACGGAATTGTAGGCAACTGTTTTGGAAGGCTCTAGCACAGGCCGGACAGGTTTCACTTTCAGGATGATCAGAGGAGATGACACCTCACATCTCTGTTTTCTCTTTACGTTCTCGGATAGTGGCTTTTGACCTCTCCCGAGTCTTGCGTTCTTCCTCGAATCTAATAATAGGTGTCACTTCTCTCCCCAGAAACAAAAGCACATGTGACACTATTTCCTCCTGTACTAGCTATTAAAAATAGATTCAGGAGTTCCTGTCATGGCGCAGTGGTTAACGAATCCGACTAGGAACCATGAGGTTGCGGGTTCGGTCCCTGCCCTTGCTCAGTGGGTTAACTATCTGGCGTTGCCATGAGCTGTGGTGTAGGTTGCAGACATGGCTCGGATTCCGTGTTGCTGTGGCTCTGGCGTAGGCCGGTGGCTACTGCTCCGATTGGACCCTAGCCTGGGAACCTCCATATGCCGTGGGAGCGGCCCAAGAAATAGCAAAAAAGACAAAAAAAAAAAAAAATAGATTCAAAGAAAACAACTCTGAGGGGGGACCGCCTAGGCCCCCAAAGATAAAAAATTGAAAACCACTGCTCTGAATTATTTGTTTCCAGAGGGTTTGAGTAATTAATGGCTTCATCGGAAACTAAGGATGCTTTTAAATCATGCTTCAAGAAATAGCATTTTCCTCTAAACTCATTGAAACAAAGCACCCTTGGTCTTTGAAATTAATTTGTTTTTATGGACTTTGCAACACATAGGTCAGAAACAATAACAGATTAAATATTTATTCATTGGGAAGCCTTTTGGAAAAGTAGAAATCTAAATTTAGTTGATTTTGAGTGCTTTTTATAGATTTGACTACAATGTTCAACTTTGCTTATTTTCTTATATGGTCCTTATGAGACTTCTATGAGGCAGGCAGAGTATTTACAATCACCTCACTTTACCAGTGACCAACCTGAGCTTCAGAGAACTTAACCGATGGCCTGAGATCAAAATTAGAGGGAGCCTGTATCTGATGGAAGGTCATTCATAACTGGATTCAATTCCTGGTTCAGACGCGGGATCTTAGGGCCATCAACACCTCTTCGCCCAAGTTTCCTCATTTGTGGACGTGGGGTCTTGCTAACACTCACCTCCTAGAGGTGCTGCCCACCTTGAAAGGAGATTCGTGGCTTTCGTGCGTATCACAGCTACGTGTAGGACATGTGTCCTGAGATACTAGATGTAACGTGCTTAGCACAAAGGCTGGCTCAGAGCAAGTGTTTATTAAAAAGATAGTTAATGATAAAATTAAAGCAGGAGCTAATGCTTTAGGCTTTGTATTCTGCACTGCCTTCCAAGACTTAACTAATACTTCTCATAAAAGACGAATATTAGTTGTAATTAAAAGGGGGAAGGGACTGGGAGTTTGAGGTTGGTAGATGCCAACTATTGCATTTCCAATGGGATAAGCAATGAGGTGCTGGTACAGGAACAGGAAACGATATCTAGTCTCTTGGGATAGATCGAGATGGAAGCTGACATAAGAAAGGGAAGGGGTGTGTACGTGTGTGACTAGCTCACTTTGCTGTGCAGGAGAAAATGGCACAACATTGTAGATCAGCCACACTTCAGTGAAACTTCAAAAAAACGGAAAAAAAATCTAGTTTTGTGGATTACCCAGAAACGTGGTAGGATGCAATGGGATTATCAAAAGTGTTGTTTGTTACCAGCGTCATTTAACCATCTGTTTTGGTTATCTAATGCTGCATAACAAAATACCTGGGAAAAGCTAGTAGCTTCAAGCAACCCTCTGTTCCACGCCTCACTTCTGTCGTCAGGGTCTCAGGCCGGGCGCCTAGGAGAAGACTCATCTCTGTTCCGCTCACCTGCAGCAGCTGTGTTTCAAAGACCAAGGCCAGAATCACCACACCTGTCTTGTGGGTGATGCTCCGAAGACTCACACAGCTGGGGCCTGGGCAGTGGGGCTCCTGGTGTGTCTGTGTATCTCCAGGTGGCTTCTCACTGTGGTCTTTCCAGGATGGTGGCTTCGGGTAACCAGACTTCCCACACATTGGCAAACGCTTCCTAAGGCCGTGTCCTGAGAGATAGGTCCTCTTTGCAGCCCAGCCACAGGAGGGACCCATCATATTTTTTTTGTGTGTGTATCTTTTTGCCTTTTCTGGGGCCACTTCCTGCAGCATGTGGAGGTTCCCAGGCTAGGGGTCTAATCGGAACCGTAGCCACCAGCCTACGCCAGAGCCACAGCAACGCAGGATCCAAGCTGTGTCTGCGACCTACACCACAGCTCATGGCAACGCTGGGTCCTTAACCCACTGAGCAAGGCCAGGGATCGAACGCGCAACCTCATGGTTCCTAGTCGGATTCATTAAGCACTGCACCACGTTGGGAACTCCTACAGCATCATATAATTAGAAGCAAGTCACCAGGGCTGCCTGGGGTCAGAGGGAGAATTGCACTCCGTCTTTGCCTGAAAGGTGTAAAACCACATGCTCACCAGGCTTCCTCCTCATCTTCTTGTTAGTTAAGAGCACGGGTGGGTTATTGTACGTATGTTGGACGCTGGACGCGGGGAGCGTCTGTACAAAAGAGGAGACTTTGCATCTGCCCTCGGTGAGATTACGGTGTGTGTATGGGGTGGGGAGAGACTGCCTTCTGAAGCATAGATCACCAGGAGTAAAATGTTCCGCATGATAAACTGTGTCTCCCCTGAGGAGGCCAGTTTTCCAGCTCCAGTCCCACTGCTAAGGTGCTGTGTGTGCCCTTGGCCGAACCCTGCAGGCTCCCTGGGGTTCCACGTCTTTGTCAGAGCGGACAGAGGGGGCACAGCCTGTGCAGGGAGGGAGAGCCCTCTGCTACCTCGTTGGTGTTCCTTTAAGCGACTCATCTGTCAAAGAGGATTTCCACTCCAATGCCAGTTCCTTAAATTTGTCGTCTATGTCATACGTGGCAGGTGCGCTCCAGGCACTGCAGGAGAAGAAGCAAATGAATGCTTGTGCCCTTCATGGACGGACACGTCTGTGCTACGTATGATAGGCATGTGCATACAGTCTTAAGACACGGGGATAGAAAATGTGTATGTCTTTGCAGTCGATGCAGGTGATGCCAAAACGACATGAAAGGAAACACTCGGAGACTGTATATCACCCCTAACACAGTCGCAGCTCTGAGAGACATAGATGAGATTTAAGTGTGTGTTCAGCCATTGTCCGCCAAATCCTTGTCTGCAGGGACTGACCCTTGGGGGTCATGGACACCCACTGTTTTCCAGGCGGCAGACTTGGTTGTAGTGGGTTCTGTCATCACCTAGTTTGGGTAAGTGAATTTTCCTCACTCCCCCTACATGCCACCTCCTTAGAGTAACAGCCTTGAACGACTTTGTAAGGATCCTTCCCACTCATGAACAAGCATGGATTTCCTGCATTCTGATTTTTTGTTCATCCCGTTCTGTGACTCCAAACACCTTTGAAAAATGCACATTTATTGAGTGTTTCCAGTGTAAATGCTTGGATATATTAAGAACGTCTTTTTTTTTTTTTCCCACCTTAACACGTAGGTTTGTATATCTGGTCATGCTCCAGAGTGGCAGAACCCTGGAATTGTAATATATAAATCTGGACCCCAGCTCAGCTTGCCTCTCTCCCTCCCACAAAGATACCATCATACAAAACTATATTTACAGGTGAACCAATTAAGAATTAAGGATGTGTACAAAAGTAGGCGAGATAGCCAGAAATACTAGTGCAAGAAAGCTTTGGGGAAATGGGTACCGTTGTCTGCACTGGAACCTGGGGGCAGTGAATTATGTACCGAGTGAGGAGAAGCGAAGCAAATCTCGGTGCCGATTTTAGGGAAAGCAGGTATTCCAGGGGAAGAGTGGATGGGAAGCGCTCTTAGCCTTAATATTGCAAAATCTTAATTTGCAGCCACCCGTCTTCTGCCATGTGGATTCAGAGCCAGGAGGTGAGGGGAAAAAGTCTCTAACAAGCAAGAACAGCTTTTAAATAGAGTCTTCTATTGAATAACCCTAGGCAGCAAAAAGAGAAAACCCCTCTTAGAAGCACGCCTGTGTACCGCACCCAGACTTTTTTAGATTGCAAGGTGCATCACATGTATTTCTCCAAAATAAAAAAGTGCCTCATTGCATGTGTCCCTGGACATTATTAGAGTGTTTCATTGGTTGCCACTCTGATGGTATCTATGTCCCGGGCTTCTCCATTCTTGCCCTTTTAAGGTCCTTCTCTGGCCAGTTACAGCACTTCTGGGCCCAGGCCCAAAGTCTCCGTGATGGGTAAACATTATATTCCCATATAAGAGGGATGAGATAGAATCTTTGTAGGCAGCACTGCTGAAGAAACCGTCCATTAGGTCCAGGCAGGCTGTGCTTGAGGAAAATCCGTGCACGATGCTAAGTTAGAGAACAACCCAGCCCTTGTAACCTGGCAGAGAAGAGGCTGGCCGGCTTCGTTAGGTGGGGAGGAGGGTCGTGTCGGTCAATCCTCGGATGGCCGTGGGCCGTGAAGGTCCTGAGCCCACACAGGGCTAAGTAAGATGCGGCGTCTAGCAAAGGGCTGGCAGGAGCTGGGTCACTGCTGGAGCCCAGGTCTGTGGGCCGTGGAGTGTGGGCTGGCCGGGGGTGGGGTTGGGGTGCCTGGTGGCCCGTTCAAGGCTGGTCTAATCCAGCATGTGCAGGGAGGGAACGGGGTTGGGTGGGAGGCAGGAAGAACCACAGAGAGAACCTGAGAGCCAAGTGCGGAAGGAGATGGGGAAGGAGAGGATCAAGTCACTGCACTTGAACCCTGCTGTGTTTTAGACTTCCTGCTGTGCTTCAGCGGAAACGAACCTGGCTAGGATCGGGGAGGATGTGGGTTCCATCCCTGGCCCCGCTCAGTGGGTCGAGGGTCCTGCGTTGCTGTGAGCTGTGGTGTAGGTTGCAGACGCGGCTTGGATCTGGTCTTGCTGTGGCTGTGGTGCAGGCCGGCAGCTGCAGCTTCAGTTTGATGCCTAGCCTGGGAACGTCCATATGCCTCGGGTGTGGCCCTGAAAAGCAAAAAATCAAAAAATCCCCCAATACCCCCCCCCCAAAAAAACCCCCACAACCTGCTGTGGGGAAATGGGTATGTTATGGATTTGGCTTAGGGTCTCACCTCCTTGATGTGTAAATAGTACATTTTATTCCCTCTGCCCCAAGGCTATTTCCAGTGGTACTCCTTCAGCCAGCCTTTCTGGCTGGATGACAGCTTCCTTTTTTTTTTTTTTTGTCTTTTTCCCATGGCATATGGAGGCTCCCAGGCTAGGGGTCTAATCGGAGCTGTAGCCGCCGGCCTGCGCCACAGCCACAACCATGCGGGATCCGAGCCGCGTCTGTGACCTACACCACAGCTCACGGCAACGCAGGACCCTCAACCCACTGAGCAAGGCCAGGGATCGAACCCGCAACCTCATGGTTCCTAGTCGTATTTGTTTGCTGCTGAGCCACGACGGGAACTCCGACAGCTTCCTTTAATGACGTTGCAGGCCCAGTCAGTGCCTTTTCCATCATTTTCTGTATTCACGGTCCTATTTCAGTGGCTCTCGGGGAAGCTCCTGGGGGCGGTGGGCAGGGCCAGTGCGGCCGCAGTGATCCCGCTCTCAGCAGGGCCCTGGGCTTGAGGTTCAGGCTCTACAGTCGCCACCTTGATGTTCTCAGGGATGACGTCTTTGAATTTGTGCTTGGAATCTGATGCGACAGGGTGCCCGAGGCTTGGAGCTTCAGCCCCACGTGGGAGGTGCTCTGCCAGGCCTCAGGCCTCGTGAAATGCTCCCCTCCCTGCTGCTGCCCAGTGATGGCTGCTGTCATCTGTCCCCAGGGGTCTGGAGGAGTCGCCGAGCCCAGGGTTTCCACGCAGGGTACAGGGCCCTGGGGTGAGGGGACGCAGGCGGAGTGAGCCTCGCCTGGCCTCCCAACTCAGATCCAGTGCTGAGGTTGCAACACCCTTGAGGGGTCCAGCAGCCTCGGGAAGGGGACCCCCCCAGCCTCAAGCCCCAGTGCAGCCTGCACCCTGTTTGGGCCCCTGGAGCCTGTGAGGGTCCCTGTGCTTGAAGAAGAGTGACGTTAAATACGAATAAAAAAACCTCCATGACAGGTTGACAGACCCTGGATGAAAGGGGAAAGCTTTATATTTTAGTACCCTTATGGGTGATTTTTCTTGCTTTTTAAACAGGGAGCCTCATATTTTCATTTGGCATTGGACCTTAAAAATTATGTCACCAGCCCGGGTTGTTATATATGTATATTTTTCTCTTTTTGTGGCCGCACCTGCAGCATATGGAATTCCTAGGCCAAAGCCAGATGGAAGCTGCGGGCAGGGCTTGTGTCACAGCCATGGCAGTGCCTGATCCTTAACCCCCTGAGCAAGGCCAGGGATCACAGCCACAGCCTCACAGAGACAATGTTGGGTCCTTACCCCGCTAAGCCACGATGGGAACTCTGGTTGCTGCGTTTTAATCCTCTTATCCCTTTGCAGTCCCTAATCTTGTGTTCAACTGAGTGCGCCCCCACCTTCTCTCCCCTGCTCGACCCTCCGGCAACTCTAGTTAGGGTGGAGAAGGGGCAGGTTGGCTCTGGGGACATGCTGGGGATGAAGGGGATGCTCTTTGCTTTCTGTCATTCCTTGTAGTTCCTCTGGCAGCTTGTCTACAGACTTGGGGCTTGCAGATGGAGCCCTCCTCCACGATCCTGGTGATAAGGGACTCAAGCCCAGGGAGCTTTTCTAGGTAGTGGCCCTCTCTCCTGGGACCTGGCTGCCACCCTGGCTGACCTCTAGTTGGCAGTCTCATGCAGCATCCATCTGAAGTAGGCAGGACTCTGTTGCACCCACCTTGGCCCCAGTCCCTCCCCTGTGGTCCCGACCCTGGAGCCTCAGGCTCAGGCAGGTACCATCTCGTGTGTCCGGGGAGTTCCTGGCCCTTCTCTGCCTCGCTCGTTCTGCCCTGAGCTCTACTGGCATTGGGGCCAGTTGGCCATTCTGTTGGCTCAGAGAACATCCAGCTGGGCAACAAAGTGCCACTGTCACCATCTCTCAGTTACATGAAAACTTCAGAAGCACGTCTCTCCTCTTGAACTTAGACCTCAAGTTTTTGAGACAGAAAGCAGTTCAAAAAAGGCTGTCTGTCGGAGAGGCTGGCCTGTGCTCTGCAAACACCGTATTTCTCCCTCCATCTCCAGACAGCCCGGATCGTCCTCCCTTGCCGAGGAGGGGCTACGTGTAAGAGTGCAGCCCTCTTTGGACTTAAGTTTAATCTCTCTGCTTCCAGCAGAGCACCAACCCCTCTTCCATCCCTGCCGTCATTTCCTCACCTCCCTGGGCGGGAAAAGACCTTGACTAGCAGCCCTCACAAAATCCCATCATCCACAAATAGCCGTAGCATTTTGCAAGCTCGGCAGTGAGTGTACGCGTCACCGTCATTCATAAACATCTACTTGGTGTCTGCGGTGGGAGTTCCGTTTACGGAGAGTTGCAGGTAGGTTCCTCTCCTCGAGAGCTTTTCAAATCAGGTGGGGAGAAGACACATAAATCCGAAGCTAGCGGGGCAGTGCAGTGCATGATCATGTGTAGGAGCTGCTCAAAGAGTGGTCTAGGCAGCAGGAGTCGTGGAAAGTGGGAGAGGAGAGAGTCTGGCGACACGGAGTGTTGGGGCAGATGCGGGGCTGGGAGGTCCCTGCACACAGTAGAGCCTTGAGGGTACATACGGTTTGGAGAAAGTGCTCTTCAGAGAGGAAAATAACTAAACACCAGAGGGAGTTCAGACCGTCTGTTGTGTTTGAAGAGTATTCTGCAACACACAGAACCTTTATCCATCTTTTCTTTGAAGAACTTCCAGCCACAGAGGTCCCATCATGGCCCAGCAGAAACAAACCTGACTAGTATTCATGAGGATGCGGGTTCGATCTCTGGCCTCCCGCAGTGGGTTAAAGGCTCTGGCGTTTCTGTGAGCTTTGGTGTAGGCTGGCAGCTGCAGCTCCCATTTGACTCCTAGCCTGGGAACTTCCATATGCCGCAACTGTAGCAAGAAAGAAAGAGGGAGAGAGAGAGAAAGACAGAAAGAAAGAACCCCAGCCCCTCCCAGGGGTGATCTTACCCTGAGAGCCATTCCTGCTGTAGGTGATCGCTGGGGACCCAGGGTTCGGCGTGACCCATTTTTGCCTCTACGTGATGGGGATTTGGCCTTGGGTTTTCCAAGGCCAGGTGCCTCCAAGTGTGCAAGGCAGAAGGATGATTTGTCTGCACCATCAGCACGAAACTAGTGGGCCACCCCCAGCCCTCCCCAGACACAGAGACACTCAGACACACAGACGCAAAGATACACTGTCGTTCCCAGATGGAGTGCGATCCAGATAGGGTGCCGGCCAGCCTGGGGGTCCGTTGGAACCCCCATCATGGTCGTGCTGAGTCCCCACGGATCACCTACTACAGGAATCCGGGAACTTAATCAGGAAATAAAAATCTTTCCTCCTCAAGCCCTCTCCCTGTCTTAGGACAGGCTCCCAGGAGGCAGAGTGTGAGGCGGGGACAGGGCTTCCTATAATCCGTTGAAGGTCAGCTCTTCAGGAGAAAGCTTGCAGGGACCAAGGGAAGAGGGCAGAGGGAGAGATGGGGCTGAGAAGGATGTGACATGAGGGGGAGTCTGGCCCTGGCCCCTTCCAGGGGGTGGGGGTGGGGCTGGGGCTGGGCTCTGCAGAGTGGTCCTTCCTTGAGGTCCGGGGCCAAGCTCGTGGAGCCCGTGTCAGATGGGGGCTGCGGGCTCTGGTGGGAGGAAAGGAGAGGCTCCATCCTAGCCTTGGCTCCGGTCAGCAGGGGGCTTGCTTGGAGGAGCGGTGTGGGTATGAGCTGTTCACCGCCAGTACTGCTGGCAGCTGGGTAACAGGTACAGAAAGTAGATCTGGGCAGAACTAGGCACACCAACCACGGCGTCTACAGCAGTATCAAGACAGGGATTTATTATTAGTATATAGTTCAAGGTCACTTTTCACCCGATTTGCCTCTCTGGCCCAGATTGGGCCCCACGCTGACCTCCACAAGAAATCAGGGCCCACGACAAAGCCTTCTCTTGGTGGGAACACAGAGAAGAGACCAAAGCTTTGACGTGTTTCTTCTCCTAGCCATAGGCTGATGGCTGTCCCAGGGGTGGCAGGATATGTCTCAGGCCATTCTCTGTAAACCAGGCCAGGCCAGTAGGCCCTTCAGTACAAAACAACCCCTGCACTGTGGGGCAGGAGTTGGGAAAGAGTACGTGTAGGTTTCCTCTGTTCCAGTTACACAAGCAAGTAACTTTGGCTTTGAAGTTGCAATATCTATGATTTATGGCATTTTGAGAATTGATTCATATTGAATCATTTTTTATAGTATCAGAACAGCATATTTCCTCATTAAGTGGAAAAACAAACCAAAGACAAATCTATTTTAGTCTCCTAGATTTTCTTACTGTCATTGAACCTTGAAGCTTTCTAAAGTGTAAAAAAGACATGGAATGATTTTTAAATACATATCAATTCTGATGAGGAAATGGTGGCTTTTGCTGAGTGGGTGGAAGTGAAATGGGGAAGGAGTGTGATGGGGGTGAATTTTTCCAGTTAAAGAAAAAGTCTCATTTTTCGTTTTTCAAAACATTAGTTCATTTTTCAAACAGTATACTCAAAACCGACTTGAAATTTCTGATACAATTCATTTTCAGAATTTTATACACACAGACTTGGGGATGATAGGGTACAGATCATTTGTGAGCTGTTTTTAATAATGAATATTTTAAGTTATGCAAATAGATATATTTTTCTAAAACTGCTCTTGAAATGGATGGCCTTCCGTTTTATGAATGTGTCATACTGTGTTTAATTAATCTCCTATCAGACATCACCAGGGCGGTGATGTTTTTGATTGATTTAATTATGCACAGTGTCAAAGCAGTAGCATCAGTAAATGGACTGGGTTCATATTGTTTGGGCAGAGGGTTTCCTTTGTATTGAATAAAGTTTGTAAAAGTACATCTGCATTTCAGAGCAACAAATTTACTAAATGATTATATTCTTTTCTTTTTTTTTTGGTCATTTTAGGGCCGCACCCTTGACATATGGAGGTTCCCAGGCTAGGGGTTGAATCGGAGCTTTAGCCACCAGCCTACACCACAGCCCCAGCAACTTGGGATCCAAGACATGTCTGCAACCTACACCGCAGCTCACAGCAACACCAGATCCTTAACCCACTGAACGAGGCCAGGGATGGAACCCAAGTCCTCATGGATGCTCGTCAGGTTCGTTAACCACTGAGCCACAACAGGAACTCCTAAATGATTATATTCTTGATGAAATGCCTCATGTGATGGAGACTGTGCTATCTGGAGGCACAATTTTATTTTAAAATTATCCAACAAATATGTACTTTCACAAGCAGAATTTTCCATTCCAAGACTTCTGAGGTCAAGGTAATTGGTATAATCCTTTTTTCTAGAGTAAAATTAAAATCATGCCACAATAAAGTCCTTATACTAATCAGTTGGTGACTCCTAGAAAATGATTTTTAATTAGGAAAGAACTCAACAAATGACATTTAATCATTAGCTTTTTTGGTACGTCATTCACTACTAAGAAAAATTGGGAAATACCACTTAGTTCGAAAGTCAAAATAAGCCACAGCTTTCTTCAGGTCCTCAGATGTTCTAGGGTGCAGGTGGAGAATGCTCCAGATCTGGTGTTCCAGGCTGGGGTGTCTTGTCAGTTCCTGCCTATAAGCTGAGTATGGGGCCACTGCACATTCTCTGTGGTCCTTTTACCTTAAGAACAGAAAGATGCAGAAATTCTCACGGAGTTAGGTCCAGAGCCAGGGATAATCTTAGGATTCTAAGCTTCTCAGAACACCCCCCCACCCCCCACCCCCACACACAGTTAATCTAAAACAAAATATGAAAGGCTCTGATTCCAAACTCTTGCAGTAACAAACCACCTTGGATTTCTCCTTTGTGTGTGTCAGGTTTTGATCTTTCATGGAAGGGCTTCCCCTAGAAGAGGTGGTGATGAACAGAGTTTTCACGCTGGAAGGTAGTCAGCCTTTCAAAGAAAAAGAGAAACAGTTCACGTAGCCACATCCAGGTTACTGGCGAGTAGCACAGGAACTGCAGTTGTGACACATGAACGATGCAGAATCATGGGCAAAGGAGGGGAGCATTTTTTTTTTTCTTAGCACAATTACCCTTTTGTTTTCATTTTTTCACTCTTCATTTATAGAGGAAAGGAGGAAGTTGGGGATGGTGCTTGCAAGAGAACTGGGGTTGTGTAGGTTTCTCATTGGCTGAGTTGTAGCAATTTCTCATTGGCCGGGTCATTGCTGCCTGAGGAGAGAATCTTTCATCTTCCTGCTGGGTTATGTAAGTCACCTGGAAAGAGTCGCTCCCCCTTCAGGGCGTCCTGACTCCCTTTGGAATGAGGCTTTCCTTTATTCATTTTCCTAGTACTCTGTGATGCAGTCCTTTCTTTTTCCAGAGAGTACCCTGCAGGCTAGATGTTTCTGGGGGGACAAAGAGTAAGGGCCACAGCCCAAGGTCATGCCCAGGTCGTTTCACACCCAAGTCCAGGGTGCTGTCACATCCTCACCAATCTCACAGCTATTTTGCTCTAAAGTGTATGAATTTATGATCATCCATATGGGAGTTTCTCTTACTAGTGGACATGATGACAAGAATCCTATAAATTTGTCATGTTTTGGGAGGTTGCTTGAAATTGGCAGTCAGCTAGCCAGCTTTGAGGGCTCTCTGAACAAAAGGTCATTCAGCTCCTCATTCTGGGAGAATAAATTAAAACCACCATCTATCTTTCTTGAGTCCATATCTGCCTGTTCTCAGACTTAATCCTCTGGCTAAAAGCATGGCCAAAAATAGTAACCCAGAAAAATGGATACAAACAAGTGGTAACACGGAGCTGGGGGGGGGGTGTCAAGCTGAGCGGGGGATGTGGGCCAGCCTGTGCTGTTCATTGGATTCAGATTTGCAAATCGCGACAGGGATCATCTGTGCACAGAGTCTTGCTTTGAAAGAAAGGATTTTCTCTTATTTCAATCATGAGATGGCCTTGGAGCTAATGCCCATTCAGCTTCGCAGCGGGTTGCTTTGTCGAGGACACGCTACCGCCCTGACTCTCGGGAGGGTAACACTTGCGCCTTCTCTGGGAGGTAAGGCTTCCAGCCAGTCTGAACGTGCAGACAGCGGCACAGCCCTGCTCCAAGGCTGCAGGGGGGGAGGCGGTGGTGGGGGCGGGGGGAGCCTTTGATCCCCTCGTTTTCTCTGACGTCGATGCTGTGGGGTGATGAGGTGTTATTAGCAGCCAGAGTCCGCAGGACAACATAGGAAGAAGGGGTGGGGACGGGAGAACTGTGCAGAAGTTGCCGGCTCAGGCAGAAATGCGCTCCGTGGTCGGACCAAGGTCAGGGGGTGGAGCTTTCTTTTCTGCTTGTTTCCTCATCACTGACAAGGGCATTTCTGACGGTTCCTGGACGTGTTTATTTAAGGGATGGGAAAGGAGCATTGCCCCACATCCCGAGTACTGCTTAAGCTTGAGTGTGAATTTTCCTCCAGTCTTCTCAGGAATGGCAAAGAGGATCCTACCTGCTGCCAAACACTTCCTAGAGGAAACCGAACCCCTTCCTCAGTTCCCTGTGTCATGATGCGATGGTAACATGCCAAAGAGAAGGAATCAGCAAACTTTTCCTGCGAAGAGCTAGTTAATCAGTATTTTCAGCTTTGCAGGCTATACAGTCTCTGTTGAAATGATGCAACTCTACTGTATGGTTGTAGGCTGAGAGCAACCATAGGCAATAAATGAATGTGTTTTTTTTGCAACAACATTTAATTTACAAAAATGAGGGGCAGGATGAATTTGTAGTTTGCCTACCTCTGCTGGAAAAATGTAGATCTATTTTATATCTGTTAGATTTTTTTTTTTTTTTTTTGTCTTTTTGCCATTTCTTGTGCCGCTCCCATGGCATATGGAGGTTCCCAGGCTAGGGGTCTAATTGGAGCTGCAGCTGCCGGCCTATGCCAGAGCCACAGCAATGCAGGATCCGAGCCACGTCTGCAACCCACACCACGGCTCACGGCAACGCAGGATCCTTAACCCACTGAGCAAGGCCAGGGATCGAACCCGAAACCCCATGGTTCCTAGTCAGATTCGTTAACCACTGCACCACGATGGGAACTCCAATGCTAGGTAGGTTCTATGTTCTCCTAGTTACTCAGATGGAAATCTTGGGATTATTTTTGATTCTTTTTCCTCCTTTATTTTCCACATTTAATCATTTATCAGTATTATTATTTTTTTGTCTTTTTAGGCCTGCACCTGTGGCAAATGGAAGTTCCCAGACTAGGATTGGAATCGGAGCTGTAGCTGCTGGCCTACATCACAGCCATGGCTACACCAGATCTGAACTGCATCTGCAGCCTACACCACCGCTCACAGCAACACTGGATCCTTAACCCACTGAGCGAGGCCAGGAATCAAACTTGCATCCTCACAGATACAAGTTGGGTTCATTACTGCTGAGCCACGACAGGAACTCCTAATTGGTATTATCGATTCTCCCTTCTCAGTAGTTTTTCTGTCATCTTCTCCAAGGCCGTTTTGTAAAAATGAAGTGTGGGTGATTTATAGTGTTGTGTTAATTTCTGCTGTACAGCAAAGTGATTCTGTCATACACATATATGCATGCTTTTTTAAAACATTCTTTTTCATTGTGGTTTTTCATAGGACATTGAACATAGCTCTCTGTGCTGCACAGTAGGACCTCGTGGTTTATCCCCTCCACGCATCATCTGCTAACCTCAACCTCCCACCCCATCCCTCTCCCAAGTCCCTCCCCCTTGGCAACCACAAGTCTGTTCTCTATGTCCACGAATCTGTTTGTTTCATAGACAGGTTCATTTGTGTCCTATTTGAGATTCCACATATGAGTGATGTCGTATGGTATTTGCATTTCTCTGTCTGACTTAGTATGATAATCTCAGGGTCCATCCATACTGCTGCAAAGGGCATTCTTGTGTTCTTTTTTATGGCTGAGTAGTATTCCATCGTATGTATGTACCACATCTTTTATATTCATTCATCTGTTGCTGGATATTTAGGTTGTTTCCATGTCTTGGCTGTTGTGAATTGTGTTATGAACATAGGGCGACTGTAGCTTTTTGAATTATAGCTTTAGAAGGATATGTGCCCAGGAGTGAGATTGCTATATCGTAAGTTAACTCTATGCTTAGTTTTCTGAGGAACCTCCGTACTATAGTTGGTTATGCCAACTTACATTCCCACCAGCAGTGTAGGAGGATTCCCTTTTCTCCATATCCTCTAAGGCCTTTTTAGATCACCTCTCAACCCATCTCTTCTCCATCTCTGCATGCTGTGTGTTTCCCTCATTGCTCAGGGCACAGCCTGAAATTATCTCCTTGCTCTCTGCTCACTTATTTTTCATGTGTCTCCCACACTGGAATGTTCTTGAGGGCAGGTTTCCTTTTCTCTCTTCTTTACTGCCCAGCACAAAGCCGGGGCTTAGTGCATCCTTGTTAAAGAGAAAGGATCCAGAAGCATTGCCCTGCCTCGATTTTCCCACATTCTGCATTTCAACGGTCACAGGAAGTCCAGAATTATTTCCATCATCAGTCAAGGCCCAACGGGAAAAATGCTTAGAAGAGAGTAAAGAGGGGGTTCATAGAGGGGCTGTGAGAGGATTGAGAAGGAAGAGAGGAATGCTTACTGTCCAGAGGGCTGAAGAGGCAAGTCAGGGGCTGTGGCAAATGCCTGACAAAAGAGGGTCCCAGGGAGAGACTCACTGTCTTTGCTGCATTACCATAGGCAATGTGGCTTAAATAAGCCAAGTTCATTTTCTGGGGCATATGGAGGTTCCCAGGCTAGGGGTCGAATTGGAGCTGTCGCTGCCGGCCTACACCACAGCCACAGCAACTCTGGGTCCTTGACCCATTGAGCGAGGCCGGGGGTTGAACCCGTGTCCTCATGGATATGAATCGGGTTTGTTTCCGCTGAACCACAGTGGGAACTCCCGAAGTTCATATCTCACAGTTTAGAGGCCGGGAAGCCTGAGTTCAAGGTGCCAGCTGATGGGGTCTCTGCTGAAAGCTCTCTTCCTGGCTTGCAGCTGGCTGCCTTCTGGCCGTGTCCTCACAGTGTGGAGAGAGAATAAGCCATTTGGTGTCTCTTCTGGATGAACACGAGCCCCACCCCATGATCTTGTTTAACTTGAATTTCTTCCTTATTCCAAATGCAGTGGCATTCAAGGTTAGAGTGTCCGCATACGGATTGGGGGGTGACTCCTAACACTCCCCACGACAGGACCTGTGTCCTCCAGTCCCAGGAGCAGCCAGGCAGAGACAGCCGCCAGGATGGGAGCAGAGGCGTAAGCACCTTCACCTCCTGCTTTCATCAGATCTGCTGGGACTGTGCAGGAACCGTGAGGGAGACAACGGGTATCCCTTAACAGCCAAACGTCTGGATCTAGAGTGACAGACAAGCTCTCTGGTCCCACCTTCCTTGGGGCCGTTAGCATCTACTCGTGTTTGTGAAAAAAGTTTGTGTCCCTTTCCCAGGGGACACACGAGTTCCTAGCAGCTGCTGAATCGTCACCTGGTGATGTTCCTTCAGGCACGCCCGGGTCTAGAACAAAAACATTAGTGATCGTGGGGGTTTTCCTGTAAGGAAGCAGAGGGGAAGAGAAAAAAAAAAGTAACCAAGGGGCACAAACAGTAGCTGATGCTGTCCCCACACCTGTAGCTCGACACAGCAGAGTTTGGCCGTCAGAGTTCCTTTTCCTCCGTCGCACAGTCTGTCTCTGTGTCCGCTTTTCCTCTGCCGGGGCTGTGACTGGACAGTTCTTTCCTGGTGGGATATCCAAACTTTATTCTTCTAGGATCCTTAAATAGATAAGCAAATCAACCCAGAAACTTATTTTGAGGGTCTGTTACTTGGATCGGTTTTTTTTTTTTTGTACTATGGGTTTCCCTTGCTGTTGGAAAGCAGACTGTTTCTATAAAGTCAAATAGGGCATAAGATGAAGAAGAAGCAATTAGGTTAGAATGCATCTTGCTAAGGAAGGCACAGATAAGTGGAGCTAAAGCCCAGATGCTCAGACACAGTTCAGAGCTGTGGCGGCTTGGTGCTGAGATGCTGAGTGTGGTTCCGGGGATGGAGCTGGGTGGTGCCGCCTCGCTCACTGCAAAACAAATGCTGAACGCTCTTTTCATGTTTCGATATATGCATCGAAACACACACACACACACACACACACACACACATATATATTTTTAAGTGAAGATCCTCTCTGGATTTCTTTCCAGTAGCAAAAGCAGACACTGAGGTAGGTCTTTTGTAAAAGCAGAGGGGTATGAAGCAAAGTTTCCAAACGGAGAGGATGCCTGTATTAATATATGCAGCAGGAAACAAATGGCAGTACACATAACAGGATCCAAAGACAGCTGTATACAGGGCCGGTGTACATGGTGCCGGTGGGGGATGGTGAGCCTGCACCCCTCACTGCAGTCTTCCCTGTAACCTGGAGTGGGGGCTGCTGTGGAGCACACGCCTCCCGTGGAACTGTCTCCTCGGGCAGAAGGCTTTCCCGCGGTGACCTCGAACCTCACTTCCCTCTCTGCCTGGACTGCGGGGGCTCCTCCCTAGGCCAAACTCCTCAGAACCCCCAAACCAACAGAGGACACTGATGGGGTCCAGCCGGTGTGGCCTTTGGGGACAGAGAATTAGGTCGAGGAAGGTGAGAGAAGGTCTCAAAGGACCAACAGAAGATCTTGGGTATCACTATACTCTTGAACCTCTAGGAAACTCACGTCAAATGATTCTCTTTTTTTTTTCAGTTTTTTGGAAGTTTTATTGAAGTGTAGTTGATGGACAGTGTGGTGATGATCTCTGCTGTGCAGCAGAGTGACTCAGTTATATACACACGCACATCCACTCCTCTTCAGATTCTTCTCCCATGTAGGTTATCACAGAATATTGGGTGGAGTGCTCTGTGCTGTACAGCAGGGCCTCATTTTCGGTCCGTTCCATCCAAATACAGAAGTGTGCACGTGCCAGTCTCAAACCCCCAGTCTATCCCTCCCTCCCGCCTGTCCCCTCTGGTGAGAATAAGTCTGTTTTTAAAGTCTTCGAGTCTGTGTCTGTTTTGTAAATAAGTTCATTTGTAGCATTTGTTTTTATATATATATATATAATAATATCACATGATGTTTTTCTCTCTCTGGCTTACTTCACTTAGTATGGTAATCTCTAGGTTCATCCATGTTGCTGCCACTGACAGTCCATTCTTTTTCATGGTTGAGTAATACTCCACTGTATACATATGTACTACATCTTCTTTATCCAGTCCTCTGTTGATGGGCATTTAGGTTGTTTCCATGTCTTGGATGTTGTAAATAGTGTTGCAATGAACACTGGGCGCATGTATCTTTTTGAACTAGAATTTTCTCTGGATATATGTCCAAGAGTGGGATTGCTGGATCATATGGTATGATATATTTAGTTTTTTGAAGACTCTCCATACTGCTCTCTATAGTGGCTGGACCAATTTATATTCCCACCAACAGTGTAGGTGGGTTCCCTCTTCTCCACACCCTGTCCAGCATTGTTTGTAGACTTTTTGATGATGGCCATTCTACCTGGTGTGAAGTGACATGGAAGTTTCAATTTGCATTTCTCTAACAACTAGTGATATTGAACATCTTTTCATGTGCTTTTTTGGCCACCTGTCTGTCTTCTTCGGAGAAATGTATATTTAGATCTTCTGTCCATTTTTTGATTGGGTTTTTGTTGTTTTGATATTGAGCTGAATGAGTTGTTTCCATATTTTGGAGATTAATCCCTCGTTGGTTGCATCATTTGCAAAGATTTTCTCCCATTCTCTGGGTTGTCTTTTCTCTCTCTCTCTCTTTTATGGTTTCCTTTGTTGTGCAAACGCTTTTAAGTTTAATTAGGTTCCATTTGTTTTTGTTTTTATTTTCATTAGTCTAGGAGGTGGATCCAAAAAGATCTTGCTTAAATCAAAGTCTCATCTTGGATGGCTTCCTCTTGTACACAGAATAAAATCCAGTGTGCTTAACATGATACCTAAATCCTCCCAAACCACTGCTCATCACAGCTTTCCTGCTTTGACTTTCATCTCCTTCCCAGTCCATGCTGCTCTTCGTACCACGCACTCTGTGTTTCTGTTCTCCTTTGTAACTCACACTGGGAGGCAGTTCTCCCTCATGCCTTCTGAAAAGTCAGTTTAAAATTATGTCCTTCTGAAGCTGTCAAGGGTACATTCCTGGTAGTTCCTTCTCTTCCCCGATGTACTTATTCCAGATGCTTTTTTTTTTTTTTTTTTTTTGCTTTTTAGGGCCTCACTTGAAGCATATGGAGGTTCCTAGGCTAGCGGTCGAATTGGAGCTGCAGCTGCTGGCCTACACCACAGCTGCAGCATCACGAGATCTGCGTTGAGTCTCTGACTCACACCACAGCTCATAGCAATGCCAGATCCTTAACCCACTGAGCGAGGCCAGGGTTGGAACTCGAATTGTCATGGATCCTAGTCAGATTCGTTTCCACTGTACCGCAGTGGGAACTCTCCAGACGTATTATACTTGTCATTAACGGAGCCCCTGCTAGATTTACGGATTGTGCCAGGGCCATTGACTGTATCCTTGAATTCTCCCGGGCTCCAGCAACATGGCTGTCTGGACTCCCTGTGACCAGTAAAGGATCTGAGCGGCAGAGCGACCTGGCCGTCACTACCTGTCCAGTGATAAACTCAGCTTAACTGATGAGGGAAGCAGCAGGTGTGGCGAGCCTCCTGATGGTCGCATTGCAAGCGACAGCTCACCTCCACGAAGGAGCTTTTTGCCATAATGTTGAGCTGAAATCTAATGTCTTTAGCTCTGACAGCCAGTTTGTAGGGGACACGGCAAATAGAGGACCATGGGAGAATATTAGGTCAGGAAACCAGCGAAGGCATGAATGAGACCTCGTCTAAGACAACTGGTCTGATTCCAGCCAACAGTTTTATACAGGAAAAAAATAAGGAAGAAGAAGACCCATTCTAGACGGAGATCTAGCAGATTTAAAACAACCGAGTGCAGTGTTTCCTCTTCCGTGAGATCCTTATTTGCCCAAAGTCTTAAACCCGTGGCGGCAGAGTCCTCATCAGAACTTGTCTTCGTCTGTCTGGGGTCGTAGAGCAGCTGCCCGAGCCCATCCCGGCTCCTCTTGGCACAAACCGTTCCCACCTCTCAGCCCTTCTGACTCCAGGCACCGGAGGCCTTCTGCCTGGCGGCTGTTTGGGGCGCGGGGGTTCATGCCTGGGGCAGTCCAGAGGGGTTGGAGAGTGCCTGGCCCTGGGAGTAGCCCTCAGCCAGTAAAGGAGAAAGTTGGAAGAAGGAATGTCTCCGCTTCCTCTTCTGGGTGAACAACTTTGGGGAGTGGTCTCCACCATTTCTCAGAGGTCCCCAGAGGGAACTCATAGCCCCTTTTACGAGCAGGATGCATCCTTTCATCTGCACACCTCGTATGGACGTCCTGCCTACCCTAGCCTGCTTCCCCACGGCACCGGCCGTGCTTCCCGGGGTCTCTGTCCGGATGACCCCCGACACACCCTTTCCTCAGGGGCTGCTTCTGGGGGAGCCCAGCTTAAAACAGGTGTCAAGACGCCTGCTCTTCCTGCCAGAAAGTCGTGCCACCTCTGCTCATCCTGTCCCATGATACAGTCGGTGGGAGGGTGCATGCACAGGGCCCAGATGGGACTGGATTTTGCAGACGCAGAAACCCAGGGCCTCCCCCTGGCTCGGCCACGAGCTTGTGGCCTGACCTTAGGCAGCGGAAACTCTCTGAGCGGCAACATTCTCCTGGGCACTAACACTGCAGACGTTTCTGTATTTACATGCTCTTCATGGACGGACTCTCCCAGGTACCACAAGCCTTGTTCCACCCGGTGCCTTTGCTGGCACTAGGTCCACCTCTGAGCACCTAGAACGTTTACAAAACTGGGTAATAATTGAAGTAACTCCCGTAAGACGCCGGTTATACCCCAATAGGCTCATTTTGTGCCGCTGCATAAATGGACTGAGAACAGCCTCCAGGGACGTGACATACGGCGCGTCCGGGGGTTTCGGAGCCGATCAGGGAGGGAGAGTGTGAGGATGACATTTTGCTGTGAAGGACACAGCCTCATGCCGACAAAAAGAGGCGTCCAGGACACAAGAGCCTTTGTGGTGACATGTCTTTCTCTAGAGGTGGTGGAAGCAGTGTTTTCTTCATCTCAGAAATGTCCTGATGGGAGTTGTGCCAAAGGGCATGAGACACATTTTACCCTCTGCCACTTTCTTTTTGCTTTTGTCTTTTTAGGACTGCACCTGCAACATATGGAGGGTCCCAGGCTAGAGGTCGAATCTGAGCTACAGCTGCCAGCCTGCACCGCAACCACAGCAACGCCAGACCCGAGATGCGTCTGTGACCCACACCACAGCTCACGGCAGTGCTGGATCCTTAACCCACTGAGCAAGGCCAGGGGTCGAGCCCGTGTCCTCGTGGATGCCAGTCAGGTTCACTTCTGCTGAGCCACGACGGGAACTCCCTTATTTATTTTTTATTTTTTTATTTTCAAAACACATTTGCAATAGTCACAACACAGCACACACATAACAAGCAACCAGAGACATGCTGAACTGGGAGCCCAGTTGCCAAATGTAATCTCATTCATTTCCACAACTTCCTTGCAGCAAATTTTCTTCTTTCATTTCTCTGTGTTGTCATCACATTGGTGTGGTGATTTAACCAGTCTTAGCCCTCATGGGAGTTTTTCTCTTCAGATTCTCAGCCTGTGGTTCTCACCTTTTAACAGTCAGCTTGGTCGTCTTTGTCTCCTTAACCCACAGCAGAATTTTTGAAGCTTGTAAAAATTTTTTTTCTGTTCAGAGTTCCCAGGATGGCACAGTGGAAACGAATCTGACTAGCATCCGTGAGGATGCAGGTTCGATCCCTGGCCTTGCTCAGTGGGGTAAGGACCCGGCGTTACCAGGAGCTGTGGTGTAGGTCACAGACGTGGTTTGGATCCCGAGATGCTGTGGCTGTGGTGTAGGCCGGCAGCTATAGCTCTGATTTGACCCCTAGCCTGGGAGCTTCCATATGCTGTGGGTTCAGCTGTGAAAAGACAAAAAAAAAAAAAAAAACCAAACAAAAAAAATTCTGTTCATATTACTGATGTCATCTCATTTTCAACTCTAGTGAGCATGACAGATATAACGAGCATTAGATTCAAAAGTACAGATTGTTTTTATCTTGATTTATCTTGACAGCAATTAATGTGAGTGACTCTTGATGTCTCCTTAGTATTTCTTTCTTTTTTTTTTTTTTTTTTTTTTGTCTTTTGTTGTTGTTGTTGTTGTTGTTGCTATTTCTTGGGCCGCTCCCACGGCACATGGAGGTTCCCAGGCTAGGGGTCAAATCGGAACTGCAGCCACCGGCCTACGCCAGAGCCACAACAACGCAGGATCCGAGCCGCATCTGCAGCCTACACCACAGCTCACGGCAACGCCGGATCGTCAACCCACCGAGCAAGGGCAGGGATTGAACCCGCAACCTCATGGTTCCTAGTCGGATTCGTTAACCACTGCGCCACAATGGGAACTCCTCCTTAGTATTTCTTATTCTTTTTTCATCAAATATATGTCGTTAAGCGACTCTTCTTAAATTGCCTCCTTTTATTTTTTCTCTTCTTTCATGACGTTCATTAACTGTATGACCAATAATGGCCTCTGACTCTGGGGTGTGCATCCAGACCAGCGCTGTGTCTAACAGAAGTTTCTGCGGTGATGGCAGGTTCTGTCTGGGCCGGCCCGTCGGTAGCTGCCGGTCACAGATGGGTAGGGAGCACTAAAATGCAGCTCATGTGATTGAGGAACTGAAATTTTCCTTGATATACTTTTATCCCCCCATTTTTAGATGCTTGATTTCATTTATTGAAATTTAAATAATCCCACCTGACTACCTCATTGGACAGATTAGATCTAGACTTTGAAAACAGAAACATTTTCTACCTTTGTCTCTGTTTTATTTTTTTTTCTTCAGGTATCTATATAATCTAGCCTGTGTACTTGTGACCACATGTATTACTGGTGTCTACCAAAAAACCATATTCCAAAATTATTATTCTTGTTATTGTTATTTTTTGCTTTTGAGGGCCGCACCTGTGGCGAATGGAAGTTCTCAGGCTAGGGATCAAATCGGAGCTACAGCTGTAGGCCTGCCTCACAGCCACAGCGACACAGGATCTGAGCTGCATCTGTAACCTGCACCACAGCTGACAGCAAGGCCAGGGATTGAATCGGCAACCTCAAGGATCCCAGTTGGGCTCGCTAACTGCTAAGCCACGAAGGGAACTCCCCAAATTATTGGTCACCACTACACTTGACTTTTTGGTTGAAAAGGTAAGGAAGGAAATGTGGTGGATGAGATTGTCGCGGACTCACCTACTAATATTTGGTTGGACTGAGAGTCCGAAGTGGCTTGACCACTCAGCAGTCCGTTTGTGACTCTGCCTGGAGTAGGAAGAACAGTGTGCGGCCCGCAGAATGGTGTTCAGATGAGGAGAATTGAGCATAGATGCCAGTGACTTGTTCAGCTTTGCCCTTAGATAAAGTCGCGCGTTAGGGGAATATTTTTGAGTCATCTCTCACTGTTTTTCTCCTCTCCGGGCTTCCTTCCCCTAAGATGCCCAGAGCCATCCTGTTTCTCCAACCGACCACTTCGCCCTGTCTCCTGCACCCCCTCCCACCATGAACACCCCCTCTATGAAAATGCTCGGGATCCAGAGGCTTCCTTCTCTCCCCGCAAAGCGTGCAGGGTGGGGCAACAGGGTGCTGTGGTTGGGAGGACAGGCTGGGAGCCAGAGGCCTGGGTTTGAGCAGGTGGCTTCACCCTCCGTCCTCAGCTATGACAGGGAAATAAAAGTCCCTAATCCATGGGGTTAATGTGACCGTTAAATAAAACACCACAGGCAAAAGATTTTAGTGCTGGGTCCATGGCGTCTATCAAGTAAATGTTGTTATTAATTTTTGGAGAGGAAAACGACTTATATGCTCTCGTGAATTTCTAAGGAAAAAACTGCAGCAATATAGACAGTTTGAGAGAGTCCTAGTACTCTTCACAGGGTCCTAGGAATAAATACATGTAATATAATAAATATAAAGAAACAAATATTTGTTGAACAAATTAAACAATGAACTCCTTGCTTCCTCTGGCAGACAAATGACCCGTTCTTAACATATTCAAGGTTACCCACTGAGTCGTGGAGGCAGCCGTAAGAAAGCCAGATTTAACGGAGGTCGACTCTGTGCTCTCAAAAAGATGTGTTGTTTTAAATGAGCACAATACTGTCAACGGCAAGAGTAAATTGCAGAGCGGGACTTTAATTTTCTACTTCATATTGCACCTCGTTCGAATTTTTTATGAGGGTGGCTTATTTTTCTAAGAAGAAAAAGCACTTATAAACCTTAATCAGGTACCTTGAATTACTCCCGTACTGATTATGTAGGGCCTCGTAATCGAATTCCTGCCGGAAGAAAATTTGTAATCCTTGGCAATTGACCTACAAAGTCTGATACTTAAGTTTTTTTTCATATTGGTATTTTCTTCAGTGGTCAGTAATGTGAAAAAACAAAGTAAGACGCATGTGAAATTGACCTAACAGGGCGTCAAACCCCCGCCCCTCCCCCACGTTTATAAAAATTCACTGCAGGAAATGCCAGTCAGAACAGGGTGGTCCCCCTGCCAGACCGTGCAGGGATCAAAGCTTGGATGTCATTATTTCCTCTTCGTAGGGCTCTATCTTTTTCAGCGAGAAAGAAGAAAGGAGAATGGGAAAAAAAAGGACTATTTTTCTTCAAACCAGTAGCTCTTTCGTCTTGTTCCCCCATCCATGAGGAGTGTGGTAGGAAAGAATTCATAATTTCCTCCAAGGACTGACGTTAGTAGTTGGAAATGCCTTGCAATTCATGGTGATAAACAGGTGAATCAGTTTAGCAGAGATGCTGAGGTTTATGATGTTCCCGTTTATAGCCCCAGGATTAAATACAATATCAGAAAATAATAAGAAAGTTGATTATTTTTTATTATGTGCTTAAATTAAGGGAGCCGTGCATTATTGATTTCGATGCATCTGCAAAACCTCCGTGACGTACCCCTCGCAAAGCCCTGAGAAACGTGACCTCTGCACATTGCTAAACTGTGCAAAACTTCTAAATAAAACATTAGTATCTCTGATACGTTTGCCAAAATAATGAATCACAGCCGACTGCTGTCGGTAAGTTAGCAGCTGGTGACGTATGTTCCTTTTGCTTTCCTTTAATGTTAGAGCAAGTGGCTGGAGGTTTTATCACCAAAACCAGCCTACTGGGAGCTTTCCGATCCCTGGAACAGTGCATGCCTCACACACTGACCTCAAAAGGGCTGCGATGGGCACTTAGCATGGACGCAGTTGTGATAGGTCAGCGCCATGAAGAAAACATATATTCCCCCCACCTTCTCTTCTTCCTTTAATCTACTCACAGCCCCACTTCCTCTCTCTGGCAGGAGGATTCTGTGAAAAGTCAGCAACTATAAAGAATATTCAGGAGTTCCCATCGTGGCTCAGATCCATGGGGACGTGGTGTCACTCAGTGGGGTAACAAACCCAACTAAAATCCATGGGGACGTGGTGTCGCTCAGTGGGGTAAGGATCTGGCGTTGCCGGGAGTGGTGGCGTAGGTCGCAGACACGGCTCAGATCCTGTGTTGCTGTGGCTGTGGTGCAGGCCGGCAACTGCAGTTCCGATGGACCCCTAGCCTGGGAATGACCATATGCCACGGGTATGGCCCTAAAAAGACAAAAAAAAAAAAAAAAAAAAAAAAAGGAATATTCAAACTTTGGAGCAAGTTGCTATCTCTACTATCCGAGCAATTTTCCACCAGTTGAATCAGGAGATTCACATTTACAGAATATGTGAGTATGTACTGAAATATGTTGAGGCATTTTCAAAGAGTTGTTTTTTTTTTTAATTTTTTGGCCATGCCTGCAGCATGCAGAAGTTCCCAGGCCAGGGATCGAACCCATACCACAGCAGTGACAATACTAGGTCCTTAACCTGCTGAGCCACCAGGGAACCCCGTCACATAGTTTTTTAAATTATAAAATACTATGTATTGACTGTAGAAAAGTTTTAAGCTAAAACAGTGAATAATAAAGCAATGCGTTATTCTACTAGCTGGAGCTTACTGCTAACTTTTTTTTTTTTTTTTTTTTTTTTTTTGTCTTTTTGCCATTTCTTAGGCCGCTCCTGCAGCATATGGAGGTTCCCAGGCTAGGGGTCGAATCGGAGCTGTAGCTGCCAGCCTACGCCAGAGCCACAGCAACACAGGATCCGAGCCGCGTCTGCGACCTACACCACAGCTCATGGCAACGCCGGAACCTTGACCCACTGAGTAAGAGCAGGGACCGAACCCGCAACCTCATGGTTCCTAGTCGGATTCGTTAACCACTGCGCCACGACGGGAACTCCTGCTAACATTTTTTTTAAGCAAAAAGTACATACACCATTTTGTATCCTGTTTTTTCCACTTCATCTTAGAGTAAGTCACTTATCCTAAGTCACTAACAAGACTCTATGTGTTTTGAACTGCCAGACACCACATAAATGCCAATTTCATGCACTTCTGCTATTCTTCAATCTCTGATACTGAGGCTGAGAAAGACAATGCCTTCTGAGGAAAATGAATGCATTACTTAGGCCACTCGAAGCTGTTTCCTGGGCACTTCTTAGGATCCTGTGATTCCTCCAGACCATCTGAGGTTGCTGAACTGGACTTTGCATGATTAACTTGAATTAATTTTCAAATTAATATCAGACTGAGAAACATCTTCAAGTTTTCCTTTAAATTTCCTAAGCCTTTCACCCAGCCATGTGGGCAGTAGGTTTTGCCAACAGCTGCTCCTTTAGAGAAGGGCCGATTTGTGGAAGTGTTATAAACAGATGAAAGAACTTTCATGGGCTCTTAGCAAGACAAGGAAATTAGAAAATTGGGGAAAAAAAGAAGCCATGTATCAGTTATGGGAGTTGGGGTTGAAAGAAGATATTTGGGGTACTCTAAAGGCAATAGAGGCAGAGGAATAGAATAGTTGTATACAGTTTGCATGGAGCATCTAGAAATTTCTTTACCCTCTACAATTATGAGAAGCAGAAGCAAGGACCTGAGAACGAGAAACCCTTTCGGCTGTGCCTTGGTGGCATAAACATAGATGTCTCTAAAGAGTCACTCGGCCCCCCGTCACTTGGGAGCCGATGCTACACAGGGGCCTGGGATTCCCCTTCACACGAGCAGGAGAGCCTTCCCTGTGTAGCTTGTGTTTAGACTTGGCACCTGCCGGGGAATACCCCTGGCACAGCCTTGGGATCAGCTGTTCATTTGCACAGCTTGCTTTCGTCACTGGGAGACTGCTGCCAGAGTGGGAGGCAGCGTGCCATGGGGATAAAAGCCACATCAGAACTCAGGGACTCGCCAGAGCGTTGCAGAGAGATCTGAAATGACAGGCCGTTTGGACCCCGTTGGGGCACGAAGGACTTCTTGGCTTCGGACCTATAACCAGGGCCAAGGGGAAACGGCATGAAATGAAACATTGCCCGTTTCTTCCGAGTCAAGCCGGTGTGTTCCCAGTGTCCGACACAGACTGTCCACGCTGCGGGTCCGTGGGCAGCGTCCTTGCTCTCTTAATTGAAATGTTTAACCAACTGTAATCAAATTCCCTTTTTTTTTTCCATATTAAATCTAGAAGCTCTACGTGGAAAAATATGGAGCTTGAATAGAGCTTATTCTAGAAGAAGGGAAAGATGGGAAATATACTAGTAAATGAATGATTAAAAAACACAGGGGGAGTTCCAGTTGTGGTTCAGTGGTAACGAACCCGACTAGTATCCATGAGGACGCGGGTTCGATGCCTGGCCTTGCTCAGTGGGTTAAAGCATCCAGTGTTGCCCTGAGCTGTGGTGTAGGTTGGAGATGCCACGTGGAACTGGGGTGGCTGTGGCTGTGGTGTGGGCTGCGGCTGCAACTCTGATCCCACCCCTAGCCTGGGAACCTCCACATGCTACTGGTGCAGCCCTAAAAAGTCAGAAACAAACATTGGGACATGGTAAGTACGATACCGAAAAATTAAAGCAGGAACATAAATAATAGGAGTCGCTGGTTGGCAGTTTTGCACTGGCTAGCAAAGGCCTTTCAAAGGAGCTGGCATTTAAACCGAGATCCCAAATACTAGAAGGACAGAGCCATGCAAAGTTGACAGAGGGGAGTTGGGGGGGGGGGTTAAAGGCAGGAGCAGCATTGAAGGACAAGCCCCTAAACTTGCTGTGATTGAGAAACTGAGCTCAGGTGCAGGGATGATGTGAAACAGGCCCTCAGAGGAGATCGCCAAGGGCTGGACCTGCCAAGGGGAGGTGTTTTCCATGTTTAGTTTTGTTTTGTTTTTTAAATTGGAGTGTAACTGACTGAAGTCAAGTTTACCCCTTCTAGTGCACCTCTCTGTGAGTTCCAACAAATGGATGCAGGTGTGTAGTCACCACAGTAAGACTCAGAATGGGGAGTTCCCACTGTGGCTCATAAGGTTAAGGACCTGGCTAGTATCCATGAGGACTCGGGTTCAGTCCCTGGCCTTGCTCAGTGGGTTAAGGATCTGGTGTTGCGTGAGCTGTGGTGGAGGCCAGCAGCTGCAGCTCTGATTCAGCCCCTCGCCTGGGAACTTCCATGTGCCTCGGGTGCAGCCCCCTGCGGCGCCCCCCCCCCAAAAAGAAAAGATACAGAACAGTCCTGTCACTTCCTGATTTTCTCCTGTCTCCTTAGTGTCAACGCTTTCCTCCACCACTACCTCCTGTCAATCACTGGTCCATTTGTGTAATTCTGCCTTTTACAGAGTGTTATGTAAATCGAATCATACGTGTGAGTCACAGTCTGAGGGATTGAGTCTGAGTCCCCTTGGTTAGAGTGTGGCAGGTCGCCCGTTCTTTGCAGATCAGTGCCTGGTTATTGGAGTGCCGTGTGTCTATTGTACGGGGTACCACAGTTCACCTGCTCACCAGCTGAAGAGCGCTGGAGCAGTTTTTGGTGATCGGGAATAAAACCACCGTAAACATAGGTATAGGCTTTTGAATGGACAGAAGTTTTAATTTCACCTGGAAAATAAACACCTAAGAAGAGGAATACTGGGTCACATGGTAAGTGTATGTCTAACTTGAAGTGGAAATGCCAACCCATTTTCCAAAGTGACTTCTCTAGTGCAATTAGCCATGTGTGTATAGTCCACTTTCTCCACATCCTTACCAGCACTTGAGACTGTTATTTTATTAATTTTTGTTTTAACCACCTTTTTATAGGTGTGTAGTGATAATACATTGTGGTTACTTATTTTCTTTTTTAGGGCCACACCACAGCATGTGGAAGTTCCCAGGCTAAGGGTCCCATCAGAGCTGCACCTGCCAGCCAACACCGCAGCCACAGCAACACCGGATCCAAGCTGCTCTGCAACCTACACCACAGCTCACGGCAATGCTGGACCCTTAACCCACTGAGTGAGGCCAGGGATCGAACCCACATCCTCATGAATACTAGTCAGGTTGGTTACCGCTGAGCCACAAGGGGAGCTCCTTGCATTACGGTTTTATTTTGCTTTTCCCTAATAACTAAGAGTGCATCTTATTTTCCATCTTCCTTCGTGTATGTTCGAGCAAATATTTTCTCACTTAAAAAATTTGTTCATATTTTTTGAGATTTCTTTATGTATTTTATCAGATACTTATTTTGCCGATATTTTCTCCTAACCTGTGGCTCCTGTTTGTTTGTTTGTTGTAATGACACGTACCCACGGCCTTTGGAAGTTCCTGGGTCAGGGTGAATCCCACCTACAACTGTGACCTACGATGCTATTGCAGCAATGCCAGATCCTGTATCCCACCTGACTGGGTCAGGGATCGAACCCACGCCTCTGCAGTGGCCTGATCTGCTACAGGTGGGTTCTTAACCCACCGGGCCACAGCGAGGACTCCTAAAATCCCAGGTAATCTGTATGGGCAGTAGGAGTCCTGGGCTTGCGAATGGTTTACATTGAGGATGAAGTATGCTCATTGTCATTCATAGGAAGAGACACATCCGTTAGGACTCTCTGGAGGCTAGGTTTCTCCATCATTAGATTGGCAAAGACCCAGAAGTTGAAGGACAAGGTAATATACGTCCTTCAGTGGGGTGAGAAGTGCCTGGGCTCAGGGGTTCGCCCAGCCAGATTCTCCCTCCTGTGCTGGAATCCTGGAATTCCCTCCCCGAAGCACCCTTAGCCCACGTCCACGGTGCGCATGGCCAAGACCTGGCTGTTTGTTCATAAAGTGTATGTTGTCAGCACTCCTTGGACACAAAGCCAGGCTGTTCACATGTGTGTGCAAGAGGCCCCTGGCAACGTGGGCCGGAACCAGGGCTGGAAAGAGAAAGGAGATTGGCTGTGGCCAAGGTCCTCCCATTTATATCCTTGACCTAGGTCTTGCACATGTCACGGAGGCCACATACGTCAGTCCCACACTTGTCAAATCCCAGACTGAGTCCACATTTCTGGTGTGCCTTGAATGCTCTGCTTTCCTTCCAACATTTCATCCTTCGAATGCCTTTGAATCTTTTTTTATTCTGTCATTTAAAGCATGGACCGATGACTGTCAACTAAGGCTCTAAAATGTGGCCCATTCAGATGTCACAGGGAGCAGGCAGGTAGCACAAAGGAGAGGAGCCAGCCAGAAAGAGACCGTGAGAAGAGGTTGGGCTGTCGCCAATGCAGAGAACTCCCGTCTCAAGGCAGAGCAGCAGCTTAGCTTTAACTAGACTGTTGCTGAATGCAAGTGTGGTACCAGTGTTGACAGGATGGTTTTTCTTTAATGGGGAAAATTTTTGAGTAATGGTTAAAATGTCTCAAGGTCAAACTCTTAATTAAAAAATCACTGTTTGCCAAACAAATACATCTAGGGCAGAATCCAGTCCATGGGTGTCAGTTTTCAGCCTCTACCCTGAAGCCTGCACTGCTAGCAGAAGACAAGAGTTCTGTTGCGTCACGCCTGATATTTAATGTGTGACTTTGGTTGCAGACAAAGAGGTGCCTATTACCAGACACCTTCCACAGAGAAATGCAGGCTTGGAATACGGGGCTCTAGGCGGGGTATCAGCAGAGGAACCAGCTTCAGTCTCCCCTTAGCAGCTGTAATGATATCTGGGTCGTTCTTTGGGATCAATATTGAAGGAGCTCCCTGGAGGTTTGTCAGGAGATTGGAGGCGTGTGTGTCTCTTACTGTCCTTGTGATTATAGATAACGCGATTTTCGACTTTTGAGTCATAGTTTTCTGTCTTTCACATGAGAAGACAAGACACTAGGTTTTTAAAAAAAGCTATTTCAATATCTACTTATGGCTCTCGGATGAGCGTGAGGTGACGAAGGTGCCTCGTGAAGCGCTGCACGTCTGAACATCTCAGGCAAGGAGACCCCATCTACAAAGACACTTGGTTTTGGTAAGGTCACCTGTGGAGCGTATTTAAGGGACTATAGCTACATCGCTTTTTTTTTTTTTCTTTTTGACTCTGATTGTCTGGAGGACTTAGTGAAAGTGATACGTTCTACATAAATGCCTTCTACATCCGTAAGCTCTGTCTTTAGAGAAACCTAATTCTTCTCATAAGAAAGCAGAAAAAAAAAAAAAATCAGAGTGATATCCTTGTCTTTCCCTTTTCATCTTTTTTCCCCCAGAGGAAAAATAAGCTATCAGTTTATTTATCTATTAAATTTTTAAAATTATGATTGATTTTCAGTGTTCTGTCAATTTCTGCCCGACAACAAAGTGACCCAGCCATACCTAATGTACATTCTTTTTCTCACACTGTCCTCTGTCATGTTCCATCACACCTTTTTCACCTTACAGACTCTCCTCTGATAGACGGACACACACAGAGACCCCTCTCCTAGTCTTTTATTTAGCTCAGAACAACGAAGAGGAATGAAATCATTCCCTGAACTTGCACCAGAGCTTGTAAATCAAAATGAAAATGTATCTAGAGGAAAGAGTCAAGTTTTATGATAATAGTGACTTCAGTAAGTAGTACAAAGGCTTGCTCGCTCTCCAACGCAATTAAAGAACAAGAAATGGGCAATCTCCACTTAAGAGCCAGAGTATCCTCAGTGGTGAAAACGCAATGAAAGCAACAAAGGGGTGAGACGAGTGGGTTGGCTCTTGAATGGCATTGCCTGCGCCCTCCAATGTGTGTGCCTGCTGGTCACACAACACTTCATAGACCAAAGACGTGTCCCTCACGGAGCCGCCCTAAAAACCTATTACCCTTGTAAACTGCAGAATGCTGACAGCTGTGCCTCATCTGGCAGGTATGATTGCGCAGTGAATGACACCAGAGTCCCCAGATGACGGGCTCTGGCCAACAATGTCAAGAAGAAAGTGTTTCCTTGGCTTCCCAGGGAACCAGAAACTCCACCTCTGGCTCCCCTCCTGCATCTGGGACAACAGCATTGGCTGGCCTGACGCGTCACGATGAGTTCCAAGGGGCGGGGGTGGGGTTAACAGTTGATTTGAAGAGACCCTTGAGAATACGCTCAAGGAGGCACATACTTAACAGGAAGTCTGAGCAAACTTGCCTCTCAAATCATAAATAGCAGAAGAGAACAGTTCCAGTTTCCAGAGACTAAGGTGTGGCTTGTAGGAATGTCTGTGCTTTTTGACACATGCAGTTGTTGCCCAAATCTTGCAGGATTAGTGATGCGATCGCACAGATTTTCCTGCTGTGGAACTTGGCAAGGAGTTTGGATCTCAGGGATAGTATCTCGCTGGCTCTGGTTTTCCCCACAATATTCTTTCCTTTTTCCTCCTTCCCTCTTTTTATTCCCTTCTTTTTAGGTCCATACCTACAGCATCTGGAAGGTCTCAGGCTAGGGGCCAAATCAGAGCTGTTGCTGCAGGCCTACACCACAGCCATAGCAACACCGGAACTATCAACATAGATCTGTGGTGCAGCTCGTGGCAACATCGGATCCTTGACCCACTGAGCGAGGCCAGGGACTGAACCTGAATCCTCATGGGCACTGTGTCAGGTTCTTAACCCACTGAGCCACAATGGGAACTCCTATTCCCCTTACTCATATTTCTCCTGCCTTTTTTCATTTTTCTTTCCCATTCTTGTCTCAAATGAAAAAGCCTCAAATCTCTTGGTCGTACTCAGAATTAGAATGATTTCAACCCTATTATATTTTTTTCCAAGGACAACTCAGAGCCCCTTGGTATTCACAGCCAGAAATCCCATATCCTAGGTCCCCAAAACCGTGACTTTGAGTGTGCTGGTGGTTGTCAGTGACTGAGTTATAAGCCACATGAGCCAGTAAGCCTGGAAGCAGAATACCTGTCTTCAGAATTATGTCAACCCTGGGGCCACCTCTGACTAATTTTTTCTTATTAGGATATAATAAAGACTATTCTTTTTAGCTTTGGTGAAGGTTTTTCTCCTTATTGTTCCATTGACTCTTTCATCTGATGCCTCTAGTTCTTCAAATTCCAAATCACCTGGGCTTAGCAAGCAGAACCGTCTTTGGCAATTACCCAGCATACATTATTGAAAATTCACTATGTGAAATTTACTATTAACTTGGCGAATTATACCAAGAAGGAAGAGAAGCCTCTGCCTTCAGTGAATTATCCTCTAGTTTGTGAGGTAAAGCATTTCTTCCCCTTCTCAGATGGCTGATCTTTCAACTGTCAGTGCCTCTAGGAGACCAAACTCGCAAGATAATCCCTCTCTCGGCTGATACATTTATCATTGAGATGGATCTTTAGTGTCATAATTAATTTCATGGCAGTTTCTGCAACTAGTGTGTGGGTTCCTTGAGAACAGGCATTTTGTTTTAATTCATCTAATTCCTGGTATATAGTAGGTGCTCCAAAAATATTGTTTCAGATTAAAGAATTAGACCCTGAATCACATACAAAAACAATTAATTCTCAAAAATGTTAAAATGTTGGAGTCCCTTGGGGTTAAGTATTTGGTGTTGTCACTCCTGTGGCACAGGTTCAATCCCTGGCCTGGGAACTTCTGCATGCCTCAGGTGTGGCCAAAAAATATATTCAAATGTATCAGATTTTCTTGGCTTGTTACCTATCCTCAAGCAAACTAGAAATCATAAGCATTCTTTTAATTCTCAGAACTCAGTTTCATAGCTCTTTTACAAGATTTTATTAATCAGTCTTTCCATTAGGCCCATTTTTCAGTATTTCCCTTAGGCCCAAGTCTTTCATTTTTGGAGGTTTGCTATTGGTTGTTGATATATCAGCTCTTTTAGAAGCTGCCCGTCCTGCTGTTGTTACAGGTATTGAGTATTTTTTGGCTTACAGACTATTGACCAGGATGCCATGATGAGATTTTGCTAAAGTAAAGTTTATGCAATTAATGGACCATTTATTTCTGCTCAAGATTATAAAGTAATTAACTCTGTGTTCTTTTTCACATTGATAACGACTTGTTTTAAAAATCTAATTTTAGAATGGATGTGTTTAAAAATGCTTCGGAAAATAATGTAAGTGGCCAAATAGTTTTTGTTTGGGGCATGTTTTTGTTTTATAATGGATTTTTCTGGACCCAGCAGATGTATGGCAGATTTTACTTTATCAGACATAATAGTTCCAACTTTTTAACCCCTTGGAAAGGAGAATGAACTTGAAGCCTGATTCATTATTGCTGTAGTGATCCTTTGACCATGCTGGCTGAATGATTTACACTGATGTTTTGTTAGACTCAGCTGAACCAAGCCTCAATGCTGTGGGAGTTCAGTTAAAATGGTCCTGGGGTTAGGAGCTTGCATTCTCAAAGAAAATACTCTGTGGTCTGAACAAATGGGATTTATGATTTAATGTCGTCTAGACTTCTCTGCACAAATCATCTTTTCTCGTAACATCTTTGGTCCCATCTATTTTCTTCCAGAAAAATGGTTTCTCTGTGTTTGTGTGTCAGTCTCAATTTCCCTTTTTACTCTTTAGCATCTTTGGCTGGTTTTTCCATGTCCACATAATTCTTCTCTGTTTCTCATCTTCAGGGTTTTCATTTCAAATAAACCCTCTTCCCTGTTCTTCACAGCGAATGGCTTAGTGAGTTGACTCGTGAGAAGATGCTCTAGTCTACTCTGCTCTCCTGGGGATGGTCCATGGGGGGCAGGTTTTAAAACTGATTATATTTCTTAAGGGAAATTTGCATTTACAGTGTTTTGTTCTCACCTTCTTTGGCCAGTCTAAACATGGACCCTTTAAATAGACGTAAGCATTTTTTGAAAAATTTTTTTGTAATTTTTTGAAAACTTTTATTGAAGGATAGTTGATTTACGGTGTTGTATTTCTGCTGTACAACAAAATGATTCAGCTATAAGTATATACTTTTATAGATACTTTTTCATATGCTTTCCCATCGTGGTTTATCACAGGATATTGACTGTAATTGCCTGTGCTGCACAGTAGGACCTTGCTGTTTATCCATCCTGTAGATAGCAGTTCGCATCTGCTGACCCCAAGCATAGACTCTTAAATATTGAGTGTGGCACAAGGAAAAGAGGTGTTGTTTTGTATGTTTAGCCCCATGAATGTCTGCATATTGACAAGTCCATTCAGTAACTCATTGGATACACTTTAGGGTTTTTTTTTTTTTTTTTAATTTTACATGCAGTCATCGGCCATGTACTATTACATGTTGGAAGTAGAAAAGCAGAATAAAATAATCCCTGTTCTGGGAACTATATCCAGCCTCTTGGGATAGTCCATGATAGAAGATAATATAAGAAAAGGAATGTGCGTGTGTGTGTGTGTGCATGACTGGGTCACTTTGCTGTACAGCAGAAATTGGCACAATATTGTTAGTCAACGAGGCTTCAATAAAAAGCATATTGAAGAAATCCCTGCTCTTAAGGACTAACCATCCAATGGAAAAGGCAGCTCAGTTCAGCTTGCGGGACAAGTCTCAGAAAGTGTTACAAAAAGAAGATGCCCTGGTGGAACTTGAAAGACAGGTGTCATTAAGAAAATAAAGACTTGGATGTGAAAGAGCATATAGCAGACAGGGAACAGCATGAGGTCGGAGAGGGAACCTTAAAACATTGTGACACACCCATGAATTACATGGCTCTCAACACTGTTGAGTGACCAGAGTGAAATAAAGTGATAATAAATGATGCTGAAGAAGGAGGCAGGAGCCAGGTCAGGGGGACCTTGGGGGTCACGGTGAGGATGCTTGGGGTGAGTGCAACGTGAGTTGTAGAATTAGAGTGAAAGGCGAGATTTGTTCCTGAACCAGAGAGCTTGCTTCTTCTTTCTCTGCCTTGTGAGGGTGCAATAAGAAGGTAGCTGTTGGCGAGCAGGAAAGAGGGCCCTCCCAGGAACTGAATTGGCTGGCCCCCAAATCGTGGACTTCCCAGCTTCCATTTGTGACAAATGTCTGTTGCCAAAGGCACCCAGTGGATGGCATTTTACTGCAGCGGCCCGTGCTGGCTGGGACCGTCCTTCTCTTCTTTCGGTGACACCGCATCCCAGGCAGGCAGGCTGGACCCTCTGAAATCGTCTTCAGTTCCTCCTGTTTCTGCCCCCACCACCCACGACTTGATTCTCTTGGTTCTTTTTTCTGGTTTCCTGCCTTGTTCAGCATCATGGTGCCTGGCCATTCATTGTCTGGACTATTTCAGTGCATTCGAAATTGGTTCAATTTTTGTCTCTGAGCTTCTGAAGGACTTAGTGGAAGAGGAGCTCAAGGCACCGTGAAGCATCTCGTTCCACAGTCTTGGGTGGCTTTCCATTGCCTGCAGAATAACATTCAAGTCAGCCCAGAATTTAGAACCCCCCTCCCCGCCCCCCCCCCCCCCGGATGTGGCCTCAACCACCTCTTCTCTGTCTTCTCCTAAAACACTCAGCCACGTGCATTTTATTGCAGCCACATGGGTTCACTACGCAGGTTTTAAAGCTTCTGGATTTTCCTGTCCCTTCACTCAGCTGGGAAAGTTCTTGCCTTTCCATCTTGTGTGAAATCCTGCTCCCTCTTCAACACCCTCTGGCAGGACTGCCTCCTCCAGGCCGCCTCCAGGATCTATCTCTCCCACTAAGGGCTCAGGCTTCAAACACTCCCAGAGTCCTTTGTTTCGGCCTTTGTCATGCTGTTTAATTTTTAACCTCATGTCCCTCCCTTTAGACTGGCAGGTTTGTGAGGACTAGTTGCGACAGCGCTCTGTATATTGGAGCTGCTGAATAAATGTTTATTAAAGTTAACACTGGGAGATGTAATCAACAGAGACCTGTGAGCAAGCCTGACACTTAGGGCAGTGGGGCATCGAAATAAAAAGTGTGTTGAGGAGTTCCGTTGTGGCTCCGTGGGTGAAGAACCCAAGTAGTATCCCTGAGGAGGCGGGTTCGATCCCTGGCCTCGCTCAGTGGGTTAAAGATCCCGAGTTGCTGTGAGATGTGGTGTTGGCCTCAAACATGGTTCAGATCCCAAGCTGCTGTGGTTGTGCCTGTGGCTGGCAGCTGCAGCTCTGATTTGAGCCCTAGCCCAGGAACTTTCATATGCTGCAGGTGTGGCCCTAAAAAGCAAATAATAAATAAGTAAAAATGAACAAAACAGTGTATTGAAAAGAAAGCAATTTCCTCTTTGTCTTTTGCCCCAAGCCAACCTTCCTTGGGATAGAATTGATGTTTTCTTTCTTTTAAAAAATTTAAAAAAATCCTTTTATTTATTTAAAATTTTTAAATTTCTGTTTTTCTTCTTTTTTTAGTTTAATTTCTTTCCTGAGAATTTTTTTCCTGTCCTTTCTTTTTCCAAACCCCCCTGTTGAGGGCTGACTTTCACTAGATCACAGTGAAGAGCTGCTCTGCTTTGTAAGAGACCCCGACCCCGAAGCAGGTTGTCTGCGAATGGTTTAGCACCAGGTTCCCCAAGAACCTGGTGCGTGGGGGCGTGAGGGAAGCCATGCATTCCGGCTGCTCCCCGTGTCCCAGGATGAAGGGCGGTCTGCAGTGGCCGTGGTCTTGGTGCTTGATGTTTTCTTACTTCGGTATATATTCGAGTTGGCAAAAACTGTGTTATTCACGCACAACTTGTCCTTCTCGTTCTGTAGATGTGTACGGTAATCAGAAACACAGACTTTTCTGTTCTTCTTGCACATATCTGTTGTTTTTGCGTTATTTTGCAGTTCTTGGTTTAAGACATCTGTTGCATGAAAAGAATTTGTCTGGTCTTTGTTCCCAGTTCCTGGCAGGAAGCCTCTAACCCCCTTGGAATTTCCTAAGTGATGGAAGAGTTTTTGTTATTCACGAGCCCCCTGGATCCCACCTGAGTTTATGCTAAGGAGGTCCCTCTCAGGCATGCCCTAGATGGCTTCAGGATGGAGGTGGTCACCAGAGACCAGCCACCCACTTAGAGAGTTGGCACTCGGAGCCATCCTGACATCTGGGGCGGGCAGTGAGGCTGGAGATTAAGTTCAGTCGCATGGTCAGCACTTTCATTGATCAGGCCTAGAGGGGAAACCCTGGGCACAGAGCTTAGTGGGGCTTCTGAGCTGGAGGCCACAGTGATGTGCTGAGAGGGTGATGCAGCCCAATTTGATAGTCAGAAGGTCCAGAAGCTCTGCCCTCTGGTGCCTCCTAGATCTGGCTCTCTGCGTCTCTTCGTGTGGCGGGTCCTCTTCTCCTGAATTTCCCTGAGGTTTGTGAGTCCCTCTAGTGAATTATCGAACCTGCGAGGGTCATGGGAACCCCCACATTTGTTGCTAGTCGATTGGATGTACGAGCGGCCTGGGACCCTAAACGTGTGGCTGGCATCTGAAGCGGGGTCAGTCTTGTGGAGGACTAAGCCCTTGATTTGTGGGGTGGCTAGTAGAAATTAACTGCAATGTGCCAGTTGGGGTGGAAACAAAATCATGAAAACCATGTTGGTAAGAGTTGAGTCATGTTCCGTGAAAATTCCTTGGTGTGAACCCAAACAAAGTAAGATCAGCTCTGCTTCAAAAAAGCCTTCATCAGATAAGAGGGTCTGCCAACAATCTGATGTTCAAAGCATCCGTCTGTGGACGTGCTGTGCTTTGCCGTGGGGTTCAGGAAATTGCAGTAGTGGCAGGCAAGAGTGCTGGAACCTTCCACTTACATTTCTGTTTTTTTAACCTTAAATGTCCTTCCCTCTCCTGCAGATACACAGCCTGCCACGCTGCTGCACAAGAGGAAGTCCAGTCACAGTGGGAGACCACTGTCCCTGCCTTTTGCCGGGGAGGGGGGGGGAACGGGGGACTCAGAGACCCCACAGTCCTGCCTGGACTCCCCCTATCTGTAAACTTGAGGACATGTGACTTCTCTCTTCCTCATTTCTGTTCAGACACTACAGTTTGTCACTTGTCATCACTATTGGCTTTTTAAAAATCTCCTTTCGGTCAAGTTTGAGGGTGTCTGACTTTCCACTGCCTCTTAGGACATTGTGCTTCTTTCTCATTCTCCTTGCACTTCGTCAGCCTGCTTTTTGTTGCAGCTCTGCTTATTTTATAGCCCTCGTGCACCGGCCTGACCTTCAGATGCCCTTACTTCCCACACTGCAAGGGCACCATGCCACTGCCAGGCATGTAACCATTCTCTTTCTTAGCTTACTTCCCTAGCAAGTCCCCCCTCACCCCCGGCTTTTTTGTTTTGTTTTGTTTTTGAGATGTCAAAAGCAAACTTCTGAGAAATGTCAGTCCAATCAGCCAACTTAATTTGCTTTTTCCCTCAGGGTCCTTAACCCAATGTCCTTTCTTTTATTCTTATTGTATTACGTAAGGAGAGAAAATTCAGTTAGCTCTATTTCTTTAACCTAATACCTGGCTCATCAGTTAATATTATTGAGTTTCTGCTTTGGAAATGTTAAATTGTCAAATCTCTGTGCCCAGAGACATGGTCCCGCTCCCCACAAATACCAGATACGCTTGGAAGATCCTTTTTCTTTTTAGAAGCCAATTCGTTTTTTTTTCCTTTCCGTTCAAGTACCTTTCTCTGGCAAATAAGTTCACAGCAAAGGGTCATATTTCATAGGAAGGGACTCTGCTCTTTCTTTTTTTTTTTTTTTTTTTACCTATTTTATTTATTTTTTATTTATTATTATTATTATTATTTTTTTTATTTTCCCACTGTACAGCAAGGGGGTCAGGTTATCCTTACATGTATACATTGCAATTACAATTTTTCCCCCACCCTTTCTTCTGTTGCAACATGAGTATCTAGACATAGTTCTCAATGCTATTCAGCAGGATCTCCTTGTAAATCTATTCTAGGTTGTGTCTGATAAGCCCAAGCTCCCGATCCCTCCCACTCCCTCCCCCTCCCATCAGGCAGCCACAAGTCTCTTCTCCAAGTCCATGATTTTCTTTTCTGAGGAGACTTGAATGAGCTTTGGTTTGAGGGCATCATTGTGCCCTTCGTTTGTAGTTTTGTTTTTGTTTTTGTTTTTTGTCTTTTTGCCATTTCTTGGGCTGCTCCCACGGCATACGGAGGTTCCCAGGCTAGGGGTGGAATCGGAGCTGTAGCTGCCGGCCTAGGCCAGAGCCACAGCAATGCAGGGTCCGAGCCGCATCTGCAACCTACCCACAGCTCACGGCAACGCTGGATCCTTAACCCACTGAGCAAGGCCAGGGGTCGAACCTGCAACCTCATGGTTCCTAGTCGGATACGTTAACCACTGCGTCATGATGGGAACTCCTTTTGTTTGTAGTTGGCTAGATTTCTGCAGCTACCAAAGAGCACTCGTACACTGTTAGGTGACAAGACAAAGCACAGACCCTGTGATCATCACACCTGTTTCCATTGCAGTCCTGTTTTATTGTGTGCAATGAATTTGTGATATCAAAGTAATTTTTTTTTCCAATGGCCACACCTGTGGCATATGGAGGTTCCCAGGCCAGGGATTGAATCCGAGCCACAGCTGCAACCTACGTCCCACTGGGCCAGGCCGGGGATCGACCTGCTTCTCTGCAGCAACATGAACTGCTGCAGTCAGACCCTTAGTCCACTGTGCCATGGTGGGAATGCCTCGAAATAATTTTCCAAGTTCAAACTCAAAGCGCTTATCAGTTGAGTAATATGAATTTTCAAAGTTAATATTGTTGGGTGCTTCTGTCCGTGGTTCTTATCCATACTCCATATTTTTCCCCTTCTTCAGACTCCTGTGAAGAGGGGATAAAAATCACCAACAAAGACTAAAGGCCCTCTAGAGACTTGCTAGGTTGAAGACCCATAAACAACTCTGTCAAAGGAATGCTATGGAAAACACTTTTTTTTTTTTTTTTTTTAAATGGCTGAAGGGCAGCCTATGGAAATTCCCAGGCTAGGGGTTGAATCAGAGCTGCAGCTGCCAACCTACACCACAGCCACAACCATAGCCATGCCAGATCTGAGTTGCATCCGCAACCTATGCTGCAGTTCACAGCAACACTGGATCCTTAACCCACTGAGCAAGGCCAGGGGTCGAACCCACATCCTCATGGATAGTAGTCAGAATCTTCTTTTTTTTTTTTGCTATTTCTTGGGCCGCTCCTGCAGCATATGGAGGTTCCCAGGCTAGGGGTCCAATTGGAGCTGTAGTCTCCGGCCTACCCCAGAGCCACAGCAACGCGAGATCCGAGCCGCGTCTGCAACCTACACCACAGCTCACGGCAACGCCGGATCGTTAACCCACTGAGCAAGGGCAGGGACCGAACCCTCAACCTCATGGTTCCTAGTCGGATTCGCTAACCACTGCGCCACGACGGGAACTCCAGTAGTCAGAATCTTAACCCGCTGAACCACACTGGGAATGCTCAGCACTTTTTAATAAAAATCTTTTTTTCCGGACTATAAAAGGAATACATGCCATCATGGAAAATTTAGAACTATAGCGAATCCCACACCACTCTGCCTTTTGTGATTATATTTGGGCATTTCGTACTATGCTTCCTTCTGGTCCTCTTGTGTGGCTTTCCTTACTCTGCACAGCGATGGATAATTTTTTTCCCAATAGAGTTGAGATGGTATTTGTTGTTACGTTTTAGTTGATTTTTGCTTTAAATTCACTTCGTTCTCAGCAGACATGAAGAAGATCAAGACACATGTACCTAAATAATCTCTATCCTTTACATAAAATACCTGCATTGAAAGAGAGGGAACTGTATGTAGTTTGTTGCTTGCTTTGCTATCTCTCAGTGGTCTTTTTATGTTTGCTTTCTGCATCTGATACTCTTTTCCACGATCAGCTCTAATCCAAAGATTATCTAATGAGAATAAAATCTTCGAAAATAAAGACCATTTCTGCTTTTGCTGTAACTATGTCAAAACTGATCAAACTTACTACCATCAGTCTGAATCCTCCATTTGGGATTTTTCTTGTATCTGAAGACACTTGCTCTAAACATTACTTTCTGTATGTCTAAGTCATATTTAGACATTTATTAAAATTCCTAGTGGGACTTCCCGCTGTGGTACAGTGGGTTAAGAATCTGACTGCAGCAGGAGTTCCTGTCGTGGCGCAGTGGTTAGCGAATCCGACTAGGAACCATGAGGTTGCGGGTTCGGTCCCTGCCCTTGCTCAGTGGGTTAACGATCCGGCGTTGCCTTGAGCTGTGGGTAAGTTGCAGACGCGGCTTGGATCCCGCGTTGCTGTGGCTCTGGCGTAGGCTGGTGGCTACAGCTCTGATTCGACCCCTAGCCTGGGTACCTCCATATGCTGCAGGAGCGGCCCAAAGAAATAGCAAAAAAGACAAAAAAAAAAAAAAAAAAAAAAAAAAAGAATCTGACTGCAGCAGGTCAGCTTACTGAGGGGGGATGGGTGTGATCACCAGCCTGGCACAGTGGGTTAAAGACCCGGCATTGCTACAGCTGCAGTGAAGGGTGAAGCTGTGGCTCAGATTCAGTCCCTGGCCTGGGAAATCCCATATGCCTCAGTTGTGGCCATAAAAAAAAAAAAAAATCCTATGGATCAGTATCAAATGCTTGGCATATATAATGTGTGATATGCCGTTCACGTGCTATTTCCTAAGTCGAAAGGAAGGGGACCAGAATCTTCCGTTGCTGGCCCAAGTATGCTTACTCCTCATCAGGGCCAGAGAGAGGGAATATTGTAAAATAAAGGGTCTTGCCTGCCGCTATTTTGGATCGTGTTCGTTACTCTACATTCTGAATCCTTACATCTTGATAAAACACGTATCCATCCTTTGTCTGCTCCGTTCTGTCAGGGCTCTCTCCTGATAGATGCATTGTATTGAATGCATGGTGATAAGAAATAGACTTATTTTCCTTGCTCAACACACAACCTGCAGGAAGACTGCCCAGGGCTGGTGCAGCTGTTCTAGGAAATCGCCAGGGCTCCGCAGAGCAATCTGGGGAGGTGTCTGACTGGCACAGAGCCACCCTACACGAAGGGGGCTGACGTTAATAACGGTAAAAGGGAGCGTGGCTGCCTCTGGAAGGGCCCTGTTCTTTGCCCCCCTCCTGCTCTCAGCCGGTGTCCTGTCTGGCCTGGGCGCCTGCCCTGGTCTTCTCACTGGTCACTTAACCTCCAGTCTTGTGCAGCTCCGTCCACTCTGTGCACTTCAGTCCAGCCATCTTCCTGGAACACAAACGGGAGCGTGTCACTCACTCACTCAGAGAGCTTCAAGGGCTCTTTGCTGCTCTCACGATCAAGTTCAAATTCCTTAAAGTGGCCTTCAAAGGCCTTCAAAACCTGGACATGATGGCATCGTCCCTCTCTGGGTGGCACATCACTTCATGGCCACAGCCCATTTTCAATACCTTAGATTAAGGCCCCACCGTCTCTTTCAGTGATCAGCCTTTCTATGGGGTTTTTTTATTTTTTGTTTTTGTCTTTTTAGGGCTGCACTCATGGCATATGGAGGTTCCCAGCTAGGGGTCTAATTGCTGTAACTGCCAGCCTACACCACAGCCACAGCAGCGTGAGATCCGAGCCCCATCTGTGACCTACACCACAGTTCATGGAAACACTGGATCCTTAACCCACTGAGTGAGGCCAGGGATTGAACCCGTGTCCTCATGGCAGCTAGTCGGATTTGTTTCCTCTGCGCCATGACTGGAACTCCAACTATAGGTTTTTAAAGAGAGCATAATCCCTGGTATTTCCTGTAAATTCTCATGTTTAAGCCCAAGCCAACTCTCTGGCCAAATGCAAACTCTCTGTGGCTGAAATCTAGCTTGTTTTCTGCCGGTTTGCCATCTTCTTGAGTCATTCCTTGGCCTTCAAAGGTTCTTTCTTCTTCTTCTTACTGATTTCATTTCATTGCAACCCTGGTTTGTTTGTTTTTTCTTTGTCTAACTTCTCATTGTGCAGGTCATGCTTGATGGGCTATTTCCTCCTGGGACCCTGCTCTGCCTTCCCAGACCTGGGTTGGCTTCCTCCCTGTGTACCCCAGCCCTGGCCTGCTCTCCGGGCTGCAGCCCAGGACCGGGTTCCCACTGGAATGGGAAGCTCAGGGGAGTGGGGTCCTTTCTGTGTCGATCCTTTGTTCATGGATTCACCAGGTGTTTAATGGGCACCTCCCATGTCCCGGTGCTATCTTAGGCATCACTTGGGGCATGACAAGGTGTTGAAGAATCTGAACAATAGTCTGGCCTAGGAGTTCCTTGATGGCCCAGGGGTTAAGGATCTGGCACTGTCACCGCTCTGGCTTGGGTTACTGCTGTGCTGTGGCGTGGGTTTGATCCCTGGCCTGGGAATTTCTGCATGCTGTGGGTGCGACCAAAAAAAAAAAAAAAAAAGTATGGCCTAACCTTGCACTTGGACAGATTAGGAGACAGTGGCTCTTTGTTCAGAGCAGGCCTGCAGCCTTCTCCCCCACTTGCCTTCATCTCGGGAGGCTTTGCCGTGCCTCCTGCCTCAGCCTCTGGAAGGGAGGATCGGCCTAAGGGTGCCCTCTGTTTACTTGCCAGATTCCCTCTCCCTCGGGCTCCCCATCTCCTTCCTTCTACTCCAAAGAGAAAAGTGTTGTGGTTTTGGAGGAAGATCCAGGGCTGAGTTTTTCCGAACTTGGCGAGAGCTCCTGGCAGGGCTCTTCCTGGGCTGCGTGGTTTCGTTCCATGAGCCGCTGGGGGACAGCCACAGCTGGAGAACCAGCCGCCTCTCTGCAGGGCTGGAAAAAGGCCACATGAGTCCCCCTGCTTCGTGTCCCAGAATGGGTGCTGGCAGCAGAACTCTCCTGGGCCCCAGCTTCGTGGTAACCAGGTGGCCTCCACTCCAGTGGGCACTAGGCTCTGGCCGTTCTGCAGCCTCTTTCCACAGCCACTGCATTGTTCCCCAGCTTCCAGGGCTGGTCTGCCTGCTCTATCCCTTCTCTCCCCTGTGCCCAGCATGGTCTGCGGTATTTCCTAGAGACCTGCTGAGCTGCCCCGCTGATGGGACCATGCACGCTCTGAGTCCGAGTCCACTGCTCAAGGTACACGGCTGATCCCACGTGGCGGGTGGAATGCAGAATTTAAATCCGGTCTGTCTGACGTCACTGCGTTACAGAAATCGCACAGGCCAAGCTGAATTTGAAAATGAAGTTGACCAAAAAAAAAAAAAAAAAACCTCCGAAAATGAAGTTGACACAAGAAGTGTTTCATGTAGTTTTACTACAGACGGTTGAAGAAAGCTCAGGGCCCGTGGTGGGGGGATGATGGGGATGCTCCTGTCCCATCCATGCCCTGGGACTCTGTAGAATAGGAAACAGGGAGAACCCAGCTAGTGTGCACGACGATGCAGGCTTGATCCCTGGCCTCGCTCAGTGGGTTAAGGATACAGTGATGCTGTGGCTCTGGTGTAGGTTGCTGATGTGGCTTGGATCTGGCATGGCTGTGGCTCTGGTGTAGGCTGGCAGCTGCAGCTCTGTCAACCCCTAGCCTGGGAACTTCCATATGCTGCAGGTGCAGCCCTAAAAAAAAAAAAAAAATGGAATAGAAAAGCAGGCAGTGGGGTTTGCCTGACTGCTCCTGTTGCAGCCCATGTTTTGAATGGTACTCTTTTCACAAGGTCAAGAGAAGGACCAGATGCTGGAGCAAACAGGGGTCAGTCACCTCTGCAGACGCTGCCTGATAATCTTGCATTAGGGTCATTTACCCAATCTGCTTTGTGGTCAACCGCAAGTGCCCTTGCTTCATGATTGCAGGTTTTACATGCACAGAATGTATCCAATCTGCGGAAGTACACGTGTTAGGCAAGAGGGCCAGGGCAGCTCGTTTCAGCCCAAAGCTGGACCGATAGAGGAACTCATAAGAGGTTCCCCCCAAGCACCAGTTGAAACAAGAAATAAAATAACGAAAAAATTCCTTCAAACCCTCAAAAGCAAACAAACAAGGAATGTACGCTTGTCTTGGTCTTGTTTTCATCAAAGATTTGGGTGAAGATAAAATGCCGATAGTACCATGACCGTCTTCTGTAGGATTTACTGCCTAAATATCTTCATCAAATTCGGTGCACTCACCACTTCTAGGTAGTGCTGGAACTCTCCACCCCATTTCTGAAAACCTGTTTCTGGACATGAACTTTTTCAAAAGGTCCCTACACCTGCGGATGACTTTAATTGCAACTTGGAAGCCTGATATGCTTTATTCCAGGCACACATTTCCCCCCTCCCCTAAAGGCCTGTAACCAGCCACCCCACTTTCTCTTGTGTGGTGCATTGAGAAAAGGAAGGCATTAATCAGAAGGCATTTTTTAAAAAATGGGACTCATATTGCCAATCTTTCCCCATTTGCATTGTGAAAGGATGACCCCAGTATTTCTGTGAAGCCAAATCTTGTTTATTTCCCCACTTCGAGTACAAGTTTCCTTAGAAAAGCAGATAGGTATGTTTATGTTCTGCCTGGCAGTGACCGGAAAAGGAGGAATTCACACAAGATCAGGCACCCTGTGGTCCTTGCTTCTCTTTGAGGCTGTTTTCTCCTGTGACAGGATATAGGAAAGATGTTAACTTGATGTTTAAAAGGATAACATTTGTTTATTTTTTATGTTTGTGCTAGGTATCAAGCATTTTGATACATTGTTATATAAACTACAGTTGCAATTATTTAGTATTAGAATCTCATTTGACAGGTGAAACTTAGGCTCTAAGATGAAACCCTACTAAGTGACATGTTTAGGGTCTAAATCCAGATGATTCTGAATCCAGAGTCCATGTTCTTCCCCTGCTAAAGGGATACATTTCAATGTTATTCACCAAGACTCTGACCAGGCTGTTGGTTTTTGGTTTTTTTTGTTTGTTTGTTTGTTTTTTGTCTTTTTAGGGTCACACCCGCACGATAAGGAGGTTCCCAGGCTAGGAGTTGAATCAGCTCTGGCTTACACCACAGCAACACAGGATCTGAGCCACAGCTGAGACCTACACCACAGCTCATGGCAACGCTGGATCCCTAACCCACTGAGCAAGGCCAGGGATCGAACACAAGTCCTCATGGATCCTAGTTGGGCTTGTTAACCACTGAGCCGGGATGGGAACTCCTGTCGGTTCTTGGTATTATAACATAATCATAATTGTATTGCATCATAATGAAATCAGACACTGTGTAGCAGTCCAAAGAAGATGTAGGTAGAGAAAGGATGAGAAATCCACACTTATCTTCTCTGAGGTCTGAGCAAATCCTTGGAACAGCAGGCAGTCTGGGATGTACGAGCCCCTGTGTCCAAAAGGACAACAACTGGCAGAAGGTTCTTGCAGAGATTCCAGTAGCCAGAGACGCAAGGAGCCATGAACATATCCTCAGTCTGGATTGCTGATGGGCGTGCAGCCAGCCCCGTCTAACAGCTGAGCCCACTGAGTCACATCTGGGAACAGTTCAGGAAACACCGCAATGAAGAACTCACAGAGATCAGGAGTTCCCGTCGCGGCACAGTGGTTAATGAATATGACTGGGAACCACGAGGTTGCGGGTCTGATCCCTGGCCTCGCTCAGTGGGTTAAGGATCCAGTGTTGCCGTGAGCTGTGGTGTAGGTCACAGACGCGGCTCAGATCCTGCATTGCTGTGGCTCTGGTGTAGGCCAGCGGCCACAGCTCCGATTCAACCCCTAGCCTGGGAATCTCCATATGCCACGGGAGCGGCCCAAGAAATGGCAAAAAGACAAAAAAAAAAGAACTCACAGAGATCATTTTTTTTTTTTTAAACCTTAAAGGGATTTCAATAGGAATTCTAATAGCCTTCCACTGTAGTCTGGTTCTGCAGAGCTAAGGCTTGCAAATAGTGGGCCCCCAAGGTGAAGCTCCCACCCCTTTTTTTGGTCAACGAACAGGAGCCAGTTTCCTATCTTAGTCTTTAACTTAATCCTTGGTTTAGAAAGCTAGTTCCCCGCTGCTACTCCTCTCTCTTCTCTGTCCCTAAGATGAAGATCAAAGGCACAGTTCAGGTCATGTATCCTTGCCCAGTGAGCTCTGTTCTGATGAGAGGGGAACATCCATTAGTTTCTACCAAGACGCGATGGCTCATTAATTGTCTTACCCGAGGACTCATGTCACCTTGGATACTTCATATTAATTCAGGCTTTTAAATTGTGTTCACCTCATCTCTTCAGGTCAGCAGTCTCTCCAGTTTAACTCTTTATCTCGGTCATAAGACGCCACTGACATTCAGCGTTAAATTGAAGGAGGAGGAGGAGAGAGCCTGATGCAGGCATTCTGAATTCCTTGTAGGGCTCTGCCCAAGTTCTGTGCTATAGATGCTCTGTAAAGCCCATGAAAGGGATGAAGGAGGAAAGGAGTGAAAGTTGGGGGACTGAGCTTTGAGGCTTCTTAGCCACTAGCTGTGTGGCCCTGGATGAGGCACTGGATCTCTCCAACCTCCATCTCCTTGCCTGTAAGTAAGTGAGGGACCCAGGTGTTCCCGCGTCTAACTGCATTGCAGTGGTTGGGTTAGATCGTCTCATCTGCTTGCTTCTGACATACGCCCGATATAGCTGTACTTTCATCGACATGGGGCTTGCAAATCTTTCCTAAGTCAGCTGCAGCCTCCTGGGGAAGCTTAGTGTGCATTTCCCAGTCACTTCATATATTATCGTTGGACTAGGACCCATAATGTTTGATGAGAGAAAGTAAAAAGACCTTCCAGGTACAGTAAGAAGGGAACTTAGCCTTTCTGAGAGGTGTTTACCAAAGCTTCACATTTTTGGGGAAAAGAAAAAAACTCCTGAAAGTCAGTTGGCTTTCCATTCCTTCCTGCGGACTGTGCATCTACCTGTCACTGTATTGAAAGATCTGGTTCACGCTTATGTTTCCTCCACTGTCGGCAGGGGACTTGCGCTTGCTGAGTGGGTTTTTCTCAGATATTTGTGTATCCCCAGTGCCTTGAATAGTGGGATACAAAACCTCGCCAGACTCACAGACATGGTGAACAGACTTCGGGTTGCCGGGCGGGGGGGTGGACCCGGAGTTTTGGGTCAGTAGATGCAAAGTGTTACATTTAGAGTGGATAAGCAATGAGGTCCTACTGTACAGCACAGGGACCTCTGTCCAATCCCTTGGGATGGAATATGATGGAAGATAATATGAGAAAAAAAATATGTATGGCTGGGTTGCTGTGGTGTATAGGAGAAGCTGACACAACATTGTAAATCCACAATACTTCAATTAAGAAATTGCTTCAGGAGTTCCCGTCATGGCGCAGTGGTTAACGAATCCGACTAGGAACCATGAGGTTGCGGGTTCGGTCCCTGCCCTTGCTCAGTGGGTTAACGATTCGGCGTTGCCATGAGCTGTGGTGTAGGTTGCAGACGCGGCTCGGATCCCGCGTTGCTGTGGCTCTGGTGTAGGCCGGTGGCTACAGCTCCGATTGGACCCCTAGCCTGGGAACCTCCATATGCCGCAGGAGCGGCCCAAGAAATAGCAACAACAACAACAACAACAAAACAACAACAAAAAAGACAAAAGACAAAAAAAAAAAAAAAAAAAAAAAAAAAAGAAATTGCTTCAGTGGGGACCAGGTGGCCCAAAAGATAATTTGAATTTCATCCCTAGAGAGAAGCTACACCGGGTAAATCTCTAGGAGGGATTTTCCACGGTGCATTTTTCTTACTCTACTTGGAAAAGAAATAATGATTTTTTTTTTAATCAAAGGAGTGAGAGACATTGCATAATTTCATTTAGGAAAGAGTCTGAAGCAATTTTGTCTGTAGCAATGACTGCAAACATGCAGCTAATCAAGAAAAATTGAAAACAGGAAAAGAAACAACAGTACTGAGTGTAAAAGCCAGGAATTGTGTGAATCAGGATTATTAATTTAATTTCTTTAATGTCTGGGATATGACTAAATCAAGTATTGTCTTGAATTCTGTGAAGGGAGGAAGTGTATATGCAAATTTAGTATTTTTTTCTGTATTTGACTTAGTTATAACTTTTTAACAGGTTTACTTGGTGGATATAGATTCAAATTCTTGTTCTTATATGGATGAAAAATTTGTATCTGACTTGTATCATTTTAAAAAGTCATTCATCCCAAACAGCTAGTAGTTGTGTAAAAGCTATTGATAAAGGGTTTAGGAGGCTCTTTTCTTTCTCTTGTCAAGCACTTTTCTTTTAACTTGGAGGTTGGATGAGTAGAGAGAAAACCTCATCACTCATTTCATAAAAATATTGGTTAAGAGGCTCTAGAAACAGAAAGTCTAAATATCTTAAACAGGCTTGAAGGTTATTGCGTTTTTTTTTTTTTTTTTTTTTTTTTTGGTCTTTCTGCCTTTTCTGGGGCCGCTTCCGCAGCACATGGAGGTTCCCAGGCTAGGGGTCGAATCAGAGCTACAGCCCTCTGCCAGTACCACGGCCATAGCAACACAGGATCTGAGACTCTTCTGCGACCTACACCACAGCTCACGGCAACACCAGATCGTTAACCCACTGAGCAAAGCCAGGGATCAAACCCACGTCGTGTCCTCAGGCATCCCAGTCTGTTTCATTACCGCTGAGCCACCATGGGAATGCCTAAACTAATTATTTCTTTCAAAATGTTTTCAAAAGATTCTTCCTCCCTGGAGCAAATACTGCCAAGGCCACCATCTTTCTCTCTCTCTCTGTGCGTCTACTTTAGGGACACTGGCTCAATGGGCAGCTGCCAGCCCCTGTATCTGATTTCAGTATTTGAGGGCTTTCTCTGGCCGCCTGACTCAATTCCATCAGGTGGCTGAAAGCACCAAAAAGTTCACGTCCCTTGGGGAGCAGCCCGAAGTTGGTAGTTGGTGTGGAAATCCCTCGTTCCCTCTCCACTGGGAGGGGGGTGCAGTGGTGCCCAGGTCCCCCAGAGGGTGTTTCCCCAGTGGGCTAAGCTGCCTGGTAACTCCCTCTGTATTTGCTCCAACTACCCCTCGCTTCCTCCCTCCCCCACTGTCTCCTGGACCAGACGTCCCAAATAACTATTTGTAGTGAATTTTTATTCTGGATCAGCTTCTGAGAGAACCGGAATGAAGACACTTCAATAACATAAATGCATGAGGTGGAAAAGTGCTACTGAAACATACATATCATCTGGACGGTGTAACACTTAAGTGACTCGAGGTATGCGCGAATTCATTAAAATTCATGATTAAAAACGCCAGTTCCCCGGGTCCTGGAACACACAGTGAGTAACCGTTGTGATGGTGTGTCAGGGTGAGGAACGTTCTGGAGTTGGTGAACTGCCGAAGTGGGGCGCCTTCCCCGGGGGGCCCAGAGGGGCCGAGGTCGCTCCTGGGGTCCTGGAAGAGCCTGGACGGTCGCTGAGATTGTAGGTCAGTCACTGAGGTCTCCTCTCCTCCCGCTCTTCTGTCTCCGGCTTCCTCTCCCTCTTCTCCGTGTGGAGGTGACCTCCTTCCTTGTGTGTTCTCTTAGTTCAGAGCAGCCACCTGTACCGCCTGTGACCTCTACTGAGAGTACAAACCGCTTAACAACGGGGACTTCTCTCTGTCTCCTCCCTCCCTCGGGGCATAGGCGCCACTGAGAAAGTGCTCACCAGCTATTGACGAAAAGAAAATTATGGGAGTTCCTGTCGTGGCACAGTGGGAACGAATCTGACTAGAACCATGAGGTTGCAGGTTCGATCGCTGCCTTGCTCGGTGGGTTAAGGATCCGGCGTTGCCGTGAGCTGTGGTGTAGGTCGCAGACGCGGCTCAGATCCCGCGTTGCTGTGGCTCTGGCGTAGGCCGGCAGCTACAGCTCCGATTCGACCCCTAGCCTGGGAACCTCCGTATGCCGCGGGAGCGGCCCAAGAAAAGGCAAAAAGACTAAAAAAAAAAAATAAATAAATAAAATAAAGTAATTTAGCAAAGAGAAAGGATGCTCATTCTGATTCTCTCTCTCTCTTTGCAAACTCTTAAATGTGGGATTGTTTTAATTTCTTTTCAAAGGGCATGGTGGATCACTTAAGCTTACCTAACATCATTCAATGAAGAGAAAAATACACTATTGCCAAGTTTTTATCCAAAGAAGCTTTAGGATACATTACGTCCAAAAAAGACCCATTTTCTGGATGTTTCAAGCCAGAATGGTTCCCTGTTCCCTTTTAGGTCCAACTTTCTCAAATTGTTTCCTAATAGATTAGTTTTATTTTTAATAGCAGAATAGGCAAAATTCTTTAATTTTATTATCATCTGTACAGCTCAATGGAGTGTTCACGAGGTAGAAGATTTTCCTAGGGAGTTCCCGTCGTGGCACAGTGGTTAACGAATCCGACTAGGAACCATGAGGTTGTGGGTTCGGTCCCTGCCCTTGCTCCGTGGGTTAATGATCCGGCGTTGCTGTGAGCTGTGGTGTAGGTGGCAGACGTGGCTCGGATCCCGCGTTGCTGTGGCTCTGGCGTAGGCCAGTGGCTACAGCTCCGATTCGACCCCTAGCCTGGGAACCTCCATATGCCATGGGAGCAGCCCAAAGAAATAGCAAAAAGACAAAAAAAAAAAAAAAAAAAAAAAGATTTTTCTAGAAATAATTTTTGACAGTAGGAGGCCTTACATACATGATTAAGGAAAGTGGACATTTTTCAGCAAAAACCCAGACATTCTCACTTGTTTGTGTAATGTCAGACATATCCGATAGATATCTAGAAATATACGAATTATGTGTATTGCTACATTCAGATATTTGGTGGTCTTTTGATTGACACTGGATAAAATCGGGGTGTTTCTCTTACAGCGTGCTTGTTCATCATGCGAATTTTGGATGCAGTGTCATGAAATAGTCTGTGGTACGGTTTCCTGTCTATGAAGCAGAAACAGACGCACAGACATAGAGAACAGACATGTTGCCAAGGGGTTTGGGGCTGGAGGAGGAGGGGCAGAGCGGGGTCATTCGTAAATGCAAGCTGTTTTACAGGGAGGGATGAAGTGCGAGGCCCTACAGTAGAGCGCAGGGCACTATGTCCAATATCCCATGATAAACCACAACGGAAAAGGCTATGTTAAAAAAGAACGTATATATACAGGTATAACCGAATCACTTTACTGTACAGCAAAAAAAATGAACAAACATGGTAAGTCAACTACACTTCAATAATAAAAAAGTGTGCAGTATGGTTTCCTTATGTTGATCGTGACAGACTGTCGTAAGAGTATTAGGGATGGCACTTCCCGGGGGTGAAAAAGGCCAATGGACACAAACCATGGGAATGAGAACATTTTATCCAGTAAGTGGTGCCCGTTCTGTCTTTAATGTTTCTCTTTACTGATGGTTGTGAACTATCCTATGGCAGCATGGCCAGGTCAAGGCCAAAGACTCACCATGAGCACTTGAATCAGAGGACAGATGAGCAGTTATTTTAGTTGGTTCTTGTCAGCATTGGGCATCCAATTTATTGCACACACGTACACACAAACCATAGATTTGTCTTTTTACCACCTAAGTTCCTTTAGAATCGCTGCGTATGTTTAGGAGCTGTTCAGCACCGTTCCTTAGGATCATCTGGGGTTGTTGATACAAACCAGAATTTCCGTGCTCCACCGAGGCATTCTGATTCTGCGATCTGGAATGGGGTTCAGGAATCTGCTTGTTTGCCGAGTTCCTCAAATAACTCATATGCCGGAACTCCCATCGTGGCTCCGCGGAAACGAATCTGACTCGCATCCACGAGGACGCAGGTTCTGTCCCTGGCCTCACTCAGTGGGTTAAGGATCCAGCATTGCTATGAGCTGTGCTGTAGGTCACAGACGCAGCTTGGATCTGGCCTTGCTGTGGCTGTGGTGCAGGCCAGCGGATACAACTCTGGTTTGACCTCTAGTCTGGGAACCTCCACATGCCGTGGGTGCGGCCCTAAAAAGACAAAAAACAAAACAAAAATAATTCATATGCAGGTGGACCTCAAGCCACACATTGAAAAACCCCATTCCAGGGGTTCCCACTGGGACACAACAGAATCAGCGGCGTCTACGCAGCGCCAGGACTCGGGTTTGATCCCTGGCCCAGCACAGCGGTGAAAGGATCCAGCGTTGCCGCAGCTGCGGCGTGGATGGCAACTGGGACTCAGCTCTTATCCCTGGCCTAGGAACTCCATATGCCCCAGAGCAGCCAAAATCAATAAATAAAATATGTGTTTTAGAACAAAGCAAGCACTGCTCCAACAACTTCTGATCAGTCTTTCCCCTTTTAAAAAAGCGATGTTTAAAAATGGGATTCTTACGAGTAGGGATGTTATATCTACCAGACCAGCCCTGGTGTGCCTCCTCCCAGCGCTGATCAGATTTTAACCGAATTCCCCTCGCGGTACCAGAGCAGAGACTCTGTGTAACTAACCACTGGTTTTAACAAGCATAACCCAGAGACGGTGTCACAAGACTCTTGAAAAATAAGCAAACAAAGCTCTCGGTGACCAGACTTATTTTGTAGTTCCTTTAATTGCTTTTCCAAATATTTTCATTTGTTGCCCCACGCCTATCTGCTGTCTTCAAGGCCTGAAGAGGATGAGGTGCGAAGTCTTTGCTGTCTTGTCCTGGAGACCCAGCGTCTGATCTTAATTGTGTGCCCTGGAGATTCATGGTGCCGAACCTGCTCCACGGAAGTGTTTTCAGATACAGCGGGTAGCAAATCCCAGCCAGAAAATGGGAGGGGCCCAGAGACAAAAGTGGGTGATTTAACCTAGAACGTTGCAGGGCTTTCTCTCCTGGGGAGAGGATTCTGCGGCCAAATCCAAGGCCACCTTTTCCTTCTGGAGCTGATAGCATCACCGCTTTTACTCAATGCCCCTCTCTCTACCCTAAAGTATATTTATAATGGATTTCTTTTAAAAATTTTATTATTACCTTTTTTTTTTGGTCTTTTATTTAATGGCCCCACCTGCAGCATGTGGACGTTTCCTGGGCCAGAGGCTGATTCGGAGCTGCAGCTGCCAGCCTGCACCACAGCCACAGCAGTGTCAATCCAAGCCTTATCTGTGAGCTGCACCACAGCTCACGGCAACACTGGCTCCTTAACCTACTATGTGAGGCCAGGGATTGAACCTGGATCCTCGCAGATACTTTTTCGGGCTCTTAGCCTGCTGAGCCCCAACAGACACTCCTATAATGAATTTCTTAGTGCAGTCGTGAATGTTTTACATATATACACAGATAAACCCTAAACCCATAAAATGTTAAAGCTAAAAGAAATTTTAGTGCTCATTTAATTGTCTCCTTGTTTTACCAAATAATAACCTGAGGCCTAAATTAATTGAATTGCCCAAGTTCATCAACCTCACACAGCTAGTCGTTCTCTTGTTCTAAAGAAATAAATAGAATAAAAAGAGGCGAAAACGATTGTTTTCCCTCCCAAAGACGACTGACTCTTTAAGCTTAGTCTCATCCCCACCTCACCGTCAGTGAATGATCAACATTATTGCAGCCGGAGTTCCCGAAGTGGTGCAGGGGAAACGAATCTGACTGGTGTCCATGAGGACACAGATTCAATCCCTGGCCTCGCTCAGTGGATGAAGGATCTGACATCGCTGTGAGCTGTGGTGTGGGTTGCAGACGCGGCCCGGATCTGGCGTGGCTGTGGCGTAGGCCAGTAGCTGCAGCTTCGATTCGACCCCTGGCCTGGGGACGTCCATGTGCCGTGGGTGCAGCCATAAAAGAAAAGACATTAGGATGGGTTTAGCAAACCTAGATCATATACATGCTCTATGATGGAATAAGCCACACTTTGAGCAATTCTGAAGGGAAGAAGCCTTTCTTAGAATGCCAAAGGTTTGTGCTGCTCTTTTGGGGGTTATGTACTAAAGCATATATGGTGGTAAAATAACGAATTGTTTCCAATTCCTAACAGAAGAGGAAGCGTTAGTTTTCAGCCATCTGAAATTCTCTCTCTTTCTCCAGGGATCCGGGAAGGATCTGTCATTATTCATTAATGGTCTCTCTCGAGGAGCGTCTGAGAACTGTGATAATCCCCTTCTCTCCAGATGAGGGCAAGTGTTCAAAGGGACTTTCAGCAGCATGCAAGAGAGACAGACGTACTTGCTTCATGTTTATGAAGCCAAAGAGAGCTGAAGTTGTTTTCCTAAGGAGTTTTTGATTAAAGGGCAATTGCAATAAGGAAACAGGATTGCTCTCTGGGACAGGGGTCAGGTAAAACCGGGTTCACATTCATTTCAGGAGTCTTTAAGAGGGAAACGTAAGCATAAAAAATACACCTTGAGAGTTCCCCTTGCGGCGCAGCAGAAGCGAATCCAACTAGTATCCATGAGTCCAAGGGTATGATCCCTGGCCTCGCTCGGTGGTTTAAGGATCCAGCTTTGCTGAGAGCTTCGGCATAGGCCAAAGATGTGGCTTGGATCCCGCAGTGCTGCGGCTTTGGTACAGGTTGGCAGCTGCAGCTCTGAGTAGACCCCTAGCTTGGGAACTTCCATGTGCCACGGGCGTGGCCCTGAAAAAACAAACCAAAACAAGAACCGTTTAGAGGACTGTGTGGAAGATGAGAAAGCCGGTCCCTCTCCCCTGCAGAGACGGTCCTCTTGCTGTGAGTGGTCGGATCGGCTGGCTTTTCCGGGACAGACGAGACCTCTTCAAGCAGTTCTCGGGAAGGCTGCTTCTCCTACCTCCCCGGCACCCGCAGGGGAGCTGAGCACAAAGCTGGGAAGAGCTGTTGTTCTTTTTTTCTTTCTCTCTTTTTAGTGCATCTGTGACCCATACCGCAGCCTGTGGCAACACCAGTTCCTTAACCCACCGAGGGAGATCAGGATTCAACCTGCATCTTCACAGAGGCAACACGAGGTCCTTGACTCGCTGAGCCACAACAGAACTCTGAAAATCTGTTTCTCCTAAAATTAGAACATTGCAGTGACAAGGACATTTCAGGAAGCCCTAAGTGGGGATGCTGCGATCATTCATTCTGACGTTGATAAGGCTCCGGTGTGTTTGTTGGTGCAACCATATGTTTTACGGCAGCTGGTCCATGAGAGTCACTCAGGTATTTTATTGTACAGAACACTGCTGTAAACTTTATGAGCCTCTGATCTTCATCTTATCTGTGTCGATGCTAAAGTAAGGAGTGCCTCCACGGAGGTAGTCAGTGTGATGGGTGGATAGGAAACTGTCAACATTCTGCAGCTACATTCCGTCCAACTCGCCGATTATATAGATGATAAGATGGAACCCCAGAGAGATAAGGAACTGATCCAGGGAACGTAGCTGCTCAGAGCCAGAACTGACCAGGAACTCAGCCTTCTGACCTGAAGCTCTTCCCTTTGCCTGCCCATTTAGATGGGATCAGTTTTCCAACAGAGATCAGTTCTTATCTTTAGCAACTATGGACGTGTCTCTTCTGGATACTATTTTCGTCTCACGCATTTCTAATAGCAAGACTGGATGTGCTCCCTAGAATAATTAGCATTCTAATTGTCTCGATAGATGGTTTGCGATTATTAAAAAAAACCTGGGTGAATTGCTTAGAGGCTTTTTCTTTCCCTGGAGCCCTGGAGATAGGTGAAAGTAGCAAAGTGCCGTGGAAAGAAGCTAGACCCAGAAACCTGGATTATTGTTCTGTCTTCACTGAGGACCCTGCCGAAGCCACGTCACCTCCTGGCCTCTCAGTTTTAACGTGCGTCGAGTAGAGATCGTGATAATGAGTGGCACCTCTCGTGAAGGGGCGGAAGGAGGATCAGCTGAGCAAAGAAGCATGAAAACCTGCTGGGCAAGTGTAATAGACTTCCTGTGGGTGGCAAAGCTAGGGAACATTCTGCATGGTCATCCGAGAGTCTGGCCATACATTGAGCCGGACTAAATGCTAAGTCTGGACAGAGGTATTCTTGTTCTTTGCTTTGGGAGTGTCTCAGGGACAGGCTGAGACTCTGGGTGACTTTCAGGGTGTGGTGGTAAACACCCTCTTTACGTTGCAGTTTGAGTCTGTCGAGACTCACCAGTGCGCATGTAAAGAGCTCATGGACATTGTGCCAAATTTTACGTCCAGGAAGGCTGGACGGAACGGACTCCTCTTCATTGCTCATGGCGTCCTCGTTTAGCAGACGAGAACGCAGTGGACCCCTGAACGCTGGGGCGTGAACATTTTCTATTAATCCCAAGGACCTGGTGCTCGTCTGCACGGCTGTTCTGTCACAGTCTGAAGGCGGAAATGATTTTAAAGACCCTCGGGAATGAATACTAATGATGCAAAGAGTGGCTATTAATTTTTTGGTCTCCTCTTGTACGTCACTCACTGCAAGGGTTTTACATGCATCTTTTAAAAAATATTGTTATTAAAGAATTGTCGATTTGCAGCGTTGTGCCAATTTCTGCTGTACTGCAAAGTGACCCAGTCACACACACACACACACACACACACACATTCCCTTTGATATATTGTCTTCCATCATGGTCTATCCCAAGAGGCTGGATAGAGTTCCCTGTGCTTACAGTAGGACGTCATTGCCGATCCACTCCAAATGGATTAGCTTGCATCTACCAACCCCACATGCCCCATCCATCCCTCTCCATTCATCCCTCTCCTTCCCTTCTCCCCTTTGGCAACAAGTCTGTTCTCTATGTCTCTGAGTCTTAGAGCATCACTTCTAATTCTCAGAATAGCCACGTGAAACATAGGTAATGTTATACATACCTCTTTTGCTTAAAAATATCCTTTAGAAAGAAAATAAAAAGCATTATTATCTGTTTGGATTTTTTGGGGTCTTTTTTTTGTCTTTTTTCAGCTGAACCCACGACATATGGAGGTTCCCAAGCTAGGGGTCTAATCAGAGCTGTAGCTGCCAGCCCACGCCAGAGTCACAGCAACACCAGATCCGAGCCGCACCTGTGACCTACAGCACAGCTCACGGCAACGCCGTATTATCTGAATGTCTTAGTTGGCGTTTGTACCATGGCAGGTGTGCTTGTGTCTCAGTTGTCTCACAGCTCTTGGGTAAGTGGTTAGACAAGCATGCTTCATTCCAACCAGCAGACAAACTAAGACAAGATGGAGTTAAATAACTTACTCAAATGTCACAGTGACACCTATGTCTGGGGCATTAATTTCACCTTAGGCTATTTTTTTCATTAGATCAATAGTTTTCAAAATAACAAATTCAGCAGTTATATGCCTGACCTGTGCTGAGAGACAGAGAGGGAAAACATCTGTAGCTCTGCCCTCTGAGGGCAGATGAATTGGAATCAGAACTCTTGGAACAGGCGTATCTTTGAGGGTTGGGATGGTATCACCCTTCCTTTCCTCTTCCCCCCAATATGTTTATGCCACTTACCAGAGATTGAAATAGTCAAAATAACTCGCCATCGGCACCCTTGATGGAGCACTGTTTACGACTGAAGCGCACGCCCTATAGGATCTTATTTAATGCCTTCAGCACCGTGGGAAGAAGGGTGACACTTTTCTCTTGCTTGTTTTTTTTTTTTTTTTTGGTTTGGGGTCAAGAAAGAAGAGAAACAGGGAGAGGACAAGGTGTACAACACAGGAGGCTGGGTTCAGAGTCAAGGCTCACCTGCCCCTTTTAAAGACAGCCACGCTGTCTCCTGCACATGGCGTCTTGGTTAATGGGTCTCAGCTATTTTTAAGGAGCAGCAGGTGAATCTACCTTGTCTCTTGGTCTGTGCCTCTTTGGACTGCCAGGGCAGGGAGAGGTGAGGGGGGCAGGGGTTTGGAGAAGGGGGACACCCAGGTCCTTTGCCTCCTTGGCAGTTATGGCAGAAACGTTGTACAAAGACTTGGTAGCAGCAGGTGGAAATTGTGGGCTCTGTGGGTGGGGAGACCTGACCTTTAAACCCTCCTCCCTCTGAAGGAGCTTAATTCCAAACCTTGCCTAATCTGAGAGGGCATAAAGCTAAGAAGTCTCGCTAAGGAAGCACAAAATAAAGGAAGATAAACTCCAGATGCTCACAGACGCAGTTGGAAGCTGTGGCAGCTTGATGCTGCGATGCTTGGTGTGGTCCATGGGGAAGGAGCTTAGTGGTAACACCTTTGCTATTGGGGGTGGGGTGGGCGCTGCACCAAATAAATGGGAAAAGAATCCCCTGCAGTGGAGAAGCCTGGCAGAAAATACCTTAACGCAGGGATTAAGCTTCACTGTGCTAGGGCAAAGTGACATCAGAGCCTCTTGATACAATCTCTAAGCACTGAGGAGAGAGCATCACTAGGTGACATTCCTGCCAAAAAGGCATCAGTGGCCAAATCGTATTCAAGCATCAGAAAAACCCAAACTGAGAGCCAGTCTATGACATAGGTGGCATATACTGTTCCATTGTCACTGTCAGGAAGGACAGGGGAGCTGCCGTTGTGGCTCAGCGGGTTAAGAACCCGAGGAGTATCCTGGAGGACGTGGGTTTGTACCCTGGCCTTGCTCACTGGGTTCAGGATCCAAGTTGCCGTGACCTGTGGTGTAGGTTGCAGACACGGCTCGGTCCTGTGTTGCTGTGGCTGCAGCGTAGGCTGGCATTGGCAGCTCCAGTTCGAGCCCTGGCCTGGGAACTTCCCTATGTCGTGAGTGCGGCCCTAAAAAGAAACAAGCAAAAAAACGGATGGAGGAAGAGTTCCAGGTAAGAAGCTGACATGAAGACAGATCAATGTTTGATGATCAATTTGTGGTGGTGTCACAAAGGACGTTACTGGGGTAACCGGTGAAATCCAGATAAGGTGCACGGAAGACGTGAGAGTGTCAAGTTAGTGTCCTCATTTTGACACTTGTACCGTGGCCAGTTAAGAAATACACACTGAAGTATATACGGGTAAAGGGGTGTTGGAACACAAAATTTACACACACACACACACACACACACACACACACATATACATATGTATGTATGTATGTATTTGTTTTTTTTAGAGCCGAACCCGCGGCATATGGAAATTCTTTGACCTACACCGTAGCTTGAGATGATGCCGTATGGTTAATACACTGAGTGAGGCCGGGGATCAAACCCACGTCCTCATGGATACTAGTCAGGTTCCTTACTGCTGAGCCACGACGGGAACTCTGGAAAGCGAAATTTAACTGCGTAAGTCTGAAGATCTGATCGGCTTGGTTAAGTGATTCATGAATCGAGCAGCATCCGGTTGGTGACTGGAAGAGGGTGGGAGCAGAGGTACCATAACCGGACGTTTTTATGGGCACAAGGAGGGCTGGGCAAAGAAGTTCTTGGCAAAGGGAAAGAATTGTTTGGGGACAGGCCGTCTTCTTTGGGGGGGAACGGTAGGGACCGTGTTATGCAGATCACCTCACTAGGGCTGAGGAAATTTCAGATGGTCTGTTTAAAGGTCCCCGTCCTGGCAGAGGATGAAACTGTGATGTCTTGGTTGGATGTCATGGCAGCAGACGACTCCGCTGGGGGCTGCTGAATAGGGGCCTGGTGTCTGCCCCTTGCAAGCAAGTAACGCAGGAAAAGAATCACCGACGGGCAGAGACCGGGGTGGGTATAGTGAAACATCCACCTGTGTTAACTACGCAGTTTAAGCTTTTCAGAGGACAATCCCTCCCTGCAAGTTTGGGGCTTTAGTTTCCAAATCCTGCAGTATCTTTACCCTCCCTTCCCCCAGGTGGACCAAACACAAGGCTGCCCCAGCCCCTAATGAGGCTGCTTAGCATCTAAGATCCAGAATTCCCTACAGATCTGAACTCTTTTTATTTTATTATTATTATTATTATTTATTTCGTGATCTCTTTGTCCCTGGTCTAGTTCTAGGCACATGGAAAAGCCAGGAGCCTTGATCATCATCCATTACCCTAAAAGTCAGTGCTTCCAGTGAACAAATAAGGTACAATTCAGCAAGCACTCCTGGATTGCAACGCATATTTCCATGCAGTGGGTTTGATTAACGTGCCCGGGCTCTGTAAATTATCTGCAATGACACAGAACCTGTGTTAGAAACCCAGTCATGCCTGCTTTGGGGACCAACCAAGGAAAGCTCGTTGCCATCGTTATTTCTCTTCCATAAAAGGGAAGAGCTGCGGGCTGAGCCACTTTGCTTAACAGCAGAGGAAGGAGCAAATTGATTTTTTGACAAGATTACCGAGGAGCGTGATGAGGAGTGGGAGGAACTGACTGAGCGGAATGAGGGGAGAGATAATAGCCGAGGAGCAGCCAGGAACGCCGAGAGTAGGGGTGGGGGAAGATCTTGGGGAGAAAATGCAGTCCTGAAATTGCTGCGCGGGAGAGCCATCGGGCTGGTGTGGCTTTTCCAACACCAGTACGTGGAGCCGCTTGGATTCTTTAATTCAGGGCTGTTCTGTGACTTTGCCAGAAACCATTCTGGAAGGCAGAATGTGGCCTCTGCTAAGTGCCATCTTGAAGGACATGGGGATTTTAAAATATTTTTACTTGAAGTGTAGGTGGTTTGCAGTGTTGTGTCCATTTCTGCTGTGTAGCAAAGTGATTCAATTACACACACACACACACACACACACACACACACACACTCTCTTCTTTGTATCCTTTTCCATTATGGTTTATCTCAGGATACCGAATACAGTCCCCTGTGCGGTACAGAAGGACCTTGTTGATCCGGGATGTACAGAGCGGTTTGCATCTGCTGACCCCGCGCTCCCAGCCCACCCCTCCCCCGCCTCCATCCCCCTTGGCCACCAGAGGTCTGTTCTCTCTGGGTCTGTGAGTCTGTTTCTGTTTTGCAAGGGAGTTCATTTATGTCATATTTTCGATGCCACGTAGACATAATCGCATGCGGTGTTTGGTGTAGAACACAGGACGCTAACCTGAGAATCGCCACGGGAAGAACACGCCCTCTGGGTGAGACACTGAGTAGACGACGAGGGTGGCAAAGACAAGGAGTAGAACAGGTAGAGGAGAAGGGCTGTGACGTTGCCTTGGCAGGAATCTCCAGGACCAGGCAGCACAGTGGCCCAGAAAGGAGGGGAAAGGAGCCCTTTCCTAGCTGGTGTTTTGGGAAAACTGGCCTCTCGGTTTCCAACTTTGATATGCGCCACAGTCACTGTTGTGAAGTTGGAAACCCAGAAAGGCTCAGTAGTTAGATTTTGAGTTAATCCTGTGAAAGGGTCAAGAGAACGAGACCCGGTGAATTGGGTTCTGTGCCCTCACGTGTGGGGCAGAAGCCCCCTGCTGGGCCTTTTCTCCGGAATAAGGAGAGCTCTCTCCCTTCAGTCCTTGGCTTAAATCTCTGAGCCATGATGCCATGAGGAGGCAGGTACAGGCTGGGGAGACCCCACTCACAACTGGAAGCTGGTTTTTAAAGGCTACGCATCCCTGGCCAGGCTGCCTCGATGTGGACAGGTCTGAGTTCAGACTCTGGCTTTGTTTTTAATTAGCAAATTCCTTTCTCTTCCTTCCTGTTGTCAATTTGACAAACCAGTCTATGTTGGCATCTGTTTTCTATTTTTCCCCTTATAATAAGGAAGAAGTAGTGTCTCTCTTACGTTAATGGCTGTTGTCTCCACTTGGGCCATGGACCCCCTTCCCCCTCAATTTCCTTAGGAATTCACACAATATTCGCCTTTCTGTCTGTCTGTCTGTCTTTCAGTGATGCCTGTAACATGGGGAAGTTCCTGGGCCAGGGATGGAACCCACACCACAGCAGTGACAATGACGCATCCCTAACCACTAGGCCGCCAGGGAACTCCTCTCCTTTCCGTGTTACCGCCTCTCGACCGGGTCATTTCTGCCATCCTACGGGCAGCCTGCCCCATCTCCTGTTCAGTCAGTCGCAGAGGCCGTCGACGGAGGTGGCTCTAAGAGCTTCGCGGCCTCCGCAGGCGAAACCCCAATCAAAGCCAGTAAGAGACCAGCCCCTGAGGGACAGTCCGTCGCAAGCAGCCACCCACACAGAACTTGCCAGACACGGCCAAGGCCACGCTCAAGCCCCTCGCGCTACGTCCTTGCTTTGCTCTGAGCTCCTCTGTGCGGGGGTCTCTCGGCTCCCGTCCGGGGAGGGCTCGTACCCACTTCCGCTTGGGGCCGTGCGACTCGAATCCATCGTGTGTGCAAATAACCCAACATTCTCGACCATCCCTTTCACGTCCCGGCACATCCCCGCGTGGAAAAGCCCGCGGTGCCCCCACGTCTCCCCGATTCTCGGCCCCTGTCGTGGTCATCACTCCCTCCCTCCCTCTCCTCCCCTCTCCCGGGCTCCTCAACCCCCCAGGCCCGTGCAGAGTCTACTCTCCCTCCTCAAAGAACTGGCGCCTGTTGGTGGCAGGTGCCGCGTCTCCACATTGAACCCATGCTTCTCTGTCCTTGTTTTCCTCACTTCTCGCCGGCCTTTGGCCCAATGGGAAGGTTCCTTGATGGACCCCTTTCCTGGCTGTCTTGGTACCACATCCGTCTGACCCAAAGGGACCATTTTCCCAGCCCTCCCCAGCTGCTGCTGCTGCTTTTTTTTTTTTTTTTTTTTTTTTTTTGCCAGCGTCTTGTTCCTCATCCCGATGCAGCAGGTCCAAGTACTTGAGGGCTCTTCTTGGAGCCTCTTCCCTTCCCTTCCGCCCTCCTAGGTGATCTCATCCATACCCACAGCTTGCTTTCTTTCTTTGGTTTTGGCTTTTATTTTTGTTTTTGTTTTTGCTTTTTAGGCCGCACCTATAGCGTATGGAGGTTCCCAGGCCAGGCGTCGAAGCAGAGCTAGAGTTGCTGGCTTACACCCCAGCTCATGGCAACGCCGGATCCCCGACCCACTGAGCAAGGACAGGGACTGCACCTGCATCCTCATGGATACTGGTCAGATTCATTTCTGCTGTGCCAGGATGGGAACTCCTATTTATCTGTTTTTATTAAAGTCTAGTTTGTTTATAGTGTTGTGCCCACTTCTGCTGTGCAGCAAAGTGACCCAGTCATGCACGCACACACACTCACACACACACACACTCACACACAGTCCCTTTCTTATACTATCTTCCCTCGTGGTTTCTCCCAAGAGCCTGGCGAGAGGCCCCTGTGCAGCTCAGCAGGGCCTCCGTGCTCATCCATTCTCACAGTCGCTTCTTCCCTCTTTGAAGCACCATCTTCTCTTGGCCTCGGACCCTTCCATTCTTGTGGATGCCTCTGCTTCACGAGCCCACTTTTTTCCATTCTTCCTTTTCCACGGTGGGCACTCCACCCCTCCCCTCTTCATGATGTTTTTTCATTGATGCCCATCACCCGCTGGCATTCGACACACTTGGCTGCTGTCTCTCTCCTCACTAAAGTCCATGAGAGGAGCGACTTTATCATCCTCTTTGCTCCCCGAACCTAGAAGGGTCGGCATCACCAGTGTCTGACAAGGCACTCCGTGGATTAATAAATGCATGAGGGGTGTAATGACTCCCGTTGTTCTAGCCACGTGGAAATTTTGCTTCTTAATGGTCACCTGAGGAAATGATAATGGCTCAGTTTGCTGGAGTGATTTATGGGAGAGGCCAGTTTGTTGGATTTGTTGGTGTCTCGCAAGGGCAGGAAACTCATGACTGTTCTCTTCTTCTGTGTGTACAGCTGCTCCATCTCTTGTCAAAATTTAACTTTATTAAAAAATTTGCCTTGGAGTATGGTTTATGTACAAACATACATAAGTCACAAGTGTACAGGAGTTCCCGTCATGGCACAATGGAAACGGATCCGACCAGGAACCACGAGGTTCAGTCTCCGGCCTCGCTCAGCAGGTTAAGGATCCAGCGTTGCGTTGCGGTGAGCTGTGGTGTAGGTCACAGACGCAGCTCAGATCTGGCATTGCCATGGCTGTGGCATAGGCTGGCGGCTGCAGCTCCTATTGGACCCCTACCCTGGGAACCTCCATATGCCGGGGTTTGGCCCTAAAAAGGACAAAAGACAAAAAAAAAAAGTGTATAGCATATAGATTCCCAATGTAAACGGTTATACTCCATTTATGTTATTGTAAAATGTTGGGCAGTGTATCCTTGTCGCTTTAGACATAGTGGTTTGTACCTCTTCTCTCACCCCACTGGGAACGGCCAGTTTGTTCTCTCGGTCTGTGGGTCTGCTGCTTTTCTGTTATGTTCCTTAGTTCGTTGCGTTTTTCGATTGCACGTATGAGTGATGTCTTCCTCTGCCTGACTTTTCTCACGTAGCACAGGGCCCTCCAGGCTTTTCCTTCTCTTTGGGTGGCGGAGTGGTGTTCCGCTATTTGTAGGTTTAGGTTACCTACGTCTTCTTTACCCATTCCTCTGTCAGTGGGCACTTAGGTTGCTCTCATATCTTGGCTCCTGTGGATAATGCTGCTCCGAACAGGAAGGTGCATGTACCTGTTTGAGTGAGTGTTTTTGGTTTTTTCCAGTGTGTACCTTGGAGTGGCAATGTTAGGTCATGTGGTCGTTCTGTTTGTAGTTTTTTTGAGGAACCTCTGTACTGTTTCCCACAGAGGCTGCACCAATTGATGGTCCCACCAAGAATGTGTGAGGATTGCCTTGTCCCACGTCCTAGCCAACATTCGTTGCTGTGTGTGCTTTTTGATGATAGCCATTCTGACAGGTGTGAGGTGACCTCTCATTGTTGCTTTGATTTTCATTTCTCGGATGATCGGTGATGTCCAGCATGTTTTCGTGTGCCTTTTGGCCTCTGCATTTCCTCTTTGGAAAAATGTTTATTCAGTTCTTCTGCCCATTTTAAAATACTTTTTTTTTTTATGTTGAGTTGTATGAGCTGTTCTTAAATGTTGGATAGTAATCTCTTATCAATCATCATTTACAAATATTTTCTCTAATTCAGTATGTTTTTTTTTTAGTTGATGTTTTCTTTGCTATGCAAAACCTTTAAGTTTAATTGGATCCCATTTATTTATTTTTGCTTTTATTTCCTTTGCTTTAGGAGATGGATCCAAGAAATATTGTTAAGATTCAGAGTTCCCGTCGTGGCTCAGTGGTTAACAAATCCGACTAGGAACCATGAGGTTGCGAGTTTGATCCCTGGCCTTGCTCAATGGGTTGGGGATCTGGTGTTGCTGTGAGCTGTGGTGTAGGTCACAGACGAGGCTGGGATCTGGCATTGCTGTGGCTCTGGCATAGGCTGGCAGCTACAGCTCCAATTATACCCCTAGCCTGGTAACCTCCATATGCCATGGGAGTGGCTCTAGAAAAGACAAAAAGACAAACAAAAAAAAAAAAAAAAAAAAAAAGAAAGAAAAGATTTATGTCAAAAAGTGTTCTGCTTATGTTTTCCTCTAGGATTTTAATAGTATTCAATCTTATATGTAGGTCTTTAATCCGTTTTGAATGTATTTTTCTTTATGGTGTTAGAGGGTGATATACTTGTATTTTTTTACCTGTAGCTGTTCAGTTTTCTGAGTACCACGAAGCGAAGAGACTCTCTTTTGTCTGTTGTATATTCGTGCCTCTTTTGTCACAGTTCAGCTGACCATAAGTGTGTGGGTTTATTTCTGAGCTCCTGTTCCATTGATCCATATCTGTTTTTGTGGTAGTATCATGCTATTTTGTTTGTAGTATAGTCTGAAATGAGGAAGCATGATTCCTCCCGCTCTGTTCTTTCTCAAGATTGTTTTGGTTATTAGGGGTCTTCTGTGTTTTCTTACATGTTGTGAAATTATTTGTTCTCGTTCTGTGAGAAGCGCCATTGGTATTTTGATGAGGATTGCACTGAATCCAGCTTTATTTTTGCAGGGCTTTTGTGCAGCTGTAAATTATCCTGCACATCGCGAGGCACACAGAGCACTGTGGGGTGGCGCATGGGTCACCTGGCTCCTGTCACTCCCATCTTAGCGCTTCCCATCCCTACTGTTTCGAATGTGGCCCTAAAAGGAGGAGCATCTTGTTTTGGGGCCTCCCGTGATTCAGAGGCGTGAATGTGCCTTTGGCTTCTTGTTTTCCCAGGAGCACAGTGGCGGTGGTTCGCCCTCCTCCTGTTGGAGGCCGAGTGCAATTTGCTTTCCGGGTGAAGCTTAGGTGTGTGCATGACGTGATGACTAGGTCACCTGTGAGGGACCACCGTCTCCCTCCTAGGAACAGAGAACCGTAAAGTGTAAAACCTCCCAAGTGACCTGATTCTCAATCCAAGCCTGTGTACGAAACTTACTTGTACCGTGGGTGATTTTTAAAAGACAACAATAAAACCCGCTGAAGCTTCAAGTTGCTTCAAGTAGCTTCCTCTTTTTCCTCTACGTCTTCTTTTTTATGAACCAGATATCTAGAGCCACACTGACATATTGGCCTCAGTTTTCCACATACCTTGCCTGTGGGATTAAGCTGAAATTCCCATCAAAATCCTGTTTAACATTGCTCCAGCTTTTTATGGTGTATCAATTATAATAAATGAAAATTTCAAAGCTACTTTGTGTAGAAAACATGAAAGTATGTATTTTTCCTGTCTTCTTCCACGAAAATCTTTTTTTTTTTTTTTTGTCTTTTAGGGCTGCCCCCGTGGCATATGGAGGTTCCCAGGCTAGGGGTCAAATCAGAGATATGGCTGCTGGCCTACAGCACAGCCACAGCAACTCGGAATCCGAGCTGTGTGTGCGACCTACAGTGCAGCTGACGGCATGGATGGAGGCCAGGGATCGAACCCGTGTCCTCATGGATGCTAGTTGGGTTCGTTTACCACTGAGCCATGATGGAAGCACCCTAGGAAAATCTTTTTATGTGGAGTTGGTATATGCCCCACCACTTTCTAAATCTGGGAGAAATGTCTGGCTGCCACTTAGATGCTGCCACTGATAGTAATGGCACACATCGTAATTGTAACGTCTGTTTGGTACAGCTTGTAGTCACAGCGTCACGTGACGGGTTAATTACTCTGTGGGCATCTTTGTCATGCTGGCTTTATCATCTTGCCTTTAAAAGTAAACCTGTAAGAGCTGCTTGACGTCTGCTACAACAAATAGAGAGGAGGTTAAACTTCTCTAAATCATAAGTGATCTCCCGCACGCCAACCTTTCCCCTGGGTAGGCATCTGGCTTAGCTGTGGAAAGCTTTGTGAGGCATTGCTTTTCATGTCCTGTCACTAGTACAAGACTTTAATTGTTTTATGTTTCCATAGAAGCCAACTCAGTCACACACACACACACTCTGTACCTACAGTGTAAGAAGCAGTGGGCTAGGCTCACAGGAAACTACCAAAGTAGATAAGATGCATTTCCTTTCCTTGAATACCGTCTTAAAGCCTAATCCGTCTTTACTTTCAGTGGCTTTTAAAATCTGATGCTCCTGTGTTTCCTAACTTGTCTTCCGCCGACTCTTGCATGAACTCCCTGCTCACGTCCTGCGCGTGGCGGGCATCTTCTCGCGGGTGTGCTTTGTGCGTCCTGGATCCCTCCCGAGCCTCGATTTTTTCCTTACCTAGTTCCCCTCTTTGTGCCAATCCGGCCTGCTCAAGTCGTGCCATTTCCTTAGCGTTCCCTGCTTCCTCACCTACACGGGTGTTTTCCCCTTCACTTTAGTGTCTGGCTCTGTGAGTCAACCTTTTTTTCTTTTTTTTCCCTCCGTGGATATTATCTTCCCGAATTGACTGTGACTGCTCTGAGGACAGGACCTGTGTCGTGTTTATTTTTATATGCCTCCCACATAGGAAGTGAATACTGTTTGACTTATTCTGATCTCAGAGTTCAGTCTTACATATATTTTTTTCGTTAGTGGAATAAAATTTTAAGTTCTTTCAACTGTCTGTGTAGCTGGGCCTTTAATATTAAAAACAAAAAGTCTTTAGGTCTGCTGATAGGGGTATCACGTTGCAGTCTTATGAGATTCTACTTATGTGGACACTGTTTGTGAGGTTTATAAATGTTTATACATGATCCGTATTTAGCAATGAACTGGCAGCAGGAGCACAAAGGAGGGATTGGCGGTCTGGCTCACGTCTCACAAATTGGTACCTCTTTGCTCCCAGTCTGGATCTGAGGCCTCAGAAGCTCTTAACTGACTTGTGCTAAACAAGTTCACCAGTTTTATTAATGCATGAGAGCAGGTTCTGCCCGAGATGTTCTCTTCCTGGAAATTTCCACTCAGGAAAAAAAGATAGTGTTTAAGAATTTGGTGACTAGAGAATAAGCAAAGGAAATTGAATATTGTAAAGACATCTTTTTATCAAATGGGGATGCCCTGAAGAGTTTTTCTTCTCTGATTGGCCTGGAATAATCACACGGGATCTTAAACCAGGGCTGATTCATTTATGTTTTTCAACTCTCATGTTCCTAAAATGCTTTCGTGATCACTACTTTGAGTTTGCACTGACTGTCATGTCACTCTCTCATTTTAATGTACTGTCATAGTCTGTTCCAAGGTCTGTGTTTTTTTGTTTTTTGGGGGAGGCAGCACCCGCCCTAAAACTATGGAAGTTCCCAGGGGTCAAATCAGAGCTGTAGCTGCCCGCCTACACCACAGCCACAGCAACCTGGAATCTGAGCTGTGACCTATACCACAGCTCATGGCAACGCCAGATCCTTAACCCACTGAGCAAGGCCAGGGATCAAGCCCGCATCCTCATGAATGCTAGTAGGGTTTGTTAATGCTGAGCCACACGGGAACTCCTAAGTTCATTTTTAAAAAATTTTATTTTTATTAGAGTGTGTTGTGTCCATTTTCGGCTGTACAGCATAGTGCCCCAGGCATACATATACACACACATTCTTTTTCTCATACTGTCTTCCAGCATGGTCCGCCCCAAGAGACTGGATAGAGTTTCCTGTGCTGTATAGCCAGACCTCACTACTTATCCATTCTAAATGTCGTAGTTTGCATCTCCTCGCCCCAAACTCCCCCTCCACCCCACTCCCTCCCCACGCCCCCTTGGAAACCACAAGTCTGTGCTCTCTGTCTGTGATAGTATCTCTCTTGATTGATTACTTTTGGGGTGGTTGGCTCATGACTAACCACAGTGTGGAGTGAATTCCTTCTGGGCTGGTCTTCAGGAGACTAACTAATCCTCTGCGGGTTTAGGATTTTTTATGACCCTTCTCTAATTGCTGGTGTATAATTTACCTTTATTACAAGCTGTTGACTAGAGAGAATGTATTCTAAAAATGATTGTACATATTTATCACTATGAAACATCACATTCTCCAAGAAGTGCACTTACGACTTTTAAAAGAGAATAACCTGGTTTTGTATCTTTGCTTCTAAATAGCTCTTAGGGCATTTGAATTATAGCATGCTCTTTAAAAAAAAAAAAAAAAAAAAAAAAAAAAGCCAAGTTATATCTCATAGTGGGTGATAATAAGAGACACGTCCTGACATGCAGCTCTAACGATAGATAAAAATAGCTGAGAAGCCGAGGCATGGGAACAACTCTTCAATACCGGTGTTGAACGGTATTGGTCATTTTAGTGATGCTCAATAATCAATTGATTTCTTTCTCTAGCAACAGTATTTATCACCTTAAAGACATCCCTAGGCAGGAGGACAATGTTTTGAAAATCCCTCAGATGTCAAGATTTGGTACGTAAATATTAACTGCTTTGTTTCCAGGGGACCTTGTCAGATGAGAGAAATGATCCCTGGTTTAGAATAGCTGCGTCTGACCCTCCCCTAAATGATGCGTCATTGGCAAATGAAACAAAATAAATAAAATTAATCTTTGAGGAGATGCAGTAAAAGAAAAATCCCCTGAAATATAAATAAGACTAGAACAGAATGTGCCCATTTAAAAAAAAAAAAAAGAAAAAAAAAAAAAAGAACAACCGACCACAATTGTTTAAAGCCAACTGAAGGATTCCTTCTCGAGTTTCTGCAGGATTCTCACTGTATTGTATGTAAAGTGTTATAAACAGTGAAATCATAGGGAAACTCGTGCTGGTCATAAATCAAGAGACACTTCCTAGAAATGATGCAATAATATTAGCTGGTCAAACATATAGATCCTATGGTTTACCTGTTGTTCTCTTTTGAGTTCATTTAACCAAAAGGAGGAATCAGTGATACAAGGAGAATTGAAAAAATGAGATGATTTTGTCACAATAATGTTGATAGTAGTTATCATTACTCAGGTAGCTCTCTTTGTAAAAGATTTGTAGTACTTCTAATTATATCTTCACAAATACCTAATTTCATTGAACAGCTCATAAGCTCACTGAAAGCGTCCCACAAATTTTACTTTTTGTATTTCTCTTATGCGTAGAAAAGAAATTTGGGTTCTGTGCTTGATAAATGGGTTTTGGATTTTTTGATTGAGAAGGGAGATTTGTGGTTAAAAATGTGATTTATGTACTACTTGGAATAGTAATTTACAGAGAATAAGAAGATGACTAGGTACACTTTATATCTAATTTGAATATGTTTCAGTGGATAGCCAAGGGACTAATCTAGATGCTTCAGAGTGACGTCACTTTATTTCCAAATGCAGAATTAGCAGCTAGAAAAAGGCTCTCATTAACAGCATAGTAAATGATAGGCTTGGTTTTATCATGTGCATAAACTACAAAGGCATTTGCTATATAGTCAGATTGTTCCCAGTTCAACATGTGGGAAATCACAGACATTAAATTAGACAAGCATGTAGAAAACAAGTTAGAAAACTGTGAATATATGTGCATAGTTGCGTAGTCGTGTCTTCCTTAAAGCACATATAAATTATGAGAAGCAAGAAGCTTTGAATGACGAATGTTTGATATTATATTCCTGGAATTTAATAATTAATATTGGTAAGTCATTTAGAAAGTAGCAACTGTCTTTATAAGGCCCCCCAAAGAAATACAGAGTAACTCAAAAATCACCATTTTGTAAATTATTTTACAGATTTACAAATAATGAAAATGGTGATTCATAAATTCCTATCAGCACATATGGCCATCATTCCTCATAGTCGTAGAATAGAAATAGTGTCATGTGATTCTCTACTGATGGACAGAAAAAGAAGAAATATAATACAGTGTATTGGGATTGCATGAACTATAATAAAGTTTCTCTATTCTTAAATGCCATAATTTTTTATCTTCCTTTTCTTCTGAATTTTCTGAAGAAAAAAAAAATTTTTTTTAACGGCCGCATCCATGGCATACGGAAGGTCCCAGGCCAGACACTGAATCCACACCACAACTGGGACCTACATCACAGATGAGTCTGGGGGTCAAACTCACACCTCTGCAGCACCTGAGCCACTGGAGTCAGATTCTTAACCCTCTGTGCCACAGCAGAGCTCCCTGAATGTATGTACTTTATCTATCTGTCTGTCTGTCTGTCTGTCTTTGTCGTCTTTTTAGGGCTGCACCTGCAGCATATGGGAGTTCCCAGGCTAGGGGTTGAATCGGAACTCCAGCTGCCAGCCTACACCATAGCCATAGCAATGCCAGATTGGAATTGAATCTGCCATCTACACCACAGCTCATGGCAGTGCCAGATCCTTAACCCACTGAGCGAGGCCAGGGATGGAACCCACATCCTCATGGCTGCTAGTCTTATTCGTTCGTGCTGAGCCACAGTGGGAACTCTGCTGAAAGTTTATAATAACCATTATGTGTGGATAAGCACTGAGATCCCGCTGTATAGCGCAGGGAGCTCTATCTAGTCACTTGTGATGTGACACGGAGGATGATGTGATAATACATACACACACGCATACAACTGGATCACTTTGCTTTCCAGCAGAAATCGACAGAACAAGGTAAATCAACTATAATAGAAAAAAAAGATCTTTAAAAAATATGAACAAAATAACAATGACATTATAAAGTTTTTTTTTTTTTTTTAGAGATCTCAAAACCTTCTATGCACACTGGCAATTAGTCCCAATGCGCTTAGCCTCCAGCTCTTCACCCCCGGCTATTGCTTGTGTATTTAGGACATCAGGCTTCGGGTTTCACCGATGACTTTTCACAGGGGGAGAATATCCTGCATTTGGTCAAACTGTGCAGCCCCACCATGGGCCCTCTTTCTCCCTTGTGGCTTTGGCTCTTGCGAATGTGTCTCCCTTTTCTCCTGTTAGAGGTCACATTTTCCTGTAAGACTCCCATGGTTTTTCCAGGTCCTGAACCATCATCCTAGCTGTTTTGTTTTAGGCCACTTCAGTTTACAAAGAGTGTACTTTTTAGAGTTTAATGCCTGGAACTGGATATGCTTCTAGAGGGTGGTATAAACAGCATGTACTGTCTTATCTTTCTTCTTCTGGACATTAATTTTCTGATAACACAGCCAAACAGGACATTCTGTGGTTTTTTGTTTTTTGTTTTTTGTGTTTTTTTTTGCTTTTTAGGGCTGCACTCAGGGCATATGGCAATTCCCAGGCTAGGGCTCAGTCGGAGCTGTAGCCACTGGCCTACACCACAGCCACAGCAAAGTGGGGTTCTGAGCCGCGTCTGCGACCTACACCACAGCTCACGGCAGTGCCGGATGCTTAACCCACGGAATGAGGCCGGGGACCGAACCCACATCCTCATGGATGCTAGTCGGGTGGGTTAACCGCTGAGCCACGACGGGAACTCCAGGACATTTATTTTTAACGGCTACCTGACACCAAGCTGGCGTTACTCTTGTGGTTAATTAGCAGCCATAGGTCTCTTCCCTACGAACTGCTCCTTCAGTTCTTGTGCAGCCTGAGCTGATGAGGTACCTGTTTTTGAACTTAAATGCACAGCTTTGCAAATACGTTTTCCCGGGTTTCCTCCTCTTGGTGCTTCTCCAGGCCTGATCTTCGCATCCCTTTTCTCCAGTTCATCCTCATGGACTGCTGCCAGCCTTGAGATTTCCATTCTGTTTATTTAATTCTTCTGTCCCGCAAACAAATCAAGGCAAGCATTCCAGCGTCGACTGCGCTGGCTTCCACTTGCAAGGGCCTGTGTAACCAAGGCTCTTCTGCGGCTCCCACGGGCCTGTGCCGAAAGCCTGGCAGTGGGGTCCAGTTTCTCGTCGGACTCTGGTATTTGCTGGCTGGCAAGTCACTCAGACTCAGGTTCCTTATCTGCATTAAAGTGGGGGTAAGCGAGGCCGTCCACCTGCCTTCAAGTTTTGGGGGACTCTGCAGAAAGGTGATGCGTGGGGAAAAGGAAGCCTTATACAAATGGAAGATGGGGTCCTCCAGAGAAGGCCGGGCCCTCCCTTGTGCGTTGAAAGCCTCTTAGGGTCTGACCTGGACCTGCCTTCCTGTCCTGTTTCCTGCGACTGGCTGCCGACAGTTTTCCTGGACATCTAAACATATTTTATTTCTTATAATAAAATTCTTTTATGTCTTCCAATTGTATTCACACTTATTCATCCAAGCTGGTCCGGGCTTGCGGCACAAGCAGAGAAAGGCGGGTACAGGCAGCTGGAAAGCAGAGCCGAGCACCCTGAAGTGCGAAGGACCGAGGAGACGCGGGACTGGGCATCTGGGGGGCTCAGGGCAAGTCCCACCACAGAAGGCATTCTTTTTTACAGCTGCACCTGCAGCATGTGGAGGTTCCCAGGCTAGGGGTCGAATTGGAGCTACATCTGCTGGCCTACACCACAGCCACAGCCACGCCAGACCCAAGCCGCATCTGCAAACTCCACCGCAGCTCACGGCAACACCAGATCCTTAACCCACTGAGTGAAACCAGGGGTGGAACCCGCCTCCTCCCAGATGTTACGTTGGGTTCTTAACCCACTGAGCCACCACAGGAACTCCGGAAAGTGGCGCTCGAGTCCACTCCCGAAGACAAAAGATTTCCCTGAGGCAGATGCGGTGGAACACAGTACATCTCCTCTGGGAAGAAAGAGCACTAGCGCACAGGCCGAGAAATGTGAGGGAACGGGGATCCTTGAAAATGGAAGGCTGTCTGAGGCTCTTTAAGTCTGAGGGGCTGCGCTGAGAGGGGCGCTGCTCTAACCAGTCTCTTAGGGGAAAAGGAACCCACTGGCTATTTTTGCGTAGAGGGATGGCTGTGCATTTCCGTGTTTAAGGACATCACTCTGGCGGGAGTAGTGGGAATGGATTAAAGTAGGTGGGAATGAAGGCGGGGTGGGGGGCGGGGGGGTGGGTTTGAAAAGGACTCTGGGAAGTGAAGACGAGGGTGGAGGGAGATGGCACAGGCGAGACGGTGTGTGTGGTGAAGTGGGCGGTAGTGGCTGGTTCGCTAAGGGAGGTGGGGGTGGGAGGAGAGACTCGCGGTGACGGCAAGGCCCTGGCCTGGGTGACTGTAAGTGGAGATGCAAGAGGAGCAAAGAGGAGGAGGAAAACGGGGGACCTCAGGGAGGAGAGAGCTGATGTGTCTAAGAAGACAGGCTGGGAATGAGCTGCATTTGGGGCGTCCGTGACTCCTCCTGAAAGACAAGTTGTATGGGCAGGAGAATCTATGGTCCTGGTGTTTGCAAGTGTCCTGCAGTGGTTTTGTGTGTCCTCTGTGCCTGCCGGGAAACCTCCGTCCACAATCCCAGATGTTGCAGCTGGGCTAACTCCTCAACAGGAGAAAAGGAGATGGAGAGAAGAAGGGCCCGTGTTATTTCCTCCAGCAGAAACCCAGGTCTCTGGTAGCTGGTGTTTCAGGCGCTGAGATACTAGGACACGTCACTCCGAATCAGTGTTCCCCACGGTTCTGCCTGGAATCATGATCCTTGTGTAACAGAGAGTGTTGTGGGCAGGAATGCTAAAAATGACTTGCCTAAAAGATGACTTTCAAACAGAAAGGCCTCTGCAAGGCCCACTCAGCCCAAGAGGGGTTGAGTCATCTAGCATGAAAAATTCAGCAGATTTTAATTTTTGTTGCTTTTTAGGGCCACACCTGTGGCATCTGGAAGTTCCCAGGCTAGGGGTCGAATCAGAGCTACAGCTACCAGCCTAGGCCACAGCCACAGCAACACGGGATCTGAGCTGTGTCTGTGACCTACACTGAAGCTCACGGCAACGCCAGTGAGCGAGGCCCGGGATGGAACAGGCAACCGCATGGTTCCTAGTCAGATTCGTTTCCGCTGCGCCACCTAGGATGAAAAATTCAGACCACACATCATGTCTTCCTCTGGGCTGTCCTATGAGGGATGCATCCCTGCAGTCCCCCCGGGATTCTCAGCCCCACACTCCTGATCACCTGGGACCTGGAGTGGCCTCGTGGAGCACACTCGCTGGTCTTGACCAATTTTTTAGAGAGGCCGTGATGCGAAACATGTGAGGAAGCCTTTTGTAAGATATAATCAGAGTCAACATTCTTTCACAAACAAACACTTACTGAATCCTACTCCAGTATTCTAAATACATGGTCTTGGGCTCCTTTTCATAAAGTTTCCTAACAAATGACAACCTTAGATGATGTTAATTTCATCAGTTAAATACTTGGAGACAGACTAGGAAGGCACTTATTCAGAGAGCATATGTTGTTTTTTTCATTTAAGTACATTTTGAACGTTTTTTCATTGACCCACAGGTCATGTGGTGAGAAACAAGGTATATAATGTTTAACCTTTTCTACAATTTGTCAGCTAGCTCTGCAAACACACTGTTTATTCCAATGCTTAGCCTACGAGATTTCTGATTTCCGAGGGCTTTTATTATAGAGTTCCATGTTTCTGCTTAGGCCAGTTAGAATTGGTTTCTGCCATTAAAAAGGAAGAATCCTAAATAATTGTAGCGAACATCTATTATGTTCTTCCTTAGAATTCTGCCTCGACTCCTGTCCACCTGCCTTCCCCTTTTCTCCCAGCATCTGGATATTTCTTTGGGGGAGGTTTATTTTCATGTTCCCCATTATCACGGCAGATGAAGGAGGTGGGGCTGGCTTCAGGGAAGGGCCCCTGTTGCCAGTCGGCTAAGCCCTGGCTTCCGTTTCAGTGGTTGGTTTCGAGGGCGCTGTGAATACCACCTCTGCCCAGCACCACTGAAGGAGTGGCGAGGAGGCTCTGGGGGGAGCGCTCCCACTTGCATTCGGGAAAGTGATGGCACGTTCCCCCTTCTCCTGGATGCTGTGGCAGGAGAGCGTGAAGTCTGAAACTCCTGCAGATCTTTGCATCGTGAAGGAAGGCAGCCAGAGGACAGAGCCTAAACCAGGAGGAGGGCAGAGCTGAGAGAACACGGAGAAGCCAATGCATGGTGTCCTTCCGGCCGCGTCCAGACTGAACTGAGCACTGCATCTGCACGTTGACTTTTCTCTCTTTCTTCAGTTTTGTTGGCATCATTTGAGTCAGGTTTGCTTCTTCAACACCAAAGCATGATTATCAACAGCGAGGCATTCAGAATATTTCCCACAGGTCTCCCCCCAACCTCCGTTGTCTCTGGGCAGTTGCGGGGAAGTGTTGATCTGAGAGCATTGCTCTTGATGTCACAGTGAGTTTCCATCTGGACAGGACACAGTAAGGATGGAGGAATAACATGTGAGAGATGAACAAGAGAACATGAGCTGAGCTCCTTTGATCAGGGATCTCCCGATACAGTGTTACGGACTTCAGGTTTAGAGAAATCAGAGTTCCCATTGTGGCTCTGCAGGTTAAGGACCCAATGTTGTCTCCGTGAAGATGCGGGTTCAGTCCCTGGCCCTGCTCAGTGGGTTAAGGATCCTGTGTTGCTGCGAGCTGTGGTGTAGGTTGCAGATGTGGCTCAGATCCCACGTTGCTGTGGCTGTGGTGTAGGCTGGAAGCAGCAGCTCCAGTTCCACCCCTAGCCGGGGAACTTCCATGTGCCGCAGGTGCAGCCGTAAAAAGAAAAAAGAAAAAATTAGAAGAATCTTTGGTTTCTAGGACACAGTTTTTTTTTTTTTTTCGTGCATACATTTGACTCATAGTTTTGGGTTTCTAGGCTTTGACTGAGGATGGGAAAACTTCCTGGCAAGGCATGTTGTGGACAAAACTGCACTTCTGGAAGCCGGCCACCTGCTCCGTAAATGGTTAAATGACAGTCTTTGACTTAGTGCGTCATTGTTTGCACAAAGGATGAGAAACATTTTAGGTAACTTCAAGGCAGACTGTCCCTCTAGAAAATGACTAGATACTCTCTGGCTGAGCTGTCTTCCTGCCCAGGGAGGCTGCCTCGGAGAGAGGGAATTGGGTTTTTCTTTTGCCAACACCAAGCATCGGATGGCCGTTCTTCTGCTGCGGTGCCTGGAACACTCATCCCCAGTGAATATAGACACGTTAATATTCCCTTCCTCCTTTTACTTCTTCTTCTTCTCTCCCCACTTTCCTTCCCTTCTTATTCTAGTGAATCCAGGGAGTGTTTTTACGAGAAGCATCTATTTTTAAACTTCTCATGATAAAACCAACACATTGGCTGCACATGTACCCATCCAGATCCTTTTTTTTTTGCTTTTGAGGGCTGCACCTGCAGCATGTGGAAGTTTCCAGGCTAGAGGTCGAATCCGAGCTGCAGCTGCCAGCCTACACCACAGCCACAGCCATGCCAGATGTGAGTCACATCTGTGACCTCTGTACCACAGCTCATGGCAAGGCCGGATCCTTAACCCACTGAGCGGGGCTAGGGAGCTAACCCACACCCTCACGGATACTAGCTGGGTTCTTAACCTGCTGAGCCACAGTGGGAACTCTTTTTATTTCTTTTCATTTGTTTTTTTAATTAATTTTTTTCAGCCAAATCTTTATTCATGCTTAACTTCTATTCCCTGAAAGCTTGTGGATAAAACAAGCCTAAATGCTCTGTTTATCAGCGTCTCTAATTCGCATTTTGGAGATCTGGCCTTTCCTGAAAAAGCTATTTTTAGAATTGCAAGGTACAGGATTACATGTGCTAGCTTCCTCTGGAAAAATGAGTACATTTGAACAAAGGTTCTTATGTGTTTTTCTAGACTGTTTGTTCCTCTGTCATAGGATTTGGTATCTTGGAACCTCAAACACTTGACATGTTAGTATTACTGGTTAAAGGAACCGGTTTAGAACCACTTGGTCAGATACCACGAGGGAATTTAGAGAAGAGTCATCACGCTCCTTTCTCATGTAGTGATGTTTGGAACGCCGCATTCTGGACAGGCCGTTCTTGGAGGGCTGGATCAGCAACACTTGAGGCTAGCAAAGAATTTCAAGATGCAGTGTTCTTCCCTGTAGCACAGGAAATGCCGCATGCAGCTGTCAGAGTGAAGACAGGGCAGCTGCACAGAGAAGTTTAGTGGCTTGTCCAAGGCCACACAGAAGTAAGTGGCAGAGCAGGAATTCAAACTCAACCCTGCTGATCCCAGCCTGGAGGCCCCGAGCCGCAAGAATCAGCACTGAAAAGACCCTCTGAGCACTTGCTGGAAACCAGGCTCAGCTTCGCAGGAGCGACTTAACAGTAGCTTTCACTTCACAGTGAGCTTCTTGAGGGTATCTTGTGTCTTGACTTGTGTCTTTCTTTCTGAATGCCTTGTGCCTACACAGTGTGGTTGGTATCTCGGTAACTCTTAGTTTAAAGAGACTGCCATTGGACCTGAGAGATAGGGTGAGATTTTGATGGAAGTGAAGCTGGGGGTGGGAGGCTTGCGGGAGGGCCTGCTCTTGGGATAAAGGGAAGTGGAGGTTTATTTTGGGGTAAGAACACTTAATATGCGGTCCACCCTCTTACATTTTTAAGTGTATGTTGTATATCAGATCTCTAGGACTTACTCAGCTTGTGTAACTGAAACTGGAGACCCTTTAGAGACTGACTCCTCATTGCCCCTCTCCCACCTCTGGCAAGAACCATGCTACCTTCTGCTTTTTTTTTTTTTTTTTTTTTTTTTTTTTTTTTTTAGGTCCACACCTGTGGCATATGGAGGTTCCCAGGCTAGGGCTTGAATCAGAGCTGTAGCTGCCAGCTTACACCACCGCCACAGCAACGCGGGATCTGAGCCACTTGTGCGACCTACACCACAGCTCACAGCAATGCTGGATCCTTAATCCACTGAGCGAGGCCAGGAATCGAACCCACATCCTCATGGATCCTCTTCGGCTTCATTCCACTGAGCCAGAAAGGGAACTCCGCCGTTCTCCCTTCTGCTCCCACGAGTCTGGTTTTGACTGCTCATCGAAGTGGGACCGTGGGACATCCGTCCTGCGTCTGGCTGGCTTTACGTAGTAGCACGACGTCCTCCAGGTTCATCCACGTCGTTTGCCAGGGTAGGACCTCAAGCAGCGGAGATGGCTCATAGGAGTAACTGCCGCATCCACAGCTCCCAGGGTGTGGGAGACGTTGGGTGTCTTCTCCCCTTTGCCCACAGCACACCCTTGGACCTTCAGCTGACACACCTGCTGATGCGGCATGAGCTACTTCCAGCAAACGTCCTGAAGAGCGGAAGCCTCCCACCTGTCAGAACGGCCATCAGAAAACAGACTGCACGTGACACATGTTGGCGAGGATGGGAAGGGAAGAGAACCCCCGTACACTGTGGATGGGAATGGAAATTGCTACAGCCACTGCGGGAAACGTTTGGAGGTTCCTCAAAAAACTAAAAGTAGAACTCCTGTGTGACCCATCCTGCATAGATGTGCGGTTCCCCTCCCACATGTCTATCTGAAGAAAAGGAAAACCCTACACGTTAAAGATACTTGCACCCCAATGTTCAGAGCAGCCTTATTTATAATTGCCAAGATACAGATGCAACCTGAGTGTCCATCAACAGATGAAGGGATAAAGGAGTGAAACACACGCACAGAGAATGGCGTACTACTAAGCCATAAAAAAGAATGAAAAATTTGCCATTTGGAGCAACATGGATGGAATTGGAGGGTATTATGCTTAGTGAAATGTCAGACAGAGAAAGACACATACTTTGATATCACTTATATGTGGAGCCTAAAAAACACAAGAAACTAGTGAAGGTAACAAAAAAAGAAGCAGACTCAAAGATACAGAGAACAAACTAGTGGTGACCAGTGGGGAGAGGGAAGGGGGAAGGGGCCAGATAGGGGGAAGGGAGTCAGAGGTACAAACTATTTTATGTAAATAAATAAGCTGCAGGGACATATTGTGCAGCCTAGGGTATAAAGACAACATTTTCTAATAAGTATGGAAGTGGTAAAACATTAAAAAGTAAGAACCTTCTCTGCTGTTTCTGTCCTCCTTGCATGGAATGGGGACTGAATCATGTACCATGAAAGAAGCTTGAGGCTGAGGCCACCTGGTACATGCATTCTGAGTCTCTGATATTATAAAAGGCCATGCTTGTCTTAGAAGCCAGTTTTTTTTCTTTCTTTCTTTTCTCTTTTGGCTGCCCCATGGCATATGGAATTCCTGGCCAGGGCTCAGATCCGAGCTGCAGGTGCAACTTACACTGTAACTGTGGCATCGACGGATGCTTTAACCCTCTATGCCTGGATGAGCATGGATCCTGCATCCTGGTGCTGCAGAGATGCTGCTGGTCCCTTTGTGCCACAGTGGGAACTCCCAAGCCAGTTATTTTTAAAATGCTATCCATAGCTGAAACAGTCCCAATTATTACACATGTATCATTTCACTGGATCCTGACAGTAACCTTCTAAGACAGGATGTCTCCATTTGTAGGAGGAGGAATTGCGCCCAGAGAATCCAAGTGACTTTCTCAAGGTCACGCAGCTACTGGCTGCTCAAACTTGGGTCCTCGGAGGCACTGAAGGGTGTTTGTCATGTCTAAGATGAATCGGACGAAAGATCCCTACTGGTCTTCTGTCTCTAGTCAGGGTACCTTTTTAATGAGACTAACTGGTGGGCTTGCCCTTTTAGTGGCCCGTTTGGTAAATGTGGAAAGTTCAGTGGGAAGCTCTTGCCATAATCAATCCAATATGGAGTACCGGCTACGTGATGTTTTTGACTCTGTTACTGAAAATCCAATTCAAACTGGCTTGAACAAGTAAGACACTTGTTCTCTGACGCAAAAGGAGATTCAGACAGAGAGTGGTCTTCCAGGTTGGTTGATTCAGCAGCTAAGGGATGCTAACAAGATTATAGGTTTTTTTTTTTTTTTCCTCCTCTGCACGGCAGCCCAAAGCATCAGCTTCATGCAGGAGTTGCTTCTCCCTGTGGTAACAAGAAAGCTGCTGCTTGTAATCAGGATCACCCACTTTCTTATCCCCATCTACCAGAAAGAGAGAAGCGTTTCCTCCTATTTCTTCTTTCTTTTCTTTTTAGGGCCACACCTGTAGCGTATGAGGTTCCCAGGCTAGTGGTCAGATCAGAGCTGCAGCTGAGGCCTATGCCACAGCCACAGCAATGCTGGATCTGAGCTGCATGTGCAGCCTATGCTGCAGCTCAAGGCAACACCTGATCCTTAACCACTGGGTGAGGCCAGGGATTGAATGCACATCCTCATGGATACTAGTCGGGTTCTTAATCTGCTGAGCCTCAGTGGGAACTCTTCCTCCTCTTTCTTTCTCAGAAGCTTCCACCAACATTCTCCTGTCCAAGTAGCACTCGGTTGTAGATCTGGTTTGAAGTCAGATATCAAAACACACATGATAGTTGGAGCTCGGGGAGTGGACGAGAGGCAGGGCTGCCTGTTAGAAAAGGACATTCCTTCTGGGCCAAATAATGAGAAAGCTGCCTGGCACCCCTCCCTCCCCCAAGGCCAGCTCTGCACCTGCGCTAACCAGGACTCCAGCCCTGAGCAAATTCCTCTCCTCCCTGAACCAGCTGCCTTTGTATCAGACACTCTCTTCATAACCAACCAGATGTGCCAACAGACATGAGATGGTCCAAGAGGTGGGAGGCCGGGAAAAGAAGGGGCCTTTGGGGGGAACCCCAGGAGGACATGTTCTTTGCATGGCATCCAGAGCCATAGTGATGCTTGAGCTGGGACAGGCCCCGTCTCTCTCCGAAGCAGTGAAATGCAGGGATGCTGCAACCCTCCTGCACAGGCTTCCAGGGCTCCCCCGCCCCTCCCCTGCCCACTCCTGGTTGGCGCTCCCCTCCCAGCACGCAATGCCCCTCTACCGGCCCCTCACGTTTTTTCTGGCTCCCCTCCTTTTTTTTTTTCCCTCCCAAAGTGAAAAGGCTGCGACTAGATGGGGCTGCAGTCTCTGCCTGTGTCGATGGAGGGAGGCGTCTGATGGGAGCACTGGGGGTGGGGGCGCCGCAGTTCCCCGGTGGCCTCACGGTTTCAGTGCCTGAAGGCAGGCACCGGGGGAAGGGTCGAAACCTCCCTCCTTAGTCTCAGGCAGACAGTTCTGTTCTTTTTCAGATTGTGAACCATATGCTCTCAAAGACTGCGATTCCTAAATCAGCTGCAGGGCGTGTGGGGGTAGCGCAATTTCCTTTAGAGTCCGGCTCTCAGGGTGCCTGTCGTAGGTTTTGTGTTTTACATTTTTCTCTTGATGTCGTCACAGGCGACTCAGGGGACATTGTGAGATCCTGCCTTAGAGAACGCTGGCAAACTGTTGTTAACACTGGCCTCTGGGTCCCAGTATTTAGAGAAGGACGTCTATAGAGCTGTCTACAGTCACTTTCCTCTTCAGCAAGGAAGGGAAGGCGTCATTACGGGTTGACCAGATGCCTGTTTAAAGGATTCTCTCCACTCTGGCTTAATTACCCATCTCCTTATCAGCAGTTAATACGTAGCTTTAAATCATCACTTTCTCTTCAACTCTAAAAAATTGCTACCAGGCTTCGATATGAATGGAATGTATCTTGAGAGACCGGCTGGTACCCACACTTCTTCGTCAAGGTTTTCGGGATGTCGTCACCGACTGTGTCGTAGGTGTTCCTCTTTCACACGTGGATCCTGGACTTTTAACATCAACCAGTATTTTCATTGCTTAAGATTTTATTTCCCCTTGAGTACATTACTCTGAGGTTCAAGGTGTAATCTATAGAGATCGTTTGCTTTTATTGCTTCTAAATAGTGATTGTCTTGTCGCTCAGATTTCTGTGCCTACAGCTAACCTCCTGGCCTCAATTTGTGTTTCTTTTTATATGTTTGAAAAACTGTGATCTTTCTTTCTTGCAATTTCTTCCCGTCTTAATCTACCCTCCATGACCTGGCCAGGCCAGACTTGTTGAGGACAATTCTCGTTTTGTTACTCTTTTGCACAAAAATGGTTTGAAAAAGACTCCTTAACCTTAAAGATTTCTTTAACCATAATGTGTAATATCTTTAGCCCGATTTTTTTTAGTGTTTAGAATCTTTATTAATTCATTAAAAATATTAATAAGCCCATTACACATTAAACTAATATTTTGTGTAAAGTTAATATATTTTCCAAGACTAAAAGATATTCGTGAGGAGAGTGATGTGGTTTTACATTCAAAAAATATATTTATAATTTTTATTAATTTTTAAAATTTTATATAATTTTTACTTATTTATTTATTTTTTTTGTTTTTGTTTTTTGCCTTTTCTAGGGCCGCTCCTGTGGCATGTGGAGGTTCCCAGGCTAGAGTCTAATCGGAGCTGTAGCCACCAGCCTACACCAGAGCCACAGCAACGTGGGGTCTGAGCCGCGTCTGCGACCTACACCACAGCTCACGGCAACACCGGATCCTTAACCCACTGAGCAAGGCCAGGGATGGAACCTGCACCCTCATGGTTCCTAGTCGCATTCATTAACCACTGAGCCACAACGGGAACTCCAAAATTTTATGTAATTTTTAAAGGTTACTTTCCACTTATGGCTTATTACAGAATGTTTAGCCACAAGTGAACCTATCTACAGAGCAGAGGTAGACTCAGGGACATAGAGAACAGACTTCTGTTTGCCAAGAAAGAGGGCTGGCGGAGTGGGAGGGACTGGGAGTTTGGGGTTGGTAGATGCAAATTATTACATTTAGAATGGATAAGCAAATGACATCCTACTGTACAGCACAGGGAACTATGTCCAATTTTGGGGGATAGAACATGATAGAAAATAATATGAGAAAAAGAATGTGTATATATATGTATGTATGACTGGGTCCCTTTGCTGTACAGCAGAAATTGGCACAACATTGTAAATCAATTATACTTCAATAAAAACAGAAGAAAACAAAATATTTAACTAGATAAATAACCGAGATCCAGTGGCCTCTTAAGTCTTATCCAGTGTTCCCTTAGGATTTTGAACTGTTTGACCTAAACGTATTTTTTCTTTTTCTTTTTTTCTTTTTTTTGTCTTTTCAGGGCTGCATCCTTGGCATATGGAAGTTGCCATTCTAGGGGTCGAATCGGAGCTGTAGCTGCTGGCCTACACCACAGCCACAGCAGCTTGGGATCCCCAGCCGCTTCTGTGACTTATACCACAGCTCATGGCCGTGCTGGATCCTTAACACCATGAGCGAGGTCAGGGATCGAACCAGCATCCTCATGGATACTAGTTGTGTTCCCTTCTGCTGAGCTCCCCAAACTTCTTTTTCAAACCTTTTTTCCCTTAGCTTATAGACTAGCATTCTCTCTCGTCTAGGCTGCTGTCTCTGTTTAATGCCTCTCAGATGGGTCTCTACGTCTCTCTGATGCCGATAGCTTCTAACAGATGCATGGCCTTGTCTGTTACCTTCTTGTGGGACCTAACTTGATCTCATGCATTACCTTGTAGGGACACAATGAGGACGCCAAGGTCCTGGTCTTCGGTGCTGACTTGTCCATCTGGTTCCAAATGTGCATTTTCAATTGCCTGGAGGAAACAAAAAACATGTGTCTACATCCTCCATGAAAATGACTTCTCGGATGGTTGAAAGTAGTTTCATGATTAAGTTTAAAGAAAAATCCATCCTTCTTTTTGTAAATGTTATGTCCTCCGTCTTCCATTGTAAATCAAACTTCCGCAACGGCTGAGGAAAAGAGACAGACTTGGCAAGTGAGTTTGCTTTTGACTCTGGCCCTGATTTGCCGTTTAACCTTTAAAAAGTCACCTAGGGAGTCCCGTTGTGGCTCAGGGGAAACAGATCTGACTAGCAGCCATGAGGACGCAGGCTCAATCGCTGGCCTTGCTCAGTGGATTAAGGATCCGATGTTGCTGTGAGCGCTGGTGTGAGTCCCAGACATGGCTCAGATCCTGTGTTGCTGCAGCTGTGGTGTGGGCTGGCAGCTGCAGCTCTGATTTGACCCCTAGCCTGGAAACTTCTATATGTCAAGGGTGCGGCCCTAAAAAGACAATAAAATGAAATAAAATAAATGAAAAGTCACCTAAACTCCTAAGGCCTCAGCTTGGAGTCCTGAAAATATGGGCTAATCTAGCTGAGGCAGCCGGTGTAGAGGGAAATGACTTGCCTCTGAAGTCTCATCTTAGTTCTATTCCAAACGAGCAGAGTGACAGTGGCAAGTCATTTCACCTCCCCGCTTCTTCCTTTCTTATGAAATAAGGGGATTGGATTAGTTCCTCTGTCTATTAAAAGCCCTGGTTTATATACCACTGTCTTATTGTAAGCATCACATGACTGGGGAAGGGCTTTGTAAACCGTGAGGTATCGTACAGTTCTAAAGCCTTATTAGCAGTATAAATAGCCCAAGACGAGGGGCTTCTTTGTCAAGAACTGCTTGGCTTTTGGGTTCTTTTAGGGTCTATAAAGACCCTTGCTGTGCAGTAGAAAAAAAAAAATATATATATATATAAAGAAATTTAAAAAAAGAAACATCTGAGTTCATGAGCCATTTTCCCTCCCAAATATAAATGTTTAATTAAAATAGTTAGGAGTTCCTGTTGGGGCTCAGCAGGTGAAGAACCTGACATGGCATCTGTGAGGATGCGGGTACGTTCCCTGGGCTCACTCAGCAGGTTAAGGATCCAGCATTGTCACAAGCTGTGGTGTAGTTTGCAAGTGCAGCTCAGAAGGCTGGCAGCTACAGCACCGATTTGACCCCTAGCCTGGGACCTTCCATATGTCACAGGTGCAGCCCTAAAAAAAAAGAAACAAAAAACCCCAAACACCTAAAAGTCAAAATGTATGCAAGTTCTAGACCTGTTTTGAAGTTGGAGCTTACTTATATATGTATGTATGTTTTTATTTTTCATGACAAGGCTGTCTCCTTTCCTGGGTTGATGGTTTCCAAAGGAGTAAACTTTTCACCCTTTTGTAGCATGTTTGGTACTTTCTCCTTTTGGCAAGGATACTAGAAACTCTGGCTAGAGGAAAGATAAGGAGTCAAAAGCAATTTTTCAATTAAAAACAGAATTACTGAATTGCTATTCGGCATCAGCATAATTGCTAGTATTTATTGTCCACAATACTTTAGCGTAGCATAATTACTTATGGTATACCCCTAAACTGTTTATTGTAGAAAACACTACACATACAGGTGACATCATTTTTTTCCCACTTATTTCTAGCACGTCGCCTCTTAACAGGTGTCATTAAGCCTTTTCTGCATTAAATGAGTGATTAACAAGATTATCCACTGTAAGCTGAGCATAACCAGGAGGAGTACTTGAAATGGGAAAGTATAAAAATCGAATCAGGGATAAAGGGAACTGTATCGTGTAGAAATCTTGTGATACAGTAAAGAGGTCAGTTACTGTGTGACTCAGAATTCTCCAGAGTCTTATAGGAGAAGAGAGATTCTGGCCCTTGTAGGTTTATGTAACTTCTCTGTTCCTATTTTCTGTTCCATCTAGTCACCAGTCTAATGGTCAACTCAAGTTTTCATCTTATTCTTCTAGGCGATGATTGTAGAGGAGATTTTAGTAGCTGTCCCCCCACTGCCCCCACAGCTTCGTCTGACTCAGGATGAACACACGCATGGACACACACAGAAACTCAGTCTGTGTGAAGAAGAAGTTAATCCATTTGGAAGTCTCACCAGTGTAGACAACTTATTTGATGTGAGGTCTGGGTGGTTTTATGAAAGTTATACCTCCATAATGCTGATTTTATAATAATAAGGCGGGACAGTTTGAAAACATCACCAAATTCCAAAATAAATAGCCATATTTTGTAAGCGCTATACTTGTAGTACATCTAAAATGTCTTTTATTTATTTCATCAAAACTTTTTATTTACGTCAGATATTTGTCTTAATTCAAACAACACGTCTTTTCTACTTAAGGTAAGGATCAATAGATCTGCCTTTAAAAAGACACTCTTTTAATTTCTTTATCTGTCTGGCTTAGGAAGAAGGGGTTCTTTCTGAGATCTGGAGCTGTTCATTCCCCAGTGGTTCCACCGCACTGATGAAGAGTTCCAGGAGGATTATTCACTAATTATTGTCGTCAGTGGCCCCCCTCACAGTATTAGCTGTCACATTCGCTGCCAAGATTCCTTTGTCATGGGCCTTAGTAAGACCAACCTGAGTCTGTCTTTCATGGCAGGTCATAGGCTGTCCTGTTTGTCCTGCCCAGAGAGGAGGGCAGGAATGTCACCTAGTTTACAACTGTCATTCTGATGCTGTGAGCCATTTCCCAACTCTTACTTAGTCATTTCCTTTCAACTCCTGGGTAATAATATTCATTTCTTGGACTTGGTTGTGTAGCTGTTTAACATGGAGACATGCAAATGTTTTCTCTGTATTGTCATTAGCTTTCAAGAAAAGTTTGCTGTTGAGGAGTGCTCCCTGGGGTGAAGATTTATGATACTGCCCACACTCAATATTTATCTTTTTGTGTTTCCAGACTCTAGTTAACTAAAGGTACTTCCATCAGTCATTGGCAGGTCACTTGAGTTTATCTGAATCAAACTTGTTTCTAGGGCAGTACAGTTCAGAATGTCACCGCAGGATGTGTTCACCTTGCCCCTTGGGGTCAGGGTGGGGAGGTGGAGGAGGGGAATGGCATTGCTGTGACTGGACCGTGAAACCTTGAGCCATTTGTTGGCATATTTATGAGGTAGCAGCATGCACGACATCCGTGCCGGATGGTCTGTGAAATGGATGCAGCAGGCCTACATTTTTTGACTTTTTTAGAAGATTTTTATTTCTTCTATCATAGTTGATTTTTACAATGTTCTGTCAATTTGGATGCATATATTTTATTGTCCACATTTGAGTGAGTTATGGTGGATGGATAAGAAATTAGGAGTGAAACCCAAGACATGACTAATATTTGTCTTAAATAGTCCAAGAATGTTTTTCCAACTAAGACAAAAACATACAGCCCGAGGTCTTTTGGTAAATTCTAATACATGCCATTTCTCTGTGAGACAGATTTGCTTATATGTTCATTTAGCCACACCGAGTAGGTATCTGTCCTATGCCTCCACTCCACCTGTGATAAGCACTGGTAATTAAACTTGTAAATATATAAAATATAATATGTAATATGTTACATACGTGTGTGTTATATATATAATTTCTTTTGAGGAGTTCACAGTCTAAGGAAAGGGTAGATACACATTGCATAGCGTGTGATAGTGGTTGACCTGTCCTCTCAAGTCTTGTGTGTAGTCTTTCTTCTACTTCTCTGTCTGCCGTCAGAGTGACCACGACGGTCATCCCTTTCCAGGTGGGAGACATGCCTGTAAGTACACGAGGTCATTGAAAACGGGATTTCCCATGTGGCACAATTAAAAACGGACTATCTCAGCGAATGGAAAACCCCCACCCAAAGTGATGGGAAGAAGGGCTATGATCACTTTTCCCAGAATGACAGGCAGTGTTCTTTAGAGTTTTAAGAAAGGTCCGTAGGCTTAGGTCACCTGCTAAGCCACACCCTTGCTTGGTGATGAATAGCTCCCTGCTCCTCTCCGTGAAATTGTCCTAGTACTAGCTGTAGTTCCCCTTCTCCGTGTAACCCAGGGTGGCGTTGGAGAGGATGCATAGAAGTTAGAAGAGCCAGTGTGTGCTTTAAAGAAGGGAGCTGGGCCAGTTGCATCATCTTGGAATTAATTCTGTGCTGCTTCCTTCAAGTCTTTTTTTTTTTTAATTTTTTCTCTGAAGTGGTGGTTCTGTGCTGTAGACCTCTGTGGTTGCCTGGTGATTCTTGGAAGATTGTTTATAAAGGAACAAATAAAACATATGGGATTGCAGAGGAAACCAATTATATTGAAACATAGTCATCAAAATGTTTTAAAAAAATAATAGAGGAGACTTCCACTTCTTGGAAGATGAAATAGCTGTTCTTTCCCCTATTCCTCCCATTCAATACGATTAAAATCCCTACATATTATATATGAAACATACATAAAAATACTCTGAAAAGTGGAAAGAAGTAAGAAGACCTGCTGGATACTAAAGGGCCCAAGGAATAATATGATGATGACTTTCCTAGGTTGTCTCTTTGCCTCCTCTCCCGGATCTGGAGCTAAAAAAGCTGGTAACCCAGAAATGTCAAGGTGTGCAGACAGAAAAATCTCAACAAAAGCCTTATTTCTTTAGTCAAAGGACCAAAAAAGGGGCAGCCTAGCAAGACAGAAAATTTTTCAACAATAAGTACTTAGTTTGGCCAAACACTACAAAAAAAAAAAAAAATTTTCCCCCCTATGGCTATACTCATGCCCATGTTAGCAAAAGCTGAATGGTAAGTGTAGTCCTCCACCTTTGTCAGGCCCTGAGTCAGCGAAGTATCATTGGAGATCCAGTGGAGGGCTTAAACCCCACCCCATGTCCCATAGTAAGAATGAGCATCTCTCTCCCTCAGGTGTCAACAGAGGCCAAGTGGGAAACTTGGACTTCTAATCTACCTGCAAATAATAAGGCAGTATCTACTTTCTCCTATCGGAGCAGCGAGATATGAAGCTAACTAACAGAGAAGGTTTAAATAAGACCCAGAGTCTGATTTCAAAATACTCAGAATGTCCATATTTTAATACAAAATTATTTGTCTTGCCAAGAACCAGGAAACTCTCGACATGAGTGAGAGAAGACTATCAGTAGATGCCAACAATGAGAAGACAGAGATGTCAAAATGAGCCGACAAAGATTCTGAAGCAGCCTTTCTAAAAACACTTGAGTAAACACTTAAGAGCATACTTAAAACACTTGATAAATAAAAATTTTCAGCAAACGAATAGAGGATATAAAAAAAGAACCAAATGGAAAAATTAGAACTGTAAAATATAAGAAACTAAATAAAAACACTCAAAGGATGAGCCCAAGAACAAAATGGATAAGACAGAGGAGACAATGCATTGAACTTGAAGATAAGATTACCTGGGGTTCCCCTGTGGTGCGATGGGATTGAGGGCATCCCTGCAGTGCCAGGACGCAGGTTCGATCCTTGGCCCAGCATAGTGGGTTAAGGATTTGGTGTTGTAACAGCTATGTGTAAGTTGCAACTGTGGCTCAGATCTGATCCCTGGCCCAGGAACTTCCATATGCTGGAGGGTAGCCAAAAAAAAAAAAAAAAAAAAAAAAAGATAGGAATTACCCAATCTGAAAAAAAAGAGAGAAAAGAGGCTGAGGGAAAAAAAAATGTGCCCTACACCTGAAACTAACACAACATTGTAATCAACTACAGATCAATAAAGAACAAATTTTTTTAAAAGTGAACAGAGCAACAGGTATTTGTGAGATTATAACAAGAAAGTCAACATCTGTGTCATCAGAGCCTTGAAAGGAGAAAAGGTGACTGAAAGGAAATGGTTGAAAATTTCCTAATTTGGCAAGAGAGCTAAACCTACATTTTCAAGAGGCTGAGTGGACCACACACATATACACATGGGTTAATCTATAGAAATCCACCTCAAAATATATCAAAGTCTGAGTATAGATGCAAAAATTCTCAACAAAATTTTAGCAAATCAAATCCAAAAGACCCACATCAAAAAGATCACACACCATGATCAAGTGGGATTCATCCCAAGTTTACAAGGATAGTTCAACACAGCAAGTCAGTGAATGTGATGCAGCCTGTTAACAAAAGGAAAGACCAAAACCACATGATCATCTCAATGGATGCAGAAAAAGCATTTAACAAAATCCAATATTCATGCATGATAAAAACTCTTAACAAAGTGTCAGGTGCCACTGTGACAAACCCACAGACAATATAATATTCCATGGAGAAAAGCTGAAAGCCTTCCTGCTAAAATCTGGACCAAGAAAAGGACGCCCCCTATTACTGCTTGTACTCAACATAGTACTGGAATTTCTAGCCACAGAAATAAGACAAAAAAAAAAAAAGTAAAAAAAATCAAAGCCAAATTTCTAAAACTAAATGGGGATTTCTTGAAAAAAGTAAAAATAGAACTACCATGTGATCCAGCTATTTCACTTTGTGGTATTTATCCAAAGAAAAAGAAAACAGTTCAAGAAGATACATGCACGCCAATGTTCACTGCAACATTATTAATAGCCAAGATGTGGAAACAACCTAAGTGTCCATTGATAGATGAATGGATAAAGAAGATGAAGTCTGTATACGTAGAATGGAATATTATTTAGCCATTAAAAATGAAACCTTGCCATTTGCCATAACATGAATGGACTTTATGCTAAATGAAATAAGTCAGAGAAAGAGAAGTACTGTATTTCACTTATATGTGGAAACTAAAAAACAAAGGAATAAAAACAGAAACAGACTCATAGAGAACAAGCTGGTGGTTGGTTGCCAGGTAGGGGTGGGAAGGGACAGATGAGATAGGTGAAGGGCATTAAAAGGTGCAAACTTTCATTTTTTTTTTTAATTCTTTTGTCCTTTTTAGGGCTACACCTGTGGCATATGGAGGTTCCCAGGCTAGGGGTCGAATTGAAGCTGTAGCTTTTGGCCTACACCAGAGCCACGGCTCAGGCAATGCCAGATCCTTAACCCAGTGAGCGAGGCCAGGGATGGAATCTGCAACCTCATGGTTCCTAGGCAGATTCATTTCCTCTGCACCATGACGGGAGCTCCCAAACTTCCATTCATAAAATAAGTCATGGAGATGTAATGCACACATGGAGAGTATGGTCAATAATATTCTAACAACTTTGTTTAGTGACAGATGGTAATTGGTCTTATCGTGGTATTATTTGATAGTGTGTAAAACTATCCTATGTGGTATACCTGAAACTAAAGTAATATTGCAATTAATATAATGCAATAAAAAAGGGGCGGAAAGGGGAGTTCCCATTGTGGCTCATTGCGTTACAAATCTGACTAGTATCCATGAGGATGCGGATTTGATCTCTGACCTCGCTCAGTGGGTTAAGGATCCTGTGTTGCTGCGGCCATGACTGTGGCTGGCAGCAGCAGCTCTGATTTGACCCCTAGCCTGGGAACTTCCGTATGCTGCAGGTGCGGCCCTAAAAAGAAAAGCAAAAAAAATCTTGCTGAGTACCAAGAGAAATGACCTTATCTATAGGGGGAAAACAGTTTGAATGATGGCAGATTTATAAGAAACTATGCAGGCTAAAAGGGATATCATTTTCCAAGTTCTTAAAGAAAAGAACTTTCAACCTCAAATTCTATACCCAGTGCAAATGTCCTTCAGGAATGAATGAAGTGGAAATCGAGACAGTCTCTGATGAAGGAAAACCAAGACCACTTTTCACCCTTAGACTTACTTTTAGTTTTTGCCTCATGAAAGCAAGAGAAAGTAAGGCAGGCTTACCAAAAAACCACCTCAAAACATAAGTGGTAAAGAGGATACTCTTTCTTCCGGGGGAACAATCCTACGTCTTGCCAAGCAGTGTGAATGCTTCTGATTGACAGGGAAGTGAGTGTCCCTACCAGTGAGGACAGAGGAGAAAACAATAATGTTTGGGGATAGATATTATCTCAGTAAAAATTCGGTATGGAGGTGAGAACAAAGTAACGTGGGAGATCAGAGAAGGAAGAGTTCGCCCTGCCTGGAGTGTGTCAGTGAGATTTTAAAGAAACTGAAGTTTTATCAGGGATTTGGAGAGGGAGTAAGGAAATCTCAATCAGAGGAGGAAAGAAGGGCATTTCAGGCAAGGAAACAGTACATGCCAGGCCTGGGCCTGGAGCCCAGGAGAAGCTCAAGCTCTCTGGGAAGGTTGAGATATCCGATTGGTACGGGGCCCAGGTGCCCTGGAGGCAGTGAGGAGAATCCTTTAGGAAACTGAAAGCAAGCTGGAGAAGTAATGGAGCCAGGATGAGAAGAGCCTGCTACAAGATGGGGAGCTGAATGTATAAGCAACATGGGGTGTGAACAGGCTTTCCTGGGTGGAGAGGTGAAGTGATCTGGCTTGAGTTTTAGGAGGGAAGGGGTGTCGACAAACGCGAAGGCCTACCAGGGCCAGCCCAGTGGGTAGGTACAGTGCATGCTGTGTTTCTCAGACTTCTCAAAACCATGGATGAGCTTGATACAAAGTGCAAGCAGGAGACCAGTCTGAGGGGGGGAGTACCAGGGCAGAGCCTGAGCCCTTCCAATGGTGGAATCCAGATAACAGCTAGAGTCTAATGGTTCGTTCTTCTCCACCCTCTTTCCACTCCATTCTTAGTATGAACTCAGAGTGTCCAGTCAGGAGATGGGAGAACTTCCAGGAAAAGCTGTAGTCAAGAATCCAGGGGAGAGAGGGTGAGGACCTGCCCCAAGGTACACTGTTTTTGTGTAAAAAAATTTTTTTTAAATTTTATGGCATTCAGTTGACTTACGATGTTGTGTTAGTTTCAGGTGTATAGCAAAGTGAATCAATTATCCATATGTATGCATACCCATTCCTTTTCCGATTCCTTCCCCATATAGATTGTTATACAGTATTGAGTGGATTTCCCTGTTCTGTAAGTAGCTTCTTGTTATCTATCTATTTTATATACATAATAGTTCATATAGGTGAATCCCATCCTCCTAATTTAGCCCTCCCCCCAGTGTTTCCCCTTTGGTCATTATCAGTTTGCTTTTGAAATCTTTGAGTCTGTTTCTGTTTCGTGAATAAGTTCTTTTATATCATTTTTATTAGATTCCACTTATTAATGATCTCATAGGATATTTGCCTTTCTCTGACTTACTTCACTTAGTATGATCATCTCTAGGTCTATCCATATTGCGGCAAATGGCATTATTTTGTTCTTTTTTATGGCTGAGTAGTACTCCGTTGCATGTAAGCACCATGTATTTTCCCCCATTTTTTAAAGTTTTATTGATGTATAGTTGTTTCACAGTGGTGTGATCATTTCTTCTGTACAACAAAGTAATTTAGTTATACATATGCACACATCTGTTCTTTTTCATATTCTTTTCCCATACAGATCATCACAAAATACTGGGTAGACTCTCCTGTGCTGTATAGCAGATCCCCATTGGCCAGTAATTTATGGCTGAGTAATATTCCATTGTCTATACCACATCTTTAGCCATTCCTCTGCTGATGGACATTTAGGTAGCTTCCATATCTTGAATGTTGTAAATAGAGCTGCAGTGAACAGTGGGGTGCATGTATCTTTTTCAATTATGGCTTTCTCCAGATTAAAAAAAAATTTGAGACACAGTACTCCCTTGGAACTACTTAGAATACTTTTGTTGTTGGTTGTTTTCAGGTGCATTTTTTTTTCTCTCCTATTTCATTTTATTTTCCAGTTTTATTGATGTCTTCAGGTTGTAAATTTAAGGAGTAGAGCTGTGAGGAGAATCTCTGGCATTTAGTAACTCAGTAATGTGAATGGCTGAGGTTTCCGACTTTCATAAGAAGTGTATATAGGCGTTCCCATTGTGGCTCAGTGGAAACGATTCTGACTAGTATGCATGACGATGCAGGTTCGATCCCTGGCCTCGCTCTGTGGATTAAATATCCAGCATATGCCATGAGCTGTGATGTAGGTTGCAGATGTGGCTCGGATCCCAAGTTGCTGTGGCTATGGCGTAGGCCTGCAGCTGCAGCTTGGATTTGACCCCTAGCCTAGGAACCTCTACATGCCATGTGTGCAGCTCCCCCCTGCCCCCAAAAAGTGTATATAGTGGTGGGTTTTTTCCTCAGTGAATAAAGTGAGTGATAAAGTCTGGGTACCAGGAAAAGAAGCAGGGTGCTACCTGCAGAAGTGAACTATAAAAAAAATCGCCAAAAGGTCAAAACTCTCTAGAAACATTTGCCTGGGGTATCAAAGTAACAGTAGCAAAAAATTTGAAGAAACCTGGTATCTTTAGTGATTTGAGAAATATGTCAAGGGGGTTTTATTTTTTAGATCTTTAAAAAAACCGAATGTAACATGTTGATGAAAAGATTCTTTTTCTTATGCGTAAACATTTGGAATTAATAGAAAGCTTAGCTACCATAAGTTCTAGGTCCGTTTTATTCAAAGAGGATTTGTAATTGCAAAGTCGAACGAGGCTTTCATTCAGTTAATCTGTTGGTCATTACACAGTCAGAGAGCATCTGACAACACTGCACAGCTAAAATGCATCTTCCCACACCACCCAGGCTCTTCCCTGTCTCACCACTTCCATCATTATTTTTTGGTAAGCATTTGTCATAATCTGGAATTATCTTGTTTACTTGTTCATTGTATGTTGACCCCAGGGGAATGTAAGATCCAGGGGCAGGAAACCTCTCTGTCTTCTTCAACGTGGTGTCTGTGGTGCTTGGCACAGAGTGGGTTCTCAGTGCATATTGGCTGGATGAGAAATTAGATGCAGAGATGAATAAACTGTGTGCCAAGGGATGTGGGCTAGGTCTTGAAGCATCTATGGCATGGGCATAGCGTACGTGGAGGAGGGAGCCTCCTCCACAGGTGGGTACGAGTGAGATGATGGTGGCTTTGTTCATGGGGATAAGGAGGAGAGCAGAGGGATTAAGGCAGTGATTCGATGTCAGGTTGTTGGGAGGGAAGGTTAAAGTGGTTGCAGGAGGGGAAAAGTGCAGGAAATGTCCAAAGCCAAGCAGGACTTTGGAGCTGGGAGAGATTTTTGAGATCCCGTCGGCTCCCTTAAAGATGAAGTGGCAGAGGTGTCCAGAGGTGAAGGGTTAACTGTTCATTCATTCCTCCACTCCCATGGCATATGGAGTGCCCGGGCCAGGGACAGATCCAAACCGCAGTTGTGACCTTGGCCTCAGCTGTGGCAATGATGGATTCTTAAACCACTGTTTAGGCTAGGGATCGAACCTATATTCTGGCACTACGTAGATGCTGCCAATCCTGTTGTGCCACAGCGGGAACTCCTCGTTTATTTATTTATTTATTTTCTGGTGATGGGGAAACTAGGTAGCTAAATGACTAGAAATCTTATTCTGTTGACTTCCTATTTAGTGCTCTTTCTTTTTCTTAGGTTTTTTTAAAATGACTTACGTAAGTCTTTCTGAATTAGTACTTCTTTTAATAGTTTTTTTTTTTTTTAATTTTTTGTCTTTTTAGGGCCATACTTGCAGCACATGGAGGATCCCATGCTAGGAGTTGAACTGGAGCTGCAGCCGCTGGCCTACACCACAGCCACAGTAACGCTGGATCCTTAACCCACTGAGGGAGGCCAGGGATTGAATCTGCGACTTGATGGGTACTAGTCAGATTTGTTGCTACTGAGCCACGGTGGGAACTCCGATCTAGCCTTTTTTTTTTTTTGGTCTCACCTACAGCATATGGATGTTCCCAGGCCAGGGACAGAACCTCCGTCACTGCAGTGACAACACTGGATCCTTAACCCTCTCTGTCACAAGAGAACTCCTCCAGTGCTCTTTCTGTGCTCCTTTGGACATGGGAAAGCACTGAAATTGTTTGAATGAAAGATGGTATATGGGCAAGTTGGCGTTCATGAAAAATAATCTGACTTCCATATGTAAGGGTGAGTTGGAAAGGAAAAACTAATTCCAAGAGAACAGGCAATAGACTAGGAAATTATGTTGTAAGAAGTAGAGCTGCAATCATATTTCTAAATCTATTCCTTGTCTTAAATGTATTTGTTCATTTAACACTTTTCAGACAAGGCTGAACTGATAAACACAGCAGACCATGCAGTTGGGATAAAAATCATGCATGTCCTAAATTTCATTTCTCGCCAGCTACCTTTTGAGTCTTCAGTGACTTTAGGACAATTGCAGGAATCTAAATTCCTTTTTAGCAGTGTGTGATAGACACTGTTGACTAGCCACACAGTTTCAGTTCCTCCTTACTAACTAACAAAACCTAATTTTGGAGTTCCTGTCATGGCTCTGTGGTTAACGAATCTGACTAGCATCCATGAGGATGAAGGTTCGATCCCTGGCCTTGCTCAGCAGGTTAAGGATTTGGCGTTGCAGCGAGCAGTGGTGTAGGTCGCCGATGTGGCTTGGATCTGGCATTGCTGTGGCTGTGGTGTAGGCGGGCAGCTGCAGCTCCGATGTGACCCCTAGCCTGGGAACCTCCATGTGCTGTGAGTGCGGACCTAAAAAGCCAAATCAAACAGACAGACACCACCCTCCTCTCCTTCAGCCACCCACCTCAGCCCTCCACACGCTCCCTCCTGGACCAGAGAGTGGTGTTGGATCTGGGTGATGATTCCACTCCTTTGCTAAAGATGCTTAGAAAACCCAGCCTTAAGCCGATCAGTGCGCGGTTTCTGCTCTGCACCACTACGGGTTGCCCCCAGTAGACACCGTTTTCCCTGCAGCTGGCGGAGCTGCCTTTTTGTCTCCATCACTCCCCTCACTAGTGGCAGTCATTCTGTGACCCTGGCAGAAGCCAGTCTGCGGACAGAACTGAAGCTAGAGGAAGGCTGAGAGGAACACTGCCGGATCCCAGGGGGAGTTCGGATTGCACGATGACTGGGGTTGTAACCCTGTCTTTGAACGTCTGTATTTTTGCAAAAGCCAAAACGATGGGCGTGTTCGGCTGCTTGCAGACAAACGTCACCCTAAGGACGGATGTATGCAAGGAAAAGAGAGTGGAAATGCACTGCAGCAGAGACAGCATCTTGTGCGATGCTCAGTTGAGCACCTGGCTAAGTACTGCTGAATGAGGGAAAGCTGCGTTCTAATCTGAGTCCTCATTCTAATTCGGATGCGCAGAGGGGTCAGTTCCCTTGAGAAGCTGCTTCTTCCAAGTCAGGATTTTCCTAGGGGTCTTCCAGCCGGTGATATTTACTCATCTCCATCATGTCTGAAAAACCATGCAAAGTAGTGTTAACAGCTAACTCTTAAAGAAATAATGTTGCTATTAAACATCATTCGCTAGCCCTCTCATAAGCGTTTGACAGGTATCAACCCATTTTTTTTTTGAAAAAGATTTAAAAGAGCCAAGAAGCCTGTAAGGGGATCTATTCATGTGTTGTTTTGTAGATGAGCGACAGCAAGAGAGATGAAGAGTTTTCATGCTCTGTCCACAGTTGTCATACAACCAGTAAGAGATGGAGGTGGGGTTTCACCTCAGGCCATCTAGCTTGACTGCTTTTATGCAGCAAACAGAAGGCGGTTTTCCTAATGAAAAGCAGCAAAGGTGGTAAAGAATTTTGAGGGCCGCTGGCTATGCAGCGTATTCTGGGGATCGGGAAGAAATGAGACAAGGGGTAAATTGACTCTGGTTTGTAATCTCTCACCTCAGACTCGGCCCTGACAGTTACGTTTGCCAGTGAGAAGCCACTGGCCACATGTGGCTGTAAGCCCTTGGAATGTGGCTGCTGTGATTTGGATGTGCTATACGCGTAAAACTGACACCAGATTTTGAGGACTTAATAAGAAAAAAGGATATAAAATCTCTCTTTTATAATGAGCTATCTGGATCACATGCTGAAATGATAATATTCTGAATATTCTGGGTAATGTAGGATAAATAAGTTAATTTTATTTGTCTACATATTTTCATTTGGTTATAAGACTTAAAATGACATGTAGTGGGTATTATATTATCTTTTTATTGGACAGCACTACTTTAGGGATTTTGTGTTCAGTGCTGTTTGTAGGTTCTCTCTACATTTTTCTGGATTAAAAACTATCTCAGAGATACTTTACTAATAGTAGCACTTTCCATAGCAGATGGGTTATTACATTTTTTTTCCCTCTGAAATGAGTGTTAGCAGTCGCTTCTCAGCCTTTTGGCTAAGACCAAGTGAAATTGGTGTTCACAGCCACTCCTAAAATGCTAGTCATCTTTACTAGCACTTTTGTAGAAGGCTTTGGAGAATTCTGGAATCTGAAAACAGAAGTAGAAGAAATTAGGGAGAGGTAGAACTTAAAAGTCCTGACATCTGGGTTGCCGTGCTCAGGGGCCACTTCTGGAAGAAAGCACTCTCTGTGCAAAGGCACAGCTTTGTGCCAAATGGGGATTTAATACTGTAAACTTCCCCGTTTTTGTATTATAAACAGGGCAATGGTCTACTAAGTACCACCTGCTTTTCAAACCAAAGCTTTATGTCTGGTCTTCCTCAGACTGCACCATGGCTCACATAAACTGCATGGTTTTTTTAGTTCTTTCAATATTGTAGTTGAAAAATGTACCCAGCGTAGATTAGCTGTAGTTGCATTCTGAAGCTAAAGACGGAGAGCTTGGGCTGGAAGTGGGGGTAAGTCTATGAGACTGAAAGTTGCAAATGCATTAAAAAAAAAAAAAAATCAGTTCCCTTCTTATCCCAAAGCAGCCAGCAGCACATAGTTTCTTCTTACGCTCCTTTTTGGCCCACTTCTCTTTTTCTTTATTTTGACTTGGTGTGACGTCTGTGCATGTCTAAGATATACAACAGCTAAACAAACATGCAGCCTCACTTACGGGGAGTTTCCATATAGGTCAGTGTGCTTTTTAAACTGTATAAATATCTGATGAATGTGGGATTTGAGAAAACCTAATGTTAGGATCTTATCCAAGATCCACATAGTTGCTAGTTGTTTTTTGTTCTTCTTTTAAATTTGCAAGGAAAAAATGTAAAGGCAAATATAAAAAGGCTATGTTGACTCCTGAAAAAAGATTGTTTTGCAAATGAGTTTAGCAAATGTGCCTGAAATCCTTTATATCTCTGCATGCATTTTTTTTTTTTTTAACTGAGGAGTTTGATCAATCAGTCAGTGAGCTAAGTAATTAATCCATGAGCCAGGGGCACTGCATGTCTTCCATGTCTGGAACTTTACTAGTTAATCCAAAGAGTAGGTAGCATAAACCAAAATGGTCCAGTTATTCGCCATTTAGTTGGAAGAGAAGACTGACATTGCCTTGGCAGTATTTTATAAAAGTGACTCTTGATCTGAGCCTTGAAAATCGAAGGGAAGAAAGGGCGATTCTAAGCAAGGGGGACAATTTGATCTAATAACAGGAGAAAAATAACATCTCTCAGGAAAACAGTGAGAAAATCTGCCGTTGGAGCTCCTTGTGGCTTAGTGGTCAGGAACTGGACTCGGATCCAGGAGGACTCAGGTTCGATCTGCGGCCTCGTTCCGTGGGTTAAGGATCTGGACCCATTTATTTTCCAGAGAAATCTCTCTTTTACTGACCCTTTGGAATTTTATTCTGTTGCTGTGTATGGCACACCCGGTATGTGTTGTTTTGGCTGCTGGTGACCTAGGAGTTAACAAATGAAAATCTCCTCTCATGGAGTTTGTGCCTCTTGAGCTATGGTGTAGGTCACAGATGAGGCTCAGATCCTGCGTGGCTGTGGCTGTGGTGTAGGCTGGCAGCCGCAGGGCTGATTCAACCCCTAGCCTGGGAACTTCTATAACGCCTTGAGTGTGGCCCTAAAAAGTCAAGAGAAACAAAGAAATGAAAAGAAAATTCAGCATTGCATGTTTGGAGTCAGTGGTGAGAAATAAGTTTGGCTGGGCAGAGAAAGGCCACATGCTGGAGAAGTTTTAGCCTTAGACAGGGTTTATCTTGATTTGGGAGACTGCAGAGAGTTCACATACTGTATGTGAATCCGGCATTGTCAGCTGCTGCGGCTCAGGTCCCTGCTGTGGTGCGGGTTTGATCCCTGGCCCAGGAACTTCTGCATGTCCAAATATGGCCAAAGAGAGTCTTGGGCACAGATGAGAAGCAGGACACGGGATCTGACCTATGAAGGTCCAGTCGAGGGGACCGTGACAGTGACGAGCTTGAGGACTGGGCTGGCTGATCTTACTGAAATCTGTTTTTGAGAAAAATCAAGCGAGGTTTGACTGTGATTTTGCACCTTCCCGCCTTTCCCTTTCTTTCCTTCTCGACAGGCGACCATTTCTTTTAAGAAAGTCCTTTGATGGCGATGTGGCCGGTTTAGGGGTCGTCGTCATTTCTGCAGAGTGAGTCAGTCATTCGCATGGAAACATCCGTTCCCGTTCAGACCCTTTGCCCGCACGGGTCACCGCAGACTGCGGGATACGGCTCCCGGTGCACTGCAGCAGGGCCCCGTCGGCCAGTCGTGCCACAGGCCTCCGTGTGCATTTGCCAATCCCAGCCCCCCAGCCCCTCCCTCTCCCCCTGTCCCTTTGGTAACCATGCTTTTCGAAGTCTGTGAGCCTGTTTCTTGTCTGCAAATAAATTCATTTCTGTCCTTAAAAAAAAATTCCTCAGATGAAATATATGGCAAATGACATGTCCCCACAATGAATGGACTGTGGATCCTAAGTGGACGAACTCCGAGGGACGGGAACAGTCAGTCTTGTTTCTTTGTGGAGGCGTGTGTGGTTTCTAATCGTAGATCTGTTTCAGCTTGTTCTCCACAAAGAACATTGGGAGATACCACCTGACTGAGCAGCCCTGCAAAAGTCAGAACTCCTGCTTTTAGTGACTGTAGCCTGGCGTCTCCTTTCAGTAAATGTCAAAAGTTGGAAAGATCATGCTGAGAAAGAGATATTTCTTTTTGCTAAGAAAAAAATCTCTGCGCATATTTTCAGATGTGGGAGGAAATGGGGCTTTTAAAACCTTGTCCTTCGTTCCTTGTGCCTTGCCGGATACTTTCTGCTTGATCAAACTTTAAGCGTTTTTAAATATTCATTCATTCATTCGGCAGTGACTTATGCAGCTGGCATGATGTGCCAGGCAGGGTGTGTGTGCCAGGCAGGGTGCTGGAGTTCAGCAGGGAGCCGAAAAAGACATGAAGTCCTGTGAAGACACAGTCCAGGGGGAGAAGAGAGAATTACGAATTATCTTACAAATCAATGAGAATTCCACCACGCATGCTAAATTAGAGAAGCTGGTGCTATGAGAATGTCGAAAGGGGATCTGACCCGGGCGAGGAGGTCAGGGAAGGCTTGGAAGGCTTCCCTGAGGACGTGACAATTGCGCTGACCTCTGAATGATGCATAGGAGCTAAAGCTTCATTCGGCGCAGGGGACTGTAATGTGCCTGTGGGACCAGGGGAATGGAAGTAGCCTGGTGAGCCTGCAGAGAGCCCAGTGGCGGAGACAAGGGTGAATGGAAGAAGGGGTCAGACATGCAGGTGTTAGACCCTAGGAGGGATCGTGCCTTTGTCCGGATTGTTTGGGAAACCTGTCATGGGTTTATAAGCAACAGGAGGCAAGATCAGGTTTCTGTGTTGAGAGGATTGCTGGAGTTAAAAAGCAGGGGACACACCGTAGTGGCGAAAGCGAATGCATGCAGGTGGGTGGAGGCCGTGGCAGTTGCCCGAGCAGATGTGGCATCTTTGATTGGGGGGTGACAGAAAGCAGGCAGGAGAGAGACTTGAAGTCAAAGAAATAGGACTTTTGACAAATTGGATACATGGCCTGACTCCTGGGTTTCTCTGTCGGCCCAAACTGTTTCCAAAGGAAGGCATCTGCAGAACCAACCCATTTATTTTCCAGAGAAATCTCTCTTTTACTGACCCTTTGGAATTTTATTCTGTTGCTGTGTATGGCACATCCGGTATGTGTTTTGGCTGCTGGTGACCTAGGAGTTAACAAATGAAAATCTCCTCTCATGGAGTTTGTGCCTCTTGGTTTCAGAAAGTCGGCTAAAGGTGAAAATTAGTGCGAGCACAATGAAAATTGTATTTAAGCTGTGGGAGGTCAATTTTTCCCCTGACACATCAGAATAAATGCATTTAAAAAAATGCTTGACGGGCGTTCACGCAGTGGTGCAGCAGGTTAAGGATCCAACATTGTGGTGGAGCAGGCTTGGCCCCCAGCCGGGCACAGTGGGTTGAGGATCCAGTGTTGCTGCAGCTCTAGCACCCATTTGATCCCTGGCCCAGGAACTTCCATGTGCTTCGGGGGTGCCCCCCACCAATGCTTTACACTTTCTGAAGCCCCTTACTCCCTCCCGGGAACCAGGGGGACGCAGGTGTGAACTGAGGAGCCGGGGAAGATGGTTCTCCCAGGGCCACAGAGCTGTGAGAAATCATTGTGTGGGCTCAGGGTTTCCAAGAGGAGGTTCACCCCTCCTCTGCCACATGAGAACTGTCGTCAAGGAGGTTGAAAATGCCGCCTGCTGGAGAAGGGTATTCCTTTTCTAAAGAGCCAGTTTGGGAAATAGATTCAAGGTCTCTCTCAGCTAGGGGAAGAGCACACTGCTAGATTAGGTCCAAGCCACCAAAGTGGGCTTCTCGCCTTCATCATCAGCTGCAGTAACATGACCAGATTCGTTCCAGGCCAAATGAACTAGGGAGGTTCTGCTTTTGATGGATCCACCATGGACGTCCACGATTTCAGGGACAGATCTTGGAATCGCAGGCCAGTGCCTTGCAGGGGAACTTGGAAACCCAAAGGCAGGCCTACTTTCCCTTGGCTGTTTTCTTTGTTTGAGCAACTTAGTTACATGAATAATTTCGGTGATTTGGGAAGTTCCCGTCGTGGCGCAGTGGAAACAAACCCAACTAGGAACCATAAGGTTGCAGGTTTGATCCCTGGCCTTGCTTAGTGGGTTAAGGATCTGGCGTTGCCGTGAGCTGTGGTGTAGGTTGCAGACGTGGCTTGGATCTCATGTTGCCGTGGCTCTGGCGTAGGCCGGTGGCTACAGCTCCGATTTGACCCCTAGCCTGGGAACCTCCAGATGCTGCGGGTGTGGCCCTCAAAAGACAGCAGACAACAACAACAACAAATTGGTGTTTTGTCTCTTACATCATTTTCTCATTTTTAGCTGATCCTTAACAGATACTCATGAAATGCCTTAAAGCCATTGTTCTTTGGGTAACACGCTTGATTTTTACAAGACGGCATGAGAGCGCCTGATGCCAGGGTGGTTCCGAGGATGTGATTGGACCGCCTTAGACCTGCAAAAGCCCTGTAGAGATGGGAGTATGTCTTCCCTGAAACTCTCATTTCTCAGTTCCCAGGACTGTTGATTCTCACTCAACAGGCCCATCAATGGAAACCTTTTCTTTGCCACAGAATAGACACTTTAACTTGTATGTGCCATATTTAAATTACAAAAAAAAAAAAAAACAACCAAAAAACCCGAACAAACCCAAACCCCAATCCACATCTGGACCAAATATTCAATAATGGTATTTATCAAAATAAATTTATTAAAAGTCTTCAAAGACCATGTCAAAGTGTAGCTGCCATCAGGACAGTTTTTGGCACTCCTCACGGACATTGTCGCTTTCTACACCACAGCACTCATCCTGTGACACACAGCAACTGACCATTTAAACACAGACCGTTTCAGGTTTAGAGTCACGCGGGCCAGTACTGAGGACCTGTAGTCGTAAGAACGTCGAGACCCCTGTACAGAGTAAACATGGCACCTAGGACTAAAAAGCTACCACTAAACCACTCTGGGGTGACAAGGACTGAGTTAGGGAAGTATGTACAGCCAGCTAGCTAAGGCCACATAATCCCAGACCTATTGATTTTCAGTGCTCTTGGACCATAGCGTTACACTGTCACCCTTCAGTCTCGCGTGCCTGCTTTCCCAGCGTGAGACACGCCACATCCTGGCCACTGCCTCCCTGTGCTCCATCAGTTCTGGAAGCTGTCCCAGTGCCGGCTTCTCCTAGACTGCTCCTGGCTTCCTGACTCACTAACTCCGAATCAATAGTTCTGAGTGATGTTTCCTCAACACCCAGGCTGAATTCAAGGTCAGTCTTTTCGGCAGGTGACAGCCTTTCCCCTTAGGAAACAAAAAGAAAAAAAGCAATGTCCTCGTTGCGGGGCTCCCGTTTCCATCTCATGTGGCATGGGGCTCTGTGGTGATCTGCGGCGGCTTCCTACACAAGTCTTGGTAGAATTCAGACTCCAAGAAACGGGGATAAGAGTTGTTCTCCATCAAGCTGTACACCCTTTTCTGGGCAGTTGTAAAGCAGCCACTTGTAGCCTCTTGTATGTTTTGGGCAATGAGAGTTTTGGTTTGAAAGTCTATGTTTATCTGAAATGAAACAAAAATAGCGGTTTACTGCATATTCAGAGGTGGAGACTGACGTCTATGCGATACATGAAAGCAAATGAACAAGCAAAAGACCTCCAAAACCATGAGGGGCGGAAGAGGTGCCCCAGCCGCCCCCGTAGAAAGGTCATTCATCTCGCTGAAAGCCAGAGGGGAAAATATTTACCCCTCCTTTTAGCTTGAGGACTCTTCTATTCTTTCGTTTCACTCTGGTGCTAAGAATGTTCAACAGATACGGAAACAAGGACATTTTTTTTTTCCTCCTTACCTCTTTTGGAGCTTCTTTTTCTATGAAGTCAGTGTATATTTTCCTGGCTTTGGAGGACAGCTTTTGGGGTGACTTTGTTTTTTTGAAGTCTTCACAGGCCAGCCAGAATTCAATATTTTCTTCACAGAATTCAGATTTCAAAAAAGCTCTGAATGCAGCAAGACCATCTGGGGGGCAGAGGAGAGGAAGCATGAAGAACGTGAACTGAGGGACCTCATAATCCCTTCACTTTTCTCCTAGGCCTCCCTGGCCCTGGCCCCCTAATTTTCTTATCTCTAGATGAAAGCAAGATTTCTAGATTTCACTCCCGCTTTAGAACTGAGCTCTTCAGAGACGAAGATGCCAGTCTGCAAAATGCTTAAGGTGGCGCCCTGCTGTGCTCAGCTTTGCTGTTGACCCAGCCGTTTACGGGGGAGCTTTGGTTCTCTGTGTGAACTAAGCCTCTTGAGAACACTGTATGCAATGGAAAAGCTGGCTCAAGCTTACACCAAGGGCCATTCCAGTTTGGCGCTGATTTTGCGTCCCACCTGGAGTGAATAAGCCCTGCGTTTCCAGGGATAATCCCCGGGAAACGGCGGGGGAAGAAACAGGCCTCAGATGCTGGAGACAGTAAAGTCAAACTCCCTGGGGCCGGATGCTCCTCCTTTCTAGACGCTTGGGCTCCTTGAAAAGGACCAAATTCAAGGGGTTAACTCACATTTGCTGGCTAGCAGCTCATCAAATGCTTCTGCCCACAGCTGTGCTTCCTCAGGAGAAGGCCTGCAAGAGACGGTCACATGTCAGCTCACACCTGTCTGTTTCCCCCTTCTGTTCAGCAGCTGGTGGCCTAGCTTTGCAAGGACTGAGATTTTCAACTTACTTGATGAAGGTTTGCGGTTTGCTTTTCTTGCCGGTTTTGGGCTTCCCAGGAGAGGAGGAGTTTTGCAAGAAGTAGCTCAAACGGGTCTTCCAATCTTTTAATCTTAAAGAAGAAAAAAAAAAAAAAAAAAAAAAGACTTTTACTAAGTGCCAACACTTGAAATGGCCACACCACTGCAGCTAAAGGTTTTTTTTTTTTTTTTTTTTTTTAAACCAAATAAAGTCACTCCCAGTAGCTACAGACAACGAAGTAAGACAAAACAGTCCTCCTTCAAGTCAGTCTTACCCCTTTAAAATATAAACCCAGCACCTATGCCTGGAACAGTTTCATCTACTCATCTGAACATAACTGCTAGTTTTATAACTACGCGTAGGATAACCTACAATTATAGGGTATTTAATGAATTTAGCTGGCATAGTTCAAAAGGCAGATGCTATTTCTGGCCCACAAAAGGCAGCAGCAGTTCTGCAATGTTAATTACAATTCTGAGACATTTCACACTTGATGAAACGGACAGTGGAACTGCCCGGAGCCAGCCATGGGTATTTCCCTTCCACCCTTAGAGCAGGAGGATCTGGACCACTCTAGAAGCTGTGAACAATGAGGTGAGGTGCGTGTGCGTGTGTGCGCGCGTGTGTGATCGCAACTACAACACCCATTTTAACCAGATGATGCAGAACAATTATTTGTTCCTTAGTGCTGGGTGGGTGAGATCTGTTGTTCAACTGGAAAAAAAAAAGATTTTAAAATAATATATTCAGAGCTAGCAAAAATATTTCCATCCCAGCAGCTGTGTAAGTTGATGAGAATTTACAATGCAACGTACGAATGCTGGGGACGCGCCTGGGCTGCAGGATTCTCTGGTGTCATTTTCGATGCGGGGAGATAAAAACCCAACCTGCGATTCCTCAGCTCATCTACCACCGCCTCTGCATCACGAATTTGCCGCAGTTCCTCGACTCTACCCTCGAGTCCTTCGGTTACATCACAAAGGACCCACCACATAGATTTAACCCTACCTAGCAAGTGTATCTTTTACACAATGTTTTCCCCTGCAGAGATGGAGGCACCGCTCCAGGGTGGAAGCCAAGCGCGGATGTACCGCGTTTGCAGCCGCCCGGGACAGCTAGGTCCGCGGGGCTGGCAGGGGAGAGAAGAAAGCCGTACTTACAGGGTCCGCTTCATCTTCTCCCGCTTCTCCTCGCTTTTGGGGCCGGTGCCTGCGCTCTTGTCCATGGGTCCGCAGTCGTGATGGACAGTCAGGAACATAGCACTTTGCATTATCGTCTACGCTCCCGGGTGCCCGCTCTCTGCTGCCAGGAGCGCGCCGCGGTATTTATAAGAGTCGGAGGCTCGTGGGCGGCGCCTCACGACGCTGGGCCCGCCTTCAGCGGGTGCCGATTGGCCGGCTGGCTCCGGGCCTGGGGCGGAGTCTGCGCAGTCCCGGGCACCGCCGAAGGGTCTGGAAGGGAGGGCGCCGCTGACGTTTGCGGCCGCAGCGTCGTGCGCAGGCGAGCCCCCCGCGGCGAGGCGCTGGGGCTGCTGGTGGGGGCCGAGGAGTTTCCCTTCGGGCAGCCGCCGGAGGCCTCTGCCGGCTTGGGGCGGCCGGCGGGGTGGCAGAGCTTGGGAGGCGTGGGGCGGGTTGGCTGCAGGCCCCGCGGGGCGCTCGCCCGCCCCTCCCCCTCCTCGCCTCCGTCCCCTCCCCCACGCGCACTTGCTCCGGACCCCAAAGGGAGGGGGGAGTCCCCAGCAGGTCAAGGTTACTTGCTGGGAACCTGAGTGCAGTTACTCGGTTTTGAATTCGGATGTGTTCCCTCTTTTTTTGGAGCGCACACCCTCTCCCCGCGCCTCCTTTCTTGGTCTGTAAACTGAGGCCGCGGGGAGATGCTCACCTGCTCCTCTTTGCGGCACCGATTCATTGGCGGAAGGAAAGGGAGAAGGGGGGGCGGCGCAGGGGCGGGCGGTGTGACCTGCTCTGCAGCTTCCCTGGACAACTTGGAGAACGTTTGGGAGGGACATCGTCGGTCAGGGGAAGGAACAGGAGAAGAAGTGCTTTACCTGGGTGTGCAGTTTTAGTCACCAACACACACGAGGCTGGGTCGGTCCTTGGGGTTGCGTGCTCCTCCTCTGGAGTCCTTGGCTGCTTGTCCTTAGGGAACACACGGGGAAGTCACAGATCTCCTTCTCAGGACGTAGAGGGAAACACCAGGACCTCGCAGCTGTCATTTTAGTGTAAGAATGCAAAGATGCAGGATTTCCTCATGAGTCATTCTTAGTCGGCCTAGAATTTACCAGAACATTTACTTGGCAAAAAGGAGAGGTGGGGGTGGAGGGAAGGCTAGGTTAACAGTTTGCTTGAAGGAGCTTAATTTGCTAAATTCTTCAGAAATTGTCCTGCTGTAGCACGATTTAAACGGTTTGATTGGTAAGGACGAGTAGGTGACCTCAACCCCGGTGTGATCGGATAGCGAACAATTTTATTAGATCTGTGCAGTGGAATGTTCAAGGGGTTTTCCTGCCAAGCATCGAAGTAGCAGGGAGATGAACCACAAGGTATTAGGCTGCAGAATTCTCTCTCCTTTGCATTAGAACTGTTAAAAGAAAATTGGAACTGGTTTACCATATTCTGATGAGGAGCTGCCAGTAGCTGGAGCTCCAGGATTGACTTGGAGAGCAAAACGTTTCTATTACTAAAGAGAACAGCCATGTACTCAGCTATGGAGAGGAAGATCGTTTAGATTTCAGTAGTAAATACTTGAAAGCATGGTTGTGAGATGCAAGAATATAATTTATCTCAAGGATGTGCGCTTCATCTCTCAAAGGTTTTGTTTATTTCCTACATCTCTTTTCACTTTCTGATGATTCAGTACTTATTTTACTAAATATGTGTAATATGCAGGCACTTGCTGCTCCTGGCTAATACAAACCTCGACATATTTTTTCACTTAGAACATTTGATGGTAGAATTCACTCCTAGTGGGAAAAGCAGGAGTTCTGACCAAGAGGCAGCAATGAGAGAGCTGGACTTGTGTCAGGATACCTGGCTGTAGTCTCAAGAGTGTTTATTAGCCAGTAAATGCTAAATATGTTCTGGGGCAGCCCCATCCCACTTTCCTGAGCCCGAGTTTCTCGCCTCTGTTAAAAGTGTCTTTCTTGCCAACCTCATTGGATAGTTTGTGACTCTTTCTTCAAAGTGCTTTGTGCATTTTAAAGTACTATACAAAAGTTTGTTGTTTTTCTTAATTTGCACATGGATGAAAGAATCTCTGGAGGCATAGGCGACTGAAGATAGAAAAATCATTAAAAATCATTAAAGGATTAACTCACACTTAATTCGATTATAAATGTGTAGGTACTATTAAAATATCAAAATAAGGCCATATAGCTTTGTAGAGTAACAAACTTCATCACAGATAGTTAATAAATATTCTCCTGGTAACAAAAAATAAGAAAATGAGCAACGGATATTTCAGCTTTACAGAGGTCTTCAAGCCCCAAAGGTGTAATGATCTCGATACAAAAGTGAATGTATGTGTCATCATGCAAGTAGCTGGTTTAAAGCTAGACTATTGTAGACTTTTTGGTGTTTTGTGTAGTTATTTGCTTTTTTTCACAGACCATTTCCTTTCTGACGACTGATGTTAAGACAGGCAGAGGTACGTTTAAAGCAAAAGCTGCAGTGTTTGATGACTTCCCTTTGTTTTTTTTTTTTGATTTTTGTATTTTGTAACTGGCTTTTAGGTCCGCGGAATTGCTCAATATTAAGATGACACATATTTTCCATTCTGTGGCGGAGGAGGAAACAGTGCAGTAGGCTGTGAACGCTGCACAGCAGCACCGCAGCTGGAGGGGCTCCGTCAGCCACACATCCATTTTGCAGCGGGAGGCTACCGTGCCCTCTGCTGGAGAGGCTGCCTGAGGTGCATGTTAGTGGCGCAAGCTTGCGGGGTAGCTCTTGAACTTTTTGTGTGGCAGAAAGTCTCAGTGACAGAAGAAGGCACACAAAAAAGACAAGTTTCTAGTAACACCAAAGGGACACTCTGAAAAGCAAACGTGTCCCCTGCCATTTCTCTCTTCTCCTCCCACTGTATGCTGTTATTACGAAACACATTAAGTATTACTGTCTAAAAACATTCAGACACGGCAGTTCCTGTCGTGGCTCAGGGGAAACGCATCTGACGAGTATCCATGAGGACGCAGGTTTGATCCCTGGCCTCGCTCCGTGGGTTAAGGATCCGGTGTTGCTGGGAGCTGTGGCATAGGTTGCAGACATGGCCCGACCTGGCGTTGCTGTGGCTCTGGCGCAGGCCGGCTGCTGTAGCTCCACGTGGATCGCTGGCCTGGGAACCTCCATGTGCTGCAGGTGCGGGCCTAAAAAGACAAATATATACATGTTTGGACATAAAAAATTTCATACCGAAGCTTTAGCAATTTAGAATACAGGATATATACTTTCAAAAACATACAAGGATCATTCTGTGCGTAAGTCCGCCTTTCTTTTTCAGTCAGTTCCTGAATTAGTAAAAGCTGCAGACCTGCTGCTTACCTCATGAACTCCCACACCGGGGGGAAGTTAAAAAAAGGGGAAAAAATTTAGGAAATTAGGTACTATGTGGCAAAGGATGTATGAGTAACTGGAAATAATGAAAACTTTAGTATCCTAATTGTTGAGCTTATTTGAGGAAGTGTGACACCTGTCTCGTTGTCTTTTTTCTTTTTTGGTCTCATTCTCATTTAACTTCAATTGGTGGAATATTCTTTTAACGGAACGAACATATAACCTCATAGGATTCCAAACGCTGTACTCGCAGTATGAGCTGAGATTTAAAAATCGTAATTGCTGTCCTTCTGAGAATGTAATCTGCATCCTCAGAAGCTGATGAGAGAGAAAGTTAGAGTTTTAGTCAGGAACGAATCAGAGTTTCAACCAAACACTGACATATATTATAAAGGAGTTAATACTTCCACCAGTCCTTGCGTTGGTAATTCCAATACAAGCAGGTCCGTGGTTCAGCCTTAAATCCACCCACCGTGGGAAGCATGTCCCACTTAACATTGACTAATTCCCCCCTTACGAAGTCAGGCATCTGGGCTTTCTTTGGAAACCGGCAACAGGAGCACAGCAATTTTTTTTCTTTCCCCAATAAAAACACTGAGGTATGTTGAATTGAAATGCATCCAGCAGGTGTGTGTAGTTAGAACAGGTGGTGTGAGATGGAGGGTGGGAGGTTGTTTCCACGGGATGCCCATTGCTGCTCTTTTCTGTGACAGTGGCCTACGTGGACTCTCTGGGGCGAGGAGGCCGTTAGAAGCACTTCCTTGTGAAATAGGCTACGTGGATGGCATATTGTCTGTATTCTGCAGAGGTAAAGTTAAGAATTTCTTCCCTAAATTCGTTGTAGACATTGGTTTTCAAAGATGTTTGATCCGTGGACTCCTTCACAAGAACCTAAAACCTTGTGGATTTTCTCTCCCAAACTTTTTTTTTTTTTTAAACAAACAAAATTTCCTAAATCTTAACCAAATTAATTGGAAAAATAACGATGCTCTCAAGGAGACACCAGTAGGCCCTGACCCAACAACCATCGTGTTAGAAAGAGTCAAGTCTTAAAGGCTGAGCCAAACAGCCTCAACTTCAAAAGACGGACAACATTGCCTTCCCGTTTCCACAGCTTATCCCTAGGAGAGCAGAATGGTTGGGGAGTTTGCCGTCTTGGGATCCTGGCCTTTGGTCTTGTTTGCTTTGCTTTAGTTATGACCCCAGGCAAATTGCTCAGCCTTCTTGAGCCCGGGCTCCGTATCCTCAGGGTGGAGGAATTACAGCACCTTCCTTTGCAGGAGTTAAAACATTGTGGGGCGTGGTTGCTGACAGCTCACAGTGCACAGGTCTGGTGTTCAGCAAAACCATGTGGTAGAACTGTTTTCTTCCAGGAGACTCATTTTCCTGTTTTCTTGTTGCTTTCTCAGCAGCCACTCTTGGCTCCTGCTCCAAGGGGGGCAGGTCTCCCATTCAGGTGGAAGGGTTGACTCAGAAGAAGGCTCTGAGTGTCTGCCAGGCTGCGGAGCATCAGGACAAGCCCTGTCTTGCTTCAGCGGAGGACTTACTGTGATAAGGATGGTTCTAGCCTAACGGAGGGCCCTTTTGTCTGTGGTCCTGGCCCAGGATCCTGTGCCATCACTCCTGACCCGCCTGCTCTCTGGGGGTCTGTTCATCCATTGCGCCCCCTAGTGGCCGCTTATGCTCTTCTGATGCTCCATCAGGAACATCTGTGATGTACCGTTACTTCTTGAAATGTTTAAGTTCTTCCTCAAAAATGTTTTGGGGAGTTCCTGTTGTGGCTCGGCAGGCTGAAAATCCAAGTAGTATCCATGAGGATGCAGGTTCGATCCCTGGCCTTGCTCCATGGGTTAAGGATCTGGCATGGCTGTGAGCTGTGGTGGTTACAGATGTAGGTCACAGATGCATGTTGCATGGATCTGGCATTGCTGTGGCTGTGGTGCAGCCAGCAGCCGCAGCTCCAATTCCACGCCTAGCCTGGGAACTTCTGTGTGCCACAGGCGAGGCCCTAAAAAAAAAAAAAAAAGCAAAGGAAAAAAATGTTTCGACATGTCTAGCTCTTCACATGCTTCTATTTCCATCGGTTTTGACAGAATTCTCCCCTATCTTCTCAGTACAAATTCTCTCGACATTGGGTATTTGGTGAAAATTTCTTTCTTTTTCTCACTGCTGCATAGGAAGGATGTAAAGTGACCTCTGCCTGGTCCTAAGTACGGCCCCACCCCTCACTATCACTGCGAAGCTGTCTTACTTGGAGACTTAGAGTCTTTCAGTGCTTCTGTTGTTTCATCTCTTTGAGTTAATTCAATATACCTTTGGTTTTTAAGCACATTTAAAAATAAACCCATGGAATTCCCATCGTGGCTCAGTGGTTAACGAATCCGACTAGGAACTGTGAGGTTGCAGGTTCGATCCCTGGCCTCACTGAGTGGGTTAAGGATCTGGCGTTGCCGCAAGCTGTGGTGTAGGTCGAAGACTCGGCTCAGATCTGGCGTTGCTGTGGCTGTGCTGTAGGCCAGTGGCTACAGATCCGATTTGACCCCTCGCCTAGGAACCTCCGTATGCCGTGGGTTCGGCCCTAAAGAGACAAAATAATAATAACAGTAATAATAAAATAAAAAAGTAAAATAAAAATAAATCCAGCTAAGGTCAGCATGGTCACTGGCCTAGCCAAGCCTGAATCGGCTGAGCCCTTACACCCGGGGGACCTCCACTTTGTCTGGCTTATTTAACTCTTCCGTCTTTTGGATGATAAGTCCGCAGGTTGGCTGGGAGCTCCCTGGCTTTGGTTGGGCTGAGTGTCTTGCCCGAGGTGTCTGGGCTCACTCGGATGCCTTGGAGTGAGCTGCACATGGGTAGGGCTGGCCAGGGCGGGGCAGGGTGGCTCTGGAAGTGTCCTGGCTGGGTTTCTCATGTGTCTTGAGCTCACCTGGGGGTCAGCTGATGTAGGGGGTCAATGCTCGGCTCTGCCCGTCGTATCTCTCACCCTTGTCTTGTAATCTGTGGTGAAGCCTGGTCTCCTTCCCGTGGCAATGGCAGAGCCTAAGACAACCGTTGGAGAGCAGTTATCCAGTATGGGCTTTAAAAAACTCGTCCTCACTGTGAGATGCCAGCATCTCACTTGGTGGCCTTTTCTCTTCTCTGAGTTATGATCCCGAGGAAGGCGGTAGGTTTTCTGGGATTGGGAAGTGGAGTGGGAGTTGATGTAGTAACCCACTGCCTCTCTCTCTCTGTGGTTGGTTCATGGGTCACTGAGAAGTCGGGACGCCTTAATTGGTGGAGATGGCTGAATGAGAGTCCCCAGAGCACTGCCCCCTGCTGGCCAGGTGCGGGAAGCGCCTCATGGCACTCTGTCCAATGGGGGGATGACAGCTTGGGTGTCCGTCCAAGGCGGTGATGCAGCAGGACCAAAGGCTGAGTCACTGCAGGACTCCAGGGAAGCCGCTTCATATTCTTGCAGGCCTCCAATTCCCTCTCTGAAGAGCAGGAAATATGTGAATAACATCCACAGTCTGAATCTGGTGGAGCTCAAGCTGATGTGAAAAGTTCATCTTCGGCAGGGCTGAGATAATTTTTCTCTAAAAGTGCTAATTTTTAAAAAACTACTGTAGGGTTTCTTGAACGAATCAACCAACACGAATGTCAGGGTGCAGGAATAATGCTCTGAATCATCCCTCCTGTCTTTCCCAAAGGGGATAAGCCTTTAATTCTTGTCCCGAAACACCCAGTTGCAATTAAGAGCGGCAGAATTTCAGCGAACCTGACATTTTGTTCTTTCTCACTTCTTTTCCACCTCTGGGCGACCCCGGCTGTCCTGCCCCCTGGGGAACAGTGTGATCTCTTGGGCCGGTGGGTGACCGAGGGGCTTTTGGAGGAGGTTGTCTTGGCTTTGTGGGGCCACCACCAGCATGGAGCATCTTCTGTGCTTTTAAATGTTAAAGGTTTTTTTTTTTTCTCCCCATATACTATATAAACAGACCTTCTTAACAGACCCTGCTTTTTGATTTTAAAGAGAGAAGTGCTTACGAACTTGATGAAAAGGCAGAAGTGTGTGAGCGGGTGTGTGTCACGGAGGGCGGAGGCGGGTGAGGGTGGCAGGGAGATGTTAGAAAGCCTCGCGAAGAGGCACCTCCCAGGTGGTCCAGGGGACGCTCTCCAGACTCCCCCAGATCTAAGCAGAGAATTTTTATGGAGCCATCACGCGGACTTTCTGTCTGGGAAGGGTTCTCCTCTCCACCTCCTTTGCAGCATCTGCTCGTTTGTTCCTTAAATGCATTCTTTAGGTGTCTCTGCTCTCTGCCCTGCATTTTCACACTCTGCATTCACGCCCATCCGTGTGGGTGTGGTCTGGGTGCTGATGAATCTCCCTGCTGGTCGCTCCTCATCTCCGACCCCTGTAGCTAACTGTGCGTGAGCTTGATTCACTCGACCCCCGTGCCCTTGTTCTCCATCTCAGTGAGTGTGCTGTCACTGACTCGGTTTCCTGGGACGAAGCCTGAGAGTGGAGGCAGTGGGCTCCTTTGAGTTCCAGCCGCTCCTGGTGCCAGGTCAGCTTCTTCCTGCCTCTGCGTTCTGCTCCTTAAACGTACCTTGAGACGATACTCTTCTCTTCACTCCCGTTTCTCTCTTCATCTCTTGTATGGACCCCAAGCCAGAATTCTCATTGACTTTCTACTTTCTAACTGATTCTCTCCAATGAATTTACTGTTTCCAGCCAGCACAGTTTTACCGAAACACTTATCATTGTCGCTTTTCTGATTGAAACCACTAATGGCTTTCCATTGCCCTTAAGATACGTTCCAAATTCCTTCAGGTGCCTTTCAGGATCCCTTTTATCTGGCGCCTGAAAGCCTCTCCAGCCTTCCTTATCGCCACTGCCTTGCCCTGTGCCCTTATCCTGCGCTATATTTTCTAACTCCTTCCACCTGCCATGCTTGCTCTTCCCTTTAGCCGTTTTCTCGCTCCCCCTCCTTAGACTTTTTCCATTCTCCCCACTGTTTGTCTGTCTTCTACGTTATTCCTACTTTTTCAGGCATCGCTTAAGTGGATATCCTGCACATGCCACCTCCACACTTTTCCGACCCCACCAGCAAATCCGGATCAGGTGCTGCCCTTAAAGACTCTCAGAGCACATGTGCATCTCCTTACCCCGACGGACTGCAGTGGCCTGCTTCTTGTCGCTGTTCCTCCCTAGACAGTGTCTTCTCTGTCTCCTCTCCCTCCCTCCTTCTCCTCCTCCCTTCTCTTAAAAAACGATCGTCTCCTGGGACATAGCGGGTCCCCGGTAAATCTTTGCTGAAGGCAGGGCTGCGTGGAGTGTGGCTGGAGGCGTGGCTGCTTTTCCAGGGAGCCTGACGTCTGTGATCGTTGTAACTTGCGCCAGAGGCTCATGGGGTCCTGTTACCTAGAATTAATTTCTGTGGTAACCGTGCAAAGTTTCCTTGTTAACGCTGAACTTGGCAGTGTTTATAGGTAAGTTTTCTATTCTTTCTCTTTGCGATTTATGAAATAATCTATTTGCTGGTTAAAACATTGACTTTTACCTATTGTAAATAGCTAGAATAAACTTTGTTTATAAAACTGCTTCCACATCAGAAGGCAACTTGACAAGGCAGCGATACACGCGGGTTTTTCAGTTAAAACACCATGAACATGTGGACGTCTCACATTGCCTCTAATGAAAATGTTTTAACCGACCCCCACAGGATTAAAAAGGTCCCGTGGTTTCATCATTTGTCCTCATTTCACTGTCTGTTATAATATGTATTTGAAGGAAGCCATCTACATACATGTATGTGTGCGTATGTGTGTATATACATGCATAGCTTCACTAGACAGTTTAAACATCTAGTGTGAAAGTAGCTTGTTTCTGAGACTTTTTAGAAATTTTCATTTTGGACCATTATGTCATAGGTTGCCTCTTTTTGCTTCTTGTAGGCAAATGAACTGAGGCCTAATGCCTTTTAGAGGATGGAACGTTACCTAATGGTTTTAAAACTTTCATAATGAAAGAAAATAGTTTCACTTTATACTTCGCTTTTAAGCTCCGAATTTCTATTCGCATATAATCACCGTTGCGTTATTTGGATTGTAATGGTCAAAGTTATTGTAACGTTATAACACATCAAGGACAAAGCGGATAGTTGTCAGTTTAGATGATTTTCTTAGGTTCCAGAAGAGGAAAACAAATAGGAAAGCCTAACTGAGAGTGTGGTCAATTGGGTAGCCCTTGGAAGAGTTAAAAAAATTTCTGGGTCTCTGCTTTAAGATCTTGTCTTGAGCCTGTGCACTCCCCCCGCCCCATTCCCCTCAATCCACTGAAAGAGCTAAAAATGGAAACATTTAAAAGAAAGAGAAGAAAACAGGAAAACTTCGTAGGACTGCTAGAACGGAGGAAAAGGTACCGCTGACACACAAGGAATAAGGAACTTGGGGAGTATGTGAGACAGAAAGCGCCCAATAGAAGCAAAACCCGTCAGATTTGACAGGCAGGTGTGTCGGCGGCTCAGGAGAGGTAAGGGGATGCTTTCCTCAGTGTCACCCAAGACAGTTTCCTTTTTGGAGCAACAGAGGTTTGAACAAAGGGGCATGGGTGAGGGCGAAATTACGTAATTTTAGAGGCTGTACAATGACTCACATCGTAATTTCCCCTGGGTTTTGCTTCGTATGGGCAGGGTACTAAATGAAGAACCTGTAGGAGTTCCCATCATGGCTCAGTGGTTAACGAATCCGACTGGGAACCATGAGGTTGTGGGTTCGATCCCTGGCCTTGCTCAGTGGGTTAAGGATCCGGCGTTGCCATGAGCTGTGGTGTAGGTTGCAGACATGGCTCGGATTCCGCGTGGCTGTGGCCGTGGTGTAGGCCGGTGGCTGCAGCTCCGATTGGACCCCTAGCCTGGGAACCTCCATATGCCGCGGGAGCGGCCCCAGAAAAGGCAAAAAAAAAAAATAATAATAATAACTTGTAGGCTAAGGAGGAAATAAAAATAAAGGTCAAAAGCTGTTTAGAAATTGTTAAAATGGGAGAGCCAGCTGTGAAAATGTGTGGGATGTGGGCAAAGCCATACCCAGAAAATAACTTGTCTCGATCTTTTTTTTCTTTTTTTCATTGAAGTATATTTAATTTACAGTCAACTCCTGCATTAGTTTCAGGTGTCCAGAATAGTGATTCAGTATTTTATAGATTATACTCATATGAAGTTATTATAAATCAGTGGCTCTGTGTCCTCTGTGGTGTGTTACCTCCTTGTGTCTTATTTATTTCATACCTACCAGTTCATGCCTCTGAATCCCCTTCACCTCCCTAACCCCCCCTTTCCCTCCCCACTGTAACCAGGAGTTTGTTCTCTATGTTTGCAAGTCTGTTTCTGTTTTGTTACATTCGTTCCCTTGTTTTATTTTCTAGATTCCACATGTAACAGAAGAAAGAGAGAGAATAAATTAAAGCGTTCACGTGTGTCCCTTACGGGCCCTGTAGAGTGCCAGGTTCGGGAGTCTGGAGGTGAGCCTGTCCTGAGCAGGGAGCAGGGCTCTAAGTGAGGACTGGATTTTTTTAGGAGGTGAATAAAGCTGCCAGGGGTCAGGCAATTCCTGTATTGCTCCAATGCCCAGAGAGACAGGAAGCTTCTTCAGTAATACTTTTGAGATAAACAGAATTCTGATTCCCCACATCTGATGAAGGAAGCCCTCAAAACTCAAGAAAGAATTCAACTAGGAAGAGGCAGATCCCTTAAGAAAAATAGTTTAAGTAGGTTCCCCTGTAAACAGTTTAAAGGAAGGAGAAACGGTGCACAGTGCAGCAGAGAATTTGTGGCAGCTACACGTGACAAAAAGAAGCTCCTTTTCATGTGTGTGAAGCAGATAATACAGAATTGATATTGCAGTTTGCGGATGAAGCGGCTGCTACCGCAGGGCATGCCAGGGCCCGCTGGCGTCCACACGGAAAGCCTGGGAACGAGGCGAGAGCTCAAGCAGGAGGTCCAGCCCTTGACTTTAAACATCAGACTGACGATCGGTGTTGGTCGAGATGCTTGTCTGTCCGTCTGCCTCAGGTCCCCTTACTTTCGTGAGCTGAGACCACCACTGTTGGCCTTTGTTCCCACCTGGGACAGGCTTTTCCATCAAGTGAGTGCTGAGAAAGTACCCGCTCGCCGGATCCAATCAGGGGGCAGTGGTGCACTGGCAGGTCCTGGGGCCAAGGATTCCGTGTCATTCATGCCAGGCTGCTGGCGGTTCATTGCGTTTCTCACGTTCTCCCCTCATGACCAGCCAGGACAGCCCGCAGGGGGCTGCCCCAACCCCGAAGGAGCTCACCCGGTGTGCCGTCCCCGCCCACGGCTCCCCGCTCTGGGCCCTCGCCCTCGCCTGTGTCCCCACTGAGAACAGGGGGTGCCTGAGGCCAGGGACTCTGACCTCTTCATCCCTCTGTCTGCAGAGACCAGCCTGGTCCGGCCCACAGGCAGTGTGACGCTGCCTGTTACATCAGTGAACGGTTTCACCTCCCTGAGCTTAAGTTTTAAAGTTTACCTTTCTTTTCCATTTGAAACAAAATGAGAATATTAGTAGGACGTGATAATGGGCTTTTTCATGAATCTTCCTTAGAAGAAACACTGGGCGTTCCCCTTGTGGCTCAGTGGAAAGGAGCCTGACTAATACCTATGAGGTTGTGGGTTTGATGCCTGGCCTCGCTCAGTGGGTAAAGGATCCGGCGTTGCCGTGAGCTGCGGTGTAGGTTGCAGACGTGGCTCGGATCTGGCGCGGCTGTGGCTGTGGCTGTGGTGGAGGCCGTCAGCTGCAGCTCTGATTTGACCCCTCGCCTGGGAACCTCCATATGCCGCGGGTGTGGCCCTTTAAAAGAAAGGAAAAGGAAAAGGAAAAGGCTGGCTCTGCCCCTTTAATAACGATGGCAGTGAGTTTTGTTCATTGAACGCGTATTGCATGTGCCACCCACTGACCAGGCACTTCACACACGGTGTCCTCATCTCATAGCCTGACACTTCCCGAGGCTGCTAGGCCCTTTTTCTAGATGCTTGGAGATGCGAAGAGACTGCCTCAAATCAACAGGAAGCGTGTCTGGCAGGTTTGAATCCCAGGCCCGCAGTCGTCCCAGTGTAGAGCGGGCGTTTCCCTGCGAGGTTCCGTTTAGGTTGTCGGCAGGTGTCTCCTTCCTGGAGGATAGCCCGGCTGTGGAATTACGGTCTGGAGGAGGCTGGTGGTGAAAGTTGGGCTCGGGAAACTTGAATACATGGCTTGGTACACAGTAATTATAGGCGCAGTGTAATTGGTGAATGAAATAATGAATTAGTTAATTAGTGGAAAGCCCATGAATGCTGAGAGTGATTTCTGTAATGAAGCAAGAGACTGTTTATGTGTGTGTGATCCAAGAGTTTTTACACCCCCACAACTTCAGTTCAGAGGATGTGCACAGGTTCCTTGGAAGGTGAAATGGGAATTTGATTTCATTTTGTGGGTGAAAAGGTGTGAGATCAAAGGACTGGCTGTCATCTAGGGAGCTCATTAACAATGAAAAATCCTTCGATTCCGTTCTGGAGTTTGCGTGTGTGCTCTCCTCTTGTGAATGTGAGCAAGATGCTGGGGATATTGTGCAGTGCTACGTGCCCTTGACGCATCACCACGAAACTAGGTGGTGTGGTTTTTCCCCCCACGAAGGTTGGAGAAGGTATCCCTCAAACTCCCTCCCACCCAATATAGTCTCGGGTACTTAACCATCAGTAATATGCAACTCAAATGGAAAGCAGCGCCTAACAGCAAAGTTTACGCAGAATGTCATGAAGGTGAGGTTACCAAGCAAGGCTCGGGTCAAGGATGGTCTCAGAGTGTGGCCAGTTAACAGAGAAGAGGAACTGGACAAGGCCTGTGTTCATTTTGCACTTGAGACCTGGTTCTGCTGTTCTGCTGTTCCGAAATAGCTTCTGGAAATCTTTGGTATGTGCACTCTTACATAATTGAGTGCAGGCATTAACATAAGCCAGATTTTTATCCTTTTCAGGTCTGTCAGGCTTTCACGGAGTAAGAACTAGGCTTCTGGAACATCATGCCAGGGATTTTTGACTGGTAGGCAGTCCTGGGCTTCAGGAAACATGAATACTTGGGGTCTTGAAAGACCGAGGGTCATCTAAGATCTACACATGACGGAGGCTGTGACCAATTATTGGTAGGTCCCCAACAGTGTCTTGAGCTTTCACCTTAAAGTCCTGCTCACAGCATCTTCCTTTTATGGAGGATATTACAACTTGAGATTGTTTTTCACGTGCCTCATCTCATTTCATGGTTACAAAACGACATGAAGTCGAAAAGGACACAGCATCCGTCTGTGTTTTCAAGATGAGGCTCCTGAGGTTGGCCCGACGTCGTTAGTGACACTCCAGTCCCAGAACAATTTCCCTGAGTCCTGGTTCCGTGCCGTCCCTACTCCCCCAAATAAAGAGGGAGACCAAGGGGCAGGAGCACCGTCCTCTTTATTTCGAAAAGGAAGAAACGACAGAAAATCAGACAAAGTAGATACACGCTGGAAGGATCAGTCGGCAAAGAGCACAATCCTGTGTCCACAGTCTGGTGGGCACCGAAATAATTGACCCACATGGACCTACGCAGACGCGGCAGCCTCTTTTTCCCAGGGGAGTTTTTAAATGCTTACCTGATTTTCTCATCTTGTTCAACAATATGCTTTATTGCAGTTTTTTTTTTTTTCTTTTTAAAAATCGGGTTTGTTAACCATGATAAATCACACAGGTCAGTACAGTTTTTGTGCTTTTCTCTTTGTGAAAAGTACTACGGGCCCTAAGCATTTACCTAAAAAAAAGTTAAAACAAGGCAGCTCCCCCCCGGAGAGACTTAGTCTTGGGCGATGGCAGCGGATGGTCTGCGAGTGGTTTCTTCCGCTCAAGTCACTTGCAGTCGCGGTTCAGGCTCAGGGGTCTTTCTGGGGGTGGAGCTCTGTTCTGGGAGTCTCTTCACTTCTGACTGTTGCCCTTCATTATCCTTTAAGTATTGAGGCAAGAGTGGCTTCTGCAGAAAGCTTGGCTGCAGGTGAGAACGGCGAGGCCTGTGGTTTTGTGGTAGGCAGTTTCTCGAAGTGGAAAAGTCCTGAAGGGTGGACCGATGTTATCCTAGGGCTTCCTTCGTATTTAAACCAATTTACGGGCCGAAAAATTCAGCTTAGGGGCCTCGTTGAGTAAGCTCTCGAAATAAATCAGCGCCTTTTTTGGACATGTCCTTGCTCGGCATGCTTATCGGAACAGCGTTTCGGTGACTCTCGGCACGTTGAACTTTGTGGGTTTCTTCACCCGGCCCTCGGAGCACAAGTGAAGGAATGATTCGGAAGGAAGGACCGGCTCTGAAGTCGGTTGTGTCTAGTTCTAAGGTGGAATAAAAAGCTGCCAAAATATCATGTCTGGCTTTAAAACAGAAAAATATCTGTGATTTTCTGGGGCCTGATCAACAAGCAGGCAGGGAGACCATCAGCCTCCGAGGGTTTCTGTGGGAATAACATTCCTGTTTTGTCAAGAAAAACACATGCAGAAAAAACATTCCATTCCCCCGAACAGCACTAAACATGGCTCAAGTATACTAACATCTTATACGTGGTTATTTTATAAAGAAATATTTATGATGCTTTGGTTGTATGTTTGACATATTTAACTTTATGTAGCCGAGTCACCCCAACAGATGACTAAATAGAATTTCTGGCTGCATGTTGTTTTTTTGGGGGGGGTCACTCTTGCACATTATTATTTAATGTTTTAAGACCATCAAAATTTTATATTTAACCAAGTTTAATCAAAATCATTGAGAATGTTTATCCTTAAACCTGTATAGTATTTTAAAATATTTTAGTTAAAAATGGTATTTGCTGTATCCCCAATTGAGGCATATGCTGTAGAAGTTATGGTTGTTACTAACTAAGGTTTTTATGAAATCGGAGGAAGAATAATCAGACGTATTTGTGTTGGGAGGAAGAACTTTTTCTCTACCCTTCTGGGTTCTCCTGGCTGGTCTAGGCATTAAATTAATGTGAGATTAGCAGGAGAGAAATCAAACACGAGTTTAATAGCATGTGTCCATGGGAGAAGCCCGGACACACGAGCACATCCCGACATGGCTGAGACTGGCACCTTCAGTACCATCTTCAGATAAAGACGCAGGGGATGTCGGGGCGGCTCTGGGGCTTCGTAGGGGAGGAAGGCGATTCACGTGGAGACAGAACAGCAAATGTTTGGTACATAAATATTTGCTGGGGCCTGAAGAGACAGTGGGACAGAGAGAGGAATTTTAACAGCAGGCTTTGCCAGCCCTCCCTGTGCGTACACCTGTTCCTACTGCATGATCTGTGGGGAGAGCTCCCTTCCAGCAACAGACCCTCCATCTAGATTTGTTTCAGGCAGTTATGGGGAAGGTCAGCATTTCTTCTTGAGTCTCTGGAGCCCTGATTACTTTCATTTCAGTATAATCTGCATGCCGAGGAGACCTTCTGGGGTGGCAGGATTTGTATCGCCCGTTGATATCCTGAACTCAGTAATTTTTATATTAAACGTACAACACAATGTCCTTTCATGGAACTTCTGCAGCATGTATTTTTGGAATACTAACTTTGGGCTCACTTTCTTTTGAATTTTGTTGCTGTTCAAATTCATATGTATTCCCGTTATAACCCAAAGAGAATGTAAACTCTAAGGGTATGTCAATCAGGGCCTGTAACTTCTTGGAAATTTCTGGGAGCCTTGTGTAACATAGCTCGGGTGCCCCTTAGGTAATTGGTGATATCAGCTACCGTCTACCCAGCGTGTACTAGGCGTCAAGGGCTTGTAGGAGTTACCTTGCAAGTGGTGAGTGTGTTCGGATTTATTGTTAGGAGTTTTGAATAGAGTGAGTATCGGATAGAGTGAAATGACCTACAGTAGAGTCCAAAAAATACTCCTGCTCCTTGCTAGAGGATGAGTATGACTCTAAGGCTCTGTTTCACAGTCTGGGGCAGCTCATCCAGCCTTCCACCATCCACCCCTCTCCATCCTTTCCTCACTTAAAGTTATCAGTTGAGAGAGAGGAGGTGGTTGTATGCCTCAAGTCTTTGAAATGGCCATAGGGATGTGGTCTGAAGAGAAGCAGGTAGGAACACCTCATCTATTGGGAGAGGAGGCGGAAAGGTAGCCTTCACAGGTAGAAAGCGGAGGGGATTCTCATCTCAGTCCTTCTACTTGCTCCGTGAAGCCCGAGTCAGGTCATCAGCTGATTACAAGAGAAATGGCAGCGCCGAGGTGTTGTGATTTGAGAAGGGAAAGAAAGGGGTGGTACGGTCATCTTAAACCAGGGGAAGACAAATAATCCCAGAAAGGAGAGTAACATTCCAGTAGTGAGTGCCCATTTGAGATCTGAGGTCATGAAGGCAGAACTGGAATTGTTTGCTTGGTCGTGTTTTTCTTCAGCCACATTCAGCTGCTTCAGAGTCGGATTCAGAGCGGGCAGACTGCTGTACTGGGACAGGGCTGGAATTTAAATTGCATGTCCTACACGGAGAGCAAGGAGCCCTAGAGCGGCGCGCCCAGGGGGCGGGCAGAGGGCGTGGTCTGCCTTGCGAGGAGGAGTGTGTTAGCCCTGGCCTGATCTGGAGCTGCCAGCACGTGGTAGCAGTAAACAGCAGGCAGGCTTTCAGTTGGCCTCATCGTCATTTCTTAATTCTCTCTAGGCACAGCACCCCTTCTTGCTTGCCCCTGGGAAGGGTGACTCCTACTGTGAATCTTTTCTGAACTGCAAGGGAGTTAAGGATGTTTGCAAAGGAAGGAGACAGGGGTTGTGTTGAGTAACCGTGGAATCCAAAGAGAAAAACAAATCTCCACCCCACGAGGTCATTTCTGGCTTAAAGAGGTTTTGAATCCTCTTTTCACTAGGCACCTCCTGGACATACATTGCCACTTAAGAAGAGTTCATAGGAACAGAGGCAGGAGGTTCACGAATGTGGCGTCACGTGTGCAACAGGCACGGCTGAATGCCAAATCTGGGCTCTTCTCATCCAAGGCTTTTGTGGCTTTTCCTCTACTGAGCTACCTATTCTCTTTAAATCCTGTCATTTTTCTGCTTCCAAAGAGCTAGAGGCTGTAGTACAAGAACTTATAATCACTATAAGAATTGTTGCTTAAACATAATAATGTTAAACTGGCAAATACTGTTTGTGGATGTAATTACAGACCAGGAGATGTGAACTCTTTAAATATGTGATCCAGGAAGGAGAATTGCGAAAAGTAGATAATGAGCATTTTGCATCTGTTCAAGGTTATGGGGAAGATAATGGATCAGTTCCTTGTGGTCCTTTTCGTTTCCTCTCTGCTTGCTAATGGTGTTGGGTTTTTATTTATTGTGGGGTCATTGATAAGAAACCTGTATCAAAAACAACCAAACACCATGTGACTAGAAATAAAAGGTCAAAAAAGAATGTATATATGTATGTGTAACTGGGTCACCGTGCTGTATAGTAGAAAAAAATATATATATAAATAAGTGATTAAAAAAAAGGTCAAGCAGGAAATGGTGCATGCGTGGTTGTTGTCTGTCCCTCTCTGACCCCACTCCGCCTCCTCCCTGAGGAGGGACCATTCCCCTGATGGAGGCATTTCGGAGGTTTGTACTTTGTGCAGCATCTGCAAATTCCCCTGTGCCCACGAATGTGGAAAAGCAAACGGGGTCTTAGTCGTATGAGGAAAATAGTTTTGATCTTGAGACTCCCTGAAAGAAGCATCTCAGGGAGCCTCCAGGAACCATAGCTCCTAGGACCACTGCCCTCCGTGGAGGTTTGTGGTGGTCTGGAAAATGCACCTTTCACACATTTCCAAACTGTTTTCCAAAGTGCTTGTTTCAGCATCGTGAGCTCTCGTCCCTGGTTCATCAGAGCCCTCCTTCTCTGTGCTTGCTGGACACGGGTCACTGGTCTTTCACATAGTCCCCAAATTTAGGCATTTTATTTACTTATTTTTTTCCAAGCTTAAACCATTGTTTTTTTTTTCAAGCTTAAACAATTGTTTTCTTTTCTTTTTCTTATTACTCAAATGAATTTATCACATCTGTAGTTGTATAATCATCATAACAATCTGATTTCACAGGATTTCCATCCCACACCCCAAGCACATTCCTCCAACCCCAAACTGTCTCCTCCGGAGACCATAAGTTTTTCAATGTCTGTGAGTCAGCATCTGTTCTGCAAAGAAGCTCAGTCTGTCCTTTTTTCAGATTCCACATGTCAGTGAAAGCATTGGATGTTGGTGTCTCATTGTATGGCTGACTTCAGTTAGCATGGTAATTTCTAGGTCCATCCATGTTGCTAAAAATGCTGGTATTTCATTCCTTTTAATGGCTGAGTAATATTCCATGGTGTATATGTACCACCTCTTCTTGATCCACTCCTCTGTCAATGGACATTGAGGTTGTTTCCATGTCTTGGCTATTGCAAATAGTGCTGCAATGAACATCAGAGTACATGTGTCTTTGCGAGTCATGGTTTTTCCCTGGATAGATGGCCAGGAGTGGGATTGCTGGATCAAATGGTAGTTCTATGTTTAGTTTTCTGAGGAATCCCCATACTGTTTCCCACAGTGGCTGCACCAATTTACAATCCCACCAACAGTGTACTAGGGTTCCTTTTTCTCCACACCCTCTCCAGCCAGCACTTCTTGTTTGTAGACTTTTTGATGATGCCCATTCTGGCTGGTGTAAGGTGGTACCTCAGAGTGGTTTTGATTTGCATTTCTCTAGTAATGATTGATGCTGAACATCTTTTCCTGCGTTTTTTGGCCATCTGTATGTCTTCTTTGGAGAATTTTCTGTTTAGAGCTTCTGCCCATTTTTGGGTGGGGTTGTTTGTTTTTTTGGTATTAAGCTGCTGGTGTTTATAAATTTTGGAGATGAATCCCTTGTCCGTCGATTCACTTGCAAAGATTTTCTCCCATTCTGTGGGTTGTCTTTTCATTTTGTTTAGGGTTTCCTTTGCTGTGCAGAAACTTGTAAGTTTGATTAGGTCCCATTTGTTTATTTTTGTTCTTATTGTCAATACTCTAAGAGATGGATCTGAGAAGATGTTGCTGTCGTTTATGTCAGAGAGTGTTTGGCCTATGTTTTCCTCTAGGAGTTTGATAGTGTCTGGTCTTCTGTCTAGGTCTTTAATCCATTTGGAGTTTATTTTTGTGTGTGGTGTTAGGGAGTGTTCTCATTTCATTCTTTTCCATGTGGCTGTCCAGTTTTCCCAACACCACTTATTGAACAGGCTGTCTTTTCTCCATTGTATATTCTCGCCTCTTTTGTCATAGCTTAGTTGGCTGTAGGTGTGTGGGTTTAATTCTGGGCTTTCTATCCTGTTCTACTGATCTATATTTCTGTCTTTGTGCCAGTACCATACCGTTTTGATGATTGTTTCTTTGTGGTATAGTCTGAAGTCCAGGAGCCTGATTCCTTCAGCTCCATTTTTCTTTTTCAGGATGTCTTTGGCTATTCTGGGTCTTTTGTGCTTCCATAGAAACTGTAAAGTATTTTGTTTGAGTTCTGTGAAAAATGTCCTTGGTAATTTGATAGGGATTGCATTGAATCTGTAGCTTGCCTTAGGTAGTATAGTCATTTTGATAATAATAACTCTTCCAATCCACGAGCATGGTATATCTTTCCATCTATTTGTGTTATCTTTGATTTCTTTCATCAGTGTCATAGTTTTCAGAGTACAGGTCTTTTGTCTCTTTAGGTAGGTTTACTCCTAGGTATTTTATTCATTTGGATGTGATGGTAAACGGGATTGCTTCCCTAATTTCTCTTTCTGCTCTTTCATTGTTAGTGTATAGAAACATCATCGATTTCTGTGTATTAATTTTGTATCCTGCGACTTTGCCAAATTCGTGGATGAGTTTTCTAGAGTCTTTAGGATTCTCTAGGTATAGTATCATGTCATCTACAAATAGGGATAGTTTTACTTCTCCCTTTCCAAGCAAACTTAGGCATTTTAGACAATAGCTCATTGTGGTTTTAACTTTCATTTCCATGATTTTGGGCAAGGTCACACATCTTCCTATACATCTCTTAGCAATTTTGGTTCTTGCTTCTATGAATGATCTCATCCTTTCCTCATTTTTTACAATTTAGTTGTTCGTCTTTTTCTTACTGGCTTTGGACATCATGTTTATGTGTTCTGGACACTCAGTCTTGTCATTTATGTAAATTCTAGATGAATGATCCTCTGAGCCTTTTCCTTTCCCTCTTTGAATACGGTCCTTAACTATTTTAAGTCGTTGAATTCTGGAAATACTCTACAGTTCTGGATTTTGGGGTCTTACTTAAGAAAACCTTTTAAATTCTGAGGTCACAAAGGTATTTCTCAATATATTCTTTTAAAACTTGTAAAGTTTGATTTTTTTCTATATACTTTTAAAATCTATCAAGAATTTACTTTTACATGTGATACAAGAGGGATCTGTGGTGTGCCTGCATCATTTATTAAATTTTCTTTGTTCTGCTCATCTACATGCCAGCTTTGTTGACTTTTCAAGTGTATATATATATATATATATATATATATATATATATATATTATTGTTGTTTATATATATATTTTAAATAGAGGTCTCTTTCTAGGTTTTGAAATTTAACTCTATTGATTTGTTTATCTTTATAGCAATATCACATTCTCTTAATTACTATAACTTTATAATAAGACAATATATGTTAAGAAAATATTACACCTGTTGTTCTTGTATTTTTCAGAATTGTTTTGACTGTGATCTTCCAGATAAGTTTTAAAATCACTTTGTAAATTTGTGTGAGAACTGATTGGGAGAGCATTGGATTTTTCGACTGCCTTGGAGAAAAACGGCATCTTTATGAACCGGGTATGTTTCCCTCACCTCTTCTTTCATGACCTTTGGTACATGGTGTCTTCTCTATAGTTCGCCTTGGAAGTTTTCACTTGCTGTTCATTCTGATTAGAATGTACTTCCGTCGGATTCTCCGTAATTGCCTCTGTGCTAGATTCTTAGGGTTGCTGTAACAAATTCCTATGCAATGTGAATTAAAACAACAGAAAGTGGCCGTCTTGATCCACGAAGAGAGCCCTCCCTGGGGACCTGGCCCAGCCAGCATCTTGGCCTTGGCTTTCCCAGCCTCCCGAACTCTGAGGAGGGAGTGTCTCCTGCTGAAGCCCCACCCCCAGGACGGGAGCATCCCTTCTCTGTCTCTTCCGACTTCTGGTGCCTGTGGGCACCCTTGCCTTGTGAGCACCACTCCAGGTGCTGCCTGTCTCCATCGCTTCCTCGGCTCTGTGTCTTTCTCTCCTTTCTTTCTCACATCTCCACCTGCCTTTCTCTTCTAAGGACAGGGGTCGTTGTGTCCACCTGCATGGTCCAGGATGGCTTCCTTACCTCAAGGTCCTAATTTACTCACATCTGTAGTCCTGCCCTTTCTAAATATGGTCACCACTTGCAGGTTCTGAGGATCGGGACCTGGACACAGTCTTGGTGGGGGCACATTTCACCTCATTACATCTTCTCAACTCAAATGTCCCCTTTTCAGATGACACTTTCTCTACCTTCTTTATACTCTTGTACTTGAAATTTTCATAATAATTTGGTTGATATTTTATGTATTGTCTCCCTTTCCATTTAAAAAATGTACTTGGAGTTCCCGTTGTGGCTCGGTGGAAATGAATCTGACTGGCATCCATGAGGATGCAGGTTCGATCCCTGTGCCTTGCTCAGCAGGTTAAGGATCCGGCATTTCTGTGAGCCGTGGTATAGGTTGCAGACACGGCTCGGATCTGATGTTGCTGTGGCTGTGGTGTAGGCCAGTGGCTACAGCTCTGATTCGACCTCTAGCCTGGGAACCTCCATATGCTGCGGGAACAGCCGTAAAAAGAAAAAAAAAAGTGTAGCTCTTTGCAGGTAGGGGTTCTGTTGTATTTATTATTGTATTTACATTGGTATTCTGATAACACACACTGGTTCAACTTTGTTGTTTATAGCTGGTGTCTACTGGTTGGGTATCCACTATAATTAGTCTATGTAATATTATGCAAGTTGCCATATATCTTAGATATCATTCCTGAGTGTTTATCTAGCTTCTAGAACAGGCACTGGCACACAGTTATTGTCAGTAAACAATTGTGTTGACTAAGAGATGGCGCAGATAACACAGAAAAGGGTGCGGATTAATGCAAGAGGCCAGCTTATGAAGAGATTGCTGTGTCATGATAAGGAGTTTGAACTTCTTCCTGAAAAATGATAGAGATTAATCTTGGAGTTTTAAGTAAGGAAATAATATAATTATATCTGCATTTAAAACAGGAAGTTCACAGTGAATTACCCTGAGATATTTTGGAACCTCTGTTGAAGCTCTGAGGTGATATTCAGAAGGGTGGAGTGAGGTGGACATAAATCTGCCCCCCCACCCCTTGACTGCGCACTCGGCATGTGAAAGTTCCCAGGCCAGGGATCAAACTGAGCCACAGCAGTGATAACGCCCGGTGCTTAGCCCGGTGCCCCAAAAGAGACCTCCACATCCACCCCTTCCTGCTGACGTAGGTCATTGCTTGTGAGCTACACAACACAGCCTTTATTTCTGAAGAGACATGTACGGTGTGTGTGTGTGTGTGTGTGTGTGTGTGTGTGTGTGTGTGTGTGTGTGTGTGTGTGTGTGTGTGTATGCAGGTACACTTGACTGTTTGAAGATTTTTGGAATAAACGTCTTAAAACGTATCGGTTGAGATTATTTCTTGTTGTAAACTGCAGAAACCGATTCCGGCTAATTTGAGAGAGAGAGGCAAGTTATCACCCACTGGTTTGAAACTGGGGTGCATCTTACCATCTAAAGAGAACATGATTAACCAAGTCGTGGAAATATAAAGATCCGGAGCCGCTCCAAGGCTTAGTACCCAGAGCTCACGGGCATTTTCTATGGAGTGGCTCTAATGATCTCAGGCCACACATCTTTGAATGCTAAGTTTCAGAAATATTTTAGGGGTTTCTCTTAAATCTCCTTCTATCTTATCCTTGACTTTTAATGCATTTAGAGGATGCTCATGTTTCCAAATACCTATTCTTCCCCTTCTCTCTCATAATAGAATCCCTGCTTTTCAGCGGGGTGTCCGAACATGCAAAATGAAGGCCATATTCCCAAACCTCTTTGGCTTAGCTGTAGTCTTATGACTGAGTTCTAGTCAGTGAGATGTGAGCAGAAATGCATGTGATGGTTTTAGAGCTTACTTCAAACAATGGCCTCTTTTTAGATACTTCCTGGAATGGAGATGTAGAGACTGGAGATCTAGCTGACATCTTAGACCATAAGAATTACAGCCACACGGCAAGGATGGCAGAATGGGGACCCTTAGATACCCTGGTTTAATGAATGCTGAGGTAGAGCTGCTGTGCTGGTCTGCACTCTGCCTGGGGGCTTTCATGTGCCAGAAAAATATCTGTGAGTCTTCTACTTGTATGTGTGTGATCTGGCACATACAGGTGGGATTACGTAAGATAAACACATATAATAAGATGCATATAATCTCACTTATGCTGCTTTTATTTTGGGTCACTGATATCTACAAATCTAATTTTAACTCCTAAACAGGGGATTTTCCATAATTACAGTACATGGAGCAATTTCTTTGTGTTTTCAAGGGCAACTAAGCATTTGAAAATTATTTTATAACATTTCAGGATTTTCTGTAGGATGCAGAGATTGTAGCCTGTGCTCTGCTTTCTTGAAATGGAAGTCCCTTTGCTCATGTAACACATTTTCTTGTAAGATCTCTCTATATTAAGAAAATTAGTTTTTTGTTTACCATGCTGCTAATATTTCCATGTTTGTCTTTCTCATGTTTTCTTTTTGTTTAAATCCTTTTTTTCTTATATACACCTGATTTACCATTTCATTTTTATTAGTTTTTTCCTCCTTATGAATTTGAGCTTTTATGTCATTCTCACAAAGACCTTTTTTACTCCAAGATGGTAAAAATGTTTGTTCATATTTTTCCAGGGTACAGTTATCATTTTATTTAAAAATTAAAGATCTTTCTCTCACTTGGAATTTCTTTAAATATAAGGAGCGAAATAGAGTTATAGCTTTCTCCTGTCAAATGGCTAGGCAGTTATCCCTGTGTCATTTATTGCATAACCAAATTTTGGGGCTCTTGGGATTTAAACATATGGAAATGGAAAAATAGAAGTTTTCTATTTACATGTTAAAGCCCATTCTCCTCACATGAATTTATTACACAATACCTTAAGTTTTGCAATACAGGTATGAAGAAATAGTATGGGGATATGGAGGAAAGAACTGGTTTCCTGGGGAAATTTTGGAAGCCTTTTGTAATGGTTTTAAAATACGTCTAATTTCTTTGGCAGTCCTCCCTGCAAAGGTGAAGGCTTTGCTTTCCTTGAGCGTCATCAGGACGGAATAGAATGGGTCAGAACAGATACAAGGTGCTAGTTTCATCCTCCCCCCTCAGGGTTCTCATCCAGGGCAGCTGCCTTGTCATTAGATCACTAATCGGCGCTGTGGAGAGGTTCAGGCTCAGGTCCAGGGGAACTGAGGCTTCCTGCCAGCAGCCGACGGGGAACTTCCGTCCAAGCCATGCGAGCGAGCCGGCTTGGAAGGGGATTCTCCAGGCCTGTCAAGGTGTCCGGTCACGATGGCGCCAGTCAGTGTCCTGACAGCATGAGAGGATGGTGGCTGGAACCACCAGCTAAGCTCCATCCACGTTTCTGACCTCAAATGTGAGATAAATGTTTCTTGTCTTGAAAGTGGCTATGTTTTAGAGGAACTTACAACACAGCATCAGCTAATCAAGACACTCTGAGGACAGAGTGTAATGAGAGTTGGTTCCGGAAGGCCCAACAGGAAATTTTATTTATTCTTTTTAGTGAAGAAGTGGGGGAAGCCATTCTAAGCCTAGTAGCTGGCACATGTGAAGTCAAAGAAGAGTCTTGTTGTATTCAGGAGTAATTTTTAAAAATCTAACGAGTATAGTGAGACCTGAGAATACGGAACACAGTGGGGAGCTGCATGGATTGAGTCTGAAGCTCTTGCAGAAGGTCTTTGGCAAAGAAGCTTAGTCTTTGTCCTTAAGGCTGTGCGTAAGCAACAGCAGGTTTTCATCGAGCATGACACCGATTTGGACTGGAGGGCAAGGCATTTTACGACGTAGCCTGATGGGTAAGTCGTCTGAAGATGATGCTTTCCTGAGAAAGGTGATGAATTGAGTTTACTGCTCTAGGAGTAGAGTTAAAGGAGAAGTATAATTAAAGCTTTTTTTCTTTCTTTCTTTCTTTTTTTTTTGCCACACTCATGGCACACAGAAATTCCTGGGCCAGGGATCAAACCCACAGCAGTGACCTGAGCCACAGCAGTGACAGCACCGAATCCTTTACTGTTAGGTCCCCAGGGAACTCCTGATATATTTTGAGGTTAAGTCAGAAGGATCTGAAGCCTAAGAGTAAGTTTATACAAGTGAATCAAGTAGAATTGGTTGAGTATTGCTGACAGATGCTACTGCATAGCATGCCATAGGTATGTGTTGTTTCAATGAAAGAGTAAAATTTGGTGAAGAAATTTTGGGAGGGCACAGAGCGTTATCTTTGGACCAGACCATAACATTTACATTTGCATGAAAACTCTGAGAAGCCATCTGCAAGAGATTTTCAGCACAGTCCCTTCAGTTCTATCCAGTGTCGTGAGACATTCTGTTTCCTAGAATGTGAGCGTGAGTGAGAAAGCTGGAACACGCTGTTTCCCTTAGGGCTAACGAGAGCGTGAAGGAGCTTGCTCAGGAGACGTTAGGTTCAGTCTGATTCAGGAACACCACGGCTGTTCTGCTGGATGTTTGGCTTGTATTTGTTCTCTCCGGAGTCCAGCTTTAAAAAAATCTTACAAAGAAGAAACATGTATTTTTTCATTCCAGGAGCTTTAAACAGGGGAAGGTTTGGGGATAGAGCAGGATCGCTGAGGCCCCTGAAGCCTGTACCTCTGATCCCCAAACCCTCAAGGCCTGAGACTCAAAGGGCTCCCCAGATGCCCAAGGTGAGGGGCAGTGGGATACCAGCTGGTTTGATTTTAATATGCCTCCCTCACCTTCTCCTACCTCACTCCTGCTCCATCCTAAAAATCACTCTTCTAATGCGCAAAGTTAAGCACAAGCCTTCTGTGCTGAAAATGGCATCTCATTAAATCTTTCGGAATTTGCCAACAACCCAATGGAAAAATGGGCAAAAGACCTGAATAGATGTTTCTCTAAAGACATGCAGACAGCCAACAAGCACATGAAAAAATGCTCAACATCACTGATTATTATAGAGAAATGCAAATCAAAACTGCTCTGAGATACCACCTCACACCTCAGAATGGCCATCGTTAACAAGTCCACAAATACCAAATGCTGGAGGGGGTGTGGAGAAAAGGGAGCCCTCCCACACTGTTGGTGGGAATGTAAATTTGTACAATCACTGTGGAAAACAGTATGGAGGTACCTCAGAAAACTAAATATAGAACTACCATGTGACCCAGCAATCCCACTCTTGGGCACATATCTGGACAAAACTTTCCTTGAAAAAGACACATGCACCTGCATGTTCATTGTAGCTCTATTCACAATAGCCAAGACATGGAAACAACCCAAATGTCCATCGACAGATGAATGGATTAGGAAGATGTGGTATACATACATGACGGAATACTACTAAGCCATAAAAAGAACAATGCCATTTGCAGCAACATGGATGGAACTAGAGACTCTCATACTAAGTGAAGTAAGTCAGAAGAGAAAGACAAATACCATATGATATCACTTATATCTGGAATCTAGTATACGGCACAAATGAACCTTTCTACAGAAAAGAAACTCATGGACTTGGAGAACAGACTTGTGGTTGCCAAGGAGGAGGGGGAGGGAGTGGGATAGACTGAGAATCTGGGCTTAATAGATGCAGACTATTGCCTTTGGGATGGATTAGCAATGAGATCCTGTTGTATAGCACTGGGAACTATATCTAGTCACTTGTGATGGAGCATGATAATGTGAGCAAAAGAATGTGTGTATATATATATATATATATATATATATATATTTGTGTGTGTGTGTGTGTGACTGGGTCACTTTGCTGTACAGTAGAAAACTGACAGAACACTGTAAACCAACTATAATGGAAAAAATAAAAATCATTAAAAAAAAAGTAAATCCCGAGGAATTTATGTTGCGAGATGGTGCTGAGCTGGAAAATGTAGTGTTATGTACACCTGAATGTATGTGTCACAGGTTTTTGCTGGCCCTGTTTTAATAGGGTTTACCTATTTTTTAAACCTTTTTAAAATAAGGTTTATAACAGTGCTGTTTTAAAAAGGGTTTATAACAGAAACAGACTCACAAACAGAACAGACTTGTGGTTGCCAAGAGGGAGCGGGGAGGGAGGGGATGGACTGGGGGGTTGGGGTTGGTAGGTGCAAACTCTTAGATTTAGAGTGGATAAGCCATGAGGTCCTCCTGTACAGCACAGGGACCTCTGCCCAGTCTCTTGGGATAGACCATGGTGGAAGATAGCATGAAAAAAAGAATGTGTATATATATGTATGACGGGCTCACTCACTCTGCTGTACAGCAGGAATTGACACAACACTGTAAATCAACTATACCGTAATAAGAAAATGTAAAAAAAAAGAGATAGCATTCCTTCTTGATCTCGTAACGAGTCCTCAGACCCACCGTCATGGCCCTCAGATCTAGGTTATGTGAACTGGCAGTAACGCGTCTGATGTGCAGTGCTCTGTCTCAAAAAACTTCTCGAACTCTGCCTTGACTTCTCACGGGGAGGCCAGTTCTCAGAGCCTTCTGAGATGCTTTCCCCGGGTTAGAATCCTCCCATTTGGCTTGAATAAAACTTTCCAATTATTAAAAAAAAAAAAATCGGGTTTATATTTCATGAGGAATCCATCAGGGGAACGGGTGAGCACTGTTCTGGCTGTGCTGGGAGAGTGCGTGTGGCTGCAGCGTGGCCACGGCCACTGGGATGCCGCAGGTAAGGCCGCCGTGTTGAGCTGAGTCATTTTGTCATTAACATACAGGTTTGTGTTTAGAGGCCTACCCCGGTGGCTTTAGATGCCAGCTGGAGTTATGCCAGCATTTCCGCCTGTTCTGTTGATTATAATGGACAACATTCTGCCTTATCTGCAGTCCTTCTGGATGGTGGGTTGCTGTTGACTTTATTGTGCAAAGCTGAGATATTTTTACTTCTCACATGTATATTTTTTAATGTGAACAAACTGATCTCTGGTCCTTCCCCTAAATGAGCAAATGGCATTTAGCTCTCTTCGTTGTGGCCGACAGAGAGAAAATAGAGACTGTTGGTTAGTTGTGTTCCCTATCCATGCATGTTGTTGATGTCTCTTGTGTTCATGAATTTAGACAGTGGTCTGGGATGTGCCGTTATTTTTTTTTTTTAAGATTCATTATTTCATACCATGCTTTCCATAAGGCAGTGAATGAGAGGTCTCGAGAATATGCTTGTCTAACCTGAAGACTTTGAGTTAGACTAAGCAAAGGCTTTGTTTAAATAACAGTGCCCAAAGCGTACATCGAGGTAAATACCTTTGTCGTTAATGGATTGAAAGGCATGGCATTCAAAGGAGAGAGAAAGTTGGAAGGTGCTGTAGTAGTTGGGGAGGCTGGGCTATGCTGCCCTAACAGGCCAGCTCAGAATATCAGTGTGTTTCTAAATAAAAGCCCTTGCTGTGCCTGCCAGGTCGCCAAGACAGCTTCCTTTAAGCAATGATTCAGGACTCCATCTTGACTCTATCGTCTCAACCCTAGTTTTCCTTTCACGGAGGCAGAGGATGAAATCTGGGCAGGATCCCTCTGGGATTTGTCACTGCCGGCAGCCACACACATCACTTCTCACAACTAGCTGTGACTTCTCAGAGCTGGTCCTGGAGCATCCTGTCTCTAGGACCAGGATTGTGCGGATGGCGAGAATTGCCTGTCTGTACCACGGTGGTTATATCATGAGACTGAGAGAAAGGAGTAGATACTGAAATTTTTGTGAGGTCGAAAGCATAGTCTTAGTTTGTTGGTTTTGCTTTTAATATATGATTTTTTTAAAAGAAGTATTGCCATGGACATGTAAACAAATAGTGATCCCCTCCCCCGTCCCCGTTTGGAGGTGTGGGTTGTGTCTATGGCTTTCCATGTTTCTGAGTTCTGACACCTGGTGGAATCTTCACATCCTTTTGACTTCTGGTGGTCATGCCTCTAGGTGACCTGTATTTTCAGAGTGATGTGCACACCTGCACTGCAATACTGCATTTGTGATCCTGGATCGAAAACAGAGGATACTTGTTCACATTTGCAGGTGATTTTATCCTAAAGAGAAAAATATTTTTTAATCTAGTAGGAAGAGGTACCTTCTTTCAAATTACAAGAGGAGGAAGGTGGTTGAGACTGAAAGATGAAAGAACTTGTTCTTCTCTTCCCCACGCAGCATCTGTAGTTCTCCTTTGAACAACATGGGTTTGAATAGCATAGATCTGTTTATACGTGGATTTTTTTCCAGTAAATATATGAAAATATATGTGTATAACATTGTATATAAGACTTGTGTTGACATGGGTAGCCTCTCCTTACATAGACATAAGGTGAGTGAAATTTAGTATAAAGTTAATCATGTGTTACTTTTCTTACTGTTTCATAGCTTTGCTTTCGAAGCAGGATAGTTCCGTGCAGTTTGCCTACAGGGTTGTCGGGCAAAGCAAGGAGAGTGTGGAGGGAACAGAGTTGGACGTGGAATTGATACACAGTCACAGTAAATGGATCCAAACTAGTAACATAGCTTCCCTTAGAAGGAAGGGGGCTTGGGAATGAGAGAATCACTTTTCCAGCAGCACCGTTACCCTCAGGAAGGAGAGCCTGGGTCCTTGGAGGTCAGCTTGCTGTCTCTGTCTTGTCATGGCCGATGCGTGTCTTTCCACACTGCCATCCCCAGACTCACACACCAACCCTTTTAACAGAAATGGTGTCGTGCCCGTTCAATTTGTAAGCTGGGTACGTAGTTCTTGGAAGTGAAGTATGCGTCTTGTCACATTTGATGCCCCGTTAAAGTCAATGTAAGGCAATGTAAAGGAAAGGTTGGTTTTATTAGCTCAGCAAAAGGAGAAAATAAAAAAGTAGAAGTAGCCCTTTCTTTCTTTTTAAAAATACATGGAAAGGTTAAGAAGCCAGGCAGTCAATTGTGATTTGAAGAAATTTGGAAATTTTCAAAATTTTTCATTTTATTCTCTTCAGAATATGTTTCATGTGCTCCAAGGTAGTGGAGTGTAAAGATGTGTCGCTGGAATGCTGGTCGTGGCATTAGTTACATCCAGGTGTCTGTAAGGAAGGAGAGGGGAATCTTAAATTGAAGGTACCACATTTTCTTGCGTGAATCTCAGGAGGTTAACTCAGTCCTATTCCTTGGTCTCTGTAGCTGGCATTTGGTCATATTTCACAATATGTTAATAGTATTTTTTAAGTAACTTTTTTGGGGAAAAATTTTAGATTTACAGGAAGGTTGCAGAGACAGAAGAGAGTTCCTGTGTGTTCCTCATCCGGGATCACCCCTGTTAACATCCTGTGTGATCCACGGTGTGTTCTGTCAAAACCGAGAAACAGCTAACACTGGTACCATGGTATTAACGAAACTACAGACTTTATTTGCCTTTCACCAGTTTTTTTGCTCATGTCCCTTTGCTCAGTATCCACCCCAGGCTAGCATCCTGTGTTAACTGTTCTGTCCAAAGACCTCTCTACTCTGGAAAGTTACCCAGTCTTTCCTTGCCGCTCATGACCTTGAGACTAAACTTTAAAGAGCTACCTATGGTTTGGCATTTTGTAAAGGGCCCCTCATTTTGAGCCGGTCTGATGTTTTCCTCTGATGCACTGGGATTATGGATTTTTGCAAAGAACACTCGAGGCGAGGTGTTCTTCTCATTGCACACCAGGGGCTTCAATCTGGTGATTGTAACGTTGATTATTTGGTTAAGGTTGCATCCGTCAGACTTCATGGGTGTGCCTTTTCCATATTATATCTATAGGACCATAGTTTATATATGTGTGTGTGTATATATATATATATGACTATATTTTCCATATCTATATATGACTGTAAGTACACTATAAATACTAACCACAATGTGTATTAAAGCAGGGCCAAGGCCCCCCCCCCTTTATGTTTGGTTGATGGTCTACATTCAGCTCTAATGGGAAACATCTGTGGCCGTAAATCTTCATGATCCCAAGCGTGCTCCTGTCCCCTCCTGTATACGTGTTCCTGTATGTGTCAGCTGATGTGCATGTGTCACTTCAAAGTTCTTTTACAGGAAGTAGAAGGTGACCCTTTTGGCACAGTCTGTGTGAACTGGTGTCCGTATGAGGGACGCAAGCTAGAAAGTGGGTGCAGAGCAGGGAGAAGGGAAAGCAGAAGGCAACTCGCATTTGCAAGTTACAGCGATGCTACTGAGTCTGAACATTGAGACCTGGGCCCCCAGGCCAAGTACTGTCCCATGTAGCAAACAGCTACTGCGTATTCATAACCGAGCATTTCGGTCGCCGCAATTACAAAATTCTGTGACATTTCCTGTGGCTAGTACTGGGCCTGGTGGTGATGCGTGGTGTTCTGAGGGATCTTGTAACCTGCGGGCAAAGAAAAAGGTTTCTTGTAACCTGCAGGCAAAGCAGGGAGCGCACCTGTCTCTGAGTAAGGGGAGGCCTTCCAGCTGGGGAGAGACTTCTAAAAAACGAATGCACGACACATACAAATGAGTAAGCTTTTAAGATTAGCAATGCCTTAGAATTTGTCCTATCCTTCTACCCAGTGAGAAAATCCTGGAAAAAAAAATCACTACTCTTTCTCCTTTTTTTTCCCACCTAAAGAAGTTGATTTATGACTTGATATTTATTCATTATCTACAAATTAGCATATGATCATGACATCAGGTCCAAAAATTATTATTTGTAGATAAGATGACAATTATCCTTCCATTTGACTTTGAATTTAGGAAATTTTATCCTTCTACTATTGAGTGTAAATAGTTCCTTCTATAAGAAGAAATTTTATACAATAGCTATTGTCTTTTTCTGTGGAGGTTTCTTTGTTCTTATAAGGGGAATTATTGCCTTGTCTTCCTGGAATTGGAGCTTTACACTGCTGTTATGGAAGCATGGTTTGACTGGGGATTTCAGTGGCTTATAATGGCTCGATACAGACGCAGTGTTCTTGTGAGTTTCTCTTCTTGGAGAACGTGCAGTCCCTGCCATTTGGTGTTGCTGTGAAAACAGTAGATGAGATACTGTCTTGTTTACTGCAACAGTGGTATCTCTTCGGATCAGACAGTCGCTTCTCAGAGTGTGAGGCAAAGCCAACTCTCTGCCCAGGGCGGGGCTCAGCTTTGTTTGCCCCAAGTCCCCTTGGCCCTGGCCTCGCCGTGTTACTGCCTCCTGTTTTACTGTTACAGTCTCGGTCAGCAGCCCCACGTCCTCAAGCTATAGGAGCTGAGTCAGGTACGGGTAGAGCCTGCCGCCGGCTTTCCCCAAGGGAATCCAGGTCTTCCATTGAGCCTTGGTCACAAGTTTAAACACCTGAGCTCTTCGTTAGGAGTACCTCAGTGATGAGAGATGTTCTGATAATGCTGAACATCAAAAGAAAAGGCGGTTGGGATCTTTAGCTCGCTCTGTGCAAATTTGAACTGACCTTTCTCTGGTCGACTCTGAGTCCCAGATTTTAAGGGATGTGGTGCTGTGTGACTTCAGTCATGCTTTAAACTTGACCTGTTACCCAACCATATTAATGTGTAAAAAACTTTTATTAAAGTATGGTTGCCTTGCAGTGTTCCTTCCATTTCTGTGGCACAGCGAAATGACCCAGTCTTACGTATGTGTCCATTTTTTGTACTGGCTTCCGTCATGTTCTAACCCAGGAGACTGGACAGAGGTCCCTGTGCTGTACGGCAGGACCTCGTGGCTCATCCACTCTAAATGCAGCAGTTTGCATCTACTGCCCCAAACTGCCAGCCGTCCCACGCCCTCCTCCCTCCCCCGGCCACCATGTCAATTTAGACTCTCTGTTCGCTTCATTCTCTTTTCTTAATTGCGTTTCTTGAGGAATTCTCTTTATTTGGCTCTATTTTATACAATTGGAATCTCCATGGTCATTAGACTGTAGATTACCCAAAACTTTCTTCCATGTTCGTCATTACCCTTAAACATCATGCTTACAATTTAAAACGCAAACAGAAACCTCTTAGTACGTAATGGACTGAACTAGAAATGTATGGAAGGGGCATTCTCAAGGGCTGTCTCAGAAAGGCGACGTAAGGAAAAATAGAAAGGAGACCGCGGTGGGGAGAAAGGCCACTTCCTCTTGAATAAGACGGCCAAGCCTTTAAAGACACCGAACAAGGAAGATGAGAGGTGGCTGATGGCGTGGTGTAGCTTGCAGCTGCTCCCAGGCTCACATGTCGATGGCACTTGACCCGGAGTGATCAGAGGAGGTTCTTTGCCCGGCTCTGAGCTTCTGAGCTTTTGTGGGAACAGCCTATGAAAGCAAAGCCCAGAGCGAGGACTGAATGACGTGCCTCCAGGGAGGACCTCGTCGAGGAAGGTCGTAGGCTGGAAACATGAAGCAACACTCTGCAGTTTTGAATGCGGTCCTGTCGCTGGATAAAGGCAGTGGTGTAGGCGCATTGGTCGGACAGTCACAGGTTGGTTGATGGTTCTGACTGCCTGCACACCTAATGTTCATTGGTAAACGTACCCTGAACTCTTTGGGCTGGTTCACGTTCTTAATCCAAGATTTTGGTAAGAGCGTATCCTGTATTTTAGATGCTGTCTGTAACTGACAGTGGCCTTGGCAATAGATACTGTTCAATGCAAGTAACGATGGAGACTTGGAGAAGAGAGGGTGCAGGCTGAGTTTTTTCTGGTTGACTTTCTTTCGGCAACAGCTTTAAGGAATTGTTGAATTTGACTCGTTACACTCACGGGAAAAAATAAAACATTAGCAGCCAGACCCCTGTGGTTGTGACAGAGGAGCATTGTCCCGGGGGGAATGAGCAAGTCGAAAACGTCGTAAGGAAAAGGTAGAGATGACAGTTTCTTTGAGAAGGGGATGGAGAAATTGTTAGATTATTTACAAACCATAACAAAAAATAGTCACTATTTGCAGTCCATCATGGAGGAAAGACTTCTGAATCATGAAAATGACTGTTCTTTAAACTTACTCCCTCCGTACCTCATTGTCCTCCCTAACAGATGGTGGCCACGGCCTCCTGAAAGCCTGAAGGATTAGGAAGCTAAATATTGGGATTTAAAACCAGCGCTGCAAAACTTTAGAGAGGCCACCAGTGAAGCTGCCCCAGTGAAAGGAACTGACCCATCACGGTGCTTGTAAACAGTGTTTATGCTCAGTGAGCGAAGCGGCTTCTCCCAGCCCTTCTCTGGAAACCACAGGTCCTGACATCATGTAGCGTATGGGGAACAAAAACACTGGGGGCAAGGAATCCAAACAGTTGAGACAGATAACATCTTCGAGCCAATCTGATCATGGCTGTGTTCCAGAATTACAGAGGGTAGCAAGAATGAAATGGGGTCATAGGCAACTTCCCACAGCTTCGTAAGTCTGTTGACAGTTGCCAAACTCAGCCAGCCACATAAAAAGCGCAGAGGCAGAGTGAGGAAGATCCGAGAATGTCTTTGACTGTCACTTCTGGTAAGAACATTGGAAAATCTGCTCCTCTGAATTCTAGGCAAATGTGGTAAAAGGGGGGTTTTGTGCCTCGTGGTTTTGTTTAAGGGCAGAGCAGAAGAAAACCCTCCTACATCTTCAATAACTTGTCTTTAGTCAGCGTGCCCACCAAACTGTACCACACAGCTGGTACGTTTCTTTTGCCCACTGTGAAAGTGTAAGGTATTGTAGACAATATCTTGGTTTAGCGTTACCACCCAGCCACCACACAGAATCCTGGGAATATTTGCATACACCATATATATTCCTTTCCTATTCCAGTGGTTGGTTTGATGACTCATTTTCAGGCAAATGTTTAAGGCTGCACTCTTCCCTGTTTGGCACCGTCTCCCTCTAGTGCTGGAGAGAGCTGGATCTGAATCCCAGCTGAGGAATCCTGGGCCAATCACTTAGTCTCTCTTAGCTGTCAGACAAAGATAACGGTGGATTAGGTGTGGAGTATGAGAGAGAAACAGGCATCTAGAATGATTCGTTGGAGTTCCCATCGTGGCTCAGTGGTTAACGAATCCGACTAGGAACCATGAGGTTGTGGGTTCGATTCCTGGCCTTGCTCAGTGGGTTAACGATCTGGCATTGCCCTGAGCTGTGGTGTAGGTTGCAGACGCAGCTCGGATCCCACGTTGCTGTGGCTCTGGCATGGGCCAGCGGCTACAGCTCCGATTGGACCCCTAGCCTGGGAACCTCTATATGCCGTGGATGCAGCCCTAGAAAAGGCAAAAAGACATAAAGAAAAAAAAAAAAAAAGAATGATGCCGTATTTTTGGCCTGAGCGCTTGGAAGGGTGGAGTCACCATCCACTGGGATGAGGGTTTGGAGGTGGTGCTGGGTGTTGGCCCCATTGGGTACAGGACGCCTTTTGGATATCCAGGGGCAGCTCTTGAGTGGGAAGTTGGTTGCAAATGTCAGAGAGAGGGTTGGGAGGGAGGTTGTCATTTGGGAGCTGACAGCATGTGATCGTCTGCAGAGGGTGCCAAAGGAGTGATGGAGCTAAGGAGATGTTCGGGGCTGAGGGGTAGAGAGAAGGAGAGGGCTGCCTTGGGAGCCTGAGCACCTCGGGCTGTGAAGTGGGAGGAAGTCAAGAGAGCTGAAGCCCAGGAAGCAACAAGCCATTCCCGGGAGGAGTGAGTAATTGCTGTGTTACACCCTGCACTCAAGCAAAGCCACACAAGATGCCAAGGGGCTCCAACCCCCGAATTATTGGCAAGGTTGAGGAGAGCAGTTTTTAGAGGAGGGGTGGGGAGAAAGTTTGCCGTGGCTTTAAGACAGAATGCGAGGGTGGAGGAGAGAGATTGAGATGGTGAATAGAGACAGTTTTCGGGAGCTCGCTGCAGAGAGGAGCGGGAACAGGACCGTAGCTGGCAGGAAAAGTGGGGATCCAGATACTGTTTTTCTTAGCGAAAAATGTGCATTGGCCTGTGATGCGAAGGACCCTAGATCCGCATGAAAGGAAGGCTTGCTCGGGGAGGAGAGGGGCCCGTCCCCCAGCCGCCGGGCCTTCGTGTCCCCTCTGCAGGGCATTTCCAGGTGGCTAACTGGCGGGAAGGAAGGCCATGTGGGCGCAGACACAGGTGGGTTGTTCTGGAAGTGAGAAGCACAGTCATGGAAGCAAGGTCCTTGGCTGAGAAGCGTGGGGAGAGAGGAAGCATCCTGGGCGAGTCGTCTGGGAGAGGAGGGGCTACAGTTACCGTGTCCTGGGGGAACAGCTCTGGAGGCCCCCTCCCCGCGGTTAGGGTTAGGGTTCTTCTCTGTGCTATAAACATCCGCAGCCTTCCCCACTGTCTGAAAGGGTTTCAGGTAGGGAAGGCATTACGCCTTGAAACAGCGACATTCTCCTGAGACTAAATTTCCATCCCGTCACTACCAGTGGGGTGAGCCAGCCCTGCAGGTTTATCTGGGCTCTGCCCGGAAATGTGTATGGAACTGCCGCATCGCAGCCCTGTCTTGTCCAAATCAAAGGCTGAAGAATTTAAATTCACATAAATGATCTCTATTTGGATATGAATCGAACGCTTCAAACACAGTGCACCCCAGACGGGATCTGGAGTCTGTTCTCCCCGCCCTGCCCTTCCCGCACCTCCTCATCTCAGGTCAGCCCTCGGCCAGTCTTATCCGGGTGCGTCCCAGATATTCTCGGAAGCCGGGAGCCCCCTTCTCCTCCAGGCACACTGCTGGCTCAGGCCACCCCCTCTCACTTTAGAGACGGAGGCCTGCCGACGCCGCTCCCGCATCTGCTCCCGTCTCTGCCAAGTCCGCACGTAACCCGGTGTGGTCCGCTCACCCTGGTGGAAACCCTCCAGCGGTTTCTTTCCCATTGTGCTGGGGACAAAAGCGCCACGGGCCGTGTCCGAGCTTTGCTGCTTCTCTGCCTGACTCGAGCATGTTCCCCTGCTAACCTGGCTCCCTAGGCTTTCGTCGTCTGGGTCCCCTTTTCTTTCTTTTCAGTGCTTTGCGCAAAGGGAGGGCTTTTCTGTCTTAAGGCCTTTGTGATTTGTTATTTCCTCTGCCTGAATCCTAATCTCACAATTCAGGAAAGCGGGTTTCTGCTAATTGCCTTCTCAAGACTTTTTAAAGCTCTCATGCCATCTCCTCAGAGAGGCCGTTCCTGACCATTCTGCCTAAAGAACCATCTTCTTGTGTCAGAGGTACTTGTCATCAGAGTATTCGGTTTTCCTTCACAGCCTCTGAGTCGGTCTTGTTTACAGGTGTTTTTTGTTTGTTTGTTTGTTTTTTGTTTTGGCTTTTTAGGGCTGCATGTGCGGCATATGGAAGTTCCCAGGCTAGGGGTGGAATCAGAGCTACAGCTGCCGGCCTCCACCACAGCCACAGTGACTTAAGATCCGAGCCGCATCTGTGACCTACACCACAGCTCATGGCAACACCTGATCCTTAACCCACTGAGCGAGGCTAGGAATTGAACCCAAATCCTCCTGGATACAAGTTGGGTTCGTTTCCACTGAGCCACAACAGGAACTCCCTTTGTTTACAGTTTTGTTCTCTGTCTCTTCCTGGTCCAACTAGAAGTAACCTCCTTGAGGGCAGGAATTGTGTCTGTCACATTCCCTGTGTGCGCAGCTGGTGCCAGGCACAGGGGTGTCACCCAGGAAATGATGTGAAGTGCTGATTAAAAAAAAAAAAAAAAGCCAGAACATGGATGTTTTCCTGCCGTTTAAGTTTGCTATTTGTCTGTCAAGATGCGATCTTGCTGAGTTGTGTGTAAGTGGTAGGTGATCTAGCTGTGCCACGTTTCGTGGAGTTAGGCACCTGTGCTCTGGAGCCATGCTGCCTCAATGAAAATGACTGGTTATGCAACTTTGGGCAAGTTACTTACCCTCTCTGAGCTCATTTTTTTCATTTGTAGAACAGGGCTAATGCTAATATATTTCTGTAGCGCTTTTCTGAGGATTGGGTGAGCTAATTTAGCATAGTGTCTGGCATACTACGGACTTGGTAAATATTACCTAGTATTCATACCTAATATTAATTCATACCTACACCACTTCCTAAACATAGAAGCAATAGTAATGATAAAAAAGAATTTAAATAGATTTTAGTGATACTTTGTACACGCCGTATGTTTAGGAAATAAACTGCTGTAAATGATGGTAAAAGTAACTCTTTGATAAGAATGGTATCTTCATCTCGAAAGATTACTGGCTGTCTGGCTTCAGCTCCAAGAGTAGTTGAGTGTCATTTGCTGAAACTTGTAGCGGGGTCAGGCGGTGTGCCGCAGATGGCCATTTAAGGACATCAAACCCATGATTAGGGAAACCGTGTTGGAGACACCGCCAAAGGGCCCCGTGTCAAGTTGTTCTCTAAAGGCTTTTCTTGCTCAAAGGAGACGGCTTCCCAGCAGCTTAGCCTGTAAGCTAATATGACTTAAAATTTCTTTTCTCTATGAAGAAATACCTGCATGCGTCTCCTTATCTCATGCTCTGTTATATGTAAGTCTTAGTTTAAGCTTTACCAAAGGAATTGGGACTTGTTTTCTTAAGAAAAAAAAAAAGGGAGTCCCCGTGGTGGTTCAGGGAGCATGAGGACGCAGGTTCAATCCCTGGCCTCGCTCAGTGAGTTAAGGATCTGGCATTGCTGTGAGCTGTGGTGTAGGTCATAGATGCGACTTGGATCCCATGCTGCTGTGGCTGTGGCGTAGGCTGGCAGCTGCAGCTCCGATTCCACCCCTAGCCTGGGAACTTCCATAAGCCATGGATGTGGCCCTAAAAAAAAGCAAAAAAAAAAAAAATCGCTAATATTACTCATCAGACTGTGATGGCAAATGTTTGTATTAAAACCTGAAACATAATCTAGTGTTCAGCACACAGTTGCTTGCCCAGTCCCCGTCTCAAAATGAAGGGGAGACGCTTTGTCACCTGGATAGCTTCTTCTTAGGTTGCATTCCCTTTATCTTTGGGACAAAGGAGTGGGAATACAAGGGGAAAGGCCCAGAGGACCATCCAGACACAAACCTGGGGATAAAGGGGTTTTCCGTTGAAGGTCCACACTGTAATTAAGAGTAGGCTCAGGAAGCCGGTGGCTGCTTTCCGGAAAGGCAAACAGCGGGTTCCTGGCACCCTGGCCAGTGTTCAGAGGTCGGTCTCAGCACTGCCACAGAGCACCCTCACACCCCTGGGCGCGTCAGGGTCAGGCCAGCTCTTCTTGGCGGCGTAGGTAGTGGTCGGGTTGGAGCAGTACTCACACCACAGCCAGGAGCAGGGAGGCAGGGAGGGAGCCATAGCCTTGCCCAGATTCCCAAACCCTTCAAAGTAATCACAATGGGCTTAACCTTTGTTTCTCAACATCAGTGCCACCTGTTTTATATAGGAAATTTTTATTGGGCAGGAAATAGCTCTTCATGTGGTTACGTAAATCACACAACCATGAGGAGGAGACAGCATTGCCATCACTCTTTTATATCTACGACAACTGAGAACCCAGGTCAGCTTTGCAAAGATCTAGCTGCTTTAAGATGTGAACATATTCTTATAGTGGTATTATTAACATATGGTAAAAAAAATTCAAATCTTAAGTGTATACCTTGTAACATGTCACAAATATAACTTTTGAATATTGCAGCTACAACCAAGATCAAGAGATAGAGAATGTCCATCACCTTAAAAGCAATAAAAACTGAGTTCATTTGCCACAAGGCATTTTCAAGGAAAAGGAGAAAGTCATTTATTTAATAATTGTCTTTACTATTTCTTTGCACAGCTTCCATTGTATTATACGCTAACAGAATTTAACAATAAACTTTGCAAACCAAGTCAATAGTACAGAGGGGATAGTGAGCAAGTTTGAAACTCTCTTCTGTTGTCTTCCCCTTAGCCCTTAAATAGTTCATGGCGCATTTGGAAGAAGTTGAAGTAGGAAGAGGTGTTAGATGGACAGGGAGTGAAAGTTATTGAAGATGTTCCTGGAGCTGCTTTATTTTAGATCAAGTTTTTTTTTTTTTTTGTCATTTAAAAGATTTTGAGAAAATCAATTTGGTGCACAGAAAAATCAGTTAGTGCTAATTGGTACAGGGAAATACAAGTATTTTGGCTGAAAAAGGATGTGTGGATAGACCACGTGCTGAAAAAAACCTGAGTTTTCCTCCGTTGCTTGAATGTTCCGACTCAAATGGAATGATGAGTTTTGGAGGATTTCAGAGCTTTCCGGTGGAAACAAAGCCACCGTTTTCAAGATGAGTCATAGGGTTTGAGTACCCATTATCGTCAAGTTTTTGAACCAACCTTAGGAGTTGTCTGAATTAACAAGTACCCATCTTTCAGAGAGGAAAGTGCGTCTTTGAATTCCTAGAAGTTAAAATTTTGAAATGAGTATCAACCTTAGAATATCCTTATGATTTGGAACATCTGGTGAAAGTGTAGACTTGAGTCCAGCGGCTTACGTCCTCTCTTTCACGGAATTTCTAAAATCAGGCGAATGCTAATAATGACGGATGTCAACCCGGAGTTAGAAATGACACCATCACGACTCAGCGGTAACGAACCCGACTAGAGTCCGTGAGGACTCGGGTTTGAATCCTGGCCTGGCTCAGTGGGTTCAAGATCTGACATTGCCTTGAGCCGTGCTGTCGGTTGCAGACGTGGCTTGGATCTGGTGTTGCTGTGGCTGTGGTGTAGGCTGGCAGCTGTAGCTCCAGTTCCTCTGATTCAACCCCTAGCCTGGAAACTTCCATGTGCTGAGGATGTGGCCCTAAAAAGCCAAAAAAAAAAAAAAAAAAAAAAAAAAGTCATATTTTCTAATCAATCACTCTTTTTTTTTTTCTACGTCCACAATCTGCTTCCAGCTCTCAAAATACTTTAGTCCATTAATACTTTCATTAAATTTGATCAATATAAACTATGAACAGTGTTGGTCTTATAACTGTGTACTTTTGTGTGCATAAACTTAATTAAACTTTTGGAACTGCTTTTCCATAATTTCCAGGAAATGAATATGTATAAAAGGCTCTCCTGTCAAAAGACTGTTGAATATATAGCTTGCTGTAGAAAATATTCATTTGACTGTAGGGAAGAACTGTGTGGTTTGTTTTGGTAAATTTGCTTTATAAATTCATATAGTGTAAGTCAACCAACTTTCTATAGTTCCTTGTCTTTAGCAACCGGTGTATGCTGGTCTAATTAAGAAATGCCCCTTGGGGTTCCCGTCGAGGCTCAGTGGTTAATGAGCCCGACAAGTTTGTTAGCAACCATGAGGACTCGAGTTCGATCCCTGGCCTTGCTCAGTATGTTAAGGATCCAGCAGTGCTGTGAGCTGTGGTGTAAGTCACAGATCCGGCTTGGATCCAGTGTTGCTGTGGCTCTGGTGTAGGCCGGCGGCTACAGCTTTGATTCAGCCCCTAGCCTAGGAACCTCCATATGCCATGGGTGCAGCCCTAAAAAGACAAAAGACCAAAAAAAAGGAAAAAAAAATGTCCCTGATAAACTTCTAGGAGGATTTGCATTTGAGCAACCTTCAAACAAGTGTACCCATGATTCTGAGTGAAACATGAGTCTCTTGCTCTGGATTGGGGAGAACGTTCTGTAAGCTGTGACTTGATAATAAACATTGAGTAGCACAAGGTGTGAAACTGGAACAAAGCCAGATCAGGAGCCTCAGGAAAGAATCACTCATTTCAGCATCTGCAGCTGGTGACCAGGAGAAGAAAAATTCTATGAAAGATGAATAAATAATGCACACCTCACTTTCAGGGTAATGACGAGCTTTGAGTTTGAAGGTAAATTGTTGTTCACTCTATTCAAGCACAATGGAATAGCTCTTTGGAAATAGATTAATGAAAATTAATTTTCTGTACTTGAAGACTCACACCATGAATGCTGTATTTCCTGCTGTAAAATAAAATTTCTCCAAATACATTTTGAGAAATTTTTTTTGTCTAGACCTTAACATTTTTTAAAGGCAATTTTTTTTTTTTGGTCTTTTGTCTTTTGTCCCTTTAGGGCTGCACCCACGGCATATGGAGGTTCCCAGGCTAGGGGTCCAATTGGAGCTGTAACTGCAGGCCTGCACCAGAGCCACAGCAACACCAGATCCAAGCCGTGTCTGCAACCTACACCACAGGTCACAGCAACACCAGATCCTTAACCCACTGAGCGAGGCCAGGGATTGAACCCACAACCTCATGGTTCTTGGTCGGATTCGTTAACCACTGAGCCACGACGGGAACTCCATAAAGGTAATTTTATATGGATGCTAGGATGAGTAAGTTGATCACTACTGAGCCTTTATAGCCATTCTCTTGTGGAGCCCTGGGTTAAGGATCTGGCATTGTCACTTCAGGGGTTGGTGTCACAGCTGTGGCGTGGGTACCACATCTGGCCCAGGAACTTCCACATGCCGCAGGCAGGACCCCTGCCCCCCAAACGTGGTGTTGTCACTGTTGAGTCTTTTTAAACCTTACCTCATTTCCTTGAGCGGTTTATTTAAATGCGACTATCCTCTACTCATTTATTCATGTTTACTGAGCACCTACCATGTGCCAGAACCTATGGTCTGTGTGAGAATTGCAATAATAAACCTGGTAAATTTTATCCTTGCAGTTGTGGCATTGAACGTCGCATGTGCTTGTCTTTACCCTGTGTGCTGAGAAAGCTCTCAGGGCGGTGGCTCAGGCAGCTGGTAAAGGGGCGCCGGGTGGGGGAGAAGCGCCGGCAGTGCCTGGCTCCTCCTTTTCCCAGAAGCTTCAGTCAGTTGCTCTTTCTCCGTTTTACCCTTTGACCAACAGAAGCTTTCAGTGGCATCAAAGATCCTGATGCTAAACCAGTTTAAAAATCACAGTTCAGTAGGTCTAACTGCTCTCAGCAGCATTCCTTTCCCAGTCTTTTTAATTTTTCACTTATTTGCTCAATAAACATTAGCTATAGGGCTTATGCTGAATGTTACAACGGATTATAAAACATAATCCTTGCACTCAAGAAGTTTTCAGGCTAGTAACATTTTATTTTATTTTAAGATTAGGGCTGTTGAAGTGACCTCTGCCAGGTGACGGCTCTCCTGCACCGCCTCTTCCAGGGTTCCTGTGCTGCTGGGGCTCAGGAGCACACCTGTGGGCGGGTGGGGGGGCCCTCGGGGGTGGGAGTTGCTGTGGGTCAGGAGAGTAAGGGTCACTTCTTATCCTGCATCAGTGGAGCTCAGCCTTTGTCACATAGCACGACACACCAGCCCTGCCAGGGATGGGCCGAGGTGTTGGCCGTCCAGGTGGAAGGGAACTGAAATAAGATTCCAAGCTGACCCTGCCCTTGCATTCGTCACAGCAACGCTTTCCCAGGCTTGGTAGCCGAGGGTCACCGTGGCACCAGGCAGCCAGGGGAGAACTGCAGCCCGGAATTAGCTCACACAGTGCTCTGCGTAGCACTCTGGGCCCGGAGTTGAGGAATCAGCGATACTCCTTTCCACAGTGCTGGACCGGCCCCTGGGGACAGGCACCCCTTATCCTCAGGCAGGGCGACCTCCCTGGTGGGCTGACTGGTTGTCTGAATGGCCTGACTCAGGGATTCGGTGGGGAAGCGTGTCTCCCCAGTCCCTTCTGTCGGTAGAGGCAGCCGTTAAATGCTCTCCCTGAAAGTGTCTCATCACATGGACCCCTCGGTCCCCAGGCCCCCGAAGGTGTGACTCATAGCGTCATCATTCTTTTGATTCTCAGGCGCATTCGTAATTCATCAGACGGACTACAGAGACTTGGCTTCACTGGGGCTGATGGAAAGAAAGGCAGAAACCTGTTTTCTGAGCACAAGGCTCTCTGCAGTGAGGAGCTGGGTGCTGTAAAATGCAGCCCTGTTCTTTCAGGAGGCTGCCGCGTGGGATCCAAGGGGCTGAAAACACCCCACACAGCTTCCTCCACAGCTTTGTCTCTGGCCACTTCTAACCTTTGCTGTTATAATTCCCAGCTGCGAAACACTGGTCTTTGGAGTTGAAAGCTATTCTTTGGTAAAAGATGATAAATGCTTTCCTATATCTATATTTATATATGCTTCACGTAATTTTTTTTAGATTTGGTCCTGAGCCATATCTACACTGAAGGAAAAGAGAGGAATAAATGCAGGTCAGAGAGGATCCATAATTCTCCATGTCCACTACTAACTTTTATTCTAGAGTAATAGAGAAATTTCTACCAAGACTAAAATGACTCACTTATCTCCGTACGATGTCTGAAGAAGGGCGTATAGGCTGTGCTTGCTGTTCTGTAATATTTAGTCACAGAAAAAAGCCAACAGTGTATTTTAAAATCTAAAACGGTGTACATGGAAACCTGCATTAGGTTTTGAAGTTTTTAAGAGTTCTGGAACTTTAAAATGAAAACTTCTATTAGTCTACTTCTGTTTTCAATATTCCGGAGGGCATGAACTGTATAGGAATCTTCGGTATGCCCTCCAATCCCTCTGCGTTAAGTATTATGAGGTGTAATTTGGTGTGCTCACCTAACTAAGAGATCTGACGACAGCAGGCTTGTAGTCACAGCGATGTCATCTGCAGACATTTTTTGAAGGCCAGGCACGTGGTTGATGCACTAGTTCTGTTTACCACTGTGTTATTCTGTCCTGCTTAGAGACCTCAGTGGGCCAGACATGTTTGCTTCTTAGGTAAAAGCAGAGCAACTATCACCTTTTCCACTGAAAGTACATCTATCTGAAAACAGACTGAGACCAGAGCAGGGATATGCCTGTGATGCTTGGCTTAGGAATTCTATACACCCCTCTGAACAGGTCCGTTTCTCTCATCACCATCCTGGATCTTATTCTCCAGGGTTTGTTGTCAAAGGATACATTTGATAAGTTCATGTCGCTGTTTTTGGTAAACATGCAATGGCAGCAACCTCTCATCACTCCCCGCTACCAACAAAGTCAAGGTGATGTTGCTTTTTGTTCAGAGTTCCTCAGCATTTGGCCTCCACTTCCTTTTCCAATCTTATGTCCTAGGACCCTTCATTGCACACCTTCTGCTCTAGTCAGGCTGGTCCAGCAGACATGACATGTCTGTCCTTCCTCTGCTCCATCCCAACAGCCTGTAATAGGACGGCCCTCTGCCCATCCTTGTCCTAAGACTCTTCCAAGCGCCTGTCGAAGTGGTCTCTCTCGGGTGTGACGGTCCCTTGTTGTCTTTCATTGTGCCTCCTCTCCGGTTCCAGGCTCTCATGACCTGTCTGCAGTACATACTTCGCACCATGTGCCAGAGACAGCCTTTCCTGAGTGCTCAGCACGTGCCAGGTCTTGTGCTAAGAGCATTTTCCGCCTTCCTCCTCAAACCCATGAGAAAGGCACTATTCCTATCCTCACCTTAGGGATGAGGAAACCTCTCGAAGAATTTAAATGAAGGCCACCAGCTAAAATTCGTGTGACTTGGATTCAAATACATAGTCTTGTCTCCTAAATGATGTTACCTTACAGTAGAATTAACCTTTCATCCATTTGAATCTCCTCCAACCCCAGACTGTAAATTCTTGTGGAATGTTAGCTGGCTGCAGCATATATTTTCAGACGCTCTGCAGCTGCCCCTCCCCTGCACGTGGATCCATTGAATCTCAATCAGTATTTGTTTGTTAAAAAAAGAAAAATACCTATCCATGTACTGTTTTGTGTGCGGGCTGTACCCACAGTGTGTGGAAATTCCCAGGCCGGAATCAAACCCACCCCATGGCTGCGACTCAGGCTGCTGCAGTGACAAGGCCAGATCTTTAACCCACTGTGCCACAAAGGAACTCCCCCTGTCAGTATACTTTTACCGTGGATTTATGACTTGTTTCCTTTCCTTTTTGCAAAAGTATGCTTTTCTCCGTAATAAAAGATGACTTCTTAAGATACATCCGTGATGTGCCATATTCAGTCTATGAGTGCCTTAGAAATGTTAGCAAATTTTTAGCCCTGGAAACCTTGAGGTGTTCTCAGCTCTGGGACATGTTGATGAGGTCACTTGGAGGACTTTGAATGTGTACAACAAACCTTAGGCAAAAGTTTATTCCGTTTACAGTGTCACCTGCCAGTGACTATTCGTTGGGGAAAAAATGAAGCCGTTTCCATGGAGAAGAACTGGGAATCAGCACAGGGGGCGAACCTTCCATGGAGTCCTCAGTACCTGGAGTTTTGTTCTCAGGTCCCGCAGTCACGATTTGATCAGTTTGCTGCTAAGACAGGAAGGGGGTCGGTGCGGGGGCAAAGCTCGCGGCGAAGAGAAAGAGAAGATGCACCTTGACGGTGTCTGCACACTCCAAGGTCGCTGTGTTTTTTTGTTAAAAAGTTTTCGTTTTTTTCTCAAGAAGAACATGAATCAATGAGTAAGAACTAGAACTACCCCAGGGCCTTTCTGTCAAAGCTGTTACCCATGGGCTCACGTCTCTGGGGGACTATTTTTAGTGCTCGTTGCTAAATAAAACCTTGATACCACCCTCGCCTTACCCGCTGGAAGCCTGTTGTTATTCCTCACTACTGCAGGAACAAAACTTTGTTTTCGTCTGAAAATGAAATGGGTTCTAGCTGTGCTGTCACTGCCGTTCTGCAAGAACACGTCAGCCGATCATCAGGTAGAACTTGGCTTGTCTTGTTTCCCCAGCGGCCAGCGTGGGTTCTCACATTCCAGGGTAACTGTCAACAAAACGGTGTCAGCAGTAGCACCAGCACTGCCTCGGTAGATGGAATAATCTCCCCTCGCGGGTCTGATTTCTAAACCGTTTCCTGTGGGGACTTGGTTCTCACTTGGGCGGGTGAGGAGAACTTTTTGCCGAGATACATTTCCAAATCGAATCAAGGTGTTAGGCTCTTTAGAGGGGCCAGGAGACGGGAGGCGGAGAATCCGTTTCTAAAAGCTGGCACGAGTATTCATGCATACACAAACATGCATAATTTCTTAATTTCGGCTCCAGAGGTAAAACATTAAAGACTTGGAGTTTCTGTTGTGGCTTAGTGGGTTAAGAACCCAGCATAGTATCTGTGAGGATTCGGGTTCAATCCCGGGCCTCCCTCAGTGGGTTAAGGATCAGGCATTGCTGTTATGCTGCAGGTGGCCCTTAAAGAAAGTAAATAAATAAAAAACAGGAAAAAAGGAGTTCCCGTCGTGGCGCAGTGGTTAACGAATCCGACTAGGAACCATGAGGTTGCGGGTTCGGTCCCTGCCCTTGCTCAGTGGGTTAACGATCCGGCGTTGCCGTGAGCTGTGGTGTAGGTTGCAGACACGGCTCGGATCCCGCGTTGCTGTGGCTCTGGCGTAGGCCGGTGGCTACAGCTCCGATTCAACCCCTAGCCTGGGAACCTCCATATGCCGCGGGAGCGGCCCAAGAAATAGCAACAACAACAACAACAACAAAAGACAAAAGACAAAAAAAAAAAAAAAAAAAAAAAAAAACCAGGAAAAAAAAAAGAAAAGAAAAATTAAAAAAGACTCTTAAAGATTCTTATAGAACAGTTTGTGTTGAAAATGCTTTCTGGAGTTCCTGTCGTGGTTTAGCAGAAGTGAATCCAACTAGGAACCATGAGGTTACGGGTTCAATCCCTGGCCTTGCTCAGTGGGTTAAGGATCTGGTGGTGCCCTGAGCTGTGGTGTAGGTTGCAGATGTGGCTCGGATCTGGCGTCACTGTGGCTGTAGTGTGGGTGTGCAGCTGTAGCTCTGATTTGACCCTTAACCTGGGAATGTCGGTATGCTGTGGGTGTGGCCCTACAAAGCAAAAAAAAAAAAAGAAAAGAAAATGCTTTCTGCCAAGTAATGCATTATTTGCTGATACATCATTATTTCACACATTAATAACTCACATTAATTCATGGACTATTAACTATGCAAATGCCAGAGATTCTTGTTGTATTACTAGAGCATATACGTCATTGTTGATTTTAGAAGTGAAAGCTAGTGTACATCTGGCGAGATAGGAGTTAAACGGAGAAACCCGTGGTGGTGAAGGAAAGGAGATGCTCTCAGAACCCAAATGGAGGGTCTCATTCGTGTTCACTGGGAGGGTCAAGCTCAGAACTTCACCTCTGGTTCCTTTCTTAACCCTCTGCATTTTCACCACCAAATAGAAAATCTTGTTTGTTAAGCTTCCCGCTGGGATGATCGAAGCTTCCTCACTGGGGGCACTAGAGGGAATCCGTCCTAATTATGAGAACGCCACCTGACTTCCCTTGGAAAGATATCACAAAGCAGAAATTCAGAATTCATGAATAAAATTAAATCTGATACAGGAGTTCTTGTTGCAGCTCAGTGGGTTAAGGACCAGATGTTGTTTCTGCGAGGATGCGTGTTTGATCCCTGGCGCTGTTCAGTGGGTTAAGGACCTTGAGTTGCCATGAGCTGTGGGGTAGATCGCAGATGAGGCTCGTTTCTGGTGTTGCTGTGGCTGTGGTGTAGGTTACAGCTGCAGCACTGATTCAACCCCTGTCCTGGGAACTTCCACATGCTGCAGGTGTGGCCATAAAAAGAAAAACAAATTAAATTAAATCTGATATGTATTTTTATTCAAACGCTCTCCTCTTTTAAATATTTAAAAATACTAGCTATTTCTTAATTCATGTAAAAGAAAACCTTTTCAATTATCACTATATGTATTTTCAGTCTTTAAACTAGACTTGAGTCACTTTTATAAGAATTAAACTCATAATTTGGTCATTACTCTTGTTTTGGACTAATATTCCAAGGGATTTTACTAAACATGTTTGCCACAGTTGAAGTTTGCAGGCTCCTTGTCTGTTTTTTTAACTTGATTTGAGGATTTTTAATGGAAGTGTAAGTCCTTACAGTAGTATATTAGTTTCAGGTGTACAGCTTGCTGATGCAGTATTTTTATACCTTACAAAGTGATCATTGTGGTACGTTTAGTGAACATGTCACCAAGTTATTACACTATTATCGAGTGTATTTCCTGTGCTGTACCTTACATCCCATGCTTATTTGATAACCTGAGGTCTGTACCTCTCACACACTCTATCCCATTTTCATGTTTCTCAAAGGCCACATCAACTGAAACACACTGGTCTAAGGTTTTGTTTCTGGAACTCACGGGAAAATAACTGTCTTTCCTGCTGCTTCCTTGGGTCACATGGCTTCCGTCAGCTTTTAAATGAGCTGGACAGCACCTGACCTCACACCTGGGCTAGAGGAGGAGACGTGTGCCCAGCTTCAGCTGCGTTCCACCGGAAGGACAGCTTCATGCTCAGGAGAAGGCAGTTTGGATGGGTTTTTAAGCTTTCCCTTCGTTTTGTGAATCAAATGGTGGGCAAACTGAAGGTTCTTTTTACTTCCTTCTTACTAAATACAGCAAAGTCACTCGTAACAAAGCTAAAATGTAAGACGGTACCTACCCACCACATCCTTCAGCAGCTGCAGACATTTGTGGAATTATCCTGGGAAAGCATTTCAAAAACAAAGGGTGGAATGGGACCTGGCACCCCCACACACACACACACTAATGGGCCAGCACCAACCCTGAGACCCCTCTGGGCTGTACAGCAAGCTGGAGGGACCCAACCCTGCCCACGCCTGGGCCTGCAGCCACTGCACAAGGCAGGGCTTAGCCGTCCACCAGACTGGGGGCCAGCCTCGCCCAGCAGCATGTCCCAAACGGTCGGCCCCTCCGCAGCAGAAAGGCCCAAGCAGTCCACACAGGTGGCACCCTGAGAGCACACAGCTCAGGTGACAAGAGGCAGGTGTGCCACTGGGCCCTAGAGGACATATCCTACATCAGGTCACCTCTCCAAGTCTAGGAAATGAAACGTACCTGACTTACCTAACACAGAAATCAACACAAAGAATCAGACAAAATGAGGAAACAGAGGAATAGGTTCCAAATAAGGGAACAAGACATAACCCCAAAAGAACTAAGTGGAGATAAACAATCTACCCAATAAAGAGTTCAGTGTAATGATCAAGAAGCTCAAAAAACTCAGAAGAATGGACGCAGTGAAAAGTTTAACAAAGAGCAGAAAACAAGAAGAACCAAAGTTGAAGAATACAATACCTGATATTAAAAATATACTCCAAGAAATAGGCAGGAAACTGATAAAGAGGAACACCTAAGTGAACCAGAAGACAGAGTAGTGGAGATTACAAATAAATAATTATTTAATCTAAGAGAACTAAAAAATAAATAAAACAGAACCTAAAGTTAGTGGAAGGAAAGAGCTAATCAGGACCAAAGCACAACAAAATAAAGACTACAGAAGATCAAAGACTTCGAAAAACGCTTCATAGGAAAAGAACCTTAATAACATTGATAAACCTTTAGCCAGTCTCAAAGGAAGAAAGAAAGGGGGTCTGAATAAATAAAACGAGACGTGAAACAGGAACCCTTATAATCAACAACACAGAACGACAAAGGAGCATAAGGGACTGCTATCAACAGTTATATTCCAATAAAATATCCAACTTAGATGAAATGGATACATTTCTAGAAATGGACTGGATCAGGAAGGAAATATGAACACCGATTTACTGAAATGTAATCAGTAATTTAAAAAACTCCCAACAACAAAAAAAATCCAGGACATGATAGCTTCACAGGTGAAATCTACCAAACACTTAAAGCGGCTTTAACAGGAGCTCCCACTGTGGCGCCGGGGAAGCGAATCGGACCAGTATCCATGAGGATGCGGCTTGGATCCCTGGCCTCAATCAGTGGGTCGGGGATCCGGTGTTGCCTTGAGCTGCGGTGCAGGTCGCAGGAAGTAAAAAGAACCTTCAGTTTGCCCACCATTTGATTCACAAAACGAAGGGAAAGCTTAAAAACCCATCCAAACTGCCTTCTCCTGAGCATGAAGCTGTCCTTCCGGTGGAACGCAGCTGAAGCTGGGCACACGTCTCCTCCTCTAGCCCAGGTGTGAGGTCAGGTGCTGTCCAGCTCATTTAAAAGCTGACGGAAGCCATGTGACCCAAGGAAGCAGCAGGAAAGACAGTTATTTTCCCGTGAGTTCCAGAAACAAAACCTTAGACCAGTGTGTTTCAGTTGATGTGGCCTTTGAGAAACATGAAAATGGGATAGAGTGTGTGAGAATAGTAATGAAAGTATATGGTATGTGGTAGAGAAATATCTCCATGATTTTGTAGAGCAGATTTATTACAGCAGAATTGACTGTAAAATATATTTCTATGAAGCACACTAAAAGGATTTCCCTACCGACTTCTGTTTTCCCTTGAAATATGATGAGATAAAAACTGAGACTTGGAGTTCCCTCTGTGGCGCAGTGGTTAACGAATCCGACTAGGAACCGTGAGGTTGAAGGTTCGATCCCTGGCCTTGCTCAGTGGGTTAGGGATCCAGCGTTGCCGTGAGCTGTGGTGTGGGTCACAGACGAGGCTCGGATCCCGCGTTGCTGTGGTCCTGGTGTAGGCCGGCAGCTACAGCTCTGATTGGACTCCTAGCCTGGGAACCTCCATATGCCGCAGGTGTGGCCCTAGAAAAGACAAAAAGACAAAAAACAAAAAACAAAAAACAAAACAAAAATGGGGGGTAATAGGAGTTCCCTACTAGCTCAGTGGCATTGTCCCTGCTGTGGCTTGGGTTTGATCCCTGGCCTGGGAACTCCCACATGCCTCAGGCACTGCCAAAAAAAATTAAATAAATAAAAATAAATTAAAAATAAAAAAACAAAAAAACTGAGACTCAATCCATCCCACTCCCTCCCCCTCCCCTGAGCTCGGGGTTAATAGATGCAAACTCTTGCCTTTGGACTGGATCGGCAATGAGATCCTGCTCTGTAGCCCTGGGAACTATGTCTGGTCACTTATGATGGAGCATGATCATGTGCAAAAAGAGAATGTGTTCATGCGTGTGTACCTGGGTCACCATGCTGTACAGTAGAAAAACAGTTGTATTGGGGAAATAACAATAAAAAAAAAATTAAAAACAAAACAGAAAAAACCTACTGAGACTCTGGTGACGTTCCTGCTGTGGCACAGTAGGTTAAGCATCCGACTGCAGTGGCTCAGGTCACTGAGGCGGTGCAGGTTCAGTCTCCAGCCTGGCATGGTGGGCGAAAGGATCTGGCATCACTTCCGTTGTGGAATAGATGGCAGCTGTGCCTCGGGTTCAGTCCCTGGCCTGGGGATGTCTGTATGCTGTGGGTGCAGCCATAAAGTTAAAAAACAAACACAAAACTAAGAATCCCTGACAAGCTGATGACACAGTGAGACACTCGGCCTTTGTTTACTGGAGCACGGATGGAGGTTTCCTCTGTGGGATGTGCTGGTTCCAGTTGAGCAGTTTGTTTTGTTTTGCAGTGTGGTCCGGTATCTCCTGTTGACCACCCGCTGTTTCTGGGTTCCTCCGTTCTGTCTCCTTTTAAGTTATGTTTCAGAAATAGTCAAAACCCTCAAGCTTTACCCCCTTGAATGCGAATAAAGTGGCGAAGAGGTCCAAAGCAAAACCAGTCTTCCCCCATAGGTCCTGTGTCAGCCCGGGGAGTGAGCTGAGAACTCAGAGTCCCACACCCGAGCTGTGCGATTGGAGAGGTTACCGAGAAATACCCTCTGCTCAGAAAGGACGCGTCCCTCGTTGTTCTGTCCCTCTGTCCACATCCCAGACATGAGATCTATTCGTTGAATCTAGAAGGACCTTCAAATTCAAGAGGCCATTTTTGAAATGAAATTACTCCTAGAAGGAGTAATTTGTTTGGTTGTTGTTGGAGATGAGTTGCCAACTTTTTGAGAGTAAGACATTCTAGGAAAATGAAAGTAATTGGCTTGAAGGACTATTTTCATAGTTTTTTTTCAGTGGCTGGGAAGACATCTTGAAGTACAAAATGTTTTTTGGTTTTTTTTAACGTGTTGCTAGCAGGTACTTTTGCAAGAATGATATGTGGCAGAAAATGAGACGGAAGAGTCAAAGTCACTTCAGCTAACTCCCAACTTAAGGAAGTCTTACCCATTGCATTGCCTTTTAAATGTCATGTCACAAAATGGACCATCAGAGCTACTTTACGTGGAGTAAGTGCCCTGATTGATATGATTTGGGTTTTCTTACAGGAAGAAATGAGTGGAGTTGATTTCTTCAGAGGGTTGCCTGCTTTGACTTTGTATTGGAGGGCACTGGGCCAAGAAGCGTAGCTAATACTTTCCCAATGTGTTATCATGCTTTGTACTCATTTTACTAATTCCATCCGCCACTTCCTTATTGGAAATCAAAAGCATTTGGCAGTCACAGAAATAATTTATCTCATCGCAGTCTGCCTTGCGGGCTTGGGTAGAGCAGAGGAAACAGTGACTGTTTCATTTTGGGAAATCCCAAGAAGAAAACTGTTGCTATGTGAACACTAGGAAAACAGTCACCTGAGACAGGTAACTCACCGAGGGGGGTTTCTAAAGTTACCTGAAGAATCTCTTCTAGGAGAATAAAAATTTAGCAGTCACCTTAAGACCATTGTCATTTCTCTAGATCTTGATTTACATAAATAGTTGATCTTATGTAGCTTTGCTGCCTAAAATTCACTTTCTCAAAAGTGACTACAGTTTTTTTGTTTTAATAAAATTAAGTCAGATGACAATAATTTGGTTCCGATTATCATTACTTATGAAGTGACTCATAATTAACAGTGGAAGTTAAATGTCCAACTGAAAAGTCAATATGTAAAATTCCGGATAAAAAACAAGCTTTAAAAAGAAGGCTGTACTTGTCATGATAATGATTATGGTGGTGCTTGTGTTTGGAAAAACTATGTACAGAAGCAGTATTTAAATAGCTGATTTGTTTTGGTGTATACTTAAGAAAAAAGTGTTCAGTTTTATAAATGTATATCATTTGGACTTAAAAGGTTTTTTTGTTAAGTTTCACCTGTTACAGATTTTAAAAAAGTGTTCAGTTTTATAAATGTATATCATTTGGACTTAAAAGGTTTTTTTTTTAAGTTTCACCTGTTACAGATTTTAAACCCAAGTCTTTGTTTAGCGAATGTTTTTAGGTCTATTTATTTGAATGAAAGAATTATTGTTTTGAAAATCCTATTAATTGACATTAATGTCAGTATATGACTAAGTCTCGACATTCTATTATTTTATAAGACTCTCTGTTTTAATTCCAGCTGCTGAATGAGGCAGGGCAGATGTAATTTTTTTTTTTTTTTTTTTTTGTCTTTTTGTTGTTGTTGCTATTTCTTGGGCCGCTCCCGCGGCATATGGAGGTTCCCAGGCTAGGGGTTGAATCGCAGCTGTAGTCGCTGGCCTACGCCAGAGCCACAGCAACTCGGGATCCGAGCCGCGTCTGCAACCTACACCACAGCTCACGGCAACGCCGGATCGTTAACCCACTGAGCAAGGGCAGGGACCGAACCCGCAACCTCATGGTTCCTAGTCGGATTCGTTAACCTCTGCACCACGACGGGAACTCCTTTTTTTTTTTTTTTTGTCTTTTTTTTTGTTGTTGTTATTTTGATGTAATTTTTATGACAGTTCACAGTTTAGGAAGTTATAGCCAATTATCTTTATAGGTATGTACACTTTATCTTGTTACAATTCTAGAAAGTTTAATTTGTTCCTGAGTCTAGAGCAAGTTGACCTACATTTAAATCAGAACTGTTGATATTACTGTTGATGTGATACCAGTGTCACTTCAGACAACCTAAACCGTGGCTGAATTTTCTCATCTGTAAAATGGGCTGGCAGTAATACCAGTTTCATAGGCTTATGGTGAGGAATGAATGTATTAATTAGAATTAGTGAATCTTGATATCGTACCAGATACACAGTAAGAGGGCATTAAACAATCATCATTATTTAATTATAAACAATGGATCCCCAAATAATGCTAGAGTCTTAGAGATCTGGGTTTAATTCCTAATCCTAGACTTAGTAGTTAAGTGACCTTGGATGAGTTAGTTGACCTGTTTGATCTTGGTTTTAACGTAAATCTAATGGGATTGTTATACTAGGTAAGCTTATCTCATGTAACTTTTTAGTGCATATTTCGGCATGTATTAGCCATGATAAACGGTAGCTCGAAAAAGAATAGAGCTAAGGACAGAGTAAAATAGTTACCGATGGCAGCTGTCAAATATTGGGTTACAAATCTATAGAAAGATATTGCAAGCCATTAAAAAGTACATTAAAACATGTGTCTGTAAGGGGTTTTGAAAACCTGTAGCTGGAATGGCTAGGAATTGTGGGTTTGCAGCTTTTGGTCCAAGGGTGGTACTCAGCTCCCATGGGTGTGACTGTGGGAGACTGCGGTGGAAACAGGGCAGCCTCACCACTGATGACGCCAGGATTGGAGATGGGACTGGGAAAGCAGCTGCAAGTTGAAGAGAAACCCTCCCAGCACCAGGCCCTCCGGAGAGAGTCACAACTTCGGAGCCTAAGTTGTCCAACTCCATGGTTGACTGCTGAGCTAGAAAGAAAGAAAAATGGAGGGAATAATGGCCCAGACCTCCCCAGTTTAATGAAAACATTGATTTACTGTTCAAAAAACCCAACAAACCCAAAGATAAACACAGAGACTTTTACTCCTGAGCACATCAGAGTCACAGGGCACAGGAGATAACAGGAGCATTGAGAATGGAGGGTACCTTCGTTTCATGAATCAAGTGATGGGAAAACTCAACGTTCTTTGTACTTAGAGGGTACCTGATGCAAACGGTTCTGTGTAAGATGGATCAAAACAAGGTCCTGCTGGAGTTCCTGTGTGGCTCAGTGGTTAGCGAATCCAACTAGGAACTGTGAGGTTGCGGGTTCGATCCCTGGCCTCGCTCAGTGGGTTAAGGATCCGGCGTTGCTGTGAGCTGTGTGGTGTAGCTTGAAGACCTGGCTCGGATCCCGCGTTGCCTTGGCTGTGGTGTAGGCCAGTGGCTACAGCTCCGATTCTACCCCTCGCCTGGGAACCTCCGTATGCCACGGGTGCGGCCCCCCAAAAAAAAGACAGAAGACAAAAAATACAGATAAAAATAAAAAAATAAACTAAAATCTGTGAAAGGTGGATTGCTCATTGTTTATAATTATATGGTTTTGGTAGAACAGTATATTTCTGGAATAAATTATAAATGTGAACATTAAAAATCATACATTGTTTTCACATGAAAGAAGAAAAGCTTACGTTCTGTAGGACTGACTACGAAACTCAGTAATACAGAGGAAGACTCCTCAAGGAGAGATGGAAGTGGCTTGAAATAAAGAGGCTCGCAGTAACTCTCACTGCCATCCACTCATAACCTTCTCCCTGACCTTGAGCAACCAGCAATCTCCTGCCTCTCTCTAACTTGCCTGTCCTGAGTATTTCATGCAGATGGGTCCTGTAATATGCGGTCCTTTGGGAGTGGCTTCTTTCACTTGATGTATTTCAAAGTTCATGTTGTAGCATGAGTCCATATTTCTTTCTCTTGCTGAATAATATTCCATTATACGGGTGTATGGAATTTTATGTAGCCATTTGTTAGCTGACAGGCATTTGGGGGTGTTTCGCTTTTTGGTTATTACGAATAATATTGCTATGAACATTTATGTCCAAGTTGTAGTATGCACCTATGGTTTTTATTTCTCTTCGGTATAATCATTAAGGACTGGAATTGCTGGGTCATTTGATAACACTCTATTTAACCTTTTGAGGAACTGCCAAACCGTTTTCTAAGGCAATTGCATCATTTTACATTCTGACCAGCAGCGTATGTGTTTTTCCATTACTCCACACTTTCAATAACACTCGTTATTACCTGGCTTTCTGATTGTAGTCATTTGGGTAGGTGTGAAATGGTATCTCATTGTGACTTTGATTTGCATTCCTTTGATGGCTAATTATGTCAAGTATCACTTCATGTGCTTATTGATCATTTGTGTAACTTCATTGGAAAAACAGTTTTTTAGATCCTCGGTTTGTTTTTCTTATTTGTCTTTTCATTACTAATTTGTGGTAGTTTTTTACATATTTTTCAAATACAACTCCCTTATCATACATACCATGTATAAAGATTTTCTCCCATTCTGTGGATTAGCATTGATAATATTTTAAAATCACATCTTATTTGGTTTGAATTCCTCTAAAACTGTTCTCTTTAAGTTTGTTCATATGTATAGATACACTTGTATATCCTTAACTATATTCTGTGAAAAGGGGATTAAGTATGAAATAAGTAAAATAAGTATGGTGTGGAGAGAAAGGAACCCTAGTACACTGTTGGTGGGATTGTAAATTGGTGCAGCCACTGTGGGAAACGGTATGGAGACGCCTCAGAAAACTAAACATAGAACTACCAGTTGATCCAGCAATCCCACTCCTGGGCATCTATCCAGAGAAAACCACGACTCGCAAAGACACATGTACTCTGATGGTCACTGCAGCACTATTTGCAATAGCCAAGACATGGAAACAACCTCAGTGTCCATTGACAGAGGCGTGGATCCAGAATATGTGGTACATATACACAATGGAATATTACTCAGCCATTAAAAGGAAAGAAATAAGGACATTTGGGGCAGCATGGATGGACCTAGAAATGATCATGCTAAGTGAAGTCAGCCAGACAATGAGACACCAACATCAAATGCTTTCACTTCATGTGGAACCTAAAAAAAGGACAGAATGGACTTCTTTGCAGAACAGATCTGACTCACAGACTTTGAAAAACTTATGGTTTCCAAATGAGACAGGTTGGGAGGTGGGGGGATGTACTGAGGATTTGGGATGGACATGCTGTAAAATTTGGTTGTGATGATTGTTATACACTTGTAAATGTAATACAATTCATTAAGTAATAAAAAAGGAAAAAAAAAGTAAAGTATGAGAAATGCCCAGCATAAATGATCTTTTTTGATTCATACTTTATATCAGCATATTAAAGGTTCTGAAAAGTAAAAAAAATAATTATATGATTTTGTAGAATAATATATTTTATGATTATGAACAATATGTATTATATGATTTTGTATAAAAAAGCCACCTAAGTACCAACAATGACATAAAGTCTGTGTTATAAAGTTATTTGTATTACAAAGTTAATGTTAAATCTAGGGGTGGAGTTCCCATCGTGGCGCAGCGGAAATAAATCCCACTACGAACCATGAGGTTTCGGGTTCGATCCCTGGCCTCACTCAGTGGGTTAAGGATCTGGCGTTGCCATGAGCTGTGGTGTGGGTCACAGACGTGGCTCAGATCTGGCATTGCTATGGCTGTGGCATAGGCCAGTGGCTGCAGCTCCAATTAAGATCCCTAGCCTGGGAACCTCCTCCATATGCCATGGGTGTGGCCCTAAAAAGGACAAAAAGACAAAAAACCCCCAAAAAACTAGGGGTACTAGTACAGCAGCTTTAAATATTAAAAAAAAAAATCAATGGGACACTATTTCAAGAAATATAAATATTTGTGAAAAATTAGGATTTCTTACTAACTCACTTTTTTGTAACAAATATTTAATATTATATATTTATAATAATATTAGTATGTATATATATTTAATATTGCTTTATATGGGACAGTATACTGTGCCAAACTCTTGGGGGGGTATGAAAACCGTAAGTTGTGATTTTTGTTTTTAAGGTTTATTACATCTATGCTGGAAAAAAAACATGTATTCCAAACCATGAGGAAGGTTCAAAGGTATGTGTAGACAAATATTTGTTTCAGCGTGAAGTCCTTAGCACACTTGCATCAGAATTACCTGGAAACTTACTGAACATACAGATTTCTTGACTCCTACTGCTACCTGTTCATCCCAATGTCTTGAGGTATGAATTTGGAGTCGTGCGGGTTTAAAAACATCCACGATGGTGCCCGGTACTCACCAGTGTCTTGACACCAAGTCGGTAGCATGATAGAACAGCACGATTACTTCCTGCTGAGCCTGCTTCCTCATCTAGATAAGCTTCACCTGCACCTTCAGGTTGTCACAGAGTAAAGGCTACTCCAAGCGGAGAGAGGGATGTGAACAGCCTGCATAGTGCGTAGGCTGATTTGTCTCAGGTACGGTGAATTAGAAAGATAAAGGTTTGAAAAAAATACTGGAAAATAAGGTTGGTGTCATTTAAAAGGTGTCCTTGGATTTCTCCATAGAGGAAAAAGGCATGTGTATTACACCTGCGGACCGTAAACCTCCAAGATCATAGAATAGTTTTAAAACTACGTAAGGCACCGTTGTAGGCAGAGGCTTCTTTCCCATTGTTACAGAGAAAAACCACAGGCCCCGAAAGGCATCATTGTGCTCAAGCCCATGATAGCAACCCTAGGTGTAACGCCCACACTAATTACAACTTCAGCCTTCCCCAGAAATGCAGTATTCATCCGCCTGTCTGGAGTTTTCTGCCATGCACCAGTGAGGTCAGCTGTTGCAGGGGTCCTCTCCTCTCCACTTCCCACCCCGCCACCGCCCCCAGAGACAGAAGAGGCAGTTTGCATGATAAAAGCCTTGCCATTCCCTCCCCCCCCAAAAAGATGATGGCCTGGCTCAAAATAACCCTTTCTCTTCTGCGGCTAATGACGTCCTTGCTGCACCTTCCTTTCTGCAAACCTCCCATTTGTACCACTCCCTGGAGGGCCTTTCTAGGTGCTAGATGGGAGCCTGCCCAATTCATGAATCAGCTGACAAAGCCAATTAGATCTTTAAATTTCCTAGGTTGAGTTTTGTTTCTTAACACCATATATACATATATCAGAACCTTTGGCTGTCTTTCCTCTCATTTTTTTGTTGTTGTTAAGATATTTTAAAATAGGAACTTCCTGTGTGGCTCAGCAGGTTGAGACCCCGACATAGTGTCCATGAGGATGCGGGTTCGATCCCTGGCCTCACTCAGTGGGTTAAGGATCCAGTGTCACATATGCAGCTCAGATCCAGTATGACCATAGCTGTCATGTAGGCTGCAGCTGCAGGTCCGATTCAAACCGTGGCCCAGGAACTTCCTATGCCACAGGTGAGGCTGTAGAAAGGAAAAAAAAAAAAAAAGATACAATGAATATCCTATTTATTTCAAGTACGTCCCTGTCCCTATCAAAGGAAGGATGATTTCTTACATAATCATGGTGCCATTATAAATTAATGTAATTGGATCGTCAGCCGTTTCCCTGGTTATACCATGTTGTTTTATGCAGCTGCTTTTGTCTCCCAAAACCAAAGTCCAGTTAAGTGCCACTCCTCGCATTTGGTTCTGAAGTTGATTTTAGTCTGGATCACTGCTCCCCTGACAAAGTGGCCCTGTTTCTTCTCTGCGTGGCAGCTTTCGAACTGTAACTAACAGGACTGGAGATATTTCATCTCCTTTCCCGTTTTCCAATCGTGTATTCATCCATTCACTTTTAAAAGCTGTTATTTATTTTATTGACATACAAATTATGAGTATTATGTTCATGTATACTACCTGGTGATTTGATCCTTCATATGCTATGAAATGAGCACCACATCGTTTTAATAACCATCTGTCCCCATAAAAGTTATTACGATATTACTGATCATGTGTCTTATAACCCTGCGGCTTAGTTATTTTATAAGTGGAAGTTGTGCTTCTCAATCCTCTTCACCTGTTTCACCCCCACCCCCAGGGCCGTTTCCTCTGACAGTGGCAACCACCAGTTTGTCCTCTGTATCTTTGAGTCTGTTTGATTTGTAATATTTGCTCATTTGTTTTTTTATTTAGATTCCACGTTTAAGTGATATCGTATGGTATTTTTCTTTCCTTGTCTGACTTATGTTGTCACAAATGACAAGGTTTTATTTTTTATTTTTATTTATTTTTTGTCTTTTTAGGGCTCCACCAGTGGCATATGGAGGTTCCCAGGCTAGGGGTCAAATCGGAGCTGTAGCTGCTGACTTATGCCACAGCCACAGCAACACTAGATCTGAGCCTTGTCTGTGACCTACACCACAGCTCACAGCAACATTGGATCCTTAACCCAATGAGCAAGGCCAGGGATCGAACCTGCAACCTCATGGTTCCTAGTCAGGTTCCTTAACCACTGCACCACAGTGGGAACTCCATGTTTTGTTCTTTTTCTGAGATTCTATCTTATTTCTTTTTTCTTTTTTTTTTTTTTTTTTGTCTTTTTTTTTTTGAGATTTCTTGGGCCGCTCCCGAAGCATATGGAGGTTCCCAGGCTAGGGGTCGAATCAGAGCTGTAGCCACCGGCCTACGCCAGAGCCACAGCAACTTGGGATCCGAGCCGCATCTGCAACCTACACCACAGTTCATGGCAATGCCGGATCGTTAACCCACTGAGCAAGGGCAGGGACCGAACCCGCAACCTCATGGTTCCTAGTCGGATTCGTTAACCACTGCGCCACGACGGGAACTCCTATCTTATTTCTTTATTGGAAGATACTCCCTTGTCTCCTCTTTCTGTTTTCTGTGTTCATTCTCTGTGTTGGGTCAGTTACACTCCCCAGTCTCGGGGAACTGGACTATGTAGGGTCATCCTGGCGAATCCAGCAGCTCACTCCCTCTGGTCTCCAGGTCTGTGTGCTCTCGAGTTGCCCCTATGTGGGCTGCTTGTGCCCTTCTGTTGTGGTGGGGAGGCCGACTCCTGTGATTGCACAGGTAGGTTTGACTGCCCCCAGTCCAGTTGGATGCAAGGCCCTCTCTCATGTGGGGATGGTGGGCCGACCGAGAAGCGAGGTAAGCTTTCTGTGTGGTTGGCTGCGTGCTCGGAAATGGGTTGCTGCCAGCTCCTTGTGGGTGGAGCTGGTTCCCTGAGCAGTTGTCTGTGTGGCCCCAGGGCCTTGCGCTGGCCAGCCCATGGGCAGAGACACCCCCAATGCTCATAGACAAGCAGGAGGATCCAAAGTGGCGCTTGCTAGCCCGGTGTTACCAGGGTAGAATAAGCTCTTTAAATGGCTCGGCCAGCATCTGCGTCCCCCAGGGGGAGTCCCAGGCGGCTCCTGTCTCTCTGGGGTCAAGATCAAGATCAGCACGGGCATCTGACCCAAGCTCCTTTCCACCTGCTGCCTCTCCACTGGGACTCCAGACATTTGAGATTTTGTACATGCTCTTAGGGATGAAGTGTCTGTTTCCCATAGCCCCTGGCTCTCCCGGACCTAAGTCTCATTGGCTTCCAGTGAGATGTTCTGGGGGCTCGTCCTCCTGGTGCAGGACCCCTGGGCTGAGGAGCCCAGCGTGGGCCGGGCCCCTTGCTCCCTGGAGAGGTCTTTGAATGGGATGTTGGTCCCATGTGTGGGTCACGGACCCCAGGGGGTATTGCTCCTGCCTGTATTGTGTCTCTCTGCTCCTCCTAGTCACCTCGTTGGAGTTCCTTCTTCATGTTCTTGGGGGTGGAAGATCTTTGCTGTGGGTCTTGAGGTCATTCTCATAGATACTTGTTCTGTAAGAGCTGTGGTTTGGGTGTGGCGTGGCAGGAGCTCAGCGTCTTCCTCCTCAGACGCCTTGGCCATCCCTCCCACTCATTCAGATTTTAAAGAATTTCTTCTTGAGCCACTTTTGTGTGCAAGGCGCTGCCCTTAAAGCTGCACGTGTAAGAGGCGAACAGTGTCTTCCTTATGGGAGATCAGGAATTATTTAGAAGACAGCATATTGTTTTCTTAATGAAAATACAAGTTCTGAAAACATCATTCCAAACACACGCACACATGCACAGCCATACCTGTGTGCCAAACAGATTGCAGCAAACTTTCAAACAGACTATAAAGTGGTTTTCATTTACCAAAACTCTCTTTCAGAGTTTATGATACATAGCCGCAACATTTCCATGACATGAATCAAATGGCATGATTTTCCAAGCTGCAGCCTAAAAACAGAAACCTGCGGTTAGGACCAAGAATGAGAGTCCTCCAGCTCACTTAGGCATCTAGACTCGAAACTTAGCCCAGACAAATAGCGTACCACAAGCAAGACCCATTCAGAAATGAGCATCGTACAGACGCAGTCCTGTTCCAAGTGTGGCAAAGGATCAGGAAGTCGGGAGATTTGCTCTTGGAGTCTTACTGAGCTTGAGATGAAAAGCCAATTGAGGAAACCTGGCAGAGAAGACAGTGGGCACTGATTCAGAGGAGGAACTCTATTTTTGCCCTTATGTCATCTTCTGTTCATGAAAATTCCTTTCAGAAGATGTTCCAGAACGATTAGCAGTGCCCCGCGGCCTCACTCCCGGCAGCTCCTCCATCTGGACCCTTGGGGCTGCCTGGAGAACGGGTCATAGGAGGCCATCCCTTGGCAGGTTCTTAAAAGTGGAACTGGGGAAAGCCGATGCAGGGTTGGAGCAAGATGTTCCTAAAATGTGGGGTGTAGGGCTTACAGTGTGTCAGCCCGGTGTTTCCTGGCATGATTTCAGAGAGGGGGGAGGCAGTCTGCAGAGAAAAAGACAAAACAGGGAGGCCATCGTGGAGAAGAGCGTGGGGGAGGGCAGGCTGGTGGTGGTGGAGTTCCCTCTGGTTCTGCTGTTGGCCGAAGCGCCGTCTTACACCGCCCTGCCCCACTGTCCCATGCGACACACACCTTCCTCAGGTTCTCTCCTTGAAAAGCCCAATCTGATCTGGGTTTCTATCCCTTATAACCGAGGATCCAAAGTATTTTATGTTCACCCAGTTCTCCCCTATTATTTGGGTGTGAAATTAGCATCAAATAAATATTGGGGTGGTCACGGCGATGACTTGGGCTTATCACATGCCCGGCACTCACTGTTCTTTGAACTTTGTTTATATTAACTCATTCCATCCTCAGATGATCCGGTGACGATCCCGCGGTATTGCCTCCACTTTGCACCCGAGGGGCAGCGAGATGAAAGAAGCCGTCCCAGTTTCTATGTAGGTACTGGCGCCGTGATGCTGCAACACGGCGCTCTCTGCCTCTGACTGCTGTGCCTCTTTCCTTTGCCACCATCCCTCTGTCCCCTGGTGACTGCGATGTCATCGCACAATTGCGAAGTGAGCAGATGGAACAAAAGTGCCTGTTCTAGAAGCAGTTGCCCCTTTCGTCAGTTCAGGTCTGTGACCACCACCTGGCTTCTCTCCTCTACATTTATGAACTCTGTCCTTCCTCACCCAACAACATTTGGATCAGACTGTTCAATCCGGGAGGCAGAAGGTAAATCTGGCACAAGAACGGACTCTGGAAGCAGTGCCAAGGGTGAGTATCCCCAGATTTTAAGGTCAGCTCATCACCTCGGAAATAAACTTTAGTGGAAGATAATGTTCTCAGAGTGTCTGGGATGGGTCTGTTCTAGATGAAGACATTTCCCCAATTATTTGCAGATATCTTAGCCTCTCGAAAAGCCCCCCCACACACACGGTTATTCACCCCCCCCATCGACAACTAGGAATTGTCACAGATTGTCACAAGCCATGCATCATCGGAGATTTGCTGCGATGTCACTGCCGTCTTCCAGTAAAATCTGTGTGATATTGTCTGCATCTTGTGGCCAGGCCTTTGGTGGTCTGATGAATTTCATCATTACTATATGATGTTCCCTGTGCTAATCATAAGGTCATTTTAAAAATATATGATCATGAAAGACTGGTTTCAAACAGTTCTGTTCCTTGAATACTCAAGTGTTGAGGCTCCAGGTAGGATTTCTTATCTTCATGTTGTCACTGAGGATGCGGTGGCTGAGCAGGTTTCCTTTGGAAGTGATCTTGAGAGGGCGTGTGTGTGAGAGGTGGAGGTGATACTAAGGTTAGTACTTGTTGAGTGAATTACTTTATGACCTATTGTGTAAGGGGCCTGATTTTCCTGGGAACTTCTGTTTCTTGAAACGCTTGTCAAACTATTAGTGCCTTCTTGTTCTAAAACGTCATGATCAGAGTATAGTGATTTCTTATGCATGCGTATTTTCTAAAGAGTTGCTTTTGATTTTTAAAGACTGCGGAGACATCTGTTGAGCCCCTTGTGCCAGTCATACAAGACTAAGAATTTTTACCGTAAAGTTATATGAGAGTCTCCCCATAATGAGAGGAGTCACTCATAGGATTGGTTGCCTTAGCAAAAAGGTTGAAAAGCAGTTGTTTAGGGAATCAATGATTCCTAATCAAAACTGGATGGTAAGGCCCTTGCTGAAATTTAATTAAGGCATTCAGAGGGGAAGCCTGAGTTAAATATCATTTGTATGAAAGAATCTGTAATTATCTAGACGCCTAATTGAAGAAAGCATTTTTGAATAAGCAGAGTGCAGACAGGGTCAAGGAAGCCTTTGGGGGCGTGTGTGCGTTCACGATCTCGACTGAGCTGTTGGATTCTTGGTTGCATAAATGTGTCAAAACACACAAACACACCTAAGTGTAAATTTTACTTTACAGCTGCACACAGCTTATTGTGTGTCAGCTGAACCTCCATAAAGCTGTTAAAGACGAAAAATAGTAAGGACCCAGTCACGGTGAATACAACGCTCGCCGGTGAGCCCTGTCCACGCGGCTTCCCTCCGCGCCCAGCCTGCGAGGTGATCCGGCCGCATCACACAAGGAAGACCTTCAGTAGCCCCAGCGAAGAACGTGTGATAAATGCAATGGGGGCTCCTCCCTCCAGCGGGATTCTTAGAACCATGGCCCATGAGTCCTGGGGGGAAATGAGAGGTCCTTTCATTCTCTGGGGAGATAGAGTTAAAGCTTTTAGCGGCTCGTCCCAGGGAGCACAGCTGTTGATTGAAAAGTAAAGGAAGCAGGTGATTTTGGAGGCGAGGTCAGCGGGCCACCTTGAAGGCTGGCCCGGCTTGAGCACCTGTCGCTGTGGGGAAGGGCCTTGCGCCAAAAGAGGCAGGCGGCCAGGCACAGAAGCAAAAAGAATGGAACGTGTGTGGATGAGACTTTGAGTGAAAATACGGACCACCGAGAACAACAGGGAGAGAGACACTTGGAAACGTTTCTTTTTTAATGAAAGAGTCACGAACTTCTTTCTACACCAGGATTCAGCAGGCTGGACAGTTGTTCTCCCGACAAAGATCACTTTCTACGCAAGCATCCTTGTTGCTAAATACCATGTGCAGGGGTGTCTGTACCTAGGAGGAGAATTTTTTTTAAAAAAATTAAAATATAGTTGATTTACAAGGTTGCGCCAATTTCTAGGGAGCTTGTTTCTTTTACTTGAATAAACCAAGTTGAAATGTATTATGTAATACTTGCATAAATATTTGATATAAAAACCTAAATATACTTCCATGTGCACTTATATGACTATAAATATATTTTTTAAAGGACTGAAAGGATTTACATGGAATTGGTTACTTCTGAGGAAGAGGGGGAATTGGATGGGGGTCGCAAAATCTGCATTCAGAAATGTTGCAACACAGAGAATGTCTTCATGTGTTTACTGTGTATTTAAAAATAAGTTTTACAACGTTGCAAGTAAAAAGGATATTGTGAGTAACAGACTAAATATTTTAGTGCCTTGCAGCCTAGAAATGGAAAACTCAGAAGCAAGCATATTCAAATTCTATTATAAATGGATTAGTTAATAAAAGGAATTATAAGTAATTTTTACGAAATCCCAAAATATACAAGAAAGGAGAGAGAATCTGGAATGATGATATACACGTCTTCATCTAGTGGAGAATAAGCTGATCTAACTAATTTTATACAGTGGCCAGGCCAGCGCAGGCTGAAAACACAAATGAGTGTGCTGAGGATTTAGAGAAATCATCCTTAGAGGGAAGGGCCCTACGGGCTTATAACGGAAAGTAGTGAGGTTTGGGCTGAGCTGCCGGCTCGTGGGGTTTTTATCAAAGAAGGTAATGTTTTCAGAGCTACAACCCTGAGTTACATGCTCTCTGAGTATTTGCCAGGACGAGTTTATCTGGGTTCTTCAGGTGTGACCTTGTAGGCTTTTCCAGTTGGTCTGTCTCCTCTGCCCTAAAAGAGTAGGGGATTCGGTTTCCCCTTTTGGAAGCTCTGAGCGTGGCCCTTTTGCCTTGCATCCGCCTCTCTGATTAGCTGGCCGCCTGGGACGGAACCTGCCCTTCCTGTGGTTTCAGCACATGTAGTCCTCATTGTTCCCATAGCTCTTAGTGTCTTTAAAGGTATGATTTTTTTGGGTAATTTATTCGGCTTTTTCTAATGGTTGCAAGAGTTGCCTGCCTGACCTACCACATCTTTCCTGGAATGGAAGTCCTGTTGCTGAGCCTCTGATGTGAAGTATTTCACACATGATTTTTGTTTGCTCGAAACTGAGAACACAGTCACGTGGCCTGTGGGTTGAACTTGCTTGCAAAGAATGTGTTTTTGACGTCATGTTTCTCCTAGGGCTGGGTCCTTACTCTGCTGGGGGCCTGCCTTCTCTGTGCCACAGACCCCACCAGACCCCAGGCCCCCGTGGTGTTGGACCTGCTGAGCCACAGCCTCTCAGAACTGCCTGGACCCTGAAATCACCCGAGTCTGTCATCTTCATCTACTCTAGTCCTGGGAAGAAGAGGATCCCTGCTGGCTTTGTTTCAGCATCTTTGCGGGGCTGATCCTGTCCTCTTGGAACGCCTGGAATGTTGTCAGCATGGCCCGTCGCCATAGAGACTTTCTGGTTTCTGTTCTGAAGATTATCCAGAGGGGCGTTGAGAATGTATTTCTTTTTAATCCACCCGTTCTCTCTCTCAACCTGTAAACTCTTTGTTCGAATTTAGTGCCAGGGAAGATTCTTTTTCTTTAAAGAGTTGGCATGTTTTTCCCTGTAATGGTATAATGGTAGCCACACAATTGATTATTCTTCCTGTCTGTCTGTCTATCTATCTATCTGTCTGTCTGTCTACCATGTATTAGATCTTAGTATGAGGGTTCTACTTTTCATAGTTTTTTTTTTTTGTAAGCTATTTTAAATTCTTTTGGAAAAAGGAGGGGTCTAAGTCGTTTGACACATAAAAGTGATTTTTGTATTTAAACATTACGTTTATTGAAATAATTTTGAGTGTGCTTAACATGCAGAGCAACCATCATGAATATTTTAAAATGCTAGTCAATAGAAAGTTCTCTTAAGGCTTTTATTTAATTCTCTTGAATTCTGCTCACATATATAAATACTTTGTCATTCCTGAGGCAAATTGTATTCTTAAAACAAAACACACAGAGCCACCATTTATCATCTGTTTCTCTCCGAATGCATCATTCTGCTCATTCTTCAGAATAGTTTTGGGAGATAGAAAATATCCCTAAGAAAATGGAGAGAAAATTGCATAGCATGTCTCAGAGTTCAGGGCTCCACGGTTTGTCCTATTACATTTTTAAATGGGGCCAAGATTATTCACTATTTATACCTTTGTGGATAGACAGAAATTGCTTTCTGTCATCATTTGTTCAGAAACAGAAGACATCTGGTAGTCGATTGTGCTGAAATCACTTGGCTGGGAAAAAAAGAAAAAAATTATGCATTTAATAGCCTGCCAGATGGTCGACAAAGAATGCCTTAACTGATTTGTGGGACAGTTTTTCCTAAGTGCTCGGCTGTTCCCGAGAACAGCATGCTCACGTGAGCAGAGAGCTTCAAACCAGAAATGTAGCCATACTGCAGAGACCTGGTAGGTGTTTTGAAACTTTTCGGTCCTGAGCCGATTCACTGTGGAGCACACGCAGGTTTTCTGGGTGAAGCGGGCGGCCGAGTGCTTGAGATTTTAAATCCCGGCTCTTGATATACTGGATTGTGACCAAATTTTAAATAGCCAGTCTTCCCAGATTTCACGCTCGCCCGAAAGGGAATGCGATCTGAGACTGAACGAGACAGGTGTGAGTATCCACATCCACGGCCCTTTTAGATTCTTTTGAGATCGAGGGCCGTCTTTGTGTGAAACCTGGGCTCTTCACCTGGGATGCGTTTCAAAGGGAGGCTCGGGTTACCGATAAGCTGCTGTTTTCCTTCATCTTGGCAGGAGCTTAAAAAGCGCTACCTTGTTGCTCTTTTTGAAAACCCTGAGTCTAGGCAGTGTGTGCTGGGTTTCCACCTGCCTGGATTTCAGCTACGCGGGAAGCTTCGCCAGGCAAACACAGACCTGTTCTGCCACCTTCTCTATCACACAAGCCAGAGAGGCGGGCTTTGGAGTCAGAGCCAGGACCCGGTCTTGTCCTGTCGGTTACTGTTGTGGGCTCTGGGGAAACGACCTAGTCCCTCTAAATTTTAGTTTTGAGTAGAGTTGTTCTGAGGATCAAATGAGAAAGTACTTTGTTAAATATTCAGAAACAGCAAGAGTCATGATGATAATAATTATCTGCCTCCACGATAAACACCCAGCCTTCCCTGTTTACCTTCTCTTCTAAAATGCATACATATTTCTATTCTTTTGGGGTTTTTTAGGGTCAAATGTGTGGCATATGGAAGTTCCCAAGGTAGGGGTTGAGTTGGAGCTGCGGCTGCCAGTCTACACCACAGCCACAGCAACTCAGCATCTGAGCCGCGCCCGTGACCTACACTGCAGCTCACGGCAACGCCAGATCCTTCACTCCCCGAGCAAGGCCAGGGATCAAACCCGCATCCTCATGGATCGTAGTCGGGTTCGTGACTGCTGAGCCACAACGGAACTCCAAAAAATGCACACGTATTTCTGCCAGTGATCCTCTAAATATGGTTTCTCCCTCCTATCTGAATCTCTTCCATGAACACAGATTTCAGGGTCTGTCCTGTCTTTGTCATTAAACGCTGTGTCTATCTTAGCGTGGGCTGCCATGCCAGATATCAGAGACTGGTGGCTTGAAGAATAGGCATTTACTTGCTCATAGTTCTAGAGACGGATGTCAGAGATTGGGGTGCAAACGTGATTGGTTTCTAGCGAGGGCTTCCTCCCTGGGTTGACAGACTGCCACCTTCTCAGCATCCTAATAAGGCAGAGAATGAGCAGAGCAAGCTGCATGGCCTCCTTTCCTATACGGGCACTAATCCCATTATGAGGGCCGCACCCTCATGACCTCACCTAAACCTCATTACCTCCCAGAGGCCATCTGGAGTACGCCCGTTAGGGTGGGCATCTTCAGCAGGGCCATTGTCCCTTCACTCTGTAAGTTCTCAGTGCTCAGTGCAGTGCTTCTCAGGGAACAAGAAGTCCTACTGTACAGTTGACTAATTAAGTGACCTGTTCGACTTCCCCCAGTGACCCAGGAGCTCTGCTAGTGTGAGCTGCAGACACTCCAAGTCTGAAAAATCCCGGGGTCCCAGGATCACCAGATAAAAATAAGAGACAGCGGCACTCCTGTTCCCAGGAAGAGTAGCACTTTCTGTGGTGGCACTTCGGGGAGATGGTTCTACTCTGGGCAGTAGAGCGTGGTGGCTGAAAACACAGACTCCAGAGTTCAGGTGGCCTGAGTTTAAATGCCACCTCTGCCACTTTCGAGCTATGTGAACTTAGGCCTCAATTCTCCCATCTTTAAAGTGAGCATAATGATAGCAGCTTTCTCCCAGGGGGATTGTGGCGATTCTATGATGCATGAGTACGCAGAGCGGTCTCTGATGCACAGTAAGTTCTGTATAAGTCTAAGCCGTTGTTAGTGTATGTTCAGAGAGTGTGTGTCCCATTGTCAGCTGGGTGCACCAGAGCCTGGGGTGCTGATGCCAGGCAGAGATGCCTGCCGATGAAGCCCATCCCATTCCCTCCTCAGTCTCTTCGGACAAATGAAAAGGAGGAGACTGGTCTCTAGATGCTAGGATTAAAAGCAGTGTGTGTTCTTTACTTGTGTGTAAGCTGGTGAAGGTATACGTACAACTGATTCCACTTTATCCTACTTCTATGAGTTTTGCCTTTTTTTTTCTTTCTTTTCCAAAGCCGGGCCAATTCTACTTACTGGTGAAAACACAGACTGTTATCATGTTAACATTTTAGGTTGTTAGTCAGCATGCTATGGTCATTTACTTGCAAATGTAAAATTTAGAGGTGGAGAAAAATGCAAAGAATGTGGGCTCTTAAGAACGTCTGTGCTGTACTGACGGGAGCTCTCCTTTTTCAGTGAATATGTGCATGACTAGGAAGGTGGCAGTAAAGGCTGGTTGCCGTTCCCTAGGCTGATTCCTGTATCTAGTTGGCAGAATCTGTACACTGTGATCACATTTCTAAGAACCACCACTGCCCTTCAGTGGCCCTGCAAAGGACCTTTCCTTGATAAACAGTCATCATGTGCAGGGATTATGATTATATGTATAGTCTTTGAAACAGATACTTCAGCTGTGCCAGGGTACCTGCTCAGGATGTAGGGAATGGATTTTACTCTGCTCCTCTTATATCTGTTGGCGTTTAGTTGTTACCTGAGGGACAGAGGGAGAAACGGTGAATCCATCTGTAGCCATAAACTGACATAAAGTCGGGCCGTTTCCTCTGAGGAAAGGGGCCCACACGGACACCTTGCTTTGGAATCCAAAGTTGTCAAACATTTTTAATTACTTCGGGCGGCCGTCACTTTAGCTTGCTTGTGGGGAAGAGCAGCGATGCTCCTGAAGGCATTCGTCCCACTGGAACAGGTGTGTCTCCAGGATGAGGCGCTGTCTCGGGGCTGGAGGTTCAGAAGTACTGCTTGTGAGACTGCGATGCAGCTGGCAGCGCACAGGTCTAGTCAGAGCACTCACCCAGAGCAGTGAGCAGTGTCTGTGTTGCCGAGTCAAAGACCTTGCCCCTTTGACGCTCAAGCCCGTTTTGTCACGGAGCGCCTCCGCGCCAAGCCTAAGGAAGTGCATTTGTCCAACTTTCAGGAGTTGTGCTGTCTAAGGAGGCCATTCGGAGTTGTACCCCAGCTGTGGCGGAGGCCGTGGGGACCCCAGATTCGGCAACTGTGGCACCAGACACAACAGGAGCTTGTTTTAATCTTGAAGAAGAGGAGTGCTGTGATTCTCACTTAAGTTCATGTTTTGTGCATGTGAAAATTTTGGGAAGAAGTCAGGCATGACTATGCCTTATGGAGAGTTTGGCCTGGTCCCAGTTCTCAGTCATGAAGCTACAGGCACTCGGGGATCTGTTGGAGCAGTAACGTGGCATTTTCTGATCAATGGGCCATTAAAAATTAGGCAGGTTATTGATAGTTCGGCGTATTTGTCGTAGGTTTCCAGTATGCAGTGTTTTTCTTAATTTTATGATTGTGCCACTTCGCTAAGATTTAAGTACTGTAACTTATGCAAAGGAGAAAGAGCTTTTATTGAATTAGTGCCCCGATAATTATGATGTTGAAGTTAATGTTCTCTGAGGAAATAATTGTCTCAGTAAGCACTCCTCTCATGTTGTCTGTTTATTAAGACACACTGTGTCCTTTGAAACTGATTTATTAAAAAAACACATTGCACCCAACAAACAAAAGCTCAAGACCAGATTGCTTCGCTGATTAATTCTACCAAACATCTAAAAAAGAACCAATACCAATCCTTCTCAAACTCTTCCAAAAAATAGAAGGGAATATTTCCAAACTCATTTCACAAGGAAGGCCAGCATTACCCTGACACCAAAACTAGATACTACATGGAAATAAAATTATAGGCCAACATCCTGACGAACATTGATGCAAAAATCCTCAACAAAATATCAGTAAAACGAATTCAACAGTACATTAAAGGGATCATACACCACGACCAGATCGGATTCATTCCAGGGACACAAGCGTAGTTCCACATCTGCACATCAGTGGGATATACCACATGAACAAAACGAAGGATACAAATTATATGATCATCCCAGTAAATACAAAAAAAAAAAAAAGCATTTGATAAAATTCAGCATCCATTCATGACGACAAAAATCTCAACAAAGTAGGCATGGAGGTAATGCACCTTAGGATAATAAAGACCATGTGTGTAGGTGATGTCGTATCCAACATTGAAAAGCTGAAAGCAGTTCCCCTAAGGCCAAGAACAAGACAAGGATGCCCACTCTTCCACTTTTATTCAGCATAACATTGGAAGTCTTATCCATAACAAACAGGCAAGAAAAAGAAATAAAGTCATCCAAATTGGAAAGAAAGAAGTAAAACTGTCTCTCTTTGTAGATGCCATAATATTATAGATAGAAAAATCCTAAAGACTTCACACACACACACACACACACACACACACACACACGCACGCACACACGCACACAAACCTGTTGGAACTAATAAACACATTCAGTAAAGTTGGAAGATACAAAATCTATTTATAAAAATTAGTTGCATTTCTACACTCTAATAAAGAACCAATTCCATTTACAGTTGTATCTAAAAAAATAAAATACCTAGATAGAGAGTTAACCAAAGAGTGAAAGACTTGTATGCTGATAACCCAAGATACCAGTGAAAGAAATTGAAGAAGACACACATAAATGAAAATACTCTGTGCTCATGGATTGGAAGAATTGATATTGGTAAAGTGTCCCTACTGCCAAAAGTAATCTACGGATTCAATGGAATCATTACCAAGATCCCAGTAGTGGGAGTTCCCACTGTGGTGCAGCAGAAACAAACCTGACTTGTATCCATGAGGATGTGAGTTCAATCCCTGGCCTCGCTCAGTGGGTTAAGGATCTGGCATTACTGTGAGCTGTGGTGTAGGCTGCATGTGTTGCTATGGCTGTGGTGCAGCCGGCAGCTACAGCTCTGATTCAACCCCTGGCCTGGGACCTTCGATAGGCCACTGCAGGTGTGGCCCTAAAAAAGACAAAAAATAAAATAAAATAAAGAAGACCTGCAGATGGTGAACAGGTACCTGAAAAAGAGCTCACCATCCCTAGTTATCTTCTCACCTGTTAGAATGGCTATTGTCAAAAAGACAAGAAATAGGAGATGTTGACAAAGGGTTGGAAAAACGGGGAGGGACCCTTGGGCGCTGTTGGTGGGAATGTAAATGGGTGTAGTCATTATGGAGAACAGGATGGAGTTTTCTCAGAAAACTAAACACGGAGGTGCCTTGTGATTCTGCCATTCCACTTGCAGGTATTTATCCAAAGGAAGCCAGACGTCACCTTGAAAACACAATTGTACCTCTGTGTTCACTGCAACATTGTTTGTAATAGCTGACACATGGAAACGACTTAATTGTCCACTGAAGGGTGAATGAATAAAGAAAATAACAGAAAATTATTTTGCCATAAAAAAGAAGAAAATCCTGCCACCTGCGACAATGTGAATGTTTAGCCTTGTGCACACGAGGCTAAATGAAATAAGTCAAACAGAAAAGGGCAAATACCAGAAGATCTCACTTACATGTGGAATCTAAAAACAACCCAAAAGTCTGAACTCACAGAGATTGGTAGTTGCTGGAGGTGGAGGGTGGAGGGTTGGGCAAAATGGGCTTAGAGTGGACAAAAGGTGCCAACCTCCAGTTATAAGAGAAATAAATCCTGTAATTTACAGCATGGAGACTAGTTAACAATACTATTGTATGTATTTGAAAGTTGCTAACTCTGTGTGGTGATGGATGTTAACTAGATTTATTCAGGTATTCATTTCTATATATATATATATACATATATATATATATATATATCAAATAACTATGTTGTATACTTAAAACTAATGCACTGCGGTAAAAGAGTCATATCCCATTCTAAAAAAATCCACATGCCACCTCTCAATGTCTTGATCCCTTTTCAAGGCTAGTGACTAATAGCCATTGGTGCTGGCACAAAGCTAAAGGGAAATTGTAAAAATGAAAACATGACCCTGGCATTGATTGCTAAGTGTGAAAAACATGCTAGGAAGGAAATCATTCCTTTTTTTAGAGCATTCATTTAGGCTCTGACCCAGTCTTCTGATCTGACTTTTCAAACAGAACCTGCGCCAAGGGTAACCCCCACTTCCTCCTTTGTGAGATGGGTTTTCTCCGTAGGCCCTTTACTTCTCTTAGAGGAATTTCCTGAGTAGTGCCTAGACTGCTCTTCAAATGAAAATGAAGTTAGAAAAGTTTCCGGAGAGGAGTTCCACAAACATCACCCTGAATAAGCACCCAGTTGTGCTTACTGCGTGAGAAAAAAATGTCTCGCAGACCTAGACTCAGGGTACCACTTACCATAGAGCTACTGAATCTTTGGGAAAAGCATTTTGGAGGGCACTCGGTCTACCAGGATGATGGAGCCTCATGAAGCATCTATTAGGTCCAGCACACAGACAGCCACGTGATTGCTTTTGTCCCCCCCTTTCCCATGCAGGGGACACGTAGGTGTTGGCTTATTTAAACAACCAGACCATCTGTGAGCCCACAGGGTGGCATGGATTTGACCTCCTCCAGTGTGCAAGCTCAGCCACCTGGAACATAACCTGAATCTGATCTTACACACGTTTTATGGCAAGATCTGTGGACTAGAAATGAAAAAGATCCATGCCCCTCATCAAGGAACACAAACACCTGGCTGTCAGCTGGGCGCCACCACTGTCTCAGACCTGGGTGGTTGTAGAGTACAGATGATGGTAGGAGAACACGTGTGAATTTCAGTCTCTTTTCTGTGACCACCGTGAAAAATCTTGAAGCAAACATTTATCTTTTCGGAAATAAACTGAAACAACCTAAGGTCAAAGAGTGAAGAGAAATCCTCGTTTTCTCTCTAGGGTCTTAGCGTGGATGCAACATGGGGCCACCCTGGCAGGGAGGCTGGGCTCCAGGGAGACAGACCCAGCGTGCTGTCTCACACACACCGGGCACCCCTGTCCCCCCGTATAACCTGATAGGTTAGGACTCGTGCAGTTACAACTCTCATTTACTAAATTGTTGCGTACCTATACTGTGCTGGTCACTGTTCCAGGGGTCAGGGAGCACAGTGAACGAGTCTCACCTTCACAGGTGGTGAGACAGACGCTAAGAAAGTCAACACATAAGGAACCATCAGAATGGCCCTAATGCTGTGAAGGAAAGCAAAGGCTTTAAGAGAACAGAGAACCATGCTGGCTGTCATTTTGAATGCAGTGGTCAGGCGCATCCGCTCTGCAGGGGCAGCGCTTGAGCAGAACCCTGGAGAAAGGGACACGGTGGCCACCTACCTGGGGCACAGCATTCCATGCAGAAGGAACAGGGCGTGCAAGGATTGCGTCTGAGGAGCTCGAGGAAATGCAAGGAGGTACCCGGGGTGGTGGCAGAATGATGCGGTGTGACCCATCCCCATCTAAGTCACAGGAGAAGAAGCCACATTCCTTCCCTCAGACCCGAGTGACGTCCGCAGGTCATTTCCTGTTTCTCTCTGGGCGGCTAGTAGACCGTTTTACAAAGAAGCATCTCGCCATTGTAGTCATTTTACTCGTGACGTCAGGGGGGCCGTCGCATTAACTAGTCAGAACAGTCTTGTTACTGGAATCTTCATTTCTCCGTACATCTGGAGGGACCAAGGTACGGAGGCTTTAAGTGACGTCCACTGGAGCAGGTGACTGTTGGAGCCGGGATGGGCCCAGGCGGCCTGACCCTGGAGGTGGCGCGCAGAGCCCTCAGCGCTGGCCTCCCACGCGAGCCTGGGTGAGCCTGGGACCTTCAGCTCTGCCCTTTCTAGATTCTTTCAAGGGGTGTGGATAGACAGGAGGTGTTGGGCCATAGCCTGGACACGGATTCTGGGGGCACTTTCCAGGCTTGGTAATTTTGCTGGGGCTTACTCTCTATATCGTTTCCTGTGGAGAATTAAATTATCAACCTTAGGGAGAGAAATTGACGACTTTTTCTTTTTTCCCGTGAGAACTCTGGCTGCACCTCTGTTTTACATCTCTGTGAAAGGGCCGTGATGTCAGTGCATCCCAGCCTGAATGCGCTTTGACCTGCTTGTGGTCAGAGCAGTGCGCTTCCTTTGGCAGGGTGGGCCCCAAGTGGCAGGCCCCCCGCAGGTGGGTGTTTGCAAGGAAGGATCCAAAACCAGTGCCGGCAAACATCAAAGCTTATCCTGAAAGATACTTGAATCCCAACACAGACGTGAAGCTCAAAGCACCGTTCGGCTCTCTCAACATCAGATCAAGTTAGAAAAGTTAGCCTGCGGGAATTAACTCCACACTGTGTCTATGAGGCAATGCCTGTTGTCACAAGCCGACCTAATGTGTGTGCATGTTTCTGGTGCCGTCAGCCGTGCGGAGAGAACAACAGGAGCGGTGTGTGAGCTCTGGGTGTCCCCTCCTAAGAGTCCTCTCTCTTTCTGGTCCCTACAATGTCTGAGGCAGAAACTCCAGTTTTGAGTGTTGGCAATGCTGCCTGGCTGGGCACTGGGACATGTCTTTAGATAGTGCTCTGTTACTTATTTCCTGAGGAAAGATGCCTTATTTGAGACATCTTTTTAAGAGTCATGATTGTTTTATTTCCCCTTAAAAGAAATAACATCCAGCCTCTTTTCGAATCTAGAGTGCCTTAGGAAGTCACAGTCACTGATTTTGGCAAGCATTCTCCTGTGGTTAGGACTTTTTTTTTTAGGGCTGCACCTGGGGCATGTGGAGGTTCCCAAGCAAGGGGTCAAATCAGAGCTACGGCTGCCGGCCTACACCAGAGCCACAGCAAGGCAGGATTCAAGCCACCTTTGCAACCTCCACCACAGCTCACGGCAACGCTGGATCCTTAACCCACTGAGCAAGGCCAGGGTCGAATCTGCACCCTCCTCGGTTCCTAGTCAGATTCATTTCCGCTGCGCCCCAATGGGAACTCCCTGCTAGGACTTTCCATTCCCTTACTCGGTACTTTCTGACTCGGAAACTGGAAACAACCTGATGGTAAGGACGTGTGTTCTTGAGTCACGCTCTAGCAGTGAGTGGCATACTTAACAGTGAGTGAAGCCTTCGTAGCTGGGGCTAAACTACTTATAGTAGGTGATAAATAAGACAGTTTAAGGGCAGACAAGCACCAAAGATGGATATAGCACGTTTAGCCCATAACAAAGAGCTTTCTTCATAGCAAAGATTCGAGGAAGGCTGTGTCTGGCTTCTTGCCTGTTCCCTCACAGGCATAACAGAGCGGAGACGAGAAACCCAGTATTAATTGCAAGTGACTTTATTTATAGACCATTGGTATTATGTTTCCATTGTTAATTTGGAAGTAGTGATGCTATGGATTCAATAACTTCATTGTTATGTCGCTTTCCCAGTTAGAGGCCTCAAACATTTTGGCTTAATATAGTTAAAGATTAATTGTCATAAATTCCAGGAAGCTGAAGTGATGACTGGTTTCCATCTCCATTACAGTCTGTAGTGTTGAGGTAGAAACTTGAGAAGTTAGTTTTATGAAAGAGGATAAATAAAAACATTAACCCTCTTTAAATATTTGATTGGCAGTCATGTCAACTATTCATGGTGTCCATTAGTTAAGACAGTCTTGTTATTTTTGAATTATCGGATTTTATAAGATTAATGAAAATGTGTAAGAAAATTGAACTATGATGTAGCTTCATGAAATGATGTACTCTCCATCAAGTGTTCCTTTAAATTCTTAAAACAGGACAAGTCTGCCTCAACAAGATAGCATATGCACTTTTCTGAAAGGGGCATTATCATTAGACTTTAAAAAGATACTCAACTAGGAGTCCCCATCGTGGCGCAGTGGAAACGAATCTGACTAGGAACCATGAGGTTGTGGGTTCGATCCCTGGCCTTGCTCAGTGGGTTAAGGATCCGGCGTTGCCATGAGCTGTGGTGTAGGTCGCAGACGCGGCTCGGATCCTGCATTGCTGTGGCTCTGGCGTAGGCTGGCGGCTACAACTCCAATTAGACCCCTAGCCTGGGAACCTCCATATGCTGTGCGTGCAGCCCTAAAAAGACAAAAGACAAAAAAAAAAAAAAAAAAGAGAGACTCAACTATTTAGCTTTTTTTCTGATGGCTATTGTAATACATTAAAATTGATGTAACTTCCTGATACTTGATTTACTCTGTCAGAGTCCCTAGATTCTTTCTTGAATCAGGTGAGAGATAAGTCATGCTCTGCAAAGGGTAGAAGGGCATGTAGATTCTTATTCATAAATATGAGGAAGAATTCATAAAGTGCCGATTTTATTCTCCATAAAGTCAAGAAAATTGATCATTATATTCACACATCAAATAATTGCAGTAAGTTTGCCATACACTTTTCTGTGTTAAAAATGGGTAAATAGAGGTTCCCGTCGTGGCCCAGTGGTTAACGAACTCAATGAGGAACCATGAGGTTGCAGGTTCGGTCCCTGGCCTTGCTCAGTGGGTTAAGGATCTGGTGTTGCCCTGAGCTGTGGTGTAGGTTGCAGATGCTGCTCGGATCTCATGTTGCCGTGGCTGTGGTGTAGGCTGGTGGCTACAGCTCCGATTAGACCCCTAGCCTGGGAACCTCCATATGCCACGGGAGCGGCCCTAGAAAAGGCAAAAAGACAAAGAAAGAAAGCATAATCACTTCTTAGGAAAGTCTCATTGAAGTTCTTCCCTCACATATGCTTGGCAAGCTCAGGCCCCAGGATAAATGGACGTGTAAAACTGAATGAGAAAGAATTTGGGGTACCAGGCTCAGAACCACCAAATCCGCATGGCTACCCCTCCCTGAAGGCCTCTCACTGACGGGCAAGCACCCTGGCCGTCACTGACAGGCCTTCGCTTTTTTCCATTTTACACTCAGATCTGTGCTTCTCTTTATCCACCTCTCGGATGAGAAACGGGAAATCAAAGCAGAGGGAAAGAGGTGCAGAGGCAGGTACGGTGCTTTTCGTGTAGAAGCACCACCTGAGAGCTGAGGGGAGACAAAGGCAAAAGGGTAGTGATAATAACATCTGTCTATCCGTGAGGATATGCGCGGGTCAGCTGCACATCTGTGAGCATTTTAGGTGTCAACTTGACTCACCACGGTACCTAGCTATGTGGGCAAATATTTGTTTCTGGGACGGTATTATTTAGATGACATTAACGTTTAAATCAGTAGATTTGAGTACAGCAGATCACTCTCATGGCGTGGACAGGCCTCGTACAATCATTTGAAGACCTTGAGAGATGAAAAATGGGCATCGGCAGGGGAAGAGGATTCTGCCAGCAGACCGCCTTGCGCCTTGATCTCAGAACTCCTCTCTGGCTCTCCAGCCTGCCCGCCTGCCCATCTGATTTTGGACTTGCCATCTCCCCCCATCACTTGAGCCAATCCCTTAAAATAAATTTCTGTCCCTCTGTCTGCATCTTACACTTGTTGATTCTGTTTCTCTCGAGGCTCTGACCAATTTCCTCCCTCCCTCCTTCCCTCCTTCCTTCCTCCCTTCCTTCCTCTCCTTCTTTCTTCCCCTTTCCTTTCCTTCCATCCACCTACCAACCTACCTACCTCCCGTCGATCTAGCATGTATCTATAGCATCATAAAAACCAAAAAGAGTTCGGGGAAGGTGTCATTCAGCATAGGCTTAACAACGAGAAGGCATCTGAAAGCGCTGCATTGACTCTAAAGCACGACCTGTGCTGTTAACAAACAGGTTCTCCTTGTCTCAGGAGGCTTGGAAATTATCAGTGAGTCAAAAGCGCAGCCTACGAGGCTAATCGTCACAATCAACACCCCGGCCTCTCAAAGGCGTGTAAGTGTCCTTCCCGTTCCCTGCACACGCCCGTCAGGCTGAAGGGAGACTGTGTGCCACCCACGTGTTCTCTCGGGGACCGATGCCTTTTGCTGAGCGCTGCTGCCGTGACTCTGCACCGGGAGCCTCCGCTCGTCTGCTGTCCTGGGTGAGTAACAGGGGAGGGGGGCGGCTCAAGTGGATAAACAGGGGCTCGTGTGGAGGAGCCGGGCCGAGAAGTGGTCTAGGTCCTTTACACTGCATTGCATTGACCAGAAGTTAGTCACCTGGACACTGCAAATGGCGATAGGGGAGGATGCAGTCTTTGCACTTGTCCAGGAAGCAAAGGAAATGTGGGTTGATAAACACAGCGCTGTTTCTCCCACAGACAGTGAAATAGTTGTTGTACATACTCGTGACTCCAGTCCCCGAGAAAAGTCTTAAGTGATCTTTTGAAGAAAAGAAAAGGGCCCCCTTAGACCTCTTCTTAAGGTTAGTAATAAAAATTTTAAATTAAGTATGGGCAGGAGTTCCCCTCGTGGCGCAGTGGTTAACGAATCCGACTAGGAACCTTGAGGTTGTGGGTTCAGTCCCTGCCCTTGCTCAGTGGGTTAAGGATCCAGCGTTGCCGTGAGCTGTGGTATAGGTTGCAGACGCAGCTCGGATCCCGCGTTGCTGTGGTGTAGGCCGGCGGCTACAGCTCCGATTCGACCCCTGGCCTGGGAACCGCCATAGGCTGCAGGAAGCGGCCCTAGAAAAGGCAAAAAGACAAAAAAAAAAAAAAAAAAAAAGAAAATAAATAAAACTAGGTATGGGAATTCCTGTCATAGCTCAGTGGTAAACGAACCTGACTAGTAACCATGAGAATTCGAGTTCGATCCCTGGCCTCAGTCAGTGGGTTAAAGATCTGGCGTTGCTGTGAGCTGTGGTGTGCATCGCAGACACAGGTTGGATCTGGCGTTGCTGTGGCTGTGGTGTAGGCTGACAGCTTCAGCTCCAATCCAACCCCTAGCCGGGGAACCTCCATATGCCACGGGTGTGGCCCTGAATGGACAAAAAGACAAACAACAAACAAACAAACAAAAAAAATTAAGGATGCAGCAGGGAAAAGAAGAACAAAAGGATAGTAAGCAGCACATACATCCTGAAAATATACTCTCTGAGCAAAAATAACTCAAAGACCCCACTTGGCAGCAAAATTCAGTGAATCCGATGAATGAAAAGAAACAAAATGCTACTCTGCTCTTGTAAACATTTGTGTCCATGATAAGAATTTCAGTCTCTCAGAGTCTAAGAATGCTTCTGAAGGGCTGAGGGCACCCATGCCAGCCTTACGTGCCCCAGAGCATACAGAACATGCTCAGAAAATACCCGCCTCTTGGATTAGTGAAAGGTAAGCACTCAGATACCAGCCGCCAACTTTTGCTTCTCTCCCCTCGCAGGTGTCGTCACTATCCAAGAAGCAGGTGCTAACTTTGTTTAGGTTGCTAACCTGGTTGATATTTTTAAAAAAGAATTTCGAGATAAGAAATTACTGGAAAAGAAATATTTCTGTGTACTTATTTCATGGGGCTCCCTTCATAATTGCCTTACTATTCATTTGGTACATGGCTTACTCTTGGGATCTGAAACATTTTGCTCATAGTTGGCTTCTTGTCGTAGAGAACCAAGACAGGAGAAAGGGAGGATTCCATGATTTCACAGTGCATTGCTTTACTTGCCGAAAATGTTGAGATTATGATGCTGGAAAATGTTAGGAAATGTGGGGCAGAGCCTACTTCGGTTACTTCTTGATCCTTGATTTGAATAATGTTGACGTGCATTTCCTAATGCTATTTTCATTGAGATAATATCTTACCAGTCACCAAATCACCTTCCCGTTCTATTAAGTTGCTGAATCCAATGTTGGCAGTGTAATGTTTAGAAAATAGTTAGAATGTAATATTTATCTTTTGCCAAAGTATAGCCATTCAGAAATTTAAAACTATTTACAATTGTTTAAGCTCAAATTATGTTCTAAAGAATTCTATGGTTTACTTGACTCATGAGTCACAGTCTATTTGGATATTTGTTAGAGTGGATTCTAAGAATATGTGGGATTTTTAGCGTCATTTAGTTGAAGAAAATAGTGACAGCCTCAGGGCCTCTAGGGCACAAAGGGTGCCTTTGTGTGAGTTAAAGCCACCTCCTCTGGGCTCTGAAAATCTACGTTCACGTGGCTTGGGGAGTGGGCTCAGGCTGGCTTTCAGCCCCCACTCACTTCCTTGGCTTTGTGCAGAGACAACCTGTAGAACCCTCTGGAGTGGCCCTGACCAGCTGCATTTAGAAATGGAGAAATTCGGGCCCCTTAAACGTCCTCACTATTAGTTGACTGCTTCAACAGAAGGATCATCTTGACATCTTGATCTGAACACGCTGCTTTAACTGTTAATGTGATTTTTTTTTAGGGCCACACCCACAACGTGTGGAAGTTCCCAGACTAGGAGTCAAATCAGAGATGCAGCTGCTGGCCTACACCACAGCCACAGCAACTCAGGATCCAAGCCTCGTCTCTGACCTGCACCGCAGCTCATGGCAATGCCAGATCCCCAATCCACTGAGTGAGGCCAGGGATCGAACCCATGTCCTCATGGGTACTAGTCGGGTTTGTTTCCACTGTGTCAAGTGGGAACGCCCTGTTGATGAGATTTTATTTGCCGTGTTTTAATTTCCAAGATACATGAATGACGTGATAATCAGTTGCGTTATATACAACTATTATAATCAAGAAAGTGAACTAAAAGTGTCCGCGTCTCAGTCTAGTTTTGCTGTTTTTCCTTTAATGATTTGTCCTGTCGACTAATGAATTACACAACGTCAGCTGAGGATTTTGACGCTGGTGGAGCTTTTCTCATCAACATCCATCCTCAGTGACTAGAACATGATGCTAGTGAAGTTTCAGCCTCTTACTTGACCTTGGTGTGGAGGGATGCTCTTCGTTGTTTTCAATAGTCATGGCAGTAAGTTCTTGCTCTAGTCAGTTTGCCAGAGAAATCCTCTGTGGCAATTCAGTATCACTAAGTTATGTTTAGTTTTACTTACAACTAATTTGTTGCACAAGACTTTGTAGATAAATAGCATTGCTCCACATTCTTTCTGTGGCGTGTATGGAACATAAGTCGAGCTGTGAACCAGTGGGTTTGTATTTATTTGTTTAATGTTGGCCTGAAGCCAGAAAGTCATGTATATAAGGTCATAGTAGTAAAAAATGTTTAAAATACAATTTTATCATTCAGTCACTTAGGAAGATTTATTTATTTATTTATTTATTTATTTATTTTTCCGCCATACAGCATGGGGACCAAGTTACACATGCATGTATACATACTTTTTCCTCCCATTGTTGTGTTGCGATGTAAGTATCTAGACATAGTTCTCAACGCTATACAGCAGGATCTCGTTGTAAATCCATTAATAGTTTGCATCTGTTAAACCCAAGGTCCCAATCCCTCCCACTCCCTCCCTTTCCCCCTGGGCAGCCACAAGTCTGTTCTCCAAGTCTATGATTTTCTTTTCTGTTTAAACGTTTGTTTATGCTGTGTATTAGATTCCAGTTATAAATGATATCATATGGTACTTGTCTTTCTCTTTCTGACTTCTTTCACTCAGTATGAGAGTCTCTAGTTCCATCCACGTTGCTGCAAATGGCATTATGCTGTTCTTTTTTTATGGCTGAGTAGTATTCCGTTGTGTATATATACCACATCCAATCGTCTGTTGATGGATATTTGGGTTGTTTCCATGTCTTGGCTATTGTGAATAGTGCTGCGATGAACATGCGGGTGCATGTGTCTTTTTTAAGGCAAGTTTTGTCCGATTTATGCCCAAGAGTGGGACTGCTGTGTAATATGGTAGTTCTATGTATAGATTTCTAAGGTACCTATACACTGTTCTCCATAGTGGCTGTAATTTCTATTTTTGATACCTCTGTTTATTTTTTTATATTGAAATGTAGTTGATTGATATGTTAGTTTCAGGTGTACAGCAAAGTGATTCAGTTTTATCACACTTTTTTTCACATATTTTTCTAGATTCTTTTCATGATAAGTTATTGCCAGATATTGAGTATAGTTTCCTGTGCTATATAGTAGGTCATTGATGTTTATCTCTTTTACATATAGTGGTTGTATATGTCAATCCCCAATCCCCAATTTCTCTCTCTCCATCCCTTTCCCTTTTGATAGCCACAAGTTTGCTTTCTGTCTGTGGGTCTATTTCTATTGTGTAAATAACTTTGAGAAGATGTCTTGGGAATGTACTCTCAATGAATGTTCAAATTTGTGTCGACATTAGTTTAAAAAAAAAAAACAACTCTGCCAAACATGGAAGAGTATGGATTTAGTGGTCTGATTATATCACATTGGCCATAGAGATCCAGACGCTCAATGACCCCGGAAAGTTGCCAGGGAGGATGCTATTCAAGCTGCTTCCAGTATTTCTAAAAGTCTGCCAGCATTGTGTGTTTACCTGCAGTATGATTGTATAGATAACTGAAATGTCAGGCTATTCTCACCTTAATGAAAAATACACCCAGGGACACACACACATTTTCTTTAATATATAGGAAAATAATACATGATTTATTTGACGGATTCAGTGAACAAGAAAACACAATTAGCAGCAAATACTTGGGGTGCAACGGAGGGGACAAATAATAAGAGCGTGCCTTAGAGCGAAATAACTGGGAGCCCCAGTCAAGCCCCTGTTGCAGAGCACACAGCACCATAGCTCTCCTCTTTGGTTACATAAACCTCCTTCAGTCAGACTATTATTTTTGCTTTTGCATTATGTAGACCTATACAAATGACACAGCTTATTTTTCAATTATGTGCTTGTTTTCTACTTAGTTTTTAGGGTATCATTTTCGCCCATTTGGATATGCAGTGTGTTAGTTTGCCGGGGCTGCCATGACAAAGTTCTGATTGGCTTTAAACAACCGAGAAGTTTAATTCTCATAGTTCTAGAGGCTTGAGGTCTAAGATTAAGCTTGGCTTCTTCTGAGGCCTCTTTCCTTGGCTTGCAAATGGCCACAGTGTCCTTCCACGGTCCTTCCTCTGTGACTGCACTTCCCTGGTATCTCTTAGTGTGTCCACAGTTTCTCTTGTATAGGGATATCGGTTAGATTGGATTAAGGCCACTTTGACGTAATCACTTAAATCTCATTTAACTTAATCATCTCTTTAGAGATCCCAGCTGCAAATTCATTCCCATTCTGAGGTCCTAGGGGCTAGGACTTCAACATATGCAGCCCATAATATGCATTACATCTACCTTGATAACTTACTGAGTTAAAGAATTCCATTCAGTATTTACTACGTGACCCTCACAGTGGCATGTTTGTTGTGTGTTACTCTGTGTGTACGTGTGTTTGTTTATGAGAGAGAGAGAGAAGGGAAGAGAAAGGAAAAGAAAAAATGGTTCCTTCTCTTTTCTGGGAAAGGAAGACACGTAAAGATTTCCTTCACTTAAGCCTTCCCAAGACCTCGTTTGTATGTTTTTGCGATCTAAAATCTGCCTGCTATAATGGATTGTTTGGATTGTACGTTTTTGAGGGGAGACTCTGTCTGACTCATTTTGTCTTCCTTAGCACTGGCCCCGTGCAAAGAAGACCCTCCGTAAATGTTTACTGGATTGAACTAAGCCTGGTATGATTTACAGTGGTATAGTGGGATCATGGCAAAGATGCAAACAAAGGATAATGAAGAAAAGAAGGGGAAACAGTCATTCTGACTCAGGGAACTGAGAAAGTCCAGAGTTATAGGGAATTGCAGTGTTTCAAAATGCAAGGAAGGGCGGGAGAGAACAAAAGCCATTCCCTGAAAGGTAAAGGAAGTAGTCTTAGGTCATAGAAAGTGTGTAACTGGAATCATGATTAATTCACAGTAGAGACCAAGGGAACAGCAATAGACCAGGAGAAACACTTGAAGTTGGGTTGGATCCACTAGAGAAAGCTCTCGAATACTAGATCCAGAGAGCTGAATCCTGTTCTTTGGCTATCGGGAGCCATTGCAAATTTGGGGAGCCATACCATGGCCAGATCTTAATTTGTAATCTGAGTTCCCGTTCACTGTACCTTCATGAGGGATAAAGGGGTGGCAAGAGGTCGAAGCTCCTGGCAGGTTGAAGAGGAGGAAACCTGAAGGGAGGGATAAACGAGGGACGTGACAGGGGAAATGGTGCGAAAATGGATGCGAGGGCTGAGTGAGAGGGGAGTGGAAGCACGGCTTCGGATGACCGTAGGTCCACGAGAGGATGCACAGGTTAGAGAAGGAGAGTCGAGGAAGAAAGCGGGTGATTTGCAAGTCTGAGGCTCAGACATGGGAACGGGCGGGGGTTGGAGTCACGAGGCGTCTGAGCTGCTTCTGGGAACACTCACATTCCAGAGGTCTGCCGGAAAACCGGACCTGTGGATCTGGGGTTAGGGAGAGCACAGAGTGTAGAGGCTGACTGTGCAGATGAATAATTGCAGATGAAATTGTTCAGAAAGTTAAAGAGAAAAGCACTAAGCTTTAAAAAGATTGAAAAAGAGGTAGGGAATTAAACTGCGTCTGTGTGCGTGCAAATAAGTGTGTAGTAATAAACATGGGATAATGAATACAGAAAAGGTTAAGGAGCAAGCAGTATACACTTTCAAAGTACCCACGTGTGATTCAGTCAAGCCCCTAGTGTGTGGGGTGAAAGACAGTGGATGCAGCTGCTCCATCTCCAAAGTACACGAAGTCGCGAGTCCTGCTGCGTTCTGGTGCAACTGGACCGCGTTAGTATTAATTGAAAGCTAAACTTTTGAGTCCCGGGGGCTCTAGAAGTCTCTGGGTAAGGCGTAAGTTCCATTATGTCAGAATCATAGAATCAAAGTGTAGGTAGAATCCTGTCCTGACTTTATGTACGGCTTCAGACTTGAGTTATGTTATTGCCTGGAGATGGGGGAGTAGAGTCGTGGACATGCTCAGAGACGCTGCACATGCAGACGGCGCTTCTGCTGAGAAACTCAAGTTCGTCTCTTTTTACCTCTTCCCTGGGCAATGACGATTCCTCCGCAACTAGAAACCACCCCGTGCGAGGGCAACATCTTTACTACGGAGACAGAAAGCTGTGAGGCGTGTGTTATGTGACGTAGGTTTTCGTTATAACCAGACAGGTAAGCTTTTTGCCGCTATCACCCTGGGCACACGCACGATTGTGGAACTGGTCTCGTTTTCGAGACCCACGGAAGAGCGGCTGTAGCCGGTGCAGCAGGTGGGTTTCCTCAAGTGCAGTTCGACCTGTGTCCTCCCTGGTCGTCCTCGCTGATGAAGATTTACCTTGCTAGTTCGGGACCTGCCTTAGAAAACGCGGAGGAGCTCGTCTGAGACCTAGGAGACACCTCCGTTTTCTGACTTACTGTTTTCTTATTTATACAGCGAGGATTTTGATAACCATAGTCTCGTCAAGCAATGGCTGCAAGCATCACATATGTTCGTGCATAAGAAAGACGACCTCGTGTTACAGGGAAACCCCATTAGAATGACTGCTGTGTGGTACTTGAATTCAATTACTGTTTTTTTTTTTTCTTTTAATTTAATTTTATTTATTTATTTATTTATTTTTTGTCTTTTTGCCTTTTCTTAGGCCACTCTACAGCATATGGGGGTTCCCAGGCTAGGGGTCTAATCGGAGCTGTAGCCACCAGCCTACGCCAGAGCCACAGCAACGTGGGATCCAAGCCTCGTCTGCGACCTACACCACAGCTCACAGCAATGCGGGATCCTTAACCCACGGAGCAAAGCCAGGGATCAAACCCGCATCCTCATGGTTCCTAGTTGGATTCGCTTCCACTGCGCCATGACAGGAACTCCCAATTGCTGTTTTGAACGAAGTGTGGATACTTGCTGTATTTCTGGGTTTCTGGGGGGGCGTTCAAATCCTGTTTTGTGTGTTCCTCTGTGATTACCTTTTTAAGCTAGCGCATCAGTCTTTCTGGGCTTTCATGTAAAAAGATGTGGGGAGTGGTTAAAAAGGATCCAGTGATTACAAAAGCACCTATAAAAGTATAAGGAAGTATAGAGTTTTGAAAATGTAACAATTAGCTGGTTTGTGATGGAAAGTTGCCATGACTTCACAGGTTTATACAAGTATGATTCAATCTCTCCAAGGCAGAGTTTCACAATCTATTTTTAGCATTTCTTTTCTTCTGGGTAAGGGTGGTAAAAGACTGTTACTCACTTTATTTTCAAAATAAGATATTAGCACTTCATGTTCTCAGATCCTTCCAGGATAGAACTCTCTCCAGGTAGAGGAAATATTTAACTGTAAATAGTAGCTGTATTCATCCCTAGCCAAGCCTGTGGATTTTGGCTAAAATGCACTTGTATGTCTATTAAAAGTTGTGTTATGGCAGAAACCAGATGTGCGCCTTCTAGCATACTGCTTTGTGAAGTATTTAGGGGACAAAAACTTGACTTAAATACCCAGGGGGTAAATTTCTTTTTCTTTCTTTCTTTCTCTCTTTCTTTTCTTTTTTCTTTCTCTCTTTCTTTCTTTCTTTCTTTCTTTCTTTCTCTCTCTCTCTCTCTCTCTCTCTCTTTCTTTCTCTCTCTCTCTCTTTCTTTCTTTCTTTCTTTCTTTCCTTCTGCCTGCCTGCCTGCCTGCCTGTCTGCCTTCTTTCCTTCTTTCTTTCTTCTTTTTTTTGCCTTTTTAGAGCTGCACCCACAGCATATGGAGGTTCCCAGGCTAAGGGTCTAATAGGAGCTGTTGCCGCGGGCCTATACCACAGCCACGGCAACGCGCCGGATCCGAGCCGTGTCTGCAACCTACACCACAGCTCACAGCAATGCCAGATCCTTGACCCACTGAGCGAGGCCAGGGACTGAACCCGCAACCTCATGGTTCCTAGTTGGATTTGTTTCTGCTGTGCTACAACGGGAACTCCCACCAGGGGGTAAATTTCTGCTGTAAAATAAATTTCTCAGAATAAACTTTAAAGCTGCATTTAATTAGGGTTAACGAAAAAACTCTCCAAAATTACTACATAGTAATTCCTCTAGACCTTTAGCCTGGCGGAGTAAACCTTTGTTACCTAGAAGACCGAAGAGTTCAGTCGGTTTTAGCATGGGGTTCAGAAAATGGAGATTGGGAGTGTAGCTCAAGTGGCCCCGTTAGCTTTATAACACTACAGAGAGACATTTTTTTTTTTTTTTTGTCTTTTTGATCTGTTGTTGTTGTTGTTGCTATTTCTTGGGCCGCTCCCGCGGCATATGGAGGTTCCCAGGCCAGGGGTTGAATCGGAGCTGTAGCCGCCGGCCTACGCCAGAGCCACAGCAACGCGGGATCCGAGCCGCGTCTGCAACCTACACCACAGCTCACGGCAACGCCGGATCGTTAACCCACTGAGCAAGGGCAGGGACCGAACCCGAAACCTCATGGTTCCTAGTCGGATTCGTTAACCACTGAGCCACGACGGGAACTCCCAGAGAGACATTTTTACAGGTGCCTCATTGCTTTCTGCAGGAACCAGGTAAGAAATGGAGACAGATTAGCAAAGTTCTTCCTGATGCTCTTTCTTGGGAAACATAACATCACACACTGAAAAAAGTCACAGATTTCCCCTTTGCACATAACAGGGTATTTTTAAGCATGTGATTATAGCATTTTCCATTAGAATTTTAAATTTCTGGGAGTTCCTGTTATGGCACAATGGAAATGAATCTGACTAGTTTCCATGAGGACTCGGGTTTGATCCCCGGCCTCGGTCAGTGAATGAAGGATCTGGCATTGCTGTGAGCTGTGGTGTAGGTTGCAGACATGGCTCGGATCTGGCACTGCTGTGGCTGTGGTGTAGGCCAGCAGCTGTAGCTCTGATTCGACCCCTCACCTGGGAACTTCCATATGCCATATGAGGCTGGGGAAGCAGCCTCAAAAAGCCAAAAAAACCCCCAAAAAGTAATAGTTTAAATTTCCACTTGAAACATTTTCTTCAGACTCTTTAATATCCCGGCATCTAGGAAAAGTTGGACTTAAGGTTGAATTAAGTTCTGTGATAGCTACAATTATGTTCCATTATTCATTTAAACGACAATAGCTAAGTTGTCGAACTTAATTAAATATATAAATTGTATCGAGTGTATAAGTTGGTTAAATTGATATAAAAGTGTAATCTCCTTTTAGAGAGAATTAACTGCCAACATCCCCTGAGCACGTCACTGGAGAATATTTAATGCCGCCCTGTGGGGCATGTTTGCCCAGTGGATGCTCCATTTTCAGCTCAGTCGTCGCCCTGGAAGCCATCCTTTTTCCATGGAAGCCGTCAGTCCTCTTCTCTTCACGGGGAACTGAGTCAAGGTCCCTTCTTGCCTTTGGCACAGAGAGTAGCTGCCTCACCCAGAGCTCAGAGGCCATGTCCACAGAGGAAGAGAACCCGTCCGGGTTGGCGGGGAGAGCATATGCCGCTGACCTGCAAAGCCGGTTAGAGAAGCATCCCGCCCTGAGCCGGGCCGCCCAGGGGCTGCGTGTGCAGCTGGGAATCCGACACCTCTGCCTCTGAGTTCCGCTCACACAGGACCCGTAAGCCTCAGGGTCCTCAGCTACACCGTGGAGGAGAAATTGTCTGCCTCGAAGTGTTCTTTAAAGAGGGCAGGCGATGATAAGTGTCATCGATTTCACCAAGGAATTAGCAAATACTGAGTAGTGGTGACGAGTGGATATTACGAGAACGTAGTGCGAAATCTCATCCTTGAACTGGCAGCATGTGGCAAACGAGGCACTGAAAATAAAGATCCCTGATGTTCAATAAACCAATGTTCCGTAATGGACGAGGATGGCCAAAAATAGTGAAGTATTTGTTAAAGAAAAAGAAGATGCTAAAGAAAAAAAAAAAAAAGAGAGAATCCCAGACCAGAATGGAACCTGTTCTCTTAGCCATACCGGTTACGAGTTTTCCTGGTTCCATTGTGAGAAAGCCACGAACGTTTATTCACAGCCTCATTTTTCTACATTGGATGCTTATCATCAATGCTTTGCATGGATACTACTAATTTGCTAACGCATTCTCATGCATAGCCATGTCTCTGTATAGCCATCCACGTCTTACTCGTGCTAGGGGTTATTCACTGCATTCTCAAATAAGGTTTTGGTTATCTTACCCGGTGCCAATTTTTTTTTTTTTTTTTCAGAAGAACCTTTTGAAATGGTTACACGGAGATAATGGAACTAACTAGATCCTACTGACCAGTTCAGTCAGGATCCCATAGCTCAGAGGGAGCACGCTGACGAGCAGCTTGCGTAGCTTAAGGATCACAGACTGGAGCCCGTTATACTGGGGTTTGGGTTCTGCGTTCTCCACTTGGGAGGTTAGGCGGTCGTCTTAACTTCTCTGAGATTTCATTTTCTTGTCTATAAGCTGAATATAACTGCCCCAGGAGTAGCTGTGAGGACTAGAAAATGCCCTATTATCTAAAAAGAGGCTTTTTTTTGGGGGGGGTGTCTGGCCGTGCTGGGGCCACTGTGGAGTGTTTGATAAGAACGGCAAAACTGAAAAGGAAAGGAGTGAGAGAATCCGTGATGTAACGTGTGTTCCTTTACAAAAGTGGAGAGTTCCCAGACACGCGTGCTGTTCTCCTGGTAAATGTATTTGCTTCGGAGTTCTCCGTTGTGGCTCAGTGGCTTAAGAAGCTGACATTGTCTCCGACCTCACTCAGTGGGTAAAGGACCCAGCGTTGCCGTGAGCTGTGGTGGAGGTTGAGGATGCGGCTTGGATCTGGTGTTGCTGTGGCCGTGGCGTAGACCGGCAGCTGCAGCTGTGACTCAGCCCCTGGCCGGGGAACTTCCACATGCCTCGGGTGAGGCCCTAAAAAGAAAACAGAAAAGTATTTCAGTCTGGGAAATATTTTCTGCACTGCTGAAGGCTTTTACCATAAAAATAAGGAGGCAAGAGTGTATTTTAGTAAGAGATTGGCAAGTTCTTACCTCATTTGTATTTTAGTGAAAATTGTAAAATCTTCCTTACGTATTACAAACTGGATTCAGGTAGAAGTACGTTCAAGGGTCTTAACCTACATTTATAATTGAGGCGCAGATGTAGCACTGCATTTTCACAGTGTTTGTAATCATCATTTATTTGTTAGGCCTCCTTTTATGTTTATTAAGCCTTGCTGAGAACAGCCACTGCTCGCCTAACTTTGTATTTTGCCAACATTTGCTTTTATGATGTTTTTGATGTAATATGATAGGGCTTATTTTTAGAAGCCCAAGACAGTGTTTAAAAAAACTGGGGCTGTAGTTCACACAAAAAATCATCCCTTGTACCCTTGGCCTAGTACAGACAGTTTCACCAATTGCCACGTAAATGGACGTCCCCACATGAATTTTTATGAAGAACTCTGTCTTCTCTGGGCGTGGATCTTTTGAGGCTGGCAGGATAGCTCATAATCTGTATTAACCCTCACAAACAATATCTTAGCCAGCCTAACTGCTTGTATAAATCTGTGACTATTTTACACAATACATGAATTTTGTATGCTGTGGTTTCATAGTTTGCTTCTGTTACCAGGAGCCATTTAAGCTGCAGGAAATTTTAGTACAGGAAGTGTGTCGAATTTTTTTTCTTTTCTTTCTTTTTTTCTTTCCTTCTTCCTCCCTTCCCTCTTTCCTCCCTCCATCTCTCCCCGCTACCCCCTCCCTCTGTACAGTGTCAAACTTTTCCAGAGAAGGGAGAAGTCAGATTCGTATGGACATAGTGGGAAATTTTATGGAAGGATGACTTATGCTTAATATTAGGGTGTTGGAGTTCCCGTCGTGGAGCAGTGGTTAACACATCTGACTAGGAACCATGAGGTTGCAGGTTTGATCCCTGGCCTTGCTCAGGGGGTTAAGGATCCGGCGTTACCGTGAGCTGTGGTTAGGTGGCAGACGTGGCTTGGATCCTGCGTTGCTGTGGCTCTGGCCTAGGCCAGGCGGCTACAGCTCCAATTCGACCCTTAGCCTGGGAACCTCCATGTGCTGCGGGAAGCGGCCCTAGAAACGGCAAAAAGACAAAAATAAATAAATAAATAAATATTAGGGTGTAACTTTCTAAGTATATTCTTAGAGGACCCAGCAGGTGACATAGATGGAATAAGCAGACAGAGGGGGACCCTCCAGGGCAGCCGGAGCTGTGGGGACTGTGGGGTCTGGACACTGCATTCGGGGGCACCCTACATCCCTCCTGAGAGCATCTCCCGGCTTTGGAGGTGCTTGTAGCTACCTTGTCTTCAAGGAGGGTCCCCTGTGAGTAAGAGAAGGTCAGATTGGGGCCACCTGTAAGCCAGATTAGGAAAGAATCGTAGCTTGGTGGGTGGGGGTAGCCCTGAGTGAGCCTGGGTCGGGGCAGCAGTTCCCTGGCGCGGCCAGCTTTCCTCCGGGGACGGTCCCGCGGTGTCTGGTGTCTGCAGACGCGTGGCTGTCCCTCCCGACGGAGGGCCGCCGGCATCGTGAGGGGAAACAGCGCTGGTGCACGAAGCGTCCTGGAACGCACAGCCCACCCCCGTAAGAGGATTTCTCGTCAAACGGCCGTGGTGCCACGGTGGGTGAATGTGTGTGGCGGGAACAGGGGGCGCTAAGTTAGCGGTGAGGTCTTCCGCTTTGCTATTCAGCGCTTCATCATAGAAAGCGCTGGTTAACCTAATCGACACTCTAAGGGCAGGTAGTTAACATTTTAGGTACCTTAGTCAGGCATGTGCACTGTGGAGATGGTTCGTCGGCGTATGAAAAACTAACCAGAAGCCCCAGGTCCAGAGGCCCGGGCAGGGCGAGAGCTTCAGTGTGCTTCTTCCAATTCATATCACTTGCCTTCTTGTTTGTATAGCAGATGTTAGGTATTATGTGTTAGCCCATGACATGAGCCCTGATGCGTCGAGAAATGCCCTGCAGGCCTGGAGCTGGTGCCTGACCAGGGCGATCCCAAAGGCCACGCGCTTCGGAAAGGCTCCCCGGGCTCAGGCTTCTGCACTTGACCTGGGCTCAGTTCAGCAGAGAATCCTGCCGATGAACTCGGACCAGGTGACTTGAATCCTGCCCTTAGCACAGGGTAGAGGGTGGGGGAAGCGGGGAGATGCTGGTTAAAGGGTGCGGACTCCCAGTTTTAAGACAAACACGTTGAGGACTTAAGTTCCGCTGAGTGACTGTAGTTAATCACACCACGTCATGCACTTGGGCGTCGCTGAGAGCCTCGGTCTTAAACGTCCTCGCCCCCAAAAGGAGTGGGGAGGATGTGACGTGAAGGAGCTTCGCTCACACGGGGTGGCGATCGTTCTGCGACGTGTCAGTTCTCAGATCAGCGTGTGGTACACCTGACGTACCTGCCGTTGTGTGTCCCTTCTCTCTCAGTAGAGCTGGGAACAGAAGGCGCAGAATCTGCTTCAGGTCCCTTTTCCTTTCGGGACGCTGTGGGGACACCAGAAGGGACAGAGACAGAGACCCCCGTCAGGCTTTCAGAACAGCTGGTCTGGTGGTGTGGGGGTCAGATATTTTTGCCCAGCTGGCAGAGGCAGCTTCCGTCTTGCTTGCATCTTGGGGTCACTGTGAGGGCCACGCCTGTGGAGAGAGGGGGTGTAACGCATCTCCCGCTGGCTCCTGGTGGTTCCTGGAAACTGCCCCGGAGAGTGAGCTGTGAGTCAGCCAGGGGTTTACCCTGGTCCAGTGGGGGAGGGTGAGGCACTTGTGTGTTCAGGCCTGGAGCTGGATGCCATGGGGAGGCCAAAGTGGGGAATAACTAACAACTAACGCCTCAGCTCACGAAGGGGGGACTTGACGGTGAAGAAACCCGTGGGAAAGCTCTTAAATACTCAGACGTGAGGCGATGACAGTTAAGATTCTGTTGGAATCAGCAACAATTAAAAAGAGACGGCATCAGGGAGTTCCCTCTGTGGCTTAGTGAGCTATGAATCTGACTAGTATCCATGAGGCTGCAGGTTCGATCCCTGGCCTCATTCAGGGGGTTAAGGATCTGGTGTTGTCGTGGGCTATGGTGTAGGTTGCAGACATGGCTCGGATCCTGCATTGCTGTGCCTGTGGCGTAGGCTGGTAACAGTAGCTCTGACTTGACGACCCCTTGCCTAGGAACTTCCATATGCTGCAGGTGTGGCCTTGAAAAGCAAAAAACAAAAACAAAAACAAAAGGACACTTGGAAGGTGTGAATAGTAACAATAGCTAAATGTTTACTTCTCTGTTTTTAAATTGTGTGCCTTACCATTTTCATGCCTTCTTTTCCTTCAACCTCGGAACAGCTCTAAAAGCTAGACATTAGTCTTTATCATTACCCCTGTTTTTAGGGGAGAAAAGTCAAGCACGAGAGTGTGACTTCCTTCGTGTTTCAACACTAGGACGTATGGGACGGACTAGCGCAGGTTCGCCCGGCATGGGTATGTTGGAGACGGAGCCAGTTTTCGCAGACAGGGAGAAGGGCGCCCCTGGGCCGGGCCGGATCTGAGAAGCAGGGTGGAGATGGAGTTGTCGTGTGGCAGGAGCTCTTGGCTGGTGAAGGCTCTGCTGGAGGATCCGTCGGAGCTGAGCCCGAATGGACAGAGCCAAAGTCCACGACGTGTAGGTGTCCTGTGCTCCGGGCTCTGCTTGGGCTTCTTGAGGAGATTTAACTTTCACGGTTTCAGGAACTCTGGTTTGCACCTGCTGATGAGTTTGGGTTTAGGAGTTAGACCCTTTGGACTCCAAGACGTGGATCAAGGAAACATTTAGTCATGATTCGTAGACATGCATTATGATCTTCAGACCTATTGAGATGCAGTTTACTAAAACCAGGGCACATACTTCTCCTGATTGCAGTCCCAGACAAATTGGGTTAACTAAAACTCTTAGTTTTTAGATTATCGCCTTGGTAGCTCCTATTCCTTATTTTTTTTTTTTTTCTCTTGGAGTCTGGTGGCTCCTTTTTTTTTTTTTTTGTCTTTTTGCCTTTTCTAGGGCTGCTTCCCGCGGCCTATGGAGGTTCCCAGGCTAGGGGTCTAATCAGAGCTGTAACCACCAGCCTATGCCAGAGCCACAGCAATGTGGGATCTGAGCCTCGTCTGTGACCTACAGCACAGCTCACGGCAATGCCAGATCCTTAACCCACTGAGCAAGGATAGGGATCGAACCTGCAACCTCATGGTTCCTAGTCAGATTCGTTAACCACTGCGCCACGACGGAAACTCCCTATTCCTTAATTTTATACTTGACGTCACACACCAAGGTGGGGGAGTCTGTCTTCCTTAGGATTTTATGAAAGATGGCTGCAGATTAATCTGTAATCCGTATACAGTTATAGATTAAATCATTTAATCGGTAGATCCCTCCAAATGAAAACTGGAAAAACGGGGAAAACCACTCCACTCCACCTTCCACCTTTAGGCCAGAGCCCTGACAAGCCAGTAGTTATTTTCCTTCTTGTCGGGTCTTGGAGACCTTGCTAGGCATTTTACAAAAAAACACTTCATTTTCCTCATTAATGATCTCCTCTGCTGCTCACTACCCTAGCAGCCTACACTTCTTGAAAAGAGTTGAGCCAAGCAATGTATTGTTGAAGCTTATTTTTCTTGCTGGAATCGAAGCTTCTATGGGGATAGGGAACTTGCCTTGTTCCTAGCTCTCCCTTTGGTGCCTAAATAAACATCTGATATATTTGCAGGAGCTGGGATTGAAACAAATTCCAGTCTCTGTGCTGAATGATGCTAGGACCAAGCAAAACGTATCGTGTTTGTTGCATTCTAGGAAGCTAAGACCACAACCCAACTAAAATAACATACGCAAGCAAGTAGCTAGCTCCTCAGGACTTCGCTGAGAAGGCTTATTTACCAAGGCTCACCTTAAGCCTTATGGAGAGTAGACTGGTGGCTGCCCAGGGGGAGAGGGACGGAATGGGAGGGACCAGTAGCTTGGGGTTAACGGATGCAAACTATTGCTCTTGGAATAGATTTACAGTGAGATCCTGCTGTGTAGCGTTGAGAACTATGTCTAGACACTTACATCGCAACACAACAATGGGAGGAAATAGTATGTATACATGTATGTGTAACTTGGTCCCCATGCCGTACAGTGGGGGAAAAAAAAACAAAACAAACAAACAAAAAACCTCACTTCTGTGGCCACCAGTCCCAAGTTATTGTGTCATTAATTTGTTCCTTACTTTTCTTTTTTTTTTTCCTTTTTTTTAGGGCCGTACCTATGGCATCTGGAGCTTCCTAGGCTAGGAGTTTAATCAGAGCTACAGCTGCCAGCCTACACCACAGCCACAGCAATGCCAGATCCTTAACCCACTGAGTGAGGCCGGGGATTGAACCCTCAACCTCATGGTTCCTACTCAGACGCGTTTCTGCTGTGCCACAACGGGAACTCTGGTTCTTTGCTTTTCAAAAACACCTTAACACCTTTCAGCATAGGCCCTATAATCCTCTAAATAGCCTTCCTTAATTTTCTCCCTTTGGAGAGTCGAAGACTGTTCAAATGCTCTTCTTACTTTTGCAGTCAATTTAGGAAACTTAGCTTCTTTTGATCAGTATGTCTTTTTGGTTGTCTTCATTGGCATTTTTTTTTTTATACCGAACCAACACATATCTATTAAGTTCATAAATGGGCAAAGATAACCATTGCTATTTCTGCTTAATAGGTGTGGATGCTAAAGCTCAGAAAAGCGAAGCGCTTCATTAAAGTAGGTAGACTGTGGAGTCTAACGTGTCCCGTCTTTCGGCAGTCCCTATCTGCGCATGGCTCTTGGGAAGTTTCTGCCTTCAAGGTTGCCTTGAAGTTATTTGTTGTTGTTTTTTTTTTGACTTTAGAAATACTTTTTTTTTTTTTAATTTTCCCACTGTACAGCATGGGGGTCAGGTTATCCTTACATGTATACGTTACAATTACATTTTCCCCCACCCTTTGTTCTGTTGCAACATGAGTATCTAGACATAGTTCTCAATGCTATTCAGCGGGATCTCAATAGAAAAGTTAGACTTAATTGATATCTTCAGGACACTACATCCAAAAAAATCAGCATACACATTCTTCTCAAATGCTCATGGAACATTCTCAAGAATCGACCACATATTGGGACACAAAGTGAATCTCAATAAATTTAGGAGCGTAGAAATTATCTCAAGTATCTTCTCTGACCACAATGCCATGAAATTAGAAATCAACCATGGGAAAAAGAAAGAGAAAAAACCTACTACATGGAGACTAAACAACATGCTACTAAAAAACCAATGGGTCAATGAGGAAATCAAAAAGGAAATTAAAAACTACCTTGAAGTTATTTGAATCTGCTTCAGCCCCTGTTCCTGGGGAGGCAGAGAGAGAGGGTGAAACCATGCGTGTTGTCTTGCTCCTTCCTTTGAGGGTCAGAGCTAGACTGGGGTGTGCCTGCTTCACCAGTTTGTATGGGAAACACGAGCTCACATGTCCAGGGAGAGTATGTGATTTAGATGATGATGAAGAGGGGGCAGAGGGAAGCGTCCCAAGAGCACATGCTCAGCAGGGGTGTTACTGCCTCCAGGAGATGAAAGCGGGTTCCTGGGGGATCAGGAAAAGCTTAGATGTGACAGTGCTTGTGGCCCCAGAAGGGGCTGTCGTACACCACCAGCTGTAGTGTATCTGAGGTTTTAAAATTTCATGAGGAGGAGACGTGTAGGGAAAACATATAAAAAAGGCTCTTTAGGGAGGATGAACAAAACATCGAGAGACCCACCTCTAGCGGCAGTTTCTGCTAAATGGCTGTGATTCAAAACGTGTGACGTTCAGTTCAAAGATTTCAAATCTAATACCCTGTCTGGTGTGACCGCTCACAGGCTCATAAAAGGTGTTTGACATTTAAAAAAGAAAAAAAAAAAAACAAACACAACATGTTTTAAAAAGATGTTCTTAAGTAGAAAGACAGAAAAGTGCATATGGTAGCTGGGGTCTTAGGAGCTCCCTAGGTTTGGTTTCTGCTTGTTATTAATGCACCTGAGACAGAGGGCTCTGAAACCTTAGCAGAGACACCAGGCTTGGTGATGGGTCTCCCAACATGGAATTCACTGAGTAAAGAGATTAACTGGCGTCTAGTATCACTCTGGCAAATTGCATGGAAAGCTACAGATGAAGCAAGTCATTAGAAACCATGGTTTCCTTGCCCTGGAAAAAATCGAAGCCCCAGTATTTACTGTCCTCGATCACCTTAGCGAGATGTAGCAGTCAAAACTAATCAATCCCAGCTGCTGGAAAGCAAATAATTAACACGTCTCGTTGTATTATTCATCCTCTCAGCTGGCAGAGAGTTGAGAGTGGGGTCTGTGCGTGCTACTTGACTGTTTTTGTTTAATTTGAACTATAATCCGAAAATGTTCAAAGATTCTTAAAACATTAGATGGCAGAAGATACTAGCCTGAACTTATGGACACAGGATCGCCTCATTTCTCTCTAATAATCAGAGTTTCCAGGACATATTGGGTAATAAAATAGGTGCTAGTTACATAAGCATATTTATGTAAAATTATCATGAAAATTGGTTCTTCAAACACAGGTCCTTCAGAATTAAACCCATGCACCTACAGCCAACTAATCTATGACAAAGGAGGCAAGAATATACAATGGAGAAAAGACAGCCTGTTCAATAAGTGGTGTTGGGAAAACTGGACAGCCACATGGAAAAGAATGAAATGAGAACACTCCCTAACACCATCCACAAAAATAAACTCCAAATGGATTAAAGACCTAGATAGAAGACCAGACACTATCAAACTCCCAGAGGAAAAACATAGGCCAAACATAGACGTAAATGACAGCAACATCTTCTCAGATCCACCTATCAGAGTATTGACAATAAAAACAAACATAAACAAATGGGACCTAATCAAACTTACAAGTTTCTGCACAGCAAAGGAAACCCTAAACAAAACGAAAAGACAACCCACAGAATGGGAGAATATCTTTGCAAGTGCATCAACTGACAAGGGATTAATCTCCAAAATTTATAAACACCTTCTGCAGCTCCATACCAAAAAAAACAAACAACCCCATCGAAAAATGGGCAGAAGGCCTAAATAGACAATTCTCCAAAAAGGACATACAGATGGCCAACAACCACATGAAGAGATGTTCAACATCACTCATTATTAGAGAAATGCAAATCAAAACCACAATGAGGTACTACCTTACACCAGCCAGAATGGCCATCATCCAAAAGTCTACAAACAAGAAGTGTTGGAGAGGGTGTGGAGAAAAAGGAACCCTAATACACTGTTGGTGGGATTGTAAATTGGTGCAGCCACTGTGGGAAACAGTATGGGGATTCCTCAGAAAACTAAACATAGAACTACCATTTGATCCAGCAATCCCACTCCTGGGCATCTACCCAGAGAAAACCACGACTTGCAAAGACACATGTACTCTGATGTTCACTGCAGCACTATTTTCAATAGCCAAGACATGGAAACAACCTAAATGTCCATCGACAGAGGAGTGGATCAAGAAGGTGTGGTCCATATACACAATGGAATATTACTCAGCCATTAAAAGGAATGAAATACCAGCATTTTTAGCAGCATGGATGGACCTAGAAATTAGCATGCTAAGTGAAGTCAGTCAGTCAATGAGACACCAACGTCAAATGCTTTCACTGACATGTGGAATCTGAAAAAAGGACAGAATGGACTTCTTTGCAGACCAGATACTGACTCACAGACTTTGAAAAACTTGTGGTTTCCAAAGGAGACAGTTTGGGGGATTGGGGGATGCGCTGGAGGTGTGGGATGGAAATCCTGTGAAATTGGATTGTGATGATCATTGTACACCTATAAATGCAAGAAATTCATTGAGTAATTAAAAAAACCCCACAGGTCCTTGACATTGTGTAGATGTGATATCAGAGAGAAGACGTAGCCCATAATGGAATAGGCTTTTATGATGTTATTTTGCTTCTTATACAATCCTACATGTTGATGGTTATGGTAAACAATGCAGACTGATAGGCTACACTTGTCACTCTTCAATTTGCAATTATTGTGTTACCTACGTCAGGGACTGTATTGAATGATCATACTCTCTAGACAGCTGGGCTTTCCTATTTATGGAAAAGAAAATGGGCGTAATAGGGGGAAAAATATGGGTTTGTGAACATTTTTTTTTTTGTCTTTTTTGCTATTTCTTTGAGCCCCTCTCGGCATATGGAGGTTCCCAGGCTAGGGGTTGAATCGGAGCTGTAGCCGCCGGCCTACGCCAGAGCCACAGCAACAAGGGATCCGAGCCGTGTCTGCAACCTACACCACAGCTCACGGCAACGCTGGATCCTTAACCCACTGAGCAAGACCAGGGATCGAACCCACAACCTCATGGTTCCTAGTCGGATTCGTTAACCACTGCGCCACGACAGGACCTCCAAGTGAACATTTACTGAAGGCTTGTGATGATGAGCTTGCCAATTTATTAGATACTTTACCTATGCTATTGAGAATAATGAAATCTTCATGGCAACTCTGAAGTAAGTTTTATCCACTAATACTGCTTTATTATTTTTTAGAGCAGTTTTAGGTTCACAGCAAAATTGAGAGGAAGAGACACAGATTTCCCGTGTATCCCCTGCCCCCCCACTCGCAGATCCTCCCCCACCCACATTCATTAGAGTGGATGAGCCTACGCCGACACGCCATAGTCACCCAGAGTCCATGGTTGACCGTCCATGGACGGTCACTGTTGGTGTTTTCATTCTGTGCATTTGGACGCGTGTGTAATGGCATATGGCATTATCGCATATCCTACATTGTCCGAAAAGTCCTCTGAGCTCTGCCTTATTTGTCCGTCCCCCTTCCCACAACGTCCGGCAACCACTTATCTTTTTACTGCCTCCATGGTTTTATCTTTTCCAAAATATCACACAGCCGGCTTCATGTAATATGTAGCCTTTCCAGATGAGCTTCTTTCACTGAGTCATGTGCACTTAAGGCTCCTCCATTTCTTCTCAGGGCGCGATGGCTCCTTTCTCTTTAGCCCCGAATAACATCCCCTTGTCATGGGTCATCCGCTCACCTACTGAAGGACGTCTTGGTTGCTTCCAAGTTTTAGCAATTATGATTAAAGCTGCTACACTAAAGTGCAGGTTTTTGTGTGGACATGTTTTCACTGATGCTGCACTGCATCTCACCTTGCTCATCAGCCCGACCTCTTTGTATCCTGCAGTTGCATTTTTGGACAATTGCATTGTTGAGAAGTTTGCAACATAACCAACTAAGGATATATGAAAAACTGGTGTTCATATACGTTATCTGTTTATTTATGGCAGACACCTATTAGATAGACCCTCCCACAAGCTTATTTTTAAATATATACATGTATTAAAATAATGTTAGGGTTTGACGAGTGTTTGTGAAGAGTAGTAAGATTGGGGGGACGGAAAGAGGTGGTAATGATAACAACGCTGCTTTACGGAGGGTGATCAGAGAAAGTCTCCCGAAGGCATCCGAGCAGAGAACTGAACGGAGAACACTCCAGACCCAGGGATTAGCATGTGCACATGCCTTGGTGTAGGGGAGGAGAGAATGGTGAGTTCACAGAAGAGTGTCTGGAGTAGCGGGAATGGCGGTGAGATTTCGCTGGTGGAGGTAGAGCAGTAGAGAATGGTAGGAAGAGAATTAGATGGGCTTGATGATGGGATATCTGTGGGCCTGCTAGAACACGGCAAGGATTAGGGGCTTTTTCCCTTGAATGCTGTTAAAATCACTGGAGGATTTTTGAAGAGTGATGTCATCTGACACTATCTCAAAAGAATCCTTTGGCTCGTGTACGTGCACGAGCGTGTGTGTGTTGGGGAAAATGACTAGAGTGAAGAGGGAGACGCTGGAAGGCTAACCAGAGGTCTCTGCACTAGTCCAGGCACACCACGAGAGCGGCTTGGTCAAAGTAGTGGCTTAATAGGATTCAGGGTCTATTTCAAAGGAAGAGGTGACGGGATTGACTGATGCATTGCGTGTGGGCTGTGACTGAGCAGAGTTCAGGGAGATTCCCAAGGTTGGGACCCAAGTTTTCATGGCCTATGAGCAGCATTGATTATGGTTGTTGTGGGCATTCAGAGGTGACGGAGAGGTGGCTTCCTAGCCTGGGGTGATCCCGAGGGCTTTGGGAAAACATGGTAGGATTTGAACTGGATATTGAGGGAGGAACAGGACTTGCTTGAAGCCAAGAGAGGGAGGCAGACATTTCAGGCTGTTGAAATTTAACAGGAAAAACTCAGCAGAACTGAGAAGGGGCAGTGGTGGTTGCCGAGATGAGGAAAATTGGAAAGGGGTAGGTATTGGAGGAAGGTCAAGAATTCCTTTTTGGACATATTAGTTTTGAAATGTCTTTTTAGACACCCTAACTCTCTAGAGGTCCTTGCATATTTCCAACTCCTTTTATGTGTATTAGTTCTTTGTCTGTTAGACGCAATAAACCAAGAACAGATAGTATTGTACTCAAAGTACTTTATAGCCTCTTTATCTTTCGTTGTGATTCACAAGTAGATGATTTCACCAATTCCAGATCTTATCAGGAGGTTTTAAAAAAACACTTTTCTCTCTCACAGTGATTTAGTTGACAATAATTGTTTTATTCCCCGTTGTACTTTTTAACTGCCGAGTTGTTTTTCAGAATTAGTACCGACTGTCATAGTTAGACCTCTCTGTGTAATATTTGTCATTATTTATGGCTGAGTTCTGGTTCATTATGTTTTCTATTAATGCGATTTAGTGGTTTTTTTTCCTCTGAAAATTTATTTTACTTCGTTAAAGCAACGCGTCCACTTCTTACTTCGGGAGACTGTTTCAGGGCGCCTTCCCGTTGCTTTCTGGTGATCTAGATACTCGGATGCAGATTGGTTATTAGAAAGGAATACTCGCCCAGTGTAGCAGTCAGGGAATCAGAGGTATGAACTAGAGGCTCCAAGGATGTATTATTGTACAGCATGGGGAATAGAGCCAATATTTTGTAATAATCATATATGGAGTATTAACCTTTAAAAATTGTATAAAAATAAAATAAAAATAAACATTAAAAAAAAATACCTAGGAGTTCCCGTTGTGGCTCAGCGGAAACAAACCCAGCCAGTATCCACGAGGACATGGGTTCGATCCCTGGCCTCACTCCGTGGGTTAAGGATCCAGCGTTGCCCCAAACTGTGGTATAGGTCGCAGACATGGCTCGAATCATGCATTGCTCTGGCTGTGGTATAGACCAGCAGGTGCAGCTCCAGTTGGGCCCTTAAGCTGGGAATCTCCATGTCCATGGGTGGGGCCCTAAAAAACAAAAACAAAAAACAAAACAAAAAAGCACCTAAAACAATGACATCAGTAAAACAGATAATAAAACTTTCTCTTCCTGAGGGATTCCTACATGCGGATTCCTGCAAGGAGGAATTTAGCATTGGAGATAAAGTTAAGTTCTGGTTTTCCATTTCTAGCTGTGTAGCTTAGAATAAATTATTTACCTCTAAAGACTCTAAAGTCTCTTTTATGTGCTAAACATTAAAGGTAATGATGGAACCAAATTTATAAGTTTTTGTGAGAGTTGAAGGCAATGGTCCATATGAAATGATTGGCATGCTACCTGGCACATGGCAAATGCCTAATAAATAATAATATGTAATCAATATATAACAGTTATTAGTATTATATATCAATAATTACTAATATACTATTATATAATTATTAACTTGATGGCATTATAAGTTGTTATAATAATCACTAAATGATAAAATAGTGCATCAAATGTACTTTTAGCCTTTACCCCCTGCAAACCACTTATGTGGTCTCTGTTGGATATAAAGATGGAAAACTTAGTAACTTCCCTCCAAAAGTTTATACTCTAGTGGCAGAAATAAGAGTTGTATTCTTGAAAATAATATGATAATAACAATATTAAAAAGTGGTTCAAATAGTTGCAGAAGGGTAAACACGATGACAGAAGCGTAGAAGATTTATGGCCCGTGGATTTCATTTGCAAGGGTTGCTGTGGGTGTCCAGAGGTGACAGAGAGATGCTCCCTGGCCTGGGATGGTCATGAGGACTTCGGGAAGACACAGTGGGATGTGAACCGGGTATCGAAGGAGGCACAGGATTTGTTTGGAGCCAAGAGGAAGGGGGCAGAAATTTCAGGCCGGTGAAATCTAACAGGGAAAAGTGCCGAACCCAGAGGAAGCAAGTGCATTTATGGAAACAGTGTTTATAAGAATGTTCTGATCTTTATCAAAGCAGAATTTCTCATGAATTGTTTTCTAGAGTTCTACTGGTAAAGTATAAAGACTAGAAGGTGAATACGTGTATATATATAAAACTATAAAAAATAAACTTGAAATAATATTTTCCATGCTAAGGACAAAACGTTTAGAAAATTTCGTTAAAGAGTGATTCTAACTATTCCTTATTAGAGACCTTCTTGTTTTTCCAATGGCGTCAGCACGATGCTTGGGTTTTCGAGAAGACCATCTCGAAGTATGAAATGTCTGTGCTTGTCCATAACGATATTTTAAGGTCATTGTCACTACGAGTTTCAGGTCTTATGTCGCAGCTCTAAAGCCAAGCTTTTGACCATTTGCTTTCTGTGCTCTCTTTACATGTTTCCTTGAGCTGCTCTTTGCTGCTGACAAAATGAAGGAGGGCCGTAGAAATGCAACTAAAAATCCATTTTTAAAAATTGAGCTATAACTGACATATAACATTCGTTTCAAGTGTACAACATCGTGAGTTGATATTTGCATATGTTGAGAAACAGTTACCACCGCGAGTCAGTTATCATCGGTCACCACATGCAGTTACAAAATGTTTTTCTTTTGATGAGACCTGGTAAGATTTACTCTCTCAGTGACTTTCAACATGTCACATAGTACCGTTAACTATAGTCACCATTTGGACATCACACCCCCATGGCTTTTTCTATAACTGGAAGTTTATAGCTTTTGACCCCTTCACCTAATTCACCCATCCCCCACCCCCCAAGTAACATTTTTTGGTTAATATCTCATTTTTTTTCCTTCTACAAATACTACATGGTAATGAAGGTGAGACCAACTGAGATATATAAATAAGAAGATGAGATAAAGTACTGGGTGGTATTTAATACAAGAAATACATTTCCATATTTTGAACATGTGAAATGAGCTATTTTATGATTAGAAATTCTGTACGAAGGATCACTTTTGAAGACTCACTCTATTTTGTTTTAAATGTTTTTATTGAAATATAGCTGACATACAGTACTGTATTAATGGCAGGTGAACGACATGGTGGTTCTACCTTTATACATGTTAGAAATGGATCACGATGATAGCTCTGGTAACCATCTCTCATCACGCAGAATAATTACAATATGACTGACTCTACTTGGTAACTCTCGGTCTTAGGGAGCAAAGGAGAGGAGTGAGTCTTGAAGGACTGGAGAGCATCATTTACTAAGCAATTGTTTGTATATTAGGTGTGTCAGACCCTCTGAGAGGTTGAAGGCACACACAGGTACCTGGGAATTCAGAGGAGGAGATAGACAGGCGAGCACAGACATGTGTCTCAGTGGATAAGTGATGCCACTCATGCTGATAAAGAATCTGGGAGAAAAAGAGCAGAGGTGAAGCCTAAGGAGAACACGTGCACTCAGTTCTTGACACAGAAGGACGAGGAAAGCTCTGGCACCACAGGTGGGGATGGGGGATCGTATGGCGAGCCCGTCAGGGCAGGAGCCACAAGGATCAGCCTTGGAACCAGCAAGACCTGGCCTTGGATTACTGCTTAGCTCTCTCTCGGTTGTTCGGTTTTGTGACTTCAGGTAGGTAACAGTTTCATCATCTGAAAAGTGGGATTCAGATCTTCCACTTTTCAGAGGTACTGAGGCTGAGTGATGATAATGTATCTTTAGCACAATAACTGACAAGAAAGGCACACTGTGCATGGTGGCCCTGAAATGTGGTGGCTTTGCCCAGGGTAGGTCTGGAGTGCAGGACAGAGATCCGGGCTGGGCGTGTAGATGATTGGCTGGTCAGAGGCTACCCCAGACAGGTCTAGCAAGCAAGGAATGGCCTCTGAATGTCTTCCTGTTTTCTAAGCAATTATCAGTTCAGAATATTCAGATTATTCAGTTCAGTTTATCTGAATAATTCCCCTGCCTTTGGGAAGACATGGAGTTACTGAAGAAAGTAATATATATATATTTTGGCCCCATCCGTGGCATGCAGAAGTTCCTGGGCCAGGGATCAAACCTGTGCCACAACAGCGACCTGAGCCCCTGCAGTGACAGCTCGGGGTCCTTAACCTGCTGAACCACAGGAGAGCTCCAAGAAAGCAGTATCTTTTAAAATTACATTTATTTTTGTCTTAAAATACGCATCCGAGCACACATCGGTAACTGTTGCATTTTGCATGGAAAGAACTTCCTACCTTGTAAGTCTTTCGGATGGTGGCTGCACCCCTCCTCATGGTGTAGTTTGATGACAGTAGCTCCTCAGGGATTTATTTATCCAGGAAATCAGTCATTTCTCAGTGCCACAAGCGCCTCCTCTAAAAATGAGGCTGATTTGTAGGCAAGTGATGGAAAGAAGTTGCAATTTTGGTCTTTAATCAGCAACATCTCTTTTGATTTATGGGAAGAGGAGGGATTTCAGGGTCAGAATGTTCTTAGTGTTAGTCCTGGCTGGGTTTCTTGGTTCCTTGGGTGAGCTTGGACAAGTTTTTAAACTCTCCGAAGCTCCGAAGCTCAAGGTTCAAGTGGAGTTAACAACGGCTTTGCACATTTAGCCTGAGACCTAAGTGAGGTAAATGCAGCATGACCATCACAGTGCCTGACGCCTAGCAGCTTCCAACGATTTTCCTGGAAACAGGACCTCAGTATCTTTTTTTCTTTTTCCTCTTCTCAAAGAATAAGCCTCGAGGACACTTTTCACCAAACCTTTAGGCTAATAATAACATTCATTTGTGGCAGTTTTGGAAACAAACTGCCAAGCTGAGGCATAACCACTGAGCCGGCACTTAGGGTCCAATTTTAGGTTGAGTTGCTTGGGAGGTAACTTATAGGTGAATCACCGAAAGGCAGGGTCGGGGTGGGGGTGCTCTCAGAGCCTAAAAACAGCCTTGGAGCCTGACAGCAGACTCTGTTTACCTTATCTGTCATTTCTTCTTCTTCTCACCAGCAGGGGCCCCTGAGAAAGAACTCACTGACTAATGCTGCCAGAAACGCACCTCAAAGTGTCTAGCAATATAGCTCCCTGCGCTATTAATTAGAAGCAGCAAGATGAGCTGGAATCCTGTCAAGATGTCAAATTAGCCAGCGGGTTTTCCCACCTCCGGCTGTAAACCATGCCTTTTAAAGGATAAGTTTGAAACGAAGGGTGTTTATAGATCTGGCCAGTTCCTTTCTCGTATGGAAAAGTTTCCTTTCCTTATTAAGAGTGGAAGCTCGCTAATGAAGGGTGTTGATCATTACAGAGAAGCACTGCTTGTTTACTCTCAGGGTCTCTGCACGCAGCGCGTTTCTCCCTTTCTCCCTTGTCCCTTCCAGCGATTGGCCTCGGAGGCCCTGCTCCCCTCCGCTGACAACACGGCTCCTTCTGTTTCCGCTCAGGTGCTGCGTTTGAGTTTCCTCTCCTATCCTGCCTACAGCCTTCCCCCGTCTGATTCTCATGCACCACGACTCTCTAAAATTCCAAGCTCTGTCTCGAGAGCTGTCTTGAGGCTTGCAGTGGTCTGCCAGGTACAGCGGTCTGGACATCTCAGTCCATCACCTCACGGACCTCGTGCTGCGCCTCCCTAGGACAGGTCCTGCGGCCACCTGCCGCTGGATTCTTGGGGACCTCAGCACTCACCCTCCCCGGGCCACGTGCCTGGGGCCCCCACTCTCTTCCTCTGCGCATCAGGGACGAACCTGCATCCTGGCAGGGTGGTTTTGAGGCTCACGTTAATGTGATAGCCATCCACACTTTTCCTGAACGTTGAAGACTATTGGTTTTTGAAAATGAGCTGTTCTTTCTAAGGCGTTCTGCCCATTAACTGCTAGCATTTGAAAATGCCACTGGTCAAACCTTTATATAAACATACTTTTTATGTAGGTTAAAAACCTAAGCCCTGTGTGACTGGTTCCTAATTTTAAGCAGAACTGCGGGACAAGGGGACAGTTTTGGTGCCAGATGTTGGGTGCTGTCTTCAGAAGGTGGCCAGCGCTGCTGCATGTACGGCTGAGAGATCTTTTAAGAAGACCTCAAGTGAGACAGACGCTGCTTGTTAAACAAAATGAAATTCCCTCATGATTTCCTTCATTTTCTCTCAATTTGTTGGCCACAGAGTCGAGGTTCTTCGAGCACTTTCTCTTGTTGGCTTTTCGTGTTGCTAATGACATTTTCCGCTATTTGCCCACATCTGTCCCTCCAGGACCCAAAACTGAAGATGCGCCAGTTAGTACTGACTGACCTTGACCATGGTCCTAAGCCTGGACCTCCCGCTCATTGTGCATCCGGGGCAGCGGTGAGAGCGTGGGGGCAGCACGGTGAGTACCGGGACCCCCGGCCTCCTGACAGGCTCGGGACTTGCCCTCTTCCCCTCCCCACCCCTCACTTTCAGAAATATACACTGAGTACCCAGTGTGTGTGTTTCCGCTCCTGGCTCGAACAATATACTTGCTGACTAGAGAGAGGAGGTTTTATCTTATTATTAGCATTTGGGTATCACTTGCCTGGTAATTCTTCCTATCAGAGATCTCAGCATCAATGATTTTTTTTTTTTTTTTGTCTTTTTAGAGCCGCACCTGTGCCATATGGACGTTCCCAGGCTAGGGGTGGAATTGGAGCTGTAGCTGCCAGCCTACACCACAGCCACAGCAGCGCAGGATCCAGGCTGTGTCTGTGACCTACACTGTAGCTCACGGCAACACCAGATCCTTAACCCACTCGAGGGAGGCTAGGGATGGAACCCGCGTCCTCATGGCTACTCGTCGGGGTTGTTACTACGGAGCCACGATGGGAACGCCTCAACGATGTTTTAAACCAGTCTCGTATGGGTTTTTTAGCAGGAGGAGCGAGTGACAGCTATGATAGTGGCCTTCCAGATGCAAACAGGCTCCATAGGTTATGGCACTTGACATTCGAGTGCGTATTTTAATACAGTAGATTGTCGTGCATTTACTTTCCGTCTAGCTTGGTGGGGAGGGGGGCACACGTATCATGGTTAAGGCATTTGAGTTAGAAAAACCTTGGTTCTTGCCAAGAGGCACTGAGAAAGTTACTTAACTCCTCAAAGCCTGGATGCCCCAGCTTTGGACGGGTTATGGGGGGGGGGGGCTTGCAGAGCGGATGCCCTGACCCCTTTCTCCAGTCTCAACACCCCGTCCTGCTGCTCTCCATCGAACTGTTTTGGTTTCCTTTCTTTATAGCACTTGGCATAATCCGGTGTGATTGTCTTTATTTGGTTAGTGTTTTATTACACCAGGGCTACACAAGCTTTTTCCTGCCGGGCTCCATGGTGACGCCCCGTCTCTGAGAACCAGGCTGACATTTGGCAGGGGCACCATCACTGTTTGTTGAATGACTATCCAAGCACTTCGCACAATGTCTGCAACATGTAACACCCAGTAAACGATCATCACCATCACTGTAAACATCGTGATGAGGCTACAGTGAGAATTTTTAAAATGTCCTTGGAGTGTAGTTGGCTGAACATGTTGGGTTGGTTTCAGGTGTCCAGAAAAGTCACTCAGGTGTGCGTATACTTATATTCATTCCTTTTCAGATTCTTTTCCCACAGAGGGAACCGTGTGTACGTCAATCCCATCCTCCAGATTTATCCTCCCCCACATATTTGGTAGCCGTAAATTTGGTTTCAAAGTCTTTGGGTTTGTTTCTGTTTTGCAAGTTCTTTTGCATTGTTTTTATTGGATGCCACGCGTTAGTGATCTCATATCATATTTGCCTTTCTCTGTCTGGCTTAGCTTCAGTGAGTATGATAATCTCTAGGTCCAACCATGTTGCTGCACATGGCGTTATTTCCTTCTTTTTTATGGCTGAGTGATATTCCCTGGTATATATGGACCGCATCTTCTTTATCCAATCCTCTATAGGAGAATTTAAGAGTCATTAGTATGATTTTTTTTTCTCAAGTTTGATTGGGTGCTTTGGGTCCGTTCTGCAGTTTTCCCTAAACGACCGTCTCTGGTCAGTGACAGCCCTGCACACAGGTCCCAGGTCTCCCTTCCTGCCTGTCTGAAGCCCCGTCATGGCTTGTGCACATGCACACTCCCAGGCCTCCTGTCCTGCTCACCTTCCAAGCTGCTTTCTCCTCTAAGGGTGGCTGTTCTCACCCTGATGCTCTGGTGAGAAGCTTTGGATTCGCCTCAATCGCTCTATCACTTCCCTTATCCGACCAGTTCACAGATTCTCCCTCCGAAATATTTTTTTGGTCCTCCCTTGCCCAGCTCATTTGGACTTTCATGGCAACGAATAATGTGGTTAAATTTTATTGAACACAGCCTCGGGGCTTGATATGCATTTAAATCTCCAAAAGCTAGGTAGATGTCATTAATGATAGTGTCATGATCCTTTTACAGAGGAAGGAAAAACAAGGCGCAGAGAGGTTTAGCAGTTTCTTGAACTCCCAAAGCTGCTGACTGTGGGAGCCGGGTTTGGACTGAGATCTGATGCCAGGGGCTCCGCCTTCTTTGAAATCTTCCTAATTGTCACAGGGTTTCCCTTCTCGAGCCCTCGTCTCCGTCCACACCACCTTCCTCTTTCCTCTGAACGATCTCTTAATTACCCTTTAAGAATCATCTAGTGGGAGTTCCTGTCGTGGCGCAGTGGTTAACGAATCCGACTAGGAACCATGAGGTTGCGGGTTCTATCCCTGGCCTCGCTCAGTGGGTTAAGGATCCAGCGTTGCCGTGAGCTGTGCTGTAGGTCACAGACGAGGCTCGGATCCCGCGTTGCTATGGCTCTGGCGTAGGCTGGTGGCTACAACTCTGATTAGACCCCTAGCCTGGGAACCTTCATATGCCATGGGCGCAGCCCTAAAAAGACAAAAAAATAAAATAAAATAAGAATTGTCTTGCGCCCCATCTCCTCTGCTCTTCCCAGATTCTGCTGGGTGGACATAGATGCTTCTGCTGGGATTCCACCACCCTCTGCACACATGTCAACCTTGGCCATTATTACTTTGTATTTTAGTTATCAGGTCACACATCCTTTGGGGCAGAAACCTCATCTAATTAACGATCATATGGACAGTATCTGTATTGAATCGAAGCTGGACAGGTTTTTATTAAAGAAGTGCTTCTAAAATATTGTGTGGGAGGAACTTAATACTTGCTTTTTATTTTTATAGGAATGCTACTTATTTTTTTCCTGCTAAAATTTATAGTTAGCACTTGGGACTAGCTGCTTTAACAAAGTCATTCGACTGCTGTTGATTCAGCGGGAAATCGCAATTCAAAGTAGCCTGAACAGGCACAGTGACTTTTTCCTGTATACTTAATTTTATTCTTATTTTTTAAATTGAGGTAGAGTTGATTGACAATGTTTTATTTATTTTTTTTTTTATAAGAACTGTTTTATTTATTTATTTATTTATGTTTTTGTCTTTTTCCTATTTCTTTGGGCCGCTCCCGCGGCATATGGAGGTTCCCAGGCTAGGGGTCAAATCGGAGCTGTAGCCGCTGGCCTACACCAGAGCCACAGCAACGCGGGATCCGAGCCGCGTCTGAAACGTACACCACAGCTCACGGCAACGCTGGATCCTCGACCCACTGAGCAAGGCCAGGGATAGAACCCGCAACCTCATGGTTCCTAGTCGGATTCGTTAACCACGGCGCCACGACGGGAACTCCGACAATGTTTTGTTAGTTTCAGGTGCATGGCACCATCTCCGTGATCACAGAGCACTGGCTGCATTCCCTGTGTTGTACACCGTATCCTTATTATTTATTTTATGCGTAGTAGTTTGCACCTCTTAACACTTGATTTTTAAGCTAAACCCACCATCTCCTTTTGGTTTTCTGTTAGCAGCGTAGGGAGATTTTACTAAGAAATCCCTTTCCGTTGTTTCTCCCGCCCCAGTTCCCACTCCTGTTTGGAATGTGGTGACCTCTGTGTACCCTCACATCTTGGCTCTCTCAGCCGATTTTTCTGTGCCACTCTGTATGCCCGTCATCTTTTTTTCCCAAGTTTTGCTCCTTGCTAGGCAGCAGGTAAAGTGTCAGCACCAGTGCTTCACTCTGTACCTAAAGCTTGGATTCAGATGCCTTTTTCATCTCCTATGACCATGATGGGAATTTCAGGTCCTAGATAGGGAAGGATATTTTGAGGCAGTGGGATCTTGTGATTTTCTTCAGATGACACCCTATTCTGTCTTTGAAGAAAGCATCATACACCTCTTTTCTGTCATCATCCTTCCCAAATGGGTAGAAAGCCCTTCGCGGTTGATGAAGCTGTGGTGCGACTGATAAATTATAAATAGGAAAGTGTTCATCTCCGCCAAGATGCTTGAATCTGAACTGTGTAAATCTCTGGGGGTATCTTCTTTTGGAGAAGATAGGGCTTTATTTTTTATGAGGCAACAATGAAGGCAGGCTTATCTTGTACATCTCCAGAATTTGAAAATGTGTATCTAAGAAGGGAAGAACGTACAAATATATCCAGGTTCTGCTCTCAGAAATCTAACAGTAAGTTCCTGATGTATTAATGTGGAACTACGCGGGCTAAAACAGCTGTCATGTGAAATGTGTTAATATGAACATATTCTTGTAGCTACTGGGTACATATCATCACTCCTTTGTTGTGAGAAAATGAGGTATATCACTGTTTTTAAACAACCCTAAGAAAAGCGAACAGGATTTAAAATACTAAGTGAAAATGATCCGAAAACTATTTTAACTGTCAGTTGCAGGAAACACATACGTCTGTGTAGAATTCTTGAAAAGGTGTAAATTCTCGGTTCTAAGGAAAAAATTTTGGAACTCTGCCATGGTTAAACATGAAAAAAATAGTTCCTTATCCACTTCCCATGAAAACAATTTTTGGGAGTTCCCGTCGTGGCGCCGTGGTTAACGAATCCGGCTAGGAACCATGAGGTTGCGGGTTCGGTCCCTGCCCCTGCTCAGTGGGTTAATGATCCGGCGTTGCCGTGAGCTGTGGTGTAGGTTGCAGACTCGGCTTGGATCCCGAGTTGCTGTGGCTCTGGCGTAGGCCGGTGGCTACAGCTCCAATTCGACCCCTGGCCTGGGAACCTCCATATGCCGCGGGAGCGGCCCAAGAAATAGCAACAACTACAACAACAACAACAACAACAACAACAACAAAATTAAAAAAAAAAAACTTTTCGGAGGCATTGCTTTTCAGAATGAGCCCAGGCTTAAAGAACGTGAGGAAGGGAGTTCCCGTCGTGGCTCAGTGGTTAACGAATCTGACTAGGAACCATGAGGTTGTGGGTTCGGTCCTTGCCCTTGCTCAGTGGGTTGACGATCCAGCATTGCTGTGAGCTGTGGTGTAGGTTGCAGATGTGGCTCAGATCCCATGTTGCTGTGGCTCTGGTGTAGGCCGGTGGCTGCAGCTCCGATTCGACCCCAAGCCTGGGAACCTCCATGTGCTGTGGGAGCAGCCCAAGAAATGGCAAACAAACAAACAAACAAACAAAAAAAGTGAGGAAGCCGAGAGTGATGGATGTGATGAAACACGCTGGGCAGGGCTCCCTCCCTCCATCAGCCAGTCCCCTTTCTTTCTTTCACGGATGAGGAGACTGAGGCTTGTGGGCACTCGAGGTACCAAGACATCAGGCGAGCGGCGAGGCGCTGATGCAGTTGCTTTGTGTCTCAGTCCAAAGAGTGTTGTTTCCTGTTTCCCTACCATGCGGACGGGAGCTGGTCAGAGGGACCGAGTGTGCAAGATAAAGTCAGCACATCAGCAAAAGTGGAATTCTGGGCTTATCCTGTATTGGAGGACAAAGGGAAGCATTAGTAGCAAAGATGCTGATTATTCTGTTTATTAGTTACATCAGTGTTTGGCGGACTTAGTACAGTTTGAGTGAGAAGGGCTCAGGAGAGTTGAAACAGGTGCATCAACACTATGTAGGAATGACCTTTTTGACTTGCTGAAATATTCGCATTTGCTGATGGACTGAGATAAGGAGGCTATTTGAAACATGAAGAAGCAGTTTTTCTTTTTTTTTCTGGCTTATTGTGCCTGGGGATCATTATCAAGTTTCCTTATACTGCTATCCTTATGTTGGTATTTTGAAAAGAAAGAAATTAAATTCAGTAGGTTAGATTAAATTGGACTACTGTGGTACAACACCTGGGACAAGTAACTAGAATTCCAAGTAATCAACTATATGTTTCTTTTTTTTTTTTAGGGCTGTACTCACAGCATGTGGGGATTCCCAGGCTAGGGGTCTAGTTGGAGCTGTAGCTGCTGGCCTGTGCCACAGCCACAGCAACTTGGGAACTGAGCTGAATCTACAACCTACACCACAGCTCACAGCAATATCAGATCCTTAACCCACTGAGCAAGGCCAGGGATCGAACCTGGCCTAGACAGGTTCCTAGACAGATTCGTTTTCACTGTGCCACGATGGGAACTTCTCAACTCTATGCTTCTAAACAAAAAATACTCTCTTGCACAGCCAATTCCCTTTCTCAGAAATGAATCCATAACTGTTAATACTGTTGACAATAAATCTGTGTTTAATGAGAACAATGCCAGTTAATATTTATTTTCATGTGATACAGCTTAGCTTTCTATAAAACAGAAATAGTCATGCTCTTTCAGTCAAATCTGAGGCCTGAGAAACAGTCTTCGTACGAAAACTAAAAATCTTGAACAAAAATTTCTTACAGCTAATTCTTTGGAAAAATTAATATTAAATAGTTTAGGTATCTTATTCTTTGTCAAGCACAGGCCATCCATTCTAGTGCAACATTTATCCTGTGCTATGTGCCAGACAAAGCAAACAAAACAAACAGATGGGAGTTCTTTTCTCTGGAATCTTCTAACCAATTCTAAGAAGCTTCTATGACAGGACAGTTAAAAAACGTCTTTTACTAGAAAAATAACTTCATCATGTCTTTGAAAAAATCACATATGTATAAAGGTTTTGGTTTATATTTGGATTTATTGATTATTTGGGCCATGGTGGACTCACATTGTAAGAAAAAAAATCTTACAATGTAGGAACCAAAATTTCTATCCTCTAGCAATATAGGTATAGAAATAAATGAAGAAATTCATGCACATGAATAGCTGAGACTCATTCAGAGTTTTTCCTGCGTAGTAGATATATGCAATATAGAACTTCAGGTGTGAACATAATAGTAGGAAAATTTTACAGGTAAGATATTCTCCAAGAGCACAGCTTTTAATGTTGTTCAAGATATAATTCAATTGATTATACTTTGCCAAGTTTGTCTACTCATTAAAGTTTTTACGAGCAGTCTAAAAAAGACATTTGCGCTAGAGATACAACTCATACAGCAACAGTTTTTAAAGAACTGATCTAGGCATTAGGACAGCAAAATTTCATTAGTAAGAAAATACCATTAGTTGATTTCTCCAGTAAATGCTTCGTAATATTGCTGTCATGAAGGGAGATGCTTTTCCTTATATACTAAGCAAGCTATGTAGGTCTGCCATCATTGAGTTATTTATGTGGTAAGAACTCTAGGGCCACCCCTTTGGGGATCTGTTTCTCTTTGAGAACTAGAAATCACTTTGTAGTTTGATTTCTTCTATTCCATTCCTACTCTATGTCTGATTTGACGGGGGGGGGGTTAAATATTAAAAGGACAAGGTCAGTACTTTCAGTATACCATCTTCAGTTCAAACTAGTGAGTGGTCGTCAAGAATTGTGGTTGGGCTGAATAGTCTTCAGAAGTTTCTGGTACATTTCCGACTTCAGAAACCTGGGATAGGAATCCCTTTCCATGTGCATATACACTATTTTTTGGGCCTCCTCAAAACACGTGGGAGTGGGTTCTCGAATATTCTTGATGATGGTTTCCCTTGTTGAGCTGTCGATGTTAATCTGAAAAGTGAAATCACAGGTCGAGCGTCAGGAGGCATTAGGTGGAGAGGAAAAGAGAAAGGAAAGGTCTAATTTATTCTCCCCTCTCCTTTTCAGTAGAGTAGGGTAATTTGGTTTGCAGTTACCTTGGTATCTTAAACGTCATATAAGAGATAAACTGCTTGCTTTAAAAAAAAAAAGAACATCCAACTCCACGTCCCAGACTAAGAAACAGACACAAAACACGAGGCCCAAGACCAGAGACATCGCAGAAACCACTGCTTACTTAGGTGGATGCGAGCAGTCTGTGGGTGGAGCCATGAGCTTATGAGATGGAAACCTCTTTTAAAGCAAAGGGAAGTTGGTGCTATTTTAAAGCTTATCTTCCTGCACAGTCCTGAATGTTGATTTAACCTAATGTGCCCTGAAATGGGAAGGAAGTGAAGAGAAGTGGAAAAACAGAGGAGAGAAGTGGTTATTTCAGGAAACCAGGTATTTTCCAGACAAGAGTTTGAGGAACAAATCGATACGCTGGGGCTCTCCAGAGGGCCAGGACTCTCCTAAACCATCCGCTACCTCCTGACAACTTTCTTGGCCGTCCTCTCTCCACCTGGAGGAGGCTCAGGATGTCTGCCTCGTGCAGGACCCTTTATTTTCTTTCTGCGGTTGTAGGTGATGGGCAGTGATATCAGCGTGCATGTTTGCTGGGTTTGCTGGTTGACACTAAGGTGAGCAGGGCACTGTGGCGATGGCACCGACCTAGCCCAGGGCCGCTGGGGAAGCCAGCACACCTGTGGTGCCTGCAGGTCCTTGCAGCCACGTCCGTTCTTCTTACAAGGACCTCTACTGTTTAACTTTCCTGGGAATTAAGATACTTTAATGAGGAGAGCCTTTGGAGCCAGACAGGCCTAGCTGTCCCACGTCACTGCTGTGTGACACTAAAGACGTTAAAGTGACTTCTCAGAGTCCCGGGTGTCTCATCTGCCAATGCAGTCAGCAACACCGACTCCAGAGCGTTAGTGGAGATACCGGATGGAAGTGCCGGTGCGTGTGTGTGGCTGACAGAGCCTAACACCCACTCGGGTGGTATTGCTTTCCGTTCCCATCCCTGTGAGGCTGTTACCTCTCTAGGGGACTCCGGCTGGATGTAAATCTTATACAGCTTCTTTGCCCTAGACGTTCTGCTCCAGCGCGAGGCAATCTTCTTGTAGGTTTCACATGCCATCCAGAATTTAATATTCTCATCGCTGTGCTCCATTTTTAAGTATGCTGCATAGACTACTGGGCCATCTAAAGGCAAAAGAAAAATGCATTTATTTTTAATGGGTCAAAATCACTAAAAGTCTGAATACTTTTTTTTTTTTTTTTTTTTTTAGGGCTGCACCTGCAGCATTTGGAAGTTCCCAGGACAGGGGTTGAATCAGAGCTATAGTAGCCGGCCATAGTCACAGACACAGCAATGTGGGATCTGAGCCACGTCTGCAATCTGCACCACAGCTCACAGCATTGCTGGATCCTTTAACCCCCTGAGCAAGGCCAGGGATCGAACCCGCTTCCTCATGGATACTAGTCAGTTTCGTCACTGCTGAGCTGCAACGGGAACTCCCCGAACACACTTTAGTACAGTTTAAAATGAAAGCCTGAATCAAATCTTCCAAATTATTTTTTGTCCTGTTCTTTTTTTAAAATTTATCTTTTATTAGGGTATAGTTGGTTTACAGTGTCGAGTCAATCTCTGCTGTCCAGCATAGACCCAGTCATACGCATGTATACATTGTTTTTCTCATGCTCTCTTCCAACATGTGCTATCCTAAGACCGTATTATTAGCAAGTGAATATCACATCATCACACACACACACTCGGAACACTGTCCCTGGATCTATACATCTGAAGCATGTGTCTTGACAACACCACTCAGGGGTGGGGTTATCCTTTCATTCCTTTATTCTGAGATACCCAGAGCAAAATGCCCACTCGGGTGGGGGGTCTAGGTGAGGGTAGGTCACAAGGAGCCAGCAGCAGGACGATCACGAAACTGACCTGACAAATCTAAGACCGCAAAGAAACTGGAGGGTAAGGGCGAGGTTTAGAATCTAAACAGGCAGGTCAGGGTCGAAAGAAAATGATGCAAACCATGTAGAAGGGATGCCTCCTGTTGTTCAGCCCAGGCTGTTTCTCAGGGTCCCACCGGAACGGGAGAACATGGAAAATGAAGAATTCGACCTCCTGCTCTTGGCTATGGTTCACATCGGAAGTGAAAGACCAGGCAAAGAATAGAACGTGGACGGGGTATCAGAAACTGCCTCCACATCTAGAGCAGGACAGTGGGTGTGTGCAGGACAAGTGTGAAGCGATGCTGGACGTGGTCCCCCTCGGCTCTGGTCTTCGGGCGGGCGGCGTTCTGAAGTGCGTAGATGAGGGCGGAGGTGGGGGAGGAACTGCTCCACTGAGCCGCTCTCTTGTAGGAACTAGTGTTTGCAGAAGCCGAGCTTTCACAAATCTAACACACTAATAAGAATCTTTGGAGGGATCAAGTATTCTTGAGAGTTAAAAAAAAAAAAAAAAAAGATAGATGCAGGATGAACAGTCTGATAAAAACCTTAAACTTCTTAAGGTGACTGGAAAGTCTCTTGGTACCTCCGAGAAATTGAATTACGAAGCTATAAAATGACGACATCATTTTCCATTGATAGAAATGTGTACTGTGGGATGGAAATCCTATGAAACTGGATTGTGATGATCATTGTACAACTATACATGTAATAAATTCATTGAGTAATTTAAAAAGTGTATGTAGGCACATTGACTGTGTAACCAAAGGATTTCAATTCACAGTATCTTCTTCGCCTCATTCACTGTCACAGGAAATGAAGGTGATCAGAGGGAATGGCAATGATGAATAAAATCTTCCTAGATCTTCACATTTCAGGTGGGATGGAGTTTCCCAGCCCTAGAAAACCAGGCTCCTTGACTCCTTGGCGTCCAATGGCTCTGTCAGCAGGGCCACAAAAATAAAGACGGCAATTAAAGTATTTTGTATTCAAAAGAAAAACTCAAAGAGAAGAAGACCCCACCTAAGGAGGCATTAGGGTTAGGGAAGGCTGGCAGTCTGCAAGGAACATGCCACCCGAGGAAGACACAGAATTAGAGCTTGGTCCGTTATTATCTTACTGGCAAGTTGCAGCCTTCATGACCTTGATTAGAGGTGGTTCAAAAGAAACATCAGCTGAATTGAGAGGACACATGAGATGGGGGAAGGGCATGTATACAGAGGAAACGTAGGAAAGGCTGTGGGTTAGATATTTCTACCCAACGGGGGAATACATTTTACCGTAAACCTAAAACAAGCAGTTAGCTTTAAGATGTGCCTCGCCTTGTCACAGGCACAGAAATCTGAGGTCACAGACTACAGATGTAGCCGTTTTTGGTTCCTGCTAGAGAAAGAGCTGAGTGGGTAGGCACGGCAAAAAGCAAAACAAATCAAAACAAAAAGCCCTTTCTGGCTTAATAAGTAAAATTGGAAGCCAATAGTTTGCAGTGTGTATTGATAGAAAGAGTTCTATTTAAGAAAATAAAAAGCAATTCGAAATACTTCGTATTTAGAGGCATTCTGACTGCTTCGTTAGGAACAGGAAATAAAGATCCGAAAATAAAGAACCGAGTTATGAAACAGGAAGAAAAATGAGGTACCGGATACAATCTGCAGATCCTGGAATGAGAGTTAGGTACCAGGTTGCGTGGACAGGCTCAGCGGATGGGTGGGCGGCATGAGGGAGAGGATGTGGAAAGCAGCATTAGATGCCGTGTTACAGTATTTTGAATTTGTGTTGATGTTTACGCTTAGCTTAACTATATAGCAAAATGTTTAGGGGTTCTTATTCTAGAATCTGCCTGCATCAGTATCTGCCTTCTTTAGCTTCCCTCTTGACTGGGTGGAGGAGAGATCCTCTGGGGGCCAATGGCTCAACAGTTCCCAACATAACCCAAGTCCTCTGCTGATGAAGCCATCCATGCACTGTGACATATGCTTTTATGCAAGTCCTTAGTGTGGTAGGTGGTGGTGTTATGCTCACTTATTCCCGCTCTTCTTTTAGGAGGACTAGACTTTCATGTCCCACTCACATCAGCCTTGCTCATTGGCCTTTGTCAGCCAATGAAATTCATGGAAAGAGCCATGTGAAATTCATGCACAGGCAGGTGGTCCTGCCACTGCTCCTTCCCCCACCATGGAAAGGATGCATTCCGGAAGAACTGCTCCTTTAGCCTGAAGGCCAGAATGAATGCCTAGGGCAGAGCTACAGCTGACCCCAGTCATTGTGTAGCATGGACAAGGACTGTCCCTTTCTTCGTGTAAATTAGCGAGACTCTAAGGCCTTGTGTTACTGTGTCATAACTCTACTGATAGCCGACCTGGACCACTTGAACCTGTCTGTTATTTCTGATATGACTCAGGTGTGTAGAACAAGTAGATTTCACATGATTGGTGTGTTTCCCAAAATTTTGTCTTCTTTGGGTTATTCTTTTTTTTTGCTTGGTATGTTACATTTTTAATTTTTTTTTAGGGCCGCACCTGTGGCATATGGAGGTTCCCAGGCTAGGGGTTGAATTGGAGCTGTAGCTACTGGCCTATGCCACAGCCACAGCAATGCGGGATCAGAGCCTCATCTGCAACCTACACCACAGCTCATGGCAACACTGGGCCCTTAACCCACTGAGTGAGGCCAGGGATCAAACCTGCATTCTCATGGATGCTAGTCGGGTTCGCTAACTGCTAAGCCACGATAGGAACTCCAAATTTTGTTTTTTATAAGCTTTTTTTAAAAATTAAACTATAGTTGATTTACAGTGTTGTGCCAATTTCTGCTGTACAGCATAGTGGCCCAGTCATACACACACACACACACACATACACACACACACAATCCTTTTCTCATACTGTCTTCCATCATGTTCCATCCCAAGAGATTAGATATAGTTCCTTGTGCTGTGCTGTAGGACCTCAGAGGCCCATTTTTATGTTACCCAAGTAAGGAGCTGAAAATACATTTGTACATAAGTGTTCCAGGAATCTGAGCAATTATAAAGTTAGAACTGAACTGCTCAGTTTCGAATTTCTATTGACTCATACAACAAGGGGATGACAAGGTGGGAAAGCCTTTTCCACATCAGGCGATGCAGCCCAGTGCGGCTCATTCTTAAGTTTTAAATGATGCTCCTGCCTGAGCACTACGCTCAAGAGACCATGATTCTGCTCGGGCAGAGTGACGCAGACAAACAGCATTGCTCCTTAGGGGAGAAGATGGAAGGAGCGGGTTTCTGTCCTACACAGTGTAGGCTTTTTCCTTGAAGAATGCAAGGGGTGCCTTTGGGACTCCCTGGCATGTTCTTTTAAGCTAATCAATGAAATAGGTATTTCTATGACACACAAGGTGACACAGGCTGGTATCTCAATGCAGAAAGGAAAGGGACAGTCCTCTTGTCGAGTCAGAACAGCAGTCCATCTATTCCAGGATGGTTTTCTGCAATTTTTTGGAGACTCTTCATACCTATTGTAACATTGCTTTCAGAAAGATGTCATTATTTTTCGTTAGTAACAGCAGCATTGAAGTGTCCACTTACTCCATTCTTTCCAGTCTGATTGGATAAAAGCAGTGACTCGTAATTGTTTAAATTGTTATTGTCAACATATTTGTGCCCAAGTGTTTTCTCTTTCTTCCAGATCATTTCTTTTCTTTCTGTGACTTTCAAATCTTTGTCCATTTTTCTTTTGCATTGTTAGTGTTTTCTTGATTTTCCAGGTCTCTTTATATATTAAAGACACTATAGCATTATCTTTTCCTTTGACATGTTATTTTTGTTTATAACTTTGGGGATATTCGTAAACCATCCAGTCTGAAAAAGCCTGCATTCATCTATCTGATCTGCTTTCGGTCTTTCCTGTACTTTTATTCGAGAAAAGTCTCTAAAACAAAAACCTGGCCATGACCCTTTATGTATAACTTTTCTACCTTTTCAACCTTTCCCGCTGGTCAAAGCCTGCCCTCTTAGCAGTGGCTGCAGGACGCATGAGGATACAGCCTCTACTTTGGCAGGCTCATCCTCTGTCACCCCTGAGCTCTGTCCTGATTTGAGCCTTGCTGCTCCTGGCCGAGTAGCGTGTTCCCCCTCTGCCACTGGATATGCAGTTTCTTCTGTGGCGCGGGCTCTCTGCTCTGACCTAAGACTCAGCTTTGGTATCCCAGTTTCTAAAAAACATCTCTCTGAATCCCCCCCCCCCCCCAGCAGGTTAGGTAAGTGCTTCCCGTCAGTCAAGTCTGTACTTAGGGTCGTTATCACTCTATCTCACTCTGTGTTGCAGGCTGTTGTGTTTCTTGGTGTACTTCTCTTTCTCCTGCATGCGCCCGCGAGCCCTTTGACAAGGGATGGCAGTTCCTTCCTCTTCCTCTGCTCTGTGCTGCACTCTGCCTGACACGCAGCACGTTCCAGTGAGAAATGTTTGTCAGTCCAGGCTTTTGGATCCTCATGCTTCTCCATTTTAAAGCGACTCTGCCTAGTTTCTAACGATCGAAGAGGCAGAGGCTCTAATAATTCAGCAGCCAGGGAGCACCGAGGACCCGAGGAGTATACCTGGCACATTGTTCCTTTTTGGTGTCTTGAGAGGGAGACAGAAAACATACTAACTGAACCGTGAGGTCTAGGAAAGGCCAGGTGTTGGGGTTTTCTTGTCTTCCCTGCACGGTGAGGATGTGCAGAGGAAGGTAAAACAAAAGTGCCAGGCGGAGGGGCCGAGGCGCCGCAGCATCAGGAATCCGCGGGCCGGCGAGGGAACCATGGCGACAGCGGTGTCGCCGCGCTGAGGAGGAAGGATGGGCAGAAGCCGCCAATCCGCAGTGAGCAGTCCAGAATCTCGCAGGTGGAGCCCGGAGGGAAGGGCGCCGCTTCGGGAACCCGGACTCACGGGGTGGGGGGAGCACCATCCCTCCGGCCCACGTTCAGTGTCGGCTCTGCACCGTGCAGCTTCGACTTCGTGAGCGTGGGACCGCCTCCCGGCCTCCAGCACCAGGATGTTAAGCCTGGCATGTCCACGGCTGTCTGCAGTGATGGCGGTCATTGGGAGAGGGAGGGCAGCATTCAGCGAGGTAAAGACCATTTCAGCCACAATTAAGTTGGACGCAGACTCGGGGCTTCAGAACACATGCCCATCCAGAAGGGCTCAACCCTGTGTCCGTTCTTGTGTTTGTGTGGAGAGAACAGAACAGGCAGTGAAAGTGGGCAACTGTACTTTCTCACTTGGACTCATCACCAATGAGTTTTTTTTTTTTTTTTGGTCTTTTTAGGGCCACACTCTCAGCATATGGAAGTTCCCAGGCTAGGTGTTGAATTGGAGCTGCAGCCGCTGGTCTGTACCACAGCCACAGCAACACTGGATCTGAGCAGCATCTTTGACCTATACCACATATCAGGGCAATGCCAGATCTGTAACCCACTGAGCAGTGCCGGGGATTGAACCTGCATCCTCATGGATTCTAGTCAGGTTCCTTGCTGCTGAGCCACAGCAGGAACACCGTTGCTGCAGATTCTAAGTGGGTACCCATCACTACCCCGCCATCCTACCATTCTTCCCCACGGCATGGCTCTCCAGTTCTCCAGAAACGGCTTCCTGTCTCTCTCCTTTTACGGTGCCACTCATCAGCTCCTCAGCTCGCTGCTGACGACCTTGCCTCAAATTTAGAGCACAGAGTTAATCCGGGGGGGAGCCCCTCCTCTTCCCTGCACCAGTCTACCTCCCCTCCACTGGCGCCTGCCCTTCCCAAGCCCGGCTGAGAGGGAAGGGTCCCAGTTCCTTTGGGGTTGGCCAGACAATTATTTTGCAGCTCCCACCTCATTTTGCTTTCTCTGTCGCTTTGCATTTCTCCTCTGCTCTTCGAATGGTCCCCACTCTGTTCTGCATCATTCTCTCTTCCTCTCTCGTGGCTTCCGTCCTGTGCAAACATGCTGCTTTCTTTCCCCCAAACCAGTGACACCTGCGGACTCTTTATGCCAGCATGGACCTCGTCGACGCCTGCTTCCCGGCTCTGTGCTTTTCTCTGCTCAGTGTCACAGCAATGCCTGTGTGACTAATGCTTCTCTGACCTGTCTTGCTCCCTCTTCTCCGATGCATCTCCCCCACACCCCCAGGCTCCCCTCGTCAAGGCACCATTGGCTTCCATGTTGCCACAACCAGGGGCACTGTTCCTTCCACACCTTGCCTGACCTCTCAGCAGCCTTAGACAGGGGCACAGCCCCCTTCCTGAAACGCTCTCTTCTTTGTCTTCCATGAGGCTGTGCGCTCTGGTCACGCTTCGCTCACCTGATGCCCTTTTTCCAGCTCCTTCACCGACTCCTCCTCTTCCATGGACTTGGAAATATTTGTGTGCCCTTAGACTCATGTCTGGATCTCTGCCGGCCTCTCTGAACTCTCCCTCTCAGGGATCTCGTCGCCCTGTGGCTTTGCTTGGCCATCCTTCGGCTAATTACTTCTGGTTTCATCTTCCCTCCTGAGCTCCAGTCCCACCTGGTTTATCGCAACAGCCTTCTGGCTGGACTCACTGCTTCTTTTCTTCAGAGGGGGCTTTTCTTTATTTTTTACTGACGTATAGGTGGCTTAGACTATTATAGTAGTTTCAGGGGTACAACATAGTAATTCGGTATTTCTACAGATTATCCTCTGTATAGAGTTATTATAATTATTATAATTATTTCATTATTATAAAATATAGGCTACGTTCCCTGTGCCTGACATTGCATCTTTGTATCTTACTTATTTTATTACCTCGTGGTTTGTACCTATTAATCCCCTCCTTTCTTTTGTCCACCCCCGCACACACCAGAGGGTATTTTTAAAAGCGCATGAATGCTGGTTGCTCCACAGTTTAAGATCATCCACTTGACCTGTAAGGGCCTGTGCTCCTGTCATGCTGAATTTCTTTCGGTTATTTGGGGACAGTCACCTCTCATGCCTCAGGCCCTTTTGAACACAGTTTTCCTCTTGTTCAGGCCACTCTGCCCTCAGACCTCAATGCTACTAGCTACACTCTTGTCATTCAGGTCTTCGCTAAAAATTTACACCTCCTGACAGTTTGTCTCCAGTCATCCCATTGAATGGCCCTCCTGCTGCAGCCTTTCTTTGTCCAATGGCCTGGCTTTGTTTTCTTTCAAAGCACTTAAGACTTTCTGGAATAAATTTACCCCTTCGTTAGCTTGCCTGTTTGTCTCTCTCGTCCCTCTAGAGGGAGCACGTGAGCTGAGCACAGGGACCCTCTAGGCCCCTCTTGCTGCGCTGGCCTGGCTGGGAAGGTGGGTCAGGCATAGGGGAGGCCTGATGACTCCTCCAAGGGCATTCGTTGCCACTTTAAACTTATTTGTATTTATATTAAAGATACTTTACTCAAATATTAGTGGGCAAACTCCATCCTCATCTTTTGAGATTTGGCCAATAAATAGATGTCTGAGCCTTCTGCAGCGCCCCCCCCCCCCCGGGGCATTATTTTCTGACATTTTAATTAAAATAAAATTTAAAAAAAAAACGTTGATTACACAGTTTTGATTTTAATCTTTTTTAGTCTTGACTTTTTCAGTTTGAAAAGCCCTCAGGTTTTAGGTGATTGTTGGTTCCCTGGTCATTTCAAATGCACATTTCTTTCTTCCTTTTGTCTTTTTAGGGCCTCACCCGCAGCATATGGAGCTTCCCAGGCTAGGAGTCCAATTGGAGCTGTAGTCACTGGCCTACACCACGGCCACAGCAACGCCAGATCCGAGCCGCGTCTGCAACCCACACCACAGCTCATGGCAATGCCGGATCCTTAACCCACTGAGTGAGGCCAGGGATCAAACCTGTATCCTCATGCTTATGAGTCAGATTCATTTCCTCTGAGCCACAACGGGAACTCCATCAAGTGCACATTTCTGAATCTCTTTGATCTCCACTCGATTTAGCCATCAGCAGTGCCCACAGGATTTTCTTTCCATTTTTCATCTTGGTGATGCCTCACACGTTAATGACATTGTTGGGTGCAATGAATGATATTTTAGGTCAATTTCATTCAAGGAAATATCTTCGCTAAGACTCAGGTATTTTTGGGGGGAGGTGACTCTGATAGCTCAAACTTTTCTTGATCCGTCTAAGAGATTATTACTACTTTTACGTCCATTTGAAAATAATTTATTTTTTTTCCCCTAAACACTTGGATGTTTGGAAAGTGTGACGGACTTTTGATCATCTGTGGACTTGGAACTTCTGCCAGATCCTCTCTGTGGAATTCACCGTGGAGAGTTTTTAATAAGAACACCTTGCACATCAAGTTCTGAGGAGTCCTTCACACTCCATGTCTTCTTTGGAAAAAACCCATCCATTTATCTTTACTGTACTTAACTTCTTCTAAAACCATTTTCTATCTTTAAAATATGTAGTCAGACCTCTTTATCATTTTACAACGGTCTGAGTGATTTGAGTCCCAGCTCAAAATTTGCCCCTTGTGAGACTCTTTCCCCTGGAAGGTTCTGAAGTCCATGTTCCCAGGAACAGTCTTTTTCTCTGTGTGGAGGCATCTGTATATCTTAGCTGCAGGAGGCATTAGACCCCTGAACTTGGCTAATGTAAACACGCTCTATTTGCTGGCATAATGTTGTATTCTTAGTTTTGTCTTTCTGATTGCATGTCCCAGAGAGTGATTTATTTTATCACCTTTTTATTATGTGACTGTTGAATTTTTACATGAATTTCACCGTAGTCCAATTTCTGGTAAGAGTCTTACCCTGTTGTTTTTTTTTTTAATAAAGAGCCGTATGCTTTTTTCCTGTCCTCGTCTTTTCTGTGGGATTTCCTTATTCTCATGACGCTAGACCTCTGAGTTGCTACTTCTAGCCAAGAGCCCACTTGACAATTTTTTCCGAGGACTTAGCTCTATTCACTTTGTTTATGAGGCTTCCAGAACTGGTACAGAAACTCTTACATAACACGGCTTGGTGTTTTGACCTTTTCTTACTAATATTTGTCTTGTATCTATTCCCTGAACATTTACCGCATGCCCATTAGGTGCAAAGCACGTCTTCCGCGTCCGGGAGGGGAGATGAGAGGTGAATGAGCAATCATCTGTGCTCTTAGGGATTTGCAACCTAGTGACAAAGTGGCTGTGGAAAAAGCCCAGTACACGAAATAGCTATAATTAGAAGCAGAATAAATGATGATAGTGATAAACAAAAGAGAGAGAAAAAAATATTTCCAAGAGGTTTCCAAGAGGAAAAGGTGGAACTTGAGTTTTACTTTTAAGGATGGACAAGAGTAGGCAGAGGAGACGGAGAGGACTCTGTGCAAAAGCCTGGACCAGTGGAGTCCTGGCTGTCGAGGATGGAGCAGTAGACACGTCGGCAGAAGAGAATGTCATGTGAAGGGTCAGAGATGGAAATACGTGGTGGAAGGTCTGTTGGGTTAGGGACGAGAGTCCTGAAACCCAAGTTAGAGATCTTGGACTTTCTGGTAGGCAGCAGAGAAAAAGGAATGATATTCACGACAAGCCCTGTATTACGAAGGAAAACAACGCTTAGTTATTGTGCACCTGACCTAGATGAGGCATCGAGCTAGGCGGCTCGTATCTAACCTGCACAATAATGCTGAAAGGATAGATGGTATTACCCCATTTTGCAAATGAAGACTCTGAAACTCCAAGAGGGAGAATAATCTGGCAATGCTGCAAAGTATGGATAACTGGGGGGTTGGGATGGACACCTGGATCAGTCAACACAGCTGACTGAACGTACCCTTTTGTCTCTTCCTCCTATGCCATGTCCTAATGTTGACCAAAAAGATACATTTAAAAAAATGTGAAATCAGTCTGGCAAACTGGATCACAAACTTTGAGGTCCACCCAAAAAGTAAGAGGCCAGGGCGGTTGCATCAAAGAAAGCAAGTGAGGCCTTAAATGCTCATCAGAAAGGGAGTTGTTGGTGCCTTGAGAAGTAAGAATAAATTGACTCTTGCCTGAGGTGGGAGTGCAGGTGGTGACCCGAGCTGGAGGTGGATCCAGCTCGAGAGGGGCAGGGAGGACAAGCCAGAGTGGCTGGTGAAGATGTGTCAGGAGGCATAGCTGGGGACCTACCCCTGCTGTTGCTGCCCAGGCTTGGGGTCAGGAAGAGAGAGAGAGTGCCCAGGAACATGGCCAGCCCAGGGGGACAGGAGGAGCCCTGTCCACAGTAACCCCTGGCACCCCACTAATTCCCACCCTGAGCCCCTCAGCCAGTGCCCCTTCCATGGTCAGTAGGAGGAAACAGATGAAACCTTCATGGAGAGGCTGAGGAGCATCTCAAATAAAAAGAGGCACATAATTAGCAGGCACATGGGAACAAACGCCATTCTTTAAGAAAGTACCGTGTTCAGCAAACAGAGAGATTTTCTTTGGGTGCCCTTAGTTTTGTTCTGTACCTGGCCTCTGATATGTGTATTTTCGGCCACCTGCCCATGTCCTTCCCCAAACACGGCTGACTCCTTCATGTTTCTTCCACCGAGCCTTGGACTCAGGCGTCCGCACACCCATCACTACTGTCTTTCGTTTACACCATCGCAGTGCTGCCACTTATGTATAGCTAAACATGGACATGTAAGGCCCCCTTAAATCAGACACTGGTCAAGCTAGAGGCAAGCTGGGAGGAGTTTTAGAATATCAAACGTCAATTCATTCTGGAGCTCCTGTCGTGGAGCAGTGGTTAACGAATCTGACTAGGAACCATGAGGTTGCAGGATCGATCCCTGGCCTTGCTCAGTGGGTTAAGGATCCGGCGTTGCCGTGACCTGTGGTGCAGATTGCAGACGCGGCTCGGATCCTACATTGCTGTGGCTCTGGCGTAGGCCGGTGGCTACAGCTCTGATTCGACCCCGAGCCTGGGAACCTCTGTATGCCCGCGGGAGCAGCCCAAGAAATTGCAAAAAGTCAAAAAAAAAAAAAAAGTCAATTTATTCTTACTTCTCCAGGCACTAACAACAGCAAATGGTTATTTTATTTTGTTTTTTTTAGTTGTAACTGTAGCAAGCTACAGTGAGGCAGGGTATTTCATTATGTGTTACTATGTAAGCATATTTTCCAAGGGATTTTAGGTATATACTTGCGAAGAATAAATATTCACAGTGACTAATCCTGTTTTCATTAATACCGAAGGAAATAATACTGGTTGACACAACAAAGCGTTTTCGGGTTTCTGTTTTGATTGCGGCAGCTGCCACTTGGAGGGTGTGGGCAAAGCAGCCGCCTTCCTCAGCGGGTGCCCGCCTTCTCCTCAAAGAGTAAAACTGACGCGCTAGTAAGGAATGACGTGGGTGCCATACTCACATTTTGTAGCCATCAACTTTTCAAAAGACTGGGCCCACTGCAGTACTTCCTCCAAGGTAAGGCTGTGAAAAGAAACAAAGCATGCTCATGGCACTGATACAGTCTCAAGGTTTTGCCAAATGAAATAGAAATACGCTATTTTGAAACTAATGCCCAAACATAGTTATACCCTCTCTGTGCATAGGTTGGGATGGAAATTTGTCTCCCAGGGATCTTTTAATGTTTTATTTTTACTTTCTGCCTAGTTAAAATTATTAAAAAATAATGAAGGTAGAACAATCTGAAAATATGATAAAATAAATTTAGAAAGATAATCCTGCAATCTTTATAATCCCAAATTGGCATTGTTATTATTTTGATGTGCATCATTTTAGTGTTTTGGTTGTGTGCATATTTGTACGCCTTTAACCAGAAAGTAATCATTCTGTGTGTGTGGGGGGGGGTGTATACATACGGAGTTTAATATATACATTCGTACACACATATACTTGCCCTTGTAATAAGCCTTTTGTCATCTTCACAGTTGTCTAATGACCTCTAACACTATAAATGATTAACTGTAAATTTGTAATCATAGTCACCATCATTTAAAGTGACTATGGAGTCTTCTACAAAGGGAAGTTCCACGGTTTATATAGTTATTTTCACTGAGTGACTTGATCATGTCCAAATTTTTCACCATTAAAACCAGACATAGCCTGGTCGTGATTGAGGCTTGCCATGCCCACAGTGAGGGCAATTCTTAGGACCATAACAGAAGCAGAGTGGGTGCTTTTTAAAAGGGTTATACATTGCTTGCTGTTGCCACTGGCAATGTGTTTGCCCATTTACCTGTTGGAATCTTAGAGTTTATCCACAAAGCCTACTGGCATGCGTTCCTATAATAAAGTTAGTAACTGTTGTGAATAAATATATTCTTGGTCAGTTATTCGCTCTGTTATTTTTACATGGAGGGTTTTCGTTTTTATGCCTGTGAATAATGAGTCAAGTTGCATTTGACCTAAACGATATGAAGAAAGCTATTCACTGAAAAATCTCTGTGAAATATCCTGGCTTCAAGATTTTATTTCTGCCCATTTTGTTGGACTTGTTGAGGTGAATGGGTTAAGTGACTGTTCGTACGCAGGATCATTTTATTTCCCTTCTTTAAAATGCTCAGTGCAGGAGTTCTGTCATGGCTCATGGGTTAACGAACCTGACTAGCATCCATGAGGACGTGGGTTCTGGGTTCCATCCCTGGCCTTGCTCAGTGGGTTAAGGATCTGGTGTTGCCATGAACTGTGGTGTGGGTCACAGACACAATTTGGATCCCACGTTTCTGTGGCTGTGGCATAGGCCATGGCTCTAGCTCCAATTCAACCCCTAGCCTGGGAACTTCCATATGCTGTGGGTGTGGCCCTAAAAAGACCAAAAAAAAAAAAAAAATGCACTCAGTGCATTCATTGCCATTCATTTTATGATACACTCTTAATTTTCCTGGTTTCCATAACTCCATCTAATCAAAGGCAGCTCTAGATACAAGCAAACACTGCCCACTGGCTAGTACCTGGTATAGTGGGTTCAGTACTCAGTGTTGAGGGAACAGCCATCAGCATTAGCAGGTACTTAACACAATGACAGAAGATTAGTTAAAGAGGTTAAAAAATAACCTGGGACATGGAAACATATTGGGAGTCCTAAAAAGGTCAAACATCCTTTGTTTTCTCAAATTCAGATGGCTCTTGCTGGTTTTAGATGGACTCTTTGCATCAGCACTGAGGCTTAACAGTGTCCTGCCGTTGAGATTGCTTTCAACAAACATTTCCATGAAATGTTGTCTGACTCACTGTCCTTTCTCTTATTAGAACTTTAGAAACAGAAACCTAAAATAGCCTTTTCAGTTCAGGGAGATGAGAAGCACTTGGCAAAGGGGACTGCAGACCTAACTGTCCCACCAGCCACCGTCACGGAGGAAAGAGTAAAATTCAACAGTATATGAATGGAGATCCCATCACTGCCTTGGCTTAGCTCAAAGTTTGGTGCTGGTCACTTTGGCAAAGGAATTCCTTTACGTCTACGATTCATGAGATTTGTGGAGATATAGCACGATTGGGGTAGTTATGGTTGGAGGTAAAGACGTGAAGTAAAATTTAGTTTTGGTTTAATCCCATTTAATCCCATTTTTGCTTGTAATTTTTTTGAGTATTTTACCAATTGCAGGCTGTCCCACAGCTACCATTTTCCCTTATCAACATCATTCTAAACACCTCTGTCCCCTCATCCACTGGCTTTTCTCCAAACAGTCTCCACTTCTGCATCCCCGCCATTCTTCTGGACACAGAGCAGATACCAAACAGGTGGGCGCTTCCTGAGACGTCGCCACGTTGCAGAGAGAGGACCCAGGAGTGTTTGAGGTGTGACAGTCCTGGGCTCTACTTCTAGTACTGGGCTTAATCGCTTTTTGTCTTACTTAAAAATCTCTAAGCTTCGGGGAGTTCCTGTCGTGGCTCAGTGGTTAATGAATCCAACTAGGAACCATGAGGTTGCAGGTTCAATCCCTGGCCTTGCTCAGTGGGTTAAGGATCCAGCATTGCCATGAGCTGTGGTGTAGGTCACAGACACAGCTAGGATCCCGAGTTGCTGTGGCTGTGGTGTAGGCCAGCGGCTACAGGTCCAATTACACCCCTAGCCTGGGAACCTCCATATGCCATGGGAGCGGCCCTAGAAAAGGCAAAAAGACAAAAAAAAAACAAACAAACAAACAAAAAAAAAACAAACTCTAAGCTTCGGTTTTACAATTCATAAAAGGGGGATAATAATAGCTACCTCACCATGTGATTTTGAAAATGTAGTTACATCACGAATACCAGTCACTTATCAAAGGACTGTGTTATCTCCTGGTTTGCCCAGAATGTGAATCTCTCTCCATGGCCTTCGCCCTCCCCGACGGTGGGTCTATAGGCCGGGGAGAGAGGAAGGCAGGTGTCGACAGTGGTGCCCTTTGGGGGTGATCAGCGCAAGAGAAGGAAGCGTTTCCCAGTCTAGCCAGTTTCGTCTCTTCTTCACAGGCGCCTGTGCCTTTCCGCAGCCTCACTGATCCGTCCAAATGCCCAGCTTTGGGTCTTCCTGTCTCCCCCCTCCGGGAGCTCCCGTCCTCCCCACACACGGCAGCTGGTAAGCATCTTTGGACATGTTTTTGCTCGAGGACCGGAGCGTGCTCCCCAGGAGCTCCGACGGCAGAGGAGCAGGTGACCAGAACCGAGGTCTCCAGGCAGAGGAGGTCAGGCTCTCTGGTTAAGCGAACAGGGATCCTCTACCTGGGAGTTCTTTGAGGGGGACAAAACCCTCAGATGGCTTCTCACCCTCCCCGCGGATGACACTTGGCATTTTAATATAATCACAGGTACCAGCTAAAGGCTTCGTGTTGCGTTAAGGGACGACCTGGGAGCTTGAGGAGCACGTGGTTCCCCCACAGTCTCACCTTTTCCTGCCTGGGCCGAGGGGCCTGGCACTTTGCCGCTGGAGGGTTTGAACCATGTACAGATTGTGGATTGAAGAGTCTCACTTTAATACATAAAGTTTTAACAGTAGAATACTTTAAAAAAATCTAAGAATATTTGTTCACACCAGACTCTAAAAACATGAAACTTGCTGAATTCTCAGGTGTAAACCATGGATGATGAGACTGGAACCTTAGCCTAGTTGGCGATTGCCCTTCTGGTGGAATTCCTCGTGGGTAAATGCCTACTTTTCTTTCTGAGCAAAATACCTCGAGGCAGCAATGGAATAAGCGTACACCTATTTATCACTGATAAAGATGCATTAGAATGGAAATAGAATGTCAGTGCTACTTACTTGGAAGGGGGCCTCTTAGATACAGCTCTGCACATCTTACAAATCCAACAATTCCGCCTGTTCATTTTTTCTAAAGAAATGCAGCATATATTGAGTATAATTCAGTCATTTAAAATGATTATATGATAGAGTCAATTTCCAAAGAACACAGAGAGGTATGAGTCATAAAAAAAAAATAAAGGTGAATTCTTGAAGTTAATGAAATACGAAACCACGGGTGGGGATGGGGGGAGGGAAGAGAATGAAGGGACTCATCTCATGAATATTTATAGGCGCATAGATGCTTTGAGTTGTGACTTGAGAACCCCTGCGGCCTACCTAGTCTAGTAATGGCTCTACAATACACAGCTCTCTGAAATAGATCTTTCCACGTAGGGCCTCCTGACAAGAAATGTGCCAACCTCTGCGCCCTCCGTTTTGGGATAACTTATTTTTAGAAAGATCTCTCCATATACTGAACAAGAATGTGGCCTCTCTGTAATTAGCCAAATAACGTAGTCTAAGTAGCCAAACAAAAAATAAGCCTTTTTTAAGGGTGAATTCCGAATGGAGGGCGCCTTACCTGGCTGTCCCCGTTCTGGAGGGTTTACCTTGGACTTGAGCATTCAGATGGAGTTTGGTTAGCTCCAGGCTTTCGCCAGCAATGTAGGTCATAGAGGATTTTTCACTTTGCCCTTTGAGAAAACAAGGCAAACATGTGTTAAAAATAATTACATCCACACTTTATGATGAGATCCGGAAATATGTTTTGCCAAGGATTTCGTCACTTATCCACAAGGAGGTATTAAGGGTAAACAGTGAGCTTTTGTATCAGTCTTGATAGATGCGCTAGAAACCTCTGCTGAAGGCGTGTTGCGTGCCACGCTCTGGCCACCAGGGGTCTCCATAGATCCCGGCTTTCCTCTCCCCACCCTCGCTCACCAGCTGTGAACGTTCACGCGGTGGGGACTTTGAGGCAGGAAGTACCAGGGCCCACGAGGGCACACGAGGACCACTTCACCACACCTGGGGTGGTGAGAGAGGGCATCCCAGAAAAGCAGTAGCTGAGCTGGAAGCTCCAGGATGTGCAGGAACGTGCCGCGTGCAGGAGGGAAGCTGCGGGGCCAAGGCAGGAGGCAGCAGTCAAGTCCTAGCGGAGGAGGTGAAAGGTGCGTGGCCCCTACATGAATCCAGACGGTGGCGAGGAGGGAGCTCAGAGGAAGAGGCGCCAGAGTGCTCCTTGCAGCAAGAGCGAGGTGGCGATGACGTTGGAAGAGCAGGCAGAAGCCGGGCGCCCTAGGCCTTCCACACCGTCGGTTTCATGGTAAGAAGCTGAAAAGGCCTTCGCTGGTTTTGAAATGCAGAACAGACGTGTTCGCATGTGGACGTGACTTCGTAGTAAAACGGCCTCTAGGGTGTCAGAGTGGAGTTAAGGGGACCAGCTAGGAGGTGACTGCAGGAGCCCTGGGGAGGGCGTGACGGGCTTAGCTGAGCAGGGTGGCAGCCGAAATGGTGGGAAGGGTATCTCGATCTTTAGCTATTTTGGAGGAGGAGCCATCCGATCGTGTGTAGGCGTTGGGTGACGGTGGCAGAAGGAAACAAGTTCAGGGGAGACAGCCTCAAACACGCGCAGTGTTCATAATACATACGAGAGACGCCAAAAGCAAAGCTGGTCCAGGAGACCGCAGAGCCAGAGGAAAGCGGGTGGCTCCCGCCGCGGGAGCCGAGTGCGCACGTGTTTAAGCGAGAGACTGAGAAAGAGGAGCCGCAGGCGGAAAACCGGAAGAAGGTATCGCAGAAGCCCAGGGCGGAGTGATCCAGGAAGAGTGGCCAAGGGAGCGTTAGAAGCTGGGAAGCGATTGGGAGAGCAAAGGGCTGCAAAGATCCGTCGGGTTTGTGAAGGGAAGGTCGTCAGTAACCCTGCCGGGTGGCTTCAGTGGAGGGCGGAGCGGAAACCAGACGGAGGCGAAGCAGAGGCAATTGCAGCGCCGGACGGAGGTGCGGCTGCGCCGTCAGGCGAGGGGCACGTTCTGTCAATAGCAGTGCGATGAAAAGAAGTCTTTTTCTAGAAGGGTAGAGCTGCTGGAGGTGATCAGCACGGAAATCCCGGAGGCTGAGAAAACTGTTAGAGTGACTGACTCGCCCGAACTGGTCCCACGTGCACCCGGACCCTGCAGTTCACGTGGCTACGAGTCTGCATCTCACTTTCCTAATTTCCTTTTCTCTAAAATGGACCTGCAAATATTAGAAAATGCATGTAGGCGAGACCTTTCTCTTCCCGTTAATCTGATCTTCCTTCAACGTCTCGCCCTCAGTCATTCAGGAACTATTTCCTAAGCTCTTCTGTATGTACAGGAAACGCACATTCTGTCTGACTGCATTCCTTCCTCTTTTTAAATTTGCGCTGACCCCGTAAGCCGTTCCAGCTGATCTTATCCATCCTTCACTGCGTCAGCAGGCTCCCTGCAGCTCCTCCTGCCTTCATGTGTGTGTGTGCTTGTGTTCCTATTTTTCTCTTGTTCACCTACTGTGTCAGTAGCTTAGGTCCCAGCTTTGTCCTTAGCTGGGTCGGCTGCAGAGGTTTAGACACGTTTGGCATGTGTGTCCTGTTGAAGGGGTGAGGCTGCTAAGAAGGATTTGTTCGGCCAGAAGAGCTGGGGCAAGCTCGCGTGCCAGAGGCGAGGGGACCCGAGGACAGCCCGGCCAGAGCTTCTGCCCACAAGTTTGTGCAGTCGCTCCGGAGACAGGTGCCTGGTCTGGAGGAGAAGGACTGAGACCCACCCACACTTCCCTTTCCAGGCTGTGGCCCGTGGGTGGGGTTTCATCCGTGTGGTGGAAAGGCTGCTTTTTTAAATTCCAGCAAAAGCCAGTAGCAGCCCTGTGCTCAGCCCTCGGATGGATTTAGAGGGAAGTTCTCTGGCCTCAGTGGCTCATTAGCTAGATGACAATGGAAAGGAGTGGAATATAATTATAAATGTATATATAGTATAATGATATATAATGTACAATATAAATTGTACTCTATATAAAATATACGCAAGTATATCAACATGTTCTTTATATCTCTGCCTGAACTACTTCTACTACATACATACACTGAAGTGTTACATTCAGACGTGACTTGGTAATTATGTATCAGTAGTTGTTTATATGTCCTCCAGTGTGCTGTCAGACACTCACAAATGTACTAAGTTACGGAATGCTGACAGAATATAATGACATAAAAAGCATCAACCACAAGTTCCCATCGTGGCTCAGGGGTTAACGAATCCGACTAGGAACCATGAGTTTGCAGGTTCGATCCCTGGCCTTGCTCAGCGGGTTAAGGATCCGGTGTTGCCGTGACCTGTGGTGTAGGTCGAAGATGGGGCTTGGATCCCACATTGCTGTGGCTCTGGCATGGGCCGGTGGCTATAGCTCCAATTAGACCCCTAGCCTGGGAACCTCCACGTGCAATGGGTGTGGCTCTAAAAGACAAAAGGCAAAAAAATAAATAAATAAATAAAAGCATCCACCATTAAAGAGAATACTTAGTGACCAAGTTATGTACAAGATGTATTCTCTCTAGAAAAACAAGATCATGGAACAGGAGTGTACGAAGTTTTCTGGTTTCCTAGTGCATTAAGAAATGGAACTTGCTGGATGCAGTCCCAGTGCCCGTCTTAGAAGATTCCTGGGGCTGCGGGTGTGCTTGCGCGCATGCACTCCCTCCTTCGCCTCCTTAGGGATACGTTATCCCTGTGCCCCATCACTTGGAACCACTGATGCCTTCTACGTTGAACCCAAGAGAGAAACGCACTCGTGTTTAACCCAGCCTCTGCCCAGAGACCAAACAGAGTGGCCCCTGCGTGTATTACTTCTTCCAGCTGACCCTGCTCAGATGATGCTAAAGGCATGTGTAAGGCATGTGTAAGGCTTAACAAGGAGACAGAAGGCAATTTCAAATGAATTCTGGAAGATGGAAAGCAGACAAAGGGATAGAAATAAAAATTCTCATACCTCTACCCTGAGAAAAGGTAGTCTGTGGAATTTCCTCTGACAACGTGAAGAAAATACCATTCGGAGTGCGAGGGCAGAGGACGTCCCAAATCACCCGTGGTTTAAAAAGAAGTCTCTGCAGTCCTGCGTGCAACAGTGTCTATCACGCAGCGCTGCATCCACATCTACGGCCTGATAAACCAAGGCAGAGCGGCAGGGTGAAATGCTTTCCTATTTATAGTCGCGGACTCTTAGGAAATACTTTTGGTGATTCCAAAAGGAGTAAATTCTAAAACCAAAAAAAATGTAAGGTGTAGGTCTTCACAAGAATTTGATTAAACTATCTTATTGATAAACCTATAGTTAAATCCACTTAAGAACGTTTGCAGCTAAATTATACCTTTCAATTTAAAGCACACATGGTCATTTACTGGTAAGAATAAGAATGAACCTCAGCAATTACATAGAACTGCAAGTCTCTTTTGGCAGAAAGAGTTCCCTGTGACAGGATGACTTGAACTGAGAGGCTGTGGAATTAACTTAAATTGGAGAAACTCACCAAGCGTCCCATCAACGATAATCATTTTTTTCTCATGTTGGTGGTATGAGATGTGGGAAAATTCCGTTGACCTAAAAATAAAATAATGGCAAAGGCAAACAAGAACAACAAAAAATATTGTGTGCTTCCTGGAGAATGCACATTTGGGAAAGATCCCGGTAAAAACTTTGCCTTACATTTTAAGTAAATATTTTTTTCACTTTGTTAAGTGTTAGAATATAGTTATCCCCATTTTCATTAACTCCTTATTTAATAAGAATTTTGTAATTCCCATGCATTGATATTATAAAAATCCCTATGCCTTTTATTTGCATTTTCCTTTGCTTTTAGAAGATATTTTACCTTATTTAATGTTATGCATTAATTTACCTCTCTTTTTAATTTTTCAATATCCTCTTGGTAAAACAAACATGCACTTTTAATATCTAAGCATAGAATATTTAGAACAATATTTAGAACAATATCAGGTTTCCGTATAATTTTGCCACCAATGTTTTTTCCTCATTATTTTATTTTTATTGAAATATAGTTGATTTGTATTTCCTAATCATTTTAAAGAAAGAATACATTTTATGTATGGACTCTAATTCTTAGAGCGGTTATAAATGCATTAGTTATTAATTGAGTTATATGTATATCATGCCCGGAATAAAATCAAGTTTCCTTTATCATTTAAATGAAATCTTCCTCAAAGTGATATGAAAATAAATTTTCTTAAATTGAGCCTTTTAATGTCATATTGAAACATTTTTAGTATCCTGATAGACCATCGAGCAGGATAATATTCATATATAATGCCTGCATTTAAATGTGTTTATTTTATAAAGAAGTATGTCACATAAGATTTAGGAAAACCTGGAACAGTTTTTTAGTTTAGTGAGCTTTTGTTTGCCATAGCACACAAAATTCTTGCCCTTTAAAGTACAAGTAATTTGTGTGTAGTCGTATTTAGGCATAACATTAAAGAATGAAGACATTTTGTAAAATCAAGTTAGTGCTTCATAGAAATCTTCTAACAACACAGACTGTAAGTCGAGTAAATGAGGGAACTCATCATTTAGTAATGCATGATTTTTGGAAACAATTCTAAAATACCTGCTTTTTTACCATCTCCTTATCTAAACATATGCGCACATGCGTCCACATGAAACACATTAAACCAAAGACCTCATTTTACTTTAAAACTGTAATATTTCCTCTGCTGCTCATTTTAGAAGCTTCATTTATACACGAGTGACTGTCAGTTTTTTATTTTGAGATTGGAAAGCCTAGGCCACGCAGCCATAGGAGTTTGCTAGTTTGTTTTTTGTTTTCCTTAGAAGAATCTGCTAATATTTCTGCTGTTGAAATAAACACCCACTATTCATTTATATCAAGCTAGCCTTATTGCATTCGTCAACCGTTTTATAATAAGCGTCTCATACTTACAAGTGTATGCTATAGAGGGGTCCACCATGCTAAATTTTATTTCCTCCCGGTGTGATCTTTTGAAATCAGGTTCCGAAATTTTCTGAGACACCCAGCATTTTTTTTCCTGGCGTAAAAGAACTTTACTGTCTCTGTAATTACCTCCAATAGCAGGCTGGCCTCTGCACCAAATGTTCTGTTTTTACATACGTATCTATGCAAAGAGAGGTTTTGTTGAATATGGAAATTAGTGCTGTGGGAGCCAGTGCCTTGCTGATAAAGAACATTTATCTAACTTCATCAGCCCGTCTGCAGTGATCAGATGGTCAGAGCAGTAGCCCCATAACTCTTCAAGGTCAAACCTTTTTTTTTTTTTTTTTTTTTTAATTTTTGCTTTTTAGGGCTGCACCCGCAGCATATGGAGGTTTCCTGGCTAGGGGTCAAATCACAGCAACAGCCACCGGCCTACACCACAGCCACAGCCATGCAGGATCCGAGCCGCATCTGCGACCTACACCACAGCTCACGGGCAATGCCAGATCCTTAACCCACTGAGCGAGGCCAGGGATCAAACCCGCAACCTCATGGTTCCTAGTAGATTTGTTTCCACTGCGCCATGACGGGAACTCCAAGGTCAAACCTTTTTTTCCCCAAATAATTCGCTTTTCTCGTTTTAAAAAATGCATGGCTTAAAATAAAATCTCCCTTTAAAAAAAAGACAGAGAACTGAACCCCAGTAAGTTGACTACCACACAAACGCTTGCTCTCGAATTATCAAGAACCATTCAAATCAATCTGTTTAGAATAGTTTGTCAATATGAATTAAGGACTGGTAGCAATGGAAAGACCTAAAGAGGTGTCTTTTCTAGTTAAATCGCTCTCATTCTTTCCATTAGTCCTCCTAGGGCAGCTTCTGGACTTTTCATCCTTCTCGGTTTTGGCAACATACCTGTTAAACCAGAACTGAACACCAGACAAGGATGGGGGACACAGAGAATGGTCACGTGGTTAATGCTCTTGTCCCGTGTCTCATGGGATTGTGTGTTTGGGGGGGGGTGGGGAAGAAGCAGTGTGGCGGGGGTGGCGGATGCTGAGTAAACAGCAGGAAAAGAAGACCAGGCTGTGCTGAGGGAGCGCTCCTGAAAGTATTTGGAAGCCTGATGGAGCAGATTACCTTTGCTTGTATTTTATGATTTTGCAGTTTAAACCCAGAGACATTGAATTTGTCAGGCCTAAAGGATACATTTGGGACTAGAAAAGGCAGACAGACTTCAGAAAGTTGGTCGCCGAGGAGTTGCGGCAGGGATGCAGGAAGTCAAGTGTGAGGTTTGGATGAGTTGGGAAGGATCCAGGCTGTTTTCTTTCTTTTTTTTTTTTTTAATGTCTTTTTGTATTTTCTAGGGCCACTCCACGGCATATGGAGGTTCCCAGGCTAGGGATCAAATCGGAGCTGTAGCCACCGGCCTACGCCAGAGCCACAGCAACTCGGGATCCGAGCCGCGCCTTTGACCTACCCCACAGCTCACAGCAATGCCGGATCCTTAACCCACTGAGCAAGGCCAGGGATTGAACCCGAAACCTCATGGCTTGTAGTCGGATTCGTTAACCGCTGCGCCATGATGGGAACTCCCAGGCTGTTTTCGTTGGTTTCCAGTTGTCCAGTTCCTTCCTCACCTCAGGGCATTTGGGATTTCCCCAGGCAGTGAGCGTGGCATTGGGGAACGAGTCCTCTCTCTCTCGGGGTCTGAGTGCAGAGAGCAGGCAGGAAGTTTCTGAAGGTAACACGCTGTACAGTGGCCGTTTCGGAGCCTGCCTGTCAGAACAAAGTGGAGCATCTTCCGGTGGAGGGACTGGCTATTGGCAGGCTGGGTACCAGAAAGGCATGGGGCGAAGAGTAGAGCATGAAGGGTGGGCAGAAAGTGGCCCTGGAAGAATGCCCATACAAGGGGTAGATGTGGCAGGTGTCGGAGCCCCTGTGGTGTCTCTGGAAAAGGGTTTGTCAGCACAATAAATGGGGTCAGAGCAGTGCAGCCCTTGGTGCCCAAGTGGGTCCAGCTGATTCAGAGGTGTCAGGACGGGTACCAGGATCACCGTGCTTCTGCTAGTGCAGTTGGGGAATGCCCCTGCCTTTGAACGGCTATTTCTCTCTAACTTCCGTCTTCGTTCTCTGCCGAAGCACTTTGCTTCTCTTTTGGCCAAACTAAGTCCAAAGACACACAAATTCAAATATGCAAAATCAGTGGATGTTTAATATCTGTCGTGTGGTTAAAATCCAATGTGAACTTCGTACAACCAGAATAATGAAATGTTGGAAACTGGCGACTGTGGTGGTAGTTTAAGAAATAAGCCTACTATTTGCAGTGCATCCTCCTTAAATAGTAGTTGCCATTCATTCATAGGGTTTTGGTTTTTAATATATTCTAGAAGAAAAAGAAGCCCCGGGTGAATTGACGGGTAGGCACTGCTGAGTTCTTCAGTGAAATGTACCCAGCAGTTGACAGTTTGTGGCAATGTTTTCACTCCCTATAGGAGAGATTTTCCTACGTGGCTGCAAATATTTTCCACCTGTTTTGAGACCCTGTACACTTGCTGCTATCCAGAGGTTTTTTGGTTTTTTTTTTTTTTTTTTTTTTTTTGTGGTCTTTTTTTAGTGCCGCACCCTTGGCATAGGGAAGTTCCTGGGCTAGGGGTCGAATCGGAGTTACAGCTGCCAGCCTACACCATGGCTGCAGCAACGCCGGATCTGAGCCACATCTGCGACCTATAGCACAGCTCACAGCAATGCCAGATCCTTAACCCACCGAGCAAGGCCAGGGATCGAACCTGCAACCTCATGGTTTCTAGTCGGATTCGTTTCCGCTGTGCCACGATGGGAACTCCCAGCGTTTTCTGTTTACCTGCCTACAGAAGTATATTTCTTTTCAAACCAGATTTTATAATCATATTTGGCAGCTTGCTCTAGCTGTGTTCATCTGATACTTAGGAAACTCATTTAGAATATGGTTTCATTTCCTTTAAACTGAAAATTAAGTGATTAGATAATAGTTAAAAATTTTACAGTGATGCTTAAGTGCTGTATAAAAATGCTAATTCTCATTTGCTAATTGAAAAAGATGAACAAGAGAAAGATACATCAGAACAGTCTGTCAAAGACGACTTTGGATGATGTGAATATGTCAGTCATTGCCTCTAGGCTTTAACAGAAACTTTTTAAATAAAGCAGTTGTTTCAGAAGTTCCCATTGTGGCTCAGCAGTAACGAGGCCTTGGTATCCAGGAAGTTGCAAGTTCAATCCCTGGCCTTGCCTCAGAGGGTTAAGGATCTGGCATTGCTGTGAACTGTGGTGTAGGTCGCAGACCCAGATCTGGTGTGGCTGTGGCTGTGACATAGGCCAGCAGCTGCAGCTCTGATTCCACCTCTACCCTGGGAACTTCCATATGCTTCGAGTGTGGCCCTAAAAAGACAAAAAAAAAAAAAAAAAAGAAAAGAAAACTTTTTTAGCGCCGCATTCTTTCATTAAAGTGTTTTTTAGATTTATTCAAGTTCTTATTTACAAAGATGCAGAATTTTTACTAAACGATTGGAAAACATTGAGTTCTGTGTCATGTATAGTGACTTGCTCTAAGAAGCTGCCCAAACTACTAGTTTCTTCACCAGAATCCTCAGTGTATCACTAAGTAAGAGATGAGGCCCTTTTTCTGGAGCAAGCAGATATTCCGACCTGCATTTTGTGAGCGCCCTGCTGCCTTTCCCAGACCCCCCGACACCCCTCTTCGTGTCTGGGTGGATTGCCCCTCGTCCACCTGTGCCCATGGCTTGGGGTGAGAGGCATCTGCGCCTGCTTTCATCCCCCCTCGCCTCTGCGCTTGGCCCTTTCTGCCGGCGTTTTCTTCCTGCGTCCCGTGCTTGCAGGGCAGGGGTCTGTCATCCTGGACTCGAGGGCTGTGTCCTCGAGGGTGGCCCTCGGTTCTGCCGCCAAGACCTGGGCTTGTCTGCTCTGGCTGGCTACCAACTAGACACCGTCTAACGCTGGCCACTCCCCCTCTATGAGCTAGAAACATAGTAACAGCATCAGCTTGAAACAGCCTCCTGAGCACCAGACACTGTGGCTAGGACAAAATGCACTTAAATAGCAATTAAAAGTAGCTGCCAGTTTTGTCTGCACTTATTCAAATGACTTGCTGTAAAGGTGCCTTTATGATAGGCGTGGTTCTGCCGTTAGGTCAGCCACTGCCTCCCAATCTTTACAGTTTCCACAGAGCAGCTGCTGGACATTCTTGCAGCTTCCCCAGGACGTCAGTAATGCTCTCAGGCTTCCCATCTCTGGATCCTAATTGCAAAGCAGCAGCAGCCCTGCCTGGTCTCCATTCTCTCCTGAGCACTCAGTGGTCTTACTCCATCCTTACCACTTAGGTTCCAGGGGATTGTTTAGAATTTTCTTTCCCCTCTGTATTTAAGGCAACATTAACCCAGCTGGCAAAGCAGGTCATTTCCTGGAAAAAAAGACAATGCACCTTTGTTTCATTTGGACCCGGCTGCGTCTGTGAGCCGTTTTGTATATTCAGGCTGTTTATCTGTGGAACCCTCTGCAAATCCCTTTGAAGATTTGCATTGGCTCCGCCAGAGGCCCAGGCCCTTCCAACTCAGGGCTACTTTCTTTTTCTTTTTCGGCTTGGGAGGGGGGTTGTCGGGAGGTTCCTGGACCACACAGGTAGGGTGAATTTAATGATAAATCCAGGAAAGCACGCACCTGCTATTATGCTGAATCCAGCATGCCTGCTTCATGTGGTCCTCAGTCTTTGCGGATAACTGGTTTTTCCTGTCTACTCCTTCCCTGAGCAAGAAGCACTCTGAGAGTCCCTGGCTTCTCTTTCTACCTGGTACAGCCTGGGATGGCTCTTCCTGGCTTGCAGAGGACTCCCCAAGCCAGCCTCTGGGTATCCGAGGTTAGCCCGTGCTGAGCTCGGCCCTACATGTAATGCTTTTCCTCTGGTGTAGGAGCCCCTCTGTTTTCCCCTAAGGATTTCCCTTACTTTTTATGAGCTCAACTGTGCCTCTAAATGGGGGTAGTTGTTATGTATTTTTTTATAAAATTTCTAGGTGTCTGGTAGTGAGAACATCTTTCTAAATATGTCTTGCCTACCATCATCCTTATTTTCTTTTATACGAAATAATGTGGTACATTCATTTTTTAAACAAAATCAAATGCCACATCAAGGAAGCTGGAACGGCAGGATGTCCTCGTTTTCACAGACAGAAAAAGCATCATTATTTGCTTCTTTAAGTGAGAAGCGCCTTAGACATGCCAGGTCTGCTGGAAGTGGCTGCAGAGCCGAGGCCGGTCTGGTTTTTCACCGCCTCCATTTTTCACTTTGCTGCTCTTATTCTTTAGGTCAGCCCGTCACTTTCTGCAAGGTTGACGTATTTTCTGCTATAGACAGGCAGGAAAGGCACACCCGGGCCCCATTTCCTGGGATTTGGTTAAATTTTGTTTGTTTGTTTGTTTGTTTATCACAGAGATTAAAATGGCTCTTGTGCAGATGGATGTTTCAAAATTTGACCATCTGGACACCAAACCCATCTGTCCCCAGGGTAGGGGTGAATGGTGATGAATTGCTCTGTCCCTTTCATGGAGGTCCAGGGGGTGTCTGGGCACTCAGGGAAGCAGATGGCTAGGTATTGACTCGGAGGTAAGGGCAGTTTGGTGAGAAACAGGTCCTCCGGTGGGCAGCAGGCGGTGCTTAAAAGGGTAGCGAGCTCAAGGTCAGGCTGCACGGGTCCGCCTCCTTTACCAAGGGAATCTCGTGCCTCTTGCAGTCAGCATCCGCTGCACCTGTAGTGCTGAGACGGGTGGGGTTGCTGCTCCGTGAATATTTGACCAGTCAATGCATACGTTCCCTTTCAAACAAGATTCATCCAAAAATAAAAACTATGCTTAATGATCTTGTAAACTTTCATTTAAGCAAAAAGTGTGGAGTTTGGGAAACAGGGTTATGTTGCACAAGTTTTTCCCATCACAGACTTTCCTGAGAGGCAGTTCTCTGTCTCCACTGTAACCTTTTCATAACCTGTCGTTAGTGTGGTCATTCTTGAGATGCAGCTGCCAAGGCTGAGCTCTGTAAGTGTCATTTGCTTAAATACGTATTTTTATGAAGCATGCAAATTCAAACAATGGCGTCCTTATGAGTCTATCAAATAAGGAACTCAAATAAAACACAAAACAAACGTTTGTCTTTCAGATCTGAAAAGTAATGAAATGAAACTATACCTTAAAACCTTTGGAAGGACACGATATGCCACTAAGATGAGTTAAAACATGTTTAATTTTTAGGAAAGGCAAGGAATTTAAAACATTGCAGTCCTAGAGCATTAGAAACCTACTTGCATATGCTATCCTCCAAAAAATATATATACATATGTTTTTCCTCCCTTGAGTTTGGCTATTCGGGAGTTGCTTTAACAATTGGAAAAGGAGTCCATCAGATAAACGAGTTTTTAAGACATAGAAAATCTATGCTTAAATCATTTGTACGTGAAGGAAAAGTAATTTAGCCCAGAGACATTCGTATCCAAAGGAAAAGGAGAAGTACTTGCCATTATAAAAGGTAGAACCCTGGGGGCTGTGAATCATGTAGCACATTCTGAATGTGGGCCATCAGAGCAGTGGAGATGATTGAATGCTTTTTATAGATGAAGCCAGGGAAGGGGCGAAATGGGAATTAGAAAAGTGGGGGCTGACCCACAAGAAGCAGGACTTAGTTTAAAAAAGAAGAATTTCTGGAGTTCCCGTCGTGTCTCAGTGGTAGCAAACCTGGCTAGTATCCATGAGGATGTGGGTTCGATCCCTGGCCTCGCTCAGTGGGTTCGGGATCCAGCACTGCCATGAGCTGTGGTGTCGGGCGCAGATGTGGCTCAGGTCTGGCGTTGCTGTGGCTGTGGTGTAGAATTTCTGAGCTGTAATCACAAATATCCGTTTTTTCTCAAACATGCTTTCAAATCATACAGAAAATAATATTTAATAAAACATGAAACTCGTTTAACTTTATTGAAAAGTCTTCAACATAAGAATATAGGAACATGGTATTTTTTTCAGGTTAGTGGACATTGATCCCATCCTATTGCTTTTTAAGTGAGTAGGCAGAGGGCAGATAAAAATGTGACTTGTATTAATTGGTTGCTTTCTTAACTCCTCTGTTGAACAGTTTTGGGAAAGAGACTTTTACAATAAAGGTGATATTTCTATATTGAAACCTCGCTTGTCTACGTACGGGGTTGAAGAGCTCCCATCAGAGCTGCTTCCCCAGCCCCATCTTAAAGCAGAAGGTCTGCCTCAGAAATCAAGAGTTAAAGGGACTTTGGAAAGAATCTAGGTCAAAGCTTTCATGTTGTTGAAAAAGGAACTGATTTCTTCTGCATTGTTCCAAATCATGCTAAAACCCAGGCCTCCTGATCCAAGAGTTTTTGCTTTTTTTTTTTTTTTTTTTACTGTAAACTCTTACATGCCTTCTCTGATTTACTTCTGATTGAAAAGCAACAAACGAGGCATATTTTAGACAATCTCATTTGAATTGATGTCATAAAGAGCGTTGAGCCACGTGCGGTCTACACCCTCTGCCTTCCTTTTCTGTACCAGGAAGACATGTGGAACCCACGGCTGTGATGACACGAATTCTGCCTCGTTCTTGCTGCCTTCTCGTCGCAGTCGTGAATTCATTTCATGTGAAGAACTTGGACTCTCCCCTGGGGGTTTCATGAGTTGACTAACTAGAATGTAATGCCTCTGAATCCGATTTCTCTGTGTCCGATGATGCGCTTAGGCCATCGTTCCTTTGAAGAAATGCAATATATGCTGCCTACAACTGGAACATGTAGGATACCTGATGGAAAATATAGATGAAGGGATGCTTATTCGTACTGAAAATAGAGATTTATTTTACAATAGAATTCCATAAAGACTCCCAGAGTGAGTTCGTCCCGTTTACATTTCCGAAACTCAGTTGAGGCTCCGTAGTTCAGGAACATACCATAAAGCGAAATGTACTTGGGACTTCCCGTCGTGGCGCAGTGGTTAACGAATCCGACTAGGAGCCATGAGGTTGCGGGTTCGACCCCTGGCCTTGCTCAGTGGGTTAAGGATCCGGTGTTGCTGTGAGCTGTGGTGTGGGTCGCAGACGCGGCTCGGATCCCGCGTTGCTGTGGCTCTGGCGTAGGCTGGCGGCTACAGCTCCAATTAGACCCCTAGCCTGGGAACCTCCGAACCTCCATATGCCGTGGGCAAGGCCCTAAAAAGACAAAAAGACCGAAAAAAAAAAAAAGAAAAAGAAAAAGAAAAATGTACTTGGATTTGATGACACATGAAAAACACCCAGACTTTTCCAAATAACATTAGCCGTTCAGAATGCTAGTTATAGCTGATGATGCGAACAATAATATACTAAATAATATATGTCGTTTTTTCCCCCAAAATGTCACCCTACAGTTCCGTCTTAATTGTTTTTATGGAAGCATAGTTGATTTACAATGTGTCCGTTTCTGCTGCACAGCCCAGCGGCCGGGTCATAGGGAATGGCCTTCATTAACACGTCTATAAGTATCAAATGCTGGAGAGGGAGTGGAGAAAAAAGGCAACCCTCCTGCACTGTTGGTGGGAATGTAAATTGTTACTCTCATTATGGAGACTAATATGAGGTTCTTCAGAAAACTAAATATGGAACTGCCATATGATCCAGCACCCCCGCTCCTGGGCATCTAACAGGACAAAACGGAAATGCAGAGAGATGGGGCACCCCCATGTTCACAGCAGCACCATGCACAACGGCCAGGACGTGGAAGCAACCTAGACGTCCATTGACGGAGGAATGAAATGCACTTCTTCGTATTTTGTTTTTACCCTCTGCGAGGCCCGGGTTGTGTTGTAGGATGAATGATACTATCTGGAGATGGGAAACAGATTTAAAATTGCTGAATTGCAAAGCCTAGAAATACCCTGGAGAGGCGAACATGCCTGAGAAAAGAGGGTCAAAAAAAGTATTATGAAACAGTGGTAATTAAGGAATATTCCACTTAGGGCTGTTTCAAGCCAAGCAGGGCTCCAAAGGGGCCGTGTGGCTTTATTTTTAGGCGGCCGTTTATTGATTCAGGCTGCAGCCTCCGCTCATTGGCGCAGCGGCTCTTGGCTGACACACGTGTATTTGGTTGCAGAGAATGAGAAATGAGACGTTTGGTCTGTCAGCCTAGAGAAGGGGAACCGGTTACCCCCCACCCCCAGGAGACTGTCTCTGGGCTTAAACCCGTTTCTAAGTGGGCCACACGCAAGGCGACGTGAGAGATGCTGGGAGTCACCCTGTCCCCACACACAGGGTTCCCCTGGCCCATGGGGGACGAGTTCCTCAGAAGGACGCAGCCGGGCTCCTGGAGGTTGAACTCGACCTGGGGGTGAGAGGGTGGGGGGCTTTCCAGGGCACCCCTGGCCCACTTCCTCTATCGAGCGTGTTAACTAGCGGGCAGCATGGTCTCTCAGGGGCTGTGACAGCAGCAGCAGGGCACAGATGAAGGGTTCGTGGCCCATCCCCGGAGGTGGCCGTGGCGAGACGGGATGTGGTCCAGGGTGGATGAAGACAGAGCACACATCTTCCAAGGTGTTCAGAGATCAAGAGGAGACCCTGGGAGGCAGCGCCCAGTCATGTGCAGGTGACTCGTCTACAGGGACACGGGGCCCAGGCCTAGGTGGTTTATGGCTCTGTTGTCATGATCTTAAAAGTCTTCATTTTTAGGGGACAGAGGCTATTTGCTTTCATTTTGCACTGGGCCCCACACATTCTTTAGCTGGAAAGGGAGATAAAAGGTCAGGAGATAGTATCGGAGGGTACATGTTGTTTAAATTGCTCTGGGGGCTGAACGTTCTCTCTCATGGGGGTTAGAAAGAAGGCATATTCCGATTGGAGCAGAGGTCCCGAGGGCGTTGACCGTGGGCTTGCTCAGAGGGGAGGGCGGTGACAGTGGAGGGGACGTGGTGGAGTGAAGGGCAGCATCAGGTTCACAGGACGGGAGCAGTGGGGTGGGTCGGGGGAGCCAGGCCTGGGGTCTCAGAGGAGCAGGCACAGCCGGGGCCGCCTGGGGAGAGACCCACAGCAGCGACCACCCTGGGCAGTTTGCAGCTGACCTGAAGAGAAAGCCTGCGGCGCCAAGAGGATCTGGAGAGTTCTGTGGCCTTTGACTTGCTTGGTGCCCAAGAAAGTCAATTCAAGTTTAATGTTTCAGATTCCTTATCAGTGGAGTGATGTCTTATCCTCGCTTCGCTCTAGCAACTGACAGTTTGAGGGTGATAGCGTCTGTCCAGGGCTCTAAGCCCTGGGAGACAGGCGTTTTATCAGTCAGTGCAGCAGCCTGTCCCCTTCAACAGAAAATGCATTTGGGGTCCAGCAGAGTTGCCCAGGAGGATGTGGTTTAAAGAGGTTGAGGAGTCCAGCTTCACTGCTTGGCTGTTCTTCCGGGAGATACCTTTTCTGCAGTAGCCACCCTTCTGCCCCCAAGGTCCTGTTTGTTACCTACTTATATATTCTCGCAGCGTTAAGTATGGGGTTAGATTGGGTTTCTTGGATGTGGTCGCAGGGCCCTGCTTAAGCCGGAGGATTCTTAAAAATAATAGTCTGTGGATTCTCAGCGATGTTACCATGAGTTCAACTCCTAGTTCTCCAGGGATGAAACTGGAAGAGAGGAGTTCCTGTCATGGCTCAGCAGTAACGAACCCGACTAGTATCCATGAGGTCACAGGTTTGATCCCTGGCCTCACTCAGTGGGTTAAGGATCTGGCGTTGCCCTGAGCTACGGTGCAGGTTGCAGACACAGCTCGGATCCCGCATTGCTGTGGCTGTGGGGTAGGCCGGCAGCTGCAGCAGCTCCGATTCGACCCCTAGCCTGGGAACTTCCAAATACCTCAGGTGCAGCCCTAAAAAAGCAAAAGAAGAAAAAAAGAAACCAGAAGAGAGGAAGGCAGTGGGTGGCCCATGGCCCAAGTTGTACAGCTCGCTGTCCCGAGCCCTATCTAGTGACCATATGTTTTACTTTTGGTTCCCTGAAATCCCACGTCTTCTGGGCAGTCAGGTCTATAATCGGAGTATTTGAGGTGTTCAATTGCATTCTGTATTTACACATGTCCCACGATTGCTGTGGGGCGCTTATTAGTCAGAGTAATACTGCTATTAATAAGGACCATTTATACCGGGGCCGTGATGGGCACAGTCGGCTCAGGACCTCACCCGATCCTTTCAAGCGCCTTCAGAGGCAGATCTTAGGATTTTCACTTTCCAGAAGAGGAAATTGGGGCTGAATATCCCCTGCTCTTCGTCAGATCGGCCTCAGGCAGATTTTAGCAGCCGTGGCTCTTGCACAGGCTGCAGGGCAGGTGGTGCGGGCGCTCCCGTTCCATCCTTCGCTGCCCAGCAAGCCCTAGAGCACTCGCTATTGTCTTGCCGCACCCAGGTCTCCGTCATCAGCCTTTGTTCGAGGTATGTAGTTTCATTCCTTTTTCCTGTTGAGGACGCAGAAGATTCAGTCCAGGTGAGAGAGGTAACAGTCCAGGCCTGAATAACAGCTCCCAGGGGGCTGCTTGGTGGGCACATGAGGCTGCCCTGTGCATAGTTGTCAGTTGTCTGGAAGACAGAGTCAAGCAGAGTATTTTGATGACAAGAAAGGACACAATTTGAAGTCAATCTAAGCAGACCTGACTAGAAATGGGAGGCCTTTCTGGGCTGTGCTTGCCCAGGATGCTCAGGATGTAGGCTGCCAGTCAGAGGGTGCATAGTCGCCAGGCGCAGGGGGTGCCAAGCCTAGTAAGAGGAGTGTGGTGCTGCCAGTCTGGGGAGGGGCTCGTGGACGTGGTGGCCTTCGCTCCCACAGCGCCCTTGCCAGACCTGTCCAGGATGCGGCCCCTAGACGTGTCACCTGTGCCAATCAGTGAAGGTACCAGACTTCCTTTACCTAAACGCGTGTTGTTTCCCCCGTAACCTTGGCGGCCGGCGAGGGCTGCTCCGAGCACAGTGAAGTGTAAACTAGCCCCCAGGTTCCTGTTTGGCAAGTGGAGTGCAAGTTTCTCATCTCTCCCCAGGGGCCACTTGTCATGAGAAATTGGCCTCTTGTGCTTTGAAACTTTTCCACTCACCACCCTGTGTGTCTTTTGTTATTTTGCCTTTTAAATAGCATGCTATTTTAGACAATGAAGACAGCAGGCTTCAGAAGCTCAACAGGGGCATCTGCTTTACGGAAACTGCTCGTCCATCCCTGTGTCTTCACGTTGAGTTTTAACTAATGACCCCCAATAGGAAAATATGCAAATGCAAGACGTGCGTTGGTTATGCTTTCATCTTGAGGCGCTTTTGTATCTTCTGAAGGGTGGATGTGTGTCGATCTGATTCCTGTTCCTCCTGGTGACTGGGCATGCCTGTAGAGGAGTGGTGAGTCTCTGCTGTTCGCCGGGCACTGCCCCCAGCCCTGGACCATGAAGTAGAGCGAACGTTAGTAATGACTGTGTTTGGCAGGTATTGAGTTTTCACAGCAACTGAAAATATCAGAAGAGCGAAAAACTCTGTTCTGATGCCATAAGGGCCCCTCATTTGTGCCCTACAAGCACCTGCTTATTTCTGCATTACTAGGCCTGTTGCAGGTACTGCTTTGCATGTTCAGACTTCTGGCTCTTTCAATAGACTCTAGCTCTTTCTTTTTTCTTTTTCTTCTTTTTTTCTTTTTTTTTTTTCTTCTGAGTTTTTAGGGCCATACCCAAGGCATATGGAGGTTCCCAGTCTAGGGGTCAAATCAGAGCTGTATTTGCTGGCCGACACCACAGCCACAGCAACGCAGGATCCAAGCCACATTTGTGACCTACACCCCAGCTCGTGGCAATGCTGGATCCTTAACTCCCTGAGCAAGACCAGGGACTGAACCTTCGTCTTCATGGATGCTAGTCATTTGTTTCCACTGAGCCACGATGGGAACTCTTGAGCTCTTTCATTATTGGGTCCTTGGAGCAAATTAATGCATGGCCTTCAGTGGGCACTCAGTAAATATTTGCTTAATTGAGTTGGTGCCTTTCATAGGCCACTCATTGCAAAATGTGTCCGAAGCACGCTTGCCCATATAATCCCCTCAATAACCATGTGGGTTGTTATTTGGATCTTCGTCTTACAGACAAGGAATCTGGAGCTCAGAGCAAGCAGCCTGCCCAGGCCTCGCAGCTGAGCTCCTCCACCTGGAACTGGGTCTGTGTGGCTGCAGAGCACCTGCTTCTCTGCTCACCTCACTGCTTTGGGTGTCAGGAGGTAGAGTGATCTCAGAGTCAGTCCGGATGCTGATGGAGACGTGCAAAGCCTGAGAGGCGGGAGGTTTGTAGATACGTTGATGGGCAAAAGGACCCTGGTAAGGAGATGTAATCCCTTCGAAATTTTCACAGAGGAGTTATTTTCATCGAGTAGAAATATTTTTTGCTCCTTAGACAAAGAAACTCAATGAGGTATCTTTGCCCCCTGTTTCTGCCATTCGAATGGATATACATGTATACTGGGCTTAGAGGTAAGGGTGGCATAGTGATGACCGTTGGATCTAACTGATGTTGTGGAGCATTTTCTAATCCTGGGAATGATGCTGCCTCACATGGAGGTCTGGGAGCAAAATGAAGCACAAAAGGCTGCACAAAGGACCTCTTATTTTCCCGAGCTTAGAGTATAACGGACAGGAAGAAAAATAATCAAGTTACTGTATAATAAAAGAGAACATAATACATGTGATAGAAGAGGTACAGTATAGAGAGAGTATAGGAGTAAGAAATTGTCTGATTGGTGATAGAAATATAATGGGAGGAGTGGTCTTGGGACAATTCTTGAAAAATGGGTGGCACTTGACGATGGGTGCTGACATGGTCTCTGCCTTTAGGAACGGCCCAGACTCCTTGGCAGAGTTGAGTATCGAGTGAACGTCAGTTGGCTAGAGTACCATGGACTGGAGAAATCCGTTTCTGATGCAGCATTATTAGCTGAAATATGGAAGCAACCTAAGTGTCCATGGGTAAACAAAACATGGAATATAGGCCCGCAGACAGTGGACTACCGCACGGCCGGAGAAAGACTGAACTCTTACCGTCTATGACAACATGGATGGACCTGGAGGGTTTTATGCCAAGTGAACTAAGTCGGATAAAGACAAATAACTACATGATTTCACTTCTGTGTAGCATCTACAATTCAAAACGAATGAACAAACATAAAGCAGAAACAGACTCACCGATACAGAGAACAAACTTGTGGTGGCCACAGGAGAGGGTGGTGATGGGATGAGAGAAATCGTTGACGGGGATCAAGAGGAACAGGCTGCCGGTTATGAAAGAAGGAAGTCCCAGGGACGTAAGAGGCAGAACAGGGAATGTACTCAGTAAGATCGCAACGACTTTGTGTGTGGTGACCGGTGGTTACCAGGTCGATAGTGGTGATCGATTGTAATGCATTAAAAACATCAATCAGGAGTTCCCGTCATGGCGCAGTGGTTAACGAATCCGACTAGGAACCATGAGGTTGCGGGTTCGGTCCCTGCCCTTGCTCAGTGGCTTAAGGACCTGGCGTTGCCGTGAGCTGTGGTGTAGGTTGCAGACGCGGCTTGGATCCCGCGTTGCTGTGGCTCTGGCGTAGGCCGGTGGCTACAGCTCCGATTCAACCCCTAGCCTGGGAACCTCCATATGCCGCGGAAGCGGCCCAAGAAATAGCAAAAAAGACAAAAAAATAAAAATAAAAAATAAAAAAAATAAAAACATCAGTCACTGTGTTGTGCACCTGCCACGAATGGCCCCTTGGAAGTCGACTATGCTCCATTTTAAAAAAGAAATCGTTATGCAAGATGGTGCGGAAACGGTAGTGTGGGACGTTGTGCCTTTCTAGGGGAAACAGTAAAAAACTTCCAGTGTGGGTGGCTGGCAGCCCAGGAGCCTGGGATTTAGATTGTATAGATCTGACTCTTAAAAGTTTGTTCCAGAGTTCCTGTCATGGCTCAGTGGTTAATGAACCCAGCTAGTATCTGTGAGGATGCAGTTTCACTCCCTGGCCTTGCTCAGAGGGTTAAGGAACTGGTGTTGCCATGAGCTGTGCTATAGTTTGCAGATGTGGCTTGGATCCCGCGTTGCTGTGGCTGTGGTGTAGGCTGGAAGCTACAGCTCTGATTCGACCTCTAACCTGGGAACCTCTATATGCCTCAGGTGTGGCCCTAAAAATACAAAAGACAAAAAAAAAAAAAAAAGCCCAAAAAACAGAACAAAACAAAAACCCAAAAGCAAAAGTTGTTTCTATACAGCATTGTAAATCAACTATATGCCAATAAAAATTTTAAAAATTGTTCTGAAAAAGGATGCAGAGGGCATTTTAGAGCCAGCTAGGAAGCTCGGTTAACGTGCGCTCCAGCTCAGTGACTCAGTCCTCACGGGCACTGAGAATGCTGGTATGGACTCCAGGATGTCAGCAGCACACTTCTCGTCAGACCTGGCAGAGAAGAATCCAGAAACATGTGGCTTGAATTATATTGAAATCACGTCAGAGACTCTGAATAATTAAAACCACTTTAAAGGGAAGTTTGATTTCCCTCTCGCAATGCTCGTATGCTCTCGCCCAGGAACATTTTTTGAGTTAAAATTATGTTTCATTTTCCATTTAAGATTTGTTATGGTAAATAGCCCTTTCTCAAATGACAGTATCTTGAACGTAAAATATAGTGGGTGCTGTCTAAATATTGGTCAGCCCCAGTGTGGGATCAGCTAGCTTTTCCTTAGATGAAGATTGCAAAACTATTAGGTTAGAAACAGTAAAATGTTTCCATGGCGTGGATGGCCACAGATCCGCCGTGTGTGTGTGTGTGTGTGTGTGTGTGTGTGTGTGTGTGTGTGTGTGTGTGTTGCTAATAGAAGGACATGGCATGGATGGTAAAGATGTTAGTTAAGTGTCCCATGGCAACAGTTTTCTTTTCCAGCCCTAAGCTTCTCCATTCATCCCCCAGGTCTATAGCTCTGCGTTGCTGGCTAGGAAAATAAAAATCACATAGAGACATAGTTTATTAAAGATGACCAACATGTTTTTATTATTTTCAACAGCTTTATTGAGAACTAATTTATATGCTATACAAATCATTCATTTCAATCGTAAAAATCAGTGATTTTTAGTAAATATGTAGAGTTACGAAACCAATAACATATCCATGACTCCCAAAAGATCATGTGTGCATTGCTCTCTCTTCCCAGCCCCTGGCAACCACGGGTCTACTTTCAGTCTCTATAGGTTTATCTTTTTTTCTTTTTTTTTGGTCTTTTTAGGGCTGCATCCATGGCATATGGAAGTTCCCAGGCTAGGGGTTGAATCGGAGCTGTAGCTGCCAGCCTACACCACAGCCACAGCAACGAGAGATCTGAGCCACATCTGTGACCTACGCTACCACTCATGGCAACGCCGGATCCGTAACCCACTGAGTGAGGCCAGGGATCCAACCTGCGTCCTCATAGATGCTAGTTAGATTCACGTTTCCGCTGAGCCCCAACGGGAATGCCCTAGTTTTTTGTTTGTTTGTTTGTTTGAAGTAAAGCATGTTTCCTGTATTTTAAAAATATGGTAACTCAGGAAGTTGAGATTAACATTCTTTTGTAAGTGAATCGTAAAATTCAAGGTTTCATCCTGTAGAGAGGCCAGATACTGAACTAAATAAAAAAGGACACAAGCGGTTCATATAGAGTTGAAGACATGAAACAAATGAATTAGACACCAAGACATTCACCTGAAATTTCTAGTTCACTTCGATTGAATAATGTGATAATCCCTTTTTGTTTTTCAGCGAGGAAAAAAATATTTATTAGGATAATTTTAAGTTTGTCCTGAGTGTAGTTGATCTTGATTTTATTTTACTTAAAAAATGTTCGCATTAAAGTATAGTTGATTTACAGTGTTGAGTCAATTTCTGCTAAACAACGTAGTGACCCAGTTATACATATGTACATATGTATACACATTCTTTTTCTCATAAATGTCGGCTGTGTTGGCAGAGGTATTTTCCTGAGTTGGAAGAACACATCATGCCCATTGCACTGACTTCTGTCCTGGCCTCAGGTGTGAGTGCAGAGAGCTTGCTGGGCATGTACCTGGAATTCAAGGCTGCCAGAGTCACATTGGACTCTGCACGTGGGTTATTCAGGCAGAGTGGGACCAGTGCCCTCTGTGGTCAGTGCTTATGGAGGCTCTCCTTTGTCAGACTGAACTGTGTTTCATTGCCATTAGACGTCTTGGTCATGTTTCTATATGGAAGTGCTTTGTCCAGTGCATTTGTTTGCCAGAGCCACTGTAACAGACAGCTGCAAACTGAGTGGCTCAAACAACAGGGATTTATTGTCTCACAGTCTGGAGGCTGGAAGTCCAAGATCAAGGTGTCAGGGGTGCTGGTTCCTTCTCAGGGTTTTGGGGGAGAACCTGTCCCATGATTCTCTCACAGCTTCCAGTGGTTTGCTAGAAATGTCTGCTATTCTTTGGCTCATAGAAGCATCACCCCAGTCTCTGCCTTGATCCTCCCAGTGTGTCCCCCGTGCATGCCTCTCTGTGTCCATTGCCCTTTTTTTTTTTGTCCCACCTTACTCCAGTCTGATTTTATCTGAACTGACTGCATCTGCAACAAGCCTATTTTCAAATAAAATCACCTTCTGTGCTCCTGGAGGGTTAGGATTTCAACCTATGAAACTTTGGTGGACAGAATTCAAGATGTAATATCTATAATGACCATCAACAACAAGCACATGGCACAGAATATGCCACTCTGTTCTGCCAAGCGCTTGCAAACATTAACTCATTTAATCCCCATAAAACCCTAGGACATGGTTTCTATTATTATCCCTTCTCTATAGGTTAAAAAACTGAAGCACAGGGAGTTCCCGTCGTGGCGCAGTGGTTGACGAATCCGACTAGGAACCATGAGGTTGCGGGTTCGTCCCTGCCCTTGCTCAGTGGGTTAACGATCTGGATGCCGTGAGCTGTGGCTCTGGTGTAGGCCTGTGGCTCCAGCTCCAATTCGACCCCTAGCCTGGGAACCTCCATATGCTGCGGGAGCGGCCCAAGAAATAGCAAAAAGACAAACAAAAACAAAAACAAACAAAAAAAAAACCCTTAAACACAGGAAGATCATATAGCTTGCAAATGATGACGCTTGGGTTAGAACCCAAACTGTCTGGCTCCTACATATATTCTCTTATATGCCACAGTCCATGCTGCCACTTTCTAGGGGTTCATGATCTGCCCAGATAGCTTTTATACTATAAAATTTCATAGGTGGTGGAGAGTTTATAATCCTCACCCCTTCAGAGGGCACTATGAAAGGAATTACCACCCTCCTCTATAGAGGAATGTAGGTTATATAGATTCAGAATCATCCTTGATTTTCCTCTTAAAGAGAAAATATGTTAAGCTGATGAACTGACTCAAAACATGTACATGCTTATGTTAGGTTAAGCCACATGAAATTGCCTTTTTATAAGGTAAAGGTGGTAATTTATTAATAATTTTATATGATTTGGGGTTCCTGCTATGGCTCAGTGGAAACAAATCTAGCTAGTATCCGTGAGGATACAGGTTTGATCCCTGGCCTCAATTACTGGGTTAAGGAAAATGTGTTGCTGTGAGCTGTGGTGTAGGTTGCTGTTGTGGCTCAGATCCCGAAAGCTGTGGCTGTGGTGTAGGCTGGTAGCTGTAGCTCCAATTCGACCCCTAGCCTGGGAACCTCCATATGCCACGGGCTCAGCCCTAAAAAGCAAAATATTTATATATATGATTCAAGCTAGTATCTTTACTTATGTTTAAAGCCAACTCTTGTTGGCTTCCAAGACCTGTCTCTTTGCAGATGAAAGAGACATTACCTCATTTCTTTGGAAATTTCTTTACTTCCATGCTCTGCAACCCTAACCTGTTCAAACATATGGGCAGTTACTCAGGTCTTGCTTCAGGGAAGAATGATATGTAAAATGCAGGAAGAACAGCAACAAGGAAGTACAATTCCAGTTCTTAAATCAGAATATAAAATATAGGAGTTCCTGGAGTTCCCATTGTGGTGCAGTGGAAACAAATCTGACTAGGAACCATGAGGTTTTGGGTTTGCCCCTGGCATTGCTCAGTGGATTAAGGATCCGGCATTGCTGTGAGCTGTGGTGTAGGTCACAGATGCGGCTCAGATCTGGTGTTGCTGTGGCTCTGGCGTAGGCCGGTGGCCACAGCTCCAATTTGACCCTTAGCCTGGGAACCTCCACATGCCATGGGTGTGGCCCTAAAAGGACAGAAGACCAAATAAATAAATGAATAAATAAATAGGAGTTCCTGCTGTGGCTCAGCATGTTAAGGACCCGACATAGTCTCTGTGAGGATGTGGGTTTGATCCCTGGCCTTGCTCAGTGGGTTAAGGATCCAGCGTTGCTGTGGCTGTGGCGTGGCCTCAGCTGCAGCTCTTATGGGGCCCCTAGCCCAGAAACTTCCATATGCCACAGGTGCAGCTATAAAGAGAAAAAACAAAAAAAGAATATAAAATACAGATTTTAAGGAAGGACAAGTAGAAATTCTGCTGTCTCTGTCCCCAAGTTAAATAAAGACTCCCAGTGCCACAGAAGGAAAGGACAGCCTGAGTAGCAGCAGGACCTTCTGTTCTGAGGAGAGGAGAGTTAGCTACCCAGCAGGGGCTGATCGTGGAAGGGATGGACGGGAAAGGATGACGGAAATGTCTCTGTGGTTTTGCCAGTGCCGCGGAAAAGAGCAAGATGCCACCGTTCCCTGAAGCCACATGCTCTAAGTCACACGATGGTAATCAGCCTCATGGGTTTCATTCACGGCAAGTCTAAACTTATCGATGGACCGGAAGTTCACTCTAAAAAAATGAAGTTTTTTGTGCACTTGGCTTTGTTGACTGACAGAATAGCTAATGAGAGAATTATGATTTTGAATTTTTAGGTCTTAAATTCAGTTTCTCTCTTGATTTTTTACACTATATAAAAGGTTTTTCGAGAGACGTTGCTAACGGCTGAGGTTTCAGTCATTTCTAGAAAGGATGATATTTATAATATATTTTATTTATGAACGGTAAGGTACTTTATGAAGCACTCTGCGAGGTAAAAAATTGCAGCGCCCACGGACTTGAGCAAAATCAGGCGCTACATGAGGTTCTGGGATGACGCAGGTGAATAATACACAGTCTCCTGCCTTGACTCCATTTGCATATCCTTTGTGACTTGAATCTATTTGTGACACCTTACATCCGTTTACAGATAGAAATGTCAGCTCTGGATGTGTGAGCTGATGGAGGAGACTGTAGGGAACAACGAGAAGAGGCACATGAGTTCTACTTGGGTAAGCGCGAGTTTAAGCATTCACAAATAAACACCGAAAATAAGCACTAGGGCTCCATGGTTATGATCCATGAGTGACATGTGGAAGTTCCTGTGTGGAGAGGTTGCCAACTTGGCTTCAGAAAAAGGTGGATCTGCTTTCCCCATTGAGTCCTCCAATCAGCTGCAAGATGATGAGCTGCTTCTTAACATTACAGATGCTGGTGTCCTGAGGGAAGCCGGGAATTATTACAAGGGTTAGAAATAATGACACATCTCAAGTTCTGAATGACTGGAAATGTTACGAATATTTTGACTTAATTATTACTGTTTTCCATAATGCTGCTGATCCAGTACATATAGATGTTCACACCCATGTTTCCAGTTTTATTGAGATACTACTGACATGCCTCACTGAATAGCTTTAAGATGTGTAGCATGATGATTTGATTTACATATATCGTGAAGTAATTACCACCATAGTTTCCGTTAACATCTACCTTCTCAAATAGACGTGACACACAGAAAGAAAAAGAAAACAGGAGAAGTTATGATCAGAACCCATATGAAAGTGTTTTATTATTTCCTATGTTTCTTCTGGGAGTTTCAAGGTTTTAGGTCTTACATTTAAGATTTTAATCCATTTTGAGTTAATTTTTGTGAGAGGTTTAAGTTTTTATGTGTAGTATCCAATTATTGAGTACCATTTATTGAAGAAACTATCTTTTCTTCATAGAGTATTCTTGACTCCATTGTCAAATATTAGTTGACTGCATATTGGGTTTATTTCTGTGCTCTCAGTTCTGTTTCATTGGTCTCTTTTTCTGTCTTAATGCCAGTACCATACTATTTTGATGACTGTAGTTTTATAGGACAGCTTGAAACAGAAGTGTGATTCCTGTTGCTTTGATCTGCTCTCTCAGGATTGCTTTGGCTGTTTGGGTCTTTTGTAGTCTCCATATAAATCTTAGAAGTGTTTTTTCTACTTCTATAAAAAATGCCATTGATATTGATATTGATAGGGATTGCGTTGAATCTATAGATGGCTTTTGGTGGTATTGACATTTTACAATATTAATTCTTCCAATTCATCATCATGACATACCTTTCCATGTACTTGTGTCTTTAATTTCTTTCATCAGTGTCTTGTAGTTTTCAGAGTAGAGATCTTTTACCCAAGTGTTTTATTGGTTTTGATGGTATTGTAAATGGGATTGCTTTATTTCTTTTTCAGAAAATCCATTGTTATTTTTGCATGTTCATTTTTATCCTGTCGCTTTACTAATTTCACTGATTAACCATCTTTTGGTTGATTTTATGTATAAAATCATATCATCTGCAAATAGAGACAGTGTTACTTCTCCTTTTCCAATTCTGATACCTTTTATTTATTTATTTTTTTGCCTGATTGCTCTCACTAGGATATCTAATAATATGTTGACTAGCAGTGTGAGATTGGGCACCTTTGTCTTATTCCTGATCTTAGAGGAAAATCTTTCAACCTTTCACTATTGAGAATGATGTTAGCATAGGCATGTCTTATGGGAGCTTTCTTATGTTGAGGTGTGTTTTTTCTCTGCTGAATTTGTTAAGACGTTTTGTCATAAATGGATGTTGAATTTTGTCAAATGACTTTTCTGTGTCTATCGAGTAGATAATCATATGATTATTTTCTTTTGTGTGTTAATGTGATGTATCACAGTGATTGATTTGCATATGTCAGGCCATATGCATCCCAGGGATAAATCCCATTTCATCACAGTGCATGATGCTTTTAGTGTCCTGCTGACTTTGGTTCACTAGTATTTTACCGTGAATTTTTACATCTGTGTTCACTGGGATATTGGCCTGTAGTGAAGATTAATAAAATAAAAATGTGTAATTCTGATAGAATAGAAAGGGAACATATAATTAAGAAATAAATTTGTTGGCGTTCCCTTCATGGCTCAGCAGTTAACGGATCTGACTAGGATCCATGGGTCTGTGGGTTCGATCCCTGGCTTCGCTCACTGGGTTAAGGATCTGGTGTTGCTATGAGCTGTGGTGTAGGTTGCAGACACAGCTCGAATCACATGTTGCTGGGGCTGTGACTGAGCCCTGCAGGTGTTGCTCCGATTAGACCCTTAGCCTGGGAACCTCCATATGCTGTAGGTGTGGCCCTAAAAGTAAAAAGTAAAAAAAAAAAAAAAAAGAAAGATATTTGTCTGTTTCTAAGTGGAGTTAATAAGGAAGTATGTCTGGCAACAGTGATGAGTGAAAAAGAGATCTGGTCTGTGACAGTATTAAGGGTGGATAAAGGCCAGGATGCAGATCTACAGATCCAGCACGCTCTTGGCAAAGTCACAGGCGAGTGCTATGAGTGCAGGAGAGAAAGGACCAGATTTCTACAAAAATATAACCTATCTGAGCTGACTGAAAAACGAGTAAAATTTTTTTATAAATCTCTATCAAGGGAATTGGATGGAAAGATTGAAAATCTCTGGCACACAATTCTCCCCTCTCCCCTTCACTCACACTCACAAACATGCCCATCCACCCCCAGGTAATTTTACAGATGCTTTTTACCAAATGTCATCAACAGATAATCCCAGGACATAAGCTTTTCCAACGAGTAGAGAACCAGTACCCTTGTAAACACATTCTATGAGACTCGTAAAACCTCTGTCAAAACCAAAGAAAGACAACATAAGGAGGGAAAATTATAGGCTCATCTTTCCTGTGAATTTATAAGAAAAATTCCTAAGCTATTGGGAGTTCCCTGCTGGTCTCGTGGTGAGGCTTTGCTGCTTTCACTTCTGTGGCCCGCATTCGATTCCTGGTCGGAGAGCTGAGATCGCACATCAAACTGCTGCAGGCCACAACCAAAAATAAGTAAATCAATAGAGAAAGAAAGAAAGAACGAGAGAAAGAGAGATTAAATAAATAAATAAAATGAACCTTTTTAAAAAAATCCTAAGATATTGACAAATTCAGTCTAATGTTGAGTAAAAACATACATTAGGATAAATGGGTTTGTTTCAGAATGCAAGGAAATTTTCACCATTAAGAAATTTATTAGCATATTTCAGCCCACCAATAGATAAAAGTCCTTGGATCCCGCATCGCTGGGGCTGTGGCGGAGACCGGCAGCTACAGCTCTGATGCGACCCCTGGCCTCGGAACATCCACGCGCCGCACTTGCGGTCCTAAAAAGAAAACAAAAGAAAGAAAGAAAATCTCATGGAGCAGATTATTAAATACGAAGCCAAAGATGCTACTGCCTCCTTGTTCGTCTTCATGGGATGGAGGAAGCATTCAAAGCAGGCATCACTTCATTCAGTAACTAAAGAAATTAGGAACCGTTGACTCAAGGTTGAGACTACACATGAATTAAACTTTAGGCACCTAAACTGTATGACCTAGAAGAAAATTCATGTGCCCCACGCGCTGAGCCGTGTGGACCCTGAGTCAGGACAGAGCACCCCGATGTTCTGCCGGTGGTCACGGTGAGAAATGCCACGTGACAGTAATTTATAGTCTCACATTGGCGGTCTCTCAAAAACCATCTAAATCCCAGCCTTCTCATATTACCGGTTATGGAATTGTGGCCCAGAGAAGTCACATAGTTTGCTCAAGGTTACAATAATTCATGGCTGTCAGACCTGTGACTTCTACCCCAGCAATTTGATGCTAACCAGTTCTGCCTGATATTCCCATACTTTGGGGGGTTAACTGATTAAAACGCATAATTTGCTCTGAACTTGCGTATTTTTATTTTCTGCACTTCTTTAACTCTTTATGATTAATAGCTGATATCAGGAGATTGAAGTAGGATTTTTATTTATTTTATTTTATTTTATTTTGCTTTTTAGGGCCGCATCTGAGGCATATGGAGGCTCTCAGGCTAGGGGTTCAATCAGAGCTACAGCTGCCAGCCTACACCATAGCCACAGCAATGCCAGATCCAAGCCACATCTGCAACCTACACCACCGCTCATGGCCACGCTGGATCCTTAACCCACTGAGCAAGGCAAGGGATTGAACCTGCATCCTCATGGTTCCTAGTTGGATTCGTTTCTGCTGTGCCACAACGGAAACTCCTGAGTAGAATTTTTAAAAGGTGGCCTTTCTTAATTAGAGAGAGCTCTTTTGAGCGTTTCTGTCTTTGTAATAGGGAAGGGGAAATTCCTATATTTCCTTTCTTCTTTAAATGTGCTGGAATCTGTAAGTGGAAACCTTATGTCTGCATTTATGGAAAAAAATATGGAAAACGGATTAAACTGGTCAAATTGGGAATTTCAAAATATGCCTATTCGCCACTAGGTGTCACCATAGCCCACTGTAATTAAAAGCTGAGCCGAATGATTTTTTTGGGGGGGTGGGGTGGGGGGGGATGTCAATAGCAGCATTTTTCCTGAAGCAGGACGCAGCACCTCTCTCTCGCTCTCTTTTTTTATCCCCCCCCCCCCCACCAGCACTGGTATCCCTTATCTAAGCCCTAAGCAGAAAAATTAGTTAGGAATAGATTTCACATAGAGGTTTTCATCGTCCATGAAATAGAGTGCCGAGAGGATTTTAGTGACCAAAACCGCGCGTCTCAGCCGTGTTAAATAACGACAGTGTTCATCTTGGCTTGAGAGTCCACTCCGCATGCACGTGTCACACGAGAGACGGGGTGCAGGGGTGCAAGGAGGGGCATCACCTGTGGTGGTTCTGCAGGAGCCGCAGCTTGGCTGCCTCAAGGGCACTTGACTGGGCCCGGCTGACCGGAAACCAGATGGGCCTCTACTTTCTCCTGCACCAATTTGCAGCATCACACGTGTGCCTGTATGAAGGCTCTTCAGGTAAAATACCCACTTTGGGCTGAAATGAAGCTGTGAAGGAGTTTTCAGAATGAGGCTATCTCATCTGTCATGGACTTTGGCGTTTCAATCCCTTGTTTCAGAAAAGAAAACAAAGATCGAAGACGACATTTGGGGTTCCCTTCATTTCTGCGTGGCCCTCCCTGGTGGGTAGGTGTCGCTCTGTTGGATTTCTCATCATCGGAACCCCTTGAAGACCCCCTGCTTTATAAGATGGAGCCCACCCCCCACTTTGTGAATGAAAACTGAGACTGTGTCAGGCTCCCTTGCAGTGGGGTCAGGGGCTCGTGCCAGGGCTCCTGCCAGGCAGATCCCTCGGCACACCCACCAGTGTGAGTCAGGAGTTGTCACGCGGAAAAGGGGAACTGCAGGTCCTTCCGGTGACAGTGGTGGGGAGCGGCTGCCATCCGTTTCCAGGGGCAACAGTGCTGAGCCGTCTGGAAGCCGCTTAGGGCTGCTGCAGAAAACCGTGGCGGCGGAAAGAGACGAGCAGCCTTCGGAGCCGTGGAAGAGCCAGGTTTATTCAGCACCGGTGCGGCTCAGAGGCGGTGTCTCCAGAGTCTGAGCACCAGGTCTTTGTTCACATAGCTTTTATACAACACAGACCTGCAGGTCTTAAGCTTTTCCCAGTACATAGTCCTGGGCCTCCCCCTTCCCTGAGCAGAGTTCCCGCCTAGGAAGCTGAGCCACCAAGAGGACAAAAGTGAAGCGGATACACAATATGCTTGGAGCCAGGTTGGCAGGGCTGCTAGCGAGGACATAAGGCACATCCTTGCTACAAGCTTACAAGGGTGGTATGGGGCTAGCAAAGCTGCTGATGGGCACACAGCTGCCTCTTCAGCTGGGGGGTTGTGTCTCTAGTGAAAACTCTTCCCTCGGGGCGATCCGGGTTTGGAGTGTTGGCACTGAGTGCCTCTTCCCGGGGCTGTGCTGCCGATGGCCCTCGTGTGGGACGGTTTTGCAGCAGGAGTTACAGTGAGTTTCCAACCTGTGAGCCTTGTGGCGAATCTAAGAGCTGCCCAATAGCCCAGCAATGCATAAATTCCTTTTGTGCTTCCTCAGCTTTTCGTTTTGTCTTATTTTTGCTTACAACAAAGCATGCTGACTCACATATTTCCAGTTTCCAATGCACTGAAATGTTGATGCTTATATCGTGATAAAATAAGACCTATCAGCCTTTCTTACCAGATTGTCATGGGTTTCCTCTTAGCTGCCAGTAATAAGCTGGATAAAATAGTGGTGGTGGGCATGGTGTGTGTCCTGCGTGTGTGTGTGTGTGTGTGTGTGTGTGTGTGTGTGTTCACAACCAGGAGAGATGTCTGCCAGCAGAGGCCAAGGAGCCAGGTCCTGGCCTTGGTATTTATTTATTTATTTGTTTGAATTCTGAATCTTCCCTTCATGTTTCAGAACACCACATACACGTTATAGTACCTGTAGCTAGAGGAATATCACAGCCATAAATGGAGAAAAACAGGAGTTTCCATCATGGCTCAGTGGTTAAGGAATCCGACTAGGAACCATGGGGTTGCGGGTTCGATCCCTGGCCTTGCTCAGTGGGTTAAGGATCCGGCGTTGCCGTGAGCTGTGGTGTAGGTTGCAGATGTGGCTCGGATCCCCCATTGCTGTGACTGTGGTGTAGGCCGGTGGCTACAGCTCCAATTCGACCCCTAGCCTCAGAGCCTCCATATGCTATGGGAGCGGCCCTAGAAAAGGCAAAAAGACAAAAAAAAAAAAAAAAAAAAAAAAGGATAGAAACAGAATGTAGCTATATAGGAGGAAAGGTGTGGGCTCCTTGCCCTGGAGCAGTTATTAAAGTCCCTGTGGAGTTCCCACTGTGGCTCAGCAGTAATGAACCTGATTAGTATCCATGAGGATGGAGGTTTGATCGCTGGCCCCACTCAGTTGGGTTAAGGATCTAGTGTTGCTGGGAGCTGTGGTATAGGTCGCAGATGTGGCTCAGATGCGGCGTTGCTGTGGCTGTGGGGTAGGCTGGCAGCTGCAGCTCCTATTTGATCCCTAGCCTGGGAACTTCCATATGCCCTGGGTGCCACCCTAAAAAGAAAAAAAAAAAAAAACTCCCCAGTGCTGGCGGATCTGTTGTAGACCTTGTCTACACATCCACGGCACCTCGCCTCAGACCCCCAGTTAAAATGTCTCATTCTGTATCTTTTTGCCGTTCGTTCCGTACCCGATGCTTCTTACTGGGCGCTTGGATGTTTTCCAGAGCTTAGTGACTGTGAACTTTGGGATCCGACAAACCCGAGCTGAAATTCCAGCATTGGCAGTTTTTTTGCCAGGTGATCTCAGGTGTGATTTACTTAAACTTATGTAAAAACGGATGTTTAATCACACAAGTAATACACAAAACTCTTCTCCCCGTGAAGAGTAAACAATTACAGATGAAGTTAGATAAAGCTCCGTGACACCCCTTCTGCGCCCTGGTGCCTGCCTCCCGCAGGAAAACACTGTCACCCTTTTCCTCCCCTGCCCGGTGGGTGTGAGAAAAACTCCTAACCAGGCTTGTGGTGAGCCTCCCTCACTCGGGAAACTGGGTTAAAACCCACTTGCTTAGAGAAGCCATTCCCTATCTTGATCTTCAATCTTCCATCAGATTCCCCTGCTCTCTGCTCTCACGATACCACACTTCTTCATAGCACTTTCTTGCCTGTGACTTATTTTCTTAATTACAGTAGAATATTATTTACCTAGCACATGCAGGACCTGGTCTGCAAAAGACGGATGAACTCTGCAAAGCTTAGATAATATTAATCCCAGAGAAAATAGAGCAAGAAAAAAAAAATGTCTTGTCACCAGTCCATGTATTCCATGCCCAGGGTGTATTTCGTATCTGTCTAGAAATATATACATTTGCATTCTCACGACGCTCCACAGTTGAATCAATGTGGATTTCAATCCCTTAGCTCATGTATTCAAGACATGAAATTTCTCATGGCCTCTGATGTGATGTCAGAATCTCTGGCTGTTCTGGAAGTTCATTGAACTGTCGCATGAGGGTAGGGACCGTTAACAAAATAAACTGAGACATACTACAAATTTTAAGAGTTTATTTGAGCCCGTGCTGACTCGGATTGGGCAGCATCTGATCTAGAAGGTAGAGAGGCGCTGCAACGAGCTGGACCCCGGGGAAAGACGTTGAGGCAGAGGGAGCAGGAACAGGGGAAGTATCTTTGCAAAAAGGCGGGGACTGGTGATGGCACCGTCACTTTCCTTTAAGTGATGGTGGGGGCTATTCCTGGGGCTGATCAGGTGGATCCTGATGGCCTGGGTTAAGATTCCATTTCTGGGAGAGCCAAAGCGAATGGAGTCTCCGTGTGGTGACGTGGGGCTTAGCCTAAGCGACTCCATTGGGTCCTGTTCTCTTGTTTTTAGCAGAAGGGACCACCTGGTCCTAAGTTCTGTCCTCTGTCCATCCTGGCATCCCTCACACTGCCCTCTGGGCCTCGGTGGGCCAGCCACGCCGATGGCCTAGCATCCCCACTCCTGGCTGGTCCCCAGGTGTTGCAAGCAGGTGCCTGCTGAGTTCTCCTCATCTCTGGCTGCAAGGTCTTTCCCGTCCAACTCTGCAGCTCTTCCCGAGTTCCCCGCGACTCAGGGTGGGGCTGGAGCTTCTGGAGCCCTGCTGCCTGGAGACCCCGGGTGCTCTTCTCTGCGGCTTTTGTGTCTGTCGGGTGTGGGGAGTCCCCGGCCCATGTGCTGCTTTCTCAGAATCAACCCAGCACCTTCCTCCGCACCTGGATCCCGTACCACGGAGAGTCGGTGATATTCCTCCCCGCTGCCTGCCGTTGGAACCTCTTGACAGGGTGGGCCCAGGCCCTTGCTGCTGGTTCTCCCAGAAATGTCCTCCCATAAGCACACAGCTCGGCACGCTCCTCCGGTACCAGGCTCTCGCATCGCAGGGACTTGCCCCGAGCCACCCTCTCTGCCCCCGTTCTCGCTTTGCCTTTAATCCCGTCATTTCCCCATTTGAGCACCTGCTGCGGTTGTCTCCCTTGGTTGCTTATGTTCTTAGGTTTCTTCTTTCTTCCTTCCTGTCTTTGCGTCCACACTTTTCCTTCCTCCCTCTTCCTCTCTGTTGTCATCAGTCTCTCCCACTGGAAAATTGGCCCAACAAGGTGAGGCCCTTTCCATGTCCTTCTTTGTCGTATCCCAGCCCTTGGCACTTCATGGACCACTGACCTTCTGAAAGAACAAACCCACGAATGAATAGATAAGGCACCTTCTCCTTATTATTATATTTCCTTTGGAATACAATTTAATTTTCTTCCAACAGAGTGAACAGAGCTTTTTCTATCTAATTCTTTCATTTTCTCCCAATTAACTTTTCCTAGATGCCTCAATTTATAATTTATTGATTTTAGCTTTTAACCCAATATTGTCTTCGCTAATTACCTTCGTTGTTCATTGACTGACTGCTTTCTCTTGTGACTATTTCTTCATTCTTTTTGTGATGAATATTTAATACATCTGTTTTCTTTTTTAAAAAAGAAGCTATGAAGTTGTGATTTACTGTGTAGAGATCTCAATTTTGTTGCCCAAATAGTTCTGTATTTTATTTTACATATAGTCCTTTATGTTTTCCTTTGACTTGAGGTTTTTGTAGAATGCTATAACCACAAAACTATTTTTAGTTTAAATGCGTGCTTTTAATATCACATTTTTATTGCATGGTGGCCTGCGTAATTTCTTCTTTTGGGACTTCACTGAGGACTTTCTTTGTGATCAGCTTCTCCAATATTCTCTTTGGTCCTTTGAAAATGCAGCTATTTTTTTCTCTCTCTTTTTTTTCCCTTTTTCAGCCATATGGAAGTTTCTGGGCCAAGAGTCAAACCCGAGCTGCATTTGTTGCCCCCAGTGCTGTGGCAACACCAGACCCTTATCCCACTGAGCCACAGTGGGAACTCCACATGTATTCTCTCTGGAGACGGTACACACATGTATGGGGTCAGACGGATTTTTACCCATCTGTGGAAATGCGCCATGTTAGAAGCATTTGGAAGGAACACCGTGATAGGTTGCAGTGGTTGAGAGGACGGTGTGGAGACACAGTCAGCGGCTGACATCTTTGTGCTGATCGTCCCCCATCCCAGCCTGTGCCATCCCCCGTCCCATCTCCAGGGCTGAAATGCCCCGCGCGGCTTATCCCGTCCTGTGGGATGGGCCGCTGGCTCCCCATTTCCCGTGTCTTCTTCGTGCTCACCTGTGGCCTGCAGTCACTTGAGGATGCTGACTTCTCCCAGCCCTCCTGTATTCCGGGACTTGTCCTTTCTGCATGCACACGTGAAGAGAGAAGTTGATGACACTCTGACCAGGAGACTGGACTCAGAGTGTCGGACATTTATTTGGGTCATAGATTCCTCCTGACTTCCCGGAGACGGATGTGTCAAAACTGTCTTCTCTGTAATAATCTACGGATTTAGAAAAATCCGCATGATTCAGTGGGTGCGAAATTTGCTCTTGTAGCACATCTTCACAGATACTTTACCTGTTTAATCGGGCTCTTAGGAATGAAATTACAGTAATGATTGTTTATGCACATTGTAAAAACTCTTAAGGAGTTCCCTTGTGTTGTATAGTGGGTTAAGGATCTGGTGTTATCACTGCAGTGACTCAGGTCATTGCTGTGGCATGGGTTCGATCCCTGGCCCAGGAACATCCACATGCTGGGGCATGGCCAGGAAAAAAAAAGAAAGAAAGGAAAAAAAAAAAAGAACCTCTCTGGCATATGGAGGTTCCCAGGCTAGGGGTTCCATCGGAGCTGTAGTCGCCAACCTATGCCACAGCCACAGCAACGTGGGATCCAAGCCACATCTGTGACCTACACCACAGCTCGTGGCAATGCCAGATCCTTAACCCACTGAGCAAGGCCAGGGATTGAACCCGCAGCCTCATCATTCCTAGTCAGATTCGTTAACCACTGAGCCAGGACAGGAACTCCAGGTGATGTGTTTATTTCTGATGGGTGTCATTTTCTCACATGGTCGTATACAACAGCACTAAGATAGAGACACAGTTTCTGTCGCAACTGTTAGAAGTAAAATATAATAGATGCAGAAATAGAATTGCATTGCGTTATTAAAATCCAGAACACAACCATTTACATCGTATCTATATCGGTACGTGGAAATGTTGGGCATTGGCTCACCCATAATTTCGACTCACTGCTCGTGTGTAGATTTTACAGTGACTTGCACATGCTGTGTGCAACGGGTAGTTTTTAGGGGTCAGTGATGAGGCTAAATGATGTCAGATGACAAAACCCTTTTCGGAGAAATAGGTCAGCCCCTGATGTACGGTAGAGAGCACTGGACTTGGCCTGGGACTGGGGGTCTTTCGCCATGTATGTTATTTGCAAATATTGTGACATTGAGTAAGTCATTAAACTTTGAGTCTTACCCTAAACAAGAATAATGAGAATGCCTGCCTTTTTAAGCTTATAATTTTTACAGATAATAGGAAGAAAGAGAAGGTAGTCTTTTTTTGCCTTTTCTAGGGCCGCTCCCGCGGCATATGGAGGTTCCCAGGCTAGGGGGCGAATGGGAGCTGTAGCCACCAGCCTACGCCAGAGCCACAGCAATGCGGGATCCGAGCCGCGTCTGCAACCTACACCACAGCTCACGGCAATGCCCGATCCTTAACCCACTGAGCAAGGCCAGGGATCGAACCCACAACCTCATGGTTCCTAGTCGGATTCGTTAACCACTGCGCCACGACGGGAACGCCAGTAGTCTTTTATTAATATATCAGGTACTGCTATAAGTATCTTAACTTTGCATTGACTCTTCAAAACAATTTCCTGAGAAATGTTATGATATCTGCTTCACAGATAATACAAATAACTGTATTGCCTGAGTTCACAGGGCTAGGAGACAGGATGGTTGGGATTTAAACTTCCCAATTGTTGCTCAGTCCAGGACAACGCACTGCATGCATAAGCTCTTTGTTCATTCCGGAACACTGCACAAAACTCATAATCCCATATATGGATGCTGTTTTAGCTCATCCCACGGACTACGTACTCATGAGTTTTTGCCCATTTTCTCCATCAAGGCTGACCAGCTAAAGAGACAGGGAGCGTGCACCACTACGCACTAGCATTAGAGACACAGCCTAAGCTGGGATTCCAGGTGGTTATTACAATACAGTTGTTCAGCATCTAATACTCTTTTGGTTCAGCTGGAGTTGAAAATAATGGCAATTCGTTGTCATCTTATAAACTTTCTTTGGCAACATTTTTATTCATTAAATGGAGTCCGGGACAGTTAGCTAGCCCATTCTCATGTCAGAACTTTATAGACTTAAGAAAGTAGTGGTTGGAAATAAGTAAAAAAAATAAAATTAAAATTAAAAAAAAGAAAAAAGGGGAAAAGAAAAGAGATAGGAAAAAAAAAAAAAAAAGGAGTGGTCTCTGCCTACCTCAGTGAAGCAAGGTGATCAGATTGTTTTCAAAATTCCCAGGGTAGAAACACAAGTCACAAGGATTAATTTAAAAAAAACAAAGAAGTACAAGGTAAGCAAACACGTCACACATCTCTGCGTCTTGATAAGGGTGATGACTCTTCTGTGTGGAGTTAGATGCCGCTAAAAAGCAGAGGCCAGGATTAAAAATAGTCCCTGTGGTCAGACATGTGAGACCACAAAGCGGAAGGAGTCTAATGTTGAGCCATGTGTATTTTTTAGAAACATCCTGGTGCCCATTTATTTACAGCAACAAGCTTAGCCGTTCCCCAGTCACAAAAGGGGAAAGAAGCAGCTGATACAAATGCAAAATTTTAGCTTTTCAAGTTGAATGACTGTAAGCTCAAAAGACATCATTTCTAGAGGGTTATGTTAAGGCAATAAGCGAATTTTATATAAAACATTATTCGCTAGCATTTGTGTCATACGGTTTTCATAATGTTACCTCGAGAAAGACAGGGTCATTGATCTTATTATCCTTACGGTGCGAATGAGGGAATAAGGTGAGAGAAGTTAAAAGACTCGTCCCGGGTGTATGTCTGTTTACGGTGGAGCCCAGACCCAAGCTAGTCTCTGGTCACAAGACCGTCGTCTTGGAAGATAGCTGGACACCTTAAAACCATCGTCCAGGTCCATTTCTGTGCATACGGTCTGCATGTTTTTGAGTGAACGTTATCTCAAGAATCTGTTGGTAGCAGATCACCTAGTATTTCATCCAATCCCGGAATTCTAAGACTCGATAGATCCTAGAGATCTACTGGTCGTCTCATTTCACTTGGTGGTGTAACATTTCCTTTCTGTTAATCCATCAAAACCAAATTTTATCTGTCCATGTTTGTCAAAAAATACAAAAAAACCCACAAATAAATATAGTGTGTGGCAAGTTGGATCACATGATGCTAAATACTTTGTTTTAATGTACAAAGAAGTCCCAACTTCATATATTGGAACAATTACCATAACCTCTCAAGAGAGGATATAACTTAAATCTGTTTACGTTATATGGTTTATGTTTTACTCTTCCCAGTAGTGTTTTTTTCTTTTTCTTTTTTTTCCCCGCCTTTCGCTTTTTAGGGCTGCACCCACGTCTTATTGGAGGTTCCTAGGCTAGGGGTCCAAATGGAGCGACAGCTGCCAGCCTACACCACAGCCACAGCAGCTTGGGATCTGAGCTGTGTCTTCGACCTACACCACAGCTCACGGCAACGCCAGATCCTTAACCCACTGAGCAAGGGCAGGGATCGAACCCGCAACCTCATGGTTCTAGTCAGATTCGTTTCCACTGCGCCGTGATGGGAGCTCCCCAGTTTGTTTTTAGTGTCCTTATGATACACATTCTTTAGATAAAGACCAACAGCGCAGTAGAATTTATATTGGAAGATAATTGAAAGCTTGAGGATAACATTTTTCCTTAGCTTCGACGTCATGTAAATGATCTAACTATCGTTCCATATCTGTATTTTGGTTAAACGTATAATCTAACACTTTATAATTCATTTTATAACAATTCCACACAACTCTCCTGTTTTGAAATATGCTGATCATGGACATGCAGGTCGTGTGGAATCAAATATCTGTTATGTAGCTGCGTGCTCTTCGCAGCAGTGAGGTTTTACTCCTGGGGGAACAGAGGAGGATTCGACTTTTTATGTAGTACGGATTCTAACGACTTCCACGTTCAGAGAGGAGAGGTTAGTGAAAAACTCGAGTATTTTTGATGAAGTAGCATTTGAAGGGGGCTTTGAAGGATAGATTTAGCTTTGCAGAAGAAAGGTATCACATCCTACAAATGGGAGCAGCAAAAATAAATGGGACTCATAGAAGCAGAGAGTAGCGCGTGGTCACCAGGGGCTGAGGGCTGGCGCAAGTGGGGAGGAGCTGCTCCCAAGTTTCAGAGTTTCCGCTTTGCAGAAGAGAGGCGGTCTGGAGAGCTAATGTACATTGGGTGGCTATACGTAGTAATACTCCCTTGTAAACTTAAGATTTGCTAAGAGAGTCGCCCATAATTGTTCTCACCAAATCAATCAGTCAATCAAATAGGAAAGAGAACCATGTGAAATGGATGCTCAGTCGTGGTAATTACTTCACAATGTATGTGTATATCCAAACATCAGGTGTTCCCTTTGTGGCTCGGTGGCTTGTGAACCTGGCTAGTCTCCTTGAGGATGCAGGTTCCATCCCTGGCCTCGCTTGGTGGGTTCAGGATCCGGCGTTGCCCTGAACTGTGCTGTAGGTTGCAGATGCGGCTCGGATCCCGTGTTACTGTGGCTGTGGTATAGGCTGGCAGCTGCAGCTCTGATGTGACCCCTAGCCTGGGCACTTCCACATGCCTCAGGTGCGGCCCTAAAAAGCAAAAGCTCAGCAACAGCAACTGCAACAAGAAGACACGGTGTCTCTTAAAATCACAGAATTTTCGTTTTTCACTTACACTTCGATAAAAGTCGGGGCGGGGGGGACAAACACATGGGAGTGGAATGAGTATTGTGTGGATCCTGTAAGGCAAGGGCAGAGTTTGCTGGTCGGATGGGCCCGCCTGCGGCGCTTTAGGAGTGAGGCTCAAGGGACTCAAACCGAGGCCCTCTCTGGAAGGTGAGGTCAAGGTCATGTGAGAAGTGGATCTGTTGGTCCGTCTGTGCAACCGGGACCTTTGCTGAGAGGAGGCCACGTGGGCAACTCTCGTGGAGGGTCCACAACAAGGACGAGTCAGCCGGGAGCGGGGCTCGCCGTCAGCAGAGGGTGAGAGAGCAGCCGACACCCGGAGGGCCGGGAGGTGGGCAGCCGGAGGAGGTGCCTCCGGGGAGGTCTGGCAGCAGCGCGTGCCTGGGGGCTCCTCCAAAGTCAGTTAGGTCAGTGCGAGGTGCTGCTGCGGAGAAGAAAGGGCGGAGGTTCCTCCTGCCAGCGTGGACGTGAGCAGCAAGGGCAGGCCACCCGCCACCAGAAAGGCCTTCCTAGCTGGACTCCCAAATTCCCTCGTTTTATGCGTAGGATTTTCCAGAGCCTAGAGGTGGCGCTGAACCTGTGTGTAGGGGTCCTGAGGCTTCAGAGGTAGGAGGGATCCAGGGGTTGGGAGCCAAAGGCGCCGTTCTCCTCAGGTGGATCCGAGAGCTCGCGTGTGAGTCCCGGGAATAAATACCTTAGAAACGGGGAGAACAGACCGGGTTGGATGTGGCTGATCTGCAGGAGGTTCTTCGGGGGGGCACCCCCCTCAGGGTAGCTGCTCACCCAGCCTCCTCTGGCCGGGGCCCTGGAGGTGGTGGGAAAAGGGAGGTGGGCAGAGGGAAGGGCGAGTCGTGGGGCCTTCACCTCATGTGTCAGGCGGTTGCAAAGACGTTATGAGGGTGGAAGTTTCAGGGCCGTGGGTGGAAAGTGAACAGGAAGTGAGTCGAGAGAAGGCCTGGGCGAGAGGAAAAATGAAAAGGAAAGCAGTTGGAGAGGAACTCGGGGTATCGCTTTGATTTTCAAAGAAAGAAGTCAACTGACCATTTCTCTGTGGACGCCCGAGTTAAAACACTTCTCTGCCTTCAGGACCAAGAAGGATGGTACTTGTGGGCAATTCGTGTTTTTTATTTACAGACGCTTCTGATGGTGAAGTTGATCAGGTTTTTCCATTTCGCTTGACTGGAAAAAATTCAAGTTAGCTCTGATCCACCCGTAGGACCTGTATAGATCTATGGATTTTCAAGCTTAATCCCTGGCTCCATTTTATGGCCTTTGTCTTAATTTTCTCCCATTTGCTCCTGTTTTCAATGTTCTCTTTTCCTCCCTCCTTCCTTCTTTCCTTTGTAAACTTATAATCATGTATATTACTTCCTGGAATTAGATGGGGATATAAATTAATTATACTTATAATACTTTTAAGTATGGCTCTTGGCACATTCTCACATAGGGCAGCAAGTTCATCAGTGTTTCCTAAGTAAATTAAATAAACTGAGCCTAGAAAATGAAGAAAAAGAAAAGTCTTACTGACCCTTTGAAGGAGGACGTGCTAGGGTTGAGTAGCAAATTGGATACAGGCCCAGGAGTGAGCACAGGGAATGGTGAAAGCTAAGTCTCGGTTCTCATCGGGAATACAGGTGGGCATGGAAAAGTAACGCAGACTTACGAAAATTGATTAGCTTAGATTTGAAAACCCTCTAATTGGCTGTCAAGTATAAAAAGCTTCAACTTTTTGGCACTCAGGCGATGCCTCTTCTATTCCTCTTGTATGAGTTTACATGTTAAACTTTGATTTTCTCCTGTTAAACAAAGAGTAAACAATGTTCTTAGTAACGTAGAATATGAACTGAAAAAAGTTAGCAGAAATAAATTTAAATCTTGTCTTTAGGTTCAAACAATAGGAAGTGCTTCCTTCAAAAAAAGTCACTGACAATGAGTAGGAACTTAATGTAATATGGTTCAAAAATGTTATGGGATTGGAGTTCCTGTCGTGGTGCAGTGGTTAACAAATCCGACCAGGAACCATGAGGTTGCGGGTTCAATCCCTGGCCTTGCTCAGTGGGTTAAGGATCTGGCGTTGCCGTGAGCTGTGGTGTAGGTCGTAGATGTGGTTCGGATCCCGTGTTGCTGTGGCTCTGGCGTAGGCCAGTGGCTACAGCTCCGATTCGACCCCTAGCCTGGGAACCTCCATATGCCATGGGAGTGGCCCTAGAAAAGACAAAAAGACAAAAAGACAAAAAAAAAAAAGTTATGGGATTAAATAAGGCAGGGATACGAACACAGACTGTGCTGACGGAGGCGAAGGGGCTCCAGGGAGGTAACAGTTTGGTTGTGCTCTGCTGGAATCCTCTGCTTTCAGTCTTTGGCAGACTTTCTAGGGGATTTTAACTAACCAGGCACATTCCGCGGACAGTGACTCCAGTGGAGCAGGTTCTTGGACCCGTCGGGTCAGGAGCTGCCACAGGATATAGGCTTGTTAATTCTGGAGAAGAGGAGATCTGTTAGATATTGAAAACCACGTCAGGGATGTCATGTGAAAAAACCAACTCGATTTGTTCTGCACATCTCTAGGGAATATACCAAAACCATTAAGCATGAAATCATGAAGCATTTATTGGGCATCTATTGCGGGATGCTGGGGAATGGGGAGAATTATATTGCGATTTGCAGCAACGTGGATGCAACTAGAGGTTCTCATACTAAGGGAAGTAAGTCAGACAGAGAAAGACAGGTACCCTATGAAATCACTTAGTATGTGGAATCTAAAATACGGCACCAGTGAACCTCTCTACAAAGCAGAAACAGACTCACAGACATAGAACAGACTTGTGGTTGCCAAGGGGAAGGGGAAGGGGAAGGGGAAGGGAAGGGGATGGATGGGGAGGTTGAGGTTTGTAGATGCCAACTATTACGTTTCGATAAGAACCGATGTCCTGCTGTGCAGCACAGGGAACTAGATCCCGTTTCCTGGGATGGAACATGATGGAAGGTAGTGTGAGAAAAAGAATATGCTTTTATACACTCACACACACACACACACACACACACACACACACACACACGTCTGTGACTGGGACACTTTGCTGTGCAGCAGAAATTGGCACAATGCTGTAAATCAATTACACCTTAATAATAATAATGATAAGAAGAGGAGGAGGAGGGGAGTTCCCGTCGTGGCGCAGTGGTTAACGAATCCTACTAGAAATCATGAGGTTGCAGGTTCGGTCCCTGGCCTTGCTCAGTGGGTGAAGGATCCGGCATTGCCGTGAGCTGTGGTGTAGGTGGCAGATGTGGCTCGGATCCCACGTTGCTGTGGCTCTGGCATAGGCCGGCGGCTACAGCTCTGATTAGACCCCTAGCCTGGGAACCTCCATATGCCGCGGGTGTGGCCCTAGAAAAGGCAAAAAAAAAAAAAAAAAAAAAAAAAAAGAGAGAGAGAGAGGAGGAGGAAGAAGAAGGAGAAGAAAAAGAAAAAGCAAAGACAGGCACACAGGCACTGCATGGAAAAAGCGAGAGGTTGTAACACTGAAAGGGAACTGAGGTGAGTGCAGGAGGGAGGTGCAGGTAGACGCTGTGGGGAGTTAGCTATTTGAATAATTATGATGATTATGCATAAATGAAGTGGACTTCCCCTCGTCTGGCTTCCATCCTTCCCTGAGGAGTGCTTGTTTCTAGCTCAGTTCTGGGAGCCGCCAGGTGGCTCTCTACGCACGACCTCACGGGGGCATCTCCTCGGGTTCAGGCGAGACTGATGAGAGAAGCGCTTGGTGTGTTTCCAACTCCAACAATTTAGGCAGTTCTAAATCTTCCACTGCACATGTGGGTGTCTACCGAAGTCCCTTAAACCTTGTTAACCCAAGAGGTAAGTACGCATCCCCCAGTCTCTGTTGTTTCCCTTTCTGCCGGGGCCGAGTGGTCTTATTTATAAAAGGCGTTGAGTGGGTGGAAGTACAGGGGTGTTTGAGGAGGAAAGAGCGTGGTTAATATCCTGCAGCAGCTGATCTCCACCTCTGGGTTTTAAATAAACCTGAGGAGAAAATGTGTCTCATCTAGTCTCTCTTTTTTTTTCTCTTCCCTGAAGTTCCCCAAGGGCTGGTGCTTTCTTACTTCTTGGATAACCACAGTGAGAAGGCGAAGAGTCACACAGCGTGTGTGGCTATGTCATTTAGCTCGTCACCAGAAAGACGCTTGTCATCTTTAGTGACGATTTGCTAGCTCTTGTCTCCTGGTGGCCCTGCTCTAAGTCTCTTCTCCGGAGTCTGGATTGTCCTGTGAGGCTTTCAGAAGATGCTCTCTGGCCACTAGAGGCCATGAGCTTAATCATGAAAATTCCTCCTATTGGATTATTTTCACGTAAAGTTAGATTTTAATAATCAAAATGCAGAAGAGAGTAAAACAGCATTGAAAGAGCCCCTCCCTGAAATCCCGGAGAGCTGACTTCTAGTCCCCTTTTGTTCTGGTGAGCTGTGTAGGTGAGGGCAAACCACAGTCCTCTGGTTCCCCAGGTGTGTGGTCAGGGGTTCTGGGTGGTCAGCTCTAAAATCCCTGCCAGCCCTGCTCTTCGGAGTCTGTGGCCTCTCGTGGACAGGAGGGCTTCCCTTTAACAATGTGACAGCAGTGTCCTCGGTGGGTGGTTTGTATCGTTGATACAGCCCCACCTCAGTAAACATCCTCAACGAACATTTCATAACGAACCTCCCAAAGCCTTTTCAAATATTATTAATTACTAGCAACAGTATCAGAGATTTGCATGGTATTTTATGTTTTTCACATCCGTGTCCAAAACAGTCTCATTTTGATTTTGGAGAGACAGCAGTGCATACTGCCTTGAAGCAAGATCTTAATTCTCTGCTCTGGAATTGGACCTGGTCAGCCTGGATGAAAACTAGGCATCCTAGCCACTAGACAAGCAAAAGGCTGAGAGCAGAATTGCCCTGATTCTTGCTCCCTTTTGAAAGCAAGAATGGTTCAAGGAGGCACAGATTGTGAAACCAGGTATAAAATTTATTGTTAGAAGCACAGTACAGGAGTTCCCGTCATGGCGCAGTGGTTAACGAATCCGACTGGGATCCATGAGGTTGCGGGTTCGGTCCCCGCCCTTGCTCAGTGGGTTAAGGATCCGGCATTGCTGTGAGCTGTGGTGTAGGTCGCAGACAAGGCTCGGATCCCACACTGCTGTGGCTCTGACGTGGGCCGGTGGCTACAGCTCCGATTAGACTCCTAGCCTGGAAACCTCCATATGCCATGAGAGTGGCCCAAGAAATGGCAAAAAGACAAAACAAACAAACAAAAAAACAAACAAACAAAAAACCACAGTGCCACATGTGGGAGAGCACACTGCAGTCTGTCTATTTAAGGCAGAGGCAAGGCAGTAAGACGCACCCAAAGCAGGAGCGCCGGTGCAGGCGTCCCCGTCAGTGAGGAGCGCACCAGATTTAAACCACTTCCAGGCACCAGTTCTTCCAGGTCTTGTTTTCCTTTGCCACTGACCTCGTTGTATCTTTCCCACCCCACCCAGCCGACCCAGGGCCCTCCTCATCTGTGTGTGCGCATCTTTTGGCCCGCTGGATTCCTAAGCAAAGCCTCATGGGAAGGTAGCAGGACCTACTGTGGTCTGGCGCCCTCTCCCTTTCTGACCCAGAGGGATCTCTCTGCGCATGCGTAGTTGGGGTCTCCCTGGCCCTGCGGATGGCGAGTAGTGGCTTCTTGGTCTTTGGTCCAAAGCAGGGCTCAGTCTGTCTCGGATCCTGTCGTTACCATTGTTCAACAAGATCGCGGAAGACAAGTGCCAGTTATGTGCCTTGTGCCTGCGGTCATTTTTACGTTGAAGTATCGATAGATGGCTGGTTATAAATGTCTCTCCCAGAGCCCACCTGTCTCCTGCCTTAGGAAGTATAATCGGGAGGAGGCTAGTTGGACCTGTCTCCTGCCTCGAGAAGCCCATCCTGGAGCCCATCTGTCTCCTGCCTCAATTTGATGGCCGTAATAAACACACGGTGTAAAGTAAATTAAACCAGTTCCGCTATAGAAAAGGTACTGAGGTTCATCCAGGGTTTTGCTGACGAGCCAAGGCTCTATGGCTGATGTGAGTTAGACCCATGTTTACAATTTCAGTCTGATGCAATTTCCATACTCTTTGTCAAATGACCAGCTCTATAAACGTGGTATTGGAGCTCCCGTTACAGCTCAGCAGTAATGACCCTGACTAGAATCCACGAGGACACAAGTTTGATCCCTGGCCTTGCTCAGTGGGTTAAGGATCTGGTGTTGCCGTGAGCTGTGGTGTAGGTCATAGACACGGTGGGGATCTGGCGTGGCTGTGCCTGTGGTGTAGGCCGGCAGCTACAGCTATGATTTGATCTCTAGCCTGGGATCTTCCATGTGCCGTGGGTGTGGGCCTAAAAAGCAAAAAAAAAAAAAAAAAAAAAAAAAAAAAAAAAAAAAAAAAAAGTGTTATTTATTCCTGGCGTTGGGTTACTTGTATGCAAGTAGAGACGCTGCCTGATTCTCTTCTTCAGCTTCTCTGGGGGATGTTGGTGTGACCTGAAGAAGCAAACACTGCTTATCACCCTGTACCCATTTTCTGTTTGAATTTAGCATAGATTAGCAAAGAGAATTGCTTAAGGCAGGGGCCTTTCAAAGATGCTTGGGTGATGCCATTTCCTCAGTCACTTGAGAAGCCTCTGGGAAGAAAGTTTTGATTCTCTTCAGGTCCACAGGGCCCTGGTGTTAGGTGGTCCTGCTTGTACCCCCAGAGCTGCCCTCCTGTGTCACATCATTCACCAAAGGCCAGGCTGACCCACCCCCACCCCCGCCCCCGCCCCGCTCCTGAGCCACACAGCACGAACCCCCGGGGCTGGTCAGAAAACTGACTCCAGTTATCCAGCTAGAGAATCGGGTGAAGCCTTCAGGCGTGTGTCATGGATTCCATGGGGAAGGCTGGACCCTGGAAAGTAAGATTAAAAGGAAGGATTTACAACCCAGAGTCCTGCCAACTCAAGTCTGGCCCTTGCCATCAGCCTCTCCATGGAGTCAAACATGAGCCACTGCAGCGGCCGACCTGCCGCCCCCCTGAGTGCTGCTCAGGGTGGAGACCAGGATGAAGCCCTCTGTGCTCTGGGGAAACTGGAAGAACAGGTCTTCAGATGGATATTTTTAGGAGATTTTATGGGCCCAGTTCTTGCATCTCCTCATATCTGTAAAACATATCTATAGAAACACTAAAAGCAGTCTTTTAAGAAAAGACTAAAATCCGTCCATGATGACCGATGTTTGTGTGACAGTGACCTTCAGAGGCCAGCAGAAATGCCCGTAACCTGGGTGTGCGGCTGCCTGCACCTCCCCTCACCTTTGCAACTTACATCTTGATAGGCCCCCTCTCCTCTTGAGTTAGTGGGCAAAACAAAAGATGTCACAGTCGTCTGTGAGAAGAGCCACTCCCAAGGGAGGGCCAGGGAGCCCTGAGGGAACTCAGGACAGCACGTCGAAGGAGTGATTCCAGGAAGCCCAGAGCTTTGCATCGTCCCATAGGACCGATTTCCTGTAAATCTTCAGTAAATCTGATCTGTAAATCTTTGTCTCTGACACCTCCCCTTTGCTGCAAAAACTCAAATAGCCTAGCTCCCCTCTTGCCTCCTCAGAGCGGTTTCTCAGGGCTACCTGAGCTGCTGTCTCCCGGGCTTACGTCCTAATTTCACCCCAAATAAAACTGAACTCTCAACTTTCAAATTGTATTTTTTTTTTTTAGTCCCCATCGCTGGCCTCTGGAGTCAGCCTGAATAGCTTGAAGTCTTGCCTTCCCACTGTAGCAGTGGGAATTTGTACAAATTTAACCTCTCTGAGCCGAGTTACCCCATCTGGATGATGCTGAAAATAAAAGCTCGTACCTTCAAGGGTTGCCTGGCACACGGGAAGAGCCAGGCAGCCATCCTGCTACCTCTCCCTGGTGCCTCTCATGCCATGACCGGGGACTTTTATTAAGAAGCCTGAGTTATGTTGGGAAAGTGCTTTGTAGTTTTACAAAAAGTGTGTAAGTATTAGGATTTGTTTGGGGAACAGCGTTTGCATAATGCTAACGAATGGAGATACATTGAGGAATAGGAAGATATCTCTGAACTGACGAGTTGTCCTCACTTGGTCACTAATGAATTGGCGCCCTTGGAAGAGTTATTCTGCTTTCCTAAACTTTTGTACAAGGAGATCTAGCACTTCCTCCAGATGTAATACCTCTGATGCTCAAGAGTCTCTATATACCTGCTATTTATAGGTATAAACTACAGGGAGGTCTCTGACGGCCTAGCAGGTTAAGGCTCCTGCATGCTCACTGCTGTGGCTCTGGTTGCTGCTGTGTGGTGCAGGTTCAGTCCCTGGCCGGGGAACTTCCGCCTGTTGCCTGTGTGGCAAAAAAGAAAAAAACTAAAAACAAAGCCAACCCCAAAACCAACAACAAAAGAGAGAACCTGAAATAAAAGTTGCAACTCTCATTAAAAAAAAAGACAAATATACTTATAAATTACATACATATAATTAGGTGAACATCAACCTGTGTCTCTATTTTTTCCCTGGAAATTTCTTTTTGTAGTGTCACCATCACAAGCTGGGGATTTTCCTTTGAATAGACTAATGGTTTAAAGTCATCCTGAAAGAAGGGAGCCTCCCCTAGCTTGAGAGAGGTCCCTGTGCTCTTATAACTATGAGGAAGTATTTAGCATGCTGGTCACTTTGCTTGAGGAACTTGTCACCTCAGAGATTGCATAGCTTTCAAATATCAAGTACATCACATCCAGCCACCGTTTACTAATTTTCCATAGACACTGAACTGCCAGCTTTACCAACAGTATTTTCTCCTGCATGCACACAGACACACACAGATACACACACAGATACACACGCACATCCTGTCACTGAGGTACTGTTCTCAGGTTGTAGTTGGGAGCTCTGAGGCTCAGAGAGGTTAAGTACCTTGTCCAAAGTCACAAAGGTGGTGGTGATGCTGGAATATAGGCTTACATCGGTCTGACACTCTGCCCTTGCCCCTGACTTCCAGCTTGTCTCTATGAAATGCTTTGAATGTATAATGGTTGAGAAGCCAAGCGAAGCATCCTGGGAAAGAGCTGTTACCTGGTTTTGATAGGGATGGAGTAGGCACAGGTTGTTGTAGAAGTCCTGAGAAAGGACCATTTTTAAAGAGGGAAACTTAGGGGACATTGGGGCATCACTCTAAGTTAATAAGTTGCCCAAGCAAACCATAAGTACAAGGCAGGCTTGCTTCCTTAGTGGAGCCTTGAAAATGGCCTCGGGTCATTGGGTGGGGGATGGCATGGGGCCTGCATTCACATTCGGACCGAGGGCTAGAGTTTGAGGACCACCCTTCTGCGGATTTGAATACACCCCTTACCGGATACTAAGGAGGAGCTACTACTCCCAGAAAGGAAGAGGCAGTCTCTTCCCACCCCCTTGCCTGGCAGGAGAAAACTGTAGCCCACGGATCAGGGCAGAGCTTCCTTGCCTGCCCACTTGCATCTCTCACAAGCATCCTATCCTAATGAATCTATTTCTTACCTATCACTTTGTCTCTCGCTGAATTCCTTCTGCGCGGAGACACGAAGAGCCTGAACCTCAGAGCGTCCAGACACAGGGTGAGGGATTCTAATTTAAAACCTTGGGTTCAAGTCCCCATCTGTATTCTGGTTGGGCTCAGGCCGTTAATACTGTCAGTTTCAGTTTGACCTCCATCGGATAATCTCTTTTTCTGACTGGCTGGGAACTGTTGGGCGGGGACTCGTATCTGCAGTTTTGAGGCAGAATTTCATCTCTCCCCAGGAACCCTTGATTTTGCTCATCAGGCCTTTCGACTGATTGGATGAGGCCCTCTCACATGATCAAGGATGACTTCCTACACTTGGAGTCAGCGATTGTGACTGTGGACCGCATCTATAAACTACTCTTTGTAGCAGCACCTAGGTTAGTGCTGTATGAACAACTGGATGCTCTAGCCCAGCCTCATTGGAACAGAAAGCTAATCATCACACTCAACTTTGTGGGGTGAAGAAAATCGCCCAAATGATAGGATTAGCAGTTTTCCTTGCTTTCTTTTTCCTTTTTTTGCCAAGTACAAAGGACTCCTTTCATGAATTGTTACATTAAATCTCCAGATTAAATTTTGCGGGCTGAGATCTTCAGGGAACCATAGAATTCTGAAAGATCAAAAGTACTGTTTTGATTCCAACAACAAAAAAGTTTTAAAATTGTATCCTTTCAGGTAGCGTTATGGCCGATACTTGTAAGACATTTATACTTCATAATACATAATTGCGAAATATGCCACTTTTGTTAAGATTTCCTTTTCATTTCTTGCTACCACTTCACACTCACTCATTGAAGCAAAAACATCTTGTAGCAGATAATGTCTGGCCTCTGTAGCTCATCGTTGAAACAGCATCCTGTAAAGCAAGCTGAGACTTCCACTTTTCTTAGATACATTTTCTCATTGCCTTTCAACGTGAGGATGAATACAGGTTCAAAGTCAAGACAAGCACCGAGTCTAGTTTAATAAAATTGAAATCCATCCATCTATATATGTCTCTGAAGCCCTCTTTTAATCATTTTATTGTAGTTCACATTAGAGAGTTCATTCTCAGAAACCATGTGCAAATCATACCTCTTATGGGGCTTTCTTTCTCCCTCTGTGTCCTTGGTAAAAATGTCCCTGAAACTTCAGTCTCATCGCCTGCGTGATCCAAAAACCACACGGCATGTTCCGTGAACTCTGAGGTAGCAGAGAGCTGGGGACGAGGAGGAGTTAGAGGGTTTGTAGCCATGGTTTCCACCGCTTCTGGAGTTTCTTTTCGGTATTTCTTTGTAGGCTTTGCTTTTGATTTAGCACCTCAACGCAGACAAGCTCAGACTTTGTGCTTCATTAGCAACAATGGTGAAATATTTTCTCCACTCACACGAAGCATTTATTAGGCAATTAAATAGGTGTTACGATGGAGGAAAATGTTAAAAAAACACCTGTGTGTATATGTATCTGGGAAGTTGGATGAAATGAAAAGAGTCGCATCATAACACTTCAAACAGCCTCAAATGACACAACAGGTATCCAGCATTTGCCGCGTGGCTTCACCGCCTTCTCCCTGCTCTGGATTCTTCCGGCCCTGCTCTCCTCTCTCCTGTTTCTGTCTTCTGTATTTATACCTATCACTTCCTTCGAAGAGCTGTTAGAACAGCTTTGCGAGTAGGAAGCTTATGGAACATCTTTCCTCTTCCCTATTCATTCTTTTTATAAATTTTTTCTCATATGTTAGATTTTTTTAATTGGCATGACATTGGCTTATAACAGGATACAAGTCTCATGGCTCTAGCATCATATTTGCGCTTCAGCGGGCCCTACAGCCTGCTCGCCACCAAAAACCTAGTTTCCTCTCCTCACCCTATAGTCAAAATCCCCTTCACCCATTTCAGCCTCCTTCCTCTTCCCCTCTGGTAACTACTGATCTGTCCTCCAGATGTATATGTTTGTTTGGTTTGTTCAGTTATTTTCATTGCTTGTTTATTTTTTATATTCCACATATGAATGAAATCATATGATGCTTGTATTTCTCCTCTGACTTATTTCACTTAGCGTAACACCCTCAAGGTCTCTCCATGTTGCTACAACTGGCAGATGAACTGTTGTCACAGTTTGATCTTTTTATGGCTGAGTAGTATTCCAGTGTGTGCATGTGCGTGTGTGCGTGTGTGTGTGCGTGTGTGCGTGTGTAAACACACCTTCTTCATCTATCCATCCATTGAAGGGCACTTGGATTTATGATGCTGCAATGAACACAGGGTGCAGCTATCATCTCAAAGCAGTGTTTTCATATTTTTTGAATAAATACCCAGGTGTAGGAGAGCTGGATCATCTCATATTCCTTCTGGTGCCATGTCCTTAGAGTCTAATTTATTCTAAGAAAAATACCGACTGTTTATCAGACATACTGTAATTAACATTAGGGAACAATGAGACATTAAGTGCAAAAACTGCCTAATAAAAAGGCAATGAAAAACTGCCTAATATTTGTTGCAAGTGATGAAAATAATGGAACCTAAAGTAATACTTTTACCCAGGAAAACATAATATCCAGGTAAAGAATCATTCCCGGATTATTTCCTGTTCTATGGAAAGCTGCTCTCAAACCACAGGGGAAGTTCTTTGCCTTCCTCTGCTCTTTCGGCAGCCCCAGAGGAATGTTTAGTGTTTTTCTTCTGAAAGCATTCGAAGCAGTGTTTCTACGCTTCCGTACACGATGTATCATGGTGAGCACTGCGGGAACTTGCTGAGAGATTGACTGACGTGTCATTCATTATGCAAACATGCATGTTTCTCAGGCGTAAATAGGAATGGAGGTGCAAAGATAAATAAGGCATTTGACTTCCAAGATATCGCAATCCAGTGATTAGCATTTAAATGAATTACACCGAGACCTGTGGTCCGTGCTATGATAAGCCTGTGTTTGGGGTGGATCGGGGCCATCGAAGAAGGGCTGGATGACTTTTCTTGACACGGTTTGGGTGTGGCTGACACACGTCATCTTGAAAAGTAACTATTAAATGCTCTGAAGGTAGGTAGTGAACCCTGGGGAAATGGAAAGTGCTTTTCTAATGATTCAAGCTGGGTGTTGGGTAAAGGGAAGGGCAGGTGTAGAGAAAGCTGAGAAGTGATGCAAAGGTGGGGTGACGATAAAGGGAAAGCAAAAGGCAAGAGGAAGAGTTTGCAATTTATTCAGCCTACAGCCACGCAGCCAAATTACCAGCAGCAATTTTATGACAGTATTTAGTGGAATTTTGCTGTTTCCCAGCTTTGAGGATAATGGCTTGCCAAATCTTCTCCGACAGAGTGTGAGATGATGAGGAGTGTGTAAGCCGTGGGTCAGCACACTGGCTCTTTGCGGTTGTGATGGGGAGTCAGGATAGGGTCAGTCTCCTGATGCTGGCGTGCGGAAGAGTCACTGGCTGGACACACCATAGAGACTCCATAGTGACTGTTTAACAAGATATTCCAATACTATTATTGACATGTCCACCTTGAGAAGCTTTGTAAGCCATAGACTTGCTACTGGTGTATACCTGGATACGTGGCAAACTGCTTTATTCTAGTGCCTTTACAGAAAACAGAGAGCAGCCTGCAGCGGTGTAGGCCTGAAGAATTACGGGGCCCGGTTTCACTGACGTCGTGCTGAAATATGACCCCGTTGCAGTCGTGTGCACCAGCTGTGGTGGCCCGTCAGACACGAGGTCCAGTGCGTGATCTGCTTGTGGACGCTCGGCTTTGGGACTCGATGGCTGGGGTGGCCGTGGATACACCGCTTAATCTTTTTACTGGGGTTTGTAATCTACAAACAGGGAGAGGACATTAGGCAGCACTACCTCTGACGTCCTCTGATTCCAGACAGTGGCGTAGAATTGTGCGGGCTTCTGCTTCCCTCCCACGGGGTAGACGAGAAAGCCCTTGGCTACAGAGAAGGCCCTCTTGGCTTTCCCATCTCACGACTGATTTCCTCCCAGACGCGATGGAGGGGGACAGATGTAAGGGTCCTTGTTTGTCGGAGAGGTGCTCTTTCAGGATGGTCAGGAGCCCTCAGAGTTTTGCAAATATTCTCCGGATTTGGGCTTCAGGGGAAGATGCCCCATTTATCAGTGATGTTTCTTTTGTTGATGCCCATGAGGAAAGTTGTTTTAGTCAGGTATTTTTCTGGAATTTACTTGAAGTTTCATTTATAATTGGAATTTTTTTTTTCTTTTTGGGGGGGGAAGCCACACCTACGGCATATGGAAATTCCCAGGCTGGGGGTCAAATCAGAGCTGTAGCTGCTGGCCTACGCCACAGCCATAGTCACAGCGACGCGGGCTCCGAGCCACAGCTGTGACCTACACTGCAGCTGTGGCAACGCCAGATCCTTGCTGCACCGAGGGAGGCCAGGCCGCCCACTGATGACCCCATATCCTCATGGATGCTAGTCAAGCTCTTAACCCACTCAGCCACAGGGGACACGCTGGAAACTTTTTTCTTGTCATTATGTTGCCGAGGTGGGGACATGAGTTCATTTTGACCAATGAAAAGTAAAGCAGTCCAGGCCAGGGAGCTGCATGTTTCAAAGAGAATCTCGGGGAAACACACCACCATCCCACCTCAGAAACTCGATGAGCAAACACCCAGAGAGAGAAACAGAAACCACGGGTGACAGAAAAAGGCTCCAAAGCCTAAGCGGAGAGCAGAATGTGAAAGGAAGGGCCTGTCCTCTGACCACAGGAGAGTCACCGACACTCCCTTTGTGGTCGCCGAGGAGTCTGTCTGGGGGGGAAGTGGCTGGTGGAGGGCCTTTCCGTTTCCAATTTGAGTCCAACGGAAAATCTATCCTGAGGCCTCTGGCTCCTGCCAAGATGAGGGAAAAATGAAAGAAAGGATGAGGAGGCCCTTGCGAAGGAGGAGGTAGCTGTCGGCGAGTGTTTTGTTTGTCTGTTTGAACGTGCAGCGTCTGGCGTGAGGCCACCTGCACGGCGTCACTGAGGACGGCGGGCGATGTCCTGCTATGAAGTGGGAAAAACATAGAAAGAACGGCGTTCCTGCTGCGGCGCAGCAGGTCAAGGATCCAGTGTTGTCTCTGCCGCGGCTCAGGTCCCTGCGGCGGCTCGGGTTCAATCCCCAGCCTGGCACAGTGGGTTAAGGATCCGCTGTCCCCACAGCTGGGCCATGGTTCACCGCTGCAGCTTGGATTTGATTCCTGGCCCCCGGGAACTTCCGTGTGGCTCGGGGACAGCCCGAAGTAAATAAATAAATAAATAAAAATTTTAAAAATGGACAGAGTCATTTACAGAAGAAACTTAAGAATGTTTAGAAAACTCTCAATGAACACCTGCCTGCTCTTTTCGCATCAAGGCGCGCCTTTAGACAATGACACAACGCGTGTGTGTGTCGCTGTGGCGAGCACTTGAAGACACCCGTTGTCAGTGTGATCGGCCAGCTCTGGCACGTGGGCCACCACCAGGCCCAACCTGACCACCCCCGAGGACCAGGGAGTTAAGTATCCTTGTTGACCTGAAATTTAGATACAGCGGGTAGTAAATGTTCTGGTGTGTTCGCTAGGAGAACGGTTATAACAAAGAAACTCCCAGGGCACCCCCTCAAGAATTAGGGCAGGTGGACCCCTCCCACGGCCCCCCCATGTCAACCAGGGACCCAGGCTCAAGGGCAGGCTTGCCCGCCTCTGGGTCACTGTCACCTCCTACAGACCGAATGCTGGGTGGGGCAGCCTGGGTTCCAGCTGGCAGCACATGGACCAAGGTGGAGGACAGGGCCACTGCCTCGAGGCCTGGGCATCCGCGGGACATGTCACCTGAGTGACAGCCCACCTCAGAGGACTCCGGCCACACCTGCCTGCCCAGGGAGGGATGGAGCAGATGCTGCTGAGCGCCCACACTCTCCACCACCATCCTTGTAACCCAGCCTTAGAACAACGTTTGTGGGTCACTCGCTTCTCCTACTAAGCAGCTGGAGGCAGGCTCGGCTGGCTGTCTGCCGTGTCTTCATGTTTCACTTCTGCAGGGAACATTTATGACAGGGAAGTGGCTCTCCAGCTAGACTGCATCTCCTGGTCTCCCTTGAGGACTTCGGAGGCCAGGTCAATAGAATCTGGACTTGAAACTCTCATACCGCTTCTAGGCTCCACCTTAAACCAACAAAAAACGGACTTTGCACCGTTGGGAAATAAATGTCTACAATGTTGAACCCCTGAGATTTTGTCTTTTCCCCCATTCACGCAGGCAGAATTTACTTTACCGAAAGATACTTTTGAGTCCAGAAACATTGGTTCTCTGATTGTCTTTCAAGATGCTTAGTCAGTTACTTTGCTTATGATGCACAGTTAAATTCTTGTATGAAGATTAGACTGTATGCCTTGAGATCTTCAAAAGAAAATGTCAAAAAGCCATTTGAGTTTTTCTTATTATTTCAGCTAGAACAAGATTTTTTTTTGAGTGATAAATACAAGTATATTCAGTTGATTCACAAATGCAGATAACCACCAAGATGAAGTTATTTTATTTAATTTAATTAATTAATTTATTTTTTTGTCTTTTTTTTTTTTTTGCTATTTCTTAGGCCGCTTCCGCAGCATATGGAGGTTCCCAGGCTAGGGGTTGAATCGGAGCTGTAGCCACCGGCCTACGCCAGAGCCACAGCAACGCGGGATCCGAGCCGCGTCTGCAAGCTACACCACAGCTCACGGCAACGCCGGATCATTAACCCACTGAGCAAGGGCAGGGATCGAACCCGCAACCTCATGGTTCCTAGTCGGATTCGTTAACCACTGCGCCACAATGGGAACTCCAAGATGAAGTTATTTTAAACACACACCCACCCTAGAGTGGTTTATGAGTCTGGGGGTATAGGCACTCAGAGAAATCGAAGCAAGGAGAGAAAGGAAAGCCTCGTCTGTGTGCTCTTTGCTCCACAGGGGTGGTTCTGTCTCGCTCTCTGCTCCAGCTCCCTCCCCATCCCCTTCGCTTGCTGCTAGATCAGAACCAGACTTTCCCCCCTGAGATGAGGCGGGTTGAGAATCTGACGGACCCGCCACAAGCTCTGACCAGCAGGTTACACCGAAGCAGCTCTCCATCTCAGGACGGCTCCCCGGTGAGAGGCTGCAGGGGGTAAAACTCACCCCAGGTCCCCTTTCTCGAGTTGCTCAAGCTCCTGCCCCGTTCTCTGTCACTTGTTAGAACAAGTGTTCAGCACTTGTTCTAACATCCGTTGTCTATTTTTTTTGCCTCTTTGCAGTGTCTGTCCTGAGCCTTAGTCTATTTCCCAAGCAAGGGCCCTCAGTCCTTCAAGGGCAGAGGGCACCTCGGGCCTCGTCTCCCGGTCAACAAGGACCCTCTGGGCAGCTCTTCTGGTGACCCTCCCTTACCTCAGCCCAGCCTCTGTCCAGGATAAGCCATGCCTCTGTGTCCCCTCTGTCCTTCTCTTTCCATTGGGTATCCTCCCGTCAAGTAAGCCTTTCCCATCTGATGAGTCATCTGCTCCCACAGGCTTCTTTGTTGAAAGCCTGACCTTCGAACCTAATCTTTGGAAAATCGAATTCTGTCTTTATTTTCTTTGATGGTTTCTATTACCGTTAAACAAACGTCCTTCTGTGAAGCAGCAGTTTCACAACAGTGGAAATACCTAGGCTGTGAGTCAGCGAATAGCCAAGTTGTCACTCTAATCTCAGGAAGCTTGCAAGATGCATTCTGCAGATAGTCCCCAGCAGCACCCAGAGACATGGAGTGTTTTCTACATACGGAAAAATAACGCAGGCTATGAAGCAAGGTGACGTAAATTCTCAAAATGGTTAAATGATGTAAACACATGTCTTTCTGAAGCTTTTTGATAATGTCTCAGCAAGCGTATACTCTTTTTGGGTAATACCTTCATCCAAACAAACATTTATCCTAATGTGAAAGAACAGTTGGATTTAAAGCCAAAGTTAATTCTGTCACTAGTTGGGTAAGTCACTTGAAAGAACCTTGGTTTGGGAGTTCCCATCCTGGCTCAGTGGTTAACGAATCCGACTAGGAACCATGAGGTTGCGGGTTCGATCCCTGGCCTTGCTCAGTGGGTCAAGGATCTGGCGTTGCCATGAGCTGTGGTGTAGGCTGCAGATGAGGCTCAGATCCCGCGTTGCTGTGGCTCTGGCGTAGGCTGGTGACTGCAGCTCCGATTCACCCCCTAGCCTGGGAATCTCCCCATGCTGCGGCAACGGCCCAAGAAAAGGCAAAAAGGCAATAAATAAATAAATAAATAAGTGAATAATGAACCCTGGTTTAATATCCATAAAACAGGAATAGTAACAGCCCTCTCTGGCTCATGGCGCTGTTCTAGAATCAAGGAAACGATATATGCTGGAGTCGTGAATACTGTGAGAGGGTCCTACATTCCTCCTTGTACTTGTTCATGCAAATGCCATCTTCTAGATTAAATTGTGCCCATACCGATGGCACAGGATGTGCCTGGTTGCTCAGAGCACCTGCCCCAGGACCTTATTTACAGAGTAGCCTTATTTAATGTTTATTGTGAACAGTGGACAGATATTCCCTTTCGATAGTTTTGCCTTATTTCATTGTAATTTATTCTGTTATATAATATGCTAATTGGATAACCTAAGATGGTTTGTTTTTTATTTACTTATTTATTTTTTTGCTTTTTAGGGCCACACCTGTGGCATATGGAGGTTCCCAGGCTAGGGGTCAACTCAGAGCTGCAGCGGCTGGCCTGCACCACAGCCACAGCAGTGCGGGATCCGAGCCACATCTGCGACCGACACCACAGCTCTTGGCAAAGCCAGATCCTTCACCCACTGAGTGAGGCCAGGCGTCGAATCTGTATCCTCATGGTTTCTAGTCGGGTTTGTTACCACTGAGCCACAACGGGAACACCAACAGTTCCTTTTTTGAAGGAGACGGATTCTGAGTCTGAAACATGTATAACGTAGTTGCATCGGAGGTGACCCTTGCAGGCGTCTTGGAGGTGGAATAGTCCTTCATATGTGACCCAGTAGAAGCGGGGGCGGGGGGGCAGATATTGAGACTCTGCGCTGACCCGTCATTGACTACAATCTACTTCCAAAGAGGGGGTGCAAACCTCCCGAGGCAGCTTCCTTGGGACAAGGGTGGTTCCTGTGTTCGTGAGCCGTCGGCAGCTTGAACCAGCAGCTGCTGGGAGAGAGAGAGAGAGGGACAGAGAGAGAGAGTGGGCCCCTTGGGTCTGAGGGGGATCGTCCCCCCCGCCCCAGTATCCACTACCATCTGCCCCTTGCACCGCCCATGAAAGTTGTGTCCTGTAGTGTATTCACCTGCATCCAAAGACAGCTGCTGCTGATTCCTGAAGGACTCTTGGCCTGGGGGGAACTTTTCAGAGGCCAATCAGAGGGATGGAGTACTCCGCCAGCCCCATCGCTGTCCTTGTCTAGGGACCACGGTCGGTCCTTTCTTTTCTATGACCCCTTCTAGATTCCTCTCAGCCTGGCTCCGTGCTCCTGCTGGTGTTGGTGGCTTGTGTGGTAAAGTGACCCAGGGCCTGGCTGCTACCCTCGTCCCTGTCTGTTCACGTGTCAGGAGATGCACCGTGGAATCATCTGAGTGTCCGAAATATTTTCCCTTACCCCCACCTGTAACAGCAGCTCCACTTTTTCTTAATAATCAAGATCAGTTACCTCTGCTGGGATGATGCCTCCTTTCTTTGCCTGCTGGTCTCTTGGTCCAGGGGACTCAAAGTAAGCCATAGGTGCCTGCAATTTAAAAATTAAAATGACTCTGGTTTTGTCCCTTGCTGAAAGAATTCATCTTCTGGGAAGAAGGTCCCTGGGAATGATAGCAAACGGGGACACTCCTATTCTGACCCTTTGGTTCCCAGACCCATGTATGTATTCCACACACTGGGGGCACGTGTAATGGTTATTACCATGAATAACCACCTGTGATGGCTATTAATCCTTTATTCTAAGGATGACACAGCTTCCTGGAAGGGTATCATCTCAAGACGGTGCCCTCATAAGACCATGCCATCACTCCATCAGGCTGGCAGCACCTGGGTCTTATGGCACGTGATAGGACCCATGGGCCATGTGGCCACTGCCACACCACCTTTGCTGTGAAGTAGGGCCCTTTGGTCTGATGTGATATCGTATGAGATCCCGAACTGGTGGGTCCAATCTGCAAGCCATCTTATAGCGACGCTGGCTAAGGCCCTTCTGGCGGGAAAGGCGAACCTATGGCCCAGATATATGTTGATTCGAGTCAAGATGCTCAGTGCCTCCTTCAAGGTGGAAGAAGTCCCGTGTAATCAATTTGCCATGAGATGGTCGGTTGTTCTCTCAGAGGTTTCATTTTCTCAGCATCGGTCTCTTTTTCGTGATGGTTGGAATTTGGCAAGGGCAGAAGCTAGGCTGGCTTTCATGGGTGGACGTTCACTCTGTGGGACCAATGCATACGTATCTTTGCCACCACGGCCATGTTGTTCCTAAACCCTGACAGGCGGCTGACGCTGGAGGCTGGCTGAGGTCAGCTGGCACAGTTATTTTGGCTACTCGGTGCTTTATGTAGTTTGTGTGGTGGGTGATCTCTGCTGGGCGTTACCATGTGGTACAGAGACGTTCATACTTTTGAATATATTCTCATGGGTCCATCCACATGCATCTCCCAGAGCCCTTCTTATTCCCAATGTTCGAACTATTCTCCTCTCAGGCCCTATTCACTCCCCAAGCCATTCTCCACTGCCCACGAGCCATATGTAATCTAACCTCAGCTCGCATGTCTTTCCACATGAAGTAGCTGAGCAGGTGCATTGCTCCAGGTCCTGCCCCTAGGGAGGCTTTTCCCTCACTGCTCTCTTAGCAGAAACGCATTGCAGAATCAGTCCGTCTTCAGCTTGCACCTACCTACTGTCCCAGCACAAACTTAATGATTTTCTTCCTCCATCATTAGTGGTAGGGGAGTCCCGCGCTGCCCCAGGGCACATGGAAGCCCTGCTCTTGTTCACCCCCGAGTTTACCACTTCCATCTCTCCGTGGATTGCTGCTGGGCCCACCTGACCTTATGGCCTGGTGGTCTGATAGAACTCAGCTCGTGAAAAGACACTCGATCTCAGTGAGGCCCAGGCGCATGCCGGGCGCTCTGAGCTGGACCGATTGCTCACATTCGTCCTGAGATGGAACACCTGGGTGTTGGCTGCCCACTCTGGCCGTCCATTGTATGCAGTCCATACCGCAGCCTGACTACCTGCAGCGGGGCGGCAGGTTGATCTAATTCTGGGGTTGCATCATCCGGCACTGGTTCGACCCTCTCCCAGGGCTCCGTTCTCTGGCCTCACTGTTTCATGTTCACACCCTGGCCCCCACCTTCCCCTTACTCTTCTACTTCTCAAAGTCCCAGAGCCTGGGTCGGGAAGAAGGACCTCATGGCCCTTCAGGAGCCCCTGGGGGACCACGACGCGCCCGCTGAGGGGGAGGTGGCCTCTCCTGAAGCTCCGCCCCTTCGGGTTCTCCCGCTTCCGGGTGTGGAGCCGGGACCTGACCCGGCCAGGCTCGCAGCGCTGCGGTCCCAGCTCAGGCGGGGGTTCCGGTTCCGCGGGTGTGCTCACCGGTGTGCGGAGTGTCCAGGGAGCTGGGCCTCTGGGTGTTCGTCCCTCTTTCACGGCTCTCTGCTGTCCTCAGATGCGGGCAGCGTGAGTGTCAGGCACCTGCGCTCGTTCAGGCAGCGGTCTCCTCCAGCTCTGTCCCGCTGTGTCTAGGCCGCGTTGTGCACCATGAAACTCCCTTCTTTGGGGATGAATTGTTTCATTGGTGGTTCTTTGGTGTCTCAGGAAATTGGCCCTTGAGTTTCCCCCTGTAGTTTTCCCACTGTGCCCTGAATTCACACTTCCCAGCTTAACCACAGGTCTGCTTGCCAGAGCCCCACCGTACATTCGCCTGGAATCCCGACTTCTCCTGGGTGAGGGGCCAGTTTAAACCTCAGAGTATTTACCTCCATATCTATCCTCTGTGGCCCTAAATGGAGTCATTGCCGGTGAATGAAAAATACATGCGGTCTGGTTAACTCATTTTCACATAATGTTTTCATCAATTGCAAAATTTTCCATCACTTATTCTTTTCCTGCTTCTTGTTCCTCACCTCCCTTTTTTGTGTTGTTTTTGGCATTTTCTATTTTCGGCCACATCTGAAACAAGCGTTTCACAGATTGTTCTCATCCATAGCTCACATCCTCTCTTCCAGGCAGCTCTATCTTGGAGACCATCAGGAGGTCAGAGAGATAGCCTTTGCCTAATGGGGAACTAAATAAGGCTGCACTGTGGTGGAGCTGTTGCCCTGGTTTTTTCCATGATGGCTTCACGTTACCTTTGTGAATGAAAACGGAATTGTTTCTTTTTGAGTGAAACAAATATATGTCCGTGTCTTTATATTTATCAGGAGAAAACTCTCTAGTTAACAGCTCATCCTCAGATCTTATGAGGCTTTCAGTTTTCACTCACAGAAATGCCAGTGCAGGTTGAATGACTCTTCTGGGTGGGCCAGTGTCTCCACGTGGCTTTGCAGTGTCGGAGTGCTTTGCTTCTAGACTGTACATGGAGAAGAGAGAGACAGTCTGGGTGTCTTCTTGGCAGCCTCGCAACTTGTACCCATCCCTTCTGCTCACCACACAGAACTCAGTTTTGTGGCCCTAATAATTCAAGGTAAAATATCAAATTACAGTGTAAGAAACCAGACCAAATTTGAATGAAAGAGCTACTGAGAAGTATATACCCAGATACTGACTGTATAGGAACATTTGTAGAAGGTGCTACATTTGCTGTTCATTTGAAGGGGGCTGGAAAATGTGGTTTTTCTCATGTCCAGGGATAGGGCCTAAGACTGGCAAGCATCTAGGCAGGCTCATCATACTTCCTAAAAGGAAAGAGGAAGAAAAATAATTATTTGGGGACAATAGTCATGGCTAAAGCAAAAAGACAGTGATGTGGGAAAAATCATATTACTAAGTAGTAGGACAGACTTATTCCAGCCCTTCTGCAGCCCGGAAATGCCAGAAGTTACATTTATTTGTGAGTTTCAGAGGTTGCAGTTAATCCGGTAGTATAATAGTTCAAAAAGGAACTTGGGTTACTTCGCATTTAATCCACGTTTTCTTATGCATCTGTCACTTCTCTGAAGCCATCCCCTTCCTCCAGGAAGAATGACTGTCCCTCCTCTGAGTTCACAGGGCACATTGTTCCTGTCTCCCAAGAGGAGGCTGGCTTGGGCCCCTGGAAGGCCACGGGCACAGAAGGGCAGGAGGCCGTGGTCCACAGGCCCCCACATCCCACGAAGGGGAGGTGGCGCTTGCCTTTTCACCGCTCCCACCTTCATACACTCTCTGCAGAGGAGCACGGACCACGCAGCTGAGTCTGTGATGGCAGAGGGAGCAGCTTGCTGAAGGAGACACACTTGATACGACTTGATGCCCAAGGACGTTGCGTATGGAGCTGACAGCACCAGCAGACCTTTTGACAAGTAGGCAGTGTCCACTCTTTCCTACTGCAAGGAGGAGGGGCCACCTGTCCATCTGGCATTTCAGCAGGTACCTGGAGAGAGGAGCCCTGGAGGTGGTTTCTCAGTCTTACCTGATATTCCTCTCGAGACGCTGACCTGTGGGCCTGGAGTTCTCTGGGCTTTTTCCTTCCCAGGAGCCCTATGAGCCTCTCCCTAGTTGAGACCTGTGTCTTACTCATCTCTGTTTCCCTGGCAACGAGCAGAGCCTTTGGCACACAGCCGGTGTCACTAACTGGTGAGTCTCTCCAGGAAGCCATCATCTAGACTGTTCTAGAAATGTCTCGTGGAGCCTAGAATTCTGAAGATGAATATAGAAACCTCTGAGCGAGGAATATTTAGTGCTTTTTTCCCCCCTCAGTTTTGGCACTTCTCATCACCCCCATAGATCATCATTCTAGTCAAAAGTCTGCCAAATAAACATTCAGTTGATTTAAACCAAACCCACTGAATGTTCACATTCTAAGTTTGACCACAATAGCAACAGACAGTTTGGTGGGAGGCTAGGAAAATATCTGAAATCCGCAAGATTCTTGTCTTTATTTTTTTTCCCTGTCTACCCAGAAATAAAGGATAAAAGTCACGTCACCTGTTTTGAAGAGTTAAAGTAAGAATGATTGAATGAAAAAATGTGCCAAGAGAGTGGCTGGCCACCTTCAAGTTTCCTGTCCTCTTTTTTGTCACTCTTGTGACAAGAAGTGGACACCAGAACATTCCACTGGTGACACAGACCCAACTGTCAAGCTAAAGGCCAGGCCTGCCATATAAGGAGGCAGAATTCCTGCTCCAGAGCTAATTTCATCACACTCCTTCGTGCTGGCTAGTGCCCTTCACCCTTCTGGCAGTTTCTGTTTCTGTCTGGCAACTGCTTTGCCCATAGTCTCCACGCCCGAATCCTAGACCTCAGTTTTGTCTGCTCTCTTTAAAAGTCTGCTCTCAACTGTAGAGCAGTTTCTTGCTGCACATCCACCGGTCCTTGGTTTTTGTTTGCAGCCTGGATGATGACATGCAAGCCTCTGCTTTTGTCTAAGAGGAAAGCAAGCTTTGAGGAAAAACATGTGGAATGCTTCATCTCCAGGCTCATTGTGAATAAGGCTAATCTGCTGAGAGCGCTATATAAGCTCTTTTGCATGTGGAGCCTCTTAAATGCACATGCCTTACTCTTCCTCCAGTGTCCTCTTCTGGACATTTGTAACTGTAGAACCTCAACGATGATATTTAAAATTGAGCCAGAAAGGACTTTGCTGCCATTGTGAGGGTGCAGGCTCAACACCCCAGAGGCACTCTGTATCTCTCGCTTAATTATTCCCCAGAGCACACCGCTCACCAGGTACTGTCTTGCGCCCTTTCTTCCCCTGGCCTTGATTTTTGCCCTAGTTCCAGCTTTGATTCTCTCCTGCTGGGCTGCAGAACGGGCTTCCGGTGTGGTGTGGCTTTGCTTCCTCAGTTTTGCCCCTGTCGTAGCAGTCTTCCACACTCAATCCAGAACGAACAGTTTAACACACAAAGTCATCATGTAACTCGCAGGAGGAAGCACAAGATCACGGATCCACTTTGGAGACAGATACCTGCGTTCAAACCCTGGGTCTGCCACTCACCAGTCATGTGTCCGTAGATAAATTTGTTCACCTTTTTGGTTCTGCATTTGTTGATCAAGAAAATGAGGCAATTGTGAATAGTGCTGCAGTGAACATAGAGTTGCATGTATCTTTTTGAAAGAAAACAGAAATAGATCTCAGACCCTGAGAACAGACTTGTGGTTGCCAAGGGGGTAGGGGGAGGAAGTGGGATGGAGGGGGAGCTTGGGGTTAGCAGATGCAAACTATGACATTTAGAATGGCTAAGCAGTGAGGTCCTGTGGTACAGCACAGGGAACTCTATCCAGTCTCTTGGGGTCGACTGCGGTGGAAGATAATCTGAGAAAAGGAGTGTATATATAGGTATAGGTATGACCGGGTCACTCTGCTGTGCAGCAGGCATTGGCCCAACATTGTAAATCAACTATACTTTAATAAAAATTTAAAAAGATAGAAAAAGAAAAAGGTGAGGGGTACTTATGTCCAAGAGCGCTGGCGTGGACGAAACGAGGGCTCGTGGATCTCGCATGAGCACTTCTGTCATTTGCTTAAAACTGCAGAGGTTCCCTCTCATATAAAAGACAGCGCTGACCTCTGGGCGGGACTGTGTCTCGTCTCAGAATCTGCCCTAAGCCCCCCTTTCAGCCTTCCCTCTTCGCCTCTCGCTTCCCCCGCATGTTGCAGCCACTCGAAATACATCACCATTGCCTGACTTCCCAGCTTCCACAGACTTTTCCCTGCACCCAAAATGTTCTTTCTTTCTTTCTTCTCTGGTTGGGTTTTATTTACTCTTCAAGATCCACCCCAGTTATCTCTTTCCTGTGGGAAAGAAAAATGGGAGAACATCAGCCAACTGATAATAGAACAAGTAAAAATCCATGTTAACTATAGAACAAAAGCCAGTGCCTTTTCTGGATGAACACATCTAATGTCTGTTATAATTCATTATGATTTGAATGAATACTTTTTTTTGCTGAGAACACTTGGAGTTAGAGACTTTTTTTTTTTTTTTTTGGTCTTTTTGTCTTTTTAGGGCCGCACCCTCGGCATAGGGAGGGTCCCACACTAGGGGTTCAATTGGAGCTACAGCTGCCACCTGCACCACAGCAACAGCAACGTGGGATCCAAGCTGTGTCTGCAACCTACACCACAGCTCATGGCAACGCCGGATCCTTGACCCACCGAGCAGGGCCAGGGATCGAACTTGCAACCTCATGGTTCCTAGTCGGGTTCGTTAACCACTGATGCACTACGGGAACTCCGAGACCTTTTAAAAGGCTTACATTTTTCACTTGAGATGTGGAGGTTGGTTTATTTCTTGGGTGACATAAGAGAGTGTCTGATCAGACTGTCCCTAAACCCTTTGACTATTGATACTCAGCTCCGTGGATCCTAGACATCTGATTCTGCTTGGGGTTTGACCGGAGAGAGAGGGAGGAGGGTGTGATCATCTAATTCTCAAGTGTAACGGGCAGCTTTCTAAATCTGAATCACGTGCTTATGACAGACCTTTTCTTCTTACAGAAGCCAGTCAGCTCCCTAATCCCATGAGCGTGACTTCTTTTTCAGCCCTCAAACCTAAGGCCACATCTTCCCCAAATGACAACATTCCAAATTAGGGCAAGGTCCCCATGGCTTTATAAATGTGGCTCTTTTGGGGTTGAGTTCAAATCCCTACCTAATTTCCTGTCAGTTATTGTGAATGTCAAAGTAACATGGTCAACTCTAAACTGTAGCACGATTCCTTTAAGCTTAAAAGTTCACTTTGAGAAGATAAAATGTGAGTGTGGCATTTCAGGGTCCTCAGATTTTCAAACGAGATGTAAGGTAATATGAACATTTAAGATGTGCAGCCAGTTCTCTTTCTCTTTCTCCCCTTCTCCCTCCATCCCTCCCCTTCATTTTCCTTCTGTCTTTTTTTCTTTTTCTTTTTTTCAAATTCAAGTGAAAGGGTACCTGAGAGAAAATACCTAGTCAAATATTGACTATATAGAAGTATCCGTATTCTGTATTTTGCCAATGACGTATTTGTGGAGAAGTTTCGTTTTGGTTAGGCAGAGACTAAGGTGCAAGATTTTGCCGTTAGAATAATACATTTTTAGCTTTTGAAACTAAGCAACTTTGAAGGGCCTTCTGGAGGCAGATCTTTCCTCCCCCCCATGTGTCCCCAGCCTCTTGTCTATAGAAAAGCTTCAGCCTCCTAGGGCTTCCCCAAGGTCCAAAAAGCAAATTTAATCAGGGAAGAGAGGAAATACAGAAAAAAAAAAAAAAGTCAAGCAAGATAAAATAATAGTAGTTTAGCTGCAGAACAGAGTCAGGAGCCTCAAGTTCCTCCCCAAAAGCTATAGATGATATCCTGAGGCATATCCTCGAGTTGTTTTGCAGACACTAAAACCCCCGCCAGGTGGAAAAAGTTGACTGAATGCAGACTGCAAGCCCATAGACTGCAGACTGGTTGGAACGAGAAGGTCGGTGATGCTGATTCCCCAAATGTCTCCCTTTTACCACCAACCCGCCAGAAGAGCATCCACAAGCTGATCAGACCCCCTACAACCCTCCCCCCAACACTGACTTTCAAAACCCTTCCCTGAAAACTGCCTTTGGGGAGGTCAGGTCTTTTGAGTCTGAGCTGCCTGTTCTCCTTGCTTGGTCCCAACGTGGGGGGCCTTGCAGTAAATGCTGCATGTACCTTCCTTCCCCACAGCCTGGTGTCAGCAGGGTGCCTTTGTTGTGCATTGGGCAAGTGGATCCAAGTTTGGGTCGTTAACGCTTTTAAAATACTGATCTTAACAAAATGGATGGTAGTATTTCTGCTGTTGATCAGTATTTTTTTTGTCCTATAGATTAGGTTTCACACCAGTCTGAGGAAAATCTACAATTCTATGTATAATAGCAATTATTTATATCTATGATAGTTTAAATCACCATTTACTCTATTTTTCCCTTCATGTATTTCAGAATTCCTTCTTTTCAAGCATAAATCATCAAAGATTCCTATTACTCTACTCCAGCCCGTGTTTGCACACAGAAAGAAAGCAACTTGAACTTTATCCCACATGAGCTAAATAGGTACATAGGTCCTTTTTATAGAACACTGGGGACTCAAATTTCTATCTTCATAGATTCCCACTCTTCTATATTATATGTGTGAGAAAGAATGTAAAATTGTGTCTGAGAAAAGTCAATTTGTTTTTACTTTTTAAATGAATTGGTTTTAAATGGTACATTTTGTTGACTGCCCCTGCTTAGGGTCACGATAGAAGGCAGGAGATCGGCAGAGAATCTCGGATGGATCCGATTTCTCTAAACCGTTAGAATAATACATTTTATTATTAAACCGTAGAGCTAATCACATTTCTGTGATTGATGTAATAGAACTGCTAAGCCCTACAAACAATTCCAATGAAAAAGAAGTTGTCTTTTCAGGTATCTTATAACATCTTGAATCTGGACAGCCATGGTGACTTTTTGTTTCCTTTTTGAAAATGAAGAGGTGTCTTAGATGTTTGTTTTAGCCATCTGTCCAAAAATTGGATGGCTCTCTAACATGGCATCTTATCAAGACAAAGACCAGAAGCATCCCTTTTATGATCGGTGTGTGTGTTGGACAGTTACGATTCTCATGCCTCTCAGTTCGAAGGGCCTGGACTTTTTAATGTGACAGTAATACTCAAAATAGGAGCAGAGCGGCTTGTGTTTATATGGACTCAGGTCAGCTCCATCAGACATTGAAAGTAACGACACAGTGCTGTAAGGTCTTGGAGAGCCTTTATGGAAGAGTAAATTCTACCTGGACCTTGAAGACCTGGTGGGACTTTGAAAGCTGAGAAGAGGTAGGAAAAAACATTTTCGAGAGGGAGAAGATTAACCACAGGATGGTGAGGACGAGAGCGCCATCAAGAAAAAGGCAGTTAATCCAGCGCTGTATCAAGGTAGAAAGTGCACCTAGAGGAGTGATGGAAATGACACTCTGAAGGTCTCGCCGGGAGTGTTTTGAATCCATAAAGGGAAGTTTGAAAGGCATGTTGTATATCGCAGGCATGACCTGGCCAAATCTGCGTTTCAGAAGGTGGCGTTTGTGGCTATTCAGAGGATGAACTGAAAATAAGGGGCTGGAAAGAAAGAAAACCAGTCACATGAATTAGCAAGCAAGGAGAGCCTATGCTAGGGCAGGGGTGGCTGAAAATGGGCAGGCAACGTGCCAACTGCAGACACTGATTCCAGAGGGAGGATGGAGGGAATTTGGCGTGTAAGAGAGTAAGGGAGAGAGTGAGTAAGGGGGAGAAATACCTGATGACAATGATGGTGGCGGTGATGAAACCAGACTCCCCTTCCTACACCTCCTTTAATATATTTAACCTGCTAACTCATGGAATTAAGCTTAAAGTAGAGCCATGTGAACTTTGTCCCATGGAAATTCAAGGAGAATAATTTTAAGCCCATCTATACATTGCCCCATGCAATTGCTGCATGCCTGATGGCTGGACAAGCCTGTACCATGAATATTCAGTGTTTCACTGTGGTGTGGGGATGGCTAGTGATTCAATAATATATGCAACAGGAAGGAGTTCCCATCGTGGCTCAGTGGCTAACAAATCCGACTAGGAACCATGAGGTTGCAGGTTCAATCCCTGGCCTTGCTCAGTGGGTTAAGGATCTGGCATTGCCATGAGCTGTGGTGTAGGTTGCAGACATGGCTCGGATCCATCCCTCATTGCTGTGGCTGTGGTGTAGGCTGGTAGCTAGAGCTCCAGTTAGACCCCCAGTCTGGGAACCTCCATGTGCTGCGGGAGCGGCCCTAGAAAAGGCAAAAAGATATAAATACATAAATAAATAAAAATATATGCAACAGGGTGCTTGGGAAGGTGCAGCACACGGGCTGTGCTGGAATGGGCATCATCCTGGCCGTCTTACTGTAGGTTCTCCCACAGAGCTGACTTTCCTACTTAGGTCACACCCAGGACTGTTGAAGACCTGAATGATTTAGGAAACATCTTCTGGTCAGTGGGGGGCAGTGTTGCACAGGGGAAGGAGCACAAATTGTATGGTCAGAGGATTTTTGACTGCATGACTGTCTCTTAACCCCAGGGTTCCCATCCCTGGATTACCAGAGCATCTTCAGAGTCGCCTGGAAGTTCCTTTGCAAATCTGGGTTCTTATAGCTATCCCTTGGGGATTCTGAGTCATTCTGTCTGGGATAGGGCCCTGAAATTGGTGTTTGTTTTTTAGCATTCTAGGCAATTTTGATAGCTAAATTTGGGAAGTAATTTAATCTTCCTAATCTCAGTTTTCACTGGATTGCCATGAACATTCAATGAGAAAATATACCTGCCTTTTATGAGCTTTAAAGCACAATAAATTTTAGTGGTTAATTAGATTACTTCTTGAAATAAATTTTCCAGCCCTTTTTAAAAGACTTCTTCCATTCCTTATCTGTTTGAAGCTTGACTACCTGAGAGTATATGTGTTTGGTCTTTATACATTGTGATAGAAAACTAGTGGATTCTGTCTAACACATGTACATAATATGTAAAATATCAGGTTAATTGGATAATAGTTTTAGATAGTAAAGAAGTAATAGAAAATAGAAGACCCTTGCTTAATTTTTGTTAAACCTGAAAAGTAAATGCCAGCCTTGAAAGATGACAAAGATATGTAAATAGAAATTGCTTCTGTATGTTTAATACAAAACTCATATTTATTGTTGACGCTATAACTTAATTTACAAATATGTTCTGACTTTCCCAACTTTAAGGCAATAGCATAAGTTAAATACATTGTTTGCTTCTTCATCTCTTTCAAGCCCCAAACAATCAGACAAACAACACGAAACACTTTGTGTCAATAACAGCAATGGTACTTTCCCAACAGTCCTCTAAATAAAAGAGACTTCTGCAGCTCAGCGCCGTCTGTATACAACGACATGCAGCATAAGTGTCAGTTGACCTTGAAGCTTATAGCACAGTTTAACCAGTTTCACAACCTTTATTCACAGTTTTTGTGGAGCTCGAATGACCCGGCCTTCTCTGTTCTGAGGGATGTTCTGCTCCCTAGGTCCCCTGAGTTTTATGACAGTGCCGTGCGTCTCCTTCCTTCTACCCACTCTCGGTTTTCATCTCATGCTTCTCTAGCCCTGAGCCTGGATAACTGCCACGTTAGTCCATTCTGAGTCATTGCTTCTCCTTCTGGGCCTGTGACTCATCCCCAAAGGCCAGAGTGTTCCCCCAGGGAGGCCGGCTGGTACATTCTTTCTGGACTTGATACCATCTTGAGTATCTCACAGCCGGGAACCGGTCACTTTAGACTATTGGCCTGAAGGTCATTCAGAAGATTTAAGTATATATTTGATTTGAGGAACCTGGGGTAGGAGTCCTTCTCCATAAGAGTGTATATGATTTTCTGGGCTTCATCAAAACACGTGGGTGTTGCTGCTTTGATCTTCCTGGCTGTAGCTTCCCGAGTGTGAAAGTCAATATTGATCTGAAAAGAAATCCTCATTAGTTTAGGCATACTTCCGCCTCAGCTGCATATTTTGTGATGTGCCTGTGCTTTTGGAAGCCCTTCAAGGCAGTGACTTTAAGCCCTCATTTAAATCAGCTCAAATCTCTCTCGAAGGCCTGCTCTTTTATTGTGTTTCTCGAGTGCCTTATCCTAGGTGTGGAGGAGTTAAAAAGGCATATGCCACAAGACAGCAAGAATATCTTTGTTCCACGTGAGCTCATAGTGTATCTGGGAAATGCAAAAGAGGCAGACATAAAGAATTTAAATATTTATACAAGATGATGCGTGCACCAAAAAAGCGAGGGCACATGTAAGATTGACAGCAGGAGAGGACATTCTGTGCAACTATTTGCTGCCCTAACCAGGAACAGGGAACTGGACAGTGGGCACTGCTCCATGGATTGCACTAATCTGCATTTTATTCTCAACCAAGATGAGCTAGCTTGTTAAGGAGCCCCTGACATGTGACTCTGGCTGGTATCCCACCCAATCACTTGAGTCCATTCTACAAATCCCATCTTTTATCCAGTCTTTTCACACATATGGCAAATTAAACTATCATTGCACTGACCTATATGATACAGCAACATGTGTAGATAGCAGTGAAATTATGGTGCTCAAAAGGGATCTCATCTTGCTGTTAAATGCTACTCTGCAGCTAAGCCCCTTTACATATGACCCGGTGGTAAGGACCTTCACACTCACTTGTTTGGCAGCGTCCGACTGCACAAATGCTTTATAAATTTGTTCTGCCTTGCGATGCAAAAGATCGGACTCTGTTTTTTTATAGTCTTCACAAGCCAGCCAGAACTCAATATTCTCCTCACTGAACTCAGACTTTAGGAAATTTCCGAAGACATCTTGACCAGCTAAAAAGAAAGGGTGAGGGTGAGATAAGTTAATGGAGCCAATAAATGGATACCTCGAAGACATTTGGAAGGAAATTACCACTGCATCCTCTGTGCACAGAAATGAACAATGGTTGCTGCTGAAATAGCTGTGTCATCATTTGTCGAGATAGGAAGGAGGGCTTTAGGGATTCTTTCACTTGTAGTTTATCTGGGGTCAGACTAACTTGTCACAGTCGCATAGCCGCTTAGCAGTAGCTAGGAAACCATGCTTTATTTCCATCTACTAATTCAATTAAAATTCTGCTCTGTTACCAACTATAATGGAAAAAATAAAACTCATTTAAAAAGTAACAAGATAAAAAAATGCTGCCCTGTGGATTACACAGCCATCTCTCCTCTTCTAATACCAACCCTTAGCCGGGGTGCACAGCATTTTAGGAATCAAATATTGACAAAAGGCACTCACATCATGTTAACCCTTAACAAATGCAATTTCTCCAACCAACTTGTGTTGGTCAGGAGATGTGAGGCTTGTGTGTGAGGTGCGGGTTGTGTTTGCTGGCGTCACTGAGACTTTCCATGGGCCATTTCTAGAGCATCGTTTGTTACGTGGAATCATAAACTAAGATAAGACGTAGGTGAAACCTGCTGAACTACTTCATCCCCGTGTGAGGCTCTGTCGAGCGGTTGGGGCAGAAGAGGATCAGCTCGGATGGGGCCCAGCTGCCCACCCACCCCCCTGCCCAAGGTACTGAACCCAGTGGAGTTGCACCGCCCGTGCTGCAGGTTAAGGCAGGCACATCTCTGTCTTTCACCTTCTCTCGTCAGAAACTCCCCGCAAGACTGTGTTTAAAAAGTCGTTTTCTCATATCTGTGTTATCACATGTGTCACATTGTATCTGGTGTAATTATGTGCCCTGTATCTCAACCACCTTCAAGGCAGGAAGCACCGTGTCTTCGCTTTTGAATCCTTGGTGCTTCTAAAACACCTGCACTTGCCCATAAAGGTGGGCTGAGTGAGTGACTTAATGTATGTGGAACAGGACATGACTGACCGAGTGAGTCCTACATCCAGCGGTGCAAAAATACATCCCATACGTAGCTTTCAGGATAGCAGCTCGTAGCTGGAGAGGTGTGGTTTGTTTTTACAATAATGTGAAACTTCAGAACTCCAGCGTAATTGTAAATTTTGCTCCTGTAATGATGCCTGGCAACACTGAGGTGCCTTGGCAAGTCTGTCTAAAGGGCAGTGATAGAAGTGAGTGCTGAGTCATGCCTACACCGCAGCGTGGCGTATGCTGAAGCTGCAGAACAGCCAGGATACAACTTTTCACACACCCTCCCATCCAGAATCCTACGTTCTAATGAAGCCACTCAGCCTGTGAACATATTGCGATAAACCCAGGCACATTCAGTAGTTACTCTCTACTTACTTTGGTTGGCAAGAAGTTTTTCCAGAGACTGAGACCACTGCATGACTTCATCCGCAGAGAGTCTGCAGGAGGCAAGATTTCCACCAATTAGTGTTTTTTTTGGTGTAAGCACAAGTGAAATCAGAATGGATGGTGCATTTTAATAATGTCACAAACTAAGACTCCCATTCCAATAAGTGTTATTAAAATGTATGTATAAGGAAAGAAAAATTTCCTTAGAATTACTATAGTTATGAAAACATTTGCCAATAAAATGTAAAAAAAACCACCAAACATACCGCAACAGTGTAATAAATAGCAAAGGTATGCACACACCCTTGCATTTAATTTACATTGATACTAAGGTACCTAAATCTTCTCAGGTTTGTTACTTAAAAGAAGTGAAGTCCATTATGTGTAGTATATTCCTGTCTTGCTAGAATATGGAACTAATATACAGGCCCCTTTTATAACGATAGCTCAGGGTATGAGTGTACATACATGTCTTTGGACTTGGCAGGCTTCATTCCAGATTCCAGATGTGGGATCATTGATCTCAGGTACGCTTTCACGTCCATTCCACTACAAAAGACAAAAAAGGTAAATATTCCTATCTCTTCAGTAGAACGCATTTTCTTTGTAGAAAGAGGACAGCTTGATGTAAACTTCCCCAAGGAATAAGTCCATGATAAAAATAGTTGCTACAACATATTGCTATGTTAAGATTGAGCTGATTTTTTATGAGCCAAAAGTCTGGAAACATTCCCACCTCATTTAATGCCCTATCAAGATTCATTCTTAGACACACCCGAAGACACTTAGAAGTCACAAGAGCTAATTGCGCTGCTCTGGCCAAGCCAAAGGCTCATCTTTGCTTCCCTGCATTCTCCATCCTTCTGCCGTTAAAGACTGACGGAGTCAAAACTCAGAGTGAGACCCTGAGGGGACTTACAAAGTCTTTGGCCTCCGTTTTTGCGCTTTGTTGTCTAGCAGTGAATGGTCAGTTCCCCTGAGTTCCTTTGGATGAGCCGAGAGAAACATGCCTGGCATCTTGTCCAGCCCCGGCGAGGAGATAGCTGCTGCTCGCATCGTCCTCGGAAGGCAAGTGCCTGCTGGTCCGCGGCTCTGCTGCTTTATATAGTGACGGCTCACAGGCCCTGGCTGCTCAAAAGAGTCTGTTTATCAAGTGATGTTACCACAGACACTGGAAGTTCCCCCTTTCTTGCTGTGTTGTGACGTGTATCTTAAAAAAAAAGCACACAGTGATGTTTTGTGGTTGAAACTTAACCAAATGAGACTAGGTCACTTGATTAAGACAGAAAGAAAGAAAATTAAACCTGCAGAGCCGCACACACATGTGGACACACACACACGCGCGCGCACACACACACATGTCTAAAGCCTTGGCAAGATCAGTTTGGTTCTAGAGGATGTTTGTGTCTTCATAACAGTTGCATTGATTTCAGTGAACTGTTTCACTGGTGTCTTTGTTTGTATCCCATTGATTATAGAGATGGACCCTTCCATGTGGGATAGTCCTTGACTATAACACTCAGCTGATCACAGTATCTTAAAGAGAGTTTTATTTTGTCTTTTCAGAAGCAATGTAAGCAAATGCTTTTTCGTTTATGCGTGCATATGTCTGGTAGGAAGAGAGTCATGAGAAGTTATTTTAACTTTCCTGCTCCAAAGCTCATCCCTTATTTCCATGGCAAGAGATTTCCATGTTACTGTTTTTCAGGGTGTCCTGGACCTTCTACCTGTGACATCCAAGATGATTTTAAGGGGTGCAGGGATTTCGATATTTATTAGGAATATAACTAATGCATCAAACTGGGATTTTTTTGCATATTACTGCTTAGGATAAGAATAAGGTAAAAGTAAAAACAGAGCTGTAAACGAATAAAAGTATAGTTAACACAAAAATATGATATAATATGTAAAAATGCTGATACAAAAGAATTGCACAGTTATCAGGAGAAAAACTACTTACCGTAAAAATGAGAGCATATTTGGAGAGTTCCCATCGTGGCTCAGAGGTAGCAAACCCGACTAGGATCCGTGGGCATGCAGGTGCAATTCCTGGCCCCACTCAGCGGGTAGGAATTTGGCGCTGCCATGAACTGTGGTGCAGGTCGCAGGCATGGCTCCGATGTGGAGTTGCTGTGGCTAAGGGGTAGGCCGGCTGCAGCTCTGATTTGACTCCTTGCCTGGGAACTTCCATATGCCACGGGTGTGGCCCTACAAAGCAGAAATAGAAAAAAGAAAAAAAAAAAAAAAGCATATTTGGACAGACCAATAGTATACTTCTTAGGTGACAATCTTCCAAATTTCAGCAGCATCTCTGGAGTGATACAGCTTTCATTAAGATTAAGGATTAAAATAAAACTCCAAGGAATTTGATGACTAATCACTCCTCAGGGCTCATCAGAGAAGAGGGGCTTGGTGCACTATAAGCTGTAACAGAGTCTTATGTAGAATGTGGCTCATTTCTGGGGTGTCCAGGTTAATTTAAACCTTCTTTGGCTTTTACCTCTGGAAAGACAAAACAAATTTTACTTAGAGAGTTTCTGAAGGTATTAGATAAAGCTGACAAAAGGGAATTGAGCATTCCTTTTCCTGTCTTAGTTCTATCATCAGGATAAAAAATATTTGAAGGAATCCTATTTACATTGACTCTACTTACTACCTAGCAAGCATCATTTGATGTTTGAACGATAAAGTGATGCATGAAGGAAGAGACCTAGTGAGATAAGCCGGCCACTTTGGAAGGAACCCAAACAAAATGATAGAGTTCCGAGACTGATGACAGAAAGGCATTTGCTTGGCTATTTCTTGTGGTTCAGTCCATACTTAGCCTTTCTGTTAAAATCGTCAGCATTGCTCATATTTGTTTATTTAGTAACCTCTCCATCCTCTAGATAATTGTAAGTTACATTAGAGAAAAATGACTTAAAGTTTATTTTTAATGGCCACTGTTATTACTATCCAAACACGCTGGTAATTTCCGAGGCATGTTTCTATAACAATGGTTAGTTCCTTTGGATGTTAATAAGCAAATGTAAAGACTATGACAGCAGCTGCAGAGGTTCAGAGGCCACATTCATTTGGGAAATGCTGGCTTAGAGTTGAATACGTTTTCCGTTTGTTTGTTTGTTTTCTTTTGGGGGACCACACCTGTAGCATACAGCATATAGACGTTTCCAGGTTAGGGGTCGAATCAGAGCTGCAGCTGCTGGCCCATACCACAGACACAGCAACACGGGATCCAAGCTGCATCTGCGACCCACACAGCAGCTCAGGACAATGCCAGATCCTTTAACCCACTGAGTGAGGCCAGGGATCCAACCTGCATCCTCATGGATACTAGCTGGTTTCTCAACCCACCGAGCCACAGTGGGAACTCAGAGTAAGTTTTTTAAATTGATCACTGAAGATCTTCTGAGAACCTTTAATATGTTAATGCACATGGGTCATTCTTTTAAATGCAGCAGTGTCCTAACATTTTTGAGAGCTGAATTCTCAGTACGTAGGGAAAACAGTTTGCAGAAATACTGTTCTCTTGACACCACCTTAGGAAGCTTTTGTCTGAGAGAGAAATGCATATCTTATATATTAATACTCGATACACCTCCAACCTTTGGCTACCTCAGTATAGACTTTGAAGCTCCAGCATTTGCAAGCAACTACAGTGGTGTGCTTCCAAGCCCAAACTCCTGATAGAGGGGGTCCATCTGAAATTCCTACATCCCCATTGGCTGTTAAAGCCACCTCAATGGCCCAGTAATGTAGCTGCCATTTCAAAGGCTGCTTGGAAACTCACAGAAAATCTCTATGGCCCAGAGCTGGCACGTCTGTGAAGTTGCATGGCTGGCATCATAGTTTCCTAGCAGTCACACACAGCATCACTGCCTGGTCCCTCTTTATGAAATTCATTAAGAAACCACAAATGGGAGTTCCCGTTGTGGCGCAGTGGAAATGAATCCGACTAGGCACCATGAGGTTGTGGGTTCCATCTTTGGCCTCGCTCAGTGGGTTAAGGATCCAGTGTTGCCGTAGCTGTGGTGTAAGTCGCAGACATGACTTGGATCTGGCGTTGCTGTGGCTGTGGTGTAGGCCAGCAGCTGTAGCTCTCATTCGACCCCTAGCCTGGGAGCCTCTGTGTGCTGCAGGTTAGGCCCTAAACAAACAAACAAACAAACAAACAAACAAACAAACACCAGAAACCACAAATCATTAAATATTAAATAGTATCTTTACTGACTTTAATTGAAGTTGTAGAGGAGTTGACAAAAGCCAATAGAATAAACAGTGGCTCTCCCATAGATATATCTTGTTTGTCTCTTTCCTGTGTGAGACTGTGCTTAAGTAACCAGACTGGGGTCCTAAGACAAGGAATACTGCGTGTAGTCTTAATGGTATATATTTTTTTAAAAAAATTAACGCTGTATTTTTAGAGCAGTTTTAGCTTTATAGCAAAATCGAGCTGAAAGTACAGCGTTTCCACGAACCCCTTCCACCCCCCGCCCCTGTAGCCTTCGCCGTCACCACCACCATCTCGCACCCGTGTGGTCTGTTTGTCCCACAGTCAGTGAGGAACCTGCACGGACGCATCGTCATCGACCCAAGTCCCCCGTTTACATTGCCCTTCAGTTTCACTCGTTCTGTTCCTTGGGTTTTGACAGATGCATAATGATGTATTTCTACTGTTATATCGTCATAAGAATGGTACTTCTGCCTTAAAAATCCCAGTGTTATATTTTAAAATGTCTAAGAGATTGGTTCAGTAAAACATTTCAGATTACGGCTATCAGTTTCAACAGGGTACGTTTTAATCCTGGCACAGTTGAGTTTACCTTTAATTGCCACTCATTCCTACTGCCTGAATCCTTGTGAGGAGTGCTTTACCGAACGACTTTTTCAGTCTTTATATTGAGTAAACTGATGTTGAGTGGGTTCTCGTCGTGGTGCAGCGGAAACGAATCTGACTAGGAACCATGAGGTTGCGGGTTCGATCCCTGGCCTCACCCGCCGGGTTAAGGATCCGGTGTTGCCGTGAGCTGTGGTGTAGGTTGCAGACTTGGCTTGGATCCTGTGTTGCTGTGGCTCTGGCGTGGGCTTGGCAGCTATAGCTCCAATTAGACCCCTAGCCTGGGAACCTCCATATACCTAGGGTGTGGCCCTAAAAAGGACAAAAAGACAAAAAAAACAGAAAACTATGTTGAGCCCTTATAATACTGCTGAAACTGTATTCTGGACATTAGGCGATATGGGAAAAGGACAAGTAAGGAGTATGAGATTAGTTTTTTTTTTTTTTTTGTCTTTTTAGGGCCATACCCGTGGCATATGGAGGTTCCCAGGGTAAGGGTAGAATCGGAGCTGTAGCGTCTGGCCTACACCACAGCCACAGCAACGCTGGATCCGAGCCACATCTGTGACCTGCACCACAGCTGATGGCAACACTGGATCCTTAACCCACTGAGCAAGTCCAAGGATCAAACCTGCCTCCTCATGGATACTAGTCAGGTTCGTTAACCTCTGAGCTATGCGGGAACTCCAAGATTGTATTTTGAAAATAGAAATATATTTATGTGTTAAGACTCAGTGACATGAGCAAAATTTTGATCCAGTGAAACAAAATATCTTGACTTAACAAACTTTAAATTATAGTCCTACTATGTATCAGATCTGGTACTAGAGATAGAAAGATGAATGAATCTCTGTCCAGAGGGGCTCACAGTTCAGTTGGACAGACAGATACTCAAGCAAGTGATCAAAGTGAAAAGTGCCATCAGAGAGGACTGCTCTGAGCAGGGATTAACTCCGAAATGATGGGACAGAGGAAAAATGCTGTTATTAGAGAGCCCAGAAATAACCTCACACACCTACGGTCAATTAATCTTCAACAAAGGAGGCAAGAGTATACAAAGGAAAAAAGAGAGTCTCTCCAGCAAATGGTGTTGGGAAAGCTGGACTGCCACATGTAAATGAGAGAAGTTGGAACACACCCTCGCACCATGTGCAAAAATAAACCCAGTGTTCCCTGGTGGCTCAGCGCGTTACGGCTCCTGCGTTGTCACTGCTGTGGTGCGGGTTCTGTCCCTGACCTGAGAACTTCTGCACGCCATGTGCGAGGCCAAGAAAATAAAAGTAAAAATAAATAAATAGACTCAAAATGACTTAAATACTTAAACAGAAGACATGACACCATGAAACTCCTAGCAGAGAATATTAGCAAAATCGTCTCTGTCATAAATCATAGCAGTGTTTCTTCGATCAATCTCCCAGGGGAAAATTAATAAAATCAAAAGTAAACAAATGAAAACGAATCAAACTTAAAAGCTTTTGCACAGCAAAGGAAAGCGTAAACAAAACGAAAAGACATTCTACAGATTGGGAGGAAATATTTGCAAATCGTGTGACTGACAAAGGCTTAATTTCTAAAATATACAAACAGCTCATACAACTATATATATATATATATATATATATATATATATATATCTCAATTAGAAAATGAGTAGAAGACCTAAATAGATATTTTCCCAAAGATGATACATAAACGGCCAACAGGCACATGAAAAGATGCTCAACATTGTTAATTTTCAGAGAAATGCAAATCGAAAGTACAAGGAGGTACCACCTCATACTGGCCATCACTAAAATGTCTATCAATGATAAATACTGCAGAGGGTGTGGAGAAAAGGGAACCCTCCTAAATTGTTGGTGGGACTGTCAATTGGTGCAGCCACCATGGAGAACAGTAGGGAGGTTCCTTAAAAACTGAAAATAGAGTTGCCCTATGATCCAGCAATCCCATTCCTGGGCATATATCCAGAGAAAACCGTACTTTAAAAAAAATTACGCACCCTAATGTTCATTGCAGCATGATTTCCAACATGGAAGGATCCTGAATGTCCATTGACAGATGAATGGGTAAAGAAGGCATGATATTGTGTGCGTGTGGTATATGTACACACACACACACACACACACACACACACACACACTGGAATATTAGTCATGAAAAAGAGTGAATATTACCATTCACAGTAAGATGGATGGACCTGGAGATTATCACACTAAGGAAGTAAATCAGACAAAGACAAAACCTTGCACTTACATGTGGAATCTAAGAAAAAATAGTAGAAACGAATCTATTTATAAGACGGAAACAGACTCAAACATGGAAAACCAGTTGATGGCTACCAAAAGGGAAAGGGCCAGAGGGATAAATTGGGAGTGTGGGATGAGCAGATACCCACTGCCGAGTGTACAGTAGATGACCAACAAGGGTCTACCGGAGAGCACAGGGAGCTCTAGTCGGTGTCTGTAATAATCTGTAAGGGAAAAGAATGGGAAAAAGGAATACAGCTGAATCACTTTGCTGGACACTGAAACTAACACCATACTGGAAATCAACCGCACTCCAATAAAAAAACGTGCCCTTGCCATTTACTACAAAATCAACACGGACTATCCTGCCTCTTCCTGCACTGAGATCTACGCCCCTTGGAAAGTACAAAACACTGCATTGGAGAAACGGGTCTTCGGCGAGTAGACATCTCTGACCCACATGGAGACCACGGCAGAGTGGCCGTGAAGACACAAAGCTTTGCCCACTTTAGAAGAGGCTCTGCAAGACTTTGTCGAATTAGCATAACCACTCTGTGATTAGGGAATTAGGACAAAGTGTCCCTCCCTGGCTCTGTCACGGTTCCTTCACCCCCCGGCTTGTGGGTAGGGCTCCTGACAGTGTTTCAGCTTCATTTCAGAGTTTATTTGAAAAGCTTCAACCAAGGTGAATCTGGAAGGATTTTCCTCTGTGTCCATGTAGAGCATTGGTGGGGACGGTGATACTTACATTGTTTATGAATAAAAGGATTAAACATTTTAGACTTGTTCATGATTTTATTTTCTAAATGAAGAAATCAACTGGTGTTCCTGTCATGACTCAGGGAGTTCCCGTTGTGGCTCAGCAGTTAGTGAACCCAACTAGCATCCATGAGGACGCAGGTGTGACCCCTGGCCTCACTCAGTAGGTTAAGGATTCGGCATTGCCGTGAGCTGTGGTGTAGGTCACAGACACCGCTCAGATCCCGCATGGCTGTGGCTGTGGTGCAGGCCAGTGGCTACAGCTCCGATTGGACCCCTAGCCTGAGAACCTCCCTATGCTGCGGGTGCAGCCCTAAAAAGACAAAAAAGAAAAGAAATCAACTGATAGGTTTTATTAAGAGAAGATCTTGGCAAGTTGGGGAAATTCAGTGACCTCAGTAAATGCAAGCTGAACAAGATAAGAATCTAGTTTCTTTTTCTCACCCTGTTCTAATCTACTTATAGTAAACACCAAATACCTCCTTTCTATAATTTAAGAGATTATAAGAAAATCGAATGTGGGACCTTAAGTGAACTGGGCACATGTGATTCTATAAACCTCCCTCAACTTGGATCTCATCTTATCAGTAACATTTTCATCAGGAGGCCCTTCTTTCAAGTCATTCTTGATGAACATACACTTTCTGCACATTGGATTCATTTTCATTTATTGTCAGCCTCTGACTTCTAATCATTTCCACCAAAGCGAGTGGTCATGTCAGACTCTATTTGGTTAGGTTTTGCAAATGAAGTTGAGCAAGGACCAAAGCTGGTGTCTTATTTCCAAGTTCAAATAAACGGAAATGTTGCTGCAAGAACACGGACACCTTATTTGCGGTTGGACTGGAACATTCTCTTACATGACACAGGACTTAAATGCCAGAGCAGAGATGCACAGAGGCAGCCTGGAGAGGCCGTTTGGAAAGGAGCATCTATCTGGTTATCAGAGAACAACTTCCATAAGCGACTGTGCTTCATTTTTCCAATTTCTAATATCAGGATTCCAACGGTTTGCCTTTGCTTCTCCCACACACTAAAACGGTTCACGGTAGTGACTTAGAGCCTTTGTTTTTCTCCACTGTGTGATTTTTCCTGAAAGCGTCTATCGAGGTTGCCTGACATGCTCTGTCCTTCCCAAAGCCATGCCGCCTGTTTCTTGACACATCCGGACTGCATTTCCTCTGTTCTCAAGATTTGCTTTTGTGTTTACTTACGTTTTTTGTTTTTTTTTTTAAACCAAGTACTGATGTCAGACCCTCTGCAAATGTCACCCTCTCCTTCTCCGGTGGACACCTCTGTCAGCACTGACCACTGCAGCGTGGTTCTGCTTCTCTTGTGGGCACCAGTGGTCTGTGGTTCTCCTGTTTCCTGTGTCTGCTCTGTCCTTTCCAAGGAGGCTTGGTTCACTATCCCCCTTTTCCTTTTTTTTTCTTTTTCTTTTTTGATTGAGCAAAAGGGTTTGAACCCACTGCATCTTTGTCTTGCTAATGTCGCCGCATGTCAGAGGGCCGTGGTGGGGGTTCAGTGCCAGGCTGTACGTTTGGCCTGACTCGTGTGTTTGATCGTTATCAGCCAACTTCTTGCTGGCTTCCTCTGTGCAGAAGTCACAGGTGACCCTTCAGCAGCTTGTCGCTGTGGCAGGGCTGGAGGGAGATTTTTGCTCCTTTTGAGCTTCTGCAGTTACCAAGACTAGACCCAGAAAAAATGGGACTTAGATGGAATTTGTTCTAGGTAGTAGGTTTTCTAGTTTTATTTGTAGGTTAGAGCCCTTTGCCTAGATTCCTCCTTCCTAAAACTCCTAGAATTTGGCAACCCAGCTGCTCCAGAGGCAGTGCTCTTGCCATGCAATGCTGCATCCACAGGGCTCATCTTCCAGACTGTTCCTTTTTCTGGCGATGTGTATTTCTCATAGCTCTCCTTTGCTCCTAGCTGGTGTATTTTTGTAGACTAATATGTTAGGACAAATGTATGTTCAGATGTTAATGATGTGGAAACATCACAGACTGTCTCAGCCAACCCCCATCTGATTATCTCGCCATCTGCTTTTTGCAGATACCCACAGCTGGAAGGAGCCAACATTCCCAGCTCCAGGCCTTATCCAGCTCCAGTTTCTGAGCCAGTCCGTGATGGTCCGAGTCAATTCAGTTTGGATTAGATCAGGGATATCTACAAATTGAGAAAACACGGCTGCCACCACCTGGGAAGGCTTTTCTGACAATTCCAAAGGTAGCTGAATCCCAGAGTACAAGGAGCCCTTCTTCTAGTCTCTTCTTCTTCTGTTTTCTTCTCTTATGTGTTTGGTTATATTTGTAGAAGCAGGAGATTAGGGCAGTATGGTGGGAATTCAAAGTTAGAACAAGCTCTCTCTCTCTCTTTTTTTTTTTTTTGTCTTTTTAGGGTCACACCTGCAGCATAGAGAGGTTCCCAGGCCAGGGGTCAAATAGGAGCTACATCTGCCTGCCAACACCACAGTCACGGCAACACCAGATCTGAGCTGTATCTGCAACCTGCACCACAGCTCATGGCAATGCCAGATCCTTGACCCACCGAGCGAGGCCAGGGATCGAACCTGCAATGTCATGGATACTCGTCTAGTTCATTACCACAGGCATCATCCCGGGAACACCCAAGATCATAGTCTTACTTTATGATAAGTTTATTTGATGATACAGAAGAGCAGGATATCTAAACTACAAGCTGCTCTGGCCTTCTGTTATATTCTTTGTGAAAATCAGGTAATTTTTACCTTGAGAAAATTTTGTCTTTTATTTCTTATCTTTGTGAGGTTTTAAATTCTAGCTCATCTTGATTTGGTGTCTTGTTTATCTCCCCTCTGCCTTTTTCCCTTTGTGATTCTGTTTTGCCCAGGCCCCCAGTGTGAGCCGGTGAGATCTGACCACACCAAAGACAGTGCCTCGAACTATTAAAAGCAGCCTGGTTTGCGTGGGAGTTTGTTCCATTCTTCCAGCCTGGGGTTTCTTTTCTCACATCTTGTTGATGCAGAATTGAGGCTGTGTGCCTCCCCCACATGCGCAAGTGAGCAGGCAGTGCAAAGGGAGATGCGTGGTGAAGTGTGCACTGAATCACAGCAGGAGGGGGGCCGTGGGCAAGAAAGGAGGGAAGCTGGTCAGAGCAGGGGAAGGACTGCCAGTGTCACGGGGCTGCCGTGTTGTGCTCTCTGACCCGACCCTCACCTGCCTTCACTGTTCACCCTTCAGCAGCAGCTGGTTCCTGAGAAAACGGTGACCTGTGTAGGGAGTAGGGGCCTCGTGAATCACAAGATTCTCTCCCGTTCTGGAAGTCACATTCTTTCAAACCCGTCTCTGGTGGATGGCTACCTTTTATGATTCATCCTTTACATCATTCAGGGATCCATTGTTCACCTTGCGCAGACAAGGAACCTCAAAATGAGATTCCTCCCCCTTTCTACAGAAGTCCCCTGACTGGGGACACTTTGCAAGATAGTGGAGTGGTCCCGGGAATACCGGGGAGAAGCTTTCCATCTCAGTTCTCCTTTTAGCAGCAAAGGTGCTTGGCACAGTATATCACGCCAGAACTCAGGATCAAAGAGCTTTGAAATGTTGGGGTTGGATTTTTTTTTTTTTTCCTCCTGGCCGAAACCACACCCAACCGTCAAATCGGGCATCGGTCAGTTCACAGGAGGAGGGTCTGAGCAGCTGTGAATGTCCCTAAAAGCAGAGGGGCGTCTGACGGCAGAGCTGCCGAAAGGTGAGAATGCTGACCAGGTGTCTGATCTCACAGACCATAAAGGGCCCGTGATCACAGCAAATTAAAGTCTGTTTTAATAGCCACAGCCTCATACCTCATTGGCAATAGTTGGTTTTAACCAATGATTAAACTGTACCAAATATTACACAGTAAGGAGTTCCCGTCATGGCTCAGCAGAAAGGAATCTGACTAGTATCTATGAAGATGCAGGTTTGATCCCTGGCCCTACTCAGTGGGTTAAGGATCCGGTGTTGCCATGAGCTGTGGTGTGGGTTGCAAATGAGGCTCGGGTCCTGCGTGGCTGTGGCTGTGGCTGTGGCTGTGGTGTAGGCCAGCGGCTACAGCTCTGATTCAAGCCCTAGCCTGGGAAGCTCCATATTCCTATTACATAGGAAGTAAACAGGTCATTATCCAAATTTTTTTTCTCAGAAGCACGGAACAGCCCCCTTTCCTCCTCCTCTGATTTGCTTTTTTGGCTAAAACCCTTGCATGTTTGCACCCAAACACTCTTCTTTGCCCCCGTCCCCGCCTTTTTTTCTTCCCTGACTTCGTTAGCTTCTGACTGTGTGGACAGACCATGGCTACCTGATTTCACTGTGAAACCCTCAGCTTCATTAAGTCTTTCTTTGTGTAATTAGAGGCACAGAGAAAGCTACTGGTTAGTGGAAAGCTTACTGCCTCTGAGGGCTCTGCCTCCCTCCGCTCCAGTAGAATCTATAGCCTTTCAGTCAAAATCTACAAGCAAAGCAGATTTCTTCTTCATCTTTGTCTTCCTATTCTTTTTTTTTTTTTTTTGCCGCCTCACAGCATGTGGAATTCCTGAGATCAGATCCAAGCTGTAGCTGCAACCTATGCCAAAGCTTATTGAAGAAGAGGTGAAGGGCTGAGGCTTACACTAATGCCTTTAGCTCTCCAACAAATATTTATTGAGTGCTTATTGCATAGCAACTGCTCTGCTAAGTATTAGGGTTCTAGAGATGAATCTTATCCTGGAGAGTGACATATAAGTGGGAAATTACAGAACCTATGTTACGTGTAGTGCGTAGGGTTAAGCACAGGGTATTTTGTGGGGGAAGGAGGTAAACTGGCACCTAAGCCCGTATCAGCAGGGTGATGAAACATAAATTCACTCAACACATAGTACTTACTCTGTGCCAGTTACTGTTCCAGGCCCTCTGAGAGCGGCCACGCTCAACGGGCAGGTGCTTCCGTCCTTTGCCCTTTTGCTTTCTGCACTCAGCCAGCTGCCACTTTGCCACCACGAGCTTTCCAAGGGCAAAAGCCGGAAGCCAAGGATGGCTGAGCAGAACCAAAGAGGACCTGGGGCTCCGATGCAATTCCAGAGCCACAGCATGAGCCTGGTCAGCAGCCCGCCGGGTCTCTTGGACCAGAGAAAAAGAAAACGCACAGACTCAGTCATCTCACCGACATTATGCTACACTTTCTGTTCTTACTGCTGTAACACACATAGGCTGGGTGATTTCTTTTCCGCTGTTGTCTTAGTTGGTATTTGTATTCCTCCTGATTAATGCGAAGGTTTGCTTTTTGGCCCCTGCGGTTATCTTTGTAACGATGACTTTATGGTTGTATGCTTTAGCCTTTACTGCTTTCAGTGGTGTCTCTTGCTATGAATTATCATCCTGATAGTATACCTTACTTTCCCTGCTTCTCTCCTTTCCCTCCGCAATACATTGTTGGCATCTGATATTTTCTTAGCTTGTCTCAATACTTTCAAATACTATTAACTCGGCTCGGCTTTGCGTTCTCACTTGACCCCCAGCAAATGTAAGACGGGAACCTCAGGATATCCCCAGTGACCTCTGCCCTGCCCGCCCTCTCCAACTTTTGTTCATTGGAGCATCCGCCCCTGGGTGATTGGGGCATGAAGATGGTGAGGGGATGTGGGCTCCAGCCTTTCTGGAAGGAGTTCATGCTCCAGAGAGAGACCAGGCAAAGAGAAGCCTCCTCCGCCTTTTTCTAGTTGCTTTCATCAGCAGTTGTGCACCAAAGGCTTCTTTCCCAAAGCCATAGGGACAGCTGAATGCAGCAGAGGGCCAGAGATTTCATTCGCTGTCTAAGACAGAAGCTCAGCCCCCTATGCAGCAAAAGCACAAAGCAGGCGAGCTGTGTGGAAAACGGAGCGTGTGCTCGGGACTCTAGATTCTGACCCATTCGGGCAGCCCATGCGGCCACGGAGAGCTCTGCTCCTGTCTTCTCCACTGTGGCGTCCTCTCTGCCTCGTCCGAAGTCCTCCCTCCGCCTCTGCCTGCCTGTGGCGAAGGAATGGTGTTCTCTGCCCACCAACAAAGGGCTCTGCCCTCTCTGAGTCTTAATTCGAGTTTTCTTTGCTTCTATAACAATCTGTTATCTCAAAAAATGTGACATTCTTTGAAATTACTGTCTTGAAAAGATATCACCCGCACCCCAGTGTTCATAGTAGTGTTATTATTTTTTAATGATTTTTATTTTTTCCATCATAGTTTGTTTCCAGTGTTCTGTCAGTTTTCTACTGTATAGCAAAGTGACCCAATAACACACACACACACACACACACACACACACACACACACACACACACACATACATGCTTTTTCTCACATTATCCTCCATCCTGCTCCATCATAAGTGACTAGATACAGTTCCCAGTGCTATACAGCAGGAGCTCATTGTTATCCATTCCGAAGGCAAAAATATGGAACGCTTCCGGAATTTGCGTGTCATCCTTGCGCAGGGGCCATTCTAATCTTCTTTGTATCATTCCATTTTTATTTTTTTTTAATTTTTTATTTTTTTGTCTTTTTGCTGTTTCTAGGGCTGCTTCATGTGGCATATGGAGATTCCCAGGCTAGGGGTCTAATCGGAGCCGCAGCCACTGGCCTACGCCAGAGCCACAGTAACTCAGGATCCGAGCGCGTCTGCAACCTACACCACAGCTCATGGCAATGCCGGATCCTTAACCCATTGAGCAAGGCCAGGGATCGAACCTACAACCTCATGGTTCCTAGTCAGATTCATTAACCACTGAACCACGATGGGAACTCCTGTGTCATTCCAATTTTAGTATATGTGCTGCCAAAAATGAGCACCATAGTAGCATTACTTACAGTAGCCAAGACATGGTTACAACCTAAGTGTCCATTGATGGATGACTATAATATTATCTATCTATCTATCTATCTATCTACCTTCTATTATAGATAATGAAGTATCACTCAGCCATAAAAAGGAAGACAAATTGCTATTGGGGACAAATTGCATAAAACTTGAGGACATTAGGCTAAGTGAAATAAGTCAGACAGAGGCAAACACTGTATGATCTCACTTATAAAATGGAATAAAAAAACCCCCAAACAACTCATACCTTATTCACAAAACAGAAATAGACTCCAAGATTTCAAAACCAGACTCGTGGTTACCAAAGGGGAAACACTTGGGGGGAGGGATGGATTGAGAGGTTGGGATGGGCATACACCCCCCTCTGTTCCCAACTGATCCGCATCAAGGACTTACTGCATAGCTTGGGGAAACCTAGTCAATACTCTGTAATAGCCCACGTGGGGCGAGAATCTGAAAAAGAATGGATACACATGTACATGTCTGGCTGATTCACTTTGCTGTACACCTGAAACGAACCCAACACTGCACATCAGCTACACTCCAATTGATGTGTAGAAAGAAGCAACGCAACTCGTAGATATGGAACCCAGATCAGGGGTTGCCAGAGGTGAGGGGCGGGGTGTGCAGGAAGTGAGGGAAGGAGGTCAAACGCACAAACTCCGGTATGAGACAACGTCGTCCTGGACGTGCAGCCTGCTGACCCGGGGTAACAGCACCGTCCTGTACGTTTGAAAGTTGCCGAGAGAGTAAGCAGATCATGGACGTTCTCGCCACCAGAAAAGAGTGTTGGGAGGTGACGGATGTTGACTAAACTCATCGTGCTCATTTCAGCCTGTGCACGTGTTGAATCACGGTGTTGCACACCTGCCACTAGCTCAGTGTCCCATGTCAGTTATATTTCAGGGTGGGGAGAAATTAAACCTGTAAGTAGGAACACTTTTAAGAAGTACCAGGGAAGACGATGATGTTGTGGCTATTTTTCTGTTTTTATTTTCCTCGTTGTTGCATCAGGAGCTGTGTCCGAACACTCCCTGTTTAAACTCTGCTTAGAAACAGAGCTCGGAACTCTGTTCAGAGACTCAGTGGCTCCTGGATATACATGGGGACTCCACACTGGGGGGCTTCTCTCTCTCTGTTCATGTTTTAACGTTTTACTGGCATGGAGTTGATTGACAGGTTGTCCAACAAGGTGACTCCGTTGTATGCAAGGACACACATCCATTCTCTCTCCGATTCCTTTCCTACACAGACGAATCCCAGGACTCTGGGTAGAATTCTCTGTGCTCTACAGCAGGTCCCCACTGGCCAGCCATTCCGTATACTCAGTGTGCACACGCCAACGCCCAGACCCAGTCCACCCCCCACAACCTGTCCCCTTTGGGAACCGTAAGTTTTTCAAAGTCTGTGAGTCTGTTTCTGTTCTGCAAATAAGTTCATTTGTATCCTGTTTTTTAAGATTCCACACATTAGTGATAGCATGTTTGTCTTTCACTCTCTTGAGCCTCGAGTGTGGGCACAGCTGTTTGCAGCTTTGACCTCATTCCTCTTAGGTTATTTTGAAAGAGGCGCTGCTCGCTCTATCATACCGCTCTGAGTGCCTTTAAAAATGGGGAAAGAGGGGGTTCCCTTTGTGGCTCATTGGAAATGCATCCAACTAGTATCCATGAAGATGTGGGTTTGGTCCCTGGCTTTTCTCAGTGGGTTAAGGATCCGTCGTTGCCACGAGCTCTGGTTTGACCCTTAGCCAGGAAACTCTCATATGCGCGGGTATGGCCCTAAAAAGCAAAATAATGCTACTACTAATAAAATAAAGATGGGAAAAGAATAGCTTGTCAAGCTTAACTTGGACACATGTGCTGAAAGGAGGCGGTGAAGGTGATGGCAAGGTCAGCCGAGCCTCAGGCCAGCTTCCTGTTCTGTCGCCTGCTGAGGACCCAGGTCTGGGTGTCTGGTCATCACAGTTCACAACTGACTCTCCACCTCCCACCATCCCGCCCCCGCCCCCGCCCGCACTCCTGAGCAAGGAGCTCCTGTTGAGCAGCCTGATTATGAAATGATACCATTGAATCTTTCCAACAGTTCATGAGGTCAATATAACTACTTCCACTTAGATAAGGAAAGGGAGGCCGAGGGGGATTGATGACGTAGCACACCCACCATCACAGCCCATCCCCGTGGTGAACCGAGAGGAAGAACCCTCCTCCCCGGCCCCTCGGGCCCTGCCTGCTCTGTTCTCCGGGCCAAGGGCCAGCTCCCTCCTGAGGAACCGTCTCACTTCTCTTAGAGGCTGGTCCCTTGCGGTGTCTGCTCGTGGCTCTCCCTTCATTCCTGGATCTCTGGGGCCCGGCAGGGAACACCTCCTCCCCTTGGCTCTGCCGTCGTTTCTGTCCCTCCCCCTCTCGAAGGAAAAGGAACACACACACAATTAATGCCCCTAAAAAAGGAAGTAAAAATCTCCCATCTAAAGTGGGTTTTTTGTGTGTGTGGAAGTTCCCTCCTGGCCCAGTGGGTTAAGGATTCTGTATTGTCACTGCTGTGGTTCTGGTGACAGCTGTGGCCCGGGTTTAATCCCTGGCCCAGAAACTTCTATATGCTGTGGGTGCAGCCAAAAAAATAAAAGTAAAAATAAAAATAAAAAAGTGACCTCTCTCTCTCTTTTTTTTTCCCCAGTGATAGGACATTTTTACATACCATTGAAGTTTTCTCTGTTAATCAATAAAAGGGTTTAAGTTTTTATATCTTGAGGCGCTGCCTATAACTTCCTTTTCAGGAACTGCAATGAATGGGACACACACACACACACACACACACACACACTCTTATGTTCTCCCTGGAGGTTTAGTCTTGGTTGTGTAATAGGACTTTATTCCATCCAGTGCAGTTTTCATTTTGGAAATGGTAGTTTCCCTCTCAAGAAGTTTAATTTGTATCTTTTTATATCTTCCGTATCTTCTGCTAACATCTTCAGTCTTCTCATTTCTTGAACATGCGGGGTGCAGTTATAGTGACCCTTCCGATGTGCTGGCATGCTGGTTGTATTACTGGTATCATTTCGGGAGAAGCTGCAGCTGACTGATTTCCATCATTAGTGTGGATTGTCGTTTTTTTTGCATGCCTGGTCATTTTTTCATTGGATGCCAGAAGTTAGGATTTTACCTTTGGGGGTGCCAGATAATTTTCGTGCTTATGAATTTTCTTCGACACAGTGACTTGACAGCATTTTGATTTTTCTAGGTTGGGATTTCTTAGCTGGGATCAAAGCAGTGTTTGGTCGCAGGCTGCTTTCTTTCCTGCTTTGGAGACAAGGCTGTTTGTGGTACTTTACCCAGGATCCTTTGAATTTTAGGTCTTGTGCTCTGGTTTGGGGACTAATTCTGTCTCCATGGGATCCCTGAGTATTGTTCCCGTGTATCCTTTTCCTTTTCCGTGGTTCTCTCCTTGGCCTCAGGCGGTTTCATCCCAGACACGCGCTTATCAGTGCTCACCTGATGTGATGTGGGCCCTCTGCAAGCTGGACAGTCATTTCTCCGTGTGGCTCATTCTTTTCCATTTTTTTTTTTTTTCCTGCTGACGCTAGCTGCTCTGGTCCCTCTCAACCCCAGCATTGCCTCTTTCTCAGGAAGGCTCTGGTGCCCTGCTGGGCTCCAGGCTTCCCGCTGAAAGCATCTCCTGGCTCCCTAGGGTCCTGGCTCATCAGGTCCTCACATTAGGCCTGATGTTTTGAGCCCTAACACAGGGAGTCTTCGAATAAAGAGATCCCCAGCTTAGCGACATCCTCAGATCCACTGGCCATGGTATCATGTCACTTTTACGTGGATATAAGCATGACCGGGTCCTAACTCCTTGCTGTGGCATTCCACGTTGACAGCCCATTCCTGTCAAAATGTTATTCTTCATTCAGACAGTGACTTGATTACAACTGCGACCTTCCGAGCACTGCCCTACTGACCTTATGATGCTCACTGATGAACCTACTATAACGTATTATGTTTATACATTAGACATAATGTAATATAATGATTGTAGTTCTTAGCAAGTGACCTGGATTTGCCGTTTTTTAAGCTGGAGTGTTAGACTCTGTCTCTGGCGTGATGGCATTTGAGGTTGGAAAGAAGTAGTGTAAATGGACAGATGGGCTCTCACTGGTCAAATGACCCCCCGGGGTCAGCCACCGATCACTGTCAGAGATGGGGACGCCTCTTGGGAACATGACTTCCAAGCACTTGTCCTGACCTCCAGCCCACACTGTCCATCGTTCAAACCCTGCTTGTGATAAAGGAGGCACTGCTCGTTTCACGAGGGTGTGTATGTCACATGGTGACGCTCAAGTTTGTATTTTTTTTTTTTCTTTTTAGGGCCGCCCCTGTGGCATATGAAAGTTCCCAGGCTAGGGGTCCAGTCAGAGCTGCAGCTGTCAGTCTATGCCACAGTCAGAGCAATGCAGGATCCGAACCATATCTGGGACCTGCACTGCAGGTCGTGGCAATGCCAGATCCTTCACCCACTGAGTAAGGCCGGGGATCGAGCCCACATCCTCATGGATACTAGTTGGGTTCTTAACCCCTTGAGCCACAAGGGGACCTCCTGTGACTCTCATGTTTGGACGTGTCACAGGCCGGTCTAGAAATTCATTCCTGGACGAGCATACATCACTCTACCCTATCACTGCAGGCAATAACACAGTGTATTTCCAACAGTTTCACCTGTAAAGAAAGCCTTGCCACAGTACCTGCATCTGAAAATGAAAATCCCCTTCAAAACGGGTGTCACCTGGTGGATCCTTCAGTGTTGTGATCTGGGAAGGGATAAACTCAGGGAAGTAAAGTGTTCTGGGGGGGGGGGGGGCTGGCTGTCAGGGGACTTCTGCTCTCACCGGCGCAGTTCTGGGTCAATGCGCTTTTGTTCTATAGACGGTGATTCCAAAGAAATATTACTCTAGACCACACCTGCCTGTCTCCCCGCTTCAGATTCAGTATGGAAGTCATTTCACCCCGCTCGTAAAAGTAAGAGCCACAGCCAGTGATCAAGTAAGACGACAGATATAAGGTCATCTCGGACATTCTGGATCACTTGGTCTGAGCTTTAGTAACTTATCCCTTGAGACAAATGGCATCATCCCCATGTAACAGGTTAGACAACCGAGTTCCATGGAGTCTCCTTTTCTCACCGAATGTGCTGAAACTTGGAATAGAACTGAAGTGTGACGTTGGAGGTGGTGCTCGTTCCAGAGTTTTAAGCCGATTCTCCAAATCGCTGCTTTGTGTGGCTCAAGGTGACAGTGCTCCATGGTGCCACTGCCCTGGGTGTCAAAGCGTTTCCCCTGGGGACTTTCTTAGCACCACGGGGGAAAATCTTTCCCATCCAGACCAAGATTTTCCCTCCCTCGGGTGGTCCTGAGGCCTCTTGTGTAGCTTCTTCTTTTTTTAAGGGCGCACCATGGCATATGGAAGTTCCCAGGCTAGGGGTCTAACTGGAGCTGCAGCTGCCAGACTACATCACAGCCACAGCAATGCAGGATCCGAACTGCGTCTGCGACCTACACTGCAGCTCACGGCAACACCATATCCTTAACCCCCTGAGCGAGGCCAGGGGTCGAACCCACGTCCTCATGGATACTAGTCGGGTTCATTACGACTGAGCTACAGAGGGAACTCCTCTCCTGTAGTTTCTGTTTTGGATTGGCGTCTTTCCCAGGTTGGCTTTTGGTTTGGGGGTGAACAACCGTGTGTGGGCACAGCTCATAGAGGAAGCTCTTCCCTGGAAACTTCTCTTCCATAGCTGAAAGGTATCCCCTCAACGTCGTCAGGGGCTGTCTTGTCCCACGCAGTTCTTCTTGCAGAAAGTCTCCTCCGTATATGAAGACTGGTTTTTAACAGCGTGTTCGGACCTCTGCCTAATTGTCAAGGGTGATTTAGAAGCTCTAACTCTTTCAGTCCAAGACTAGACTAAGAATGAGGTGCCATCACTCTTAGGACAGGGCTCGAGAGTTGCATGTCTCACTGAGCATCCCCAATCCAGCATCCCTCTCATTTGGGGTTTCACATTCCTCTGTTGCACGATGACTTTGAGTGTGCTTTGAAAACTGCAGTGTGGGGAGGTCTCTTCCCAGACTGTGTTGATCTTCAAGGCAATGCTTTAAGATCACTCAGGAAGAGAAGCTCTTGCAGCAAATATGACAGATTTTTCTTTGATGGCAGTAAGCTCAGAAAGAAGTATGAGGCCGACTGTAACACTATGATTCCAAGGGCTTTATGAGAACCCTGCACACCATGGGGCTTTCCATTAGAAAAACATTAAAATTTAGTTCTGTGAAATCTAGGGGCTTTCTGATGTTCGGCGGTAACTGAACTGGACTGAAATTAAATCTCGTTTCACAAGCATCCTGTGTCAGTTTCTTTGCAGTTCAGGAAATAGCTTCAAAAAAGATGAGAAAGATATACAATAGCGATGCAGGATGCCCCGCACACTAGTTCACACTAATGCAGCCGTTTCCGGGAATCAGTGGTTGATTATTTCTCACGTGATATACTTAAAATACAGCGATGGGAGGACATCCACACTCCAATTCCCAAGCATCTTCGTTCGTGCCATCGTGTGTTCTGATGCCCACCACAAACTCTGGCATGTGGACACATGCGTCTGAATGTTATGTATGCTTTCTCATGTTTCTATATCCATGGATCATTCAAGAGACATTTTAGGATAATTCTGACATATTACACTTCTCCTAAAGAATCTCTAAGGATCCTTGCTACGAGTTTCCCTTGTGACTCCACGGGTTAAGAACCTGACATAGCGTCCATGTGGATGCAGGTTCAATCCCTAGCCTCACTCAGTGGATGAGGGATCCGGCATTGCTGCAAGCTGCAGGATAGGTCACAGATGGATCTCGGACCCTGTGTTGCTGTGAGTGCTGTGGCTGTGGTGTAGGCTGGCAGCTGCAGCTCCAATTTGACCCCTTGCTTGGGAACTTCCATATGCTGCAGGTGCAGCCCTAAAAAGAAAAAGAAAAAAAAAAAACAACCCTTTACTAGAAGGACATGGTGGTTTAAAAAGGGAACGACTGACATGACTGACTCAGACTTTTAGAGCAGAAGCACCCTCTTTGCCACATATATCAGTTTGTCTTCACAGCAACACTGCGAGACAGCTATTGCTGTTCTTATGTTGTACAGCGGAAAATCCAGGCTCAGAGGTTTTTTCTTTTTACACCTGCTTCAGATCACAACTGGAATAAGAAGTACATACATTGAGAACTCAGTATGGGCTGTTTGCTGTATATTTGTCGGTCCTCACAGGACCCCAGAAGAAAGGACAGCGTTGTCTCTGTGGGACAGATGAGGTGACCATAGCTCTGAGAGGTTAGTTAGGGATCTGAGTTAACAACGTCAGCACCATGTAGGCTGGGGTTCTCAGTGTCGGGTGCCTGATTTGCTGCCCAGTGGCTGTCCCCTCCACTGTATTTCCTTTCCCTGGCCCATTGGACAGAGGAGGGACCCACACCCAGGACCTCTGACTCCATTGCCCATGGAGCGTCCACTCTGAGAGCGGTCAGTTGTATAAGTGCAGGAATTTAACTGGCGTGGAAGTCTCAACAAATAGATGGTTCCCCACAACAGGAATTCTTTTTTACATAATGTATTGCACATGCAAGTACAACTGTAGACATATCTGCCCCAAGATGCCCTTGGCTAAGCCTGACAGGATGGATGCTTCAGCAGCTCAGGGGTCAATATCCCCAAGAGCCCCTTATCTGCAAAGGACCCTGGACCATGACCAGTTGCCACTGCGGTCATAAGTGTGGATAAAACATCATCATAATCAAATCTCCCCAAGGCACTTCTCAGAATATTTGAGACATGTTCCCTGTGTCCTTTGCAAAGCCTCGACTTTGATTCAGCCAGGAAAGCCCTTTGAGAGAAGTGGTGCCACGTCACCCTGGGGTACTGCCCCTGCCCTTCGGCTTCAGAGCTGCACGTAGAACATGGCTGTGCAGAACCCATGGCTGTGTCCTTGGGGTCCCCTCACAGGTCCACTCCCCTTCTCAGTTTCACTCTCACTCTTGAACTTCCCCCATGACATGTGCTGAGAGGGAAGTGTTCCTGCTGACAGTTGTTCAGGATGGTGGCAGCCTGGGGTACTCTCTTTCTTTCAAAATAAATGGCTCCGATGTTTGGAAAATGCCAGCATGAAAGCTGGTGGCCACAGTTGGCCATAGGCTGCATGGGCCAGGATGGGGCTTCAGTCCTTTACCTCCACTGGAAAGTCCCTTGCTGAGTGGGGCTCAGGCTGGGAGCCCTGGCCGGCCACACACAGCTCCCAAGAAAGGAGATGAAGCTGCAGACGGATGCCCTCGGGGGAGTGATGCTCGGGAGAAAATGCAACTGAAAACCTTATCCTTGAAGATGGGGGCAAAAAACTCCAGGTAGGAGTTCCCATCATGGCTCAGTGGTTACTGAATCTGACTAGCATCCGTGAGGATGCAGGTTCGATCCCTGACTTTCCTCAGTGGATTAAGGATCCAGCATTGCTGTGAGCTGTGGCGTAGGTCACAGATGAGGCTTGGATCCTCAGTTGCTGTGGCTGTGGCATAGGCTGGTGGCTACAGCTCTGATTTGACCCCTAGCCTGGGAACCTCCATGTGCCACAGGTTCAGCCCTAAAGAGCAAAAAAACAAAAAACAAAAACTCCCGCTGAAGTCACACTCCTGAGTGATGTGGAATTGGGGCTGGATGCCCTGCCATCTCCTGCATCACTCTTCATGGGGTGTCCTTGAAAACATCTGTTCCCCATATGTTGTCATCCGTTCTTGTGGCGATTAAAGGGAAGGTTCTTTAGCTCAGGGTTGTCCTTTGCAAGTTACATTAGCCCCCATGATGCTGAGTCTGAAGAGGCCCCAGTTTTTGGACCTTCCAAGGTCATCTGAAAAGGAGACGTGCTTGGCTGTTCATTATGGAAGTGAGTTCTAACTGAGCGTTTGTGAAGCAGAGGCCACCTTCTTCCCAGGGACTGTAGGGGCAGGTTCCAGGCTGGCTGGAGGCTGGCACAGCACGGGGAGAGCAGCCCTCTGCCCCTGGAGGGGACTCCCGGGTTTGCAAGTGGCACCGCCTCGGGACCCACACCCAGAGTTCACGAAAAACCACGACTTCCTCACCAAAGCCCCGGCCATCCTCCTTGGAGGCTCACAGCTTCAGAGTAACTTTAAGTAGGGCAGTTGCTGGCCACAGCTGTTTACTTGTTATTTTATTTTTTTCTTTTTGGTTAAAACTTTGAGTTAGTAGATGGCAATTTTGAAGACTTCTGAGGAATGCTTTGGGGGAAAGGCAGCATTTATGGTTAAAGCCACATTCCAGTGAAAGGAGCGTGTGGCCTTTTAACGTCTTGTCAGGGTTGGATGTTACTGTCATCAGCTACTCAAGCGAAGACGTTTCATCAGTGTGCACTGCACTCTATTTGAAGGGATTTCAAAGGAATTCAGTGTTTTTTTGTTTTTGTTTTTTTTTTTAACCCAGTAGAGAAAGCGCTGGTGCAGCTTGTGCAGTTGTGTCGAATACGTGGCAGAATAAAATCAGGGTCATTAGAGACCTTCGGAGAGGCAGCACGAGATTGAAAAGGTGCAGGACTCACAGGAGAGGCCGGGTTCCTCCCTTCCTCCCTCACCTGGTCCTGGTGTCCACTGACCAGATGGGCCGGCCAGTCCTCACTGCAGATGGAGTGCACGGGGAGCGGGGGCGGCAACTTGCCGCTCCTATTGTAGCTAAATCAAAAACAGCTGCGGTGAACGTACCTGAAACTTCGGGAGGCTTGATGAAGTGGTATACCTGGTGATCTGTAGGAAAAAAATGAAATTCAAATTCAATTCAGAGGTGCTTTTTAAAAACTTCCTATTGATACCATTTTTGACGGAAGGCTTAGAAACGAAGTATAGAGTTCACGTATAAATATTAACATCTTATGTAACTTCTTTACAACTAATAAACTAGGACACTAACACTGGCGCAAAACTGTTAACTAAACCATAGCCTTCTAAACAGATTTCCCCATTTTTTCACCAATATCCTTTTTCTACTTAACCTTCACAACTGTTGATAAGGATACACAATAATTGGAACTCTCATATTTTAGTACCAATACTTGAGCAAGTAGATCAGTAAGAAGTGCACTTTTTAAACGCCTGCACCCACAGCCTATGGAAGTTCCCAGGCCAGGGACTGAATTCAAGCTGCAGCCGCAACCTGTGCCACAGCTGCAGCAACGCCAGATCCTTTAACCTACTGTGCTGGGCTGGGGATCAAACCTACAGCTCCGAAGCTTCCTGAGCTGCTACAGTCAAAGTCTTAATCCACTGTGCCACAGTGGGAACTCCAATATTGATTAACATGGGAACTAGAACATTTAAAATAACCTATCGTGATCACCTTCTATTTCTTATAGCAGAAATTGACAGAACATTGTAAATCAACTGTAATAGAAAAAATAAAAATCTTTAAAAATATATATTTCTATTAGACACACTGATCTTGAATGTAAATGAAGTATTTACATGAAACTCAGATATTTTAGGGAGTTCCCATTGTGGTGTAGCGGAAACAAATCCGACTAGGAACCATGAGGTTGCAGGTTCGATCCCTGGCCTCGCTCAGTGGGTTAAGGATCTGGCCATGCTGTGAGCTGTGGTGTAGGCTGCAGATGTGGCTCGGATCTGGCATTGCTGTGCCTGTGGCATAGGCTGGCTGCTACAGCTCCTATTAGACCCTTAGCCTGGGAACCTCCATATGCTGCGGGTGCGGCCCTAAGAGGACAAAAGACAAAAAAACCAAAAACCAAAAAAAAAACCCTCAGATATTTTAGATACATTCTAAGAAGTCTTCATACTTTTGCATGAAGAGACATATGCAAGACTTTTATTGCATTATTTTTTGTAATAACATGAAATTATAAACAATTTGCATGTTTATCAATAGAAGAATGCATAAATTACAATATATTTCTATAATGGAAACAATGCACCTGTAAAAAATAATCTACATTTACTGATTAGCATAGATAATATCACAAACACAATGGCTAAAAGTGGGAAATTGTACAAGATTAGGTAAAATGTTATGTCACTTTAATGTAAATTTTAAAAATTAAAGGAGTTCCCTGGTAACCTAGAAGTTAAGGATTTGACCTTGTTATTGCTGTGGCTCTGGCCCAGGAACTTCTGTGGTTCCTGGCCCAGGAACTTCTGCAAAAAAGAAAGTAAATAAATAAATAAAAGTTCTCAAACCAGTAGTTCATTGTTCATGGATAGAAATGAAGTGTGGACTTCCCATCGTGGTGCAGTGGAAACGAATCTAACTGGTATCCATGAGGACACAGGTTCCATCCTTGGCCTTGCTCAGTGGGTTAAGGATCTGGCATTGCCGTGAGCTGTGGGGCGGGTCGCAGACGCGGCTTGGATCCTTGGTTGCCATGTCTGTGGCGTAGGCCGGCAGCTGTAGCTACAGTTCAACCCCTAGCCTGGGAACCTCCATATGCCGCAGTGTAGCCCTAAAAATAGGCAACAATTTTAAAAAATAGAAAAGTAAAAAAGAACAAATAAAAAGATGTATTATTAAACAACTAGATAAGTGATGATGTATGAAACTAGGGATGGGAGCTGAGAGGGAGAGCATTCTGGCTCCATTTTTCACGGCTCAGGACGCACAGTCCACACGGCCTGTAACGCACAGGGCCCTCTCCTGATGCGTGAGCCCCCGCTTCACCTTGGATGTGCCCACGTGTCCTGCGTTGGCCAGAGGACAGGATGGGAGTGATGGTTTGTGAGTTCCAAGCCTAAGCCCAGAGACATGGCATTTCTGCTTGCTCCCTGTGCCCCTGCGCGGCTCACGGAAGAGCACTCGAGGCTAGTGGCCAGGCCTGAGGGCAGGCACACTCGCGAGAGCCGGAGGGCCCAGCGAGGTCCAGACTTCCGCAGGGGCTCCCCAGCCAGCCCTCCTGCAGGTGAATGGCCTCCCTGGAGAGCTGCAGAGCCACCCCTGGAGCCCAGCCTAGACCAGCCGAAACCTCAGCTCTTCCTCGGTTCCCTGAACATAAAAGCTGTAGTTTTAAGCCAAGGAGGTTTTTTTTGTTTGTTTGTCTTTTTGCCATTTCTTGGGCTGCTCCCTCGGCATATGGAGGTTCCCAGGCTAGGGGTTGAATCGGAGCTGTAGCCACCGGCCTACGCCAGAGCCACAGCAACAGGGGATCCGAGCCGCGTCTGCGACCTACACCACAGCTCACGGCAACGCCGGATCCTTAACCCATGGAGCAAGGCCAGGGAGCGAACCCACAGTCTCATGGTTTGCTAACCGCTGAGCCACGACGGGAACTCCAAGCCAAGGAGTTTTTGAGCCATTTATTAGACCGTATTCTTCATGGCAACAGCTAACTGTTAGAGCACATGGCAGCTATAGTGTGGCATTTCTGAGATGGAGGAAAGTAAATATTTTGTATCCAAATATTGTTTTCTTTAAAAATTTTCTCATATAAATGAGAAAAAACCCCACCAGTTAAGTTGGCCTGGCAAATATATGGCTGTTTGTTGTAATTCAAAGTTTTCTATACATTTGAAATATCTTAATATTTTTTAAGATAAAGTATTGTAAAAAGTAAAACCGAACTGTGGTCCATCCAGACACAGAATACTATTTGATGCTAAAAAGAAGTGAACTATCAAGTCATGAAAAGACACGGGGAAACCTTACAAGCATATTACCCAGTGAAAGAAGTCAACCCAAAAAGATGGAAGCCAGGAGTTCCCACTTTGGTAGAACAGAATCAGCGGTGTCTTGGGAGCACTGGGACTCAGGCTCAGCCCCCGGCCTGGCACAGTGGGTTAAAGATGTGACACTGCCCCAGCTGCAGCTTAGGTCACAACTGTGGCTTGGAGCTGATCCCTGGCCTGGGAACGCCATATGTCTTGGAGTGACCAGAAAAGAAGAAAATATATAAAAAAGAGGAGTTCCCTTCATGGCTCAGTGGTTAACAAACCCCCCAGGATTCATGAGGACGCAGGTTCAGTCCCTGGCCTGGCTCATTGGATTCAGGATCTGGCATTGCCGTGAGCTGTGGTGGAGGTTGCAGACGAGACTTGGATCCCGTGTTGCTGTGGCTGTGGTGTAGGCCGGTGGCTTCAGCTCCTACAGCTCCCATTCGACCCCTAGCCTCGGAACCTCCCCATGCCACAAGTGCGGCCCTAAAAAGCAAAAGAGAAGAAAAGAAAAGAAGCCAGAACATACAGCATCACCTTCTGGAAAAACCTAGACATGGAGACAGTGAAAAGGCGAGTGGTGGGCAGGTTCCTGGGAAGCGAGGCAGAAATTTTCGGAGCACGGAGCATTTTTAGGGCAGCGAGCCTGCCCTGTATGAGGCTATAAGGGGGGTTCGTGTCGTGCACATTTGTCCAAGCCATGGGTGTATAACACTGAGAAAGAACCCGAATGCCAGCTATGCCAGTTCAGGTCCATCCATTGTCACCGGTGTACCATCAGGTGCGGATGTTGCTAACGGGGGAGGCTCTGCAGGTACGGGGCCGGGGCCATGTGGGAAATCCCTGCACCTTCCCCTCCGTGTTGCTGTGACTCTAAAACAGCCCTGAAAAAAAGATAAAGTCGTAGAAAGAAAAACAGTAAAATTAGAATATTAATTGTGTGATTTTATGCCGTATTAATTCTCTGATATTTTTTCCTCACCCATTATTGGTTTACTTAAACCAGCTCTGGTTTATGCTTCATGTTTATGTTCATGTCCACATTTGTCCCAGATTTTTCATGTCTTAATGGACTGCTCTTGTGAATTGCTGCATGAAAACGAGGTGGACTCTGTGATCTTTCCATTTATATTTCCAGCTTGTGTCATGATCTACCTAATAGACCGCGAATCGTTTCAACACAGGGTTCAATCTGAAAAGCAAGGAGTGATAACACATCTCTCCTTTTCCTGCCTCTTTTTGGAAGTAAGGACACAACCACAGCAGCTGGAGACAGCCGAATTCCTCCGGTTTGGGTAGCAGTAGGAGAAGCACATGAAGCTTTTCTCCAGCTGGTATCTTTGTGCACCAGCCATTTGCGCCTGCTTCAGCCTCTATCATGATTGTGAGGCAAAAGGAGCTGCAAAAGCTCACATAAGTGGAGTCGTTGGGAATCGTGGACCATGGAAAGTTAGCCGTATGTAAAGCATGGCCAGAAAATAGAAGCTCAGCCCTCCTGCCCAGGATGATAATTGTATGAATGCTTTTATAGAAGGGTTTTTTTGTTTTGTTTTGTTTTGTTTCACTTATCCGATAGCGTAAGCATGCTATCATTCATTTATTTTGTATTTTTGATGTTGCATCCAGACCCTTTCAACAGCCATAAGCTTAAAAAGAGTTCATGTTTATTTAAAAATGGAGTTATTTTGGGGAGTTCCCGTCGTGGCGCAGTGGTTAACGAATCTGACTAGGAACCAAGAGGTTGTGGGTTTGATCCCTGGTCTCGCTCAGTGGGTTAAGGATCCAGCCTTACCGTGAGCTGTGGTGTAGGTCACAGATGCGGCTTGGATCCTTGGTGGCTGTGGCTGTGGCATAGGCGGGCAGCTGCAGTGCCCATCAGACCCCTAGCCTGGGAACTTCCATATGCCATGGGTGCGGCCCTAGAAAAGACAAAAAGAAAAAAAAGAAAAAATCAGCGATGGACATGCACTTGCATAAGGCACTCGTGCACATTTTCTGCCCACAGTGGGGCCTGTAGGGTGGATCGCATGACAGACAGGTACTCGAATGTACAAAGACGCAGCAGCAGCTCCTTTGCAAGGGAGTCGGTGTGTCAGGAAAGTCCACAGAGGGACTCTGGGTCTCCTGGCCTTTCAGACGTTAATGGGCGTTTCTGCGACCTCCGCTCCATGGAGGCCAGCAGCTGGGACCGGCTGGGTCTGTCCCGAGCCGCCCTGCAGTATTCCTGGGGACGGGGGTTCAAAGTTCCTCTAAGGGCCGTCATTGCCCAGGAGCTCTGGGCCCTCGGGCCGCCTTGGACACAGGTCTTTCCTCCGCTGGCCTCCGTGCACACACAGCTCTGCCTTGGCTACCGTCTGGGGTCGGGTTTTTTGGGTTTTTTTCAGTATGATATACTATTTTAATGGGTACTTTAAATAATCCAATGACTAAAAAATACTTTCCTGTTTATATATTAACTTATGTAAAACAATTGAAGTAGATAAATAATTTTGCTTTCAACAGCATGATGGAACTAAATCTGAAGTAACCAGAAAAAAATGTGTTAAATTTGGATTTCCTTTTCATCTTCTAAGCTGAGGGACATGTCTTCCAATTATATAAAACCTTACTTTGGCTTCTTTAGCAGGTCTGTCGTCTAAGAGGTTGGGGTCGGGTTTTGATGAAACCTCAGGTACAGTTTTCAGCCAGAATTGCAACCAGAATAGCACCCACTTCAGGGCACCTCGTCTTCTGTGCCTTCCTCTTTTTGACTCTCATGTCATAATTTTTGTACCCGCCTGTGTAGTTCAATTGCTCCTCATTTATAACAAGAATGCAGTGGGCTGCGATCAAGTGCGTATTCTCAGTGGAAGAGTCGTACACCGTGGGGACACGCCGTCTGTCATTTTTGCTGAATTTCTTGGCACGGAAATTTCCTCAGTGCCAGAGATGCTCATGCCAAAGATGCTTTGCTCGACCCAACTGTCATCAGGCATCGGAACCTTCTCGTAGGCCCACTTGTGCACCTTCTTGAAAAGTCCAGTTTCAGCCAGACTCCTGCTGAGTCCGCGTATTAGCAAGCACCTCCCTCCTCTGTGTCCCGTCCCCCTCAGGATGCGACTGGTTTCCTCATCCTTCGCCAACCACGGGAGGTGTCTGCTCCCCTGGCCTGTCTTCAGAGGGAATCCCATTAGGTCACTTGGGCCAGGATGCTCCCTCCCCCTGTGGTTCCTTTTCATACTTTCCACCCACCGCCGCCCGCCCTGCTCCTTGGCTGTAAATTCCCACATGCCCAGTGCCATCCTCAGCACTGAGCCCAGATCTGCGCTGAAATCCCCTTTCTCCTCTCGCAGTACCTCCCGAGTGACATCTGTTCTTACTGCTCTCATGACAGCCAAGCCCTGTTTGTTTGCGGTTTTGTTGGTCCTAACTTGGTATCACATAGAAATGGGAGACCATTCATGTGAAGAAAGTTTGCACAATTGGAAATCATACTTAGAGCTCCAAAAGGCTGCCTTCCTCCCTCCGTTAGGAAAAGTATAAATGATTGTTTTCATCATGTTATCCCCAATAATTACCATTATAATCCCTGTATTGTAGCCACAGATACTAATCTCTCCTAAAGACTTCACATAGCTTGGGGCAGGTTCTCTCTTCTTCCATCTGTGTGCTAGTCTCAGGAGGTCAGAAGCGGAAAAGAGGGATATTTCTTTTAAAAATGGAGAAACGTTCCAGATTTCCCTGGGAGCTGGTGAGGTGGGGCCTCACGGAGACCTACGGATGCTCAGGCTGTAGCTTGGAGGGTGTTCACTTTTTTCACGGGTGCCTCATTAGAAGTGACCAGGAAAAATGAGAAAAATTGGCGGTGGGCTCTTCTTACTGGAAATTTTCAAGGTGTCCATGGAGGTGCTTTTCTTTTTAGGAAAGAATATTCAGTGAATCACAGTTCCTTGCATGAGCCCTTCAAAGGAAAAAAAAAAAAAAGTTCAAAGGGGATGTCCAGAGGCCACCTCCCTGGGACGACAGTGAACTGAGACTTAGTCAACAGGGGGATTTTGCAAACGTTCTTAAAGCTTAACCCAGAACCGCATCTGTCAGCGTGTCTGTCTGCCAGGTCAGAAGCATTGAACAAGTATAGCCTCAAATGCTATGTACCTATAAAGTCCCTCTTGAGCAACCGTTTTCATCCGCTCAAGAGACCTGAAAATAGTGGGACTCTGCCTGTTTGACTAATTACTCATTTCCTGCAAATGCAAAACCTAGCAGTTTTATGAAACGAAGAGGGTAGCGAGCTGCGTCTTATAATACACACGTTTCTATAAATTTCAGAGAATTCACGCTCCTTTGAAGGACTTCTGTTTAATCAAAGGCCAGGGAAAGAGTGAACCTCTGTCTCTATTCCAGAAAATGTCCCTTCTGAACCAGCAACAGGAATTTCTTTGCAGCCTGTTGGCAAAAATGACTCTTGGTGTGAGCTTATTTCATAGTTTATAGTTCCTACACTAAATCCAAGTTGTGCAGATGAAATTTGAAGGGACACTGATGATTAATATTTAGCCTGACACTCTAAGGAGACTAGAAATTTGTAACATTCATTGATTGGTTTGTAATACTAAGTGTAATACTGACTAGTCTATCAGATCTGGGTAAAAATCACAGGAAATTCTGGAGGGAATCTCTGGGTTTCATCTGGAATTCTGGAAAACATCTCCCCCATTAAAAGAGGTACAGAAAATGTGCTTTCATAGCCACCCAAAGCAAATCATTATGACATTTCATAATCTTTGGGGTTTAAAATAAAGCAATACGAAGCTTTATGGAAAAATTAGGAGTTCCCGTTGTGGCTCAGCAGGTTATGAACCCCACTAGTATCTTGAGGACGATACAGAACCATCCCTGGCCTCGCTCAGTGAGTGAAGGATCTGGCGTTGTGGGGAGCCGTGGTGTAGTTTGCAGATGCGGCTCGGATCTGGTGTTGCTGTGGCTGTGGTGTAGGCAGGCCGCTGCACCTCGGATTCGACCCCTAGCCTGGGAACCTCCACATGGTTTTAGGTGTGGTCCTAAAAAGAAAAAATATTTATATTATTTTGATTTCATTGGACAGCAAATAGCACTAACAAGAGTAGAAGAAAAAGAAAGGGTAGAGCTTTCTCTTCTCAAAGACAAGCAAAGCTGCCCATTAAAGGGGTGAAATCAGACTTTCTTCAGTATCTACTGACAGCGGGCAAAATCACTGAGCTCCATTCAGATGCGCTTGGAGGGGCCCCGGCAAGGAGTGGGGGGTGGAGGGCGGGGCTCAAGGCAGGTCGGGGAAGTGAAAACTGTAAAGGGTTGGTGTGGGCAGAAGATGAGGCCAGGTGTCTGCCAGCTGGCGGCTGGGGACGTCAGGACTCTGTTCTCGAGCAGAGACTGGAAGTCAGAGGCCCTGTCCTTCCTGATGGTTCCATTTCAGACGAGGGGCTTTGGGGTCCTGGAGAAAGGCCCACCTGAGTTGCAGGAGATGCAGGCACATCTCAGAAGGGACCAGGAAGGACTCCCCGACGTAGATCCTTTTCCTCCCGTGCTCTAAAGAAGGGAGGTCAGGAGTTCCCGTCGTGGCGCAGTGGTTAACGTATACGACTAGGAACCAAGAGGTTGCGGATTTGAGCCCTGGCCTCGCTCAGTGGGTTAAAGATCCGGTGTTGCTGGGAGCTGTGGTGTAGGTCCCAGAGGCGGCTCGGATCCCACGCTGCTGTGGCTGTGGCTGTGGCTGGTGGCTACAGCTCCAATTCGACCCCTAGCCTGGGAACCTCCACATGCCTCGGAAGCAGCCCAAGAAATGGCAAAAAGACAAAAAAAAAAAAAGAAGCGAGGTCAGCGGCTGTCAGCAGGTGTTGCCTGGAACAAAGGTCGATGCTTTTGACAGCTCTGAGCTTTTCCAGACAGGAACACCCCCTCTTCCCACCCGCACGTCCCCCATCCTCTTGGTCCCTGTTACTGTACCTGACAAGATCAATGATAAGAAACAGAAACTATCACTCTAGATGTTTTAGCAATAATGGTTTTAATACAGGAAATTATGTGCTTTCACAAATATTAGAAGTGACAAGAGATGAGTCTCGGCTGGGCCTCAGGCCTGACCCCGGATTGGCCCCACTAGGAAGCTGCGACCTTGAGGTCTTTGCTAGAGCTCTAAGATCTATAGCAGTTCCTGGAGCTGTAATGCAGGTGTTAGCATCTGGGCATTAAGAAACTATTGCTGGAGTTCCCGTCGTGGCCCAGCAGGTTAAGAACCCGACATAGTGTCTGTGAAGATACGGGTTTGATCCCTGGCCCTGCTCAGGGGATTAAGGATCTAGTTGCCACCAGCGGCGGTGTAGGTCGCAGATGGGACTCAGACCGGGTATTGCCGTGACTGTGGTGTAAGCCGGCAACTGCAGCTCTAATTCAACCCTTGGCCTGAGAACTTCCATATGCTGCCGGTGTTGGCATCAAAAAAAAAAGAAAGAAAGAAAAGAAAAAAGAAAAAAAGGAGTTCCTGTCGTGGTTCAGCGGTTAATGAACCCGACTAGCATCCATGAGGATGTAGGTTCAATCCCTGGCCTTGCTCAGTGAGTTAGGGATCCGGCGTTGCCATGAGCTGTGGTGTAGGTTGCAGACATGGCTCACATCCCATGTTGCTCTGGCTCCGATTGGACCCCTAGCCTGGGAACTTCCATATGCCGTGGGTGTGGCCCTAAAAGTCAAAAAGACGAAAACAAGAAAAAGAAGCTGTCGCTGCCGCCATTGTGACCATCTTCCAACACTGGGACACCAGCAAGTGGGTTCCCATGGCTGAGGGCTGGGTACTGACTCCTGACATCCAAGAAGCTCTAGAGCAGGGCCTGGAAGTTGGCTCCAGACCGCCTCCTGCGTCTGCACCCTTGCTCCCGAGCGGAAGAAAGAAATCGCTATGACTTTGCCATACTTCCAAATCTTTTAATCGACAGAAACTACTTTGCATCCGGAAGGAAAACTAGCCACCCAGGGGTCTTTGTGTCTTTCTGCTTTCCTCCTGCTTTTCTTCCCTCTCGTATCTTTTACGTGTATTAGTACATTCTTGTTCCATGAAAAGTGCTAACCCTTGATGAGCTTTGAAAACCACACATGATATAGGTGAGTCCCATGCTTCTATGTAGTTCACGGTCTGGCAGGAAGACAGACGCACCGTCTCGGGCCCGCGGGTTAGAGGCTTGACTCGTTGTGGATGGAGAGTTTGGGAACATAGAAGAGGTGAGCTCCAGAAGGAATCGGAGCAGTTGTCCCCAGGCCGCCTTAATGCTGTCCAGGGAAGGCTGATTACAAGGTTGTCCCGTGGGGAGGAGCTGGAGCATCTGCTGAAACGGGACAAATAACCGAAGAAGGTAGGTTTCCGAAAGTCTGCTGAGTGGAGGGGTAGAGGTCAGTACAGCCAGGGTGCTAGCTCTGGAGACGTGCGGTTGGAGACGAGACCTCACCTGCAGGCACGATGCTCCGGCTCCTGAAAGAACAATGATACTCAACAAGGGGCCGCTGTGTCTTTCTCCAGCCTCGCCCTACAATTGCTGGAGGAATTAGCCAGGCCTGTGATGCCCACGACCGGCTCCCTGCTGACCGCTTCTCCTCCAAGCGTCTAACTCTGCTTCTCAAGCTCAGAGCACAGGATGTCTTCACTGTGTGGGCACTCGCCTTTCACTTTGTGATTCCCTGAACACCGACGAAGCTCTGGCTGTGTGCGGGGCCCTGTCCTCAGCGCAGAGAAGCAGATGGTTGTGTCCCTAACGTGAACTTTCAGAGAAGAACCAGACCTGAGGACACCAGCAGTCTCGTCAGAGCGCTGATCTGCGGGAGCATCGTACAGCATGAGCTGGGGACCCAAGGGGCCCTCCTGTGTCACCTGGGGACATCAGTAGGGACTTCAGGGAAGAAGCGGTCTTTTTACTGAGATGTTAAGGCTAAGCAGGAATTTTCTAGATGGTTTAATATGTGGGGTTAGAAGAGGGTTCTAGGAAGAAGAAATAGCTGGCTATGTAGCCACAGTCCTGGACTCCTGGGGAAAGGGCGCCGTGGGGGCGGGATGGGGCCGTGAGAAGTGAGACGGTGGGCAGGGTCTCTGGGAGATGGTGAGATGAAGCTGCAGGTGCTCTGAGCTCCTAGGGAGGAGAGGTTTCCTGCCGTCCGGGAGGGCAGCCAGGACTTGGTGGAGGGGGGACTCTGATTACAGCTTGAATAACAGTACAGGGCCAGTGCTCTGGGCTCAGTGGGCCGCGGGATCTACTGTCCAGAGGTGACGTGAGTGTGGTCCAGCTGTGGGAGGCGGGACATCTCTTTGGCGGAGGCACATCTCTCAGACTAGCAGTCTCGAACCACAGAGAGGTGACTGGCACTTCTCTTGGAAAGGTAAAAATGCTAAGTGGGGGAGTCCCCATTGTGGCTCAGCAGTAACAAACTGACTAGTATCCATGAGGATGTGGGTTCAATCCCTGGCCCCGATCAGGGGGTTACAGATCCATCACTGCCGTGAGGTGTAGGCTGGCAGCTGTAGCTCCCATTCAACCCCTAGCCTGGGAACTTCCATACTCCATGGGTGTGGTCCTAAAAAGCAAAAAAAAAAAAAAAAAAAGCCAGGGGGCTTTTAAGGGAGTGAGATCGTCAAGTGTAGCAGAAGATGCCGTCTCTGGAGGTCAGTAGGTCATGGTACGGCCGAGTAGCTCTGCAGTGTCACATAGTCCTGGAGTCCCAGAGCCACAGTGTATAAAGGGGGGCCCATTACATTTCATAACCTGTAAGGCCATTTCCAGTTCTCAGTTGCTGCAGGTCTTTAAGATGGGCTGAAATCTTTCGCAGGTTTGATTGTGGTACTATTGTTATTTGGCCTTGGGGAGGCAGAATTAAGTTTGGGGGCGTTCCCATCGTGGCTCGGCGGAAACGAATCTGATTGGTATCCATGAGGATGCAGGTTCCATCCCTGGCCTCACTCAGTGGGTTAAAGATCCAGTGTTGCCTTGAGCTGTGGTGTAGGTCACAGATGCAGCTTGGATCTGGCATGGCTGAGGCGTAGGCCGGTGGCTGTGGCTCCAATTCGACCCCAAGCCTGGGGACCTCCTTATGCCACAGGTGCGGCCCTAAAAAAGGCAAAAAAAAAAAAAAAAGAATTAAGTTTGGGGAACTGGTATGTAGAGCTGGAGTTTCAGTGCCGCAGCTTAGCTTCGTGACCTTGAGAACGTGCCCTTTCTGTGCCTATTTCCTTGTTCACAAAGCTGGGATATTGTTGGCCTTGCCTGCCACACAGGTGGTTTGAGGGTCAGGTGTGACGGCTGTAGAAGCGATTCTGCAAATGACTACAGGACACAGTTGAAAAGAAGCCAAGTATCAGGCAGTAAGTTTAGACCCGTGTGAGGAGACATCACCGGGACGTAAGTAGGGCCTTTGCAGCTGGAGAGTAACGTCTCGGAAGATGTTTGAACAGAATGTGGGGAGGGTAGTTACTTGCCTCGTAAGGTTGATAGAGGGAGGATGCGGCAGAGGGGGTACCGCGCACATTGTTTGAAAATCTCTGCGTTTGATGCCGGATCGCAGGCTCAGGAAGCGGAATCTGCATCTCACAGGAGGTCCGGTGATTTATGTGCACCTCTGACCAGCGGACGGAGCCCCGGGGACTTGGAGTGGTCCCCCTGACTGGACCTGCTTCAGGGCTCCCTCCCCACCGATGCAGTAGGGGGATTATTTCAACCAATGGTCCTGCTTTCCAAGGACGTCACGTGAAGACGAGATGCTTCAGCCAGAGGGAGGCTGATGATCCCTTAATGACAAAGGACAAATCCCTTAATGGCAAATTTAAACCCAAAAAGGAAAAGAGAGAATCTGTTGAACGTTATATAACAAAGCCAAGAATATGAAAACGGATGGCTGTGGACCCTGCGGACAGCTTGACCACAGTCTCATGAACGAGAGATCTTACACCAGAACCGCCCAGCTAGTCTGCTTCTGGAGAAAGTCTGAGAAGAGAAATGTTTGTTGTTTAAGCTGCTAAAATGAAAATAAAAAAAAAAAAAAAAAAAAACAAAACCTCTGTGCTGGGCAGTTGCTGTCATGGCTCAGTGGTTAACGAACCCGACTAGGATCCATGAGGACATGGGTTTGATTCCTGGCCTCCCGCAGGGGTTAAGGATCCGGCGTTGCTGTGAGCTGTGGTGCAGGTAACACATGCAGCTTGGATCCCTGTAGGCCTGTGGCTACAGCTCCGATTGGACCTCTAGCCTGGGAACGTCCATATGCTGGCAGGTGTGGCCCTAAAATGACAAAAAGACAAAAAACCCCAAAAAAACAAAAAACAAAACCTCTGTGCTGGACACTGTAGAAACCCGATTTGAATGCCAATGGCTATTATGATAAAGTAGAATTTTTGTTGTCTGGGTCAAAGGCAAGCCGCAATGAGGAATGTACTTCCACAAGTCAAGAGCCACAGAAGGAGAAGGAGACCTTAGAAAGACACATGTGCACCTCTGTCCTCTCCAGTAATACTTTTATACAAAACACGTTAGGTAATAGAAAGGTGATAATCTAGTTTTCCACTTTGGAAAGAAAAAGAAGATGAGCTATAAAGTAGTCACCTTTTATTAGCCCTTCAAAGAATTGAATAAGAGGATTACTTGATGCCGTTTAGATCAAACCAGAGAACTGCAAGGATTGGGGTGGGGGAGGCATGTCAAGAACGGAATGTAAAATCCTGGGATGCGTTTCTGTTCCAAGTTCCCGCGATCGCTACCACAAGGGAGCAGTTCAGACGCAGTGCTCCGCAGCCTGGCTCCTCTCCTCAGGAGTTTCTCTGGTCCTTGACACAGAGGTGGAGGAATGCAGACCTCTAGGGGCCGTGATTTATGTGCGTTGCTATGGAATTGCCTAAATGTTTAGAGCAGAGCGGTAGTCTATGGCGCACAGTGGTCCAAGGCCATGAAATTATGGCAGCCAGAAATCATCTTCACATTTCAGGCACGCACGCTTCTTGTTCAAAAGGGTGGACCAGGTCTCTTCCGTAAGAGAATTATTCTTTATTGCATTAAATTCGATCCTAGGCGGAGATGTGACATCTCAGAGTTCCAAGAAGCTTCAGTGCCAGGTGAGGGTTACAGACAAGGCCGGGCAGGCCTGGGCAAAGAACTTGGTAGCCTGAGCATCTCAGCTCTGCTGCTGATGTCACAAGCACAGCTGTTTCCCATCTCAGCCCCGAGGTGGTTGCGGGTAAACAAGGCAGCACCGCTCCAGGCTCTGTAAGGCACCCGGAGCAAAGCAGGTCTCCCTCTTCCAATGCTGCTGGGGTTCCAGCAGCGGGACCCCAAACCCGCCACCCCCTAGGTTATGAGGTATGGTTCTTTGTCAGATTCCAATAATTGTTGACAAGGCTTTGTTCACATTTTAAATCAGAAGTCACCCACTGTAAAATACACCTGTTTTCCCTCTTGTGTGAGCTAAGCTAAGGTTCATTTAAACAAGAAATACAGCGCTGTGGGCTTCTTCTTGAATAACAGTTCTGTGAATGCTATTTTCTTCTGCAGACTGTGCCAAAGCCAGTTTCCTCTCTGAATGAATGTGTCTAATCTGTCAATTCAAAATAGAGCGAGCCTACGTCACAAGCTGCCCTGAGCGAACAGGAACTCGGCGAAGATGGGGCTTTGCGGCTTGGCTTGTTTTCTTTCCTTTTTTTCTCCCCGTCTTGACAGTTGCTATTGAATATTATTATTATTTTTTAATTAGAGAGGGAAAAACATTTCTCAAAAATCGTTTTATGTGCAGCAAGAAATTCACCGAAAAACATCTGAAGACTTTCCAAAGAATGAAGTTTTATTCAGACGTCTGCATGTTATTATCTGGCTAAGTTTCGCTCACAGTAGAAAGTATCCACCTGACTCTGCTGCTCTGTTTTCTGGTCTGAGAGCAGAGGAAGATCCTGTTCCCTCCTTTCTTGCTGGTTCCTCATTAAAACAGCCTGGGAATAATTGAAACAGGTTTTTCCTCTTTACATCCTTTTTTTTTTTTTTTTTTTTTTCAGACATGGCACCACCTGAATGTTCTGGTCTGGAGAACTCCTTTGAAAGGGGGAGAGCTCTGAAAAAAGTTTAAGTAGAGGAAGTTTAAAAATAGGGGTTGAATGCAACATTGTGTCCGCATTATTTCCAAACATCCACCTGTGCCAAGTTTTGTTTCTTCGTCTCCAGACCTTTGATACCTAATGGAAGAAAGTCAGCCAAACAGGATCAGCAGTTCAACTGCCATCAAGAGTGAACATCATATAGTATAGAAACTAGCCAGATTCAGTGACTTTGCTGGTTTCATTTTACACCAAATATTACTTGAAATCAGTGGCTTGTTCATCTAGTCTTGAAAATACGCTCCACCCCAAAGATCCTCCTTATACTCCTGGGAAGAAGTGGTGTAGCTGCAGGGACTCTGGCATATGAGCTTTTCATCCAAGGGCAAACAAGACTGTCACGGGTTACACAAGAAAAAAAAAAAAAAAAAAGAGCCTGGACTTATTTATTGAGTCCAGTCATTTCCAAGTTTCTACCCATTTCCTTTCTCCCGTGGAATGGAAATCTAAGTAATTATCAAAGAGCCTCTTAAATGTCAGACGTGAAAAGCAGTTGTTTCTAAAAGATACCCGTGGTACCGTGTGCTCAAAGTTAAGCCGTTATCAGTAAACAAATGACAAACTGACAGGCTCCTCCAGCGGAGTTTTGTGGTCTTCCTGCCGGTTGCCCGGCTTAGTGACATAGATCCTACTGAGTGGACAGAAATTGCCTGAGACTTGCTGTTTCTAGGCCGTTGCATTTCTGAAGAAGGAAGTAGGTTAGTCAGCTGTGTCATCAGGGAGCAGTAGGCTGTGCTACAGAGATAAAGGATCACTGTGTGCTTCTTCAAGTGACAGGGTACATGGTGTGATGATTTGGGGAGGAGGGATGTTTTATATCATCCTTTTGGCAACGCTGTGCCATCTTCCCTTGGTCAGTGACCTCAAAATGGTTGTCCACCATGAAAGAATAACAAAATATAGCCTGAAAAAGAACTTTCCATCTCTATTATAATGGTAAAGTGATAGATCCTGTGTCGGTGGTTCTCTGGCAGGGGTGCTTTTGCCACCCAGGGAACAGCAGCTTCAGGAGACACTTGGAGTGGTTGCCGTGAGCTGTGGTGTAGGTCGCAGATTCGGCTCAGATCCTCTGTTGCTGTGGCTGTGGCGTAGGCCGGCGGCTACAGCTCTGATTAGACCCCTAGCCTGGGAACCTCCATATGCCACGGATGTGGCCCTAAAAAGACAAAAGACAAAAAAAAAAGAAAAAGAAAAAAGAAAAAAGAAAACTCTGAGGCAGGTTAGAGACTGGGGTGGTGGTCCATGTGCTGTGGGCACAGGGTGCCCTCCTTCAGTGAAAACCATCCAGCCCACCTGTCTGTCATGCCTGGGCTGAGAAACCCTATTTTTTTTTTAAATGCTCCTCATTTTACTTATTTTTTAATGATTTTTTTTTTCTTTTTAGGGCCACACCAGCAGCCTATGGAAGTTCCCAGACTAGGGGTCGAATCAGAGCTCTGGGTGCCGGCCTCCAGCACAGCCACAGCAGTGTGGGATCTGAGCTGCATCTGCGACCTACACCACTGCTCATGGCAGTGCCATATCCTTAACCCACTGAACAAGGCCAGGAATCGAACCTTCATCCGCATGGATCCTAGTTGGATTCCTTACCGCTGAGCCACAACGGGAACTCTCAGAAACTCTATTTTATGTGACGTCTCAGAATGAAAAAGTTACCTGACATACATGATATAATCCTAAAGCTTTTTTGTTATTTTCAGATTACAAAACTTAAAGTTTAACAGTTAGGCATGTTTTATCCCGTTTGAAACTGCAGGAGATAGTTATATTTTTTAAAACATGAAAAGGAGGAGTTCCCCAGTGTTGCCGTGGGTTAAGGATCCAGTGTTGTCACAGCTGTGGCGGAGGTTCAACCCCTGGCCCGGGAACTTTCACATGCCATGGACAGAGCCAAAAAAAAAAAAAAAGTTAAAAAAAAAAAAACATGGAGTTCCCGTGTTGGCGCAGTGGTTAACAAATCTGACTAGGAACCATGAGGTTGCAGGTTCGGTCCCTGCCCTTGCTCAGTGGGTTAACGATCCGGCATTGCCGTGAGCTGTGGTGTAGGTTGCAGATGCGGCTCGGATCCCGCGTTGCTGTGGCTCTGGCGTAGGCCAGTGGCTACAGCTTCGATTAGACCCCTAGCCTGGGAACCTCCATATGCCGCGGGAGCGGCCCAAGAAATAGCAAAAAGACAAAAAAAAAAAAAAAAAAAAAAAAAAAAAAACATGAAAAGGAGACATATTCCCTCTTCTCTTCATGTATTAGGGCCAATTCACCTCTTCTGGCCCATTCATACACCCCCAGATGGAAGCTGTCTTTGCTTCCGAGGATAAACTGAATGCACGTTGGAAGGCGGAAGAGCTCTACTTGACACTGGCCTTGAAAACAGCACTGGAAGCAGCACTGGAACCCATAGCACCCCGAGTTGCTGAATAGCATCACCTCTAGGGTTTGCTCATCCCGTTGACCTGTGAGAGGCGGTGGGCGTGTAATACCCTTGCTCAGCAAGGGTCTCTGCATCTCTTTATATATATATACATATATATATATATTTTTAATTATTTCCCCAGTACAGTTTTTTTTTTTCCTGCTGTACAGCATGGTGCCCCAGTCACACACACGTACGCATTCTATTTTCTCACATTCTCATGCTCCATCATACGTGACCAGACACAGTTCCCAGGCTTGGGCCTCTGCGTTTCCAATTGCCACAGGCAGCGTGAATCTGTACGCATTTCGGGTTCTAGTCTCGAGCATTCTCTTCCCGCTCATCTCTCCGACTGTGACACGGGTTCGAGAAAGGCGATCAGAGGAAGACTGGAAAGAAAGTGACTGCCCCTCACTAGGCTTAGAGAGACGAAGGGGTCCTGTGTTACTTCCCCGTGGCCAGCGGGCCGCGTCGAAGAAAAACCCATTGCAAAGAAATCCGCTGAGAAATACACAGTCCCTCAGGCCCTCGGTGGAGCTAGAACACCTGCAGGTGCGAGCCCATCTTTTTCACCAACTGGGGGTGGGGGGGGATCATATCAATAAACAGTGAGCTAGGAGTTTCCCATCATGGCTCAGCAGGTTAAGAACCTGACATTGCCTCTCTCCAAAATCATCTCTCCCCAGTTGCTCACACGGCACCGTGTTCAATCCCTGGCCTTGCTCAGTGGGTCGAGGATCTGGCATTGCCGCGAGCTGTGGCATAAGCCACAGATGCGGCTCGGATCCTGTGTGGCTGTGGCTGTGGCATCCGCTGGCAGCTGCAGCTCCCATGTGACCCCTAGCTTGGGAACTTCCTTATGCCCCAGGTGTGGCCCTAAAAACAGACAAACAAACAGTGCGCTAAACTACAGTGACCCCGATGGGTCTTTTGCTGTCATGTCTGAGTATCACTCCTTTTCTGTAAGACATCTTCAAATACCTGAGCTCCTTGAAAGGGGTGCCTCAGAAGTGGCCCCGTGGCCCTCACCTCCTGCCGTCTGTCTCCTCCACCTGCCGGTGTTTCCTGTCTTCACCCCCCCAGCCCCCCCGCATCCTCGCTCTCTTGAGGACGCCTCTCAGGAGGTGACGGGGGCCTGCCAGGGAAGCTGTCTCCAGATGCTCCGGGAGGAGCAGCTGCTCCCTGTCGTCCTGGGAGGCGGGCCGGCCTCGTGGATTTGGTTCCGAATAGACCTGGGGAAAACAGCCCTCCACTCTCGGGCCTCCTTTTGAGGCCTTCCCACAGCATTGCTTGAACATAGACAGTCGTAAGAGCTGGGTAAAGGGGCCCCTCTGTGCCATGTCTGCCACAAGCAACCCTTTCACGAGGTACAAGCCACAGCCCATACCCAGTCCCTTGCTGGTCTCTCCCGTCTCTGGACAGCTCCTTCTTTCCACTGCCAAACGTAAATAACACGCAGCCTCTGGGCAACCTCCTAGTTAACTTTCCCAACTATTTATTACATTTATTCCAGAATATTTATTATCTAAATTTGGGTTCATTATGACAACACAAATGTGCTAGTTGTCTTTCTTTACATTTAATGCAACAGAAGGGTTATTCCGAAGACTACAAAATAAATGGTCTAGGAGTTCCCACTGTGGCTCAGCGGTAACAAACCCGACTAGGATCCATGAGGATGCGGTTCGACCCCTGGCCTCACCCAGTGGGTTAAGGATCTGGCCTTGTCGTGAGCTGTGGTGTAGGTCGCAGATGCAGCGCGGACCCTGTGTTGCTGTGGCTGTGGCGTAGGCGGCCGCTCCAATTCGCCTCCTAGCGTGGGAACTTCTATAGGCTGCGGGTGCAGCCCTAAAAAAAAAAAAACAGTCTCTTCCAAAATCAAATAGGACGCCTCTTGCAGAAAACACATGGTGATCTTTAGAAACAGTTTTCCCAACTTCTTCTCAGTCACGTTTCAAACTCCTTGGTGTTCGGTTTCACCAAGACATGCTGCACACTGAGAGAAGAAACAAACAAAAGACTCGAATCTCAGTTCTTTGGAGTAAAAAGTAAATACCGCAGTATAGATGGCATCGGTCAAGAGGACTGTGGCACAGAAGCATTTCGATTAGTCTAGAACTTTTGGAGACCCTGTATCTGTCGGCACCCTTTCCTTCTAGCCGTTCTGCAGCATCAGGGCTTTTCTGATTACTTCCGCGTGTATACTCCAGCCCAGCCACTCTCCGGAGCAGCACAGCCCTTGAGAATCCAGCTGCCGGCTCACTGTCGCCACTACCTGACGGTCTAAGTGGCATCTTGACGTCCGGGGGGGAGCAACTCCCCCTAGACCCCCTCCACCACCTCTGCAGCTGTCTAGACATCCTTGTTTAGACTCAGGGCAACTCCCATTTTTCTGTTCCTCAAGCCAAAACCCTTGGGGTCATTCTTCACTCTTTTTGAAACTTCCCTTTCTCCCTGCCGAAAACCCATCCCTCATCTGGTGCGTTTCATCTTCTAGATGTGTCAGAGTCTGGAGCTACCCCTGCAGCTATCACCTTTGGACCTAGCCACCGTCTCTCAGCTTCTGACCGCCCCTGTGGGTACCATCTTTGGACCAAACCACCCCCGTCTCTCACCGTGGTGGTTACGACAATCCTTGGTCTCATCTCCAGTTTTGACTCGGGGTCGCATGTTTCAACACAGATGCTGTCGCCCAGATTAAAACCCTCCCATCATGTGCCGTTTCGCTCAGGGTATGAGGCAGTGTTCTTGCGAGGGCCTGGGAGGCCCTCAGGTATGTTCCCTCACCCGCTTACCCGACTTCGTCTCCTGCCAAAGCTGCCTTTATGAGCCTGTCACCTGCGCTTTTGGGTCCTGGTGTGTGGGTGAAGGATCTGCTGGAGCTGTCTTGAAATTCTTCATAATTTTGAAAAAGGGCCCCATGTTTTTATGTTACTGGGCCCCTCGAACTATACTGGCCACACCATTTATACACTGCAAACTGGCTTCCTCCTCTACTGCCCCTGCCATATTTTTCTGTCCTTGTCCTTAGGCCTTTCTTATATATTAATTTCCTCTTAATATGTTAACTGCCCATTATCTTTATTTCTCCCTTTTGAATATAAAGCTTCATGAAGGCAAAGGTCTCTATCTGTTCTTTCCTGCGGTATGCCATGGGCCTGACCCCTGCTAGAGACTTAGAAAGTGTTTGTTGAATGAATTAATAATCATTGGAGATTGATAACAGAGTCCCAGCAACACCCTCCATGGTTCACTGTGTGTAACAGGGAATAATAACATACGGTTTTCACGGAATTAGGTGAGTCATGTCATTCACAGCAAATCTCTGTGTTGTGTCCTTATGCGACTTGTTTCATTCTAATTTTAAAAAATAACATATCCAAGACTCCAGAGGCATGTGAGAGAGTTCCAGTCTGTATAAAAGTAGACAACGTTAGGCCCGTTTTGAAATCGAAAATATTTGGTGGAGAGGGGCATGGGTGACCTTGCAAGACACATATAAAAACCTAGTTGATTGGGGTTTTTCCCAATTGAAAACAAACAACAAAATACATACAGCTCCATTCCTTACATCCCCTCCCCGCCAGAAATAACCGAGTTTAAGTACATAAAGAACTTCCTGGTGTGTCAAACCGAAACCCGTTGGTGGTGGTGAAGGAGTCTGGACAGAACTGGAGGCAGAGGCGACCGCTGGGCCTGCCTGCCTTCGTTTTACTTCCTTTAAGTCTGTCTCTGTGCGCAGCTCTGCTCGCCCTGCAGGCGTGGGCTCGGGGTCAGCCTGCATCTGTACAGCACATCGTGTTCTGTCCTGGGCACCTGTCGCGATGTTTATCTGGAGCGAGACGGCAGGGGACCCGCAGGTGCCAGCCCTTCCTCTCTGGACAGAAACGAGAATGGGGGGCGCAGAGGCCGGAGTCGGGTGCATGAGGGCACAAGCGTGTGCCTGGGTGTTTCCCGCTCCAGTTAGGCTGTGAGTTTTATTCTTCGAGCTTCGCCTCTCGGGTGATGATCTTGTTTCCCATTTCACTGAGGAAGGAGAGGCAGTTAGAAGGAGAGGCACAGGCTCGTGCCCTCACCCCCCCCCCCCGACTCCTGGCCTCTGCGCCCACAAATCTCGTTTCTGTCCATTGACGCGGAGGCCTTGTCCACGCTGGAGTCCGAGCCAGTGCCGGCCCTTCCAGAAGGAGGCGGCTCCAGCACTTCTTCCCTTGGGAGCCCCCCTTTTAGCTCGCGAGCTTGTTTCCTCCAGCAGGTAACTAGGACTGAGTCCTCTCTCTGTTTCCCATGCAAAACCCCAGATTGCTTGGTCTCAGGACGCCTCTTCAGCCACTGCCCCATTTTTCCTCTTTTTTAAAATGGTAAATGTCCATAGAAGAGTCATCTGTCCTGCTGTCTTCAGTGTCCTGTTTTGCTTTCAGTATTTCCCAGAGACGGCCCTTGTCTTCATCACTAAAATCTTGTGTCACTAAAACCAAGATCTGTGCTCAAGCCCCGCTTACCTGAACCATGAGTAAGAATCAGATAGGCTTGATTATCGCTTCCTTCTTGATTTTTTTTTTTGCCCGTCTTCCAGAATACAGCTGGTTTTCCTTTCACTTCACGGGCTCCTTCATTTTCCACTGCGATTCTTCTTCATGGCTTGACGTCTTCGTTTTGAAGTGGCCTGAGGCTCAGTCCTCCATCCCTCTTCCCTTCTTGCCGAATTCCTTAAGGGTCTGAAGGCCCGCCGTATGCTGAAAAACCCTGCATTTATTTTCTCCCTGGATCTCCCCTTTTCACACGACATTGAAGTATCGCAGCTGGAACGTGCAGATTGTGCTCTCTAGGTGGGGACGTCTGTGTTTCCCTTCCCTCTCAACTCACTCTTGCTGCATTCCTCCTGGGATCCAGGGACCTACAGAAACTCCGTTCTTCTAGGTGCCCAGGCCCTCCTCTTGGGAGTCAATCACCATGCCTCTCGCTTCGTGTCTGTAGTACATCCTGTTAGCTTTGTTGTCAAAATAGTCAGCCTCTGACTCCTTCTTATCGCTGCCACGGCTTCTCACCTGGTCTGAGACGTCGTTATCCTCTGCTTAGATCATCGCAGCAACCTCTTGTCTAGTCTTCTCTTACTATCTTCACTGCATCTCTCACCTTTCGTCTAGTCTCAAAATAGCAGCCATTAAAAAAAAAAAAAAAGAAAAGTTGATTATTCACTCCTCTGCGCGAAACCCTCTGTCGACTTTCCGTGTTACTCAGAGTAAAAGCCAAAGTCACTACCAGGCTGTCAGCCATCTGACCTTTTCTAATCTAACTTCATCTTCTTCCAGAGCGCTTCCCTCCACCCCCACGTCTTCCTGGCCATGCCCGGCGCATTCCCTCTGCACCCATTGTCACGTCCACTTGAGTACTTGGAGGACGTGCTCCCCCTTTTCTTCTTCTTCTTCGGGAAGGAATGTATTAATGTCATTTATTTTTAAGAATGTTCTATCATAATTGATTCACAATGTCCTGTTAATTTCTGCTGTAGCACACAGTGACCCAGTTTACACACACACACACACACACACACACACACACACACCTATACACTGACACACACATTCTTTTTCTCACATGATCCTCCATCCTGCTCCTTATCTCAAGTGATTAGTTCCCTGTGCTCTACAGCAGGACCCCATTGCCCATCCACTCCAAATGCAACAGTTTTCATCCACTAACCCCAGACTCCCAGTCCATCCCACTCCCTCCCTCTCCCCTCTGTCCTCCACGTCTATGATCTGTTCTGTTTTGTAGATGGATCATGTGTGCCATATTTTAGACTCCACATATACATGATATCATACGGTGTCTGTCTTTCTTTTTCTGACTTACTTCACTCAGTATGAGAGTCTCTAGTTCCATCCATGTTGCTGTAAATGGCATTGTTGTGTCCTTTTTTATGGCTCAGTAGTATTCCATTGTATATCTGTGCCACATCTTCCTAATCCATTCATCTGTCGATGGGTATTTAGGTTGTTTCCATGTCTTGGCTATTGTGAATAGTGCTGCGATGAACATACGGGTGCATGTGTCTTTTTCAATGAAAATTTTGTCTGGATATATGCCCGGGAGTGGTATTGCTGGGTTGAAAATGCCAGGCTTTGCTTCCCAGTGAAGTCTTCCCGGACTACCATATTTACACTGAGCCCTTCAAAACACTTTTTCATCCTCATTGATGGAGCTTCATCCACAGCAATTATTATCATCTAGCATTCTATGTATTTACACCTTTTTATCTTCTTTCTCCTTACACTAGAATCTAATTCCCATAAGAGGAAGTATGTTTATCTTTTTGTCCATCATGTGGCCCTGGTGTCTGAGCAGTGCTTGTCACAGAGTAGATGCTCATTAAATATCTGTTTAATAAGTGCATGAATACACTTGGTGTCCATTGATTATAGACATGTATATTTGATTATTAGCATTTACAGAATTTGATGAGCGAAGGGGAGAAGTTTAAGGTCTATTTTAGGCCACGTGATCCAGGAGAGACGCTTAGATGAAAACAAAGTGAGACAGAGCTACTTTCAGTAATTTTTTTAAGGAGAGACTCTTTGGGAATGGAAGTCAACCGCTCCTTCAGTCCTGCCTGGCATTTTCCTCCTGCTTTCCTATCTAACCCCATTCTTGTCTTTCCTTAGGTTCTCTTCGGGGTTAGAAACTGTTCCATAACCACATCAAGTGGCATCTTTAATGGCTATTTTATAATCCCTGTTTTCAGCTCGCGATGTGGCATGTGGGCGAGTAGCAGCCCTTTGATACCAGCCACTTCCCCGGCCACCCTGAAGAGGGGGCCGAGCTGACCCTGTTCTCCCCCAGGATGTGTTCTGTGAAGGAGAGACGAGGAGAGAGTAGGACATAACCGAATCACTTTGTTGTGCAACGAAATTATCACAACGTTGTGAATCAACTATAGGTCAATAAAACTTTAAAGTAACAACGATGGAAAACACGTGACATTTCTTAACAATCTGCCTTTCCATGGTTGAATCTCCCCCAGTGTGCACACACCCTGATTCTCAGATGTATTAGTCTCACGATCCTCTCTGAAACACGAAAATTATAGATCGGAAAAAAACCCGGAAGGAGTGCATGCATGATTGCTGTGTCTCCTGTCATCTCTTGTGATAGAGCCAAGGTAGCTTGTATCTGTGTGTCTGTGCCTGTGCCCCATTTGTGGCTGCATTTGAATCTGCTCAAGAGAAAGGGACCGTCCTTGAGAAATCCCCGGGATTTTGTCATGAAAGCCAGGCATCTGGTTTCCCTCATGACTTTCCTGATCCTTGGCCAGAGTAAATGGCAAGGGGCCCTTGTGAAAGTGACTAATGGTGAAAGTCATTTAGTTCCTGGAATCTCCAAGGAGGCTTAACTTGACCTTCACAGGGCGCTTCCCTCAAGCCCCCATCCTGCATTTCAGGTGTGTGCGGAAGGAAGCCTGGGTCCACTGGGCGGTCAGTCAGTGAGGCCCCCAGGTGTTTCTGCTTGGAGCGACTTACAGAAAGACTCATGGGCAGACCTCATACCATCTTCTGAAGATTCTAGAGGAAAGACAGATGGCCCTAGAAGCTTCTCTGTTTTCCATGGAAACTGTGTAGGTTGCTCATGTGGTTGATCATGAATCAAATGATTTGGCTTTGATCGTCTCCTATGGTTGTGTAATCTCAGGTCAGTCACCACATGTGTGAATATTAATCATTGGCCTTTGCCTTGTGTGTGCCTTTTTGTTTGTTTGCTTTTTTTGGTGTCTTGAGCACTTTGACTCTGTGCCTTCAGATGTACTGATAACAGTTTACTACCTTTAGTTCAATAGAAACTGGTTAGTGTCCAGGTTTAGTTACTGTGGGTGAAAGTCACACTTGGTGTTTGTGTGTAAGGGATGTGACGCTCATCCACGCAGAAACTGATGCCGAAGCTTGTCTGTTACCACCAGCCAGGCCCATAGGGATTCAACTGCGGACTTTATAAAACCGAGAGAGCTCACTGAGCTGGACCACACCCATATGATAAGCGACGTGTAGCTTACTAAATAAATAAATATATTCCATTAGTAATGAATTTTATTTAAAAACCATTTATTACTTCCCACTCTGCTTGGGGAATTGTTCTGAACACTGAAAGCAGAGCAGAGAGCAAAACAGATTCCTGCCCTCCTGGAACTTCCGTGCCAGTGGCAGTGGTGGTGCGGACAGCAAGCAAATGGGTGAATAAGGGATGTAACGCGTGGCAGGGACGTGTGAGCCACGAGAGGAGAAGAGTAGACGATAATGGGAGAGAGTAAGGAACAGGTGCTGGGAGAGTGCTGCATCGCAGGGCGTGCACCTGTCCAGAAAGAACAGCATCTCCTCCGGTAGGAGATGATGAGATGGTGGATGCTGATGGGAGCAGTGCTTGAAGCCTTTTTGGATAACGGAGGCCTTTGTGGACTAACCTGAGGAGGCTGGGTTGTGTTCTTAGCGATATGGGAAGTCACACGATTTCCCAAGGAAGACAATGATAGGATTTTACTCCCTTTTTTAAAATTGCTTTTGAGGGCTGCACCTGTGGCATATGGACGTTCCCAGGCTAGGGGTTGAATCCGAGCCACAGCTGCTGGCCTACACCATAGCCACAGCAATGTGGGATCCAAGCCGTGTCAGCGACCTCTGCCACAGCTCACGGCAAGGCCAGATCCCCAAACCACGGAGCAAGGCCAGGGATCGAACCCGCATCCTCATGGATACTAGTCAGATTCATTTCTGCTGTACCACAACAGGAACTCCTTCCCGTTAAAAAGAATCCGTGTTTGCTCTAGAGCATAGACTTAGGCAAGAGAGGAAAAACAGAAGCAGGGAGATGGGATGGGAGCCTCGGGGGGAGGCCAGGGGAAGCTGATGGTGCCTGGTCTGGGGCTGGGGCATCGAACACAGCAGAGGTAAAGCGCCCGTCCCGATTCACAGTAAAATCTAGACGAAGAGTGGCTGGGATGCGCCGAAGGAGTGGATGTGGGATGTCGGGGAGAGAGAGGAGTCAGGGAAACACTCAGGTTTGGGGCCGAGCAGAGGGTGCCTCAGAAGGGTCCCTCGTGGCCCAGGGGAGGCTTTGCGGGGAAGGAATGGATTGGATGCCTGGGTGAGAATGAAGAGTTCCCTTTGATTGTGTTACCTTTGCAAAGCCCGTGAGGAGACACCACGCACTGCTGGATGCAGGAGTCTGGCTTTTAGAGAGAGGGGAGGCTGGAGGTGCCCCAGCACAGGGATGGGATTTGGGGGGCACCTGAGGAGTAAGCACCGCCAGAGAAGAGAAGGGCGTCAACTCTGAGGAAGTGAGGAGAGGCAGGAAGAAGGGGGTGTTCCAGTGACGACGCAGGGAGTGGGCGTGGGGAGACGGGCTCCAGGGGGATCATCAGCTCCTGAAGGCCGCGAAGAGAGAAAGTATTATTTTAAAGGAGGAAGTCTGGGTGTGTCAGATGCTGCTGATGGATCAAGAGGAAGAATGATCAGCAGTTCCCGTGGTGGCGCAGTGGTTAATGAATCCGACAGGGAACCATGAGGTTGCAGGTTCAATCCCTGGCCTTGCTCAGTGGGTTAAGGATCCGGCGTTGCCGTGAGCTGTGGTGTAGGTTGCAGACGCGGCTCGGATCCCGCGTTGCTGTGGCTGTGGTGTAGGCTCCCATTGGACCCCTAGCCTGGGAACTTCCATATGCCATGGGAGCGGCCCAAGAAATGGCAAAAAGACAAAAAAAAAAAAAAAAAAAAAGAGAGAGAGAGAAAGAATGATCATTCACCCCTGGAGTGTGAAAGAGGAAGATTCTTGGGCAGTCATTAACAAGATGGGGGATGTTTTTAAGTTTCTCAAAGAGCCCTTTCTTTTCTCATCCCAGGTCTCCGTTGTCTGCTAATACTTTCCTGTCTTTCTCATAGTCAGAATCCTGTAGTCACCTCAGTAGCCACGATTAATTCTTTGGAGAAAGCTTTTCTTTTCTTTTTTTCCTTTCATAACTAAATGTGAGGGCCTCTCGCTCTTAGGCCGTTGCTTACAATAAAGACTGTGGACTCTGTATCTATTGTCAGCGTTTCACACCTATTTCCTGCCACTCTCTGGGGTCTCCGCGTTAGAAACCGTAAGGTAACTTTTGAAAACCAAGTTCCATTTAGCTTTCCCCACTAATATCTAAATAGTGTGCTGCTGCTGCTGCTGCTTTGTTAAATGGCCACAGGAGCAACATATGGACGTTCCCAGGGACTGAATCTGAGCCACGAGCCCCGGCTGCGGCGATGCTGAATTCTTAGCCCCTTAAAGAAGAGGACACAGCGGGACAGTGTATTCTTTTGAATTTCCTGTTATGCCCACTTGCCAATGTTGATCCCACGGTGTGTTGATTCCTTGGTATCTTCGTGTTTCAGGAGGGCCGATCTCTCCAGGAGGGAAAGATTCGTCCTTACCGTGTCACAAGGCTTCCAGGCAAATGGGTGCGGTAAGTCGTATCTCCCTGGGAACATTCTTTTTCCCGCTTCTTCTTGTCCAGCCTTTCGGTTAGCAGCTCGCTTACGTGGTCACTGGCTATCTCGTGGGAAAAGTGAAACTTTACAGTTCTTCAAATGTTGCAGAGGGAAACACCTTTAGAAAGGGCAGAAGGTCAAGGAATGTATTTTAGGGGAAACCACTACTCTTAACCCGCACCTTCTCATTAACTGCCTGGAACACGGAAAGAGGAGGAAACGGGAAAATGCTGCATTTTAGTTAGTGGAGGTGGGTCGAACTTGGGGGATTTGGAGGTTTATCTCACATGTTGAATTTTTGCCTGGGAACTTTCCGGGGAGTAAAGACAGAACAATTCCTGTTTCCTTGGCAGGAATTTTTGAGAAATGAAAAACCTTTTCAGTGTATGATTAAAAAGAAAAAAAAAAGCCTCTGCGGTGGCCTGAGCATATTGGTCAGTCTCATGTCAGCAGTTCAGCTGACATCTGAACACTTCATCTGTCCCCAGCATCAGGCGGGACCCTCTTTATCAGCTTTCTTAATTTTCCCAACCATCCCATTACATTTTATTTTATCTAATAAATTAGACAAATTATTTTATCTAATCCATTAAATTAGATTTTATTGATATCTATTTACTAATACATTCAAAATAGAAGAAACTTTTTTTTTTCTTTTTTTTGCTATTTCTTGGGCTGCTCCTGCAGCATATGGAGGTTTCCAGGCTAGGGGTCGAATCGGAGCTGCAGCCACAGGCCTACGCCAGAGCCACAGCAACACCAGATCCAAGCCGCATCTGTAACGTACACCACAGCTCAAGGTAACGCTGGATCCTTAACCCACTGAGTGAGGCCAGGGATCGAACCCGCAGCCTCATGGTTCCTACTCAGACTCGTTAACCACTGAGCCACGATGGAAACTCCATAAAATATAGGAAACATTATATAGAGGAAAATTCCAGCACCAAGCATGGGTAGGTAGTTTTATTAAAAACACACAGGGAGTTCCATTGTGGCTCAGCGGTAACAAACCCAACCAGTATCCCTGAGAACGAGGGTTTGATTCCTGGCCTCATTCAGTGGGTTAAGGATCCAGTGTTACCATGGGCTGTGGTGTAGTTTGCACATGTGGCTCGGATCTGGTGTTGCTGTGGCCGTAGCATAGATGCAACTGCAGCTCCTGTTTGGCCCCTAGCCTGGTAATGTCCACATGCTATTGGTGTGGCCCTAAAAAAAAAAAAAAAAAAAAAATGCACACAGGAAATAAATGAGGGACCCCCAACTTTGAGTCCAGAGCCCATGTCTAACATGCAGATGGCCCAAGAGCCAGATGGATGCATGCACAGCTGAGCTGTGGGCAGTCTCATCAATGCAGTTCTGAGCACCCTGTTCTGAACCCATGGCCAAAGCAGGTCATGGTCTTCTGAAAAGGCCACAGAGTAGGTTTCCTGTGGAGCCTTCACAGTGGATCACGGCATTGCTGACTTTGGGGGACTCATAAGCAGAGACAGAAGATCAGGAGAGTGCTGACTTTTGGGCTTGTGTGCAGTACGCCTCCATGAATAGTAAGCCAGTTGTTGCTGAGAATCTTTCCCAGCTGGGATGGGAAGTCCCTCTGTATCACGTATTCATCCATACACTCTGGAAGGGGATATGTGCTGTAGGGATGGCAGCTGCTAGCGGTATCCACAGCCAGATGCTCACTTGAACAATTCACACAGGGACAGGCGGCGATGGACCCTAGGAAAGCTCCTCCACATCCCGGGCCACTGAGTTACTTAGAGGATGGAGAGTGGAGATACGGAGAATGATGAGTTGACCTGAAGTGTCTGGGTTTATTTCTGGGCCCTCTATTCTGTGGCGCTTGTCCATACGTCTGTTTCTGTACCAGCCCACCCTGTCTTGTTGACTATAGCTTTGTAATACTGTCTGAAGCCTGGGAGTGTTATGATTCCTGCTTGGTTTTTTTCCCCTCGGGATTGCTTTGGCAATTCTGGGTCTTCTGTGGTTCCATATACATTTTTGGATTGTTTGTTCTAGTTCTGTGAAAAATGCTGTGGATACTTTGATAGGGATTGCATTAAATCTATGGGTTGCTTTGGGATGTATGGCCATTTTAACAATATTAATTCCAATCCCGGAGCATGAGCTGTCTTCCCATTTCTTTGAATCTTCTTTAATTGCCTTGATTAATGTTTTTTAGTTCTCAGCAAATAAGCCTTTCACTTCCTTGGTCAGGTTTATTCCTAGTTATTTTACTTTATTTTATTGGTGCAATTTCGTTTATGGTTGTACCCACGGCATATGGAAGTTCCCGGGCCAGGGATTGAATCTGAGCTGCAGCTACTGCCTATGCCACAGCTGTGGCAATAACCGGATCCTTTAACCCACTGCACCACAGCAGGAACTCCCTTTGGTGTGATTTTAAAAGGTATTTTTTGTACATCCTTTTCTAATATTTCATTGTTAGTTTACAGAAATGCAACCAATTTCTGAATGTTAATCTTACATCCTGCTACTTTGCTGAATTCTTTTATCAGATCAAGTAGTTTTTGTGTAAACAAGCACATTCTTTTGTAAATATCCCTTTCCATTATGGCTTATCACAGAATGTTCAATAGAGTTCTCTCTGCTTGACAGTAGGACTTGTTGTTTATCCACTTGAATATAATAGTTTGCATCTACTAACCCCAAGCTCCCTCTTCATTCCTCTCTCACCACCTGCTCCCCCTTGGCAACCACAAATCTGTTATCTAAGTCTGTGACTCTGTTTCTGTTTAATAAAAGTTCATTTGTGTCATATTTTAGATTCCACATATAATTGATATCATATGATATTTGTCTTTCTCTGTTGACTTACTTAGTGTGATGATCTCTAGTTCCATCTATGTTGCTGCCAATGGCATTATTTTTTCTTTTCATGGCTAAGTAATACTCCATTGTGTATATGTATCATATCTTCTTAATTCATTCCTCTGCCAGTTGACATTTAGGTTGTTTCCATGTCTTGGCTATTGTGACTAGTGTGCTATAAACATATAGGTGCTTGTATCTTTTTGAATTATGTTTTTGTCCAGCTATATGCCCAGGAGTGGGATTGCTGGATCATATGTCTTTTGCCAGTACTGATTGCCATTATGATATAACATCAGAAAGGTGGTATTACTTGAAGTCTGAGGTCAGGTTCAGCAGGATGGATCAATGTAGGAAAGAGTAAAAGACATTACAGGTCTAGTGATTAGAAAATCCAGTCCAAGCAAAATTCAAACTGACCTTGGAGATTAAGATAATAAAGAAGGATGAAGCAAGCATCCAGGTAGAAAATCTTCTTAGTAAAGTACCTCAATCTGGGCATCAGTTTGGGAAACAGGAATGGGTAGCCATGGTTACGTAGCGTGTGGTTCAATCCTGAGCCAAAGCCTTTCTGGTGCAGCTTGTAGCATTTCTTCTTTCCAAGGCTAGAGCTACCTCAGTGGTGGACAGTTCTGATTTTATAAATGAAGGCTTGTGTATGTTTGGATGGAGTGTGAGAACAAGGCTTGAAGAGATGGACTGAATTCCTAGACACTGAGTTTGTAGTGACCAAGATCATTTTTCCTGGGTCAGTTTTTCCAGCGGTGTTTCAGGTGCATTCCTGGCACCTCCGGGCTCTGTTCACTTGTGTTTTTCTCTCCTCTCCTCTCTGTCTTACAGGTGGTCTGTTGTTGAAGATTTGGGTAAGTCTGTCCTGTACACGTGTTCCCCAAATGCTGATGAGGACATCTCTAATGTCCCTGGGGCTCTGAGCTAAGTTCCTGGCTCCTGCACCTTCATGAAGCCCATGTAATTCATAGCAGTTGAGCTTCACCTCCACTTTGCAGGGTGACTCATGGAAAGGCATTTGTGACTCCAGCTGAGAAGCTGCTATTTCCCTCCATCTCCAACTCCTGAGCTCCATCTTCAGCCGTTAATAGGTTACACCTTGTATCCTAAGATGTTGTGTTAATGATATATTCACGTATACGTATCGTATTACCTCGTCTATATGGTGAAGTCTTTGCGCCCAGGGAACACAAGGGTCTGTTTGTATTTGAATGTGGCACCTGGTTTAGTGCCCAGTCCAGCAGTTTCCACATTCTCTTGGCCACCAAAGTCATCTGAGGCGTTCGTTATCAATGCATATGCCAAGGCCCCTCCCCCCAGGTACTGCGATTTAAAAATTCCAGCGTGTGGAGTTCCCGTCGTGGCTCAGTGGTTAACGAATCCGACTAAGAACCATGAGGTTGCAGGTTCGATCCCTGGCCTTGCTCCGTGGGTTAAGGATCCGGCATTGCCATGAGCTGTAGGTTGCAGATGCGGCTGAGATCCCACATTGCTGTGGCTGTGGTGTAGGCTGGTGGCTACAGCTCCGATTGGACCCCTAGCCTGGGAACCTCCATAGGCCGTGGGAGCGGCCCTAGAAAAGGCAAAAAGGCAAAAAAATATATAAATAAATAAAAAATAATAAAAATTAAAATCCTAGGGTGGGAGCTCCAGAACATACCTTTCTAAAAAACCAGTTATCTCTGGGGATCATGATAATTTGAAAAACACTTGAGTCAGTAGAGTCAGAGCTCAGAACACACCCCAGGAGCGGGTAGCGATGCACAGGGAATAAGTTGAGGAAAAAGCCAAGAGAAGGAGCTCGGACTCAGTGTTGTTTGCTGTCATACCTCCTGGCTCTGCGGGTTGGCGTGCTGTTGAGCACTGCTTCTTTGGTGGTAAGTTGAAAACGTTCCTTCATGCAGAGTCACCCATGTGCAGCAAACACACCCCTCCCCTTGCTGGATGCACTCTTTCCTGTCTTGCACGGTTGAGCCTTAAATGTCCCTTCCTCAGAGACTCTCCCTAACTTCAAGTACTTTAAATAGAACTTTTCCCCACTCAGCCCTCCTTCTGTTGCAGCACCTGTTCCAGTCCTCAATTTTTTATGAACACACACACAAATCACCCTTAATGGGCAGATGAAAAAGCCGAGGTCTAGAGAACTGTTTCAAGATGCTGTAGATACTTAGTGGCAGTGTGTGCCCAGCTTTTCACCTGAGTCTAGTGTCTGTCCTTCTATAGGACACTGTCTATATAATGTAATCCATCTGCTAAGGCAGGACTGTCTTTATTTATTTATTTTAACAAGTGCCGCACCTGCGGCATATGGAAGTTCCCAAGCCAGGGGTCAGGCCACATCCACTGTAGAAGCAACGCTGAGCAGTCCTGTTGGAGCCACACGGGAAGTCCGTACATATCTTTAGAAGTAAGGAAAGCATCTCATGATTCGTAACTCACAGACTCCACATTTCTGGAACTGTCTTGAAAAGTTCCTAAGGTGTGTGGTAGCTTCTTGTTGTTTCTCTCAGCCTGTATTTAAGGTTCTGCTGATGGGCTTCACAGCACAGTGCTCTGTTGACCGCTGCAGAGCTGCTGTTGCAGAAGGTTCTTTTTAGGGAGAAATGGTGTCCCTTCTCCCATATATTCAGGAATATGTGGACAGAGGTTAAGCATGAGATTGAAAAGTGTGGCAGAATGAGAGGACCTGTGCAGAGAGCTCACGTTTCTGCTGGCTTGTCGGCTCCAGAAAGGACTTCTCCTTGACAACACTGCCCGCCCCCCTCCCCAGCCCAGGACTCTTGACGAGGTCTATCCTTTCAGTGGTGGTGTGGGTTTTCTTCTATTCACCTTTGGTGTGTTTGAGCAAAACCACCAATTCATTCTCCACCAATGACAGAAGCTCGCTCCGAAGTGTGAACATCTCTCGGCTTGTCGGTCACACTGTTCTACTCAGCCAGTGTGATCGGGAGAAACTTGGGTAGTTTTGTGGATCATTTATGATGATCTCTTAGAGAGATGAGGTTTCTAAGTGTGGTGATTTCTGTGTATTTTTTGGCCTCAATTAAGAATGCTTGATGACGTATTTAATAAAACATTGCCATCAAAGTCTATATGAATAGTTCTGCTTTTAAAGTTTTGTTTTCTCAACTTTTTTTTTTTTCTTTTTTTGCACAGGGGGGTATATTTTGTCTGGCACGGCCATGAGGAAATGGAGAGGGGTCTTTCAGGGTCTTTGGTCTGCTAAAGTCTGCCTTTAAAAAGACTGCAAATCAGTCCTACAAATTATGATGCCTTATTACTAATGGAGCTCATTTCTCTTCAGATGGTTCCATGTTAAACATTTTACCGTCCGATAAAGTTATATCGTAGATAAAGTCATGTGATTTAATATTGAATCCAGGAAAGTCTTCTGCAGTGCCTACCTGCTTTTTTAGCAGATATGAGTAAGAACAGGTAACCCCAGAGCCAAACGTTCAGTCACGTTCAGGACCAGATCAGACAAGGCGACACTTAGATTTAACCTTACCCCTGGGTGATCTATGATCTGGATCATGCAAATCTGAACCTCAGTGCATGTCCCCACCTGGATTCTGACTCAGTGGGTGGCACCCGGTCTAGAGCCATCAAACTGCCTTTTTTTTTTTTAAACGGACTAGTTAAGAGGGAAAGCTTGATTGTTCTCATCGTGTTCCGGTGAAGAGGGGGGCCAGCCAGGCAGCTCTCCGGGTTGCCTGACTGTGTGATAGTAGATGTCTCTATGGTACATCAGAATGAAGGGCCAGGTCACTTTTCATCGCTGGCAAGATGTACCAAAAGAGGCAGTGCCCCAGGGTGAACACTGAACACACTCCCCTCGCTGACCCTGACCCATCTGGGCTTGGTATTTTGATGACAGGTGTGTAGGAAGTTAGATGGTGCCCCAAAGACCCCACCATCAACCCTGAAACCAGTCTGAGGGCCCTGAAATTCTGAAAATGAGTAATGCACCAGAGAGCACTATTTACTGGGGTGAACAATGGGCTTCAAATCTACATTTTTAACCCCATGCCAAGAATTTGAATGTTCTAAGGACTCATGGGGGGAAACGAGGGAAAACATGACTTCTGAAAAGTGGGAAACAATTTCCAACTTGAACACCAGCAAGTTCCAAAAGTGCCGACGCTAGAGTCCGTGATCATAATGCCTCTGTTTTTAATATAAAGTGGCATGTAATCTACACTTGCAGAAGCTCCTGCACACCTTACTAAGCAGCTCCTAAAAAGCTATTTAAAGAATACATTCATTTGAAGAGATGCCTTGTGATTCGCCTCATGGGCCTTCTGCCTCTGCCCCACATACCTGTCCTCACTCTGACTCCTGCTCTTCTCCTGCCCTCCCTCCCCACGTTCCTCGCATCACTTGGCTGACGGAAAGGACTTGGGGCTCAGCATGACCTGCGGAAGGAGGTCTGAACGCCTTGCTTTGCACTCATGTTCTGGCTCGTCTGACTTCCAGCTGAGTCTCAGCCCTAGTTCTTACTCTTCCCCTGGATTCCTCTGCTCCAGCCATGTAAGTCCAATCCCACTTTTGCAAACTTCCTGATGCTGCCCCACTCCCCCGCTCCTTTGGTCCACTGTCCTTCTCTAGTCTTATCCCTGTTTCTCTTCTTCTGTTTGATCCAAGTGGTCCTCTTTGCCAAAGCTCACACTGAGTATGATTTTTTTTCTAGCTTTATTGCCCTCACTCATAATTGTGGCTCACTGTATACGTCTCTCTGATTATCAGCCTCAGTCATTTGGCAATGTATTGCCTGCGCCTGGTTTTGCTACTTCTTTTTTTCACATGCCTAAAACTTCCTCCCCCCAAGTGGATTGCAACTTCCTTGAGGAACAGAGGCGTATGTATTTTATATATCTTCTCTCTACAGCATCTGTAAGAGTACTAAGCAGATAGAAGGTATTCAGAACATAATTTCATCTAGAATAGTCTTGGGTAGTTTAACTGAAATTAAAATTGCTGAATCATCTTCCCTCGAACTCTCATATAAGTTTTGATCTGCGATTCTCAGAGATGCTGTTTGTTTAAGCCCAGCCTCTTTTGACTTTGTCATAAATTTTAACACATAGAGTTGACAGAAATGTGCCCTAAATTAATGTGGGTGACCCAGCTAAATTCCTTTGCCGTGTCTTGTACCAGTTTTGTATGTTGCATCGAGAAAAGCAGATGATTGCTGAAATGAGTAATAAAGAGCTTCACGGGTTAGTCGATTTTCCTATTCCGGAAGCAAAGACTTCCACGCAAGGCTCATTTACATCCGCAGGGTGCAAAAGGAAGTTTGGGGCCAAGTGTCTGCACTCTCTGTTCAGCATGCGTGTCCCACGTAACCACATGGTCCTTATAAAACCACCTATATCCGTTCTCATACCCCGTGTCTCGCCGTTGCGTTAATCACTACTGACAGCTGCACTTTTTTTTTTTTTTTTTTTTTTTTAAGTGCTGAGGCTCTTGACAATGTGACATGTGAAAGGTGGTGGGAAGTCAGCAAAGCAAACACCACTTTACAGGGAGTCACCCCCAGTACAGCTGTCACATACGGCCAAAAAGAGTTCCTTACTACCTACCCCTGTCCTCTTTTAGACTTGGAGTTCTGGGAAGGTAGGAACCATTTTCTTATTTATTTCTTCATCGTCCCCAGCACAGGGCCTGCAAGGTTGCAGGGGCTCAGTGAATGTTTATTGGATAGATATTTGGAGATAGAATAAAGCAATCAAGGACAAGTGTATGGGAGGTAAAGCGCATGGGCCCCAGTCCCACAACCAGCGAATCAGGGGGTAACACTTGGTTCAGACCTTCTTGTGAGTCATGGACTTCAGAGAGTGCAGCGGCAAGAGGATGGGACAAGCTCCCAAAGGAGCTTTTTTACCCGGTTTCAGTGAAAGCAAGTGGAAAGAGAAAGGAGGAGGAAAAGAATTGTCTGTTCTTCTCCCCTCATTCCTTGCCTGCGTGTGCAGACCCTGGATGCACGGTCCTGGAGCGTGGTATTGCTTGTTTCCTCCCCGAACCCATTGTACTAGAATGCACAAACTGATGGTGTGTTTGGCCCTCGTAATGTTTAAACAAAATAGAAAAATTTTGTATCCGTATTCAGATGTCCATCTATTCTTGAAAAATATCCAGCAACGGCGGTGGGTCAGCATTTCTGCATAGCAGTGATTATCCGAACAGCAGCTGCAGCTGTGAAATAGGGCACGCGGATAATGTTGGCAGGCTGTCACTGTGTGCATTTTGAGGCACATGGGACTGTACAGTCACAGTGTGCATGACACACGAGTGTTTGAGGATTCTTCATTAAGTTTAGAATGAGAGGGGGAAGGGAAGGTGAGTGGCAATTAACTGCTTTTAATTTAGCTGTGTACCTTAGCTAAGTATGACAGAAAGAGTGTGAAACTGGGGTGCTTTTTTGGTTTTGTTTTATTTTTTGTTTTACTAAATTTGCCACCACTTCACTGTGTTTCTGTCTCCAGACACTTTGGACCTTATTCTTTCTATTTGTTAAAGAAGGTCATTTGATGGTCACTAGGGCTGCTTTCAGTTTTACCATTTCCTGATTTTAGTGAACAGCCCAACAGAAGTGGAGTAAGAGACAGGAGAGAAGCCTAGAGGGAGAGAGGAAGGAGGGGGAAAGTGAATGAGAGAAGTGAAGTGACACTGAGGCCCTTACTTTCCAGCTGCTCTTTTGCCTCATCTCCTTTCATCTTCGTGAACACATCAAGAGCTGGTTTTATTATCCCCAGTTATTAATAAAAAAACAAGGATTCGCAGTTCAAGAACACATCACCAAGGCAGAATGTGTGTCCTGATCTCTTCATCCTAAACCTAAGATGCTTCCCATCATCCCTGTTGATTTGAGTGCCTTTCCTTCCACGAAAATTGGATCGGTGGTCCCTCAACTCTGAATTCCAGGGTGAGATTTGGAATGCAGTGAAATGTAGGGAGTTCCCGTTGTGGCTAGTGGTAGCAACCCGACTAGCATCCATGAGGATGCGGATTCAATCCTTGGCCTCTATCAGTGGGTTAAGGATCTGGCATTGCTGTGAGCTGTGGTGTAGTTTGCAGACACAGCTCGAATCTGGCATGGCTGTGGTGTGGCTGGCAGCTACAGCTCCGATTTCACCCCTAGCCTGGGAACTTCATATTGCTGTGTGTGTGGCCCTAAAAAGACCAAAAAAAAAAAAAAAAAAAAAAAAGAATGCTGTGAAATTTTAATTGATGAAATAATTCTGAAACCCTTGGCATGAAACCACGTCCATAATAGATGCTTAATAAATACAAATCCTTTCCATTTTGACTGCCTTAATTTAAAAAGTCATTACATTTGCGTATTTGAGTGGGTGAATTCACAACCTTACATACGTAATGACTGAAAGAGTTAGTAACAACAGTTCTTTCCATTATAAAGGCAATACCTGTGTATCTATACGTGTATGTATCCACAAGCGTCCACATGTTTATCTGTCTAAGGACATGTATCCCTTAGAGGTTTAAGAATTGAGCTCGTGGCAGGGCTTAAGTCAAGTGTTACAGTTGCTATTTCACAGTCATTGACCGGAATCAACCTAACCCATTATGTGTGTCAGCAGGACTCACCATCACAAAGAGAATCCAACATCAGTCCTGGCGTAGCGGTTGCTCAGTGCGCTTGTAAAGGGCGATGTAACAAATGTCTCTGGTTTCCAAGGTACTAACGCAGACTGAAATAATAAGTGGTTCTGTTTTGGGAAACTAGGAATGTCTTTGGGAATCCTGGAGAAGGAAAAAAAAAAAAAGATCTCTGTAAGCTGATCAAGCCCAAACAGTTGCCAAATAGAATAAACTCAAATAACAGCAGCCACAACCCTACCATCTTCCCTGTTTTGGTGATGACAGAACATCTATTTTGCTTTGCCCTGGTAAGCTTGTAGCCAAACGGGATTAATGATTAGTGATTAAGAGAAATCCTCAGAAACAAGAAAGACCTCCTGTTGAATGATAATGCATCAACTTGGATGGATGGCAGGTTGTGAGAGGAAAGGAAAAGGCACAGCTGCGTAGAGAAGGTGGCTTTCCTTGGTTTGATGCCAGTGTGGGTCCCGCTTACCCGCTGAGAAGGGTGCGCGGTGGCCCGGGAGCCAGCTCCCTGTCCCTGCGGGTAGGCAGGCTGCCAGGAAGGCCTGGCCGTGATAGAGACCAGCCTCCTTGTGGGACACGTGGGGTGCTGTGGGCCTCACCCCACGCGCAACCTGGGCAGAATACATTCAAATTCAAAATCAAGAGGCCTTTCATTTTCATTGCCTGTTTCTTTTCTTTTTTTGATTTTTGGTCCTAAAATGCAGGAAGAATTCTTAAGATTTAGGAGGGATAAACATCAAGAGTTTGAATTTTCTGTAACTTTAAATAAGTTACAGTTAGAGAGCATCTAATTTGATAATGCTTTACCTACGCGCCTGTAGTGCCTGCGGAGAAATACACGTGGGGTTTATTTTTGTATTATATCTAGCGTGAAAATGAAATGAAACCAGCTATTTTTAGCCCATGGAGGGCTCATAGTCAATGCAAAATCATCCCACCCCACTCACCCCTATCCCACCCCCCACCCCATCTCTTTTTGGAAAAATATGCGGTAACTACAGATCTGAAAGTTCCCGTTGTGGCTCAGCGGGTTATGAACCTGACTAGTATCCATGAGGATGTGGGTTCGATCCCTGGCCTTGCTCAGTGGAGTAAGGATCGGGTGTTGCTGTGAGCTGCAGTGTAGGCTGTAGAGTGAAAAAGAGAAGATTTTACTTAACGCAAAATAGTAGGTTGCAGACAAGCAGTAAGGAGGAAGGCCGAGGCCTGGCCTGTTGAAGCGCCGGAAGTGCTCTCTTGGTGGCCGAGAGCCTCCCAGCTCGGCTGGGTTGCACTTGCTCCGGGAACCGCGATCCTTTTTCTGCGGCAAATGAAGAAAGCGCTGCTGTGGGAAGAGGTTTCTCTTCCTTTTCCCTGTGGGTGGATGTGGGGCGGGAGCATCTGGGAATCAGCCTTAGACACACTTGGACACTCACTTCCCCAAATGGGTATTTCCTCCGCTTCACACCGTGGTCGGGGAGGAGGGGGCCTACTTTCTGTGTCGGTTCTAGGGCTTGGGAAAGGGGTCTCGAAGCAAAAACTGTTGACAAATTGAAGACGGAAGAAGGAACTGCACATATGGTTCGGACCTTGTGTCAGACACTCTGCGACGACCACGGTGTCTTATGTAATTTTCAAAGGAGGACCCGGGCTCCGAGAGATTCAGGAATCTGCCTGAGGTTGTGCAGCCAGGAGAGACCGAACCATGGTTTGGGACCCGTGTCTGTCAGCTCGCAGAGCTGACACTCTTCTGCCTCACTGCGCTGGAAGCAGGGTGTAGAGAGAGCTGCAAAGCAAAGCCTTTACACACGAGCATCTCTCCTGGTTAAAGAAATTAAGCAAGGCGTTCCCGTTGTGGCGCAGTGGTTAACGAATCCAACTAGGAACCATGAGGTTGCGGGTTTGATCCTGGCCTCGCTCAGTGGGTTAAGGATCTGGCGTTGCCGTGGGCTGTGGTGTAGGTCGCAGACGCGGGCTCGGATCCCACATTGCTGTGGCTGTGGTGCAGGCCAGTGGCTACAGTTCCGATTCGACCCCTAGCCTGGGAACCTCCATATACTGTGGGAGCAGCCCAAGAAATGGCAAAAAGGCAAAAAATAAAATAAAAAAAATAAAAAATCAAGCGAGCAACCACTCAGATCTCCTTTATGTTGTTGTACCTCATACAATGGCTTTGCTTAGAAAGATCACGAGCAACGCCTTCCTGATAAGGCTGTTCTGTCTTTTGCTTCTTGGAGAGGGTACAGGGCGCCTGGGAAGATTTGGAAGGTTCTAGAATATTCACAGGTATAGCTTTGCTGCCTAGGGCCGTGAGGTGACTTCCAGTTTGAAAGAAAGCCTAGAGTGACTATATATATACATACGCATACAGATATGTCTATATATGTCACGTGATTGTATTACGTGTAAGTTATTTAGTCACCTTTGGATTTTAAACTGTCTTAATCAGAAACTCTGGTTCTAAGTCTAGGATCCCATTCTGAGCCATAATTAATTACTATAGATCCTGAGGGTATTTTAGAACAGCTCTCTGGGAGTTCCCCTTATAGCTTATTGGTTAATGAACCTGACTAGGATCCATGAAGATGCGGGTTCTATCCCCAGCCTTGCTCAGTGGGTTAGGGATGCAGCATTGCCATGAGCTATGGTATAGGTTGCAGACGTGGCTCGGATCTGGTGTTGCTGTGGCTGTGGTGTAGGCTGGCGGCTGTAGCTCCGATTCAACCCCTAGCCTGGGAACTTCCATATGCTTAGGGTGCAGCCCTAAAAAGCAAAAAAAAAAAAAAAAAAAAAACGAAGAAGAAGAAGAGGAACAGCTCTCAAATTTCAGTGTTCCTCAGCATCACCTGTGGGGCTGGTAAAACCCAAACCCGTGGGGGTCACCTCTGCCTTTCTGGTTCGGGCTCTGCAGTGGCATCTGAGATTTTCATGGGCAACAAGCCCTCACGGGTGCTGACACTCTGGTCCAGGACTGCACTTGGAACAGGCCTGGCTGAGGAAGTGAGCAGGACAGTAGGAAACAGGGGCAGGTTCTGAACATTTTCTCCTCGGCATTCAGGCTGCGTCAGCTCTGGATATGAGCCTAGAATTCATTCTTTTTCTTTGATGATTTCTTGATTCAATTCAATTCAATTTAGGAAATCATTTTGTGCATTTTCTCTGTTGCAAACGTGGTACCATGCACTGGGGATGAAGTTTAATCTTAATGCCTTTAAAGAAATAGATGCTGACATCTCTTGCATTGCTCTGAACTGGAGCTTAAAACAGAGAAGCAGCTCGTCCTGGTGCCCTAGAGCGAGAAGGCAAAGAAGAGATCATCCGCTCCAACACCTTCCTGGATGGAGACGTGGTCCAGCAAAGTAACTCATCCAAGTTCCCATTAACTAATCGTGAAGACGGCTTGCATTCTAAACTCTGTATTTTTTGTACACAACGCAGAACCAGATGCTGCGCTGGAATTGGAATTAAAAAAAAAGTCCTTTCTGAGAAATAGTGCTGAGCTGTATCTTCTCCTTCCCTCCCTGCTTTTTACCAACGCTCATTACTGCCGCTGAATTATCACATTTGTTTCTTGCTATGCTGCTGGCCTCCGCCTCACCCGACACCCAGTAACTTACTTTTTTTTTCCCTCCCACGTTCATGTTAGATCCTCCTTGTGTCCTGAAGGTAACTGCAGCTTTTCTGCCCAGCTCTAAAGGGCTTCTGCCGTCTCCACCGTCACTCTTACTGTTTCCCAGCACGCACCGTGACTCCAGCGGCGTCTTCTCACCCCCCACATCAAACGCTGTGAATTCCTAACCCTGACTCACACGATTCCCCAGTTTAGAAGGTCCTTCCCACCCCTCCGTTATATAGGGAGTCAGAATGGGGCTGGCTTAGAGCGTGGGCTTTAATAAAAGACAGATCATGACAACATCCTAGCTACGGGCCTTGGACAGCTTCCTTAACTTTTTCACGCTTCCTTTGGCTTCTTCGTGTAGGAAACAGGGCCTAGTGGCCAGTTACTCAGAGGTCAGTGGTGGAGGTTAGAGGGGCAGAGATGATGCCCGCAAAGGACCTGACCTGGTCCTGGCAGGTGATGGACACAGTGAATGTCAGCAGTTATTACTTTTTTTTTTTTTTTTTTTTTTTTTTTGTCTCTTTGCCTTTTCTAGGGCCGCTTCCCACGGCATGTGGAGGTTCCCAGGCTAGGGGTCTCATCGGAGCTGTAGTCGCCAGCCTACGCCACAGCCACAGCAATGCAGGATCTGAGCCATGTCTTTGACCTACACCACAGCTCACAGCAACGCCGGATCCTTAACCCACTGGGCCAGGGCGGGGATCGAACCTGCAACCTCATGGTTCCTAGTCGGGTTTGTTAACCACTGCACCATGACGGGAACTCCTCAGCAGTTATTACTTTATCCAGACATTATTGATCATTCATATATAGCTCACCTCGCCTAATGTGCTTTTTTCCAAATTCTTAATGTGATAACTTCACTGATAGCATTTCGCCCCTAATGATTATTTTCTTCTTTTTAAGAAAATATATTAAATGTTTTCCAGATTTTTTCTCTTGAGGGACCTGTGAATAATTTGATGAGCGGGTCCGGAATCCAAGCGCTCCCCCTGCGTCCCCTCCCACGCCCGGTCCACGCCACTGTCCTCTCGCAGTTCCTATAGGTACGGCTTCTCCACGGCTGACCCTGGCCCCCCCCAGTCCCCATCCCCCTTCCCGGTAAACAGATCATTTTATTTCTCTGGGCGCAGCGCTCCAGTGGCTTCTCACCTCACGGAGGGAAAGACAACTGTCCAATGGTTTCGCAAGACCCCTGCACCTGTGCCCTCCTGTCCTCTGGGCAGTTGGCTGCTGAAGCTCTCCTGTCCCGAGGAGAGCATCCCGCTCAGAGCGCAGTTTCTCAAACCCACTAGGCGGCTCCCTACGCAGAGCGCTGCTCCTGCTGTTCCCCAGCCCAAGGATGCTGTTCCTGCAAATGTTGACATGGCTTCTTCTGGCCTCTCAAGGCTTTGCTCACACACCACCTTTTCAGGGAAGCTCTCCTTGGCCACCTAACTTAAAGTAATGACGCCCTACTCATAATTTCTAGCTACTTCCCCAGCCTGATGCTTCTCCTTAGTATTTTTCAACATATAGCGTATTATATATTTTTATATATTCTCTTCATTGTCTGTCCCCATAGAATAGTTTACGGCTAGAACAGATATGGCAATCAATTACCATATAATATATGTTTATATAATAGTTAAGAAAAAATCTTACATTAATAAACACGACTAGAAATCTACAGATACTCACTGTGACTTTAGCATTTCTTTGTGTATAAATTTACACTGAGTTTTTTAACTTCTATATGTGTGTCCTCATCTGGCTGGTTTTCATTTCCCATATAAATATTGGGCGCTTAAATCTTTTATGCATGTTGATATTATTATTTTTTTTTTTTTGGTTTTCAAGTGTATGCAGGAATGTTATACATATTTGTGTTATTGGAATTTACTCAGTATATGGAATGTATGGAATGACCTCTGTTGGGTTGAGAGTGAAACAATACTTTAAAAAATTGTCATTTGTGTCTCTGTCTTGAAACTCGAGGCAGAAATCTCAACTAGGAATAATTATTAACATAGAGAATCAGTACTGTATTGCATCAAGATGTATCCTGATTTTTAAAGTCATTCAGAGAGGTAAATGTTTATGCCTAAGAATTTAGAGGCTGAAGCTGAGTTTTGTTTTAACTCCTGATTTTGTGTCCTTGCCATTTCTACATTTTTTCTTCCTCCTTGTACTCCTCCTCTGCTTTTTTCCCTTCATTTTTGTCATCTTCCTCTGCCTTTACCATCTCTCTGTCTTCCTCCTGTTCCATAGATTCCATATTTTATTTTACTTTTCAAAATGAAATGCATTCTCTCCCTAGGGGGAAAAAACCACAGTGGATTAAATGCCTCTAGAGGGCTGCGCTCAAACTGATGGATCTCTTCCATGGTATAGGGGGGGATAACTTTGGGTGGGTAGGGGAAGCTTTTTCCCTGGACAAAACCAAAACAAACAGCTGATGTATTTATCAATACAATTCCCAAACATATATATTCAGGCTGTCTTAAGTCTTTTGGGAGAGAGAGAAAAATGTAAAACACGATCTTAGCCTATAAGGAATTAATAACATGGATATAACTGACGTGTTCAACTTTATTATTTGGTATTAAAAAAATGAGATCAGAGTTCCCATTGTGGTGCAGTGGCAACGAATCCACCTAGGAACTAGGAACCATGAGGTTGCAAGTTCGATTCCTGGCCTTGCTCAGTGGGTTAAGGATCTAGCGTTGTTGTGAGCTGTGGTGTAGGTCTCAGATGCGGCCTAGATCCTGTGTTGCTGTGTCTGTGTAGGCGCAGAGCTGTAGCTTCAGTTCAACCCCTAGCCTGGGAACTTCCATATGCTTCATGCGATGCCCTAAAAAGACAAAAGAATGAAAAAATAAAACAGTAAAGTAAGGAGATCCATTAAACTTTCACTCAAATGGCGGTTCCCTGTTTGATCTAAGCATCGATTTTCATGGACCTCATCAGGCTGCACTGATCCCCACGGGAGGGTGGTTGTCTAAGCACAGTCTCGCCCTGCCTGCCTGGCCTTCGGGGTCCTGCTAGTGCTGAGGTGCTTTCCTGGTGCTCAAGCGAGGCTTCTTAAGGACAGAAGGAGCAACTCCTCCGACCCCGTGCTGATCTGACTCCTCCCCTCTCCTCCATGGCCCTAGAACAGTGACTTTTAAAAGTTTTATAACTAGCAGGGCCTGTGTCCCTCATGCTCCTTTGAGCTTCTGTCTACAGGTAGACTGAGTGTTGATTCAGGGACAGATATGGGCGAGTCTTATTCTAAATTGAGCAGGAACGTCTCAAAGGATTGGAAGGGAGTCAGGTCCCTATATCCCTGTGGACAAGCAGCTGTGAGTTTCCAGTTGGTAGGAGAAGCAAATGCATGTGTGACGAGGTTTCGGGGTTGCCAAGGAACGGATATGCTGCCATCTGCCTCTGTCCACTGTTTCCTTAAGTTCCGTTTTTCACATCAGGGCCCCAGCCTTCAGGCTTCGCCTTGTTAGACTGCACAGTTTTAATGGAAATACTAGCATGCTCACATCTCACCCCATCACAGGAGGTTATGGCAACTCAACAGAAGTTTCTACCTTGCCCCAAATCGCTCATGGATGTGTAACCACACGGACAAGTTTTGGAATCTAAGGAAGGGACGTGGATTGTCTTTTTCACCCTTCACCTCCAGTCACTCATCCCTTTTCGCCTTTCTCTTTCTGAAAAATGTGGTGTCGCTCTGCAGTCACTCTTGTGCTTCCTCCAGAGCAGCCTTGAAATTGGCCCTCTTACCTCAGAGCCGAAGAGTCAATGAGCTGTGACGACAACAGCCCTGAGCAAAACGGGTTACTTGTAGGTACAGAACAAGGAGTTCCTTTTGATGGTAAAACTCAATGTCCAGCAAGATCTGCTCTAACAGACCTCACTTGGGAGTTAAGGAAGGACGGTCCAAGAGGGGTGTGTGTGCGTGCGTGCGTATGCCTGCGTGCGTGTTTGTGTGTGCGTGCGTATGTATGTGTGCATGTGTGCGTGCGTATGCCTGCGTGCGTGTTTGGTGTGAGGGGGGGAATGAGTCCGGTCCGAAAGGACAGGACTTAGGAAATGGAGGAGCTTCACCTGCGCAGCTCCAGGAAGGCTGCCCGTGACCTTTACCTTGTTCAAAGAGACCCTCTGGGACAGAACTGGTCCTGGAGCTTGGGGCTCAGGGTTTCAACTCTGGTCCGAAAAAGAATGCAGACCCGGGTTTGGATAGTCCAGCTGGTGCCAAGTCCATCATGAACGTATTTCGTGACAAATATTCAGTGACTTGTTTTTGAAAATTCATATTTGAAATAGATTGAAATAAATGTATGCATGCTGACAGAATTGAAATGTGACATAATATGTGATTTTTCATATGCTGTTTTTCAAGGTATAACTTACGTAGAATGAAATGCATAGCCCTTGGCCATTCAGTTCTCAGAGTTTTGACAAAGGTACACAGCCAGGTAACACAACCCAAAACAAGATATGGCACGGTTTTTTCATCACTCCAGAAAGATGTCTCCTGTCTATTTCCAGCCACGTCACATCCACACCTCCCGATCCTATGCAACCTTTTTCTCATTTCTATCATCACAGGTTGGTTTTATCTGTTCTTGGACTTCATATATGTGAAGTGGCAGAGTATGCATGATTTTGTGTCTGGCTTTTTTCACTCAATACAATTTGCGCGTATTTGAACGTAGAAGTATTTTGTTCCTCTTCATGACTGAGCAGTTTTCCATTGCATGGCTGTGTTAGTCACAGACATAAGTAAGTAGACGGAGCTACTTACTTATGTCTTAGTTATGTCTTACTTATGTCTCAGTGTTCTCCAGAGAAGAGAATCGGTGTATAGTTAAAGAGCTTTATTTCTTATTTTTTTATTGCTATTTTATTTTTTCTTTTTAGGGCCACACCCACAGCATATGGAGGTTCTCAGGCTAAGGGTCGAATAGGAGCTACAGCTGCCGGCCTATGCCAGAGCCACAGCAATGCAGGATCTGAGCCACGTCTTTGACCTACACCACTGCTCACAGCAACACCGGATCCTTAACCCACTGAGTGAGGCCAGGGATCGAACTGGCAACCTCATGGTTCCTAGTCGAGTTCATTTCCACTGTGCCACAATGGGAACTCCCTAAAAAGCTTTATTTTAAAGAAGTGGTTCATGTGACTGTGGGGAGTAGGTTATCACCCAGAATTTCTTTAAATGCCCCATAAATTTGTGTTGTATAGAATATATATGGGCCAAACATTGTAGAGATTATATTATATATACCTCATGGTTCCTAGTTGGATTCATTTCTGCTGTGCCATGACAAGAACTCCTGTGTCCAGTTTTCTGGTTAGCCATTTAATAAACTTTTTATTTCTGATACTGCATTTTATATTTCTAACATTTACATCTGTCTCTTTTTTAATAGTTTCCATTTTTGCTGCAATTCTTCTGTTTTCCTGTGTTGAATACCATCTCCACTAGAGTCTTTATAATATTTATTGTAATCTTTTAAAGTCCCTGTGATAGGAGTTCCATTGTGGCTCAGCAGAGACAAATCTGACTGCTATCTATGCAGCTGTGGGTTCAATCCCTGACCTTGCTCGGTGAGTTAACGGCATTGCCGTGAGCTGTGGTGTAGGACACAGATGTGTGTCGGATCCCACATTGCTGTGGCTGTGGCATAGTCTGGTGGCTACATCTCCTATTCGACCCCTAGCCTAGGAACCTCTATGTGCTGTGGATGTGGCCCTAAAAAAAGACAAAAAGAAAGAAAAAGTTCCCTGTCATAATTCCAACCTGTCATCTCTGGGCTTGTTTCTATTGACTATTTATTCTTTTGAGCAGCTCACTTCTCACTTTGGATGTCTCAGATTTCTTGATTTTATGATGGGGATTGTGAATAAAAGAATAGTCCAGAATAAAGTAGTATTACTAACTGCCCCCATGCTCCCAAATCAAGCTTCTTTTTCTCTTTTAAGCCTCTAGCATGGGTGCCTCAGTCCGCCCAGTCTGATGACTTTCCGCTGTCTCTGCTCTGCTACAGCTTTAGTAAGATTTGGATCATCACAGGTCTCACACGTTTTGAAGGTTTGGATCAGGACTTTCCCTTCGGTAGGACTTGGATCTGAGCTCTGTCAAGATCTCAAGGTTCTTGTTAGGCTTTACAGCCAGGTTCTTTGGGGTGCCCTGGCTGCTGGCTTTTTCAATGGCTCTGAACACGCTTTGTTACCATTCTCACTCTCAGTCTCCTCTCTCTTCCTCTCTCTGCCTCACCGCCAACCTCGAGTGGCCATCGCCTGCCTCCATTGAGAGCCTCAGGTGACTCTGGATTTGTCTTGCCCTGTCCCCAGTGTTCAGGGGACAGCTTCTCTGAGGGAGACTGCATGCTGGTCCTGTCCCAGCGCTCAGTCCATATTCGGGAAGGGCAGGGAGCAGATGGTGGGTGGGAGGAGACAGGCTCTGAGGTCAGGGCTCCTGGGGGTTCTGGCTCATCAGCAAGCCCTAATGTGGTCCTGGAGAGGTCATTAAGAGTTTGTGTTGTGGAGTTCCTATCGTGGCACAGCAGAAACGAATCCGACTAGGAACCATGAGGTTGTGGGCTCGATCCCTGGCCTTCCTCAGTGGGTTCAGAATCTGGCGTTGCCATCAGCTGTGGTGTAGGTCACAGATGCAGCTTGGATCTGGCATTGCTGTGGCTGTGCGGTAGGCTGGTGGTTACAGCTCTGATTAGACCCCTAGCCTGGGAACCTCCATATGCTGTGGGTGCGGCCCTAAAAAGGACAAAAGACCAAAAGAAAAAAAAAAAAAAAAGGAGAAAAGAGTTTGGGTCATTTCCCCTTACTCTCTCTGTGGTAGTTTCCCATTCTTTCGACACCTCCCTGCTGGAGGAAAGCAGTTTGGCTCCCTTCTCTCCTGGGAAGGCTCACCTCTCTTTGGACTTTGTTCCTGTAGGTTTCTTTTCATCCTCAACTCTCTGATTAGTCTTAACTTTTTTTTTTTTTTTTTTTTTTTTTTTTTTTTTTTTTTGTGGCTAACGTAATCTCATCAGGGCTGGTCTCCTGTGTCTTTTTACATGTGTCCTTACAGCACAAGGCCCAGTTCAATGTAATGTCCATTACAACCTAATTTGATAGATGCTCTTATCTTGAGTGGAATGAAGGTCAAGCATGTTTTAAACAAATCCGCAAAAGATGAAGGTTCATTTCACAAAGTTCTTTAAGGTCAAGGGACATTTCTTTGAAAAATTCAGAGCCTAGCACAGAATTAAAAATTTGTTTTGATAGAGTCAGAGAATAAAGACAATAGGAACAGATTACAAAAACTTGTAAAAGCAACGGGGGTGTTTTTTTCTTAAGAATTAATCTCATTTAAATAAAGAGCTATATTAAAACATATATAATATGTATATGTAGACACTTAAATATACATATACATTAAATTCTTTAAACAGACATATTTATCCTTTATCTCCTTTAACCTTAATACATACTCATTATAAAAAATCAACATGTATAGAAATAAGTAAAATAGGAAGTTAGTATTTCTTTAATTTTACTCGTTAAAGGTGATCCCTGTGAACTTTTTGGATGCGTAGTTCCATATGTTTAAATGTCTATATACAGAACTATTTAGATTTTTAAAAATGAAAGAGAAATCACATTAGGGATTATGCAACCTTATGTATTTTACTAGACACATATGGACACATACCATTCTATCATGCATTTTCCTAATCAAATATTTTTTCCAGAAGTCATCCCTAAGTATGGTCTGTTAAGCAAAATTAAAAATAAAATTTGAATATGAATTATTTTTAAAATAATTATGGAATTTTACCCTGCATACTTTTTCATATATTGATGGGAAGGACAGATTTGTGAGGGAGTGTATCATGTTAATTAAACTCAGACAGCTTGGGATGTTTCTATTCAACTGAAAGAAAAGCCATACTGTTTCTGATGTTACAAGAGCTGTATGTTACAAACATGGATAGTTTACAGTCAAGCGTGAAACAGAGATTTGTGTAAAGCGCTGATTTTCTGGGGCCCTAGAGATGAAAGAATGTAGACGTCGACAAAACAAAGTTAGGAGTGTCTGAAAATATCTGTCCGTTTATACACGTATTTATAAACATGAGTTACATGTATCAACATAGCATTGGGAATTTTTTAAATCATGAATGTGACAACATGACTTCAAGATTCCTGCAGGAAAGTGTGATATCCAGTGTTGCCTCCTAGGGTTGGTGACTTTGAAATATCCTGATGAGAACCTCCTCTAGGAGGAAAAGGACCAGATGAGTCTTGGCTATTCTGGTGCTGAGTGTCAGTGATGGAGTGGGTGCGGAGAGACAGAGACAGGAAGTAGAGACTGAGAGACAGAGACCACATTATGTGTATGAACCAATCAACCCATTTCCAGAATTTGTCACTGCAGACAAAACAACATTTCTAGAGGCCACAGTTTTCCCATTAGAAGTAACTCATTATTTACTCAATTCAAGCAAAGAAACACATGATCAGAGACATTTTCTAGCTGTCTATTTAAAATCAGATCTTAAAAATAAAATAATTGACATATGATCAGTAGAAAACAGTTAATAAAAATTTAGCTAAAAGTAATGGCCTAAAGAAAATAGAATACGACAATTAAGCAGAAATGGTGGAGGTCTAAAATTATGTTGCAATGTCAATGATTTTGGCGCACAATGGGTAATTTTGCAACATTTTAAGTATTTTATTGCAGTTTATCCATCTTTTGAATTTTTTATTTAATATTTTTGTTTTATAATTGTGGTTAATTTTTGACTATATTTTTATGCTCTTTGAAATGCTGAAAGTTGAAAAAATCTGTCTGAAACTGGCAGGTTAAATTCTGAACAATCTATTAATAGTCTCTTCTCTAGATTAAAGCAATAATTTTCAAAACTATCAACAGAGTTTAAATGTACAAGATCTATTTCAGGCCTTTCCAGCCATTGCTATTGATGCTCAGACGGTTCTGAAAATTAGCCAGTGGCACCTGCTCTGTTTCCTCTGTCTCTTGGCCATGACCGCTGTAATTTTTGACAGCTTTTGCTTTTCAGCACAAGGGGCCATAGATCTCCTCAGCATATTTTCCACCCAGACCTGGAATCCATCAGATGCCATTTTCTCAAGGAGGAAAATAAAGTTCTGAGACCAGACTCAAAATCCCCGAGGGGGTCACCGCTACTGACTTGTCACTGCTCCTGGGACTCCTCAGCGGACAGGTATTTATATAATGTGTATTTTTACAAAAAGATAAATAGATGCAGGTGTCTTTGTCAGTTCAGGCTGCTGTAACAAATAGCACAGATGGCACGGCCCAAACAACATTTATTTTTCATAATTCTAAAGGCTGGGGAGTCCAGGTCAAGATGCCAGGGCATTTAGTGTCTGGTGCGAGGGCCGTCTCCTGGCTCATAGGCCGTCACCATCCCGCTGTATCCGCACGTGAGGGGAACGATTTCTCCAGCCTCTTGTATAAAGGCCCCTCTTATAACCTAATTACGGCCCCAAAGCTCCCTCTTCCCACACATCACACTGGGAATTAGGGCTTCCACATGAGAATTTTGAGGGGAAGGAAACATTCAGTCCATAACAATCAGAATGTGTATTTTCTTAAGAAAAAAATGTTTGGATCCAGAATGATATTTCTCTTTCAAATAAATGTGTGATGACCGTGTGTGCATCTGTTTAGTTTTTTTTTAATTTTTTTTCCATTTTTTTATTACTCAAATGAATTTATCACATCTGTAGTTGTATAATGATCATAATAATCTGATTTCACAGGACATCTATTTAGTTTTATACTTTTCTTCTCATATTTTCTTACACTGAAAATCTTGCGAACATAACGTGCATTTCATTACTTCTTTAATTTGTCACAGTGATTTCACAATAACAATACCAGCGTCATTAAAAATAAAGCTACTGAAGACAGCCTGTGATTTATTTGTGGTAGTTTTATCCTGAGGTTATATCTCACTAGTGGTGGACAGTCAAACATATTTTGCATTTTAAAGTCACTTGAAATAATTCTCTGTATGTTTATGTCAACAATTTGTTATGGAGTTAGATTCTTTTCATCACGTTTAGGAATTTCTTCGTCTTCATTGATGAAATAGTTGTATTTTCTGTTTACAGAAGGTTTTTACAGGATTCTCAAATATACATAGAGAGACGTCCAGTTCATATTTCTGTTTCTTGCCCCATAGTAGCCATTTTTAAATAGCTTTTGGTTTATCTTACTTCAAAACATGAGTACGTTTATATTTTTATTCCCTATTTGAAAGCATTTTTTTAAAACTTGAAAATTAGAAGCCCTTTCACCCACGGTCCTGTCGTCGCATAATCTGATCCCGTAGTTAGACAGCTTTATCAGAAGTTTGCCTCATTTTGTAGCTATAGACACTCGGAGAGTAGGGCTTCTAATTAGAAAAAGCAGGTCTTATGAATCGTCAAGGAAACATATTGGAAAATTATTATAAAAATAGAATATGAACTCATCCATACCGTGCTTTTCAGTTTATACAGCAGTTTCCCTATGAATTTATTAACTTGATTTTTCGCTATCGTCTTATGATGTTACCTCCATTTTATAAATCAGAAACTGAGGCCTAGGAACAGAAATGCTGCGTCCAAGGCCTTGGCCGTCACTGTTCAGGGAATTACTGACCAAGGCAGGAGAAGAATTCAGGCCCTCTGCCTCCCATGCTCTACTACAGTGCACGGCCTGGCAGGTGACAAGCAAATACGTATGGAACTCGTGTGTCTTAAGCCATGTCTTCTGTAATTGCCATAAGCTACTCTGTATGTTTTAGCAGGGGGAAACCCTCTATTCCCTTTGTGAAGCTTCAGAGTACAAAATAATATTAAGTCAAGTCTGAGCATTTCTGTCTCTTTTGAGGTCTGTGTGATGTTGCACTTGTACTGCTTCCTGGGTTTGCAAGATCATGGAATGTACTCTTTTGCCCCCCTCCCCACTCCAGACTAAACCTGAAAAGGTGTCAGAACGTAAGACTTGTTATTTTTGCTAAAAGTGTGTGTGAATGCCGTTCCCCGCAGCCTCAGTCAGCAGGGATTTTCCTGACCCGAGCCATGTTTGAGGATTATACCTGGTTTCGATGGACCTCTGGGATGTGTCAGAAGCCCCATGTTGAAGATCAGTTGTGTTGTTATTTGATTCAGTCAATTCTTTGCTTATTTCATAATCAGGCTCTAATGGAAAAAATAAAAATGCGCGTGGTGTTTTCCTCATAGAAAAATTCACCCATATTTAGGTAACAGACCAACAGGAGAAGCTGCAGCTGGCAGTGCTTCTGTGTGTTCCTAGCAACGGGAAACCATGACAGAGCAGGGCCCCAACCGAGAGCCGTCTGCATTTGCTCATCTGGGATGAGGTAAGTTGACGCCGGAGGTTAATGAGTGTACGATATAAAGAAGAAGAATTTAGCCCTGGAAAATATATTCTACACGAAAACAGAAGTACGTGTAGCTACCAACAGAGCATAACATGTGGAGCTGTACAGCCTTGAGTTTCCAGGAAAGTGATGTGCAAAATAATAAAGAATGAATACTGTAGTAACTTGAGAGAGCAGGATATGCTTTATCGTCTCAATTTTTTTTGTTTTATTATGATTATTTCAGGTCATCTCATTGAAGAATAGAGGGAATGCTGTTGTTGGAAAAAAGAGGAAGCACTTTTTCAATTGGCTCATTTTATCCATTCTTAATTGATGAAAAATTTCCTTTGAGAATTTAAGTTTTTTAAAATAAAAGTTTTTTAAAAATGCAGTTACTTATAGAGGCAGAAAAAAAGTTCGGGGGTGGGTGGGGTCTGTATGACCCTCTGGGGGCTAAACTGAAAACACGGAGTGTTTTTGTTTTTTTTTTTTTTTTTTGGATGCGACCTTAACTATGGTAGGGGGATGGATCTCACAGGATGGATTTTTTTCCTAAGGAAATGTTCATCTCTCGTGTTCATCAGGGACCACAGCATGGCTGTTTATTAAGTGCTCTGGATCCTGGTCATTTCTGGGAAATACAGTGCAAACAGAGAGAACTCAAGGGCCATGGTTGCTGCCGTCAGTGGCTGGCGCTGTAGTGGGATGATGAGGTTCACAGATGAGCATTAGTACAAGGGGGCTGTAAAGTCATTCGTCGTGATGAAGCACTGGGCGGATTTTGGACAACTCTAGAAATTTTGGAGAAAGGTGTGTACCTCTGGAGGAGTGTAGTGTGGAAAGTTGTGTGCTAAGTGGTAATGTGTGAGTTGAGCCGTGAACAAAAGAAACCCTTGGGTAGCAGGAGAGAGAGAACGGTCCATGCAGGTGGGCTGTGCTAGCAGAGGCAGGAGAAGGAGACCCCCTGATTGATTCAGCAGGTGAGGAGCAGCAGCGTTTGCATGTAGGGCGCCAGGAGGGCAAGTTCCACGGGAGAAACGGATATCATTGCTGATGCACCAAGAAAGATGCATTTCACCTGCGTAGTATTTGTGCTCAGAATGTTTAAACTGAGTCTTATCATCTGGACAGTCCAAATTGTAGCACATTCTGGAAAACCACTGGCCTGGACTTTTGAAAAATGTCAACATCATGAGTGAGAAACAAGGCTGGGTCCCAGAGTAAAGGAGATTGGAGAGACATGACCAATAATTGTAATGTGTGACCTGTGTGATCTGAGGCCCTTGGGAGGAAGAGTAAATTAGAAAAACAAAGGACAGTGTTGGTATAATTGGGGAAATTTGGAAGTGGATGGTGTATTAGATAAGGACATTGCATTAATGTTATACTTCCTGAGTAAGATAATTGTATTATATAGGAGAATGCCTTTGTTCTTAGGAGATTGGCATATAGGAATGAGGTGTTACACTATCTCCAAGTAATTCTCAAATGGTCCAACACCCCCCCTCCCCACACACACAGGCACACACGCGCGTGCATGCACACACACAAGAGAGAAAGAGACAAGTCCAGCAAAAGATTAATACTGAGGAAACCAGACAAAGGGCATGTAGGTGTTTCTCTTCCTACTTGTGCAACATTTCTGTAGATTTTAAAATTTCAAAATAAAAAGAAGGAAAATAAATTTTCTGGAAACATTTGTAGCGTAATTTTTCTTTGTAACTTTTACCTGGTACCCATTGAACATCGGTTAGTGAACGACCTCATGGCTGTGCCCCTAGGTTTAGGGTGATTACTTCGGTGGAGATACTTGCTTAAGGATTAGCATTAACACACTTCTAATGTGTGATTGCATTGCAGTCCTGAAAATGACTGAATAACCACGTGCCATTTTTTTTCTTGAGCAATGGCCTCGTGTAACATAGTCTTTTAAAATGGTCCCAATGTTTACCGCCATTATCAAACATCTTTTCGTAAGCATCTCATTTTTTAAAAAGTGTTCATGAAATAGTATGATTGATTCATTATGAAATCAATAATTCAATGCATATTTATTATACAGATGTTGTATGCCTATACCTTGGCCAAGTGAACTTCTTGCCTTCAGGGAACATACACAAATCCCAATCTCTGCCTGGCCATTTGACCCCGGGAAGTGTCAGGCAGTGGCCGGTGATGGCTTTCCTCTCCCTCAGTAGTGATGTGAAGGTGGTGTGATTCTCTGAGACGTGAGATTTGGAGACATGACAGTTGGATGAATTGCCTCGAGGTCAAAGGTTTGGGCTGTTCTCCAGAAATTACGGCCTCCCGAAACTGCCAGGTATGGATGACTCTCCTTATTTAGAGTTGTGCTAAGCACCTTCCTCTTGCATCATTCAATCCAAAGAGCTTGGGCCATAGCAGTTCTTGGATAAGCTGGTCGCTTGCTGGCATCTGGAAGAAGTCGTTCCTAATGGGCTTTCCATCTGCTGAGGTGATTCATAACACCGTCCCCAACGGCCGTGGCTGTGTTTTCTAGAGGAGTCTGTGGGTGTGCGCTGACTCATGCACCCTCTCCCGCCCTGTGCCCTTGGTAAACTTTTGGATGATGGTCCTTCTGGCTGCTGTAAGGTGGTACCTTATCGTGGTTTTGATTTGCATTTCTCTAATAATTAGCAATGTTGAGCACTTTTTCATGTGCCTTTTGGCTGTCTGTCTTCGTTGGTGAAGTATCTGTTTACATCTTCTGCCTATCTTTTGATTTTTTTTTTTTTTTTGATATTGACCTGCATGAGTTGTTTGGATACTACGGCGATTAAGGAACCACTTACCAGTCACTTCATTTGCAAACACTTTCTCCCATTCTCTGGGTTGTCTTTCCATTTTGTTTATGGTTTCCTTTGCTGTGCAAAATCTTTTCAGTTTAATTAGCTCCCATTTATTTATTTTTGTTTTTATTTTTATTACTCTCAGAGGTGGATTAAAAGGTGGATTAAAAAAGATACTGCTGCAGTTTATGTCCAAGTGTGTTCTGCCTTTGTTTTCCTCTAAAAGTTTTATAGTATCCAGTCATATATGTAGGTCTTTAATCCATTTTGAGTTTATTTTTCTGTGTGGCATTAGAGAGTATTCTAATTTCATTCTTTATAAAGTAATTTCTGAATGAGGATACTGGGAACTTCAGGTTGAGTCTGTAAAACTGATTATTCCCAACTCACTTTCCATAATTATTGGAAATGTATCATGAATGTCTCATATGCATATATTTTAAAAGAAATGCTAAAAATCAACTAAGTCTCCATCCATTGTTTTAAAAAACACAAACTATGAACTTGAATAAAAAGTATACAGGAGTACATGGAGAAAATGATAGCAGCAGTCATTTGGCAGAAATAAATGAAGACTTGAATAGATAACTTACGCTATGTTCCTGGTTGAGAACACTCAATATTATAAAGATGTCATTTTTTCCCCCAAAATTAATTTATAGGTTTGAGTTAGTTTTATTATGATTTTTTTCCCCAGGACAGGGGCAGGGACGAGCAATGTCTTAGACTCCAATGAAGTGATTCTGGAATTCGTGTGGATGAACTCAGAGAGGGTTCATACGTTTCTCGGGAGAGTGGGATGAGAAAAAACCGTCACTCAATGTATTCCTTGACTCCAAGACTTACAACAACATTAAATCGTATACTGTAAAATGGAGTTAAGTCTCCATTTCACTGCTAGATATTAGAGAAAGAACAGCAAATTAATTCCAAAGACATGAAAGGAAGAGAATGATACAGTAGCATAAAAGATGAATGCAACAGAGGAAGCTCACAATAAAAGGAATTAATAAAGTCAGACTTGCTAAATGCAAAGGATGAGTAAAACCGCTGAACCCTTAGCAAATATTGTCTGCGGTGGGGAAAGACTGGAAGCCTCCACTGACGTCAGGAACAAGCTAGGATGCTGCTGCCACAACTTTATTTCCGAGCATACTGGAGGCCCAAGCGATGCAGTAAGAAAATTAAGACACTTTAATATTAGAAACATGGGAAATTGGCATGGTTTGCAGAAGAAATAATGATATATACAGAAAACCTGAGATTGTATGCATGACTAGTATCTCTTACTAATAGTATCGATTAGTAAGAGAATTTAGCAAGTTTGCTGACTACAGCCAGTGTACAGAAATCATTGCATTTGCATATGTAAATAACATAGTTAGGAATTAAATTTTAAGAATCAAATGCTAATTAAGGCAGTATAAAAAATCCAAATACCTGGAGTTCCCACTGTGGCACAGTCGGTTAAGGATCCAACTGCAGCAGCTTAGGTTGCTGCAGAGGCTCAAGTTTGATCCCTGGGTGGGGAACTTCCATATACTATGGATGTGGTCATAAAAAAAAAAAAAATCTAGATACCTAATTCTATGTGTAAGACCTCTATGTGGAAAATTGTAAAATATCCTATGAAGGGGTTAAATAAGACCTAAATACTATTGAATTCATGGAATGTTAAGACTCAGTCTTATAAAGATGGCGATTTTAAGAAAACTGATTCATGCTGTTCAATCAAAATCCCAGCAGTTGTTTGTTCTTTGGGGGTTTGGTTAACCTGTGTGTGTGTGTGTGTGAGAGAGACAGAGAGAAATGAAAAAGCAGTTTTTATTTCAAAGTTGGGAGTGAATTTTTCTACAATTCTCACTTATTTTTATAGTACCTTATACAATTTGTAAGCCCCAAGCTCTGTGCCTGTGGCATCTAGCGTGTCTGATGGGCTCATTTATGTATTCCTAGGTCTGCCTGTGCCTGGGAGCATCGTGTTCTCACTGTGATTGCACGGGGTGCTGCTTCTGCCTCTTCTCTAATGACTAATGGACTGCTTAATTCTCCTCTAAATTAAAAAGAAATCTATGAACAGGTTGTTGAGAGGTATTGCTTTAAAATGTATGTAGGTCTGTTGGTAGAACATTATGCTTATTAATTTTATGAAACTATTAAGTGAAAATCAGTACCAAATATTTTAACTGAAATCTGTGTCCTTCACATTAAGCATCTTTATTTGATGTTCTCTGTTGGCTGCTGCAGCAGGAGAAGCTGAAAACATGGTTTCCACACCCCAGCTCCGTCGAACACGCAGAGAACCTAATCTTTGTCTGGATGTGCTGCTTTTCCACTGTACTTGTCTGCCCTCTAGTGGTTGTAGAGCAAAGTCCAAAGAAACATTCCACAGATTAGAATCAGATGATGAATTTTTGAGACACGGTTATTATTGCTTGTTTTTTCTAGTTTAGCCTACCTCTGTGGGTCATGTCTTACTACATTGGGAAACCTGTGACATGTCAGTGGCCTAGACATTGGCATAAACCTGTTCAGTGCTGTTAGACATAGTGTTGTCCATTGCACAAAATTTCCAGCTCCATCCTAAAAAGACCAATAACAAAATATTTTATATGTTGATTAAAATAATAAAGAAATGAAAAAAAATCAAAATAATCATTATAGATGAGCATGTTTGAGCCCTTACTCATTGTACGAAGCACCGTCCATACATGATCTGATTTTATCTATACTTTTGCTCCAGAAGCAGGTCACCCTTTTATGGAGAGGAAAATTCAGGCTTCATGTGGTTAAGCAGCTTCATTAAGGTCAAATATATGATGTCACTGATGTGTAGAATCTAAAAAAATACAACACACTAGGGAAGATAACAAAAAGGAAACAAACTCGCTGGTGTAGAGAAGAAACTACTGGTTACCAGTGGGGAGGGGCGGGGGGAGGGGGTGAAAACGTACAAAAACTGCTATGCGGAAAATAGAGTGCAAGGATAGACTGTACAACACAGGGAATCTAGCCGATATTTTGTAATAACTATAAATGGAGTATAACTTTTAAAAATTGTGACTAGCTGTGTTGAACACCAGTAGTTTATAATGTTCAACTATATTGTAATAAAAAGGTCAAATATAAGTAATAATAGCTAACATGTTAATGGCAATTTGTAAGCGTCAGAAACTCCACTAAGCACTTCGTATGTCTGTATCAGGCAGAGTGGAGGGTAGGAAATAGAAGCCGCTCCAGAGACTTCGAGTGGGAGAGGGCGAGGGTGGGTCCTTACAGCTCTGGAAGGGCCAGAGAAGTAGGTTCTCGAGTCAACGGCCCCCCCACCTCCGGGATGACCACCTAGCAATGCAGAACTGACCCAATGGGCGCCCCCACCACTGAGGCCGTCCCTGACACGATGCCACCAGTCTCCCAAGACTGAAAATTCCGGAAAGTGGACTCCATCTCTGCTGCAGGAAACCTCCTGGTTCTGCCACCTTGCTTGCCAGCCGGCAGCCAAGCTGAGGACGAAACATGTTTCCCACCCAGAGCCCTTTGCTGCTGGGAGTTGGGGCGATGGAGCCTCTGGCCGCAGTGGACCCGGAAGAAGCACAGGCAGGGGGTGGCTGTGGGGCAGGGGGCTGCGTCGTCACACACGACCTGCTTTCCGTCCTCTCCCACCCCCACCCCCACCCAGAGAGGCATGGTTTTGTTTCTCCCTTTTGTAGAAGAGGAGTAGAGGCACCAGCCACTGAAACAACACACTGGAGACTCAGAAAGGGGCACTTGCCCTTTCATTCCAAAGCCCAGCACATCGCCCTGTGCAGAGACTCACACCAGGTCAGTGTTAACTCACTGTTAGAATGATGTGGAAACACTGCCGCCTGCAAATACGTTTCTCTTCATGCTTTTGTCAGGATGAGACCCACATCCAGAGAGAAGTGAGTTGAAGGTGCTCTCCCATTGTCTCCTGAGTGAGCTGGCTTCCTAGGCTGTGGATAGAAAGAAAGTTAAATTCAGAGAAAACTCTAATCCAAAATGATACATGCACCCCGTGTTCATTGCAGCACCATGTACAGTAATAGTCAAGACATGGCAGCAACCTAAATGTCCATTGACAGAGCGATGGATAAGAAGATGCAGTTCATATATGCACTGGAAAATTACTCAGCCACAAAAATGAAATAATGTCATTTGCAGCAACATGGATGGACCTAGAGATTATCATATGGAGTGAAGTCAGAAGAGAAGACAAATACCATATGATATGGCTTATATGTGGAATCTATTGAAAATGATATACGAGAACTTAGTGAGAAAACAGAGACAGGCATTCCTGTCATGGCTCAGAGGAAACAAATAAGACTAGTATCCACCGGGACGCAGGTTCGATTCCTGGCCTCGCTCAGTGGGTTAAGAATCCAGTGTTGCCATGAGCTGTGGTGTAGGTCGCAGACACAGATGGGATCTGGTGTTGCTGTGACTGTGGTGTAGGCCGGTGGCTGCAGCTTAGTTTCAGCCCCTAGCCTGGGAACCTCCATGTGCTGTTGGTTCAGCCCTAGAAAGACAAAAACAAATAAAACCAGAAACAAACTTCGATTTCAAAATGGAACTTACGGTTTCCGTAGGTGAACCCGTTGGGGAGAGAAGAATTGGGAGGGTAGGAATAACACATACACTCGACTATATACAGTAGATGAGCAACAGAACCTACCATATAGCACAGGAAAATCTACTCAATAGTTTGTAATAACCTATAGGGGAAGAAAGAATGGATATATTTATATGTATGACTGATCCAGGGTGCTGTGCACTTGAAACTCATACATGTAGTTGTAAGTTAACTACACTCCAGTAAAGTTACATTTTTTTTTTTTTCAGGGCAGCACCTGAGGCATATGGAGGTTCCCAGGCTAGGGGTCCAATCCAAGCTGTAGCCGCCGGCCTAAGCCACAGCCACAGCAACGTGGGATCTGAGCCACGTCGCCGGATCCTTAACCCACTGAGCGAGGCCAGGGATCGAACCGCAACCCCATGGTTTCTAGTCGGATTCATTAACCACTGCCCCATGACGGGAACTCCACCTTTTTTTTTTTTTAATATGTAAAATCAAAATGCAAGCCTCCGTTGCGCTCATGTTCTTGCCGGACAAGCGAAAGTGAGAGTGACACGTGTGAGTTTGCCCAGCAGAGGGCGCCCGAGGCCTCGCAGGCGCCGGAAGGGCGAGCAGGTGGCGGATGTCGGGAGTGGAGCCGGGCATCTGCTCAGGGCAGAGGCTGCGGATGGAGGCGAGGAAGATGGCAGAGCGCTAGGTGCTGCTCCCAACTGTCCAGCCAGGCTCACCAGCCTCGCCTCCCCTCCCCTGCTCACCGGACACGGTGCTCAGCTTCGAGGTGGACGTGGTGCACATCAGGCCAGCCTGACTGCACAGCTCTAGGCCCAGAGGGACTGAAGGTACAACGAAACGTTTTATGCCGACTTTGGAGACAGTCACATCTTGACCAGGCTTTAGGGAAACGCTCATGATCCCTGTGGATGGGTCTGGGATGGGGCTGGGGTCCTGCGTCTCATCTCTTCGGAGGCGCAGTTGTTCGTGTGTGGGTGTACACGTATTTTTTCAAGGCTGGTTGAAAATGTTGGCTTTGTCTTCATGGGAGGGTATTAGAAGCACTTGTAAACTAATGCTACCCCCTGGTGGTTGTAATTTAATGCATGCGCACGGACGGAGTGGGATTAGAAGGGCACGTTTTAAAAATTCCCTGGCCTGAGTCTAAGCTCCCTCTCGTGGTGGGTCATTAGCCTAAAATGGATAGTGCTGTGCTCTTCTGGCGAAACTCGAGAGAGAAGGCTCCGGGGTTGTAATGTCACGTAGAATAAGTCGTGAGTTCCTGATGTCAGTTTTCTGGATTAGATAGAAAAAGCGAGTTTGAATTTTCAGAGCTGGAGATTTAAAAGTGTCGGCATCAAGGATGTGATACTTGCAGGCAAATTAATTCTTGCCTTTTTGAAAGGTGCCTGGCATTTTTTCAAAGGGAGTCTCTATAAAAGAGCTCAAGTGCCCTCAAGTGGCCAAAGTCTGAACTACATTTTAGTGAAAATAGCATTTCTGTGAACAAGAGGAATAGGGAGGAAAGAACCCTGGGAGTCCAGGATTTTTACTTCACGGTATTAGGAGCTGCAGTCTGAAAAGCAGGTGTGGATGCCATGAGCTGTGTCTTTTATCTGAAATTGCCTGCAAAAATTGGTGCTGAATTATCTCCATCCGCAGACCTCAGGGCCCCTAGGGATGTCTGTCCCCTTAGAAGGTCCTTATTTTAGGTCATGTTGCCTTGTAACCCGGACTGGCTTCCTCAGACTCACTTCCCATGGGCATGCACAAGGATGATAGCTTCTGAAAAATAATCACATCTTTTTGTACTAGTCTTGATCTGCTTATCATGAGGATGATGCATTGATTTGTCCAACAAATGTTAACTTAGGAGCTATTTTGTGCCAGCATCGCTCTGGCCGTGGGGATTACAGTGGTCAGCTAGACAAGCTCTCTGCCTGCAGGGATGTGTGTGCGGTGTGTGTGGAGAGACGACAAACCAGACCCCCATGCCGCCCAGCCCAGCATCACCCCTTCATGATCAAGAGTCAATGCAGATCATCTGGCTGCTCCGGGTGGGCTGGGGGTGGGGGCCACAAACGTGCAGGTGTGACAGCGTCTTGTGGGTGTGCTGGCGTCTTTGGCAGGATTGTCAGGGATGGGCTGAGGTGCCTGCAGAGGCAAGATATGGAAGGACAACAGTCAGCTGCACGGAGCATAGGGGAAGAATCATCAGGTCGAGAGAGCGAGAGAGACAGAGAGAGAGAGCGAGAGCGAGAGCGCGAGAGCAGGAGGGGACGAGCCGAGCAGGTTTACAGGCGAAGGGGAGACAAGCTGATGGCCAGTGAGGACCATGGCCAGGGGATCAAGAGGAGGTAGCGGGAACCAGCCCTCTCCGCCCGCACTTTACTGGAAGCTCCGTGGGAAGTCCCTGGAGGTTGTTAGCAAGCGGGATGTGGGCGGGTCAGACGGGTCAGGGACGAGAGGTTGGACAGGCCGGAGGAGAAACTGAGGTCCGTGGGGAATGCTGGCCACAGGCCAGGCGACAGGAGATGCTGGTGGTAGAGTTGCAGGTGTAGAGACATGCACGGGTTCCAGAGAAGTATTCGAAGGCGGGTCTTGTCGATGACCTGGGTGAGAGGCTTAACCAGCCCTGAAATATTGGTCTTCAGGCACTGGGAGAGGGTGGCGCAGTTTATTGTGATGGCAGAGAAGCGGAAGTGGGCATGTGAGGTGGGAAAGCGCTTGCTGGGCTTCTTGGCTTTGAGATGCCGGTGGTGGCTGTATGCTCATGTGTCAATGGACACACTCTAGGAATTTAGAGCTCAGAGCAGAATTGGGAATTGGGCTCTCCATGTGGCCCTCCTGATCTAACCATGTGCATTATTGAAAGCCGTGGAAATGAATGAAATTAGCTCTATCTAATTATGAAATTAGCTCTATCTAAGAGGTTAGAAAAACTAACACAAAGAAGCTGACTTGAACCTGGGGAGGTCTAGCTTCCTGAGATCAGGTAGATGCAGTGAAGCCATCAAAGGTGAGTCTGAGGTGAGATACAGGGAAACGCAGTAGGGTCTGGGGTTGCAGAAATAAAGGATGGGGTTTCAGGGGTCCTGGAGGTAAGTGTCATCAGACTGGCTGGGGTGGGAGCTGTGACTGTTTACCTGGAGTTGTTAACTCTCGGCGTTGTCTGCACAGTGCAGGGTTCCCAGAGCTGTTGCTGCTCATGAACTGCTCCTCTAGGAACCCGTGACTCCCTGTGTTTGACTGTCTCTCCAATCTTGGGGGCATAGTTTGCCCTGTGTCCTCATGTCTCTCATGGGTTCTAGAAGAGCTGTTGGTTTTACAGTCTGTTCAGCTTTTGACTTGTGTTAGTTTCCGATACAGCAAAGTGATTCAGTTATCGATATATATAATATATGTATTTTAGATATATATATAAAACATGCATATTCTTTTTCATGTTTTTCTCTCTCTCTCTTTTTTTTTTTTTTTTTTTTTTTTTGCTTTTTAGGGCTACGCCTGTGGCATATGGAAGTTCCCAGTCTAGGGTCTAATCATCAGAGCTACAGCTGCCAGCCACAGCCATAGCCACAGCAACATGGGATCTGAGCCGTATCTGTAACCTTCACCACAGCTCATGGCAATGCCAGATCCCCGACCCCCAAGCGAGACCAGCGATGGAACCTGCACCCTCATGGATACTAATCGGATTCATTTCTGCTGAGCCGCAACGGGAACTCCCTTTACTCATCAAATCTTGATGAAATGTTTAGTCTGTACAAGTCACACTGCCAGGTGCTGGGAGCACTGGTCCACAGTCTGGGGCAGAGGGTCATGTGTGCAAGTAATATCACCTCCTTTGTTGTCTTTATTTATTTTTTTGACAGATGTCTTTCGTCTGCCACTTGTGTGGTGTATTCTTGTCTGCATTCTCCTTAATGTTTTCTTATTATTCTTAATATCATTCATCTTGAAAAAGTGAGCAGTTCTAAAGAATTGCATGAGGTATCAGAGAAAAGGGTGGGCTTGCAGCGTTTTGGTCTTTTTGTCTTTTTAGTGCTGTACCCACAGCATAAGGAGGTTCCTGGGGCCGGGGAGGCTCTGTGAGGTCTAGTATGTTTCTGATTTGCTAAGAGGTGGGGGTGCATGTACACCTGCGTCACGAGCACGTTTGTCCACTTGTGTACACACCGCCAAGCTAGGATCTTTTTTCCTTCTCCAGGTGTCCAGACTGGCACCTGCAGTGCTGCTTTCTACCACATTTTCTTCTCTGTGCTGTCACTTCCTCTGCAGACAGCTTTTTTTATATATTTCCTCTTTCACTTCCGCCTTCCTGGCCACCTCTTAGCAACACAAAGGCATCTCAAGGCTCCTGCTGTCCCTTCCCCATAGGTACCTTGCTCTGCTGACCTGGGACCACTGTTTGCCCCCAAGGTGGGATGTAGCTATGGGGAAAGTGTACTGGACACCCTGCCCGGCTTCTGCCAAGGTCGCGGCCAAAATGGCAATGCCCCGGTCTCATTTCCATTGCCCTTTGAAGCTCTTATGTTTATGAATTTTCATCCAGAGCTATCCTGGAAGATGAGGGGGTCTTTTCTGTTTTTCTCCTTATTTTTGAGTCATTTCTAAGAAAGAGAAGGATGGGGAATCTTTTGCTGTGCCTTCTTTTCCCAAAATTCTCTCAAGAGGCTTGAAAATAATTGAAACAGAGTGAAGAAGCAAAAGACAGAAGGCTCAAAATTGTTGGTAATGGAAAATTAGGATTTAAGATGTAAAAGATCCACAAAAGATGGATGAAGAACAAGGTCCTACTGAAGAGCACAGGGACCTATTCAATACCCTTTAATAACCACGGTGGAAAGAATATGAACAAGAATTATCATATATTCACATACACAGGCGTATATGTACCTGAATCACTTTGCTGTCCAGTGGAAATTAAACAACTTTGTAAATCAAGTATACTTTAATAAAACAGATTTTTTAAGAAGTTTAAGGGGTGAAGTGTTAGATGGTGGCGTGTTCAACTATGCCAGGAGTGTCTGAAGTTGAGTGGAGAAGAGAATAATGGAGATGAGGCAAGAAACCTTCAAGCTGCTGTCTTGATTCAATCATCCATGTGAAAATGGAAGGAAAATGGCAGTAATTGGGGTTGAAGAGATGGCCGTGGATCCCACTGCAGAGTTCTCAGAGAATATGCATTAGTTGGAAGCTCTGGAAGAGAGAGTAAGAGAGCAAACATTTTATGCTGCATCTTAAATGCGAGAAGCTGCATCTCATGATGGTTTAACCAAAAAAGTCCTGAAGGGCAGGCTTGGGGAGCAGCGTCTGTGTGTCTCAGCCAGAACTGCTGGAGTCGGGGGTGGGGATGGACTTGGGGGGACAGCAGGTTGCCCGAGGTGGACCTCTATTGGGAGAGATGGCTTCTCGTCTTCACATAAGTCACATGAGCTGCATCAGTGTCTGGGCTTGTGCCTTGCTAGGTCCTTTTTCACGATACACAGAAACTCTGCTAAAAATCTCTGCAGGAATTTCTCATTTCATTAAATTTTCACAGTTGTATTTTCCCTGCTTCTTAAAGAATGGAGTAGAAAGAAAATACTCTTAAAAGACGGATGGTAGCTGCTGCTGCTTTCTAGCAGAGTTGCTGAAATGATCCTCGGGGTAGATGGTTGCTTTGTTGATGAGAACACTGGGATGGGCTCTGATGGCAGTTTTGCTTGAGGGATGAGGTGCTGGGAGCTGGTTGGGATGCCGCGAGTGGGCGGAAGACAGGCAGGGACTGTCCGACAAGTTAAAGTGAGAGGGGCTTTGAGATCATTTAAGGGACAGGTTCGGAAGGACAGAGAGCCTTAGGAACGCGATGCACGGCAGGGGACTTGGGGTCAGTGTGCACGTGGGTGAGGGTTCCTGCGGCAGAGAAGTGGGAGCAAGGCTCTGGAAACCAGATGTGCTCCACTGAATCTGCACTCGTTTCTTTCCAGTTCATACTTGTATATGGTCACCATCAAGCTCCCGCTGAAAGTGTTGTTGTTGTTGGTTCACAATAGCCTCGTGTTATCTATAATTTGGGGAAAGAAAGGAAGAGTTTTGGTTAGGACTGGACAGGGCTCCGTGTGGCAGGAAACTGGAAAGAACGTGCTTTAAACAGGACGGGAAGTTTCTTTCTCATGTAAAGATTTCTGTACGTATGACTGGGGCACTTCGCTGTACGGCAGAAATTGGCACAACATTGTAAATCAATTATACTATAATTACAAAAAAATTCCAGGGGAGGGCCATCCAGGGTGGCGGTGCCCGTCTTCGCACCACCAGGGACCCCTCCTGGTCTCCATTCAGCCACCCCGAGGCTCTCACCCCAGCAGTCCCCTGTGGTCACTACAGCAGGCAGCATACCTGCATGGGGGGGGGAGGGGGAGGGAGGAGGAAGGGGGGCATGTTTCCTCTTTTGCCGTGAGGCTTCCCCATGGAAGATGCACAGACCACCTGCATTTAGGCAGAACCGCCTGCACAGCTTACTCCCTGGTACTCAGAGACACAGCAGGCTGGGCTTTGAGCTGACGGCAAGTCATCTAGCCGAAAATTAGGGTTCTTCTTCTTTCTTTCTTTCTTCTTTTTTTTTTTTTTTTTATTAAAGTAGCGTTGACTTACAGTGTTTCTTCGGCATCTGTCGTACAGCAGAGCGACCCAGTCACACCCAGTTCCCTGTGCTGTACAGTAGGGCCCCATCGCCCATCCATTCCAAATGTAACAGTTTGCATCCCAAACCCCAGACTCCCCGTCCATCCTACTCCCTCTCCCCCCCTCCCTCCCCCGACCCAGGCAACAAGTCTGAGAGACAAGGTGACCCTGTGGGCTTGGCAGGAGACCAGCACTGGTGTTCTGGCCGAGGAAAGATGAAATCCAGCAGGAGGGATCAGCCAGTCAGCAGGGGACCGCAACTGGGTGGGGTGGGGTTGGGGGGGCAAGGAGCAGCAGAGGCTGCATCATGGGCTGACTCAGAAAAGAAACACCCCCTCTATCCTGCTCTCAGGTTTGCTCAGGACCTTACTGGAGGAGACGCAGAATTGCTACAGCAGGCAGGGTGCCTCAAGCCATCCTTCTTGAATATTCTATTTGACCTCAGTAGGAAAGACCCACACCCACAGGGCAGACAGGTGAATTCTAGTGCAGGAGGTGCCTTCACCTGCTTGGCAGGTTGGGGCAGCTCTGATCTGGCTTCACTCACTGGCTCTCCCCTTACCCACCTCACTCATTCATACCTCTGTTTTCCTTGGATTGGTAAACATAGTGAGTTAGGTATCTTGTAAAAGTATTTCTAAGTGTTCCTGTTGTGGCTCAGCAGTAACTAACCCGACTAGGATCCATGAGGACTCGGGTTAAATCCCTGGCCTTGCTCAGTGGGTTAGGGATCAGGCCTTGCCATGAGCTGTGGTGTGGGTTGCAGACGAAGCTCAGATCCTGTGTCACTGTGGCTGTGGTGCAGCTGCAGCTCTGATTCAGCCCCTAGCCTGCGAACTTCCATATGCTGCCGGTGTGGCCCTAAAAAGCAAAAAAGAAAAAAAAGGGTTTTCTAACAAACATCATCTCTGTCTCTTTCTATTCAACAAATACATGTATGAATTCAGGGTCATTTGTCAAGACCTTGGCTAGTTATGCCAACCTTGACCTATGGACCCAAAGCCAGTTCTCCATTGTCTGTGTCCTGTGTCCGGCTTCCTTGGACTGTCTTGGGAAACCATGGAGCAGCTTCAGAGTCTGTGCTCAGCTCTCTGTAGGACTGAGTTTCCCCAAAGCAGGAGGAAAGCAGAAAACTTATCCAAGCCACTTGGCTTGGACGCCAGAAAGCTCCCTGAGGAGGAAGAGTTTTCCAGCTCAGGGAGCGGGAATCAAAATTGCTGTATGTTGAATGTGGTTGGGTTGCCAGTGCAGGGTCAGTGTCATTGCCAAAGCCCTTAGTCCGACTTTGGCAAGAACCGACTTATAGAATCTGAAAAAAATAAATAAGTAAATAAAGAAGTGGGAAAGGAGAAGAGTAAATGGATTGACAATTTTCATAGCGTCAGGTATATTTGGAATCTCTTAAAGTCAAACCTGAGTCCTAGATATTTTTTCTTAGATGCGTATATCTTGAGAATTTAGGGGACTATAACATTTAAAATTTAGTAACTTAATGTTGAATGTGCTGGAAATCACAATTGCTGGTGAATTTGGCTTCACGAAAGTAAGAATTCTCAAAACTGTTGGTTTTGGAGCCCTTGACACACGGAAACACTGTAAGACATATAAGAAATCTGGTTTGTATATTGATGTTTGTAAGAGTAGACATTCAAATAAAAGTTTACCTGTTTCTATTGATTCATCTGAAAAGCAGTAATAATCTCATCACATGTTAATGTAAGTAACATATTTTAATGAAATAACTAGGTTTTAGAAAAATCAGCCAGAGGCGTGGCAGTGTTTTACATTTCTGCAAATCTCTTCAATATCTGCCAAAAAGTGGATTCCCAGCTTAACATAGCTGCCTCTCTCCCATTCAGTCTTTGGTGATAGGTTGAAGTCAGTAACGAAAATCCAGGTTGCACACATATATGTAGTTGGAAAAGAGAGGAGCATTTAATCGCTTTTATACGTAGTTGTGAAGAACCTTCTTCTTTAGTATTACATCCCAGTGCAGTAAATGGTAGCTTCTTAAAGGCTAATTGTAACGTAAAATCTCAAACCCTACCAGTAAATTTTGCATTACATTAAAATCCATTGATTGGTCTGTCGTGCTATTTGAATGTCATTTTTAACGATGCGTGCTTCTGTCATATGACGCATTGAATATTTGGAAAACCTTATTATGTTGAGTTCTGCAGCTCTTCCAAGTGTTGTTGAATTTCATTATACAATACCAACGATTTTCATTAATGTCGCTACCAATTTTACCAAAAAAGTCTGGAAGTTTTGGAAAGCTGTCAAGCTAATTTGAAGCTTCAGTTGTGTTATCGGCAATAAATACTGTCAGTTGTTTTCCTTAAGCGACACCCTCACGTTGCTCATTTTTGAGAACGTGTCTGACACATATTCAAGTCTGAATAACGGTATTTGTCTGCCACTTGTTCTTTTTCGTAACCATGCTATTTCATGGAAACAGTGGAAGGTTCGGCTCACAACGTAAACAATTTCCCAGATGCCTTTCTTTATGACAACCACCTTACCTTGACATGCGACATACATGCCTTATGTGGCTTTCCGTGTTGTCACATAGCATGTTCAAAAGACACATATGGAGTTCCATATGTGGAACCACATGGTGCAGTGGTTAATGAATTCGACTAGGAACCTTGAGCTTGCGGGTTCGATCCCTGCCCGTGCTCAGTGGGTTAAGGATCTGGCGTTGCCTTGAGCTGTGGTGTAGGTTGCAGACGGCTCGGATCCCACGTTGCTGTGGCTCTGGCGTAGGCTGGCAGCTACAGCTCCTATTTGACCCCTAGCTTGGGAACCTCCATGTGCCACGGGAGCAGCCCAAGAAATGGCAAAAAGACAAAATAAATAAATAAATTAAAAAAAAAAAAGACACGTACTCCAGGGTCCCGATCTAGTAATATTGAGAGTTTTGCTGCCTTATCAGTGACATCCTTAAGTGGAAACAGATGTGGGTGAATGTGAAGACAATGAGGAGCACAGTTTGGGGCCACTGCCTCCGTTCATTCTAAAGGGCCAGCTGCTTAATCCACCATCGTTTTGCGTGTAAAGTGCAAGTGTCAGCACAGTGAAAACGCGACACTTTGAGTCTCATTGTTAAAATGGCTCCGACCTTGCTGGCCTCCTGAGGGGATTGAGGGGACCCTGGGGGTCTGAAGATGACGCTTTGAGACCTGCTGTACTAGATTATTCAGTGATGTGTTTCAGTATCACTTAGTGTGACTTCAGTAGACTTTAGTGGTCCTTTCTCTTTTTGAACTCCTTGAAAATGAATTTTTTTTTTTTTTACACTTTAGAGCCATACCCATGGCTTATGGAATTTCCTGGGCTAGGGGTAGAACAGAGCTGCAGCTGCCGGCCTACACCACAGCCACAGCAATGCAGGATCCGAGCCACCTCTGTGACCCACACCATAGATCCTGGCAACTTAACTCAGTGAGGCCAGGGATCGAACCCACATCCTCATGGATATGAGTTGGGTTTATTACCACTGAGCCACAATGGGAACTCCTCATTTTTGTTTTCTTAATCTTACTTAAATAAGTTGTTGATTGGATAAAATTATATTTTGATGATTAAAAATGTCTCCTGGGGATTAAATTGGTTGACTATTTTCCCTTCTTTGCTAGCCCTCTTCCTTGGAGTCTGTCATTGATGACGCAGCAGAGGGAAGGTGACAGTGTCTCTGTGGTCTGGGTGGGTGAAAGTTGATGGGATCAAAAAAGTTCTGTTAATTTAACCTGCTTTTGAAATTATAGCTTAATATTTATCACATTTTCTTCAATGAGTACTGACTCTTACTCTTTTTGAAAATGTCCTTCAATCAGTCAAGCACTGAAATGATTAAACCTCATGCAGTGAGTGTAGCTGACATCCAGTAGGAACTGCCTTTTGTCCACATGGTCACCTGTGTTTCCCTTTGACCAGCCACAGGGCGGGATTTTACTGGGGTGCCTGCGGGGGTCTCTTTCAGCTGCCTTTGTCTCCCTTTCTTCTCTCCTGGAAACTTCAAGAGCCGTTCCTTCTCCAAATCTGCCAGCCTCTTTCTGACCTCAGGTATGTTTGCACGGCACACTCCAAACAAATGGGTTCTTTCTGCCTGTAGAATATCAGACCCTTTTGTGTTTTTAGATATTAACTAAAAAATGAATATGGGAGCTATTAAAGATTGAAAAGTCAATTCCGTCCCCTCTTCTTCCATCGGTTTTCTTGGAGCTGAGTGGCTCCCTGTACCACATTCTCAGCAGGGCGCCAGCACCTGCACCCTCCCCGAGAGCCCTCTGGCCCTCACTGCCTTTCCCCTTCATGGTGGCTTTTCATGGTCCACCCCCTTAAACATTTTGAGTTGCATATTCAGTTATCTTTCTTTCTTTCTTTTTTTTTTTTTTTTGGTCTACCTCCTACTGAATGGTGTTGCCCTCACATTCATGTGTTGATGCTGTAACGCCCCTTGCGATGGTGTTTGGAGAGGGGGTGCTTTGGGAGACGGTGAGGTTTAGATGAGGCCATAAACGTAAGTCCCCGGAATGGGGGATGCGATTAGTGTCCTCAGAGGAGGAAGAGCGACCCCTGAGCCCTCCTCTCTCCCTCCCTCTCTCTCTCTCTGAGGACACAGAGAGAAGGTAGCTGTCTGCCATCTAAGAAGAGAGTCCTCACGACAGAATTAAATAGGCGAGCCTCCAGAATGCTGAGAAATATTTATATCCTATTGTTTAAGCTGCTTGGTCTATAGCATTTTGTTAGGGCTGCCTGAGCTAAGACACCGTCTACCTGAATAATCCCTCTCCTGGCTCAGTCCAGCTTCCTACTGTTTCCCTGTCCACGCTTGTTTGAGCTGCTGAGAAGATCTTGTGTTTTCCAAATGGTTGGTGACCCCATCCATTCCCTGCCGTGCCATCGACAGGGAGTGGGGCGTGGAGCCCTCCGCACTGGCTCGGGAGACATGGGTGGGCATCTTCATCCTTTCCTCTCTCTTCTTTTTAGTCTTCTGTCTCCATTTCCCTCTCAGGCTCACGGCAGAGAACGGTTTCTTCTTGTTGGAGGGACTGGAAAGAAACACGTAGTGCGGAGAATCTGAGCTCCTGTGTTTGACACATTCTGTGGTCCTGGGCAAACTCTATCTTCTCTGAGGGATTTTTTCTTTTTTCATCTGTGAGTTAGGAAGATATTGTCAAAGTCGCAGAAAGTTCTCAGTGTTAGATGAACGCTGACCACTCTGATTGAGATATAAAACAATCGATCAACGTGGATTACTGAATTCCTGTTAAGAATCAAAACCCCGGGGGGTGGGGGACGTGCAGGGCTGTGGGGTGGAAGGCCTGTGACATTGGATTGATGATCATTATGCAACTACAGATGTGATCAGTTCACTGAGTAGTAACACAAAGAGAGATGTAGTACTAACAAAATGTTATCCATAAAGTAGCATTTTAACCATTTTCTCCAAAAAAAGAAAAACCAAAACCCCACTGTGGGAATCTTCTCAGTTTCCTGCCACTGGACGGTTACATTTGCTCGTTCTTCTGTGTCTCTTCCGTCCACTGCCGTGTCTCGGTCCTTCCCCAGACCCGTTCCTCGGCTGGGCTGGGCCCCCACCAGGCCCTGGTTCTTTCAGCTGCCTCCACGCTCTTCTCCAGCCTCACCTTCGTCCTCCCCACTGGGTCCCTCCCTTCCACCTTTGGACCTAGACAGGCGGCTCGGATATTTTCAAGTAAAGCTGTTGGCTTCTCTCTCCCCGCTGCCGTATTGGGCTCCTTTTCTTCAAACCATCATCCTCCTGCATCTGGCTAAAGGCTCATCACTCAAGAGGCAGCTTCGATGTCGCTTCGTCTAGAAATCAGGCCAGAATCCTGCAGTCTGGTCTAGAGGCCTTTTTATTAATTTTTTTTATTTTTTATATTTTTGTCTTTTTTAGGGCCACACCTGAGGCATGTGGAGGTTCTCAGGCTAGGGGTCGAATTGGGCCTACGCCACAGCCACGGTAACGGCAGATCCCAGCGCATCTGTGACCTACACCACAGCTCACAGCAACTCCATGTCCTTAACCCACTGAGCGAGGCCAGGGTTTGAATCTGCATCCTCATGGATACTAGTCAGATTCGTTTCTGCTGAGCCACGGAGGGAACTTCTAGGTGCCTTTTTAAAATGCCATCCTTGGAGCGCCTGTCATGGCTTAGTGGTTAACGAACCTGACTAGGAACCATGCGGTTACAAGGTTACAGGTTCGATCCCTGGCCTCCCTCAGTGGGTTAAGGATCTGGCGTAGCTGTGAGCTGTGGTGTAGGTTGCAGACGAGGCTCGGATCTGGCGTTGCTGTGGCTGTGGTATAGACTGGCAGCTACAGCTCTGATTCAACCCCTAGCCTGGGAACCTCCATGTGCTGAGGGTGCGGCCCTAAAAAGCAAAAAAAAAAAAAAAAAAAAAAAAAAAAAGCCAAAAAAATAAAATAAAATAGCATCCTTCAGCAAACTGCTCCTCCCTGTCAAGGCACATGTCACGCTGGAATTGCCTCCTTGCCTGTCTGTGTCTCCCCACACACCACAAACTCCCTCAGGGCAAGAAGCCTGTATTGGCCACATTTACTATCGTATCTTCAGTTCTGTGCATAGGCATTCGTTAACCATCTCTTAACTGGATAAAGGGAAGCAGATAAAGCTTAAGGAAAAATAACAAGAGAAGTGGAAAGTCTTAGCTCTGTTTTAAAATCATTATCTTGATTACAGCCCGGCATATGTTATCCTGAAGCTCTGTTACAAATTGTAAGATGTATTTAAACAGTTAAGGAAATAGAGATTTGAGGCGAGAGAGGTCTGATCTTCAGCCTTATGTAGAATAGAATTTAAGAGGAATTAAGTGGTCAGTGCCCTTTGGAACTTGCTGAATTGTTTTCCCATTTTCTGTCTGTTAAGTCAGACTTCATTTCTCCCGGGGTAGTAATGGTGAGAGGCCAGGCATTTGTGTAAAGGCTTTCCTTTCCTTTCTTCCTTCTTTCCTTCCTTCCTTCCTTCCTTCCTTCCTTCCTTCCTTCCTTCCTTCCTTCCATCCTCTCTCTCTCTCTCTCTCTCAATTCACAAATAACGTTCTTGCAATTCCCTGTATTCTGAATGGAACTAACCTCATTAAAAGGAGACTTGGGGTGTTCTGTTCCGAATATATGGAAAGTGTTATAAATCTTAGAGCTTTGAATGAGGCAATCATTTCTTAGATAAGATGCCAAACCCTCTCCTTCCTCTTATTTTGTCGTGGAAATGGGAAGGGCTGCCATCTAGAAGCATCCTGGAGAAGAGAATACTGTTTTAGCTCATCAGATCCTATGAAATCTGTGCTCTCTGAGTTAAATTATATCGTCTGACTCCTGGGACCCAGAAGATACCCTGCGAGCAGTAAAATGTGTTAACGTTCCTTCAGGCGTGGTCTCTGCTTCCTTTCTGAAAATATGCCAGTCACAAAGGGCCCTGATGACTACAATAAAAAAGGCGCTCAGGTTGATAGGTCTATGTCGCCACAAACAGCGAGCTCTCCCTGCTTTTATTCCTGGGACTGGACCTTAATTATTAAGACCTTCCCATCATATCAATCTTCGGCAACCTCAAGGTCAAGGAAAGCTTTTCTTCCCAGGAAGCAGTATTGAGGCTGCCAGTAGAGACAAAGGACCGGACTGCCACAGCGCCTGATCCATACCCATCAGATGCCTCGAGTGAGTGACCTGCCTTTCGGTGATGTGGTTGCAGGTGTTGTCCCGTCCCCACGCTCTGCTAATCCCATGGTCCACCCCTCAAGGCCACAGGTCCTTTCTCCTTCTCTTTAGAATAACTGGAGGAAAAGAGAGATGCCTTTCCCATCACGGCGCCGTGCATGAAAGTGGCACAGGCTAAAATAGTTGAAAAAATTAAAAAAAATTAAAAAAAAAAAAAGGACAATGAGGGCTTTGCAAAGCGGCTCAGGGGAAACGAATCTGACTCGCATCCATGAGGACGCAGATTCGATCCCTGGCCTCGCTCAGTGGGTTAAGGATCTGGCATTGCCGGGAGCTGGGGTGTAGGTCACAGATGCAGCTTGGATCCCGTGTGGCTGTGGCTGTGGTGTAGGCCAGCAGGTACAGCTCCCATTCGACCCCTAGCCTGGGAACCACTATATGCCTCAGGTGCGGTCCTAAAAAGACAAAAGACCAAAAAAATTAATAAAATAATGAAAGGCTTTACAAAAAGAAAAATGCTTGATGCACCAAACATTTTTCTTGTAGGGAAACATAGCTCATACTATGTTTACGCAGAGGTCACTAGGTGATAAACTGCTTGGGGAAAGAGATGCAGAGACGGTTTGCAGTCCGTCAGGTCAAAGCACACGAGAGAACCATGTTAAGACTCTGTATGATGTCACCTTTCTTCGTCGTTCATTTTCTTGATTTTCCTTCTTGGTTTGCATTTACCAAAATGATCATCAGTAAATGGGTAATCAGTATTGACAACGAATGAACGAAGCCTCCATAATTAATTGCATTTGTGTCTCCCTCCCGCTCACCCAGGGCACACCTATCACTTTAGAATTAAGTCAAGGCTAGAACGAGTCAGCCCTGGGACATGCTTTCTACATTGACTGCTTCCCGCCTCTCATGCCACTCAGAGGAAACCCTGGGATTATACTTTTTCTGTTGGAAGGGCCAGAGAAAAATCCAGCATGCTTATCGTGAAAACTGCGGAAGAGCTCCGCAGATGCAAGTTGAGGGGTCTGCGCTGTGATGCTGGCGTCCCCGCGCCCTTCTCAGACCTTAGGCAGCCCTGGGACCGGGCTTTTCTGTGGCCGGTGGGAGAGGCGCATCCCGGGTGTTCACTCGTTTGGCCCTGGATTTAGCTGGACGTGGGTTTCGTTGAACACTGCGGAGAAGACATGGTTTGCAAGGGGCTCCAAGCACCGTTTTGTCTGTAGGCACTGATGCACTTTAGCTGGCAAGTGTTTAATTTCTCACTTAACAAAATGACCACAATGTGGGATCTTAAAATAGAGATTTAAGACTTGTCTCCTTGGGGAGGGATTGGCATCACGCCCACGAAGGCACAGGTGAGATGGCAAGAGCACTTACTGTAAAAAAGCATCTGCTTCCGGGCCCATTAATCCTCTTGCTTATAAAAACTCTCCAGCCCTGAGTGCAAACAGGAAAGGAAGTTGGGGGGAGAGGGGTGCAGAGGGAACCAAGTGAGGGTGGACTCCGGTGGGGAGGGACTGGCCAGGAAGAGGACCCCTGAAAGCCACGTTCGGGCACTCATGTCAGCATCTGCTGGCTGCTGCTGTGTTATCACTCGGCTAGGCCGTGTCCAGTTTGTTCAATCTAATGCGGGTCATAAATGTGAACGCTTTAGGGTCGCTGAGGACATTTCCTAATGAATAGAAGGACCTTAGAAAGGGAAATGACGACAGTGGGTGGAGGAGTGTTCTTCGAATCACCAGACCAAGTAAATGGGATAAGACACAATAGCTTCTTGTTTTTGCCAGAGACTCACTCTGGCTCCTTAGGGAGGCATTCAGTTCTTTTTGTTTCGGTCAACTCTTTATCAGCTGTGTGAATTCTTTGATGAGCAGCCCCAGTGAATATCCTGGGGCCTGGACTTTTTCTAAAGAGCTTAGGGTTCTTGTCTGGGTCATAGAAGAATTCAGCATAATTTGGTTAAGCATATTTCTCTTGCCAGATCTTGTATCTGAAGTTAAGTGTAATGAAACGATGTGTCTGCTTGGTGTCTCTTGAGAGTTGCTTTCATTGTCACCTTTTGATTTTGTTTTAATTTTTTTGTCTTTTTAGGGCTGCACCTGCAGCATATGGAAGTTCCCAGGCTAGGGGTCGAATTGCAGAGGCTACTGGCCTAAGCCACAGCCACAGCAATGCCAGATCGTTTAACCCACCGAAGGAAGCCGGGGACCAAACCCTCTTCCTCATGGATATGAGTTGGATTCGTTACTGCTGAGCCACAGCGGGAACTCCTTCACCTTTGTATTTTAGTGGAATAATACCCATGGCTGCCCTCAGGGGACAAAAGCATGCCACCCATTTCCGCTAAGATGAATCACCCTTTTAAAGCAGATGATGCTGTTTTAAAATCGAAACGCAATCTTGTAGTGTTTATTTTCTCATTTAAATGTTCTCATACAGCGCTTGTTGTCAGCCGACCTTCTAAGTGCTTCACCTACTTCATTTTCACAAAAACTGTATGAGGGAGACAGCATTAGTGTCTCTGCTGTACAGAGGAGGAGACCGAGATCCAGAGACGTTCAGACACACGCCCAAGGTCGCAGAGCTCTCGGGTAGCCTGAACCAGTGCCCCGGAGCCCTGCCCTTCCTCTCTGTGTTCTACCACCGCTGCAGCATTTATAATACGGGTTACAATTACTTAGTGTTGCTGGTCGGCTATGGGGTAAGGTCGAGGAAATTTTGAAAAAATACTCAGGTCAAAAGGAAAAAGAGCAGTGAGCCCTGAAATCCAGTCCTTTTTTTTTTTTTTTTTTTTTTTTGTCTTTTTAGAGCTGCACCTGTGCCATACGGACGTTCCCAGGCTAGGGGTTGAAAGGGAGCTGTTGCACCGGCCTACACCACAGCCACAGCAACACAGGATCCGAGCTGCATCTGAGACCTGCACCACAGCTCACGGCAATGCCGGATCCTTAACCCACTTACCGAGGCCAGAGATTAAACCTGCGTCCTCATGGATGCGAGTCAGGTTCATTTCCCCTGAGCCACAAGGGGAACTCCTTTTTTTTTTTTTTAAACCATACCATATTCAGTTAAAGGCATCTAAGGCAGACATCTGTAAGGCATATGGATTTTCGAGGCTGCAAGGAACAGAGATGTGTTTGGTTACATATGTAATAGGGCTTCTGATGAATGATGGGCAGGAAGTAGCCAGAAAAGCTGCATCTCTAGGTCCTACTTCAGAATACAAGCGCAGTTCTGCCGTCGTGCCTTGGGGAGAAGGGGACCTTGGCTTAGCGTTCAGCATGGCTCTGGTTGGAACCTGGTTCTCTGATGCCACCAGAAACATCGGTCCATCTTCTTTCCTAGGGAGCTTGGCAATTTTATGCCCCAGTCTGTCTCTCTCTCACCTGCCTTTACGCCTGCTGCTGCTGATTGTCTTTGCAAGCTTCCCATTCAGACTCCACAAGCCAGAGGATTTATTTTGGTTGTGTTGTCATCATTTGTTATAAGTGCATTTCTTAGGGATGGAATCCTGTGACAGTCACTTGTGGATGGCTGCCTTCAGGTCTCCAAACAGCTGTGCCCAGCACGACAGCCCATGCTTATGAAATTCCTGGCTCAGTCCCCTGAAGAGAGCTGAAGGCTTTCGACACATTATGTCCAGATCACACCTCCATCTATTCCCCCTAAACCATGTCAGTGCCGTCCGCCTAAAATCGTTTCTCAGTTAAGCCAGATGTCAGCCAATGGATTTCTTATTTAAAATGAAAAAGCAGTGTTTTCTCAACACGTAATTAAGGTAAAAGTGTTAGCTAAGTATTAGATTAGAACACATATTATTCAATGTGTATGCCGTTAAACACACCTGACCAGCTTCCACATCCTTACAGGTCTTTTCTTAAGGAGATTTAAGAATTGAGAGCAGATGTGTCTTTAATGGAAGAACGGCAGGTTTAGTATTGAAGTCAGTTCTTTTAAATAAGCCTTCAGTTATTCCGTTCTCTTGATACTGGGTTCTTTTTATTTGGCTGTTAATAAAAAGAGCAATCACTCTGTAATTTATAGGGTATATGCTGTGCCTTTCACACTTTAAAGACTGTCGGCACAAGGAGTAAGAGATACTAAAGTGAAAGGACTCAGTCCTGTGGACGGATGGGCCTCCTCCTGACTGTGTTATTACCTTGACTTAGTGGTGGCATTTCCTGATGGACCATTCACCCAAGCCTCCCTCCCTCTCCAGAGTCTTTTCTCTCTTGTATTCTCGTGACAGCATCACATGGCAGACCTCTGCACTGATCCCCATTTAGGAAGGAAAATGATCCGATGGGAAAAGAGAAGACGCTAAGATGGGAATAAAAATGAGCTGCGGCAAGCAGAGCTTTCTCAGAAAGCTGAGATGTCCATGCCAGAAGATTGTAAAAATGGTCTTCCTTTTGTTACCATTTGATCTGTTTTGAAATAACAGGTTTTCGCCATTGATTTATTTCTTCTCTCATCTTTCCTTGAGAGTTGTGGAATTCAAGCTCAATATGCCACTTTTTGTTGTTGTTGTTGCAAAGAATCTTACTTTGTATTTGTCGTGGAAAGAAAAATGTCTCCACTACATTTTATGGTACGTGAATGCAAAACTGTATTGTGGTTTCCCACCTGCTCCCTCATCTCCGGAAATGCGAATTGTCTGTTAGACCAAATTCTAGCTGAACTTTGGTTCCCAGTAGCTCTGTGCGACTCCTCAGGGGAACTGTGGTTAAGCCCAGGATGGCAGGTGAAGAACCTGCTACATCAAATATTTATTAAAAATGGAATAAATTGGATTAGGAGTGGGGAGTTTGGCCCTAAACTGTACCCCACTGGGAGGTGAGTCACTCAACCTTCAGTTTCCTCCCTGGAGAAAGGGTTCTACTAGTATTTGCTCTCAGAGGAGGCGGTGAGTTTGAAATATTTAATACCGGCTGTTTGGTACACGGTGCCATTTCTAGGTCATTTGAAAATATGCCTATTGTTTATTAGATAAATATCATTCCCTAAGAAACAGAAACTGTTAGCTAAGTGACATGTGGTCAGGGAGAAGTAGTCTGATAGAGATGACCCCTAGAGCGCTCCTTGGGCTTCCATGTGGCCACGATGCCACATTGGGCTGTCCAGCTCTTGCAGAGGGAAGGGACTGATTAACTCAGGATATCCAGGGTTTGATCATGCAGTTCCCTTGGAGAGCCCAGGGCCGTAATGAGGGAGGGACGCACGTTCATGGATTCTGACTTTTCCTTTTCCCATTTCTGTACAAGGAGTTCACCTTTCTTCTTTTAAAATAACCGTATTTTGGATGTGTCTCCAAATAACGTCAGAGTATTTTGCCAGGTGTTTTTGAACATTGCTGGTGCTCTTCAGCGTTTACGGATAAAATAGCTGATCTCCCCATCCATCCCCAAGTCATGCTCGTCTGTGATTCCAGTGTCCGAAAAAGCATGAAGCGCGGAGAGCCCCTTTTCAACCTTGGCTGTACATCAGCATCCCCTGAGAGACTGAGCATTGGGATGCCGAGGTGTCTCCCCCAACCAGTTACAGCAGGTCTGCGCAGGTGATTCCGATATCCAGCCAACGGTGGGAACCCCTGGTTTGGCAGGAGGGAGAGGTGACTTTGACCTAAGCTGATGGGGATGCCTGTACGGAGGATGCAGGCTCTGGGTAGGATTTGACACATGGGCTGGATTCTGATGGAAAAAAAAATGGAGGCATTTTAGGTGATATATGAAAATTTGTTTCAGAGAATAGGGAGGAGTGAATATAGAGAGAGAGAAAGATGGAGAGGGAGGGAGGGAGTGGGAGGGAGAGAAAGAAGAAAATCAGAAGTAAGCCTGGCATTAAGAATCAGAAATGGAGTTCCCGTCATGGCGCAGTGGTTAACGAATCCAACTAGGAACCACGAGGTTGCGGGTTCGGTCCCTGCCCTTGCTCAGTGGGTTAAGAATCCGGTGTTGCCGTGAGCTGTGGTGTAGGTCACAGATGTGGCTCGGATCCCACGTTGCTGTGGCTCTGGTGTAGGCCGGTGGCTATAGCTCCGATTGGACCCCTAGCCTGGGAACCTCCATATGCCGCAGGAGCGGCCCAAGAAATGGCAAAAAGACAAAAAAAAAAAAAAAAAAAAAAAAAAGGAATCAGAAATGGAGTTCCCATTGCAGCTTGCAGATTAAGAATCCAGCATAGTGTCCGTGAGGATATGGGTTCGATCCCTGGCCTCACTCAGTGGGTAAAGGATCTGGCATGGCTGCAGGCTGCTGTGTGGGCACAAATGCGCCTCAAGCCGGTGTTGCTGTGGCTACAGCTCCACTTCCACCTCTAACCCTGAAGGTCCACATGCGGCAGGTGTGACCCTCAAAAGAAAAACAAAACATCAGAAACAACTTCATGTATCAAGTTCTCTCTGTCACTTACTACAGGTGAAAATTATGTGGCCAAATTACTTAGTCTCTAAGTCTCTGTTTTTTCATCCACTGCTGAAGCTTAATGAAGACTAAATGAGAAATTTTTATATAAAGCACTTCTCTCAATGTTGAGTTATAGAAAGCTCTCAGTCTTTCTTTTCTTTTTCTTTTTCTTTTTTTTTTTTTGTCTTTTTGCTATTTCTAGGGCCACTCCTTCGGCATATGGAGGTTCCCAGGCTAGGGGTCTAATCAAAGCTGTAGCCACCGGCCTACACCACAGCCACAGCAACGCCAGACCTGAGCCACCTCTGCGACCTACACCACAGCTCACGGCAACACCGGATCCTTAACCCACTGAGCAAGGCCAGGGATCGAACCCACAATGTCATGGTTCCCAGTAGGATTTGTTAACCACTGCGCCACGACAGGGACTCCAAAATGTCAGTATTTCTTGAGAAAGAATAATAGTATAAGAATAGTTATAATCGTGGCGCTTCTCAGTCCCTATCACTGAAAGTGAAGGACCGTCACCAGATGGGTGATGGCCGTGGGGTGGCGGGAGGTGGTGGAGGACTTTTAAGGGCACGTCTTCCCTTTTTGTCTGACCTGGGTGCCTGCGTTTTTGAGCCGGGGACCAAAGCCATGCCTGCAGCATGTGGAAGCTCCTGGGCCAGGGACCACAGCCCCAGCCTGAGCCGCTGCAGTGACGACGCCAGAGAGGCTCCTTAAGCTCTGCAGCCCAGGAGACCTCCTGCTGTTGAAGCGGGTCAGGGTTTCTCAGGGGACAGCAGGTGTGGTCTAGCCCTGCTTCAGGAGCAGAACTGGGTTTGAGGTAGTTTGCGGGGACCCTGGGGCAAGAGAGGAGAAAGTGCAAGGAGGTTTGAGTAGCCGAGGGAGTTCCAGGTGAACTGAGGCCTGCTGTTGCTGCCGTTACTTACTAGGTGAGACCAGGATGCTCTTTCTTCCCCGAAAAAGGTAAATTCCACAGTTTGACAGACTTTCAAATGACCAACTACTTCTTTAGATTTTCAGTCTCCTGAGGAGACGTAGACATAACTTTCGAACTTTCCCAAGCTGATGGAATGCGGCCCAGGGACTTTTTTACTGGGACGCAAATGATGGTGAAGATACGGCCGTGATTTCCAGGTCTGTTACAGATGCCCTAACGGTGTCTGATCTTTATGTCTCATCTCCAGTCCCTCCCTCAACACACATGTCAGAAATTACATCCCTTGGAGTTCCCATGTGGCTCAGGGGTAACAAAGCCAGCTGGTATCCATGAGGATGTGGGTTCGATCCCTGGCCTTGCTCAGTGGGTTAAAGGATCCAGTGTTGCCGTGAGCTGTGGTCTAGGTCGCAGATGTGGCTCAGATCCTGGCATTGCTGCGGCTGTGGTGTAGGCTGGCAGCTGCAGCTCCGATTCGACCCCTATCCTGGGAACTTCCATATGCAGCACATGAGGCCCTGAAAAAAAATACACACACACACACACACACACACACGCAAAAGAAATTACATCCCTTGAGAAAATATCCATTTATTATTTACTTTTGTGAACCTAAATGACTAAGACTATTTCTGATCCAACATAATGCTTAATAAACAGTTGTTGAGCATGACGCTAGCATTTTTAAAGTTTTCTACAAGAAAATAAAAGCGGTCCATTTATCAGTGGGTGTCATATGGAAATAAACCACAAGGGGGCACCAGAGTACTTGAAGTAAGTGCATTTAGCGCTGCTGATTCCCAAACAATGAGGGCACGGTGTTCTGTTAAAAACATTTTAGATTTATATGTAAGTGACCTAATAAAAACAGGATTGAAATTTTAAATTTCATATAGTTTCTGGGTGGTGTTTTGCTCTCAATGTGAAAGCTCACCGAGGACGCATGTTAAAAAGCCAAACTCTGGATCAAGTCAGAAATAAAGGGCCAAAGAAGTGATGTGTAGCAAAGAGCATCCCATCGGCTGGGGAAGATGTCTACTCTGCTTGAAAGAATGCAGGATGCATACGTACGAACATGTGTGTGTGTATCTATAGATATGTCTATGTTCACCCCTGTGTATTCACATACTGCACATTCCTATATTACATATAGTCATGTATTACATATACGTATTTTATATAATGCCTATATCATGTATATAATGGAATATGTCTATTCTATAATTTTTTTCTATCCCTATCTATCCTTTTTCATCTATCTATCTCTCAGAGCAGAATATTTTCTTGAAAGGAAGCAAGCTGGGCTGTTTTGTGCCTTCATGCCTTTTCTGGAATTGCCTCTGCCCCATGTTCCTAACTAGACTCCACTAGGAAACCTGATACCTCTCCTGGGTTAAAAAAAAATTATTACTTGCTTTTTTGTCTGTGTCCCATGGTTTCCTTATGCAACTTTCTCTCAGTATCTATGCCTTCTAAGTGCATTAATTTACTTCCTTACCTGCCATTTTTTCTTTAACTGTGAGTCCTTTGGAAAAGGAACTGTATCTTATTTGGTTTTGACTCCCAGAGCCTGGCACATATGAGGCGCCTAAGAAAAGCTTTGTGAATGAACGTCAGGCATTCCATGCTGACAGAAGACTATGGGGAAGAAAGTGCACAAAACAGAGAATATACATAAATTACGGTCCAAAATGTCAGCATTTTCTGGCTCATGTTGACATTAATCGCATTTAATCAATAGTGCTGATCAAAAATTTATGGATTTGTCATGCTTTTTGCTAATATTATCATATGTAAAATAAATTTTACTGGAGTAGAGGTGACTTACCCTGTTGTGTTTCGGGTGTACAGCAAAGTGAATCAGCCACACATACATATACATCCATTCTTTTTCAGACTCTTTCCCCATATAGACTATCACAGGGTGCTGAATAGATTTTCCTGAGCTGTATAGTGAGTCCTTGCTACAGACTCATTTTGTATATTATATATATATATATATACACATGCCAGTACCAACCTCCCAGTCTGTTGCTCCCTGCAGTGTTTCTCCTTTGGTAAGTATGGTTTTGAAATCTGAGTCTGTTTCTCTTTTGTGAATAAGTTCTTTTGTATCATTTTTATTACATTCCATATGTTAGTGATCTCATATATTTGTCTGATTTACTTCACTTAGTATGATAATTTCTAGACCCATCCATGGTATTATTTCATTCTTTTTTATGGCCGAGTAATATTCCATTGCATATATGTACCACATCTTCTTTATCCACTCCTCTGTCAATGAACATTTAGTTTGCCTCCATGTCTTGGCTATTGTAAATAGTGCTGAAGTGACCGTTGGGGTGCATGTATCTTTTCAAATTATGGTTTTCTCTAGATAGATACACAGGAGTGGGATTGCTGGATTCTATGGTATTTCCATTTTTAGTTTTATAAAGAACCTCCACATGGATCTCCATAATGGCTTCATCAACCTGCATTCCCACCAGGAGTGTAGGAGGGTTTTCTTTTCTCCACATCCTTCCAGCACTTATTGTTTGTAGACCTTTTGATGATGTCCATTCTGGCTGATATAAGGTGGTAGGTACCTCATGGTGGCTTTGATTTGCATTTCTCTAATAATTAGTGATATTGAGCATCTTTTCATGTATTTTTTGACCATTTGTATGTCTTATTTGGAGAAAGGTCTATTTAAATTTTCTTAATATTCACATATTCAGAAAAAGAACCCTTTTTTTTTTGATTGGGCTGTGTGTTTGTTTTTTGATATAAAGCTGTATGAGATGTTTATATATTTTGGATATTAATCCCTTGTCAGTCACTTCATTTGCAAGGATGTGCTCCCATTCTATGGGGTATCTTTTCAGTTTTTTAATGGTTTCCTTTGCTGCACAAATGCCCGTAAGTATAATTAGGTCCCATTTGTTGGTTTTTGTTTTTATTTTCCTTACTGGGATGTGCATCAAACAGGATATTTCTGCAATTTATATCAAAGAGTCTCTGCCTACATTTTCCTCTATGAGTTTTATAGTTTCCTGCCTTAGATTTAGGTCTTTATTTTGAGTTGATTTTTGTGCATGGAATGGGTGGGTATGAAAGAAGGTTCTCATTTCATTCTTTTCCATGTGGCTGTCCAGTTTTCCCAGCACCATATTGAAAAGACTACATTTTCTCCATTGTATATTCTTGCCTCCTTTGTCACAGATTACTTGACCATAGAGTGCAGGTTTATTTCTGTTCTTCTCTCCTGTTCTACTAATCTATATTTCTGTGTCTACTGTTTTAATGAATATAGTTGTATAGTATAGTCTGACATTGCGGAGCCTGATTCTTCTAGTTCCATTTTTCTTTCTCAAGATAGCTTCAGTTATTCTGGGTCTTTTGTAGTTCCATAGAAATTTAAAAATTTTTTGTTCTAGTTCTGAGAAAAATGCCATGGGTAATTTGATAGGAATTGCATTGACTCAGTAGATTTCCTCGGCGCATATACTCATTTTGACAGAGTTGATTCTTGCAATCCAAGAGCTTGGTATTTCTTTCCATCTCTTTGTGTCACCTTTGATTTCCTTCATCAGTGTCTTATAGGTTTCATAATACAGGTCTTTTGTCTTTTGGGTGTGTTTATTCCTGGGTGTTTTATTCTCTTTGATGTGATAGCAAATGGGAAGGAGAAATTACAACTCACAATACAGAAATACAAAGGCTCATAAAATACTACCACAAGCAACTATACGCCAATAAAATAGACAACTTAGAAGAAATGAACCAATTCTTATAAAGGTATAACCTTCAGAACTGAACCAGGAAGAAATAGAAAATATGAATAGATAAATCACAAGTTCTGAAATTGAAACTGTGATTTAAAAACCTCCAAAATCCAAAATCTAGGACCAGGTGGCTTCACAGGTGAATCCCATCAAACATTTAGAGAAGAATTAACATCCATCCTTCTGAAATTCTTCCAAAATAATTTCAGAGAAAGCAGCACTCCCAAGCTCATTTTATGAGGCCACCATCCCTCTGGTACCAGAACCAGACAAAGACACCACAAAAAAGAGAAAATATCCTTGATGAATATAGGTGAATCCTCAACAAGTTACTGGAAAACAAAATCCAACAATGCATTAAAAGCATACACCATGAACAAGTGGGATTTATCCCTGGAATGCAAGGATTCCTCAGTATATGCAAATCAATCAATGTGATACAGCATACCAACAAACTAAAAAATAAAAACCGTAGGATCATGTCAATAGATACCGAAAAGGCTTTTGACACCAGTTTCTGATAAAAACTCTCCAGAGAGGGAGAAGAGAGGGAACCTACCTCGACACAGTAAAGACCGTATATAACAAACCTACAGCAAATACCATTCTCAATGGCGAAAGGCTGAAAGCATTACCACTAAGGTCAGGAACAAGACAAGGATGTCCACTCCTCACGGTTAAGCAACATAGCATTGGAGGTCCCAGCCATGGCAATCAGAGGGGAAAAAGAAATGAAACAGAATCCAAATAGAAAAAGAAGATGTGTAGATGACATTATATGTAGATGACATGATGCTATGCATAGAAATCCAAAGGTGCTGCCAGAAAACTACTAGAGCTCATCAAAGGAACTTGGTAAGGTTGCAAAGCCCCAAATTAACACACAGAAATTTATTGCATCCCTGTACACTAACAATGAAAGATCAGAAAGAGAAATTTGCTGATATTATTAATATGAAAATTGTTGTTAAATGTTTACTCTTCTTCCTCTGTCTTGGGGTGTGGGGTGGAAGCAACTAATATTAATAGACAGCAGGATTAGCTTGGTAACCGTTATCTTCACCACTTTGCACACAACCTGGACTGTGAACTTCTCCCACCTCCCCAGTCACTGCAGCGGTAAACCCCATCAGTTAAAACGAGGCTCAGCATTGAGCCTTCCATATGCTAGTTGGCATTCCTTCATCAGCCTTGAGTTTAGATCTCTAATTTTTTAAACCCCCTGTTTACACACCTTCTGCTTATTTTCAAATAATGCACCAATGCTCAAATCCTGGGCCAATGAGACTTCATTTTCAAGAACCAAATGCTCAGCTAAATAAAGACACAGTATCTTGGAGCCATGTGGACTAATGAATACCTTTGTGAGTAGTTTAGTTTCTTTGAAGAAAAGTGTTTAAAATAACTAAGTTTGCTTTATGTAAAATTGGAATGGTATTTTCTGTGGTCATATTTTAACAAACACAGTATTTCCTTGTGTGTTTTTTTAATTTTAAGTTTTTATGGAATGTTTAAAAGTTGTACTCCATTTACAGTTATTACTAAATATTGGCTATAGTTGCTGTGCTGTGCAAAACATTCTCGTAGCCTATCTTACACCCAATACATCCCAATATTTTAATTAATTTCCATGTTAAAGGTACTAAATGGAGTTGACCTAGATCTCATTTCTGCTAAAAACCAATACACTAAAGAAACCACACGCGCGCGCGCGTACACACACGTCTCTGTCTCCTCTCATTAAGATCTTTAGTGACATGAGATTACAAACAGGTGACGCTAATGCATCCTGGCCAAACACAAGTCTCCCATGACCTTGACTGGGCGAACTGAGAGATGGTGCCAAATCTGCAGTCCTAGTGCTCTGGTCCTGCCATCTTAGATTTTTCTTAAATTTGCTCAGATTAAAAAAATATATATACATGCACTACTTGACCTAGGAAATCCAGAAGAGAAAGAAACATACTCTCTTTTGTAAGGAGCCATTCTTGTTTTCCCTGGCAGTGTGGACGAAACCCCCTTTTTTTATTCCTCCGAACGTGTTATGTGGAATTTGTAAATAAAATCTGAAAAATATGCATCCTGATCTAAATCTGTGCACATACATCCTGCCCTTAAACATGAACACTTCTGAATGCTGCATATGCCGCACCAGATTCAGTTTCTTCTTCCCAGAAACAGCCCCACGCTGGCTCCCTCCTCCCTGTTTCCTCTCCCACCGGGAACATACGTACCTATTTTAGTCATTGCTTCCGTGCTTTATGTAATCTTTTAGAATCGGTTTCTCTCTGTGTGAGTCATGGATCACTTTGATGAACCATTTTCTCATCCTTCAATCCGACTGGTTTTTCTTTTATCAGCAAGGTGTTTTAGAAATCTTAGGGCACAAATGGTTGATTGATAAAGGCACACTCTCTTTCGTTTCACTACTTTTTGCTCCCTCTGCCTCTCTGGTTAGCTGGTTTTCTGATTAATACAAGGTCCAGCACCCAATGGCCATTTTGGAAGGCTTGGGTAATGAATGAATGACCATTCCCCAGGCTGTTGAGTTAAAGACTTTGAGAGCCAGTGCCACACATGCATGTCTTTGACTCCTTATTTGGTTTCAGCAGTATCAAAGACAGGGGTTATCCCTCTACATGTTTCATATTTACTCAGTACCTGGCAGAGTTTCCCACCATTCTGTGTACCTATGACGTTCTTTGTCATTTCTAGTGCTGTAACTGTGTTTGAATCTTGGTTCTATGGTTTATCAGTTGCATTAACCATTCTTAAGACTCAGTTCCCATTGCAGAATGCAGTGAGCAATGCTACCCCACTAACAGATTTCTTTTGCAGATTAAATGAATTAAATGGCATGAATGTAATTATTCCTGTCATCTGTTGCTGCTTAATAAACCACCCCGAGGAGTTCCTGTTGTGGTTCCGTGGAAACGAATCTGAACAGCATCCACGAGGATGTAGATTTGATCCTTGGCCTCACTCAGTGGGTTTAGGATCCAGCATTGCATGAGCTGTGGTATATAGGTCTCAGATGTGGCTTGAGTCCCGAGTTGCTGTGGCTGTGGCACAGGCCAGCAGCTGTAGCTCTGATTTGACCCCTAGCCTGGGAACCTCCATATGCCACAGATGCGGCCCTAAAAAGATAAAAACAACAACAACCCCCCCCCAAAAAAAAACCCCTAAGTCCTATGGTGTTATGCTCAAAATTTCAGATAGGCGTCATGGCATTGCGGGGCCTCAGCTCAGAAGACGGAGAAGCAGGGCAGCAATGACGGGGTGCTGTTGTATGGAGAGCTCTTAATCAATGCCTGATCGGTGCTGACTTGAGGAGCAGGCTCCTCTGGAGTTGTCCGCTGCAGCTCCTATGTGTGGCCTCTCTGTCTTGTTTGTGCTTCTGACACGGTGGGGGCTGGGTTCCAAGAGGCCCTGGCCTCGGAGTGGTGTCTGGAAAGCATGCATGTCAAGGCGAGCAGTTAGAAGATGAGTAACTTTTCTGACCTGGCCTCCAGGTGTCACGGAGTGTCACTTGCTTTATGTTCTTTTGGTTACATGCTGGTCACTACGTCCAGCCTAGGTCCCAAGTGAAGGGGAATTAGGTGCTACCCAGGCATGGACAAGGTCACAGGGCAGGAGAGCCCAAAGGTAGGAAATACTATTGTCATCCTTGTTTAATGCACTCTCTCTGCATAGTGCTTGGCCAGACTAACTGAACCCAAACCTATTTTTTCCCATTCGTTGTAAAGGGGATAAGTCATTATAACATATGTCCATGCATCTTTCTGCATGTGTAGGATTAGCAGTGGGCTCTGAATTTACTTGCACTCGGATTTCAGCACCTGGGACAGTGGCTCACATAGTTGGCTCTCAGTCTTTCTCAGTGGAATGAAGGTAAATGATGTGGTGACTGAGCTGGTTCTGCCTCCTGATCACACCTTGGGGTTCTTGGTCTCAGTAGTACTTGATTCCTTTTCCTGAAATGAGCTACAAGAACTTTGGCCACTGTAGATTCGTGATTCTGTGTGACAGTGAACGGTCCGACCTTTCTCCACGGGGCAACACTATGCAGGTGCTTCAGCCTCTTGGATCTGAAAGGACGGAATGTCTTTGTGGAGACAACTCATTATACGTGGATGGCAAATCCGTTTTGGTGTCTTTGAATGGTTCTTCCTTTTCTCAGCTTCCAACCTCAGAAGTGCCTCAGGATGCCGTCCTTGCACCTGTTTTGTTCTGCACTGCCAACTCCCTGACTTAGCGACCTCATCCGGTTCCATGGCCTTAAAAACCATCCATCTATCTATCTGTCATCTATCTATCACCTATCTATCATCTATCTATCATCTATCTATCTATCTATCATCTAACTATTATCTATCATCTATCTATATCTATCTATCATCTATCTCTATTTATCTATCTGTCATCTATCTATATCTATCATCTATCATCTATCATCTATTATCTATCATCTATCTATATCTATCATCTAACTATTATCTATCTATCATCTGTCTATATCTATCATCTATCTCAATCTATCATCTATCTCTATCTATCTATCTATCATCTATTATCTATCATCTATATCTATCATCTATCTATATAATCTTTCTATATCTATCATCTATCTCTATCTATCTATCTATCTATCTATCATCTATCTCATCTCTCTATCTCAGCTTTCACATACACATAATTTCTGGCTCAGGCCCCCTATTCTACCTCTCCACTTGGTTGTCTCATAGCATCTCAAGCTTAACATGTTCAAAATGGAATTGCTGACATCCTAGTACCTTCTGACCTGCCCTCCCCCCTAGAAACCCCCTTCCCCTTCACTCTGCCCTGTGCTTTCATTTGCTCGGAATCAAAATCATCTGCTGCCTGTTGTCTCCTCTCTTTCTCACATCATTGCATTCAGTGTGGAAGGTATTTCTTTTGTCTGTGTTTTCATATTGTCACCTTTTCTCACATTCAAGGCTGTGACCCTGGTGCACCCCACCATCCCTGCTCCTGCAATATGTGTTCATAACCTCATCTCTGGCCTCAGTGCTTATGCATTTGCCTTTTTCTAGTCTGTTTTCAACAAGGCAGTCAGAATAATTTTTTAAAAAAATATAAACTAGTTCATGCTACTTTTTTGTTCAAAACCTTGTTATCTTACTCAGTATCTTCCCATTTTACTTGAACAAAAATCCAAGTTCTCATAATGGCCTAAAAGCCCCCACACTAACATCTATCCTTTCTAGTTTTCTCCCCTGTTGTCTTCCCCAAACCTATCCCGTCCTCCTACCAAGCATGCCTCCATCCGGGCCTTTGCAGTCATCCTGTGTCCTGGGTTTCTTGTCTTCTAGAAAGCCAGGGGACCGGCGCTCTCCTCTCCAGGACCCTGTGCAAATGTCGCCTTTTCACTGAGGTCTTCAGGCTGTCCTGTTTACATCATAGCCATTCCATCTGTCCCCAGCATCCTGCTCTGCTTTATTTTTCCTACCGTAACCTTTCTACCATCTGATGTATCATTTATTCCCTTATTTTGTTTACTGTTCTTTCACTGGAAAGCAAGTTCTGTGAAGGCAAGGATTTTTGTCTGATTTGTTTACTTTTTTTGGGCCACGCCCCACAGGGCAGGGATCAAGCCCAAGCCACAGCAGTCGCGCGAGGCACAGCAGTGACAACATTGGGTCCTTAACCCGCTGAGCAACCAGGAACCCCAGATTTTTGTCTGATTTGTTTACCATATTTAATCCTAGTTCGTATCAGAGTGCCTCGCCTAAACATCAGGAAATATTCATTGAATCAATAGGATAATGTATAAAATATTATAATATGTTTATATTCAAATGAAATAAACTAATTTTCCATCCATCAGATATTTATCAAAACTTATACCCACTGGGGAGTTTATTGGTAGCCTAGTGGGTTGAGGATCCAGCTTTGCCATTTCTGTGGCATGGGTTTGATTCCTGGCCTGGGACCTTCTCCATGCCATGGGCGTGGCCAGAAAAGTTATACTCATCAGAAACATTCAATGTGTATTTCTTTATCAGTTGGATTTTATGGGTTATTTTTCTTCCCTAAGAGCCACCATCAGGCTATAGGTCCTTTTCTGATGGAACTGCCCTAATCAAATAACCTATATTAGGAGTCATTTTAGATCCTAGGAGAATCTGGCTCGGTTTGTATCTTCATTTTAAATATGTTATTGTTAAAAATAGGAGTTCCCATTGTGGTGCAGTGGGAACAAATCTGACTAGGAGCCATGAGGTTATGGATTGGATCCCTTGCCTCGCTCAGTGACTTAAGGATCCAGCATTGCCATGAGCTGTGGTGTAGGTCACAGACACGGCTTGGATCTGGCATTTCTGTGGCTGTAGTGTAGGCAGGTGGCTACAGCTCTGATTAGACCCCTATCCTGGGAGCCTCCATGGCCCTAAGAAGACCAAAATAAATAAATAAATAAAAAATAAAATAAAAATAAAACCCCTCTATGTATCCTTTTGGGAGCTATTACCATGAACTTTTAAAATACTATTTTGCATGTTTTTTCCAACAAATACAGGAAAATGTAGAAATTTCAGCTGTAAGCTAAATGCAGAACCAGTCAGGTCAAAGTTTTAGTCAATACTCTCAAATTATAAATGTTCTGATCTTAAAATTATGTTTCATGCAAGACTACATAGCCAAGTGTAAATTGATTCTTCTTGCATACACATGAGATCAAGAGTATAATTTAACAATCTTCTAAACCTGGACTAGCAACGATTGTGAATTATGTGCATCATAAAACTTAGATGGGAGTCTGGCCATGTGCTCAGTTTTTTCAAGGCTTATGTGAAGAACTGTGTAAATATTACTGTTGTTTACTGAGCTCTCCTGCAAATGACTTACTTTATCTCTGCAGATTTCTCTTCACAGCCAGAGAAAATAGGAAAAAAAAAAAAAAAGCCCAAACCCATATGTTTTCGTTTAATGGTGAGCTGTTTTGCTGTATTTAAAAGGCATTTATTCCACGTTATCACTTTCCCTTAACTTTTAATTCCACCGTCAGTTTTGTGATATGCTATTTGAAAAGGCTGAGTTTAAATTTGAGTTGTTAGCATGATTGATTAAGAAATTAGGAATATTGAGAATTGAATCAACATCTAGGGACTGGTTTATTTATAAGCACAAAATTTGCATTATAGAATCCATTTGCACGTATGTAATATAATTAATTTTGTGTGATATTAGAAAGATTTCTTCGAGGTATTTAATAGGATGAATGCAGGACAAAGAGTTCCTAACTCAGGAGGGATTATGCCCCATATGGGAGTGTGTCCTCCAGGCAAATGACAGGCTCATCACCAAATCCCTAAAAGTGTAGGATCCCAGCGCTGTCTAATCTGGATTCAGATTGTATAATGTGTGCGGGAAAGTGAAGGGGCTGAAGGGATCCCTAGGGATCTCCCTGAGCAAGTAAGGTGAACTCTCCTGGGAGATGGCACAGAAAAAGCAGAGATGAAGCCAGACCTGCTGGGATGCACTCAGCAGCAACGCCCTGATGGTCTTAGGGCAGCAGTGGCTGTGAGTTCAGAGTGGTGGCTGGTGCATGACTTCATCACAGACTGATGGCTTCTGCTTGGAACTAGAAGAGTGAGCATTTGTACTAAAGGTATTTTAAAATATTGGATGTGCAGGCAACCTTGCCCTGGGGGTCTGTGTTCCAGAGAAGATGAGAGGCATTGAGCCCTTTGTCAGAGACACTTCTTGTTTCTGCCCGGCCTCTACAGAGTCCAGAGATGTGCAGAGCGGTATCTCAGAGCTTCTCCTAGAGCACAATCCTTGGGATGCTCAGAAATATTTTAAAGTGGCGGCCTTTGCAAGTCTTTGGGATCCTGTGAGGGACGTGTAGCCAGAGCCAGGAGAACAGGGGTTGGTGTTGCTCATATGACCACATGTGTCCTCCTGGGTTGGTCATGACTCAGGAGACACACATGCCATTAAAATCACAGTGACGTGACGATTCTGTCTCATGGGATTAGACAGGAGGATTAGCTGATGGATTGTGTCTGGCATGTACGAGTTGCTCAACAGAAGTTTATTGAATAGATGAGTATTAGAAATAACGGAAATACTCTGGACAAATCCAACTTCTTTGGGGTGCAAGGTTACATTCTGGGGGCCAAGTAGGAAACGCAGTGCCGAGACTTGTTCTCTCATCTTGGTGGAGGCCCCCTCCCTCTCCACACTTCCTTCTCCTCTGGGGCGTATAAATGGAGGCTCGGTGACACCCCGTCGCTCAGTCCTCTTGCCTCTGGGCAGTGCAGTGGGGATGCACCGCAGAAGGCTCCGTGTTGCCGTCACTTCCCTCCCCTGTTCCCTCTTTAGGCCCTAAGTGCTCAGGGCCTGAAATCCAGGCCCTCGGTGACGCTGTATTGTGCTTTCCTTCAAATCTGGTATCAATTAGTTTATATCCACAGATTCCTATTTAACAGGCATGTGCAGCCCCCCTTCTTTCTTACCCTTTTAAAAACAGCCTTATGCAGGTATAACGTATGAACCGTGACCGTCACATTGGGAGTGTGCAGTCCAGGGATTCGCGTAAATTTGTGGTGTTGCTCCACCTTCATCAAAACCCAGTTTTGCAACATGTCCATGTCTCCCCGAGAGTCCCTCCTGCCTGTTTGTAGTTCCCATGTCCACTCAGCAAACTGTACATTTGGGCATGTGCATTACATCCTTCACAGACCGTTACAGGTACCCTCTGTTGTCGAAACGTTTTAGCTCGTAAAGAGGCGATATCGAGAAAATAAACTGGTATTAACCAAAGAGGCTGAAATCAGACAGCACAGTGACTACGTACACTTTTTAATGTTCTCACAGGGCTATAGCCGTGTCGGAAGTCTTCTTCTGATGAAATCTAACAGGTGCCTTTAGCTCTCGGAGACAGCATTCGAAGGCACCTGCGGTGGTGCTTAGGCGGCAGCTTACCCAGTGATAGTACCGCCCGAGTTGTGTCGAACGGGAAGAAGTGAGTGTGTCTCGGTCTTTGCCCTTTAGTGGCCGTGTGGATTGGACAAACTGTTAGAGGTCCCTGAACTTGTTTTCTCTTGTGTAAAGTGGGGGATATATTTATTTTCCTGTTATTGCCCCGCAGGGCTCTGATAACAGGGAAGGGAATGCCTGTGACAGCACCTTATATAAACAAACAGCCCTACTTATGGGGGTAGTTTTTCCACTGTCATCTTGAATAAGATCAAGACCAACTGTGTCTTCCGTTCACTCCTGTGGCCAAAGCTCTAAAGCGGAGTTGATGCTAAATAAGGGAAAGTCGTTTTCATCTGCTTGGACCCTGTGGTTCATTAGGTACTTGGGTCGAAAGCAATTAGTATCCATTCGAGTTACCTTTTTGCACCCCTTGAATGACTGAGCTCTTAGTATTCGCAGCGAAAGTAGAGAATTGATTGAAATCTTAACACAATTCTACCTTTAAGTCCTAGAGATCTAATGTTTGACTCTCCCCGATGAAATTTGCCAAGAATGTTCATCTTTCCACTTGAGAAGGAATTTTAAGTTTCTAGTGGCGCTCAGCAGGCAGCCTCCTACACAACGATACTGCAGTTTTCCTCTCTGTCAAGGGTAAAAGCTTAATACCATCTTGTCTTCTGGGGGAGAAGCAAGCGATTTGAATTGTCCTTAATTGGAAAGAAAGAGAGGAATTTAGGAAATTCTTCAAATCCTACTTCTCAAACATCTTTTTGGTCAGATTCCTCTGCTTTTGAACAGAACCCATTGTCGATGGAGCCACACGGGCCCTGCCTTGCCAAGCGCTCCTCGTCCTGTACTTGGCGGAGAAAAGTCTGACTCTTTGCAGGACTCCATTGCACAGCTTGAGAGGATTGAACATTATAGATTTTAGGTTCTATGCAAGTATTGTTTCCTGTTAGGATGCCGTGATTTAGCAGGTCAACTGGTTTGGTATTGTTTGCAGAGGATATGTCAATTTTGAATTTTGAAGAGCTGCTTGCTTGATTGATTTGTTTATGTGTTTTTATTATAATTGATTTACAATGTTCTGCCAATTTCTGCTGGACAGCAGAGTGACCCAGTTATACGTATATATATACATATATCCTTTTTCCCACATTATCCTCCATTCTGTTCCATCGCAAGTGACTAGATATAGCTGCCTGTGCTCTACGGCAGGACCCCACTGCCCATCCACTCCACACGCAACAGTTTGGATCCACTAACCCCAGACTCCCAGTCCATCCCACCTCCTCCTCCTCCCTCTTGGCAACCACAAGCTGGTCCTCCACGTCTATGATCTCTTCTGTTTTGTAGCTGGATCATGTGTGCCATATGTTAGATTCCACATATGAGTGATGTCATATGGTATCTGTCTTTCTCTTTCTGACTTACTTCACTCAGCATGTGAGTCTCTAGTTCCATCCATATTGCTGCAAAAAAAAGCGGAATTTAAAAGTGTATGGCAACATCAATGAGAATTTTTCAAATATAGGTTTGTCACCATCGTGGACTCAGTGGTGTTTTTATTAAAACAAAGTTAGATATGAACAACTGAGAGTACATAACTTACTTGTCTGTTGCATTAGTAAGAGACACTTGCATCTTTTCCCTTTCCAGGCTTTCGCATCCTTTATTTCGCCTGTTACCCAATGTATCTACTCACTTATCCTCTTACTGTTTGCCTATTTTCATCTTGACATTGAATTGCTTTTTACTGATTTTTAAAAAAAATTTTTTTTAACATATAAGTAGAGTATAAATGGTTTTCCATCGCACTCAAAAGTCGAACTTCTGCTTCCTGGCTCACATAGCCCTTCGTGATCTAATCCTGGCTTAATCTTCAGACCTCAAGTCGAGCCCTACTTTTGAACAGATAACTCTAACCTCATCCCACCCCCGTTTTTTTTCCTTTCCTTCCTTCTTGAGAAGCCTCAGCCCCAGGAGCCCTTCTTCCTGGAAAGTGCTTCATGCTCACCCCTGTGATCAGGCTAGGGCTGCAGGCTCAGCTTCCCGGGGGAAAGAGGCTCTGACGTGGAAATTAGGATGCCTGGGGTTTATGAGTGACTGCCGTGGGATCAGCACTGCGCATGTGTGGGAATGGAAAGCGGGCTGCGTTCCAGCCTCGGTAGAGGCCTAGGTGACCCCAAGGGGAGCTTTGAGGCTGGGCTGGCCCCTCAGACGTGTCCGGAGTGGGTTGAGGGGCCACCCTGAACAGGGAGTGACGGAGAACCGCTCTTGGAACAGGTGTGATCCTGGGCAAGGCTGCCCTCTCCAGAGAGGGCTGTGCACTGCTGCAAAGTAAACTGAGACGTTTTCCCTGTACCTGAGCAGAGATGAATTTGAACTTGGCAGGGCCAAACCTGAAGCGGTTAGGAGTGCTCCACAGATGGGATCTTGCGGGAGACTTTTATAGAGAAAAGGCCCTAACAAAGTAAGGAAATTACTGATTGGCTGTAGCTTAAATCCTAGTTGCCTGTTGGTGGTTGGTTGTTCGTAGGTTTTATTTTGTAATCTTGAGACATTTATAGGCTGCCACACAGGAGAGCCATCTCTGCCTAATGGCCTCCTTGTTTAATTAATTTAATGCAATCAGGCACTTCCAGGCAGCAGCACTTGTAGCTGCTGGGGGAATATCCGTCAGTCCTTAGGGACTTGTGGCTGGTCCATCACAGGGTCCACCCTAACTGTCCATTCCTCACTATTCAGATCTCAGCCTAAGTGTCACCTATTCAGAAGGGCTTTCCCAATCCCCAAAGAGCCATTCCTTTAAAAAAAAAATTAAAGTGTAGTTGATTTACTATGTGCCAATCTCTGCTGAACAGCAAAGTGACTTAGTTATACATGTATATACATTTTAAAAAATATATAGCTCTTACTGTTTATCCATTTTTTTTTGTCTTTTTGCCTTCTCTAGGGCCACTTCCTGCGGCATATGGGGGTTCCCAGGCTAGGGGTCTACACCAGAGCCACAGCAATGGAGGATCCGAGCCAGATCGGAGCAGCATCTGCGACCTACACCACAGCTCATGGCAATGCCCGATCCTTAACCCACCGAGCGAGGCCAGAGATCGAACCCACAACCTCATGGTTCCTAGTTGGATTCATTAACCACTGCACCACAACAGGAACTCCTTTTTATCCATTCTAAATGTAGTAGTTTGTATCTACTAACCCCAAACTCCCCATCCATCCCATCCCCTCCCCCCTCCTCCTTGGCAACCACAAGTCTGTTCTTTATGTCTGTGGGTCTGTTTTGTAGATAGGTTCATTCGTGCCATATTCTAGAGTCCATGTATAAGTGATAGATGGTATTTGTCCTTCTCTTTCTGACTTACGTCCCTTAGTATGAAGTAAGTTCTATCCTTGTTGCTGTGAATAGCATTATTTCATTCTTTTTAATGGCTGAGTAGTATTCCATTGTATATACCTGAATCTTAATCCATTCATCTGTCAGTGGACATTTAGGTTGCTTCCGTGTTGCTTTGGAATGGTGCTGCTGTGAGCCCTGGGTGCATGTATCTTTTCGAATTATGGTTTTCTCTGGGCAGATGCCTGGGAGTGGGACTGCTGGATCCTATGGCAGCTCTGTTTTTAGTTTCTTGAGGAACCCTCACGCTGTTCTCCACAGTGGTGGTACTAAGTTACATTCCCTCCCACAGTGTGGGAGGTTCCCTCTTCTCCACGTCCTCTCCAGCATTTGCTGTTCGTAGGCTTGTTAATGACGTCCGTTCTCACGGGTGCGAGGTGTTACTTCACTATAGTTTTGGTGTGTTTTTCTCTAAAATTAAGGATGCGGAGCATCTTTTTATGTGCCTACTGACCATCTGTCTCTCTTCTTTGGGGAAATGTTTGTTTGGGTCATCTGCCCATTTTTTGATTGGGTTCTTTGGTTTTTGTCGCCCAAAGAGTCATTCATGTGTCATCCTCTCCCCGGAGCGAGGGTGGAATCCATGGCTTGCTTCTCCCAGACAGAACAGGGCAGCGATGGTGGGATGCCGGCCCTGTGGTCACGTCATGTTACACAAGATTTCATCTCGGCAGAGCAGTCTGAGAGGGGCTGTCACAGGCCTTGCTGTGATGTGCCCCAGGGCACAGAAGGCAGTCACCTCTAGGACCTGGGGCTGCTTCCAGCAGGAAGAAGCAGGTCTCCCAATCAGATGGCCCAGAGGAAACGAGCTCTGCCGGCCATCGGGTGAGCTTGGAGGAGGGCCCTGGGCTCTAGAATGAAGGCAGCTTGGCCACCACCTAAACGTGGGCAGAGGATCCAGAAAATCTGCCCCATGGAAGCTAAGATAATAGGTGGGTGTTACCTTAAGTCACTACATTTGTAGCAACAGAAAATCAAAACAATCATGCAGTCTAAAGTCTGCCCTCTGTTCTCCCCTCTACCCACCTCTCTGTTTTGATTCTCTGCCTAACGCCTGGGTCCAGCCTCGGTCCATACGGTACGTTGCTACCTACACATCAGCTGTTATCTACACGTCACCAGAATGGAAGCGACCTGGAGACGGTGACTTGCTGTCTTTTTAGAGTTTTGTTCCCAGCATGTGGAGCAGTGTCGAGAGAGGAGCAAGTGTGGACAGACAAGTGGAGTTTCTCCTTCCTAGCCCTCTCGGTCCTTCTCTCCGGAGTCTGCTTCGGTTATGACCTTCCAGTTGCACTTGTGTTCACGCGTATACAGGTGCAATACGGACGTGGAAACCCTTGAATGTGATTTCACTTTATGTCTTGTCTTTGACTTGCTATTTCCAGTTCACATGTTTCAGAAATATTGGAGTTCCCGTCGTGGCGCAGTGGTTAATGAATCCAAATAGGAACCACAAGGTTGAGGGTTCAATCCCTGGCCTTGCTCCGTGGGTTAAGGATCCGGTGTTGCCGTGAGCTGTGGTGTAGGTCGCAGACGCGGCCCGGATCTGGCGTTGCTGTGGCTCTGGCGTAGGCTGGTGGCTACAGCTGCGATTCGATCCCTAGCCTGGGAACCTCCATATGCTGCAGGAGCGGCCCTAGAAAAGGCAAAAAAAAAAAAAAAAAGAAAAAAAAAAAAGAAATATGAGACTTCCCATCAGTTTAAGTCTCTTTTTGGGATGGCATCGCATAGTCTGGATGCACTGGCATTTATTTCCTATCCCCTTGATAGCATTCAGGGAGCTCCATTTTTAAACAAGGTCGCTGTTCTTCCGTAGTCATGCACTTTCTTCTGTACACACACTTTCATGTGGATACACCTGGACTCGCGTACGCTACATCCTAGAAATGCAATCGCGAGAATAAAAGTGGTTTGCCTTAGATGTCCGCTAGTTTTTCTTACGCGAGCTGTGTCCGTAATTTATGAGGCGCCCGTGTCCCTCCAGGTCTCTCTCGCTCCTCAGTCCCACAAACTTTGAGTGTTTCCCTAACATGTCTCTGATCGTGCAATAAGCAACCTTTGAAATGCCAGTGTTTCCTTAAAGTCTAAGAAATAAATTATCAGCTCCTTATTCTGGCATTCTGGGCTGCTTCTGGATTTTCTTTCTTGTCTTTTTGCTTTTTCTAGGGCCATACCCGCGAGGTTCCCAGGCTAGGGGTCTAATCAGAGCTGTAGCCACCAGCCTACGCCAGAGCCACAGCAACGCGGGATCCGAGCCACATCTGCGACCTACACCACAGCTCATGGCAACGCCGGATCCTTAACCCACTGAGCAAGGGCAGGGACCGAACCCACAACCTCATGGTTCCTAGTCGGATTCGTTAACCACTGCGCCACGACGGGAACTCCTGCTTCTGGATTTTCTTAACCTTCCAGCCTCCCATGGAGCTGTCTGCCTCCCCTGTTTTATTAGAGAATTAATGAGAAGATCTGTTCTCCAAGCCTCCCTGGTGGTGTGTTTTCCCTCCCGTGGCAGCTAGCCTCTTCCTGCCCCTACCCTTTCATGGAGCTCAAATGCTCTCTTTTCTAACTCAGTATTTCTTGCGTTTTCTAGTCTTTGATTAGTGCTTATCTATTTATAGGGTTTCAAAAAATAATTCACAAATGCGTTATTATATTCTTTAATTCCTAAAATGATCCTTTGAAACAGGTGGTAATATGTTCTTTGCAGATGAGCGCGTTTAACTGATTGGGCTAAAAGCATACTGCTTTTTAAGCTGTAATGCAGAATTTTCTAGCTCACGTCTAGTGCACAGACAGATATACTGTGGCTACCTCTCCTTTCTGCTGAATCCCTGCAGTGCTCTGCCTGGGCTAGTCTAGCCTTTGGTGCTTATTCACTTCCAACGTACATTTTAAATATTATTTTTTTGTTCTCATAGATTCTGTAATAGAGCATAAGCTCCTTGAAGTTAGGAACGTCTCTTCGTGGAATTTTATTTTTTTTAATTCCCACCACTTCTTATTGTCTCAGTTATGTTCAGTTAGCGAGCAAAGATGAAGGATGCAGTTGCATACCCATTGCATCCCATGGGGAAAGCAAGTCATATTTGGATAAAGAAACGCCTGTCTGAGTCTGGCCAAGCCCAGTTCCTTTGAGGGTTATGTGTGGGTTCACCCCTCACTGGCCTGGGCCATACACTGCCTTCCCCACCTGGGGGGTCTGTGTACGCTTGGTCCCCAGGCCCCTGGGCACCTGGCTCCACCAGCATTTCCACAAACCAGTTTACAGGTGGCATAGGGCGCCCGTTTTCTCAGTCTCAGCTGATTATCAGTCATCCATGTGAGGGACTTGGCAGAGATTTTAGACATGCTCTGTCACCTCCAGGAGGCTGAAGTTCAAATCCGTTCCCCCTCCGAGTGCCAGAGGCTTTGTTGGCCGCAGGTCGGGCCAAGGCTGTGCTTTGATGTCCTAGCATCTCTTTCTGTTTTCACATGAGAACCAGCAACCTAGTTTACAGAGGAATCTCTAAAACCACCCATGCACCCCCCGATCAAAGTGAAGATATGTGTACATTTGCGCACATAAATATTTTAAACACTGATTTTCTTTATTCTCTTACAAATTCTTGACATATAAAATATCATTAATTCCCCCTTAGAGCCATGCTACCAAAGATTATTTTCTCTCTCTCTCTCTCTTTTTTTTTGTCTTTTTAGGGCTGCATGTGCAGCATATGGAAGTTCCCAGGCTAGGGGTTGAATTGGAACTATAGCCGCTGGCCTCTGCCACAGCCACAGCATTGCCAGATCCGAGCTGCCTCTGCGACCTACACCCCAGCTCACGGCAACGCCAGCTCCTTAATTTACTGAGCGAGGCCAGGGGTCGATCCCACATCCTCATGGATACTAGGCAGATTCCTTTCTGCTGAGCCACGACGACAGCTCCAAGATTATCCATCTTCATAAGAAAACATGCTCAGTGAAACCAAGATGAAGGCGTGAATTAATTCCTGTTGTATTTAAACCAGCATCTTTTCCATCTTTCCCGCCCTAATGTTCTCCCTGGCAATTAGATTGAAGAAATTGTCAGAGGTTATGGCCAGGTCTTAAAGATCAGGGTGTTTTAAAAACTTGTGAACAGGCCTCTCTTTTTTTCCTTAGTGGTTACATATGATTCTCAGCCTTCCTTGTATGTTTTAGCTTGTTGTGAAATTACAAAGGTAGTCTTTGTAAAATATATGTGTATATATATATGTTTCCAAGCAAACTGAAAACATGAAACAGACAATGGAAGTCACCATTGATCCTGACTTTTAAAATTTTTATTTTATTTATTTCATTTTTTGTCTTTTTGCCTTTTCTAGGGCCACACCTGTGGCATATGGAGGTTCCCAGGCTAGGGGTCGAATCAGAGCTGTAGCCACCAGCCTACACCACAGCCACAGCAACGTGGAATCTGAGCCGCGTCTGCGACCCACACCACAGCTCACCGCAACGCCAGATCCTTAACTCACTGAGCAAGGCCAGGGATCGAACCCGCAACCTCATGGTTCCTAGTCGGATTCATTAGCTAATGAGACACGGCGGGAACTCCTAGAATATTTTTCCTTTTAATTCTTGATTACTGAGTCATTCCCTCCTCTGGACACTCCTCTGGGGATTTGGAAGGATAGGTCTTTAGCCTGTCGGTGCATTTTCATTTCAGCGTTAACTAGGGATTTCTAGTGGCCAGCGTATCTTTAACAGACTATTATTTTAGTGCAGTCTTAGGTTTACAGCAGCATTAAGAAGGTGTGGAGATTTTTTTCCTGTACCTGCTGGGTTCTCACATACCCTTCCCTGGTGCATTTGCTGAACCTGTGGACTTGAAGTGACACATTATCATCACCCGAAGTCCATGGCTTACATAGGGTTCACTCTCCGTGCTGTACATTCTGTGGCTTTGAATGAATGTGTAGTGGTATGGATACAGTGTTCTGGTTCTGGGATCATACAGAGTGGCTCCATGCTCTGAAATCCTCTGCGCTCCATCTATTAGTCTGTCTCTCCCTCCATGTGCTGACAAGGTCTTCAGAGTTCTGCCTTTCCCAGAATGTCCTTACGCTGAAATTATACTTCTTTCCCTTAGTAATATGCGTGTATAGTTCCTTGTTTTTCAAGAACTCGTTTCTTTTTTCGTGCTAAACATTATTACCTTTGCTGGATGTATCACACTTTATCCATTCACCTACCGAAGGACCTCTTGGTTGCTTCCAAGTTTTGAGAAGTTTTGAGCCAAGATGTCATAAACACCTATGGGCAGGTGTTTGTGTGGACATACGTGTTGAACTCCTTTGGGTAAACACCAAGGAATGCTGTTGCTGGATCCTGTGGCAAAAATATGTTTCGTCTTGTGAGAAGACGATGAACTGCCTTGCAGAGTGTCTGTACCATTCTGCATCCTCGCCGGAAGAGCATGCGCGTTCCTGATACTCCTCGTTGGCGTTGCTTGCTGCCCATCTTCTGGATCTGGGCTGTTTTAATGGGTGTGTGGCGGTATCTTGTTTTAATTTACATCTTCGTGATGACAGGTGATGTGGAGCATTTTTTCCTACACGTATTTGCCATTCGTGTGTCTTCTTTTGAGCAGTATCTGTTAAAAGTCTATGGCCCATTTGTAAGTGGGTGGTTCATTTTCTTATCGTTAAGTTTTACTAGCTTTCTGGGTATATTTTGGAATAATTCTCTATCAATTATGTCTTTTGCACATATTTTCTCCCAGTCTATGGCTTCTCTTCTAATTCTTTTGACAAGATCTCATGCAGAACAGAATTTTATTTTAATGAAGTTAAACGTATCAATTATTTCCGTCATGGATTGTGCTGTTGGTGGTGTGTCTAAAAGTCATTGCCAAACGCAGTAGCATCCAGATTTATTCCTATGTTTTCTCCTAGGATTTTATAATTTTGCATTTTACACTTAAGTCTGTGTGATCCAGTTTGAGTTTATTTTTGTGAAGGGTGTCACATCTGTGTCTAGATTTGTTTCTCTTGCAAGTGGACATCTAGTTTTTCCAGCACCATGTGTTGAAAAGACTGACTTTGCTCCACTGTATTGCCTTTGCTCCTTTGTCACACATCACTTGACTCTATGTCTGGATCTATTTCTGGGCTTTCCCTTCTGTCCTGTTGATGTATTTGTCTATTCTTTTATCACCACCACACTGTCTTGATTACTGTAGCTCTGCAGTAGCTCTTGAAGCCGGCTGGTGTCTGTCAGTCTTCCAGCTTGGTGCTCCTTCAGTATTGTGTTGACTCTCTGGTGCCTTTTGCCTTTATTAACTTTAGACTCGAGTTATCAATCTCCACAAAATAAGTTGCAGGGATTTTGATTGGGGTTGTGTTGAAACTATAAATAAAGCTGAGAACTGACATCCTGAGATTTTTGAGTCTTTCTGTCTATGAACATGGAATAACTTTTCCTTTCGTTTTTTTATTTTTTCAGTCAGAGTTTTGGAGTTTTCCTCGTATAGATCTTGCACATATTTTGTTAGATATATACATAAGTATTCAAATTTATGATGCTAATAAAAATTGTATCATGCTTTAAATTTTGAATTTAATTTTTAATTTTTCATTTCTCTTCTCTAAGAAAGCAGTTGGCTTTGGTCTATCCTGCCACTTTGCCATATCACTTTGGCCTACACATTGTAAGTGTCTCATCTACATGTATAAACAAATTGTTTAGATTATTTAAACAATCAGATGTTATATGTAAACTTGTGCTTATTTAACATATTCAACTATTTTATATGTGATACATCATATCAAATTTTCATTGCCATTTATCCTGACTAATCAAGATTAGATAATATTTTGGTTTCCCATTTTCTTGTATATATGTGTATATGTGTAGATCCACAAATAGATATATATTCATGTATGTAAATAATTGTTTCTTCAATTGAGTCTTTCTTTCTCTTTGCCACCACCTGTGGCACGTGGGAGTTCTTGAGCCTGGTATCAAACCTGAGCCCCAGTAGTGACAGTGCTGAATTCTTAACTATAAGTTAGACCACCAGGAAACTTCTATTTCCTCAATTAAATACAATTTTAAATAAACTTCTTTCATAGTATCCTCTTCCTTTTAGTTAAAGCATAGAGAGAAAGAATAACATATTCGAATATGGCTTGAGAGAAGTAAAAATATATCATAATTTAAAGGAAACATTTCAAATTAATGGAGAAGAGGTTTATTGGGCTTATTTTCATTTATGTCCTTTTTTTGTTTTTTTTGTCCTTTTAGGGCTGGACCTGTGGCCCATGGAGGTTCCCAGGCTAGGGGTTGAACTGGAGCTGTAACAGCTGGCCTATACCACAGCCACAGCAACACCAGATCTCAGCCGCATCTGTGACCTATACCACAGCTCACGGCAATTCCTTATCCTTAACCCACTGAGCAAGGCCAGGTATCGAACCTGCGTCCTGATGGATACTAGTCAGATTCGTTTCCTCTGAGCCATGATGGGAACTCCCATTTATGTCTTTCTAAATTTACCTTTTCTCAGATATAGTTTTGTATATGTAGGGCATGACCTTATTTATTTTTTTTTAATTTTTTTAAAGATCCCTCACGGTTATTGTTGAAAAATGTTCGGCCTTTCTATAAAGGAGTAAAAATATCTTGTCATGTGGGAGTCATTCATCACTCTCAGAATAGGGAGTAGAAATTCTCTGCTGTAGACCATATTCCAGGTTGACTGCTGTTCAGGCTAAAACCTGAATAATCCTCATGATTTCCCTAGAAATATTTAATTACTCTTGACATCCAAGTCAGAACATCTGGTTAGATTATATGGTTCTTCTCAAACTGTAATTTGGCTTATATTCCTGAAGGCCATGCCATTTCCTACAGAGTAGCAGACAATAAATACGTGTGTCCTAACATGCACATTTAGAGATATTTGTTATTCATGTCTCTCATTTGATTATTGTTTTCGATACTCAGCTTTCCTTTTCAAAAGCTTTCAAGATAGTCTTTGTTCTCCAACTCAGGAGTCAGCAAACATTTTCTTTAAAGAGTCAGATGGGAGTTCCTGTTGTGGTGCAGGGGAAATGAATCTGACTAGGAACCATGAGGTTGCGGGTTCGATCCCTGGCTTTGCTCAGTGGGTTAAGGATCTGGCATTGCCATGAGATGTGATGTAGGTTGCAGATGTGGCTCAGATCTGGCATTGCTGTGGTAGTGGCATAGCCCAGCAGCTGTAGCTCCGATTAGACCCCTGGCCTGGGAACCTCCGTATACCGTGGGTGCGGCCCTAAAACAAACAAAACAGCAAAATAAATAAAGAGCCAGATGGTAAAAATTTTAGGCTTTGTGAAGCAGATGATCTCTGCTGCAAGTATTCAACTCTGTCTTTGTAGAGGGAGGGCAGACAGAGAGAGTTAAAAAAAAAAGGGTATGACTGTTTGAAAAAACCTTTATTTACAAAAAAAAAAAAAAAGATCATGGGTGAGATTTGGCTCACAGGCCTTAATTTGCCGAGCCCTGTTCTTGTTCAGTGTTACTCATTGTCGTTACCAGTCTAGGAATGGGGTAAAGAACTTCTGTCAGAAGGTACGTCTACACGGCGCTTTCCTCATCAAGGCAGGCTTTTGATGAAAAATATAGGACTGGAGTTCCTGTCATGGCTCAGTGGTTAACGAATCCGACTAGGAACCATGAGGTTGCGGGTTCGGTCCCTGCCCTTGCTCAGTGGGTTAATGATCCAGCGTTGCTGTGAGCTGTGGTGTAGGTTGCAGACGCGGCTCGGATCTCACGTTGCTGTGGCTCTGGCGTAGGCCGGTGGCTACAACTCTGATTAGACCCCTAGCCTGGGAACCTCCATATGCTGCGGGAAGTGGCCCTAGAAATGGCAAAAAGACAAAAAAAAAAAAAAAAAGAAGAAGAGAAAAATATAGGACTGGAAGTAAATATTGGTTGGTGACGATGGTTGACAAATTCCGTTTCAAGCTCCTATCTCACCGCCCACGGGGATCAGTTTTTTTGTCTGGCCCTGGTCCAAGGAGGGCAGTGCAAGGGGCACTGCCCAAGCCTATTTTCCTATATACCAGGCCCAGAAAACTTTGCGATTGATGATTAGATTACATCTTTTATTTCCTACATAGAGGATATTTTTTCTATTCCTTATTTTGTTGTTATTGTTGGAAACACAGCTCAGAGTAAAAGCAAAGGAAATAAGAGCTGTATGAAAGATTACTTACTTCTCTAGCAGCTGTGGAAGAGTTAGCGCCTTAGCACTGATGGTTTATTTCCATGATTCAGGAAATATTCATGTTGTTTTGTCTTTAAGGACAAAAACGCTTGTTGAATGCTTTTTTTCATTTTTGTAAGTTTTATGGAAGCTGATTCACCAGGTTGTGATCATTTCAGTAGACTGCTTATTAAAGGACATATTTAGTGGGTATAATTATTATTAGTTTTCTTTTTTCTTTTATGTTGTCTTTTTAGGACTGCGCCCCTGGCATATGTAGGTTCCCAGGCTAGGGGTCGAATCGGAGCTGCAGCTCCTGGCCAATCCCAGAGCCACAGCAACACCAGATCCGAGCGGCATCTGCAGCCTGCACCACAGCTCGTGACAACGCCGGATCCTCAACCCACTGAGCGAGGCCAGGGATCGAACTTGCAACCTCATGGTTCCTAGTCAGATTTGTTTCCACTGTGCCATGATGGGAACTCCCTAGTGGGTATGATTAATTTAAACTTTAAAAAAAATTATTTTATCAAAGTATAGTTGGTTTACAATGGTGTGTTCCTGGTTTACAGCACAGTGATTCGGTTATATATGTATATATATGTTCTTTTTCACATTCTTTCCGCTATGGTTTATTACAGGGTACCGAATGTGGTTTCCTGTGCTATACATTAGGACCTTATTGTTTATCCTGTATATAAAATAGTTTCCATCTGCTAATCCCAAACTCCCATTCCTCCCTCTGCCACCCCTCCTGCCCCTTGGCAACCACAAGATTGTTCTCTGTGTCTGTGAGTCTGTTTCTGTTTCATAGATGAGTTCATTTTTATCATATTTAGATGGCACATATATGTGATGCCATGTGACACCTGTCTTTCTCTTTCTGAGTTACTTCATTTAGTGTAATAATCTCTAGGTCCAGCTATGTTGCTGAAAATGGCATTGTCTCATTCTTTTTAAGGCTGAGGAGCATTCTACTGTATCTATAGTAATTTTAACTTTTTATGTCAAGTAGTAGTCATGGAAAGGACACTTGGAGAAAATGTATGCACGTGTAACAATTTATTCACGTAAAAAACATGGAGTTAAGATGTTATGATAAGAGGGGGAGGGAGTGGGGTGGTTGGGGAGCTTGGGGTTAATAGATACAAACTATTGCCTTTGGAATGGATTAGCAATGAGGTCCTACTGTATAGCCCTGGGAACTATGTCTAGTCACTTATGATGGAGCGTGGTCATATGCAAAAATAGAATGTGTGCATGCATGTGTAACTGGGGCACCATGCTGTACAGTAGAAAAACAATTGTGTTGGGGAAATAACTATTAAAATTTTTTTAAATGTTATAAGTACCTGTCAAAGTGTTTCCCTTCCTTTTCTAGGTAATTTAGGGGAGTATTGAGGAATGGATGTATAATATTTGCGTGACCTAGCAAGCCAACACCTACAGCTTAACACTGTTATGGTAGATGTATTTCCAGCATGTCCAGTCTTCAAACCATACAGGACATGCAATTTTAAATGTGTGAAATTATGAGGTTATAGTCTTTCTTTCTTCTGTCCTTATTCATATGCGATAGAATTTCCCACTTCTCCAATCTGAATGATTGGATGTTTTTCTCAGATTAAATACTTAAGCTTAAAATGGTTATACACATTGGCCATTCAGCTTTGAATTAGTCTTCATTTTTTTTTAAACCTACCCCATGACAGTTTAAAATTAACGAAATGGCCCACATGTCATATCTGTCACTTCTACATTTTTTGTTTTAGCGATTGTGATTAGCAGATAATTTGTGGGATCCCGTGACAATTCACTACAGCAAACAAGTAGTCTTAGGACAGATTCTGTTTCTATTCACATTTTAAAATAACTTCTCCATATTCAAAATGCGTAAGATTTCTGCTCTGAGTAATGCAGCACCTTCTCCTTCTTCCACAAATCACTTGGGATAGGTTGTAAGTCTCGGCTTCATGTGGATTTTAGAGATGGGAAAGAAACTCTCTCAGCTGATAAAGTGTAGGTTGATAGTACCATATATTCATTCCTTCATTAAGCATTTATTGGTCCATTATTCAGTGTCCAGAATTTCTGTTTAAAACACCTAAAGATAACAATTCAGTTTGATAGGACTTCATAAATGTGCTTTATAATTTAGATTTAGGTTTTCCTGGCTTTTATCAATTTAGTCACATCCAAGCAGGGCTGTTTGATCACATTCTATTTCCTGGCTTCCACATTTCAAGCCTCTCCAGGGCAGAAATGAAAGATTGTAAGTGTGCTACATTTCTATAGCGCTTTCATTTCTGCCCCAACCCTAGCTGCCTTTCATGTCTGCAATAAAAATTTTGATCCAGATCGGATTTATGTGAACATTATTATTTTTTTTTCCAGACTGACCTACCCTGTGACTGAATTTTGCAATGAAACCTTATTGGGTTGTTATACACCATTGCAACCGGGCACCTTAAAATTAGATGGAAGAAACAGAATGTTACCAGAGGATGTGCTGACTGGAGGAAAAGTAGGTTTTCCCTTGTTTCTTTCTTTCTTTCTTTTTTTTTTTTTTTTTTTTTGGGAGCATAGAAGCCTCTTTAAAAGTTTGCAAATCTTTAAAGCATTAGCTCCGGATGTTTCAAATGTGCTAAGGTTAGAAAGTGCAGTGAAAACCATGAAACGTTGTGTGAAGGAGATTCTGATGTCCTGTTATGTTAAAGGAAGGTAGATGGAGGTTCAGGAACAGATGGGCCGGGCTGGGTTTTCTTGTTTTAACTTTATTACCCACGTCAGACGATGGATAAGCCATGATCTGCCTCGCGTCCCAAGATGTCTACAGACTTCAGAGCATAATTTTCACTCAGTGTTACCACTGTGAATTGACATAATTTTGACCAAAGTCAGAGAAACAGTGTTTTATTTATTTCACCCAAAATAGATAAATGTGCATGTTTCTAAGACAATTTGGGATTGCAAATAGCTCACAGACTTCCCATGGCTCTCTCGAAAGATGCTATGCATCAGCGATTGAAATATCGAGGTGGCTTGGATTCAAATCTTAACTCAGCTGGTAACTGAATGACCTGGGGAAAAATTCCTCACGTCTCTGTACATTCATCGTCTCCTCACCTGTAGAATGAAACATGTGAAGCTCATAGCCTGTTAAAGGATTAAGTATTTAATACATGTACCATATATGGAAATTTTTGTAATATAGTAGGCACACACTGAGTGCCTTTTCTTATTGGTAACATCATTAGCATTGGCCTTGTCATTTTGGAATCCGTTTTGGTGTGAACCCTGGAGTCCAGGGTCCTGGATTAAAAAACTTTGATCTAAACTCATAAGCTTGCCACTCTGAACTTGAATTTCGAGAAATAATTAAAATTAGCCAAACAGGCATTTGTAAAGCAATATTCATTGTGTATGAGAAATGTTATAAACTATTAGGCATGGTGTATTTTGACTTTCTACTCTGAGTTGGCAAAGGTTAGTCAGTGTGTGAGTCTTCTTTGCTGACAGATACACTCTTCCATCCAAAGGTACCCGCAGGCCAAAGAATAGGTTGTTCTTTGGGACTGATACTGTTCTGTCCAGAAAGCCCTTTTGTTTTTAATTTCCACCAGTGTTTTTCCTTCCTTCCTTCTTCCTTTCCTTCCTTCCTCTTTCTCTCTTGATAGCTATAAGGTAAGTTTTCTGTTCTTCAGCCTGAGGATACTCTATATCCAAGTGTATCAAAATAGAAATTTTCTGAGTTATTTATAGTTAACTATTCATAGTATAGTTATTTATACTATGTAAAAGACTCAGGGTAAAAAAAAAAAAAGTTAAGTATGAAAGAGCCCATAGTCTAATATATACCATATTGTGATGGCTACCGATAGACTACATTTATTCTAGATTTTAGACTATGCTAAGTGATATCCTTCCGCAGAATGCCATTCCAGCAACACACACTTTTGCTTTGTTATTTCACTTGGGAAGGTTACTTCTGCTTAGGCAGCGCTGATGTAAAAATAGAACAGGTCCCATCCAGTGAAGCATCTTATGTAAACGTTGCTTGAAAAACTTCTTGTTCTTTAATAATGTGTATGAAAGAATGTGAATTTAAACAGGTGCTGGACCTGTTTTGTCACATTTAGTTCAAAGCTATGTAGACATATATCATCAAAGGTGTGCTTGGCTCCCTCTGTTACTCTGTCATTGGTACAGAAGATGTTTTGCATGCAAACAGCATCTCTGCTCTTTTAAGTTAAATGTATAGATTTGCTCTAGAGCTCCGTTGTCCCCTAGGTTTATTAAAATGTATTGCCTTAAGAAACACCATCATGATACATCTCCTCAAGATCCTGTAGAAATACCTGGATTTTAAAATTTTATATTCTGATTATTTTCTTCTAGTAGCGAAACAGTGCCAGTTTCTCATAAGCAGTGATACATTTGCAGAACCTCATTGGAATTGTAATTTTTAAGTTTGAAAATTTTGTGATACTAGGAAATATGATTAGAACTGTTTTCATTCATTCTTACCTTAAAAGAAATGGCCTAAAAGTAAGGTTTCAAACTTTCTTTTTCAAGGTCCTTGTCCTTTTTTTTCCCTTCCTACATTCATAAAATTTTGTTAGCTCTTTTACATCAACGACAAGAAAAAATGCCAAACATAAACATGAAAAATAGACGACTTTGTAGTTACCAGTTGAAATATACTTAACTTTAATGTGAAATAATTAAATTCTCAAGTATTTATCATACAGTTTGGTCCATAATGGTAGATTCATTTGGAAAACCCAGAATGCTTCTTTATTCTTCCCTAATGATAAAGTTTTTTTATTCACTTATAGTTAGTTTCAGTTAAAGTTGAAAATATTATTCATATCAACAGGAAAATAGCTAATTTGTATAGATTGCTTTGGGGGTTCTATATTACATTTTGTCTTATGTCAGCTTTAGGCTCTTTAATTTGTTGTGTTTTGGTCACTGAATATGATACTTTGTTTATGAAATGGTTAATCATTTTATGTCAATTTAACAAGATATCTGTGTATGTGACTTTTCTAGTACTCAAATCATGTCTGATAAACTTTCATAGAAACCTCTTTATAAGAATTCAATAGGAGTTCCCATTGTGGTGCAGCAGGACTGAACCTGACTAGCATGCATGAGAACTCAGGTATGATCCCTGGCCTCGCTCAGTGGGTTAAGGATCTGGTGTTGCCATGAGCTATAGTGTGGGTTGCAGATGTGGCTCAGATCCTGCGTGGCTGTGGCCGTGGCCAGCAGGTGTAGCTCAGATTCAGCCCTAGCCTGGGAACTTCAATATATCATAAGTGTAGCCCCGAAAAGCAAAAAGAGAAAAAAAACCCAACAAATCTAATTCTTACAGTTTGATTGTTGTAATTGAATATTTCACTCAATCTTTCTGTGCATGAAATTGTTAATAGCCTATGTTTGTTTTTTATTCAGGTATAGTTGATTTACAATATTCCACTGTGTATGTGTGTATATATATATATATATATATATATATATATATATATGCCATATCTCCTTTGTTCATTCCTCTGTGGATGGACATTTAGTCAAATCAGTATGGTATTGGCACAAAAACAGAAATATAGATTGATGGAACAGAATAGAAAGCCCAGAATAAACCCATACACCTACGGTCAGTTAATCTACGACAAAGGAAGCAGGAATATGCAATGGAGAAAAGACGGTCTCTTCAATAAGTGGTGCTGGGAAACTGAACAGCTACAAGTGAAAGAATGAAATTAGAACATTCTCTAACACCATACATAAAAATAAACTCAAAATGGATTAAATGCCTAGATGTAAGACTGGTTACTATAAAAATCCTAGAGGGGAACACAAGCAGGACACTCTTTGACATAAATCACAACAATATTTTTATGGATCCATCTCCTAGGGTAATGGAAATAAAAACAAAAGTAAACAAATGGGACCTAATTTAACTAAAAAGCTTTTTTCCACAGCAAAGGGAACCATAAGCAAAATGAAAACGCAACCCAGGAATGGGAGAAAATAATTACAAATGATGCAACTGACAAGGGATTAATCTCCAAAATATACAAACAGCTTGTATAGCTGAATATCAAAAAAAATACCCAATTAAAAAATGAGCCAAAGATCAAAGTAGATATTTCTCTGAAGAATTCATATAGATGGCTAATAGGCACATGGAAAAATGCTCAACATCACGAATTATCAGAGAAATGCTAATCAAAACTGCAGTGGTATCACCTCACACCAGTCAGAACGGCCATCATCAAAAAGTCTACAAATAACAAATGCTGGAGAGGCTGTGGAGAAAAGGGAACCCTCCTATATGGTTGGTGGGAATGTATATTGGTGCAGACACTTTGGTGAACAGTATTAAGTTTCCTTAAAAAAACTAAAAATAGAGCTGCCATATCATCCTACAATCCCAGTTCTAGGCATCTATCTGAAGAAAAAAAAACATAATTTGAAAATATATATACACCTCAGTGTTCATTGCAGCACTGTTTTCAGTAGCCAAGACATGGAAGCAATTCATGTTTGTTTGTTTGTTTTTTCTCTTTTTGCCATTTCTTGGGCCACTCCTGTGGCATATGGAGGTTCCCAGGCTAGGGGTCGAATCGCAGCTGTAGCCACCGGCCTACACCAGAGCCACAGCAACGCGGGATCCGAGCCACATCTGCGCATCCTCATGGTTCCTAGTCTGATTCGTTAACCACTGAGCCATGACGGGAACTCCAGCCGTTCATGTTTGATTTAAACAATATTTGAAAATATATGATGACATAGGAGGTTATCAATCTATTCACAATATCATAAATTTAAAAATTATATTGATAACTAGCATCTAGCTAAAATAGTTAAATTTTCATTGGGTTAAAATTTCACGGAGATAGGGTAATAAAAGTAGCACTCTAATATATTCTAAAGATGATGTCGTGACACTGTCATGTAACCATCTGGAAGAAGTACTATTACTCTTTTTCCAATGTCGTATTTTAGTATCAGATTATGAGTTTTTAATATTTTTGTTATTCTTACTCTGCCGCTCACTATTCACGCATCAGTCATAGTCTTATGTTCACTGTGTCAAGCATACAGGAGTCAGAAATATCCCTACTTTTAGTTGTTAAGAGTCGAGTGCTTCACAGATTTCAGAAACAAGCTTATGATTACCAGGTGGGAGGGAGGGCGGGATGGGGAGTTTGGGACTGGCCTATGCACACTGTGGTCTCTGGAGTGGATGGTCCACAAGGGCTTATCATACAGCACAGGGAACTCGGTATTCTGGGATGACCTGTCTGGGACAGGAATCTGAAAAAGATGGATAAAGTGAATATGTATAACCGAATCACTTTGCTGCACAACAGAAATTAACATTGTAGATCAACTCTACAATAAAAATTGTAAAAAATGAAAAAAAAAAAAAAAAGAACCAAGTGCTTTAAAGAGAAAAGCCTTTAGTGGATTTCATAGTCTCATTTTAAAATATCAATAGCTCACATTTGGATGACTTGGAGCATAGGGTTGAAATCAGTGAGAGAGAATTGATGATGAGTTGAGAAATACAACGGGCTGGATTGTCAGATCCCACACAGTCACGTGAGAAATCTTACCCAGTAACAAGCTTTGCTAATAATTTCAAGAAGACGTGTACTCATGAGCTACAGGTGAAACGGAGCAACCCAGACCTTCTCTGCAGGTCTCGGGTTACTTCTTGGCCGTCAAGGCGTGCTCTGGCTCCGGTTACTACATGGGCCCCTATGTGATATTTGTGTCTGTGTAAATGACACAAAAGAGGGCCGTTTTGCCGTGACACATTATCATTTCATTTCCAGGTGGTTGGATAGCTTAGGTGACATTTTCCAAGAAGCTGTATGCAATAAATTTCTAGATCCCAGGTTTGTTTAGTACAGACAGTCACAGACAAAGCAAGTATGTGCTGCTAAAATATTTTCCTAGATGAGGACTCTCTTGAGAGAGAGCGCTATTAGCATGTGCACCGGGAGAACTATCATCGGCATGTTTGCAAGGAGGCTTGGCTAGATTAGCTTCTTTGTGTCCCCGGGCGTCTCCCCCATCTCCCTCCTCCTGCCGCAAAGGGGACTGTGGATTGCAGACATCCTCCTTAATGCTTTTCTTCCCAGGAACTCTTCTTGAAGAAGATGGATTCAACCACAGGGCGGGAAAGAGATTGGAGGAAAACCCATTTAGTGTAACGGTTGCTGAGTCTTTGGAAAGAGCTTCAGTCTTTGCTATACTCCTTTCAGCTGAGTCTGGGGAGAAGGCATGTCTCTGGAGACCCCAGCTAAGTAGAGGTATCTCCGAACTGAATATACCACGACTGAGTGAGTCTCGGGGCACAGCTAAGCCAGATGGCAAGTGTTTTGGCACATCAGAACTGCAGGTTGTCAGTGGTTGAGTGAGGTACCTGGTGGACCAGCCTGAGTCCTAGCAATGCAGTGGAGTTGCGCACATCCCCAGGCCAGGCATGTTGAGGGAAGATTTATCAGTTGACTGTTTCCAAGAAAGGTGTGGAAATAGGTGTGTGAGCCTCACCTTTGGAAAAAGGGATATATGGAGGGTGAGCCTGTCAACTGGATGTCCTGGAGGATCCAAGGCTTGAGCAGCAGATGCAGTAGAGATAGAAGATGGTACCCAGACAAGGGAGGATGAGCTGGGTTCAGGGGAGGCCAGTGACGGCGTGTGCCATTACACGGGCAAGATGCCCTTCCTTCAGTTCTAGGAAAACGTACGAGGCCAGCTGGAATTAGCATAAGCTCAGGGAGAAGAAGGAGCAAGAAGGGGGTGGAGAGCAGGAAGAGGAAGAGGACTTGGTCTGATTTAATTTTAGGTTGGAAAGGGACCGTATTCCCTTAAATTGGCAAGATAAATTCTTCTGGTAAGAAAACATGCACGCCAAATTCCAGCCATTTATAAAACACTAAATATTATATTTTTTGAAATATTAAGCATGTCAACATGCTCTATTAGTTTTTTGAAATATTAAACATGTCAACATGCTCTATTACTTTTGCTGAAGAATAACAGTGGGAAATTGTTTAAAAAAACACCTCTGCTCTTACTGGTTGCGTCACCTTGATCATGCTGTTTAAGCTCATGGACTCTCAGTTTCTTTGTCAGGTAGGTGTAAGTAGGCTTAGTCCCGTAGCTGTTGTGAAGGGTAAATGAGATATAAATGAAGCCCCCAGCATGCGACCTGGTGCATCTATTGGTAGATTTCCAGTAAGTGTTTGGCAAAGCATCCCCTAAAGTCATGGAATTGATGCAATACTCTTCCTTATCATTCTGTAAATTATTTAGCTTATGCTTCTACACTAAGACAACTCTTCACTGACCCTTCGAGATTTGAATTCACCACTTTTGCTCTTCTGCTTCTGGGGCCCACACATTGCCTGTGGCAACCAAATTTTCAGCTGGTATTAAAACAGGAAGCCATAGTTGTGCATCAGTGAAAAATGTATCGGTTACCACAAAGTCCTTTTGTACTGGTGTGGTCCCAGGGTAGTCCATCAGCGCATCCTGACCGCTGCGGGTCTGCACTGTGCATTTCTAGACGTAGTCCTCTTGTTACTGAGCCAAAGTGGGGTCCGCTTGCCCAAACACAGTAAAGCCAATCTGTTGACACCAAGTAGTGGTGAAGGACGGTCCAGCGTTTATTGCAGGTACCGAGCAAGACGTCCAGGTGGCTGATGCTTAAAAGGCCTGAACTTTCCAAAGGCCTTCCGGGAAAGATTGTTAAAGACAAGGTGAGGGAGCAGGATGGTGGGGGTGTGACCGGCACGTGAACATTCTTCTGGTTGGTTGGTGGTGAGATAATCAGGAGTCGACCTCACCAACCTGGTTCCAGCCGGTCTGGGTTCTACGTGCTGTGGGCAGCGTACAGTTCACTTCTTCCACCTGGTGGGGGCTTCAGTATCTGCACAACAGCTCAAGGGATTTGGCTCAGAATATTATCCATAGCCCTTGGGAGAAACTAAACGTCCTTGACTTTGTCTAATAGCTAAACTATTATTATTTTGTCTTGCTTGATTGTTTTTCTTTTTTCTGCATTTTCTCCCTCCTCTGATTAAATTTACTCTTTGGAACTTGGGCAAGGCCTGGGGGGTTAAGGTTTTTCTGCAGACAAAAGGCAGGCAGAGGAAAAGGGGTGGGGGGGGGCGGCGTTCTGTCCTAGGAAGGCCCCATAGGGTCCTGCTTGGTGGCAGTCTCTAGCATCCATCTTTTTTTTTAACACCGATGTTTTATTTTTTTTTCAGTTTTTTTTTTTTTAATTTTCCCACTGTACAGCAAGGGGGTCAGGTTATCCTTACATGTATACATTACAATTACAGTTTTTCCCCACCATTTGTTCTGTTGCAACATGAGTATCTAGACAAAGTTCTCAATGCTGTTCAGCAGGATCTCCTTGTAAATCTATTCTAAGTTGTGTCTGATAAGCCCAAGCTCCCGATCCCTCCCACTCCCTCCCCCTCCCATCAGGCAGCCACAAGTCTCTTCTCCAAGTCCATGATTTTCTTTTCTGAGGAGATGTTCATTTTTGCTGGATATTAGATTCCAGTTATAAGTGATATCATATGGTATTTGTCTTTGTCTTTCTGGCTCATTTCACTCAGGATGAGATTCTCTAGTTCCATCCATGTTGCTGCAAATGGCATGATGTCATTCTTTTTTGTGGCTGAGTAGTATTCCATTGTGTATATATACCACATCTTCCGAATCCACTCATCTGTCGATGGACATTTGGGTTGTTTCCATGTCTTGGCTATTGTGACTAGTGCTGCAATGAACATGCGGGTGCACGTGTCTCTTTTAAGTAGAGTTTTGTCCGGATAGATACCCAAGAGTGGGATTGCGGGGTCATATGGAAGTTCTATGTACAGATTTCTAAGGTATCTCCAAACTGTTCTCCATAGTGGCTGTACCAGTTTAAATTCCCACCAACAGTTCAGGAGGGTTCCCTTTTCTCCACAGCCCCTCCAGCAACACCGATGTTTTAATTCTTTGAATTCACTGTGGGACTCTTCTTGTCCCATCATAATTTATATGAGAGGACAAAGCAAGCACATTTGTGATTTCTCATTATTCATTGATTTATTCATTTTTATTTCATGATATCAGTGGAAGTACTGATACTAGGAAACTGCATGCCATTTTCAAGAGCTTTTACTTTTAAGGTAATACGTAACACCTGCAAGCTGTTGGGAGCACTTGTTCTCTTATGAGGTCAGGAATGCGCAGGTATAAAAGATGAAATATTTCCTCAGGATATTTTTTTGAAGCACCAATCAAAAGTCAACCAGTGCCTTCATTTTCCAAAGGAGTCCACTGAGGTTCTCAACTTGTTTGTGCTTGAATGCTGGAACAATAGCCAGAACACTAATTAGAGACCAAAAGCTACCCTGCCCTTTTGTCTTTTTTGGATACAGCCCTTGAGGTGGAGGAAAGCTGGAGGAGAACACGGCTGAGTTTATCATTCAACTACAAGTTAAGCCAACACAAAGTACATTTCTGCCTGATGTTTTTTGAATTTTAAAAGAGGCTCTGAAGGAACGAGAGAAAGTTAAAGATATTCTAAATAGAACTTTTAAAATGATCATTGCAGTAACATTTACTTAGGTGATAAATACATGAGTCAGGTTAATTTTTCAAAATAAATTGGGTTTCGAAACCCACATTAACATGCAAATTATTTGGAATTTGTCACTGTAAAAAGGAACTTGTGGTTGATAAAATAATGATCTGGAGAAGCATCCCTAGATTTGAGTATCTTTGGATTTATAGTAGAAAAAAGTTGGAAATGATAAAAGTTGAGACTATAGGGTTTTTTTTCTGCTGGAAATTCACTGATACAAAAACATCAGAATGAAAACAAGACTTGATTTTTATTCCCGGTTCTGTCACTAACTGACTTTTGACCCTGGTCTCTCATTTTCTTTTCTGAGCCTGTGTTTTCTCTTAGGTTAAGACATCGTGTTAAAAGATCTCTGATTTCCTTCGTTGTTCTAACATTTTCTGAAATTGCTTCATCATCTTCTGCTGGCTTGACTTCTGACTTGCCCAGCACTCATCGTTAATGGATGATAGTTTTTGTCTTTCATAACTACGCTTTTGAGACTACATTCTTAGGGCAATGTGGTTGGACCTGAGATCTATTTGGAATAATATGCCAAAATGGACATTATTTAAATAGCAGACCAAAAAAAGTGTCATCCCGTGGAACCTGGAACTCCCAGATTCAGTGAGAAATGTGACATTTTCTGTATGCCACAAGAAATGTGTTAGGCATTCACTTGTGTATCTTCTTACCTGCTCAGGACTTTCCTGCAGGCAGCAGGAGCTGAAGATCTGCCGTGCAGTTAGACCATGGCCTTTGTCACAGGTGTCACTGCTGTCTGTGGTTCACGTTCCTCGTCTACAAAACTCCCAGAGAGTGTTTGTCAAGTTCACTTGCAAGTCTGAGAAGCCATTGCAGTGATTTGCTTTTCACGTCATGGCCCGAAGTTAGCAGAAATGGAAAGACTGATGTGCAGGATGAATTTATTGGCCTTAAGCCACTAATTACAGAACAATATGTTGGCAGAACCTGAAATGCTTAGAAGAAAAAATCCGAAGCTCTTAAGGAGATTGGAAGGAAGATTTTCATTTTAAAAGGCAGTGGAATTTTAAATGAAACACGATTGGGAGATGATTGTATTCTAGTTTAAAGTCATCCCAGGCGTTGTGTTATTATAGACTTTGAATCAGTCATTTTGTGCAAGAATTATACTTAAACCTGGTTTCATTACACTTTTCTTCAGAAATCTTCAGATTACAAAATGAATCTTCATTATGATAATAACTGACGGAAAGCTAGATTTAGAAATGAGAATAGTTAACATCCTGAGAGAAAGAATAGGCCTGTATCGACAATTACTTGGAATACATCTGTATTTGCCGTGCAAAGCAAGTAGTTTCTCCCTAAAATTATTTCTTGAATTGGATTGGTGTAGCCAGTTCACGAGAAGTTTTTAAGCCAGTCCAACAAAATCAATACAGATGAATCAACACATTGGCATGGAATATATCTGAGAGATTTAAAGGAATCTGAAAACAGGCTTTATGAGGCAAAATCTATAATTCATATATGAAAATCTTAATGGCCCTATTTCAAATTCGATTATCAATTTAATTCATCTTAAGGATTTATTTAGCCTCACCTCCCTAGTGGATAAACTATAGATGTTTATAAACAGGAGAAGAAAAAACAAAACTCTGAATATCTAACTAAATGACAAATTAGAAAAAATAGGTTATGTGATTTTTTTCACTCATCCAGTGGCAAATCATGCTAATTTAGGTTATATAAATGAAAAAGGACCCAGTTTATACAATCTATTTAATTTTTAAAGAGTCACTTAGGGACTCCACAAAGAACTAGGGTTAAATATGCTATATCCGTGTAACATAAATAGTTTTTTTCCCCCCAAGAAAGTGGCTTAGAGCCAGAGAATAGAAGGCAAGGGTACAAGTTATTCTGGGCTAAAAAGACATGTCACCCTTTGCATTGGTAGAAAGTTATCAGGTTAGTTTTATGTTTGGTAAAAAGTAAAACGACAGAATTTTTTTTAAGCAGTTAAATGTTTAATAGCTATCGACGCTGGTAGCAGAAAGCGTCTTAGTTTCAGACGTGGAATCCTAAGGTGTTCACGTATGGTAATGCAGCAACCGAAAGAGCTAGCGCAATTAATGAAAAGAAACAAAAAGACATTTACTCAGAAGAATTCTTTCCAAAATCTAAAGCTGTAAAATAGACAGAAGTGGGTATAAACTTTTAGGCTTAAAAGCCTAAAAAATAAACTAAATAGAAATCAATGCTAAACATATAGAATCATGAATGACACAGATGAGGTAAACAGTTTTTTCCTACAAAAAAAAAATCTCAAAATGCTAGGATAAATACGCATATTTCAAATCTTAGCAATGAATAAAAATAAGGAAATTTTACTTGATACAATGGCTAATACGACTTAGGGACTCTTAAAGGTTAACAGGTACAGAGAATACAAGTTAATAGAAAGGATTACAGATTTCTTCTTTTATCAAAAATCCACATATAATTTATTGTACCTGTGTTCACAGTAAGTTCAATAAACCCATCATTGAATATTAAAAGCTGTTCATCTTATTTATTCATATTAATGTTATATATAAAAGTGGACAATATGGTGTAATATTTGTTTACTATTGATGCATATAGTTATGTAGAAATAGATGTTTAGGTTTTCAGAAAACTTCAAACTTTGTTGCAGGATCTATTCATATGTGAACACCTGACTTGATTATTAATCATTCTTGGCTAACAATGAAGTCATTCTGAGGTTTGATTATGGAGTATACATGAAAGAATATCCCTACTGACTCTCTCTCTTTTTTTTTAAAGTGCCGCACCCACAGCATATGGAGGCTCCCAGGCTAGGGATCAAATCGGCCTATACCACAGCCACAGCAACACGAAATCTGAGCCGCATCTATGACCTACACCACAGCTCACGGCAATGCCAGATCCTTAACCCACTGAGCGAGGCCAGGGATTGAACCTGCGTCCTCATGGATGCTAGTCAGGTTCATTTCTGCTGAGCTGCAACAGGAATTCCTGGCTCATTGCTTATACTACCTCTTAGCATGAATCATATGCCATTCTATGACATCTCTTTTAAAATTTTTATTTATAGCAAGCACTTCTGTCGATTTTTAAATTGATTATTTAATTTTTCTTGAGTTCACGCAGTAAGTTTAATAGCACCCTAAATACTCCATAACACCTGCATAATAGACAATCAATCTGTCATTGTTAAATTTCCTTGTATTTAGAAAATTTGTAATTATTTAGTCAAAACTATTTCTTGTTAATTTTGTTGTGCCATGGATTGAACCTAATTTTAGATGAACCTCAAATTCTACCTGTTTTTTTCTTAGATAGAACCCGAATGTAGTTGTTGACTTGGGTCCTTTTTCATGAAACAAACCTAGTAGATACTTTGCTCAAACCGAACAGAAATTGCCTGCTTTTTAGTGGCCCCATCACCGCGGGATAGGAATTTGAGGGGAGTGCCATTACTTATCCGATGTTAAGTTGTATTTTGCTATACATGTTGAACTGTAGAAAACCAGAAGGAAATAATTAAGTGCTTGTCTGAAAAATGAGAACAGGTTGTTTTTATTTATATATGACATCACTGCAAGTGACTTCAAAGTGTTCCAATTGTTGATCCTTCTGGGAGGAAGGTGTATACAACAGAAATGATGACACACTGGTTGTTGAGCTGAAGAACAACCAGCCTGTTTGCAGGAAGTGTCGTCAATGGAAGGCGGGATCTTTGCCTCTGAATTTACTGGCTCTGGGCTCTTCCCCGCTTAACAGGCACTGTCCTTCCCATTTGAACTAGAGCCCAGTTAGCAGTGACAGTCCAGTTAGCCTGCAGCGACAGTCCATGGAGTCATCATGTACTTTCTATGTACAAATTAAACAGTTAAGTATTGGGATTTTTTGTTTGTTTGTTTGTTTTTTTGCTGTTTCTTGAGCTGCTCCCGCGGCATATGGAGGTTCCCAGGCTAGGGGTCAAATCGGAGCTGTAGCCACCGGCCTACGCCAGAGCCACAATAACGCAGGATCCGAGCCGTGTCTGCAACCTGCACCACAGCCCACGGCAACGCCGGATCCTTAACCCACTGAGCAAGGCCAGGAATTGATCCTGCAACCTCATGGTTCCTAGTCGGATTTGTTAACCACTGAGTGACGACAGGAACTCCCTCTTAGGATTTTTATAAGAAAAGGGATCCCAAAACTCTACTCTGGTAAGATGTTGTTCATATAGATAAACCATGTATATTTGGTATATGTAGAAAAAAAAAAAACAGGAATTACTCCAGATATATACCAATTTAATAGTGTAACTAGATTTAAATAGTAATTCTAAAAAAATTATACTTATTACATAATGACATATTAATAAAATTTAAAGAAAAAATTTTAAGCAATGAACATTTATTCCAGGTAGGTGTTGTAGAATATATATATATGTTATACATATTTATATATATAAATTAGTACCAGGCTCAAGAAATAATAAGCAAATAAAAAGTTGAAAAATAATAGAAAATTGTGTTAGAAATTTAAAAAGATGCCACAGTTATGTGATCATTTGTGAAATGCATGCTGTAAATAATGACAGAGGAATATTATTTCATGTGTGTTTCATAACTAAAGCTCACACCCTGGACTGGATTCATTAAGAACAACTATTAGTCCCTATGTCTGGTATTCCCAGATTAATTGATATTACTACTACTATCATATGAAATGTGTTGAATGTGAATGTAAAAATTTGTGAAAACAAAATTTGACTCCTTCAATTGGTTGAACTTTCGTTTATTCAACAATTATTTTATGGCCATGCCCACGGCATATGGAAGTTCCCAGGCCAGGGAACTTCCTGAATCCAAGCTGCAGCTGCAACCTACACCACAGCTATGGCAACACCAGCTCCTTTAACCCGCTGCACTGGGCCAGGGATTGAACTTGCACCTCCGCAGTGGCCTGAGCCACTGCAGTCAGGTTCTTAACACTGTGCCACAGTGGAAACTCCCTTATCCATCCACTTATTCAACATTTCTTTCTTCCTATATAAAGGATGAATTTAAGTAAATTTTCTCTATGCACATTACCATACATTTCGAATTAACAGAGCCTATGCTATAAAAGGTTTTACAAGTCCTTAGGAATCTGAAGCAATATGCACATTTTTTTCTCCATATATCTACAATTAAACTCTGTATCTTCCTGAGAAACCTGCAGATTTATAAAGAAAGAATAGCCTGGCTAGTAAAATTAAAAGTAGTACCTCTCCCAGGAAACTACACGCTCATTAAGAATAGCTGGGCTGGGGAGTTCCCGTCGTGGCGCAGTGGTTAACGAATCTGACTAGGAACCACGAGGTTGCGGGTTCAGTCCCTGGTCTTGCTCAGTGGGTTAAGGATCCGGTGTTGCCGTGAGCTGTGGTGTAGGCCGCAGATGCGGCTTGGATCCTGCGTTGCTATGGCTGTGGTGTAGGCCAGTGGCTACAGCTCCGATTCGACCCCTAGCCTGGGAACCTCCATGTGCCACAGGAGTGGCCCAAGAAATACAAAAAAAAAGACCAAAAAAAAAAAAAAGAAAAAAAAAAAAGAGAATAGCTGGGCTGGTGACTGTGAGGCATTCTTAAGATCCAAAGAGTGATTTAGTGTCCTGCATTTGCTCCATCTTTCCCTATGGTTTTAGGAAATGAATTATTGAGCAACGACTTTGTTTATGTCATTAAGATTAAATTGCTGTCAAAATTGTCCTGAGGGAATTCTAAAAAGTCTGGGAAAATGGTTTTGGTATTAACAACGAAGTCAACTTTTCACATTTAAAAATGTTGCTTTTCTCTGACATCGTAATTTGTGTATTTATGTGGTGTCTGTGTGTGTGTGTGTGTGTGTGTGTGTTTGGAGGGCAGAGTGAAAAATAACTAACTTCAGAGTGGGTAGATACCCTATTAGAGACATTTCTTTGTTGTAAATGCAGGTATGAAAAGTTCTGGTGTGTCTGGAGGTGAGTGGGGATGGTCCTTAGAGTAGAATACACTTCTAGATGGCACATTTTTCTGTCATATGCAGCTCAAACTCTGAAATGCTAACAGAGAGTATAGCATAGTCTTTTCAAAATGCAATAGATATTGGAATGACAGATACGATACTTGGGATGTTATCATTCTAATTTCCAAAATTAGTTTTAAATAATAGTTTAATATATGCTGAATGCTGAAAGTGATCTTGCTTGAAAGACAACTCCTTTCTTGGTGTATCTTTTAACGTTTTTTAACTGAATGATTCTTTAAGTCTAGTGCTTTACAGTGTTCCAAAGTTTCACACGCACGGTTTCATGTAGCCCCATAATAACCGTTTTCCCCCACCTGTATTGCCCTTCTCCCCACTGGTTCCCACTAGTGTGTCCTCTATATCCGTTGGTCTGCGTCTTTTTTGTTTTACTCACTAGTTTCTTGTATATTTCAGATTCCATGTGATATCCTACAGTGTTTGTTTTTGTCTGACTTATTTCACTGAGGCGCAATGCCCTCCAAGTCCATTCCTGTTTGCTGCGAAGGACAGCATTTCATTATTTTTATAACGGAGTAGGATTCCGTTGTGTAAATATACATCTTCTTTATCCGTTCAGCTGTCGGTAGGCATTTAGGTTGTTCCCGTTTCTCGGCGTTTGTAACTGATGCTGCTGTGAACACTGAAGTGCATACATCCTTTCGTGTTTGTCTTCTCATTTTGGGCTTTTTTGTTTTGGTTGTTTTTTAAGCGATATACCCAGAAGTGGAAATGCTGGGTTATATGGCCGTTGTGTTTTTCGTTTTTTGAGACACCTCCATACTGGTGTCCGCAGCAGCTGCCCCAATTTACACTCCCGGCAACAGTGCCCAACTGTTCCCTTTTCTCCGCATCCACATCAACATTTGCTATTTGTGTTCTTTTTGATGATGGCCATTCTGAGTCGTGAGGAGGTATCTCCTTGTGGTTTGGATTTGCATTTCCCTGATGATGAGCGACAGGGAGCATCTTTTGATGCTCCCGTTACCAGCTGTGCAAGACAGCGGCACTTTTGATCACGGATGTTCTGTGCCTGCACACTGGGGCCAGGTCGTGCATGAGTAAGCTGCTAGTGAAGAATTCATTTCTTTCTGAATCCAGATTTGTTGTGGTGGTGGTTATGTTTCTTTAGCTTATGGAAGAAGAGAAGGAATTTTAAAATATTGTTCTGAATTTCCGCTTGAGAGATTTCTGGCCTTGTAGGAAACTCCTGTGGCTCTTCACATTCTTAGCGTTCACGGCCACACAGTGCAGGGTCTTACACAGTCATCCACGCAGGAGCAGCACCCCAACTGGTGGAGAACAACAGTGTCTCAAAACATTAATTTAACAAGCCTCCCAGGTGTAGCTGATGATCTCGCTTTGTTCTCCGCATTCAGTCCAAGGAAACCTGGAATCAAGGGAATTTCTGGGAATTCAGCACAATGAGGGGCAACAGGGAGCAGGTGCTCGTCCTTGAAGCCTTATTGGCCTAAACGCCTACTGGCTGAGTCTTTGATACTTCGTTAATTGAGGAGTCTTCTCACCAATTAATCCTTGGAGAGAGTTAGTAGCCCGACTATTAATGTCCTTTTACGCTACGCCTTCCTTTTGTGTGTCTTCTTTGCGATCACCTTCTATGCAGTTATCACAATGTAATGTGCATAAGAATTGCCTGAGATAATTACTAAACACCAAACAGGGACCCTCAGTCCACGTGTGTTTGTGTTGCATAAATACTACGGGAGCTTTCTGCTGGAAGGACTCTGCTGGGAGTGGTATTTGCTCCTCAAAGCTCATTTGATGTGTTTAGACAACTGATAGGCTCTGTAATTGTAGGAGTAGAAGTTGGAGTAATGATTAACATATCCCATATTTATATTTATATTCATAGTTTTATAGAAACATTTGCATGCCTCATTTCAAAGATATGACTAACGGCATGATAACGTATTCCATGTTTATGGGGGACTCAGGTTCTCAGCTGAGATGAAACCCAAAAGGCGAGTGAGTCATGAAAACTACCGTCAGGTTAATTTCTACGCTTAGCTCTGCACGTACGTGCCCTCTTTCATGTTCTCATTCATATTTCTTATGTCTCCAACATTCAACGTTTCCTCCCCTGTTTCTTGAGCAATTATATAATCTAGGAATAGACTAATCAATATTGAGAATAATATTTATTTGAAACAAAGAAAGCCAGAAGAAATTTAGACTACTCCTTAAGGTCAGATTAACAAGGCAGTATTAAAGTTTTAATGCAAACTTCTCATGATTTCTTTGAAAGACACAGTAACAGTCAGTGAAAAAGGTATTGTGAGAAATAGGAGCCGACAACAGGATTCTCAGTTTAAAAAGGTAACAGGAAGACAAAGCATCCAGCACCTTCACTTCGGAGGGGATAATTTCCCAAATGTCAGCATCGCAGCTTAGATTTTTGTTTTCTTTTTGTCTTTTTTTGCCTTTTCTAGGCCCACTTCTGTGGCATATGGAGGTTCCCAGGCTAGGGGTTTAATTGGAGCAGTAGTCCCCGGCCTACACCACAGCCACAGCCACAGCAACACTGGATCCGAGCCGCGTCTGCAACCTACACCACAGCTCACGGCAATGCCGGATCCTTAACCCACTGAGCAAGGCCAGGGACCGAACCCGCAACTTGATGGTTCCTAGTCGGATTCGTTCACCACTGAGCCGAGACGGGAACTCCACGGTTTAGATTTTAATTGCCGTGGACTTCCAGTTATGTGAACGAGTCTGATAAAGGAGAGAGGGGGATTTCGTGGGCTTTTTCCTTGATGTGACTCATATATTAAACTAATTGTTTTTACTATGCTACTTTTTTTCTTATTTGGACCAAAAAAAAGAACAAACTGAATGGAGTTTGAAGTGGCGTAGGAGTGTATCTTGGTTCAAATGAGAAATGCTGAGTTCATAATCTGAAATTTTTTCTTACTTTCAGGTGACACAGTAAAGCGGACATCCAAAGATGTGCTATCTCTAGGTTTTTTAAGACCACTTTGGAATGGATATAATTGGGGGGTTCCTTTTTGCTCATGAGTTTGGGGGGGAGCAAATAAATTCACCCTTATCTTGTGACGCCGAGCAGGAAAACATGTTTTTTTTTCTACTAAATTCCTCTTTTTGCCGTCATCTTACATTCACTAATGATGATTTGGGGCAGAATTCATTTCAGTAGTCAAACTCTTTAGAACACCACAAGGCTTAGAGTTTATTTTGAAGTTGAGAAAACTCTGGGTACAGGTAAGATGCCTGACAACAACTCGAAAACAACCTGTTGAATCAGAATAACACTGGCAGAAAAAAAAGGTGAAGTGATAATGAGGAATGCTCATTGTGTTTTGAAAGGTGCTAAGACGGTCACGGTAGGACAGCTGGTAGGCCGTGGGGTTCAGTTATGTGGGGGATCAGGGCAAATCCCCGGTGGCTCTGCTGCACGTCTCTCCTAGTATCTTTCTCGATTTAGGTCTTTGATTTCACTTGAGCAAAATGCACGAAATGCCTGCCTCAGGGCCAACTCTCTCACCTCCAGTGTCTTCCCGTGAAATAGCTGCAGTTTGCAGCTTCTCTAGATAGAGACGTCAGTTTGTTTTTTATAATGTGATATGATTCAGGAAATACCCTTGATGTTTAGAGTCAGGACCTGAGCTTTCAAAGACTTGTGCTTTCCCTAAGACTGCCCCAGGGATTGAACCCCTACCTATTCCCGGAGCCACAGACTGAGACTGGGTCCCGGGTTCGCCTTCCCTCCCGGCCCCATTTCCCCTCTTCTTCCTGAACTGTCAGTCTGCGGTTCCCGAACACTCTCTCAACTTGAAATGGAAGGGGCAGCGGGCCTTCTTGGTGATACAGAGTCACACACGTTATAGAGCAAACCTAAAGGTAGATTAGCACCTACGTTAGAGAAAACAAATACAAAAAACCCAGCACCGGGGGTTCCCGTTGTGGCACAGTGGACATGACTCTGACTAGTATCCACAAGGATGCAGGTTCAACCCCTGGCCTCACTCAGTGGGTTAAGGATCCGGCGCTGCCGTGAGCTGTCCCGTAGGTTGCAGATGTGGCTCAGATCCCGAGTTGCAGTGGCTGTGGTGTAGGCCAGCAGCTACAGCTCTGATTTGACCCCTAGCCTGGGAACCTCCAAATGTTGTGAGTGTGGCCCTAAAAAGATTAAAAAAAAAAAGGGACCAGTGGAAACATCTGAAATGTTTTGCATCTGGAATAAATGTTTGTAATTTCATTTTTTCTTCTCAGGCGTCTCCTGTCGCTGGGGCAGGTATATTCCGTGTGAATGTTTTGTTTGAAGACGCCAGTGTATTTATACTTATTTACTGACTTTTACCTGAGGAAAACTTCAAGGGGCTTTTACAAGAAATTCCTACAACACATGTGAAGACATGTAGAGTTTCTGACCCTCGGTCTAGTCTCAGTGAGATTCTTGACCTTTCTGTGTCTTTTTTGCTGAATGGTGATATTTTGGTAACTACTAAAAAGTGTAACTAGTTAACTATGAAACAGTCAGTAACTAGATCATCACATGTACAGATCAGAACACTTCTCTCAAGGTTCAAATTGCTGGAGCTCCCTGAAAACTCTAAGTAGCTGTTGTGTCATCGCCCCAGGGAGGGCAGGGTTCACCTGCTCTGTGTCAGGACTGGGGACCCTGTGCAGACGCTGTGGGGGAGGGTGTGAAGACCCGTATTCCTCGCAGAAAGAGGGTTCCCGGGGAATGGGGAGCAGGCTGTCAAGATGGTTTGCAAATGGCTTGAGACATGGGGGAGGCACTTGGCTTCAGTTTTTCTTGGGGTCAGAGGGCAGGTGAGGTGAAGGTTCCCAGGCGGGGTGGGGACTGACATGGTTTGAACGCTGCCCTGTGCTAGGGAAAGAAGAACCCAGGGTTTACGTGTTGGTTGCACAGATGTGGCGAAAGAGGAAAAGTGGGAGACAGGATGTCTGAAAGCTGTCCGCAGTCAATCATCAAACACAGAGTCCAACTCTGTATCACGAGTGAAAATTACCTTTGTCAGCCAGTCCTGGGGAAATGGCCCTCTCCTCTGCCTGCTCTGTCCTCTGTCTGCCACCGCTTCCTTCCTTCCTACCCTATTGATTTTCGTGGAACGGCTCACAGTCTGACACAGGAGCGACTCTGTATCTTGTTTGCCTCTCCCAGCTGCAGTTGTGAGCTCCCGAGAGCTAAGATGTCATCTGTCTGCTTTGTTTACTGCTGCATCCTCAGCACCCAGACAAGGCAGGGACATAACAGGCACACGGTAATTTTTTAAAAAACAAAGTCCGTCAGGTTACTAGACTGTCTGCTCCATGAAGGCAAGACTATAGCTGTTTCTACTGGGGTGGAGTCCAGAGATTCAGAGTGTGTGTCAGTAAAATCCGGGTGGAAAAAATTCATTCTTTTAGTTACTTTAGCACTTCTGTTTTGGTTTTGGGGGGGATTTTTAAACTTTTTTTTCATTAAATATCATTGATGCACAGTGTGTTAGTTTCAGGTGTACAGCAAAGTAATTCAGTTGTACATATATACTTTTTTTTTTTTTTTGTCTTTTTGTCCTTTTTTAGGGCCGCTTCCCACGGCATATGGAGGTTCCCAGGCTAGGAGTCGCATCGGAGCTGCAGCCACCGGCCTACACCAGAGCCCCAGCAACGTGGGATCCGAGCCGCGTCTGTGACCTACACCATAGCTCATGGCAACGCCGGATCCTTAACCCACTGAGCGAGGCCAGGGATCAAACCTGCAACCTCATGGTTCCTAGTCGGATTCGTTAACCTCTGTGCCATGACGGGAACTCCTGTACATGTATATTTCAGATTCTTTTCCATTTTAGGTTATTACAAGCTATTGAGTATGGTTCCCTGGGAGAGACAGTAGGTCCTTGTTGATTATTTTATACATAGTGGTGTGTATCCGTTAATCCCCTTTCCCCTTTGGTAACCATATGTTAGTTTTCTGTGTCTCTGAGTATAGTTCTTTTTTTGTAAATAAGTTCATTTGTATCACTTTTTTTTTTTTAAGATTTCATGTAATAAGCCATATATGATATTCGTCTTTCTCTGTCAGACTTATTTCACTTAGTATGATAATCTCTTGGTCCATCCATGTTGCTACAAACAGTATGATTTCATTCTTTTTTATAGCTGAGTATTATTCCATTGCGTGTTAGTGTGTATGTATGTGTGTGCACACTAATGAGAAAAACATAGCGCACTTTTGCAAGATTCTCTTTTAATAAAGAGACTAAATGTATCTCTCATGAAATCACGGCTCATACACGTTCTGAAATAGAGCAAAGACAAGTTTATTGAATCTTGTTGATTTGTTTAAAACTTTGGGCAGAGCAGCAATTTTACCAAAGAATTAAGAGTTAGGAATTCACTTCTGATGACAAGAAATGCTGAAATTTCAAACAATTTAGAGGTTCTGTAGACATGGCTATTCTTTCATTCACAGAATGCAACCAAAAAGGTCTTTATTCCTGGGACATTAAGTGAATTTTCAATTTAAAAATCAACTATGTAAATCGCAGGACAGCATAATTGAAGTCAGCGAAAATCTAATGAACAGCCTTCAGATGAAATTTGTTATGTGTTTATTAATAAACCAAAGTGTTCCCTCCAACATAAGTGAATAAATGCACAGATACATCGGTAGATTGATAAGTAAAGCAATTAAATATATGCATAAAATATCATTCTGCTTTCTAGTCTAACCCATGTGAGAACACAAAAGTTATTGTCTGGAAACTAAACAGTACATTTTGGATTTATTATGTACTCCTGAGACTTAGGTTAATTATTTTTAGTACTTCTTAAACATTTAGTTCACTCTAATTTAGTAACTTATATCACTTCTCAGCCTTTTGGCTAAGATCAAGTCTAATTTAGCAACTTATTACAAAAGCATTTCATATTTTGCGACTATGCAAGTCTATGGCTACCAGACTCTACGGTTGACTTTAGTGCTGTCCTAGCCGGGAAAGGTGACCCAGCCAAAGCCCCTTCCTCTTGGCCAAGCCTCAGTTCTGCCTGCCTCTTACTGAGTTAAAGGAGGTGGGCTCTTCAGAGTCCTCTGTTGCTTGGCAACCAGCCCTTCCCGCTTAGGAAACAGGTCAGGAAAAAGGAGGAGAGACAGGAGGTGATTAAATGTTTATCTGCCATCTCTGATCAAGCAGATACCCTCTGAAAAGAAATCATTCTGGATAGAATATCTCAACCCACAGGGGAAACAAACTCATCTCATTAGGCAAGGGGTTAATAATCTGCTTGCTGGAAAGGCTGTCTCCCCTACCCCTTGGAGACAAGTTTGAGTGGTTTTTAAATAGCATCTAAGGCCAACAGCATTCCATGTGATAAAGTTAGAAAGTGTAATGTGGTATGACCACCATCTCAAGGTCAAACAAAGAATTCATCCTTGAAAGACAAGAACAGATGTCTTATTTCATGCAGTTCGCTTACTATTTAGTTATTCAGAGACACTTAGATGTCATAACAAATTCTAGCTTTTTTTTTTCATGGCATAAAAATTCCTTGAAACATCTTTTATCTTCCATTCCTTGGGAATTTTGATTGATCGTGTTTGTCAAGAAAAATTCCTCACTAAAGACTGCCTTGGGGAATCTTGAATATCCCTAATTGAAAAATTTGAAATAGAAAACGATCTTTTTAAATGAAAATTTTCTTTCATGTATTAAATGATGTGAACTCGTGATAACCGCATACCATTTGGAGAATTTACAGTCTAAAAAAAATTAAAAATAAGATCTGCAAACATATGGTAAAGCAGAGACATTTGGGCTAGGAATAGTAGTTGGAAAAAAGAATCCATGATTCTTTAAAAGTCTCCTCTTACATCTCTCTTAAATAAAATTTTCTTTTTAAAAATATTTTATCTCAGCTGGTATAATTATACATGCTAAATGATCGCACATTTTTTTTCCTCTATTGCATGACTGACATGCTGTTTAAAAGGGCCGCTGTGCCATTTCAGTTATTTTTTGGTTAAGACTTTTTTTTCTTTTTAGGGCCCCTCCTGTGGCATATGGAAATTCCCAAGCCAGGGGCTGAATTGGAGCTGTAGCTGCAGGCCTACACCATAGCCACAGCAAAGCTGGATCCTCAACCCACTGAGTGAGGCCAGGGATCAAACCCGCACCCTCATAGAGACTCTGTTGGCCCCTGCTGAGCCGCAACAGGCACTCCTTCCTTTTTCGAGTTCTTAGCAAGGAGAGCTTCTCAGTCTGAAGATGGGAGCCACTTCGGAGAAGGTGGTGTCACCTCCCAGGGAATAGCCAAGTGGTGGCACAGGACACTGCGTGCTTCTCTGTGTGGGTGGATGATTCCACAGAATCTCAAAAGTAGAGCTGGGTAATTACTTATTCATCAGTCTGTTTACAGTTCATTCATTCATCTGTGATTTAGCTTTTCCAAGGCCAATGAGAAATAAGAATCAATTCGTTTGGGAGTTCCTGTTGTGGCTCAGCGGGTTAGGGACCTGACGCTGTCTCTGTGAGGATGCTGGTTCAGTCTCTGGCCTCGCTCAGTGGGTTAAGGATCCGGTGTGGCCACAAGCTGCAGAGTAGGTCACAGATGTGGTTTGGATCTGGTGTGGCTGTGGCTGTGGCAAAGGCTGGCAGCTGCAGCTGTGATTCAGCTCCTGGCCTGGGAATTTCCTTATGTTGCAGGTGTGGCCATAAGAAGAAAAAAAAATTAATTTCGCAAATGATTTATGGCTTCTCAGCTGATTTTCTCAATAGAGAATATATTGGCTTTGAGAATTGAAGACAACTGAACGTATTTAAAACCCATAGAAAAATATGGGAGGAAAGTCAGCCCTGTTTTTAAGTTCATGATGAGTTAACCGAATTACAAATTCAGAAATTTACTTCTGCTTCTGCTTGTTTCTGTGAAATGGGGTTTCACCTTCTTCCATCTTTCCAATAAATTGGAAATTTTATTTTTAATGTATTTTCGATCTTGTTTACAATGAAGAATCATATGCTGCCTAGCCAATAGTAAACCATTCTAGCTGTATAAAATACATGTGTACTTACATATATTTATTATACTTTTGAGTGCAGCTCATGTAAGTTGTAATTTTCAGGGAGCTGTAATTATCATGGTTTGGTTCATATTGCTACCTGATGCACAATGGAAAGTTCTTTATCACATACACACATATTTACATTTTACTGTGACCCCGTAGACTTAGTTCAGCAGATCAGAATTAAAATTCTGATTTAACATCTCTCTTGTTATATCTGTCATCGGAGCTGGAACATGTCCATCCACGTTCTTCTCACTCCCGCTTTTCAAGTCTCGTGCTGGCCCTTAAACCTCAGAAGCATCCACTCGCTTCCAAAACTGTGTTCTGACCCCCTGTGTTTGTATTCGGCTCCCTCGCTGCCACATAAAGAGGTCACATGTAAGGGATCGCCTTCCTCAAAACCCAAAAAATGTAAGACAACTTCCCGTGGGAGAGTTATATTTTAACACAGCCCTGCTTGGGTTTTGCCAGCGGAAAAAGTGGCAGTTTTGCTTCAGTTATTTTGGCACCGCGGACTTTTTTGGGATGAGAAAATAGCCCACGTGCCCATCACTTTTGCGGTTCTGCCTAACCTAAGGAATCTCTTGCTTCATAAGATTTCTTCACGACTGTGCAGACTAGCAGTGTATCAAAAATTTGCATCGAACCGTGATAATCAGGAAAAAGAGATTCTTTAAAATATAAAGCTCAGATTAAGAATACATTGTACATGCAAATAGGCTGCTTTAGATGCAAAGGATGGCTTCTGACAGCGGGCAGCTCTAGACATTAAGGCTAAGGCTTTTCCTGAGTTTCCAGGAATGTTGAATTACAATTGAACACCTATAGAAATAAATGGGACACCCAAATGGTTATCAAGTGAGGGTGTTATGCTCTGTGATGTTTCACTGAATTCTAAATAAGTGCAGAAGGATGACAGACTGAGAGGTGCGGAAGGGCTTCAGACACACGCCGTCAGAGGCGTGGGGTGAAATAAAAATCTGTGGAATGTTCCTTATATGAAATGAGTTTTTCCTTTTCAGGAGGAAAGTAGAGCAATTTATTTTTTTTTTTCTTATACACACTCATCACAAGTGGGAATTTAATAAACTTGCTTCTTCGGTTTTTAAAGGAACTCCTGCCATTTCAAAGTTACTTTGCAATGTTCTCGGACTCGAATGTGCGGTTACCGTCTTGCCCTTATTGCGTCCTGTAGCATGTTTTAAGCTGCATGTTCCGTGTTTAATAGGAAAAGCAGTAGTGGCCTGGGTAAGGGAACGATGGGCAGAATACGTTTATGCTACCCAGAGGCTGGGGGGTGGGAATGTTCTAATTAGTTAAATATCTTGTTAACTGTTGTTGTTGTTGTTTTGTTTTGCCTTTTCTAGGGCCGCACCCATGGCGTATGGAGGGGCTGGGGTCCAATCGGAGCTGTAGCCACTGGCCGACACCACAGCCACAGCAATGCAGGATCTGAGCGGCGTCCTCGACCTACCTGACAGCTCATGGCAACGCCAGATCCCTAACCCACTGAGCAAGGCCAGGGATCGAACCCGCAACCTCATGGTTCCTAGTTGGATTTGTTAACCACTGTGCCATGACGGGAACTCCTATCCTGGTTAATTTTTTTTTAACCATATGTGTATTAGAAATTGTCACGAGACATGTTTCTACACTATTTTCTTAGCCTCTTTGCTGAAATCCCCATCTTGTCCTGCTTTGCTTTACCCCATCTTCCTGCTTAGAAAACAGGTGCAGTGCTGGTAAATGGCTTAAGCTTAAGAACAAAGACCTAAAGGCCTAAGTTATTCATAGGGTCAGCTGAATGAGGACGTAATGCTTTGGCCTAGGCACACCGGACCTGTGCAGATCAGCACGCTGTTTGCACAGCATATGTCCTCTTAAGAATAAGAGAAAGAGGAACCTCAAGGCCCCAGGTGGTTTATGAGCGGTCCTTAACAGAATATGCATTAGCCAGGAGAACCAAGGTGCAAACCTAGGCACACCAGGTTGCCACAGATAGGCATGCAGTTTGCAGAAGCACAGTGAAGATTCTCTAGATGCTATGCCTAGATAGCTAAGGCCAAGCTTCCTCAATGCTAATGATTGTTAAATGCCTAAAGGTCCCAGTAAAAGCTTAACCATCTACCAGCTAAGTGACTTTTAAAATAATAAAAGAACTTATAAAATAATAAAAAAACCCACTATATCCTGCACCTATAGCCCCCTCACTTGACGCCATCCTCAAGAGCACAATCAAAGCAGTGTGGTTTCTTGAGGCCGCGCTCTTGGTCCCTGAGACCTTGAGTCCCCCGGTTCCCACCTTTGCTTAAGATCAATGTCTCTGTGTCTTGTTTTATGTTAGCTTTTTTCCTTAAGTTTCATAGCACCTGTTCTTCAGCCCCAACCTGCTGAGCCGGTCTCTGCAAGAAATCTTAAATGATCTACATTTAGATTACACTAAAAATGCACTTGTATTCCAAGCTGCTACTCCTTTTAATGATTAGGGAGCACCTTTCAAAGGATAAATTCGTAAAGGGGGCCCCTTGGAAGATGACTTTTCTGGCACAGAGTCTGCTCTAACAATTTTTTGGTGGAGCAGACGCCTCCCCTTGAGTTTCACCTCTACCTTTCATCCGTTGATGGATATTTAGGTTGTTTCCATGCCTTGGATATTGTGAATAGTGCTGCAGTGAACATTGGGGTGCATGTGTCTTTTTGAATGAAAGTTGTTGGGATATATGCCCAGGAGTGGGATTGCTAGATCATATGGTGGTTCTATAGTTAGTTTTCTGAGCAATCTCCATCCTGTTTCCCATAGTGGTTGTACCAAATTTCCGCTCCCCCCCATAGTGAAGGAAGGCTCCCTTGTCTCCACACCCTCTCCAGGGTTTGTGATAATTTGTTGACTTGATGATGATGGCCATCTCATGACAGTGGCAAGTGGTAGCTCATTGTAGTTTTGATTTGCATTTCTCTAATAATTCACAACGGTGAACATTTTTTCCGGCCAAAGACCGACCTGAGTCAGGGAGGGCAGGAGGGAGCCCAGGGCCCAGTGGCGAGAAGGCACAAAAAGAAGTAAGGAAGCAGGAAGTGTCCCCTCAGCCAGCTCACACCTCCACATACTTTCACCAAGGAATCAAACCCAGGAGATTCGTAAACTACTGCAAACTCTACCAGTGATGCTGCAGGGGCCTTATTGAGTCCCCTCCCTTCCCTAAGGTTTAGTTTTCAAGCTGTAAAATGGAAAGAAGTGTAGATTATTGGGTACTTGCAGGTTTGGATTCTATGGCACAAAGATTACTTGACCAATTAATGGCTGTTGTTATCATTACATAGCTGGGTCTCCCTAGAACCCAGCACCCCAGGGGCTGGCTGTCCAGACCAGCTCCTCAGTAAAGATCCCTTGACTCGTGGCTCCTACCTTCTTCAAAGCCCTCCCGGGATCCCCTACCACCCCTTCTTATTCTGCCCCCTACCTCCTACCTGGTGTGTTAGCCCACCGCTGTGCCCCTCCTACAGCCAGGTCCTTTGCCTCAGGGTTTTTAGATTAGCTGCCCTCTTGACCTTCAACTGGGTGGCCTCTTTTTGGGTTCTTGGGTTAAACATCTCCACCTTTGTTAGCCTTTCCTGAGCATCCAGTCGAATAATAAAATTATAAAAATGGCTTTATCAAATCATCCTACTTTCGTTTTCCTCTGGCAAGTGTTATTATCTCCTGTTTTCTTATTTGTATTATTGTTTGTTTGTTTTCTTCCCCCACAAGAATATAAGCTGCCTGAGACACAACTTGGTTGATCTTCTCTCCTCTGTCTGTCTCTCTACCTCCTCTGTCTACTCTGGTGCTGTACGTATAACCTTTAAAATTTGTGAGTCACTCTGTGGAACATACCAGGCACTCAGGAAATATTTGTTGGGCGAATAAATTTGCCGTTTAGACTGTCTATGTCTAAGTGTGGGAAAGTCTTCCTCCTCTGTGCTGGCCTTAATCTTTTTCACTGTTTATAAGTGAAACTATTGTATGACTTAATTCCACTCTGAGTATATTTTCAGAAAAACAAAACAGATTCAAAAAGAGATATGCATAATAGCATTATTTACAGTTGCCAAGAAATGGGAGGAGCCAAAGTGCCAATGGACAGGGGAATGGATAAAAAAGATGTGGTGCATATATGCAATGGAATATTGCTCAGCCATAGAAAAGAACAAAACGTGGCCATTTGCAATAACATAGATGGACATGGAGGGTGTTATGATAAGTGAAATAAGCCAAACAGAGAAAGAACAAATACTGTATGACATCGCTCATTATGGAATCTAAAAAATACAACAAACTGGTGAAGAAAACAAAAAAGCAGACTTGCAAATGTAGAGAACAACCTAGTGGTTACCAGTGGGAAGAGGGGAGGGGGGGTAATATAAAAGGGAAGGAAGAGACACAGACGGTTGTATATAAAATAAATAAGCTACAAGGGTGTACTGTACAAAACGAGGAATAGAGCCAATATTTTATAATAACCATAAATGGAGGATAACCTTTAAAATTTGCAAATCACTCTATGGTATGCCTGTAACATATAATGTTGCATGGATTAATTAATTTATTTTTTTTTTTGTCTTTTTGCCATTACTTGGGCTGCTCCCGTGGCATATGGAGGTTCCCAGGCTAGGGGTCGAATCAGAGCTGTAGCCACTGGCCTACACCAGAGCCACAACAACACCAGATCCAAGCCGAGTCTGCAACCCACACCACAGCTCACGGCAACGCTGAGTCCTTAACCCAGTGAGCAAGGGCAGGGACCGAACCCGCAACCTCATGGTTCCTAGTCGGATTCGTTAACCACTGAGCCACAACGGGAACTCCATGGTTAAAAATTTTTTAAAGCAAAGCAAAAAAAATAATCTCTTGCTGTTTAGATTGAGGCGTCTCAGATTTCTTCAGGATATTCTGAGGACTTCTTCCTCCCAACTGAGAGTTGAATGCCAACCACTACTCCTTTTCTTCCTTCTCCTTCTCCTGCTGCTTCTCTTTTCTTCCTTCTCTGTATTTTGTTTCTCCACCTCATTCGCCTTCCTCTGGCTCAATTTACCTTTATTTGTCCAGAAACCCAGTTTAAGTTTCCCCACTCAGAGTCAGTGTAGAAGGCAGGCAGCAGGAGATTCTAGCTGACAAGGAATAAATTAAGAACATATTGGAGTTCCCATCCTGGCTCAGTGGATTAAGGACTTAACTTCTCACAGAGGCAGAGAATGGATTTACTATCACAAGTTTTCTCAAGAAAATGCTCTAAGAACTAGGATGTCAGGGGCCTGGAGTCTAAAATTTAGTCAAGCTGAGGGGAGAGTTAGCGCCTACTAGGTCACCAGATAGGTTTTTTTTGTTTGTTTGTTTGTTTGTTTTTTAATTTTATTGAAATACAGTTGACTCACAAAGTTGTGTTAATCTCAGGCGTACAGCGAAGTAATCAGTTATATGTATACATATATCCATGCCTTTTCAGATTCTTTTCCCAGGCAAGCTAGCAAACAGTACTGAGTAAATTTCCCTGTGCTCTACAGTAGGTCCCCGTAACAAAACAGAAACAGGCTCAAAGATTTCCAAACCACGTTTATGTTCAACCAAAGGGGAAATGTGTGTGTGGCGGGGGGAGGGCATAAATTATGGGGTTGGGGTTGATAGATCCCAAATAGCTTTTAATTTCTCCTAGGACTAAAGGCAGGGGCACTTTCCAAGGAGAGCTTCCTCTTGCATTTGCTCTGTTTTCTTGCCTGGGGTGTTATGCTTTGAGCTAGTTTAAGGGTGTGCCTGGCTTCATGGTACCTTTACATTCTCAGCATTACTTCTGACATGTCACAGGGCTGTTGGAGGAGGCCATGGAAAAGACATGGCCTCCAGCTGACCCACAAGCTGGCCTCCAGCCATTGGAGGTTCCCCACCCTCAACTCCCGTCCTGGGCTATTGCATGCTGCTTGCTTCCCAGCGCCCAGAAGCTGCTCCAGGCACACAGCCTTGAAGTCGGAATGTGCTGCGGAAGGTCTCCGGGATGAATACGTCACTGACCCCTTTTAAGGTCTCTTCATAAACTTTTAAGATTCTGGCAGGTGGATGGAGGGATCCACTCGTCTTGCAAGACAAGCCTCCTTCAAGTTCCTTTATTAAACCTACCATTTGAAGTTCCTGTCGTGGCTCAGTGGTTAACGAATCCGACTAGGAACCATGAGGTTGCGGGTTCGATCCCTGGCCTTGCTCAGTGGGTTAAGGATCCTGCGTTGCCGTGAGCTGTGGTGTAGGTCACAGACACGGCTCAGATCTGGTGTTGTTGTGGCTCTGGTGTAGGCTTGGCAGCTACAGCTCTGATTCAACCCCTAGCCTGGGAACCTCCGTATGCTGTGGGAGCGGCCCAAGAAATGGCAAGAAGACAAATAAAATAAAAAATAAAAAAAATAAACCTACCAATCTGGAGTGATCTGCCTCTTTTGTCTCTCACTGCCCTCTGGGTCGTGGGGAGGGGAGACAGGGATTATTTCAGATCATACCCAGGTAGCTCGAGGAGGCCCTAAGACAATAGACTAACAGTACAGGGAATCGTGCTGGTTCTTTGCATGCCTTCCTAGTGTCTTTTTTTTTTTTTGATATTAAAAAATCCAGAGTTTCCATTGTGACTCAGAAGGTTAAGGACCCGACATTGTCTCTGTGAGGATATGGGTTCAATCCCTGGCCTTGCTCAGTGGGTTAAGGATCTGGTGTTGCCATGGCTGTGACACAGGCCTCTGCTGCAGCTCTAGTTCAACCCCTAGCCTGGGAACTTCCATATGCCACAGATGCAGCCATTAAAAAAAAAAAAAATTCCCTCCCAAAGTTATGATTTTAAGCACCGTAGTTGCCACTTGATGAATGCTTGCATAATATTATTAGAACTTTTTTAAAGATGAATGTTCTTTTAGGTTAAAAATACTAGCATGAACATAATCACCTGTGGAAGTTCCTGTGTGTATAAGCAGCAGCTTGAATCATAAGATAGTGTAAAAGTTTAGAAGTATTTCTTTCCATCTCTGACGGAAGCCTGGGCCTAAGCAGACCTCATGCCTTGTCCCTCAGTATCTGAGAGGGATTGGTTCCAGGAGCTTCCATATACCCAAGATTCTCAGATGCTAAGTTCCCATGGCTGACCCTGCATATCCAAGGGTTTCGTATCTGTGGATTCAACAAACCACGGATGGAAATTTTGCCTCACGGATGCCAAACCTGGTTATATAGTAGGCCGACTATGTGCTTATTTTATATATTTATTTAAAAAAATCCACCTCTCTGAGGACCAGGGCAGGTCAGACCCATGCTGTTCAAAGGTAGCCTGCTGCTCGTTGACCGGCCAGCTTTGCCATTTTTACCATCATTCACTGAAGCTTAAAATTATTTGAGGTGCCCATTATTTTAAACTTTCTCATGAAAGGATTAACAATATCTGTCTATAACAGTGCATGGAGCTGTATTTTAATTTTCAAATAGCGCACCTGTACTTTCGTTTCAGACGGCCACGCTCTGAGCCAGTTACATTTTCCGAGAGAACATTTTTCCAAGTGCGTAGGGTCAGGTACAGGAATGCTTGACAGCGTGTACTCCCAGGGGTTTATGGCCATTATCTGAGCCGTCTTTGCAAATATCAAAGTGCTAATAATGCTTATATTCGAGCAGTAGCTGGGGATGTTATTGTCTTCATTTACCTGCCAAATGTGCAATAAGGAAGCTCATCTTTTCGGTGGCTATTCAGTATGTCCCTTAATGCTTAATTATTGCTAAATCTCTGGCCACTATTTTATTTCATACGGTTGTTTTAATTAAATGATTGCATGACTGTTATGAGGTGCCCTGTTGCATGTCTAATATTTGATGAATGTCTGGCCTCATTTGAATGATTTCTGCATTGGGTTGAATAGATCCTTCAGGTCACCTCAGCCCAAGAGGTGACACCTGGTAACATATTCTGTCACGGCAGTTACAGTAAAGGATGGAAGCATGGACTTGATAAGAGCTACGTGAAGGAAGTGAATCATGTCTGCTCTGCGCTGTGTGGGGGGGACATGGTGGTGCTCAAACTTACGACAACCTTATGAGACAACGTTTGTTTGTTTTTTTAGAAAAGAAAACCGATGGCCTCACACTTTTAATTTCAATTAAAATGAACGTTGAGAGTGTAAAGTTCCAGACGATGGAACTTACGAAGCACATGTACTGACACTTAGTATAGTTCAAAATAATGAATGGCAACTAAAGAAACAACTCAGAAGCTATGACCAGATTGCTTAATGTTTAGAAATGTTAGATCATGGTGGAGATTTTAATCTAAGACCAGTCCGATGTCTTGTGATTAGAAACCACTGTATTCATCACAGCTCCCACTTACAACAAGATTCATTTAAAGTTTCTTATTGTTTATCGAAAACAAGAATTCACTGAAGCCAAGGTTACAGTCAGGGATAGGGTTGACTGTGGGTGTCGGCAGCCTGTATTTTGCTTCTTCCCAGCAGTCTGGCATTTGAAAGGACAATTAAGCAGTGTCTAAAGCTTTGCTCTGTCATATATGAGGTCTGAATTAATTGTCTACCCTGCGTTCCTCAAATTTGGGGATGGAAGGACCCCTCTACCTCCTCCACACGCCTCCCATCCAACTCCCCACATTCTAGAAATATCCTAGGGGGGACTCCATATCCTTATAAGGAAAATCTGTTTTTTTTTAATTTCATTTACCTTAAAAACAATGGAAGCATATTCGGAATCACCTGATAACCACGTTGTAACTGAGTACAGGTGAGCCATTTCAGGGCTCCTGTCTGTTTGATTATTATCATTATAATTACTATTATTATAAAAAATATAATATAAAATATTTCCTCCTCCTTCCAGCTCCTGGCAGCCACCATTCTACTTCCCAAGGCATGTAGAAGTTCCCAGGCCAGGGGTTGAACTCGTGCCACAGCAGTGACCCAAGCTGCTGTAGTGACAATGTCAGATCCCTAACCCACTTCACCACAAGAGATATCCATATTTCCATTTCTTTAGTGTTGTTTCTGGAGATTTAGTTTGTTCCTTTGATTAGGCCATAATTCCCGTTTCCCTGTTTCTTCATATGACTTGTTTTTTTTTCATTTGTTTGTTTGTCATGATTTTTGCATTTGACAAAAGCAGGCACTTCTCACAGTCATTACACAGATGCTCTCATACAGGAGAAGACCCTTACCAGTCAGTTTGGGTAGAGACTCTGGGGGCCTTCCAAACCTTTTATCAGCAGGGGTCTTCTCTGGGCTTGAGTATACCATTTCCCGGCTGGAAATTTGAAAAACAAACAGGGAGTTCCCACTGTGGCTCAGCGGCTTAAAACTAGACATAGCATTCTTGAGGATGCAGGTTTGATCCCTGGCCTCACTCGGTGAGTTAAGGATCCAGCATTACCTCAGCCTGCAGCGAGGGTAGCAGATGAGGCTTGGGTCCGGTGTTGCTGTGGCTGTCACGTAGGCTTGGATGCAGCTCCGATTCAGTTGACCTCTAGCTGAGAACTTCCATATGCCTCAAGTGTGGCCCTAAAAAAAAAAAAGAAAGAAATTTAGTGGTTTCTCTTTTAGGAGGTTGTGTTATCTTACCCCCTCTGGTGTTTCTCTGTGGTACTGCAGGTTTAGTTCTCTCCTCCACAGACCCCAGATATCCAGTGTGCCGGTTTTATCAGTACCCTGAGTTAGGCAGGGCAGAAACCAGTCCTTAGGGCAGGCTGCCCAGCCCCCAACCCACCCCCCCCAAAAGGCTGAAGTCTTGAGCTAAGCGCTTTCTCCTGATCATGACAGCTATAGCCTTCTGTCTATAGTGCTGCAATTTCCTGATGTTGACATAAGCCTTTGAGTTCTTCTTCTTTTTTTTTTTTTCTCAGCAGCCTCAGGCATCCAAAGTATGCTGGTTCCCCATCAGCTATCCAACCAGGCGAGACAGAAACCAGTCCCTCAGGCAGACTGAAGAGCTGGAGCTTTGGGTGAACAATCTGCTCTTCTCCCCCTCTCACGGGGAGGTGGGCTTTTTGCTCCTACTGGTGAGCAGTGCCAGCTTAGGGGAGGCACTAATGTAGCTGAAATGAAATGGCTTTTCCTGCCCATTTCTATGGGATTGGCCTTGGCCTTGGCCTTGTATAGGGCACTGAAACTTCCTAACTGGTTTCTGGAATTCTCAGAAAGACTTCTTGGATGGCATATTGTTTGTTGTTAAATTGATGTGTCTGTTGGGAAATGAGGGCTGGAGTTTCCCGTTCTGCCATTTTGCTAAATGTAACCTCCTCATATCTGTTTTTGTATTTAAGATCAAATTGGGGAGTTCCTGTCGTGGTGCAGTGGTTAATGAATCCGACTAGGAACCATAAGGTTGCGGGTTTGATCCCTGACCTCGTTCAGTGGGTTAAGGATCTGGCGTTGACATGAGCTGTGGTGTAGGTTGCAGACACAGCTCAGATCTGATGTTGATGTGGCTGTGCCGTAGGCTGTCGGCTACAGCTCCAGTTGGACCCTAGCCTGGGAACTTCCAATGCCCCGGGTGCAGCCCTAAAAAGACAAAAAGACAAAAAAAAAAAAAAAAAAAAAAAAAGATCAAATTGGTTCCAAGTAGTATGGTCTACAACCCCTTATCCAAAACCCTTGGGAATGGAAGTCTTTTATAATTCTGGATCTGAGAAAGGTATATGGTGTGTGCACACTACAAGTATATAACTTCCAGGTTGGCGGGGGGCAGAACCCTGAAACCAACACACTGATGGATGTGTCTATCCAAGCAAGTGAGAGGTAAAGACTATAAACATTCCCCTGCTAGATCAGCTCAGGTTTTACCATTAATACATTATGAAAATCACTTTCAAATCATTTTCAAGAATATACAGGGAGGATGAGAAGTTGCAAAGCAGTAGTACTTTGTTCTTATTGCCAAATAAGAAAAGAAGAGACTTGTGGCTGCCTGATGGGAGGGGGAGGGAGTGGGAGGGATCAGGAGCTTGGGCTTATCAGACACAACTTAGAATAGATTTACAAGGAGATCCTGCTGAATAGCATTGAGAACTTTGTCTAGATACTCATGTTGCAACAGAAGAAAGGGTGGGGGAAAAAATGTAATTGTAATGTATACATGTAAGGATAACCTGACCCCCTTGCTGTACAGTGGGAAAATAAAAAAATATTAAAAAAAATTAATTAATTAATTAAAAAAAGAAAAGAAAAGAAAAGAATGGAATGACCCGGACGTAGAAGTGACTGGTACACTCAGTGATGGTAGTGTAGCTTCTTGATGCATCGCCTCTTAGCTATAAATTCACACGTTTTGTCTAGTCAGTGAAAATGGACATCGTCTCTTTAAATAATTTCTCTTTCCAATGGAGGGAGTGCAGGAGCTGCTGGCTCCTGCAGTGCATGGCAGCCAACAGCTTCCCCTTGGTGCCGTCTTGAGAGGTTTTGTAGGAGGGAGAATCTGCTGGGACGTCTCCCAGTGAGTGGCTTTACCTGGTATCCTAAAGGAGGTATTCCTAGCAAGCTCATTTTGCCATAAAACGAGGCACAGCTGCAGGTTCTGGATCTCAGCCCTGCAGTGTCTCTTCCTTGAGTGCTCTGTCTTAACTGTAGAGTAAAGGTTGTTTGTTTTACCTGATAATTTTGGGTTCTTTAAGTTCTCTTTACTTACTAGCCAATCTTTTGTTACTCTCATCCCTTGTAATAGTTAATAATTCTTTATATTAAACATTCTCAGTCTTAATTGAGTAGTTTCTCTGCCTCGATTGGACCCAGGCTGATATGGTAGGCTCTCAGACTAAGAGAGTTCTATGACATAACAAGAATCACATATTTGGTCTCTGCTCCCAGCCCCAGGTACAAAGCCTCATGTCTCTCTAAGCCATACAGGTATTAAGAGCATCTCTCCCACCCCCCACCCCAATATTTGGGTTTTAACTCTGGTTTCTGACATCAAGATCTTTTAAGATCCTTGGAAACTCTGGGTCAGTGAGAACAGCTTTTTATAAGCTAATGACACAACGGGTGGATAGCGATCTCTAGATATCTCCTGAATTGGGGGGATGCTAGTCACTGAAAGACCAAGCCATGATTAGAAGTTTGGAACTTTCAACTCCACTCCTGATCCTCCGAGGAGGGGAGAAAGGCTGGAGATTGAGTGGATAAGCATGCCTTTGTGATGAAGCCACCATATAAATCCATGGGGTTTGGAGAACTTTGGGACTGGCGAACACATCAATGCGACAGGAGGCTGGCGCACCCCAACTTCGCAGAGACAGAAGCTCCTGCGTTGGAGATCCTTCCGGACCGAGCCCTAAGCATCTCTTCATCTGCTTATTCATTTGCATCCTTTGTCACATCTTTCATAATAAGCAGGTAAATGTGAGTGTTTTCCTGAATTCCGTGGGTCATTTTAGCAAGTTATCTGAGCCTGAGGAAAAAGTCATGGGAACTCCTGCTTTGTCAGCCAAATGAGATAGAAGTGTGGATAACTGGGAACTCTACAACCTGGGATTGGTTTTGAAGCAGGGGGGCTCCTGTGGAACTGAGCCCCTAACTTGCAGGTCTGCCCTAAATCCAGCTACCTAGTGTCAGAATTGAATGATAGGACACCCAATTGGTATCTGGAGAGTTGGAGAATTGGTTGGTGTGAGAAAACACCCCCACACTTGGTGTTAGAAGTGAAGTGTGGCTGTGTGAGTATAGGATCAAGTATTTCTCTTTTAACTGGAGTCATAGGAGTAGGATTTGCTAGAACAGCCCTGGCTTGTGGAAGCGTGTGGTTTGGGAAGAGAAAGGATGAAAGGGTGGGGGATGAGGAACCCTGGTTCCTGGGTGGCCACGTGGTCACTCATGGTAGGAAAGTAGCTGTGCCTTTAGTTACTAAAAGTCACTAACGGAATTTAGAGTTGGACCGAACTCCAGGGACTTGGCTCACTGGATACTTAAGGAAACGCAAACCAATAATAAAAAAGCTCAGTATATGATCTCTTGGCTATTTTAATCCACAAGAGCTACAATGAGAGTAAAAGAAAGTGCTGAGTTGGTCCTTGATGATGGACCGACCTCAGAATTTCATCAGTTTGAGCTTTGACCACTAGCGTCAGAGCCACCCACAAAGGGGTCAACAGCAAGTAGCTCCAAGACCTTGGCCACCAAGAGGGCAGTCAGTGTGGAAGCAAGCAAAACCAGGGCTCATAATGCTGGAAAAGAACCAGAATGAAGAAATTGCACAGTTCGGACAGTCAATCATCATTTCTTTAGAACAAGGAAGATGCTTTATAACCCACAGTGTCCACCAATAGACAGATATTCTTCTTGGAATAATAGTATGATAGAGAGGTTCCTGTTGTGGCTCAGTGGAAACGAACCTGACTAGTATCCATGAGGATATAGATTTGATCCCTGGCCTCACTCAGGGGGTTAAGGATCCAGCATTGCTCTAAGCGGCAGTGTAGGTTGCAGATAAGTCTTGGATCCCATGTTGCAGTGGCAGTGGTGTAGGCTGGCAGCAGTGGCTCTGATTTGACTCCTAGCCCGGGAACTTCCATATGCCACCAGGTGTGGCCCTAAAAATATGTGATAGAGAATTGGAACTGGTAGCTGAAACTCTGGTTGCCAAAAATGGGAAGAGATTAAGATGAGGGACTGCGTTGCATCTTCACATGTGTATTGAGTACATGAGAGGGGCTGGAGGCGGGTCCCCACTGGAGAGATTCCCCTGTTTTTCTGGTGGGTCCAGAGAAGAAGGGTGGAGGAGGTATGACTATCCCTTCCTTTCCTTTCCTTCTTCTGCAAATCACCTCAACTTTCTTTTTATTACCTGATGCAGTGGTCACAAGGCTGCAAATACAACTGCTGGAAAGAGATGATTCCTAAGCTAGAAACTGTAACTAGATCTTTAAACCTTTGCATCCAAATTCCTGAGGGCCTGGAAGGGTGGGTTGTGCCTTTGCCCATCTAGCAAAACTGGGCCCAGCAGTGAATGCAGCTGGACTGCCTACTGGTCTAGAGAACCACTGGTTCTGCACCCAGGTGGCCTCCCCCTGTCTGAAGGGGAGTGGACTGAGGGGATACCTGCTGGACCAGTGGCTGAGCCTAATGTCCTTCCCACAGGCAGAAGAGTTTGGGGATAGATGGAGAGAAGGGGGGAGAAGTAGTTGACGGTAAAGGAATGTATACATGAGTTATTTAAGCAGAGGAATCCACTGTTACATTAATTCTCTCAAGAGAGGTTCAGGGCAAGAGATGATCTTGTTTCTTAACTCAATTATACCCAATTCCTAAGTGAACTGCTGAGACCATAGTGGCTTTTAGAAGTTCAAATAGAGAAAGGTGATGGAAAAATGGAATCATCCATGGCCCATACTGAAATCCAAAGAATGAATACTGTTGCTACTAAAAGCACATTCACATTCGACATGTAATTCAGCTCCAGCCAAGTGACATTATGACATTTCTGTTATGATAAGTTTGTGTTTTTTTGTTTGTTTGTTTTTGCTTTTTAGAGCCGCATCAGTGGCATATGGAACTTCCGAGGCTAGGGGTTGAAGGTCAAAGCGGAGGTGTAGCTTTCAGCTTATGCCACAGCCACAGCAACTCAGGATGCAAGCTACATCTGCAACCTACACCACAGCCCAGGGCAACGCTGGATCCTTAACCCACTGAGCGAGGCCAGGAGTCGAACACACATTCTCACGCATACTAGGTGGATTTGTTTCCACTGTGCCACAACAGGAACTCCCAGTATTGTTAATTTAAATTTATATGTGTATAATTTTAAATTTTGTCTTTGTCTGCTTAGCATTATGTGAATTATAAAAATATGTTTCTTTTGTTACTCATTCAGGTAACATTCAAATAAAATAATTAATGTTGGCTATCTGCCAAAATATTTTTCCCTTTAAAAGAATTTCGTAACTGTTATGGGTAGAACTGTGTGCTGCCCAAATTTTATAGGTTGAAGTCATAAACCGCAGTACCTCAGAATGGGTCCTTATTTGGAAATAGGATTGTTGCAGATATAATTAATTAAGATAAGGTCATAATGGAATAGAGAGTGGAGTTGAAAAAGGGGGGTATTTGGACACAGGCATGTCTATAGGAAGAATGCCACGCGAACATGAAGACGGCGTCTATAAGCTGGCAGCAGACACAGAACAGGTGTTACCTCTTGCCCCTCAGAAAACTGCCACATCTTGATTTCAGACTTATAGCCTGCAGACCTGTTAATACACCATATTCCAGTGTGACTCTTGGCTGTGACAACACTAGCAACCCTTGATTGAAGTTCTGAAAAATATACAGCTTTCTTCTCCTCTAAATATGCTCAGGATTCTCGAAGCTTTCTCGCAGGAGTCATTGCTTAGTAGAAATGTATATATATAAGTCTGTTTTTAAAGTTCTTTTCCTAATTGTCCCATGAATTTACTTGTAATGTTGTTTAATTAATTAAACTACAGCTTAAGAAGATAGGATTTAAAATAGTTTCCATGATGTCACTTCCTTTTCCGGTTACCTTTCTCTTTTGACACATTCACACAATTTTGGAGAATCAGGAACCTTGGGACCTGTTGATCCTCATAGAGAAAACTGCCAGGACACAGTGTGCATGAATGCAACGTGTAACCAGATCGTGAGGACACAGGTGTCAAAGGAACGCAGAGCAAAATCCATGACATTCTTTCGAGCCACCGTTGCGATAGTACTGACATCATCGCCTTGTTCTTTTCCGGCCTCCTTTTTTCATTCTTCCTACCTGTTGGGGCATCACTGCCTGTCTTTTTTCTATACTTATCTCACATGCATATACTCTTCCTGTCCCAGTTCACATATAGTTTTTTTTTTTTTCCCTTGAAGAAAATAATATAATTGTTTAATTATGTTTTAGGAAATTTCTTGCCTATGCTTTGTGTCCCTAGAACTAAAGAAAAAAGAAAAGAAATCAACAAATCAATAATACCATCAGAGAGAAAAAAAGTTAGCCTCCAGATCCCATCATTTCCTATAAATCATCTTTGCCTGTTTCTATGACTAATGAATGCAGAATGGAAATTATTCACACTCCAGCAGCAACCTGGATACGAATCCATTTGCAGAAGGCCTGGAATAAGAATATCATTCAGGATACGTTCATTTTCAATGCAAATTGTGGAATCCGAATGGGACAAGAGTGTCAGAGGGAAAGGGAGTGTTTTCAGCGCTGCAGAAAGCTGTCATGGTGACAAGGAGGCATAGCAACTCACTTATAAAAATAAATCTGAAAAGAGAGGGAGTCAGGCGCAGGTTTGCAACTTCACTCCTGTCAACGTTAGATGGAGATAGCCCGAAAAGTCTTTGCTATTGGGACCCTAAAAAATAAGCTTTAGAGAAGGAATAGTAAGAAAACCCTACCTTTACGAAGGTGGGGATATAACATAAACTGATCTTTAGGTTATTTGAGATTTCTACAACTGAAAATTTTGGGGAATATTTTCTAAATTAGGGGCAAGGTGTGAAATTTAAAAAATATATCTGGAGCAAGTTCTGGATTTTATTTACTTGTGCATTTTTGAGTTTTATAATAATTTGCAGTCCCCTTTTCCCACAGGTGTGTTTTTCTCCAGCACATCTCTTGTTCGTCATAGCCTAGGTAAAGAGCAACGTCTAGGGAATAGGGTAAAATTCAAAAAAACCTAATTGAAAATCAATCCTAAACAATAGGGTAGCCTTCTAAAGGTGGATCTGCCCTCTCTTAGCTTGAGTGCTTTAGGGTAAAGCATCACTGAGATTAGTGTGGGGTTGAAACCCTGCTCTGGGCAAAGAAGTCCCTGTAGCCACAGCTGTGAGTTCTGCAGGGACCGGACCCCAAGGCCTGGTGCTCAGCAATTAAGCTTAATTGGCTACCCACCTTCCGGGGTATTGTGGAGACGCCTAATTAGCAGAAAGCCTTCATTTTTCCACCAGGTTCTCTTTCATTTCTTCCCATTTTTCGACTTTTACCTGGGTGGAAGTTTAGAGGTGAATTTTCCCCTCTAATGGTATGAAGTTTGATGTGGCATCACCAGGCAGAAGTTGCTGTCATTGTAAAATACCAATGGGTGTCCCAACTGGGGGTCCCTTCTGACGATTATCTGAAGAGGATCCTGTAAGAGTTGACTGAGAAAAGCGTGAGTCGTTCTTCCCATCCGTGAATCCATCCTCCGAGGGTGTAGACCAGAGAAATAAGTAGTGGGAGGCTAATTGATATTTTTAAGAACCTGGTTACAGAGTCAAACTTTGACATAATTTTTTAATTCCATGGTCTATGGAACATGAGAGGCTTGAAAAATCAAGGTGTTTATGGAGTTCCAGTCATGGCTCAATGGTTAACAAATCCGACTAGGAACCATGAGGTTGCAGGTTCGATCCCTGGCCTCACTCAGCGGGTTAAGGATCCGACATTGCTGTGAGCTGTGGTGTAGGTTGCAGACGAGGCTCGGATCCCGTGTTGCTGTGGCTCTGGCGCAGGCTGATGGCTACAGCTCTAATTAGACCCCTAGCCTGGGAACCCCCATATGCCGCAGGAGCAGACCCAGAAAAGGCAAAAAGATAAAGAAAATCAAGGTGTTTATAATTACGTCAACCATATTTCTGACCACTTTTAGGGTTTATGACCAGCTTATTTCTCATTTGCAGAAAGCAAACCAGCACTGCCAGCTTCTGTTGTATTGTCTGGGTTTGGATTAGACATGGCAAGAGTATTTAAAATGCGTTTCCACCGCTTAGTGAAAAAGTTTCTCGCCCTAAAGATGCTTGTAACTTGTATGTGAAAAGGTAGATAGAAAATATAGGCTATCGGGGTGAACATGCCTCCACTCTGGAGATTATACATAAACATTTAACATCTCCAGGTGGAAAAGTGGTTCATTTCCAAGGCATTTCAATACTTGAAACATCTCTCTAAAAGAAACTTTAATTGTGTTACTTTGTTGCTTAAACCCCATGCTGGGTTTCTCCTGACTCTGCTCCCATGATCTCATCCTTTGAGCTCTGCTCCCTGTCAAAGACTCTGGGGTGCCCTCTATGAACTTTTCTTTAATAGGCCATATTATTGGGCTTGTCTAGTTTTCTCTCCACTGCTAAGCTGTACTTTTCAAAGAGGCAGGTGCTCTCTCCGCCCTGTTCATTGTCATATCCCGAGAAACTGGTTGGTGCATTGCATGCCTCACAACAGTTGTTCAGTAAGCATTTCTGGAATGTGTGAATATTAATGCCTCTAACTCGTGGCACATCGGCAGGCAACAAGGCAAAGCCAGAAGGAGAAGTTCTACTCCTCTCTTGGGTGGACACCTACAATCTTGGCTTATTAGGTGTCGGTTGGGGAGAGGAGTGGTAGAATTTCCAGGGCTGCCATGTGTCTGCACGCTCAGATTCAGCTACAGAAACGAGGGGACCAGTGAATGTGAATAGAACCCGGACAAGACTGAAAATCTTTCATGCAGGCTTAGAGCTGGCTGGACATTCAGGTTTCCTAAACCTCAGTGCTCTCTCTTTTTTCCCCAACACCCTTTCATGTGCTATCGCCCTATCTGGTAGGTTTTAAAGATAGATTTAAGCCTAACTTATCCTTTAGATTTCTTCTGAGACTCTTCCTGTTCCAAATAGATAGAGACACAGGCAATCTCACCCCCCCCCCCACTCTTTTTCACTAAAACTCTGCTCCATCCCAGCTGACTCACAATACAGGCCCTTCTATCACTGTATTCCTGTAATGAGTTCCCTGTTATGGGATCAGTGAAAGTAGCATATTATTTAACCCACTGAGAGAAGCCCCTGCTCACTTGCTTTGTTTTTTTTTTCCCACTCACTTTTTTTAATCAGCCACAATTATGAAGCGATTATTTGCTGGATTCATTAAGGGTTGAAAGGATTATATAGATGACTGGATAAATGAGTGGACGGATGAAGGGATGGATGAATTGCAGCCGTAATTGCTTTTTTACCTTAACGTGTCGATTTGGATTGTAGATGAGAGTAAAAACAATGCAGGAAGGAATTAATAACAAAATAATAAGCCAAGTAAACTATTCTTATTTCAAGTAGTCTGGTGCACCTTCTTAAACATTTATATTGTACAATACTGTATCAAGTTAAGATATCTCCCTATTTTGTGCAGATTTTTGTTAGGGTTGGAGTAGAGATAACACAAAAAAAATTTTTTTTTTTTTTTTTTTTGGTCTTTTTGCCTTTTTTCCTAGGGCCACTCTGGGGCATATGGAGGTTCCCAGGCTAGGGGTCTAATCAGATAATCAGAGCTGTGGCTGCCGGCCTACACCACAGCCACAGCAACATGGGATCCGAGCCGCGTCTTCAACCTACACCACAGTTCACGGCAACGCTGGATCCTTAACCCACTGAGCAAGGCCGGGGATTGAACCCGCAACCTCATGGTTCCTAGTTGGATTTGTTAACCACTGCGCCACGACGGGAACCGCAAAAATTTTTTAAATGAGGCCAAAAATAAAAAAGAAAAGAAAAATCTGTGATTTTAATGCATTGTTTTGATTATGGTTCTTATTATATAATTTGCCTAATGGGTGCATAAATTATATCTGTGTGCTTGAGGAATTAGTGGATTCATAAGGAGGTGTTTGGTGCCACATCTAGTGGGAAGTATGTTTAATTATTTTTAAAATTTGTATAGCACCAGAATTTAGTATTACTTCCAACAGACACGCAGAAATGTGTGACGATTGCTTTGATGTGACACACAGAAATGGAATGATTGCTTTGATGTCTACTCAGAGCGCTTTCAGAACTCCGGCAACACAGTAAATGAAGCTGACTTTCAAGTGAGCAGCATTGTCCCACTGCAATATTGCATAACTGAAATATGGAGCCACAAGGGGTATGACACAACTGAAACTATTTTATGGTACATTTAAGATCTGAAATGATGACTTCTTTTTAGTAGACAGCAAACAGCAGAGCTGGGAGCAGCAAAGTTTCAGTTGAGTCATCTCACTTGTGACACTTACTTTAAATGCAATCTGTTTAACTCCAAGTATTACCGACTTTGGAAAACATAGGCCCTTTTTTCGAGGGCATTTCTCTTATCCGTGTGTAGGCAGCTTGTTGAAGTGCTTCCAAAGAGAAAAATCCCATCTCATTCGATGTAATATACTTTGACTCGTTTTCATGGCAAGTGTCTCTTCTAATGAAGGATGACTGTGGATAAATGCCTCCTGCTCTCAGGGAAGGGCTTCCGCAAGTTCCCATGCAGATCTGCATTCACAGTCCACAGGGCAAAGGTGTCTGAGCATTCTCCCAGTGTTCCCTGTAATAAGACTTGTTCTTTTCCAGTCTTTGGGTAGTCGTTGGGAGACCGTTCTCCACGGGCATCTCATATTTCTGCCCATCTTGCAAGCAGAGGCACTGATGGCTTTTGTAAACTGCCTTGGAAAATAGTGTCTCTCTCTCCAGAGCAAAGGCTAAGTGTGTTTACTGCCCATTATAAAGATTCGGGTTCCTTGAGTTCAGGCTTTCTGTCTTGTAAGTCTTGTAATGCAGACCCTTGAGTATGTAACACAAACCGTTGAATATGCAGCTGTTACCCTGCCTCTGCACCTTACTTTGTGGCCGTGGGACTCCAGTGTCCTGATACTTTGGCTAGTGCTTTTGCTTGGAGTAATAACATCTTTTGTTTCAGATTTAGGAGTCTCGTGTCCTCTCCTAGCATCTATGGGATTGTAGTTGGCTAATTGTTAGCTTAAAAATAGGATAACATCCCGTATTCTTCCAGTGAGTGAGGATGGTGAGATAAGATATATTATCTTAAGCATTGTGATATGGAATTAATTAATTAAAGCTTTGGGTTTTTTTAAATTAAAACTTTGGTTTTAACAAACACGTATATATTGAATAACACTTTACTGATGGCTGCGTTGTGTGTTAAGTTTAGAATAGTACGAAGAAGAAATGTTTCATTTGGTTTCTGTATGTGCGTATATTCGGTGTTAGAGGGAGGGTAAAACTCAGTTTGCATAATGTATAGCATAGCTCTTCACAGCCAGTACATTGCGTGCTTTGTTGAAAAGTTGCTACTCTTCTAAGCTTAGCATTTTAATCTTGAGAGAAGAGTAAACTTAAGTAAAAACAGTTGTTAAAAATTCCCAGGTCCTTTCTACCTTTACGGTTCCTCGTTTATTTTCTCACATTGCATGTCCCCAAGAAATTATACTTCTCCTAAGGCATGATTCAGAGGCACTCATGCTTAATAAAACTCTCTCTGTTCACATTCAAATATGGTTATATTTTAAAACTTGTATAGTTTAATTACTACTAAATAATTTCTTAAATTCATGGAACATTATAATTGTTTATAAGTTTGGTAGCATTCTCTTAAAATATTTAAGAAGCCTAATTTAAACAACAGTTTTAAATAATTCAAATACAGTTTCATAATAGATGCATTTCATAAAAAAATTTTCATTAGCACTTTACTTTGATTTAAATACGTCTTTATTTCATACTATAGATTTAATAAAGGTAATTCAGCATAATAATTTTGTTATTATACTTAGGGTTTAGAATTGCCTGAAAATGCAAATTCAGGGAGATATAATAATGTTCTTTTTCATTATGCAATTTTAGCAGATTTTTAAAAATATTGTCTGATAATTATAATTTAATAGTAATAAATGTGTTTGAGATGAGTGAGTTATGTATATTTTATGGTTTTTTTTTTCCTTTTTCAACACCCTATATTTCATAGACCAACTCGGGTAGTTTATTAGGGGCTGGCAACTTCCGTTGTGCAGAAATGACAGCTGACTCGCAAGAATCAGCATGCTTTCATGCGCACTGTACTTTCTTTTCTCTTAGTTCTTCTTTGGTGCTTATTTCTTCCCTGCTTCTGTTTCCATGATTACCTTGCTTTCTTCTTCCCTTTTTGTTTGTTTGTTTTTTACACCCTTAGAGGGCTGGCCCAAGGGAGTCACAGGCAGGGCTTGGTGGGTGGAGGGGAAGGAAGACTCCAGAGTGTTTCCCTGTCTGTCTTGGGTGTTAGATGGTGTCTCCCATCAGGGACTGTGTTTTCCATCCATCCAAACATGACTTTCTTTCTGTGGTTCCAACTCGTGCCAGGCTGCTCACATGGCCTTCCAGCCCCAACAGACATTTCCCACTTTCAGGGTCTGTTTATACCCCCTCCTCTTGTGTGCCTCTAGCCCTAAAGCAATAGTGCTTCCTGCTAATGTCAGTCTCAGTGTTTCACCACTGGCCTCTGCCTAGCTTTTCTGCTCACCCATCACTTTTTTCCTTTGTATTTTTTTTTTTTTTTTTTTTTTTTTTTTTGGACGTGGCATGCTTGATGTGCAATCTCAGTTCCCAGACCAATGACTGAATCCAGGCCACAGTGGTGGAAGTGAGGACCCCTAACCACTAGACCACTAGGGAACTCCCTCACCCATCTCTTTTATAACTAGTGCTGTGTATTAAATTTCTTCTTTTTTTTTAATGGCTGTCCCTGCAGCATATGGAAATTCCTGGGTCTAAGACTGAATCCAAGCCACAGCTGCAACATACACAGCAGCTGCAGCAATGCTGCAGTTCTTTTAATCCACTGCCCCGGGCCAGGGATCAAACCTGCACCTCTGCAGAACCCAAATTGCTGCAGTTGATTCTTAACCCACTGAACCACAGGGGGAACTCCTTCTTCTTTTTATCTTACCCAGAATGGCTTCTGTTTTTCCTACTGGACCCTGAAAACTCTCTTGAAGGGATAAAACATTTTATTTCTCTTCTAGTCAGGGTTTCATTTCCTTTTAGCCTTTCCTCTAGGTTCTTCTCTCATCTCTTTTAGCTTTTGACCCCCTCAACTGGCATTGACTTTTTTGCAGATAGCATAGCCCATGATGACAGCTACCCAATTTTGCAGTATGGAAAAAAATGCCAACGGAATTTCTTGGTAAACATCTTACGTATCATATTATAACATAAATAAAATAAAGTCTTTTAAAAAATAGTTCCTCAGGGAGTTCCCACTGTGGCACAGTGGAAATGAATCCCACTAGTATCTATGACGATGTAGGTTCAATCTCTGGCCTCCCTCACTGGGTCAGGGATCTAGTGCTGCTGTGAGCTGTGGTGTAGGTCACAGACATGGCTCAGATCCTGTGTTGCTGTGGCTGTGGTGTAGACTGGCAGGTGCAGCTCTGATTTGACCCCTAGCCTGGGAACTTCCATGTGCCATGGGTGTAGCCCTAAAAAGTAAAAAAAAAAAAAAAAATAGTTCATCAAAACTGTCATTGTGTGTGTGTGTGTGTGTGTGTGTGTGTGTTGTATGCGTGTGTGTGTGTGTGTGTGTGTTGTATGTGTGTGTGTGTGTGTGTGTGTGTGTGTTGTATGCAGATACATGATTAAGAGAGATGAAAGGAGAGCAGGGCATTGAAGTCCAACTCCAGTCCCAGCCACTCATCTGGCTTTAGAGCTTTGCGCTAATTACCTCTTACTGTCTCTCCTGCCTCATTTCATGGTTAGCAGATTACCCTAACCTTGGAAGAAGCAGGGGAAGATGGCAAGTTTTCTCAGTGTCACACTGAAGCATTGTGTGACAGGTTCATACAAGGATTATTTTATTGTCTAGGGCAAAGGTTTGGCAAATTATGGCTCATGGATGAGATCCAGCCCAAGGCCTGTGTGTTCAGCCCTTAAGATAAGTGTGGACTTTACATTTTTAAAAAGAAAAAAAAAGGGAGTTCCCTGGTGGTGTAGTGGCCTAAGGATCTGGTATTGTCACTGCTGTGGCTCAGGTTCAATCCCTGACCTAGGAACTTTCACATGCCATGGGGGTGGCCAAAAATAAAATTTTTTTTAAAGTGGAAATAAACTGAGACTAATATGTGATAAAGGTTTTTTTTTTGTTTGTTTTTAGCACACAAATACTAAAATATTTCCTATCAGGCACTCGATAGAGAATGTTTGCCAACCCCCAGCCCTGCTGTGGAGGAGTGAACCATTGTTTGACGTAACTCCTTACTGTTGATCAGGGTTTAGCTTCCATGAAAGTAGATGATAGCTTACAGACTGACGAGTTGCAGATCCATTGGAAAGCAAGGGATTTGTGTCTGGTGAGAAAGAGAAAGAACATGGCCGCAGTGCTCGCCAGGACCTTAATTAGTTTCCTACATCACCTTGCAATTGTATTTTAGCATCTTCAACTGAGGAGGAGTAGTTCAGTCTCTCTCATTCTCTTTGGAAACATGTACTACCCTGCTGGTTCCCTTCTTAAGAAGGAAAATGATTTTGTCAACATGTGTTTATTTTACATTTGCATTTGAATGAATTTTACACTCTTAGAATTTAAGCTTTGACAGTCCATGGGCCGCCTCCGTCTTTCCTATTTAGCTCTCAGTTCTTTTGGGGTTTTACTACCACATGATGTGGGATCACCGTGGATTTGCCTATATTGCTTATCTTAAAAACAAGTCTGGGTGTTCTCACACCAGAACTCTAATCAGAGGCCTCTCTGAGTTACTCCACTTTCTCTTTTTTAACATATGGTCTGATATCTGCAGTGTTGAGTCTTTTGTCTCTAATGCTCATCTCTTCATACCTAAGAGTTGTATGTTTATTAAGAGAGCGTGTTTTTTTTTTCTTTTCTCTTTATGAAGTTTTACTTATTGTTCATATGCAATTTGATTCAATAATACACAAGCAAATAAAATCAGTGCAGGAAGAGAGAGTGGAGTCAATGAACTATGCTAAAGGCTACGAAAAACAAAGATGAATTGCTAAATAATCGCCCTGCAGTTACGTCTGGGTGAAGCCACAGCCAGAGGTTGGCAAGCTTGACTGTGACCAGGCCTCTGCTTGGAAATGCCCGGTTTTGAAACACCTGTGCTCCTTGTCAGGCCCCTCTGTTCACTGTGGCCATCGTATGCTTTATGGGTCATACGGAGCTCATACAGATGTAACAACATCTTCTTAGGTTGCCATTGGAGCTAAGAGGAGTTAACTGGGGTTAAAGGCCCCATCACAAGGAGGCTCCTCTCTCTTAACCTATGGCCCGGAATCCAGAATACACCTGTAAGGCATCTGAGAGCCATGGGAAAGCAGTGCCTATTGAGCTTTCCTACGCAAGTTAAGAAACCATAGGGAATTACCATAAATATTCTAAGTGCGGACCCCATGCCTAGACTGGGCTCCCACCCTTGGAAAATACAAATCTGGAAGAATTCCTGCACTCAGCCTATTTCTTTTCTTTTCTCTCTCTCTCTTTTTTTTTTTTTTTTTTTTTTTTTTTTTTGTCTTTTTGCCTTTTCTAGGGCTGCTACCATGGCGTATGGAGGTTCCCAGGCTAGGGGTCTAATTGGAGCTGTAGCTGCCAGCCTACACCACAGCCACAGCAATGCCAGGTCCGAGCCACATCTGCTACCTACACCACAGCTCATGGCAACGCCGGATCCTTAACCCACTGAACAAGGCCAGGGGTCGAACCCGCAACCTCATGGTTCCTAGTCAGATTCGTTAACCACTGAGCCATGACAGGAATTCCATTCAGCCTATTTCTTTAAGTTCTCCTTCACTTTAAAGAAACTGGAACTGTAATGTGAAGAATTCTTATGATGAGTCTAAAGTCAAAAGATAAGGACGACAAACTGAAACCCAAATCACTGATTCATACTCACAGAAAAAATATTTTAGGTAGTGCTTCCTTATTTATTTATGTATTTATTTTTATGATTCCCCACTTTAACCAGTCCTCATCTTATTGAACAAGATGACCTGCAGTCACCTAAGGGGCTTAAAAAACATAAAGGTATTTGAGCAGGTATTTTGATGATCTGAGATTAGAAAGTCTTGAGTTTATGAAAATTATATAGCTTCTGGCTTTCTGGGAATTTTGGATTATTATCAACGCTCACGGAACATTTCACAAAATATCAATATCACAGTTCCCTCCAGGTATCAGAGCCTTGCCTACCAAATTAATGGATTTTTAAAAATATGAATATCAATTATAATGCATGATTCATACCCTGGTAAAGATACAGAATAGGTTCATCTGGTGAGTCGTGATTTAGGTTAGAGGGATAAAGAGTGGTGTCAGTGGACAGAAAAGGCATTTTGGAGAGGAGTTTAAAAGACCAGAGGGGTTTAAACAAGTTTTTATGTGGTGATACTTCTGGCAGAAGGAGCAGTGGATATACATATTTGACCATGGCATAGCCAATTCTAACATTTTGGTCTCATTGGAATGTAGGATGGTGTCGAGATGAGGGGTGGATATTCCATGAGAGGTGAGGTTCAAATAAGAAGCAGGAATGATGTTAGGAATGGGTTTTGATTGCCAGACTAAGAAGTTTGGAAACTATCTTGAGCATAATGAGTGTCCATTAACAGTTTAGGTAAGAGGGTGATTATATGATTTTCTGATCAAAAAGCTCTCAGAAATACACAAGGGAGTCATGGTGAGGCAAGACTGGCAAAGAGGGTGCCTGTTCGGTGGCTGTTGCAAAGGCAGAGGAAATTCTGGGGCGCTGACATACAGCAGCAATAGGGGATATGGAAATAAACTGAATCAACGACTTCTACTAATGCTTGATCGAAACAGAAGTTCATTTTCTTTCACAATATTTGATGATGAAGCACATAATTATAAATGCACCATATTTTTTTATTTTGAAGGGAATTTAAGAAATGAACTTTATCTGAATTCCTATGTTCATTGGACACAAACCTATAAGAAGGTTACACACGGTAAGTTCATCTGTGCTCACTTTTTTTTTTGCATTCAAAACATCAGTAGTAAGAAACCACGTCCGACTAACCACACCAGATGAAAGACTGATTTATCTTTCTCATCTCTCCACAATAGTACAAAATAATCAATGAAAGGGGAGCAAAGCATAGAACTGTGTCAGACAATTAATGAAAATGTGTTACTCTTTTGGTTTCTATGATACTGTGGTATTTGTCATCTGTATTCATTTTTTAAACTAATTTTGTGTTCAGACGTCTGTATTCCTTTTCTTAAAGAGGGTGCTCCAAATGATATAAGCTCAGACCTCAGAAGACCTGAGTCCCCGGGGAGTCAGAATAGCCACAGTGATGGAGACTGGGGGGCGCAGGTGCCCCAGAGCGTGTTCTGACCGCAGGGAAGGAGAAGGGGAATGGAAACCTGCCTTTGGGCAACTAGGCAGCAGGCAGAGAAGGAGGAGCCCTGGAAGCAGACGAAACAGCAGCAGCTAGGGAACAAAGGCACTATTGGGAAAAGACGTCTCCGAGACCTCGTGAGTTGAGTTTTCAGGAGGAAGCCAACGGCTATCAGGAGAGGGCTGGGAATTGGACACAAGATTTCATTGCAAACAGCCTTGGCAGGTTCAGGGACACATGAGGGACAATGACAAAAGCCCCACACGAACTGAGGATGAGGAAGTGAAGGACAGAAGTGCGGATCGCATTTTCCCGACGCTTAGAAGTGAAGGGTATACATTATGGTAGAAAGAGAGCAGAGGGACAAACAGTGAGAGAAGCTGTCTCACGACAAAGGCGAAGACGTGCGCCTTTGCAGCTGCTCACGGAAACCAGAGAGAAGCCTGCGCTTCCTGACATCCTTCAAAACCACGAGACGTGGGCAGCGCTCCCACCTGATTTGTTCAGTGGAAGCCCTTTAACCTAAGCCTACGTCTTGGTCTCCCTTCGGTTCTTCTGCTTCTCTGCAAGACACTTCTGTTCGGTTAAGCATTGCTCCTCCATTCTTCCAAGGCCCAAATCTTGAACCCCCGCCTCGTCCCCAGTGTTGAGCCAACCGCCGGGGACCTGAGCCTTTTCCCCGCCCTTTCTCTTCACTGCGCCTGCGCCTTCTCTGCTCCTCCTGCTCCCCGACCCTCCACGCTCGTACATACGTAGGTGCACCTGCGGTGGTTTCATCCATTATTTCACAATTTCTCTTTCCTCCGTCTCAGCTAATTCCATGTCTTTATATTTATATGTTTATATATTTTAAACATATATTCCACATGTTCGTAGTCCTGCAGGTAACATTTACGCTGGAGTTCTTTTAATTGTACATTTCGTACAAAGAAAAAACTTTTCTCTGTGAAAATAACTTTAAACTAGAAGCTATTGTACAAATGCTGCTGTCTTTCCAGTTTATGGTACACTCTTGGAAGGCTTTAGAAAACCTTTTGCGTTTTCCGCACTAATTGCCTCAGCATTGTTAATTCGATGAGAAATTCTTAAAACTCAACTGATCAGACAGTAGTTATTAAATGCTTAGAAATATGCTGTTGGAGTCTTTCAACATTGACTTAAGAAATATTCCTTCACGTTTCAGGGCTAATGATTAAATTTTAATTTTAATTACAGAAGGAGAAAATATGTATTTTGCTTATATTTAGACCTTTCCCCCAAAGATATTGGTTTAGAAAATAGATCTTTTAAGTAACACTTGTTTTCACTTTTTTTTTTCCTGAGGCTTTACACTTGCTAGAAATGGTATTCTGAAACCCACTTTATATAGACTTAAAAATAATCAACTGAACTAAGTAATTTATGCTTTCAAAAGACAGAAGCTTAAAAAGAAACAGTTTCTTAAGTGGATATATATATGTATGTGTGTGTGTGTGTGTGTGTGTATGTGTGTGTATGTATATGTTCATATATACATGTAACCTTAGATTTCTCAATGAAGTTCTAAATTTACTTCAAGCCATCACATAATGATGCTTTTTACTCTTCACTGGCTTTTACCACTTAATATGAAAACTACATTTGGGAAAATGGCTTTTATCAGGCTTAAATCGCATTGAGGGCTCATGGTTTGAAGTCTCCAATCAATCTTTGACCTTCTAGTGTTGGGGCTTATTTACTCATTTTGAAAGACTGCATCTAACAAAAAAAGAAAATCCTATAAAAGAATCTGTAAAATTTTTTGACAATAAACAATGCTTTAAAAGCAGATTTTTAGTTGCTCAATCATAAGTTCAACATTCAAATGTCCCTTGAAGGTGCTGTTGGTTTTTAATAATAGATTTTGGTATATCCCATAAAAGGTTCATATTCAGACATTAAACAAACGGTGCTGTGAATGATTAGTTTTAAAATCTACTTTTTCTAGTACATAATAGGAATTTCCTGTGTCTTTTCTGTTTATAAGAAGTAAGGAAAACCAGTCATGTGATTTTGATTCATGATTATGTCTTTGTGCTAAACATGGCATATTTGGAAAGTAGAACAAAAGCAATAATTCAAAGGCATAACTCACAAAATATTTACTTTTTAAAGACCTAAAACTGATACCATAAGACATTTTAATTAAAATATATATGAAACATATGCAATAATATTTAATATAGCTACATTATGAAACATTTGTGTTCTTACCAGTTTTTAAAAAGAGCCAGGTATTTATTGTATTTTATGTCTAAGTCATCATCATACACAAAATTAATTTACAACTTATTTTCCATAATGCACAAAATGAATAAATGTATCAGAACAAGGAAACTACCATAACTACCAAAACTACCAATTTTTTAAACCATATTTGCAAAAAATTAACTGCTTCAAAATTCTTATTTTTAAAAATATAAGTCAATGAATGATGTTTTATGTGAGATATCCAGGAATGTTAGTTAAAACAATCATCCAAGAAAAAATGTGAATTTGTTAAGATAGTTTTCTTTCTTTAGAAATACCCATCTCTGAATTGACTCTGGATGTAAGACAAGACCTAAATATCCAATGGCTGAACAATAACCCAATTAAACTTCATGGGGTGTTTTTTTTTTTTTTTTTTCCGCTTTACTAGACATCCAGTCCTATTTTTGAATCTTAAATGAAATGAAAGAAAAATGATGTGATTTCTTAAAGAAATGAGGTCATTTAAAAAATGTTATTTTCCCACCCTCTGTTTGTTATAAATGGAAACAACCAATATCTGTTCATTATTATAATTAATTACGCACATGTATTTTACATTCAAATGCCCACTGTAGATAGTAGTTATAATAAAACATATACAACTCTTCTGAAATGGTATAGCTGAAGTGAATAGTTATCTCTTAATACTCATTCTCTGTGCTTTCCAATTAAAATGCGATGGCAAATGACAAAACAATAAAGGGAACATAGAACAATGGCTCTTTATTCCTGTAATAATTGATTACTGCTGTGATAACCTCCCATCTTTTTCACATAGTTGTGAAAAGAGTTCCTTCGAATTAATTGGCATCACCATGAAAAAAAAAATTACCTGACTATGTAGTTCGAAAGCAAATCTAGCCCACAATTGATATAATTGGAGTGAAATATAGGTATTGTGTGGGTGAAAGCTAGGGATGGAATTTTTGCAGAGGCAATAAATGTGTGGAGGTTAGTGACACTGAGACCAAATTGCCTGTTTTTGTTTTTAAAGAGATCTTTCTTTTTTCTTTCTTCCCTTCTTTCTTCTTTTCTTTCTTACTCCCTTTCTGTCTGTCTGTCTGTCTTTCTTTCATGGATCTCTTAAGTTATCTAACAGTGATTCGTAGTGACTCGTTATGTTAGAACATGCCCTAAATGATTGGGAAGATTAGCTGACTGGCTTCCATTTAAAGGAAACCAGGTCTATATAACTTAAAGTTCTGGAGAATGGGTTTGAACTTTCCTTGAAATTCCAGAACATAAATCCAGACAATTCTCCAAAGGTTTGGGCCAGAATGCTCCTACTGTTTAAAAGCCAAGCTGATACTAAGCTTGTTAGAAAGGATATTGGAAAGGAAACAAACACAAAGAACACAAGACATTCTTTGCTTTTATTACATCAACATAGACTCTCACCAGGAATATTATGGATACATATAGTTACTATATCACGCGCAATTGGAAAAACTCTAGAAAAAAGTAAAACAATATAGGTGATTAGAGTGACTTCTAAATAAACACAAACTTAAAAAAAAAATGTTTGGAGAAAAGGTTTGACACTAGCTCATGTTTATAATGCCCTAAGGGTTTTAGATTTTTACAATATAGTGTTAGTAAAAAAAAAAAAATCTGTTAATTGTATTTTGAGGCTGAAATAGAGCCTTCCTATGCAAGTGTAAGACACTATTTGCAAAGCTTATAGGAAATCAGCACTCATTATTGATGAATTATCACTTTTGATACTGATATTCAAATAAATTCAAAAGGATTTTAGATGTTCATGGATTGTAGCGCCACATAGGATTGTTAAAGAAGCTAAAATTCATTTTGAAATATGTGTATCATTTGATTTCTTTAGCTCTCATCTAATGGAGGGCAAACACAAATTGTTTTAAAATATATTTTGTAGGAAATGCCAGAAAATGGAAAACACTGCTTGGGAAAACGCTTCTTAAAAGTTGAAGATCATATCTATGTCACTATCTTGTAATTTTCTTCCTGCTTTCCTGCTTAGCTTACGTTTTAATATTATTACTTCATTTCTTAAAGCCAATGTAAATATTTTCAGAACACGGCATTACACATAGTGAATATTTAAGTATGTTACTAGGAATGTTAATATTGTTATTCTTTTTTTTTGCAAGTTCATCTTTTATTTTAAAATTCCATCCATAAAATCACTCATCAATGATAATTGATGAAATAAGTAACATATAGAGTGAAAGAGGATATAGAACAACATACGAAGGGTGTACATCTGATATTTCACAGCAAATCCTCACTACCAAGTATTCCAAAAGCCTGAAGTTGTTTTTATTTCAAAAACCCGCAGTTGTTTTTGAAATATTCTTTTTTTTTTAGGGCCGCACCCGAGGCATATGGAGTTCCTAGGCTAGGGGTTGAATCGGAGCTACAGCTGCTGGCCTACGCCACAGCCACAGCAATGTGGGATCCGAGCCTCGTCTGCGACCTACACCACAGCTGTTGGCAACGCTGGATCCTTAACCCACTGGTTGAGGCCAGGGATCGAACCTGCGTCCTCACGGATACTAGGACAGGACCTCCTGACGTATTCTATTCTTTCTGTTCTATTAAGTCAGAACATCTATAGGTTGGGATGGGGGGGGGGTGAGTGGACGAGGTGGGAGGGAAGGATCACCGCTGAGCGTCTTTGGTTGGGATCTATTAGAGGTCATTCAACATCCAGTTTTTGAACAGATCATTTTGACACCCACTGTATTTTTACGCTCTACCCATTGTCTCCTTCTGCGTTTGATCTGTGACTTCTTGTGCATTCTTAGAAAAAAGGCGAGAGGCAGTCAGTGACCCTGGAGTCTTGCTCTACAGTAACAAGAAGGAGTTTGCAAACTGATTGTAAAAGGACAATCTGAATATTCAACGACAGGAACAGTGCCTGGATATTCGAGGATATTAGAGCTCCAGGTCTCAGCGCAGTTCTAATGGGGAGCTTCCTCTGCTGCCCTGGGAACAAGGTGCTGGTTGTGGCCTCGTGGGAAAAGCACTGGTCCTTCTCATCAGCAGAGCACCTTAGGAAAATAACCAAGAGCACTTTTTTTTTTTTTTTTAATGTCTAAAAGAAGGAATGTAACTTTAATGTCTAAAGTCCCTTTTACCTTTTAAAGTCTTTTTCATCTCGGAATAATTTTTAAATTCCGAATTTAAACAGAGACTCAATTCAGGTTTGAAGCGCCAGAATAAATGTCGAAAAGGGTGTAGTTCTTTTCCCTTAAGTGCACCTACAGGCGCGCTGAATACTTCACCACCAGTTTGCATTATGTCTTCTTTTAAAGAATTTGCAGGTGTCCTGGGGATGTTCCATCTGCATGTGTTTAAATGTTTGTTTTTCAAGAGAACAGGGGAGACCAAACTTTGTCTATCAAATGAATGGTTTGTAGAAACATAAAATAAATTATGCTGTTTTTCATCTATTTTCTAATGTTCAAATAATCTGCAAAATGGAGATTTCAGCAAAGCTGAATTAATCTGTGAAAACAAAATGGAAACATGCAAGATCTGTTGACTCTTCATAGCCTCTCATGTTGACATGAAATTATTCATACGTATCGTGGGACATTTATAGGTACAAAGAAGCAGTTTTAGGAACATCTCAAAATAAATGCATTTAAAACATTTCTTTGAATTTTATCAAGGTCCAGTGCTGAAGGAGAGAACAGGCACTTAACCTCACTCTTATTTGAATAGACGATGTTGCAATAATCTTTTATTTCATGAGATAGTCACTGCTACGCAGTTCGCAGTTCGTTGTAGAAGGACTGATCCGTGCCCCTTCGTCCTCCTCTTCCCTTTGTATTTTTATTAAGCTAAAAAAATCAATCCTTCCCACCCTCGAGGCCCTTTTTAAATATGCATGTGTGATGCCATTGAATTAAACCAAGTGATATATTTTGACAGTTTGATCAATGGCATATATATGTGTGTGTGTGTGTACACACACACATACATATAAATATATAGGCATTTTTCCTTTTAATTAATCTGAGGGCCATGGCAGTTTAGATAACCACCACATTATGTAGTAGACCCTGGTCGAAAAGAAATAGCTGAATATTCTAAAGGACATGTTATGTTTCGGGTCGGAATTTCTCTCTTTTATAGAAATGAGGTTTTGAATAATGCAAATGGTATTTCAAATCATGTACATAATGCTAAACAGTCTCCCACGCAGCAACATGAAGATATATAGTTTCTGGAATGTATAATGTCATAAGAACATCCACTTAGGTTTTAAGAGTGTGCTGTGTCTTCTTAAACGTCCTTTGTACTCTCCCAGTAGAGGCGAGATTTAAGTACCTGATAAAATAAACGCATTCTAAACAAGTGACTTAGACATTCAGGTTTCGTACGTAAAATGATTTCCCTATTGGAGTAAAACATGTCTTCTAAACCCTAAAGAGCCATATATTGCATTGAAATACTTAAACCATTCTAGCCTTGGAGTGATAAGAGTTGATCTGTCCTATCGGTTGTTTTTTCCCCATTTATAACCGGATTGTTAGTTTGTCATTTGCCTTCTCTACAAGAAAGGGAGCCATTTTTTATGATTTCCAACCTGTCTGCTATGTACCAGTTCCTTATAAATCTCTGACTTGAGAAATCGAGGAAAGGAATCCTTAGCCATGAGACTGTAGATTAGCTTCTGAGCCTCGTCAAAACATTTGCGAGTCGGTTCCGCGATGTTCTTTGAGATGAGGTCCCTGGTACTGAAGTCGATGTTAATCTGTGGGAGGAAATTGCATCGCACTGCGTTAGTGCAATCAAAGAATGCACGGTGTGTACAGATGCCAGATACACCGCGTTTGCATTTTTTTCTCAATGCGAAGTTAACCTGACACAGAAGGACAGAAAGGCCGTACATTCATTTTCCGAAATGCAGAACCCATGCTTGGTTTAATTGCTCTTCCTAGGTTGAGAGGGTTAGGTGGAGCGGGTTAGGACTGACAGAGAACAGAGGTCAGGCCTTAGTCTGAGATTATGAAAGATGGCCTATGAAAAGGCAACCAAGACATGTGATGATTTTAAATTTCTTTTCTTACCTGCCCTTTATTTCTTTCTAGTGCTTTGACCTTAATACCTAGAATGCCCTTCTCAGAGGAAGAACAACAATTACATTGTACCAGGCTGCCTTTCACCTACCCGTTTCCACTCTCCATCCTTCCTGGGTTGTTTCTCATATATTGCTTTTCATTCTAATTTGTATTTCTTTTTTTTAATTTTATTTTTTCAAATGATTTTTATTTTTTCTATTATAGCTAGTTTACAGTGTCCTGGCAATTTTCTACTATACAGCAACGTGGTCCAGTCATACACACATATCTACATTCTTTTTCTCACATTATCCTCCATCCTGCTGCATCACAAGTGACTAGATATAGTTCCCAGTGCTATACAGCAGGATCTCATTGCTTATCCACTCCAAAGGCAATAGTTTGCATATATTAACCCCAGACTCCCAGTCCATCCCACTCCCTCCCCCTCCTCCTTGGCAACCACAAGTCTGTTCTCCAAGTCCATGAGTTTATTTTCTATAGAAAGGTTCATTTATGCCATATATTAGATTCCAGATATAAGTGATATCATGTGGTATTTGTCTTTCTCTTTCTGACTTACTTCACTTAGTATGAGGGTCTCTAGTTCCACCCATGTTGCTGCAAATGGCATTATTTTGTTCTTTTTATGGCTGAGTAGTATTCCATTGTGTATATATACCACATCTTCTTCATCCATTCATCTGTCAATGGACATTTAGGTTGTTGCCATGTCTTGGCTATTGTGAATAGTGCTGCAATGACCATACGGATGCATGTGCCTTTTTCAAGGAAAGTTTTGTTCAGATATATGCCCAAGAGTGGGATTGCTGGGTCATATGGTAGTTCTATATTAATTTGCATTTCTTTCTGTTTCCAAATGTACTAAAGAACACCCCCTAAGTTTATGACACAGGCTTCCATGCCTCCCACAGAATGTATGTATATATGCATGCACATGTTTGTGCAGATATATCTTTTTCCCCTTAGACAACTGCACATAAAATTTTAAGCAAGGTCTAATAGAAATCTATGATATTAGGACACACCGTTCACCTGCAAATTTGTAAAATGCCCTAAAACTTGTAGGGGTACTTGTCCATTTCCATCCATATTCTGAGAGGCAGAAAATGTTACATCCAGGTTATTCCATGTAAACTGAAAATATCCCTGAAGTGCAGAAAAAACTTGAATCTTAAAATTCAAAGCTCACCAAAGGCAGGTGCTATATCTGTCTTATTCAACATTTTATTTTTTGGTACTTAGAAGAATAGCCACCACATAATGGACATTCAATAAATACTGATTGAATAGAATTAAAATATCTGTTGACAAAATGGGAGTGATTGTAAGAAAATGCCAGAATTTGGGGGGAGGGGTTCTGGTAAAAGACTCTCAATGACCATTTATGCTTTTTGAGTTGAAATTAAAGAGAGGCAGACAGACCTTCTATCAGATCTCTCCGTAGCTACTTTCTATTCATATGTGTGAAACAAGTTCTATAATTTCCTTCACTTTTCAATCACCATGGTGTAATTTTAAGGTTTAAGGACAAAATGAGTTAAGTGGTATCAAACTACTTTAATAGCACTATTGTACAAAGAAGAAAAAAAATATTTTGAAAAGAATTACCCAAGGCCACTATTTGCTCGCTGATTATTTTGTTCTTTCTGTAGAGATTTCAGGTTTTCAGGGATCCCAGGATACACCTGCTCTTTTATTTCTTTGACCATCCTCTTAGGTCCTCCATCAAACTTCCAGATGAAATGCTGCACTATCTTTGAAGGCCTCAAAATCTGGAATCAATCTCTGCTTCTTTATATAGGAAGATGGCATTGGGTAGTGGAAAGATTTTAGGATAGTTTTCAAATCTGTGTTCTAACAGTTATGAGCTCAGTGACCTGGGGTGAGTCACTTTCATATTTCCAAGCCCTGATTTTTTGTCTTCAAGTGAGGCAGTTCTGGACTGAGTTGTTAGAAGAATTAAAGTGAGATCATCTAAGCAATCATTGACCCCATAAATATTATGATTGTTATAGTCCAGCTCCTTTCTATGGTTGGAGAAAGGCCACTAGCATCTAAATACATAGTAGTAGTTTAGATTTGTATTTGAAAGATGAGAAGAAGCCAGTTCTTGAAGAATCTGGGGAAGAACGTTTCTGGCAGGATAAGCAGCACATGCAGAGTCCCTGAAGCAAGGAAGAATTGACTATGTTCTGAAGAGCCATGGTGCCTGGTTGCGGGGCGGGTGCTGTGAGCGAGAAGGAACGTTCCTGCTATCAGGGTGGGAGAGGTGTTGCAGGTCAAGTCTTGGGGGGCTTATCTCCAGAGTTGGGGGTTCTTATTTTTCTACTAGAAGCTCTGGGAAGACACTGATGATGAGTTCTGAGCAGGAAAGAGGTGTAATAACACGTCACGAACCTGGTATAGCACCCGCCTCCCAGTGAGAATTAGTGAGTGGTGGTTATGAGTGAGAGCTTGTAGTGGTTTCTAAAAATCTGGTTTCATAAATCCTGTCTTGTGTGGTGAGGACGTGAGACTCTATGTGGCCTGTTTCCTCCTTTAACTATGCCGTTAATTCTTTAATGCATCATCTGCAGTTTGTTTAACCGTATATCCCCTGTAGTGGTAAAGGGAGCAAGTTAGCGCCTTTAGACCTTCATTCACTGGGTGCGTGTTCACTGACGCCAGGGCCAGTGTGCCAGCACAGGGCCTGGTGCAGGGTGCTGGCTTCTTACTTTGAGGTTCTTAATCGCAGCTGAACCCCTACAGTCGCGCCTCATTCCCCACTCAAAAAGCCCAAAGCCCTGATCGTGGCATTCGTGGCCTTTATAATAATGCTCAAACATTTCCCTCCTCTGCGTGCCCTGAATCCCCACCCAACTGGACCCTTCCCCTCAGATTCCTTGTATTTTGTTACTGATGCACATTTTCCCATGCCATCCTGGTCTAGCTGAAAATCACTCCTTCTCACCCAAATCTTTCCGTCTTCTATGTGGTTTTTTTTTTTTTTCCTTCTCTTTTTGCCTTTTTTAGGGCTGCTTCTCATGGCATATGGAGGTTCCCAGGCTAGGGGTCTGATCAGAGCTGCAGCCGCCGGCCTACACCACAGCTCACGGCAACGCCGGATCCTTAACCCTCAGAGCAAGGCCAGGGATGGAACCCGAAACCTCATGGTTCCTAGTCAGATTTGTTAACCACTGCGCCACGACGGGAACTCCTATCTTTTATGTTCTTAAGCCTACATTCAAATAACATCTACCTTGGAGTTCCTGTTCTGACTCAGAGGGTTTGACTAGTATCCTTGAGGATGTGGGTTCGATCCCTGGTCTTGTGCCGTGGATTAAGGATCTGGCATTCCCATGAGCCGTGGTGTAGGTCACAGATGCAGCTCAGATCCTGCATTGCTACGGCTATGGTGTAGGCCACCAGCTGCAGCTCCAATTCGACCCCTAGCCTGGGAACCTCTGTATAGCGTAGGTGCAGCCATAAAAAGAAAAAAAAAGAACAAAAAAAGGAGTTCCCTTGTAGTGCAGCAGGTTAAGGATCCAGCATTGTCACTGCAGCTTGGACCACTTCTGTGGTGTGGGTTCAGTCCCTGGCCTAGCAACATCCACATGCTGTGGGCAGTGCCAAAAAACCACGCCCCCCCAAAAAAAAAACCCCCAAATAACATCTACCTTGTGAAGTTAATTCGTGGATTTTTCCCCTTTTCTGACCCCCAAAAGGAGATACTTACATTTCATCTGTCCCTCCCCATGCCTTGCACAGCATAAGGGTTCAATAAATATGTAAAGAGGTTTCCACATTTGTTAAAAGTCATGTTACATTTAGGAGTTCCTGTCGTGGCACAGTGGTTAACGAATCCAACTAGGAACCATGGGGTTTCGGGTTCGGTCCCTGGCCTTGCTTAGTGAGTTGGGGATCTGGCGTTGCCATGAGTTGTGGTGTAGGTCGCAGACGCGGCTTGGATCCCGAGTTGCTGTGGCTCTGGTGTAGGCCGGCGGCTCAGCTCTGATTAGACCCCTACCCTGGGAACCTCCATATACTGCGGGTACTGCCCTAGAAAAGGCAAAAAGACCCAAAAAAACCAAAAACAAAACAAAAAAAAAAACCCACCAGTTTCATTTTAAGCAGAACTATTCCATTTCAGTTTAAAACCGATAATATTATTTGTTCAAAAATGCCAAGCTGGTACTTCTGACTGATCCCTCTCACTTTTCTGATTTGCCTGCATTCCTACCCAGAGGCTGCCCCATCTCAGCTACTGATCGCTACGTGACAAGCAGGGACACCGTTCCCAGGAGATAATGCCTGGAATCACTGGTCTCGTGAAGACGTGTCTTGGCAATTCGGTTTAATGTCAGAGACAAAATATCACACCCACATGTTTGTATCAGTGTCATTATTTTTCTCCAAGGTGTTCAAGCTTGAAACTTAAGACTCCCCTCTGACACTTCTTTTTCCTTCTGATGTCTCTCTTTTATACACTCTGTGTGTGTGTGTGTGTGTGTGTGTATGATGCTTTGCTTATTCACCTTTTATTTCATTTCCCTTTTTTTTTTTTTTTTTTTTAATGGCTGCACCTGAAGCATTGGAATTTCCTGGGCTAGGGGTTGAATTGGAGCTGCAGTTGAAGCCTACACCACACCCACAGAGCCGCACCTGAGATCTATGCTGCAACTTGAGGCAACGCCAGATCCTTAACCCACTGAGCGAGGCCAGGGATTGAAGCCACATTCTCATGGATACTAGTCGGGGTCATTAACCCCTGAGCCACCATGAGAACACCCGCAGGGCTCTTTTTCATTCTCACGCCTCTCTCTCAGTTTAACCTTCTATAGCCTAATCTCTTCCTTAAATCATAGAACTTACCCCTTACCTGATACTTCTTCTTATAACGTCTTTCCCTTCTAAACACTCTGGACAGCTTACTACATCAATTTCACCAAAATGTCAGTTTCATTATATAACTATTCAGCTGACAACGCATTACTTTCTAGAACATAACATGTAAACATCCTACCCCAGCATTTGCGCTTCCTCATGCCTGGAGTTCAGTGCGTTGTTTTGAAATCATCTATTTATCTTTGGTGATATCCATACTTTCTCTTCCCAAAATGAATCTTTCATCTAAAGTCCTTGTTTATGCTGCTTCGCCATCGAAAATCCCTCTTGCCGCCACAATTTATTCTGTACAGATTATCTTCAATCCCTTATGATTTAGCTAAGTTGAATATCCTCCAAGAAGCCTCCCCTGATCCCAGAAGGAAAGCCACTATCACTTCCTTATTATCATTCATCATTTGGACTTAGAAATCTTAAAAAAAAATTGATTTCTTGCTTAAGCAGATTCGGCTACAGTAACTTTGGTAGTGTTAAGCCTTCAGTCTGATCATCAGGGAAAGAAGACTGGTCACTACAAAGGCAATCCAGTCGTCTGCGGCAGGCACTTCACCTTTTATCTGCCATCTCTTCCCGACTATTTTACCAATTCTTTTTTCTCTGCATGTCCCTCAAAATATGAGCAGGACAGATATGCATTATCTAAGATCTGTCCCCACATCTGGATTTTTTTTCCCTTGGTGACTTTGCTCCCATTTCAAAATGTTTGAGCAATTGGCCTTATCTCTAAAAAAACATAAAGATATTTAAAGATGATTATTTCAACGGAAAATAATACGTTGACATTTATCAAATATCACCACATGTGCTAAGTGTTCACATGGCTACTTTCTCTCGTCCATCCAGCTATCAGATGGGTAGGATTATTATCCCCGTTTTTTTCTGAGGAAAAAAAAAAAAGCTCATCTGAAAAAGTATTGCTTTTTGGGAGTCATTATTATAATTCATCCATGGAAAGTATTTCATGGAATGGGTGCTTAGGAAGTGTGCTCAAATCTGAAGATTACATATGATGAAGTTGAAAGTCAACCAAGAAGACAGATTTTGAGAAAGTCATCCAAAGGGGGAAAAATATCTTCTGAAAAAAAGCTTTTCTGAAAGAAATGAGATTTTAAGCTGCTCGTCAAAGTATCATTATGAGTCTGGAAGATTAAGGAAGGGACTTGTACATGGGAGGAAAAATTAAAAGAAGCCCAGTGGGGATTTTCAGGGGAGGAAGAGGAACTAACTACCAGGAGAAGCATGAAGGTCCAGTCACGTAGACGGCAGAGGTCTATCAAATAATTTTTACGTATCCTGAGAGCCATGAGGGGATTTTAAGTAAGGGGCTGATATAAACACGCTTGGAAAAAACCTATCACTGGTTGCTCTGTGATGTAATAGCTTGGTGTGGATAAAGGGATGAAAAATTAGGAAGTCGTAGCAGAAATTCAGGGGGCAATGATGGTGGATCAGGCTGGGTTGTGTCAAGAGAATGGAGGGAAATGCATGGATTTCAAAGATATTTCGAGAGCAGAATGGAGGGAGCTTGTGCCTGAATATTTATGAGGTAGGATGAGGAACACAATCTTTAAGAAGGACTGAAATCTTTAAGAATGAATTTAAGAAATCTTCTGAAGTGACTGAGTGTTCACGGATGGAATATGGCAGATGAGCAGAAGAGAACAAGGGCCATGACTATCAGTTACTTGGCTGGAGCAAAAAGAACGGAGTGGCCATTAACTGAGATGGAGAGACTCAGAAGAAAGTGGCCAGAAACTTGGCCTCGGTCCACCCAGAGCTTGGTCAAAACATTTCTGTTCAGCACCGGTGGTCAGAGGCCACACAGGATGCCCCTTTAAAGCCAGAAGACGAGGAGTTCTCACTGTGGCTCAGCAGGTTACCAACCCCAACTAGTGTCCATGAAGATGTGGGTTTGATCCCTGACTTGCTCAGTGGGGTCAGGATCCGGCGTTGCTGTGACTGCAATGTAGCTCATAGATGCTCCGATCTGGCGTGCCTGTGGCCAGCAGCTGCAGCGCTGATTCAGCCTCTAGTGTAGGAATTTCCATATGCGGCAGGTATAACCCTAAAAGCACACACACACACACACAATCAGAAAGCAAACAAAAAGCCAGAGGACTGGAAGATCACCAAGGAGAGTAAGCGTAAGCAGGAAACAGATGAGGCCCATTCCTCCTCTTGGAGGGTGTGCTGACTCCTGAGTAGGAAGAGCAAGGATGTGAAGAGCAATCCGTGAGCCAGGAGGCCATGTGAGCCCTAGCAGCCGATTGAGGGTAGTCCCTCAGCTACGAGAGGCTGGTCAGTGCTGTCTATGCTCATGAGCAGTCAGCCCAGGTGACATTGAGGCTAGGCTACCCAAAGCGCCCTGTCTGTCCTCCTTGACGCCCCCAAAACTTCAGGGTCAGACAACAGTGAAAGTATTAAGCCTACTGTATATTTTGACACATCCATTCCTTTCATGTCATCCCTTTGGGGGACGTGTCCGCAGACCATTCTCCCAACTTGACTCTCATCTCAAATTTGATTTTTGGCTGGGCTCTACTGGAAGATTCACAGAGAAATCTCTCTCTCAAAAACAGGAGAAAGAGATGTTGATCTTGGAGCAGACGGAAGGTGGCACCCCGGAAAGGAGGTAATTCAGAGACGAAAGACCTTCCAACTCTATGGCCCTGAGCCCCTCCTGAGCTCCTGGGAGGTGCAGGGAAACTTAAACTTGGCTGACTATCTCCAAACTAGTTGGTCCAGAGCTTGGTTGAATGGTGTATCAACTGATGACATCAACAGTTATATCTGTATTAATTACTGACGTGTATTTTATAGTATTTTACAGTATTTACTGCCGTGTATTTTATGGAGACACCCACGTTTCAAGGACGCTGAGAAATACATTTACTTTGCTTTTTTTTCAAAAGGTCGCACGTTATCTCAAGTACCTGAGACCGCTGCACTGCCAATCTCAGAAAACAAGACTTAGGATTGCGATTCTTACAGAATGACAGCTGAGATGTCACCGCGACTGTTTAGCGGCTTTTAAATGCTGTCAATTTTGAAAAAGCCTTGACACAGCTGCCACCGACAGCAATCCATTGCATTAAAATGACTGCCCTCTGACTGACGTTTGTGGTAGCTGTTTAAAAACGATTTTATTATAATGAGGCAGGGGGTTTTTAATACTCAGGTGATTTTGATCACAGCAAGTTATGCAAGCCAATGCCTCTTTTCTACACCAGCCGTTTTAAATTCTTTTGGCTTCCAACAAGTTATTTTCGCTGGAAGAAGACATTTTTGGCTGTACCTTTTGGCTTTCCTGTGACCCTCAACTGTGCTTTATATATTTTTACATAATTTGAATGAGAAGTTTTCAATCGAGCTCTCACATTCAAATTAGGTAGCCTTTCCCTCATTTAGAATGTATAGTGGAGCCAGAGAACGTCATTATGCAAAAAGTGTGTGCATGCATATGCAAAATGCTTTACTCAAATGGGGCGGGCAGGCAGCTCCCTAGACCTCATTCACAACAGAGCTGGAAAATTACGATTCAAATTAAAGCCGCCTATAATCGTGTTTGGGGTTACATAATTCTATTTAATCACCACGAACACCTCTGGTATGACTTCATTTTTGGCATCATTAAAGGCACAGGAATACCCTGAAATGTACCGGGAAAGGGGGGCTCTTAACGTTGAGACCAGCCGCGTTTGTAACATCAGAAGGCATCCACCCTGCACAGGACTGGATCCTTTTGTCATCATGGGTTTTAAAGACAGAAATAAATGACACGGGCTGGGAAGCAGTACTCACACCCTAAATGGGGCATGTACAAAAAAGAATCAAACGTCGTGATCAAAATATATAAAAGCATAATGGATGCGGGTTGCTAAAAATAGATGTACATAGCCTGTGCTTTCCAGAGCAGCTAAAAGGGAGTCCAACCCACTGGTTTCCTTCACCAACCCTAACGGGCTAGCGCAAGATTAATTTCAGTGGCACGGAGGGGTGTAAAAATTCAAAACACACCTGAGCGTTTTGAGTTTTAGTTGAAAGGCAGCAATCAGTTTTGCAAAGGGCCAAAATGATGCTGCAAAGTATGAGAGGACATATTCCTGCCATTTTTTTTTTTGTTGTTGTTGAAGAAGTTATACAAATTAGAGAGCCTATGACAAGAGAAATGCAGCGTTTAATGGGAAGGAAGACAGACCCTGCACGGGAAGATGATTGTATGCTTTCGCCTTTCGCATAAACACCCGGGCTCCCGGGCTGGGTCATGAACATGGGAAACAAGCAGTAGATTTAGAGAAGGAACCTGAAATGGAAAAGCAGGGGCCGAAGCCCTGCCTCCCCACAGTCTGTGTGTCTTAATGACTGCAGGACTCATCATTTTACCTTTAAGGCTCGCTTCATCTTTTACCCGTACAAGGGGGAGGACCCGCATGCCTCCCTAAGACAGCACATGCGGTGGTCACATCAGAAAGTCCATGTCAGAGCATCTGGGCATGTGTGGCTTAGAGTTTCTTTAGCTCTGCTTTTCTTCCCACCTCTTCCTCCTCCCCTCCTTCCCTTCTTCTCCCCTCTTCCTCCTCCTCTTCTTCCACCTCCCCACCTCCACCTGCTGTCTTCAGAGTTTAAGATGAAATAAGTAAGGATGCAGAAATCTCGGGGGTCCAGGAGGTGCTGTTGCCGCACCTTCCACCGCAAGGCACACAGTGCCAGGCTTCCTGCACTCCTGGACCAGCCTTTGCAGCACTGGCTGGTCCTTTGCTTAACGCTTCTTTCTCTTGCTCGCCTGTTGTCCCTCCCTCCTCCCATCCTGTCTTGTTTCCTTCTACACTCAAATTTCTGATCAAAGCTTACTAATTACTTCCTCTGAGATACATTTCCTGTCCCCTTAGACTTGGATGTCCTGAGCATGCCGCCACATCACCTGTATTCCCTTCTCACGACCCTCAGGAAAGTTTATTGCAATTAGTGTTTTGTTTTTGTTTGTTTGTTTTGGGCTGCACCTGTGGGATACAGAAGTTCCCAGGTCAAGGATTGAACTCTCACCTCAGCAGTGACCTGAGTGGCCGCAGCCCAATACTGGAGACTTAACGCCCAGCACCACAGTGAACTCCTGTAATTATTGGTTTATTTTTTTATCTAGAATCTTCCTACCAGGATGGCTGGCTTTATGTATTCAGAGACTCTCTTTTTTCTTAACTGCACCAGAATGGTGCTTGGTCTCTAATAGACACCTAACTTTTGATCAGTGTACAAACACTTAGGAAATGACTAAGTAAGCAAACATTATATCTGGAGGTGATTCTATAGTGGCGGAGGCCACTGCTGGCAACGTGTAGGGCAGGACCGGGGTTCAAAATAACATCAGCACCTGGGGGAAGTGGCACTTAAAATGCAAAGAAAATAGGAATATAAAATGGAGAATACAGAATTGGCAGTGTCATCACATCATGAAACCCCTGCCCCGGGGCTTCTCTCCACCAATAATCCGCGTGTCTGTTTCCTCCCTCAAGATTCTGTTAAAACGAACCTCATTTAAAACAAAGGCTTTATCTCAATATTCTGCCTGCATACTGTTGAATCTTATCCTTTCAGGTACAATGCAAGCAATTTAATCTGCTTTTTTTTTTTTTTAATTTGCATTTAGTCATTTGTTGCTTTGATATTTTTTCCTATTCTATGTATATGTATATATTTTTTTGGGGGGAGGGGTCCTGCCTGTAGGGGCTTGATGTGGGACCTCATTCCCAGACCAGGGATTGAACCTGGGCCACAAGGGTGAAAGCTCTGGCCCTAACCACTAGACCATCAGGGAACTCCTTATGAATTTCATTTTTTAATCCATTTAGAGTGAAAGGTTTTTTTGAGCCAAACCATCATTTCAATCTATTTTTTCCCTTGTGTTTCCTTATTGAGCTGCCTTGTTCACACAGCACATTAAAATTATATTTATGTGTTCATTCCCTTTTCTCTTGCTTAGACCGAGCTTCCCTTCCTTGAAGGGAATTTATCTTATGAAGGTGAGTAATAATTGGTGCAAAACAAGCATTTACTGATGTGAAATAAAATACAAGTCAATAAATAACATCGTACTGCATTAAAAATAAAAGCAAAAAATCCAGACACAGATATTTAAAAAGTGTCCTGCACAGACCCATTAAGATACCTTTCCCTTTATGACTATAGTTTCCTCTGTTTGTTTTTTTTTTCTTTTTTTTTTTTTTTGTGTTCTTCTAGGGCCACATCCGTGGCATATGGAGGTTCCCAGGCTAGGGGTCTAATTGGAGCTGTAGCTGCCGGCCTCCACCACAGCCACAGCAACTCCAGATCCAAGCGGCATCTGTGACCTACACCACAGGTCACAGCAACGCTGGATCCTTAACCTGCTGAGCAAGGTCAGGGATTGAACCCGAAACCTCATGGTTCCTAGCCAGATTCGTTAACCACTGCGCCACGAGGGGAACTCCTATAGTTTCTTCTGTTTAAAGAGTTATGATATCCTCACATTTAATAAAACCATTTAAGAATTAAATATTTTCTACTGGTATTTTTGACTTGAAAAATGGCCAGTGTGCTTGTTCCTGGATTAGTCATGTTATGAATTTGAATTTACCTGACGTTTAAGATACTACAACACGCGTGATTTGGATCATTTTCTAATCTCACAGAATGGCAATCACAGAATGGCAGTACTCTTTAATCACGTATTTTCCATCCTGACCACTTCTCTTTGCAATATAAGGGATGACGATACAAATATAATGTATATAAATGATATAAAGATAATAGACATGTCAGGATCTTGGCTGAATATGAAAATACTATTTTAATTTTTTGAAGATGTATATACTCTTTTGAAATCAAGCTATGTTTTCTTGAAAATTTCCAAATATTCTAAAACGACTGGTCTAAGTCGAAGGAAAAATAAGTAAGAGTTAAGAATTTTTTCCCTTTGTCACCCACAGGTTCTTAGTGCTTGCAAAGGAGGGATGCTTTGAAATACACAATTCTTTTTTTTTTTTTTTTTTTTTCTTTTTAGCTATTTCTTGGGCCGCTCCCATGGCATATGGAGGTTCCCAGGCTAGGGGTCGAATCGGAGCTGTAGCCACTGGCCTACGCCAGAGCCACAGCAACGCGGGATCCGAGCTGCGTCTGCAACCTACACCACAGCTCACGGCAACGCCGGATCGTTAACCCACTGAGCAAGGGCAGGGACCGAACCCGCAACCTCATGGTTCCTAGTCGGATTCGTTAACCACTGCGCCACGACGGGAACTCCTGAAATACACAATTCTTATCTAACAATGTTCTCTTTTTTCAAATCGCTTAGTCAAAATACCTGGCTCACACTTCTTTTTTTCCTGCAGCATCTTCTTCTGAAAATATCTAGGTACAATCCATTCAATGAGCAGCTCTATCTGAGACTAGTGATTTGCTAATATGTTTTTCTAATATGTGTTCATATACATACATTCATCAAGTCTTTTGTTTTTTTTGGGGGGGGGGGATGCTGGTGACTGCGCCAGGCAGAAATTCCTGGGCCAGGGATAGAACCGGAGCACGGGCAGCGACAACACGGGGTCCCTAACCTACTGAGCCACCAGGGAAGTTCTTACCCAGCCTTTTAAAGTCGTTTGTTCTTAGGCCTTCTGCAGTGGTTGCTTTCAAGCTGGTTCGGGGGCATTTGGATTGACTTGTATAAAGAAAGGAAGGGCTGAAAATTTCTTCGCAATTGTTGGGCAGGATGTAAACCCTAGAAATGTGATCTGGCTCATCATGCTCCTCTGCCCTGTGTGGCTGATATATGCTTTGTCATAGGTAAGGAAACGGAGGCTCAGGGGGTAAAACGGGTCACCACACGATGACAGGATGTGAATTCATATCTCTAGTCCGTACATGTTCTAAACATCACACTAACTCTCGCTACGAGAGTAGAGACTAGAGAGATGGTACCACTGACAGAGGGCATCAAGCGATTACTCCCACCTCTCGCTGAGACCTGAAAGTTCAATTTGCATGTGCAGCTTTGCCTATTAGAGCAGGAAGCTGAGAAGCCCTCGTGACCTCAGTTTATAGACAGGGATCATTTTCATACCTTTAGTATAGTCTCATTGTGAACTGTCTAATTGCATCAATTAAAAATGATTGTTGTGCAGGTTCATTCCCCGGCCTCGCTCAGCGGGTTAAGGGTTCGGTGTTGCCATGACCTGTGGTGTAGGTCCCAGACGCGGCTCGGATCCTTGGATCCTGCATTGCTGTGGCTGTGGTGTAGGCCAGTGGCTGCAGCTCCGATTCGACCCCTAGCCTGGGAACCTCCATATGCCATAGGTGTGGCCCTAAAAAAGACAAAAAAAGAAAACAAGTTGGAAAGAAAGTGAACGGCCTCTAACTGACGTCTGGATGATGTGACCTTGTTAGTGTTCTCTGTTTCAGGGTTTTCCGCCGAGGAAATTGGTTGTAATTTTGATTCTTGACGAGAGTCAGTTATACAACTATAGTTAAATATAGAAAACGGGAGGATACTTTCATATGCATCTCATCCTTGAATTAATTTTCCACCTATGGAAATCATATATTCTAACCTCCACGTCAAATATGCCACCTTGTCTCGTTATGTCTGCCTACTAGAGAAATCTGGAATTCTTCCCTTTACCTCTGCTGCTGCCTGTCCAGCCTTATCCCCTGCTCCTCACTAACAATAGCGAAATGCTTGCGGTTTCTGGGAAACACCTGGGAGCTTCGTACATCCTTGCGACACACTGCGCCCTTAGTCCTAAATAGCCTTTCCTCATTTGCGGTCTTGGTAAATGTTACTTATTTCTTTCCTAACAGGACTTTTTCCCGCGTGAACACTCTGCAAGTCCATCGCCTAACTCTCCAGATAGACTTAGTCGCTCTTTCCCACTCTGCTAATAACAGACTTTAAATCATGTAAATTACCGTGTTGCTCATTGTGTATTTGACTGGTTTTATCACATGTCCGTCTCCCCTGTGTGGCTTCATGGTGGGAAGAGGCACTCAAAAAATCCATTTAGTGAGTCCACATACTAACAGTAGCATTATATTTAACGTAGAAATGGTGGACTACAGGGGGCACCTTGAAGACAGCAGCCGCTCTACAAGAGACCAATGCCCATTAGTAATTTGTTTTTTTATTTCTAGGGCTGTACCCGAGGCATATGGATGTTTCCAGGCTAGGGGTCAAATCGGAACTGCAACTGCTGGCCTATACCACAGCCATAGCAATGCGGGACCAAGCTGCATCTGCAACCTACACCACAGCTCACGGCAGCGCCGGATCCTTAATCCACTGAGCGAGGCCAAGGATCGAACCTGTGTCCTCAGGGATACCAGTCGGAGTCATTTCTGCTGAGCCAGGACGAGAACTCGCCGTTAGTAATTTAAATTGGAAATTATTAATGGCAAATAATAAGAAAGATAATAACTCTTTCAAATGTATATGTATACTTCTTTGTTTTCAATGAGAATTTTGTCATATTCTATAATACTTATAGACACTTCAAGGAGGCAATATGATTATTATTTGGAAAGAAGCTATACATTTAATTATATTTTATATCATAAAAATTTATTAGATGGACAACTTATTGAAGAACTAAATGTTTTATATCCTAGAATAATAACTGTACTACTTTAAAAAATTATTGCTATATAAATTTATTGTGGAAGAAGTTAGGAAGGTAATTAAAACTATTTTGTTAAAATTGATAATTTTTATATACTGTAACTTTGAATTCAGCTATAATTAAAAGATTCCTTTTTTTTTTTTTATGGCTGCAATCACTGCATATGGAAATTCCCAGGCCAAAGTTTGAATCTGAGCCACAGCTGTGACCTGTGCTGCAACTGCAGCAATGCCAGATCCTTTAACCCACTGCACCAGGCTGGGGATTGAACTCACACCTCTTCAGCCACCCAAACCGCTACAGTCGGCTTCTGAATGCATTGTGCCACACGGGAAACTCCTCATTTCTTATTAGATGATTTTTCACACATAATATTTGCGGACATTTTCCTAAAAGAATCATTAAGTGGATAGATTCATAAAAGAAGGAAAAAAAATCTGGCTTTCAAGCCAATATCACAATAAGTAGGATAGCCTTAGCGTTGGTTTCGAATCCTTTGAGGGACTGACACATTGGTCAACTTGACAGTCTTGTATACTACATTTTCAATTTTCCGGAATTATTTATTGATTCTTAGATAGTGACTGGGAAATGAATGTTAGAATAGCTCCGCAGGAGTTCAGTCCCTTTCTCTTTCCCCTTGAATTCCAGACTAAGCTTCACCGGTTCCTATGCCTGCCACGTTCTGCTGTGCCAGTAGACACTGCAGTAATTAATGTCCATCTCAACTTGAGCTATTGATTCAGCACCCTTCTGTCCTAGAGTTTCAGAAATGCGTGCATTTCATCTCTTCTGTCCTCTGTCCTCGTAAGTACAGTAACTTCTCATACATGAATTTTAATTTTGGATTAGAAAACATAGTAGCTGTCACTTAGGAGAATATAAGTATTTCAACTCTGTAAGGAAAGATGATGACTTATGCTGGTAGGTTAGGCTTGGGGCTAGTGCTTAATGTAGCTTCCTGGGTGCTGTTTGTGCATGAAAACTCTTTGCTTATGCATTATGTTCAGTGAGGACTAAGGCAGGTTTTTTTTTAAATTTTTTAAAGTATTTATTTATTTATGTATTTATTGCTTGTGAGGGCTGCACCTGCAACCTATGGAAATTATCTGAGTCATGTCTGCAACCTACACCACAGCTCAGGGCAACGCCGGATCCTTAACCCACTGAGCAAGGCCAGGGATTGAACCCGCCTCCTCAAGGATACTGGTCGGGTTTGTTACTGCTGAGCCACAGTAGGAAATCCTCAAAGCAGTTTTCAAGTGTAAGTAGCTTAAATAGATTAAACTGTAACCATGAAAGGGATATGTGGAGCTGCTCCTGGTTTGGTCCTGGAAACGAAGTCCAATATGAATGAGACATCACACACACAAAACACTTCGGGGAGCTATTCTGGGAGTCATTCCAGGTTTCTCTCTAAGGCCTTTTCTATTTACCAGATCTTTAAGCAGCCCAGGTGGGTCCTGACCACTCGAGACCAGGCCTCACACCTTTGGCTCATTTTCCCCCTTGTGTGGTCCGGCCACCCAAGATAGCTACTCTCCGGCTGGACCGGTCCCTGCTTCACCTACATCCTCCTCACGTGTTGACCTTCCTCCTAAATGGGGGAGGGGGAGCCCAATCAGGAAACACCCACGTACTCGCTGCCACCCAGCTGGTGTTTGTTGCCTTCTTTTGATCACAGTGGCTCCCCTTTGATAGTGTAACAAAGGGTCGGGGCCCAAGGGCTCATGAGGGCTGTTGTGCTTCTGGTTTCCCTGGTGACCAATGAGCCAATCTGAAGTCCGTTCTCCCACGGAGCAAAGGCTGCCGGCCCTGTTCTGCCCCATCGGCTGCCCCCCAGGTGGGGTGCCGCTCTAGAACTTTGCTTCAGCCAGGACGCACCCCCATCCATTAAACCATTGTCGCTGATGCTGGGCCCTTTCTTTGGTCTTGAAGTTGGGCGAGCACGGGGGCTTGGAGGCCAGCAGGCTCCCGCCCAACAACCACCAAAGAAATAAAGGTAAGCAAACGCCTCTTTGAGAAGGTAAGACGTGATTATCTGCTAGAATGTGGGCCTTCGAAATAGTCAACTTAAAGAATTTACGCTGTTAGCAGTAGTATTATGTTGGTAGTAGTTGGTCCCATATACTTCTTTTTAATTTTAAAACTTAATTCAAGAGTTCTATTCCAAATTGACTCATGTGGTTGACAGAGGAAAAGCGAAAGAGAATTTGAAATCCAGCAGCACATGCAGGTAGGATTTCTATCGGGTGAGCCGTTCATCTGTGATACTGGACAGGATTTTTTAAGAGCCTGCATGCTGTGTTCAGGAAACAGAACCGTGGAAGCATTTAGAAGCTGCTTAAACATATTTGCTGAGTCAGGCTAGAGGATCACTCTAAGGAGGTTCTGTTGGAGTCGATGGATATTTTCTGTTTGACTCCCTCGTGACCATTTCGTTTACCTGGAGACGGACTCAGCGTCTTTCAGTCGGGAGCAGATTTGTTAGCGGCCGAACGTTCGGGACCATGGCATATTTCACTTACCTCTTTAGGGGCATCCGCTTCGATGAATTCCGAATAAATCACCTTGGCTTTGGAGACAAGTTTTTCTGCACTTTCTGTTTTCTTAAAGTCTTCGCAGGCGAGCCAGAACTCCACATTTTCTTCACTAAACTCCGATTTGAGGAATGTTCGAAAAGCATCTAGGCCAGCTGGAAGATACATGAGAAAAACTCCTGTAACACGACCCAAGTGAGTACACTGCACAGGGTGAGCATTTGAGGATTCAGTGCCAAATACTTTGCATTTGTCTGCATCTAACATTTATAGATGTATTCTGTCTTTTTTTGTCTTTTTGTCTTTTGTTGTTGTTGCTATTTCCTGGGCCGCTCTGGCGGCATATGGAGGTTCCCAGGCTAGGGGTTGAATCGGAGCTGTAGCCACCGGCCTACGCCAGAGCCACTGCAACGCAGGATCCGAGCCGCGTCTGCAACCTACACCACAGCTCACGGCAACGCCGGATCGTTAACCCACTGAGCAAGGGCAGGGACCGAACCCGCAACCACATGGTTCCTAGTCGGATTCGTTAACCACTGCGCCACGACGGGAACTCCTATAGATGTATTCTGAACTTTAGAAAACCTTATTTCGGATCAGCCGTCATGAGCAAAATACTTGTAGGTGTATTTAAACACTGAGCATGTTTTAAATTGAGTAACCACAGGTATTGGGTGAAGCTTGGGATTCTCATAGGTCCTGGCTCTTTCCACGATCTTATTTTCAGCCAGCTTCACACTTTTTGCTATTTCTTTTGCTGTCCTAACCCTTAAGTGTGTGACCCCCTGCGTTGTCTCTCCCCTGCCCCTCTTTCCTCATCAAGATGTGCTCTGAAAGCGTCTTTCTTGGGAACACCTGGAGCTCCTTGGAGACCGTAATTCTAAATCCTTTAGGGCTGAGGATGACAAAAGCTGCCTCCACCGAGGGGCAAGGGAGAAAAGTCATTATCAGGTTCCTGCAGTTGGCAGAACTATGCCAGTACTTGGCGTTGAGGTTCCTCCGTTTCAGTTGGTCCCTTCTGCCAGCACGTGTCTGTGCAGAACTGAGACTGTGTCTCTGAGGAGGAGACACCTGTTGGCACATTGGTCACTCAGAGGGATTGGCCCCCCTGCACTCTGGTGGCTTTCTCCTCGCCCTGCCCTGAGGGCCGCTCTGCCTGGGCTCCCAGCAGCATCCCCCTGACGCTGTGCTGGAGGCTGACTCTTCATGTTGCGAAGTAGGGAAAAATAAACTTACAGAGAAGTGGGGGCAAGGAAGAACTGATGAGAAAAAGAAGCTATCAGAGAAAAGTGTAGGGAAAGGGGGCCTGAGTGGCTCGTAGGTTGCCGCAGGTGGAAAGTATTGTCAGGGTCAGGGAGAGAATACAGACGAGAGCTTCATGGAAGAAGGCTAAAAAAAGTGTCTAAAAACATGGGATTGAAAATAGACAATTTTTTAAAAATTATTGCAAGTAGAGTTGAAATAACAGGTCCTCGCAGAAGGTTAGCAGGTGCCAATTAAAATTCTTGGTAGAAGTGTGGGGGAGGGTGGATGTCATTAATACGTGAGCCCTCTAAAAAAATTCAGTTAATTGCACATCTCTTGCACTTTAAAAACACATCCGAGAAGCTTCTGTGACACAAGTTGGGTTCTAAAAAATGTGTCTTAGGATCACAGTTAAAATGTGCTGTGAGTGTGGTCCAGCCCATGATGAATTTAAGAGGTTGAAGCTGAATTTCGACTAAAATCTATTTTATAGAGAAGGAAAAGTATATACTTCGCCAGTACCGAAGGCATAGTGTAGATTCTCGTCTGGTGTCATTTTACATGTGTGTCCTTAGGGCATGTGAAGCTGTTCCCAATTCAGATTATCTAAAGGCATCCCAGAGGTGAACTGTGTATCTGTATACAGAAGAAGCTGTGTGTTTTCCCATCCTGCCGTTTTAATGAAGGGCGGCAGGGACCTAGCACCCATTGCCTGCTCTTCTCCTCCCACGGCTCTGTTGAGGACACAAGGGAGCCCAGGAAACAGCTCCCACCGTTGCTGGTTATCTCTGCAAGGATGCACTGTTGTTGAACTGCTCTTCTGTACATTCAGTTGGAATATTCAGAAGATGTCAGGAGCTACCCACAGTCACAGCCCTGTTGCTGAGGGTGCTCCGGGGGCCAGAGGCAGTGGCTGTTGGGGGGACGAGGGCTGACTCCGCAGAAGGTGGGAAACCCACCCTAGGACCTGTGCCCGGCACATGCAAGGCTTGTCCTCAGGTCACAAAACAGGCCGATAATGGGCAAAAGCGTCTGACTTCCTGAGGCCCTTAGCAAACCTGCTGTTAAGTAAAAACGAACCATTCCATTCACGACTTTCACAAATGCAATTCCATACCCTTGACGTCTTTATTTTATTTTTTTAATTTTTTTTTTTTTTGTCTTTGTGCCTTTTCTAGGGCCGCTCCCACGGGATATGGAGGTTCCCAGGCTATGGGTCAAATTGGAGCTGTAGCTGTAGCCGGCCTACGCCAGAGCCACAGCAACTCGGGATCCGAATCCAAGCCACGTCTGCGACCTACACCACAGCTCAGGGCAACACTGGATTCTTAACCCACTGAGTGAGTCCAGGGATCGAACCTGCAACCTCATGGTTCCTAGTCGGATTTGTTAACCACTGAGCTACAACGGGAACTCCCCTTGACGTCTTTAGTACATGTACTTAATTGGATTCTAGTGGCACTATTGATTATTTTATGTCTATGGTTTAGGAATAGGTAGTTTCAGAATAAAAACATGAGGGTGTAATTTCATCTACTTCAATTTAACTTTATATATAAATAAATAGCCATGAAGAACTTACTCAGCTTTTACCATGTTTTAAACTTTTCTAATATTCTGATATTTACTTTATAAATTGATTTTATTATTATTATTTTTGTCTTTTGTCTTTTGAGGCCCACACCTGTGGCATATGGAGGTTCCCAGGCTAGGGGTCGAATCCGAGCTGTAGCCGCCGGCCTACGCCAGAGCCACAGCAACACGGGATCCAAGCCATGTCTGTGACTTAGAGCACAGCTCACGGCAATGGCAACGCCGGATCCTTAACCCACTGAGCAAGGCCAGGGACCGAACCCGCAACCTCGTGGTTCCTAGTCAGATTCGTTTCTGCCGCACCAGGACAGGAACTCCTACTTTATACAGTGGAAATGCTATTTGATTGGAGCCAATAATACTGCATTTTAAACACTTTCTGTGTATACTGCTACAGTGTCATTTCTATCCCATAGGAGACAGAAATGCTGCAAAGCAGGGTAATGTACAACAGAAACAGAAGTTCTAGATAATGTTGAAAATGACTCTTTTGGTATTAAATGCTGGGATACTTATAATTGACCAAAATTACCTTATTAAGCCATCATATCAATCATAAATGTATATATATAGACATTTATAGTTGATATGCATAACATGTAAAGTGTATATATTAATACATACACATACCCCCTCTATATTTTTCTATTCCCTGAAATAAGAGAAACCCAATTGAAATCAGTACTTAAAACCTTATGGAAAACAAGTGATTTATTTAACCTTTCAACTTTTCAACTTGTAACAAAAGTGGTCATGATACACATGAAATGATAACGAGTCTGAGGAATTGACAGCTTTATCACTGCCTCTTTGGGGTTTTCTTGTTCATGTTTGGAATTTCTGTAATCTTGTTTTAACCCAGCCTAATTCCATTTAAACTTCGGGCGTGTATACTTGGGTATGCCTTTGGCAATCTTAGGCTTCAAATACTGATGAAACTCCTGCTTAGTAACATGTCTACAGCTTTTCCTCATCACTGTTTTTGAACCTGTTATCAGTCAGCTCTTACCTTGGTTGCTTAGAAGGGTGTCCATGTTCTCAGACCAGGCCATTGTCTCTGTAGGCGGTGACCTGTGGAAACAGCATCTACCCTTGACAATAGCATCGTAATCTTTTTCTTCTATAACCTACGGTGATCGTTGAGTATGTGATTTGTGGAATTCTATCCTTTCAGTGGGCTTTGCATCCCTAAGCTGGGAAAGGTCAACACAAATTAGAGAATGTTTTTCCACAGTGGGCAGCCAGAGCCAAGCAAAGCGGAATGCCATTTGGCACCAGCAAATTATTTATTAATCTAGCCAACAGTGTTAACAATATTTGCAAATTCTTGAAATCTGGTAAAGACACAAGAGAGAGGGCTCATTGTTCTCTGGAGCTGTGAATTTCTTCTCAATTATATTCGTGGTTAATTGACGGGGCACTCATGTGTCTCTTCCTAAAAAGTTATGATGGGTTCAGTAGGGATGAACAGACTGTTTTCTAAGTGTTCGTGGTATACAAAATTGTCCACTTCGTAATTATGCATCTTAAAGTTTTTTTTTAAAAAGTTTTAAGGATTTCTACCATGTGGTGATATTGAAAATGTTTATTTATAGTGTTTTGTGGAATCTTCATGCCACCCTGAGACAGCCTTTATTTCTCTCCAGACTGGTGTGCTTCTAGTTCTGAGCTGATTTATTTAAATCTAGGAATCTGTCAGGACAGAGAAATATCTTTTCCAAAGCAGCCCAAAAATTTATTGATTTAAGTCTTCTGAAGAAGGTATACTTTTGGGGATGTGATGTAGAGATGATAAATTTAAGATACAAACTTTCCGAGAGGTAAATATATCATGCATTATTCCCCTTAATAAACAAAGATTGGGATGAAATAAGCCTCCATCCATAGAAAGCATCTGCTGCCCAGAAAAAAAAAAAATCGCAGATTATGCCGCTGTGATGTGCAAGCGACTTAGTTATGGAAGGAAAAGGTGTAACTGCAGGTTGCTTTATAATGAGGGGTAATAGCATCGTCTGATATCCAGGCATTCTTCTAGAATTTTACATTGGCAGATCAAGGTGAGGAACCTAACTGTGTTAGGGTGAAGTGATCTCTAGGCTTTTATATTCTGGTACTTGCTGTGGTTTGCTGCAGTTTTCATTGTGTTAGTACGGACTGTGCTCCCTCTGCTGTCGCAGGTGTATTTTCAGAGAGTGAAGCCTGACTTTGTAGAGGCTGCGCGGGGAGGGGTGGGGGGTGGGGACACGGGCAGGGCACGTGACCGGGAACTCACTTTGCTATTTCCCATCCCTTTAATTTCCGGTCTCTCCTTTCTTTTATTTTCTTCCCCAATGGCAGGCAGCTAATTTTCCTTACTCTCTTGTTCTCCTAAATCTTGGGGACTCAGGTTTCCTATGAAGGCATTTTGAAGCAGTGGTTTTTCATTCAGTTGGACTTTTTTTGTTTTTTTTTTTTTTTTGTCTTTTTGCCTTTTCTAGGGCTGCTCCCATGGCATATGGAGGTTCCCAGGCTGGGGGTCTAATGGGAGCTACAGCTGCTGGCCTGCACCACAGCCCCAGCAAGGCCAGATCTGAGCCACGTCTGCGATCTGCACCACAGCTCATGGCAACGCAAGATCCTTAACCCACTGAGCAAGGCCAGGGATTGAACCCGCAACCTCATGGTTCCTAGTCAAATTCGTTAACCACTGAGCCACAACGGGAACTCCCCCGGTTGGACATTTTAAATGGTTTGGCTTGTTTCTGTCTTTCATAAATGTAGAGTGGGAACCAATGTAAGATTTAATTTTATGTTGAAGATCTTGTGTACACTCTAGAACCTGTTACTCTACCATGCTTGCGTTGTACTTCATCTAGGACTCAAATATGAGGTCTTCTGTGAGATATTAGGAATTCTATCAAATAGTGCTACAATGATCATAGGACCACTTAAAATACCCTTTTTTTTTTTTAATTAGAGTTTTTTTTTTTTTTTGCTTTCCATGACCACTCCTGCAGCATATGGAAATTCCCAGGCTAGGGATCGAATTGGAGCTGCAGCTGCCAGCCTGCACCACAGGCACAGCAATGCTTGGGACCTAGACCATAGTTCATGGCACTGCCAACACCGGATGCTTAACCCACTAAGCAAGACCCGGGATTGAACCTGCATCCTCATGGTTACTAATTGAGTTTGTTACCACTGTGCCACAATGGGAACCCCAAAATGTCCGTGTGTAAAATATTGTCTCTACTTATAAATTGAAATGTGGCGTTAGCAGGGTATTCAAATTGCTCCTTGGTACCTTTGGAATGTTTGTTAATGAATAATAGGGAAAAGAGGAGCTCTGATGCCCAGCCTGCCACATAGTACACCTATTAGGAATAAGGAATAGCCATCAGATAAAAACCTGAGAAATAAAATCTAGGCAAAATCATTCAAGGATGAATATATTATCCCCTATTAGTATATATGTTCTTTGATGTCAGGAAGAAGTTATTTTTTAACACCAAGAACAGGATGTCTGGTTCAAGAAATATTTGCTGAACATATAGATCCGTCATGAATGGCCAAACCCCAAAGAGGGCAGGCAGTAAAGCCATCAGTGGAAGTGGTGCAGTGGCTTTCAAGATGCGGGGTAGATGACAGTGCTAAGACGTTATTAAAGGTATAGGTGAGTCATAGTCGCTTCAGAGTGTGTTGTGGGTGAGACAGGGGAGACGTGATGTGAAAGCGTGGCTGGGCAGTGATGGGCCACGGACCTCACTCTCAACCTGAGCCTCTGGAGCTGGAGGAAATGGACAACGTCCACCCCGAAGGCATCAAGGCAGGCTGTGTCCTTGGAGGAGAGCCAGTGTGTGCTTAAGCCGAAAGCAAAGGGATCTTCCCTGAAGGGAATGGACGTAGAGGAGTCTTTTGGGGATGGAAGTATTGAAATGAGTGGTAGCTATTCTTATTATCGTCATTAATGTAAGTGAACAGAAAAACAAAAGCAAAGGCTGGGAGATGCTGTGGAACCAAGGGCAAAAGAGAATTCTGAATGTTTTGAATTAGAAAGGTACATGGACGTATTGTATACAGAGAGTGTTAGTGGTAACAGAATTAGAGATACTAGGATATCGTGGCATCATTTAAGGTCCACCAGATGCTGACATTGATATAAAGGAAAATGTGGTCCTTCAACCCTCTGAAGAAATACCTCTGCTGGTGTGTGACAGTGCCTAGATTGACCTCAGCTCACTGTTGGCCAGCAGTTGGCAATTTTGGCTTGAAAGACACAATTTTGACCATCCTAAAATGATGGAATTCTTGGTGGTAATGCAGTATTGACTTCCAGAAGTTAGGCAAAATGCAACTATTTTAAGAAACACTGTTAATTTGCTGTTGAAATTTTATAATGTGGGGTCGATTGTACATAATTCTGTGGAAGAGTAATTTATTGCTGTGTATGGAGAAACTTGGAAGATAACTTATATAATGGCACTAAAGTGCAAAACAATGTACCGAGTGCTTATAGTTGTGTTAAATATATCCTAGACTTAACCTCGTTCAATCTGGAAAATGACAGTTAAATATATCCTAGACTTAACCTCATTCAATCTGGAAAATGACAGTCTATTTTAATCCCGTGTTACCAGTGAGGAAAGAGAGTGGATGCTAGTAACTGGTCTAATATCACACGGAACAATGAGCAGTTAAAATTCAAACACAGCATAATCTGCTTGGAACTTGAAGTCTTTCTACAAATTTTCCTGGAATGGCAGAGTCCATGCACATGGGCTTATATTCTGCTGATGTTTTAGGACGTCTGTAGGAAATGTTTCAAATAAGTTCTAGAAGGCTTTTTCTCTAATGGTTGGTCCCATGTCACGTATTTTTTCTAAAGAACAGTTAAATTGTAGGAATTTCTAGCAAGTAGAAAGTTTTCAGAACACAGTGATTCTTAAATTTTGCATATTATCAAACAAAAATAGGACATTTCTTAGGTTAAATGTGACTGACACATATGTTTAAAAGTTTTCTTTCTTTTTTTAATGTAATCTTTTTTTTCTTTTTTTTTTGTTTTTTTAGGGCCGCACCCTCGGCATATGGAGGTTCCCAGGCTAGGGGTCGAATTGGAGCTGTAGCCGCCGGCCTACACCAGAGCCACAGCAACAGAGGATCCGAGCCGCATCTGCGACCTACACCACAGCTCACGTCAATGCCGGATCCTTAACCCACTGAGCGAGGCCAGGGATCGAACCTGCATCCTCCTGGATACTAGTTGGGTTTATTAACTGCTGAGCCACAACGGGAACTCCCTAAAGTTTTAAAACTGCAACTGAATCAATGTTAAGAACAGACTCTGTGGAATTAAAGTGGAGGGTGCAGCGGGTGGCTGACTGAAAAATACAGTGAAGGGACCCTTAAATGTTAACCTTAAATAAATGGACGAAACGCCACTCCCTCCCTCTTTCCCTCTCCCTTTTTCCCCCTTTTATTTGGATTTTAGTCCTAACTTTTCAAAGCTTTTGTCTAGCTTTTCTTTGTGTGTAGGTGTATATTTCCTGTAAAACAGTGTGTGGGTCTGAGGATGACGTGCTATGGAAATTCACTGTGTAGCTGGAGACAAAATTGCACTTGGTATTTCATGGGGTTTTGGCTGATTTCCTTCCTGTTTCCTTCATTAAGCGGGTGCCGTCAAGGCCAGCAGTCCCCATGCTCTGTGTCCGGAGAAGAGCCAGGACAGATGGGAACTGCGTGAAAGCTCCCAGTTATCTTGCTAATTGTGCCAGCCGGAACCAGTTGCAGTGCATTAAAAGAGTGGGCGCCTACAACTGTGCTCTCCACACTCAATTAGCCTTGTGCTGGGGAGCGGAGATTCATGCAAGGAGCCTGGGTGCTCCTGCAAGTGACAGCTGCTGCCTTACCCAGCATTTCATCTCTAGGTTCAGATTTTTCAGTCACCGTTGCAAGAACAAATCATTTTTGCAAAGATCGTATGTATATATCTGAAGTCTTTTGAACATTTAACAGTTTGGCAAAGCTTCATTTAGAGAGAGCTCAGTGGTTTTTCTCCACTTTGTAACCTTTCTTTATCTTATCAAGTAGAAAGAATTAACTGCAAAAGCGAGCTAGGCATTGTTGACATATTTTAGCAAAGAGGAAGAAATCTATGGAGAAAGGAGAAGAAAAAATCGGGAAGAAAGACAACAATTAGCATATTTATCATAAATGAAGGAAACAAAACATCCAGACTAATGAAGACTCAAGTGTCTCATTGATACAGCTTCTGAGATAAAAATAGCTTTAAACAGCAACTCACTTCACTGGCATTTTTTCGTTCCACTGTCTGACTGTCACAGATGATGCTGAATTTCTCTTTCTGACTGATCTTCAGGCTGAAGGGAATGTGACAGCAGGAACATGACAATTAGTATGCAAATACCTATCTCCTGAGTTACAAATTGGCATTCTTTAAATCATGCTATTCTCGGCCTTTTTTTTTTTTCATTTTATTGTTAATTTTTCACTGGCCAGGACCCTGAAACTTCTACGTAGCCAATAACTCTTTGAATAAGTGTGATATTTTCTCAAGTCCATGGCATAACTGAGATGAATTCCACTTGAAAATCTGGTTTCTAAAGTTCATATAAATCTGTTTACAAGACAACCATTGTTCACCTGTGGTTAAATCAAGTCAGAAAATCATCGATATAATTCCGTATTCACCTTTAGGTCCCTAATCTGTCTCCAAGATCCTTTTGTGTTCCTTTGTTCCTTGATTTTCGCAAAGTCTGAGGAAGCCCCTCTTTTTAATACTCTTAACTCTATGTGTTTACGAATTTTTACAGTTTTATTCATGGACTAAAATCCTCTAACACAGGGTATCATACTTGTTAAAAAATGGTGCACTTGTTTATAGTTTAATAGCATGCATTTCTTGATTTATTTTAACCATGAAACTCAAGACAGTTTGTGCCGTTGTTTTTTATGCAATGCTGATGTTAGAGACAAGAATACTTGAATATACTTATTAAGACAAAGACTATATATACATATATAATACATACATATTTATGGCCGTACCCCGGGCATATGGAAATTCCTGGGCCAGAGATTGAACCCAAGCCGAAGCTCTGACCTGTGCTGCAGCTGCGGCAATGCCACGTCCTTTCCTTTACCCCACTGAGCTGGGCCTGGCATTGGATCCATGCCTCTGCCTCGACCCAGGCCACTGCAGTCAGATTCGATTCCTAACTCACTGTGCCATACCGGGAACTCCTGGCCTTTCTGTTTGTAGACTGTTACCCCATGCTTTATCAAGCTTTTATGTCAATATGACAGAGTGATTTGGTAGTAAAATTCTACCAGTATCTGTTTATGTCCTCAACACAAACACTCCTGAAAGACTGATGATTTTCAGGGTGGAAGAAATAAAGGAATCAGAAGACAGCACAAAAGCTGCTTGTCCCTGAGGTGGCCTTGAAGCATCCCCATTTCCTTCATCTACAGCAATGCCAGAGGGCACTTCCTGTGCAGGTGGCGCTGGGCTAATGAGACTGATGGAAGGAGGAGAGATGCCCTAAAAAGTCAGTGCATCATTAAGAAGGGATGTCATCAGTGAGCTCAATTCATTTGTTTAATTCAAGCATCATTAGGTAGTGTCCTTATGATATGCAAAAACAGAATCATTAAACATATTTCGACTTGTTTTGCTGAGGGGGGAGATAATGAAGTACTAACTTTATTATCGATGCTTGAACTTGGAACATTTTGGAAAAATGAACTTTCTAAATCTAAAGCCCCTCACAGTCACAAACCATGCTAAGTCTGTAAGAAATATGCGCCAAGAGTAGACTAATTTTACATTAAAATTTTAAAATTTGAGATTACATTTAGAATGGATAAGCAATGAGGTCTTACTGTATAGCAGAGCGAACCATATCTAGTCTCTTGGGATAGACCATGATGGAAGATAATTAGAAAAATAGTGTGTGTATATATATATGTGTATATATATATATACACACACACACACACACACACATATATATATATATATATATATACACACAATCATGTATACATGATTGGGTCACTATGCTGTAGAGCAGAAATTGACACAACACTGGCAATCAACTATACTCTAATAAAAATGTTTCAAAAATTGAAATTTCTATTTGGAATTCAGTGCAGTTACAGCAAGTATACTCTTTCTCATAACTCCTTCCACATGCTCAAATGTTATTAGTTTGATGTGTGCTTCCCATTCCTTTCAAGCTTTTTTTAAGTGTTTAGGAAGAACAGAACTTATTTTGTTTACCAAACTCTCAAAGTTCATAATACATGAGCAGATGAGTAAATAAACTGTCACCTTAGTCTAAATGATTATATGTTCAATACATCTGGACACAAGATTGCCATGTGTAGGTATTGTTAGGCCAGCACTGAGTTTCAGGAGATTCAGACTCTCTATCAGAGCTCATGCCCAGTGTAATAGGCTGAGAGCCCCCAGAGATGCCCAGGCGTCAACGCCTGGAACCTATATGTTATCCTACAGGGAAAAGGGAGGTCGAGGATTCTCGATGAGCCAGATGGACCCAGTGTAATTACAAGGGACCTTACAAGAGAGGGACTGGAGCATAAAAGCCTGCAGACACATATGTGAGGACAGAAGCTGAGGATGGAGAGGTGTGTGGAGGGCAGGATCCAACTAGTTCCGGAGCCCCTAAAAGCCAAAAGAGGCAGAGACGTCAGTTTTCCTCTGAGAGTCTCCAGCAGGAACCAGACCCACCAGTAACTGAAATCTGGCACTTGCATACCTTCATCTGAGTGAAGTTGTAACGTGATCTTGGTGCAAATTCTAGGTAATGTTTATATTTAAAAAATAGGATGAATTGATTGTATGACATTCCAGTGGGAATATCATGAAGTAGTTGGGAAAAAAATTGTTAAAATAATGGAATGTTTACATGTATCAGAAACACGTTAACAGTTTTTTTAAGTTGAAGTATGGTTGATGTATCCTGTTGTGTTAATTTCTGCTGTACAGCAAAGTGATACAGTGTTGCATGTATATTACATACATGTATACATGTATGTATATATGTGGATATGCACGCGTATATATGTATATATACAGATATATGTGTATATGTCATAGATATATATGTATATGTCCATATATATACATTTTTACCTGCCAACACTTTGATTTTAGTGCAGTAAAACTGATTTTGTATTTCTGACCTCCTGGATTCTAAGATAAATTTGTATTGTACTAAACCACTAGATTTGTGGTAGTTTCTTGCAGCAGCAATAGGAAACCAATGCATCCAAGGGACTTTTAGTCTTTAAAATGCCCCCTATGGAGTTCCCATTGTGGCATAGTGGGTAATGAATCCAACTAGGAGCCATGAGGTTGCGGGTTTGATCCCTGGTCTTGCTCCGTGGGTTAAGGATCCAGTGTTGCCGTGAGCTGTGGTGCAGGTCGCAGATGTGGCTTGGATCTGGCCTTGCTGGGGCTGTGGTGCAGGCCAGCAGCTGTAGCTCCGATTAGACCCTTAGCCTGGGAACCTCCATATGCCATGGGAGCAGCCCTAGAAAAGGCAAAAAGACAAAAATGAAATAAAGTAAAATGCCGCCTAAAAGACGATGGGAACGGAATGAGGGCAGAGCAGTGGGTTTGTATACAAGTGAGGCTCCTTTCTGCTGCACAGTAATCCTGACCTCTCTGAGCTGCTGGCTGCTGAAATGGCGATAGTGCCTTTGTCACAGGTTATTGTGTGAGACTAAGTGGAAACAGACCAAGCCAGAGCATCCTACACAAGATATTTGCGTATGTTTGTTTTGCATCCTTTTCCTTTGCTTGACATTGACAGCCCCATAGCTAAGATGAAACATGAAACTCTTTGGGGCATAAGAATTTTTGAGTGTTGACTTTATATAATTAATTAGGATAGGTGCGCAAAAGCACGTACATGAGAGGAATGCAACCCTTAAAGCAGGCCGTGTGAAATTGATGATTTTGGAAAATTAGCAAGATGAGGTTGTGTTTGGAATGAATTGGATGACCAGGAGATAAACATGGGTGAGTAAGAAGTATGGCGTTGGGGTCCACCTGTGAGAGGACAAGGGTTGGGACAAAGGGGGATCACAGAAGGGTGAAAAGGCCTCTGTAGTGCAGTGCTTGTGTGGAAGGGATGGGCCAGTGAGGGTAAAAGGAAGAGCTTTCAGACCTGATAGCCTCAAAGAATGGTGTTCCCACGAGAGAAGTCAGCAATAACAAAAGAAAAGCAGACTCGGGAATGTAGGAGGTATAAGGAAGTTTAGAGATACACAGTCTGTTGACGCAGTTTTGATTAACTTTCCCATCAGTTGGAAGTCACAACATTTTGGCAGCATATCTCAAGATGATACAGAGCTTTTCCATCTGCATGAAGCCTCTCTATTAACTTCAGAAAACTACTGCTGCCTACCCTTCACTACTACAGGTAGGAGAGAAAAAAAAATCACTGAAATCTGGCACTTGCATTACTTAATCTAAGTGAAGTTGTAATGTGTTATCTTGGTGGAAATTCTAGGTAATGCTTATATTTTTAAAAAAATATGCTGCATTGATCCTATAACATTCAAGTGAGGATACCATGAAGTATCTGGGGAAAACAATAATAGCTAAAATAATTGAACATTTACATGTATCAGAAACATGCTACGCCTTATTTCCCTGGTCCCTCCTCTATGAGACAATGTTTTTATCCTTATTTTATACAGGAGGAATCTGAGGCTCAGAGAGGTGAAATGACTTGATCAAGGTTGCAAAACTAGAGAGAGATACAGATGGAGCAAGGTTGAATAATGGGACTTGATAACTGAGTAGTGCTGAGAGCTAAACCTGTAAAATTTAGCTTAACAAGGAAAGTAGCATAGAAAAGCAGATCAGAGATCCAAGGGCTTCACTATTTATTTATTCAAGGAATATTTACATAATTTAGTAACTGCGTAGAGCAACAGTTAATACAAACTGGGGAAGAAGAGCTGGCCCAGTAGTGAGAGAAAGACTAAGGACGTGGAGTGGTGTGCACTTTCCTTCAAAACACTGCCTTTTTCAGGAGAAAACAAAGGTGATCAAGAATGTCAGGGAACCTCCATATGCCATGAGTGTGGCCCTAAAAAGATAAAAAAAAAATTGGCTTAGATGAGTGAGGTAGCTTACATCAAAGTTGCACTGATTATTGGTCCATATTCTGCTCCTATTAAAATTATAAGGGGAAAGGCAGAATGACGATGATAATTATGTTTTTAATGATTATTTTTACAATGGCCTTTCTAGATTTAAGTAATAGGCCTATAAAAACAGTTTATTTGGAGACTAAATAATTTAACATGTGTTCCTTTTGGTAAACAGGAGAGAAGAGAAAATTATCTATTTCACTTCTGCTCTGCCTCAAGTTGCTGCACCATGAGGTGCCATTTATAAAGCAATGAGCCTGAGTTTGGTATGATTCATAAATTATTTCTGAGAGTATTCTGTGGGAGACGTTTGCAATGTGTTCAGGACAGGCAGCACCGCTGAAACGTGTCTGATCTCCTGGAGTGGCAGCTTAGAAATGGGGTGCTCATTTGGATGGTTAGTTCTTAGGATGCTGGTGGATAAATCGATCACATTACTTGCGAGTCACATCTCCTGATTGTATATGTCCTCCGTGTACTTTGTTATCTTCGAATGCCAAGTCACTGGTACAAAGAAACATCTGCCTTGCTAAAGTGAAATGTTTCAAAGGTTACCACGCTTCTGAAGCAAGCAAAAAATGCCTTTTATGTTTTCCAAATGAAATACCATTTTACATTTTAATAGATTCATATACCTAAATTAATTAATGAGAATTACATTTGAGTATATGATAGAAATAAGTAAAACTCAATGAATTGTGCAAATCAAAAGATCAACTTCTCTTTTTCCCTTGGTAAGGACTATTCAATGCCATATCATTATTTCACAGTCTCGTAATATCTGTTCTTAATTGACGGCCTGTGGTTTTGCTTTACTCTCAGTATTTTAACAACAGAGAACAATAACCATTAAATTCAGTTGTCCCCTGATGTGCCCGTTTCTGGGTTGCTGTCTTGTACGCACAGCATTTGACTTTGCCCCTGAGCTAAACTTCTCTTTTCTTACCATCTGATAGAGTTCAGTGTTCTATGCAAAAATAATAAGGTGGGACAGCAGTTATGGGAGACAATAATTTTTTTAAGAAAAATTAAGTAGAATTTTTAAGAAAAATTAAGTGTAATTCTTTTAAGAAATTAAATCTATTTTTTAATCTGGCATTCTTCTACTACTTTGAATAGGCACATACATGGTTTTTTGTTGATTTTTTTTAAAGTATAGTTGATTTGCAATGTTGTGCCAATTTCTGCTGTATAACAAGTGAGCCCAGTCATTCCTAAGTACACATTCTTTTTCTCATGGTTTCGTCCATCATGTTCTGTCCCAAGAGACTGGATAGAGTTCCCTGTGCTGTACAGCAGGACCTTATTGCTGATCGATTCTAAATGGAATAGTTTGTGTCTGCTAATCCTAAACTCTCAGTTCACTAAGTATAATATTTAAAAGAATATTTCAACTAAAGTCTGTGTACATCTTTGGCTAAAAATATTTTGTTCAATTTTTGTGGCCCCGCCAAAATATTCAAGACATTTTAGTAAGGAGTTCATAGTCTGAGTAGTGGAATTTTGACACAATGAAAAGAGTGAGTCCCTGTACCTTTTATTTTAATCATTATTTATTATCATTATTATTTTTATTTTTTGCCACAATATGCAGCAGCTTGATATGGGGTCTCAGTTCCCAGACCAGTGGTGGAACCCAGGCCACAGGAGTGGAAGCACTGAAATCATAACCACTAGACCACCAGGGAACTCTATGTACATTTTAATTTAAAAAACACACAGTAGAAAGAAGATACCAAAGTACTCCTTACATTAGAGAGCACTAATACCTAAGAAGAAGGGATGAAACATGAATTCAGGCTATGTTGTCCAAAAAGAAACTCTGTTACATCCAAATACATTTCAAGCATGGCATACATTATCCTGTACTCTTTTATAAGGTAATGGTTCCATTTCTTTTATTATATATTATTAAAATCAGTTACCTAAGCCATGATGTAAATAAATTTTACTTAATTCTGTTATTAAAGGCAGATTCAAATTCCTGCTGGGGAAAACGTGGCCCACCCTAGTTATCAGTTATCCACAATAAAAAAGGAAAAAGGGCAGGGGAGGGAAAGGAAAAAGGCAAGTAAAATTCTCATGCAGTCACCTTTCTTCCTCAACATATGACAAGATTATTTTTATTTCTTTTCTTCATAGCCACATATTTCCTCCTGTGTAATAATTTGCTTTTATATCATATATGTGTATAGTACATGTGCATATATATATATATGTATATATTTTAACTTCTAGACTTAGGACGTTTACTTGCCTGGAATGAGAGAGAAAAGGCAATGAAAAACTCTTCACTCTTTGTAGAAAGGATTAGTGAAATATCTGGCTAGATACTTAGACATACTCAACCATTTAATTTTTTGACAGGCTGAATGGGCTTCTCTTAATTTGCATATTATTGCTGGAAGAACTCTCTTCTCAATATTATGAAGTAGGCAGGAAGTCATCAAATATGTGCACTGCTGGGAATCGGACAGGAGCAATGTCTTCTATGGGACTTGTCATTCTTTGACTGACTACTTGAGCCTTTTAATCTTCTGATCACTGGTGCTTAGGCTTGACTTATAGACTGGCTACAGGAAATTCAGAAATGTCATTTGTACATTAATTTTCAATCAATTGATTTTTAGACAGTATGCTTTGCACAGAGGGATGTGGTGTTAACCAAGGTGCTACCGCGGCGAATATACTTTCCGAGCATTGGTTTCCCATTGCTTATCCAGTAAGTCTACTGTCCTTAGCATGGCGGTAAGTAAACCCATTTCTCTAAAACACAGGGAGCTTGGGGTAAATAGAGGCAGAATGTTGCCTTCGGGATGGATTAGCAATGGGATCCTGTTGTGTGGCACCGGGAACTCTGTCTAGTCACTTATGATGGAACACGTCATGTGACAAAAAAGAATGTATACATGTACGTGTAACTGGGTCACCATGCTTACAGTATAAAAAATATATAAATAAATGATAAAAAATAAAAAATAAAATAAAACTAAAAAAAAAAATAGACAAAGTCAACTCAAACTAAAATGGAAGCATCTTCGTAATTTGTGTTTTATCTGGATCACAAAACTAAACAATCACTGTTCATTATGTGTACTTTGAAGTTTGTAAACTGAAGCTCAGAAAATGGATTAGGATTTTTTTTAACCTATGCCTGCAGTTAGTAAACTTCTTTTTTTAAAATATTTTTTTAAATGAACATTTTCTGAGTATAGTTGGCTTAGAAAGTTGTATTAGGAGTTCCCGTCGTGGCGCAGTGGTTAATGAATCCGACTAGGAACCATGAGGTTGTGGGTTCGGTCCCTGCCCTTGCTCAGTGGGTTAACGATCCGGCGTTGCCGTGAGCTGTGGTGTAGGTTGCAGACTCGGCTCGGATCCCGCGTTGCTGTGGCTCTGGTGTAGGCCGGTGGCTACAGCTCCGATTAGACCTCTAGCCTGGGAACCTCCATATGCCGAGGGAGCGGCCCAAGAAATAGCAACAACAACAACAAAAGACAAAAAGACTAAAAAAAAAAAAAAGAAGAAAGTTGTATTAGTTTCAGGTGTACAGCAAAGCAAATGTTATACATGTACTTATATCCATTCCTTTTCAGATTCTTTTCCCTTGGAGGTTATTACACAATATTGAGTAGATTACCCTGTGCTACACAGTAGGTCCTTGTTAGTTACCTATTTTATGTATAGCAGTGTGTATATGTCAATTCCAACCCCTTAAATTATCCTTCCATCCCACATTCCCCTTTTGTAATCATAAATTTGGTTTCAAAATCATTTGAGTCTATTTCTGTTTTGTAAGCTTTTTTGTATCCCTTTTTGTTAGATTCCACATATTAGTGATCTCATGATATTTCTCTTTTGCTGACTAACTTTACAGTAAGTCAACTTAAATGATTAACTGTTGAATTGTGGATTGAAGCTTAGGTGTCTCTCAATCTAAGTATGTTTTCTACTATACTCCTGATGAGAAGTTCTCTGTTTTAAAATAAAGCCTAGATTAGCAAAGGACATGCAGACTCCAAAACAGTGGTATATATACAGGAAGTCCATCTTTTTATAACTCCAATGTGCTTAGGGAGCCATATGTTAAAGTAGTTCACTCTTTCCACAGGATTAATGATAAAATTTTGAGTTCTATTTAAATTCATACAATATGTTTTGTTTTACTTTTTAAAAAGTTTTTAATCTTGACCCAGTTATAGATGCACAGGAAATTATAAAGATAGGACAGAGAGGTCCCATATAACCCTTCACTCGAGTCTTCCGCAGTGCTTGCGTCTTATGAAAATATGGCACAGTGTCAGAACTGGCAAATTGACATTAGCACATGTGTGTTTAGTTCTGTCATTTATCGTATGTGTAGATTCATGTAACCACCACTGCAATCAAGATACAGAAACTCTAGGGAAGGGAGTGGGATGGATGATGAGTTTGTGGTTGGTAGATGCAAACTATTTCATTGAGATTGGGGAAGGAATGAGGTCCTGCTGTACAGCACAGGGAACTATATCTAATCTCTTGGGATAGACCATGATGGAAGATAACATGAGAGAATATGACTGTTTTGCTGACAGCAGAAACTGGCACAACTTTGTGGATTGACTATGTATTCATTAATAAAATAAATAAATAAAAAGATACAGAAGCGCATTGATCTCCCTCTTGCTTTCCCTCTATAGTTACCCCTTTGCATCATCTCTGACCTCTGGGTATCAACAATCTGTTTTCCTTTGTCTTTTATATCTTTTGATAATGTTACATGAATGAAATTGTACAGTGTGCAACTGTGGAGACTGGCTGTTTTCGTTTAGCAAAATGTCCTTGAGATCCACCCAAGTCGTCGTCCTGTATGTGTTCCTTTTTGATTGCTGAGTAGTTTTCCATAGTATGGATGGGCCACTCTTCACTTAATCCTTCACCTCTTGAGGGACATACCCTTTGTTTAGAGTTGTTGGTCTGTTATAAATTGGGGAGTTACGAAACTGTGGGTGCAAGTTTTTGTGTGGACATACATTTTCATGTATTTGGAATAAATGCTGAGATTGCACTTGTTGGCTCATATGGTAAATGTATGTTTATATATGTACATATATACATATGTACATATATATGTATACACATAACATCCACACTTTTTTTAAAGAAACAGTTGAAATATTATCATAAAGGCTACCATTTTATTTTCCACCTACAATGTATGAAATATCCATTATGTTTGCAATCTCTTTAGCTTAGATTTGTCACTTTTTAAATTTTATCTGTTCTAAGAGGTGTGTAGCAATAACTCATCATGGTCTTAATTTTAATTCTCTAATAGCTAGTGATTTTGAACATCTTTTCATGTGCTTCTTTGCAATCTCTATATCCTCTTTGGTGAAGTACCTCTTCATGTGTTTTTCCTCTTTTCTAATTGGGCTACTGGTTATTTTTTTAAACTGTTAAAATTTGGAAATTGTGTATATCAGATATGAGTCCTTTGTCAAATATATGTAGCTTGAAGATATTGTTTCCTAGTACTATTAGATCCTCTTGCCAGGGTCTTTCACAGAGCAAAAGGTTGTGATTTTAGTGGGCTCCAATTTATTAACATTGCTTTTTTGCTTATGGATGTGCCTTTGGTGTTGTTTCTAAGAGTTTTCCCCCAGTCCTAAATTTCAAACATTTTCTCCTGTTACAGTCTATACAGTTTAAGTTTTTATGTTTTATGTTTAATCCTATAATCTATTTAGAGTTAACGTTTATGGAAGGTGGAAGTTTAGCTGTATGTTCTTTTTTGTTTTGTTTTTTTGTTGTTGTTGTTTTTGTTTTGCTTATGGCTGTATTATTGATAATTTGGCTGGGATAGAAATTTAGGTTGAAAATCCTTTCCCCTACAATTCTGATAGTATTACTCCATAGTCTGCTTCCATTCAGTGTTGCTGATGACTGATCTGACATAATTCTCATTTCTTTATATTTTTATTTTTGTATCATGAAATTGTTTGATACTGTTGCTTAGTGTGGTTCTATTTCATTCACTGAATGAGCTGGACATATGATTGATTATTTCTATATGGGGCTTTCTCTTCTTTGGATCTGGAAATTTTTCTTTCATTATTTCCCGATAATTTCTGCTTTAAAAATTTATTTTCTTTTTCTGGGGCTTCAGTTTACCAAGTAGACTATGAACATTTTGAGATTAAATGTATTTGGTTTTTATTCGGTTTTGAAAGTCTTCTCCGTAAGGAGCACACTACTTGATGCATCACAACAAAACTGGCTGGCGTGTAATATTAAAAATGTTAGATGTAAAAATTTATTTCAGTAGAGTAGAAAAAAATAATGAACATTTGGGGAGTTCCCACCGTGGCACAGTGGTTAACAAATCTGACTAGGAACCATGAGGTTGTTATGGGTTTGATCCCTGGCCTTGCTCAGTGGGTTAAGGAACCGGCATTGCCGTGAGCTGTGGTGTAGGTCACAGACGCAGCTCGGATCCTGCAGTGCTGTGGCTCTGACGTAGGCCGGTGGCTACAGCTCCGATTCAACCCCTAGCCTGGGAACCTCCATATGCTGCGGGTGTGGCCCAAGAAATTGCAAAAAGACAAAAAACAAAACAAAACAAAAAAACCAAATATATTTTTATTCCTCCCTCAAAAGCTTGGGAGCCTTTCATGCAACATGGCTTTAACGTGCTGTGAATGAATCTGCAAGGTGGGCTTTATCACTGGGTTAGAAAAGCTCTGTTTAAATAAACAAGCTCCTATGCCTAGTCCTGTGCGTAATGTGGAAGGTCTGGGGGCTTTGTGTAGATTTGGGGGGCTTGGGGGAAGAGTCAGTTGTAGTGCTGTTTGCTGTCTCTGCTGACCTTCCTTCCTCGTTTGTATGATGGCCTCAGGCAGCAAGATTGTAGCACAGTGATTTGGCTACAGTTTTACATTAATTGCATAACACACATCCTTTGAGAAACAGCCTTCTGCTTTATAAAGTCCATCAAGTGGCCTCAGTATTTTAATTCCTCAGAAATGTTTTCCTCAAGTCAGACTAACAGGTGGCTCTGCAGTTTTATTTTTCTTACGTTAAGCTGCAGTTTGCATAGATACCTTTTTTCCCTTAGTAGGAGCCAGCAGATAAATTAAAAGACATTTCCACATTTCACCCTTTTCAGAAATGGACACTGCAGAATCAGAAATGGTCAAAACGTGGCTGAGGTAGACAGAAGACCTACTAGTTCATCTCAGGGTAACGGCCTTGAGGAGTCAAAGTAACAGCGGAATGCTTGACAGTTTATGTCCGTCCTGAGGCTGACATACATCCAAAGGGAAAAAGAATAGGTCATTGAATTTTGTGCTCATATTAATGGGATCAGTCCTGCATATTTTAGATGTCCGATATATGCTTTTTTCTCTGAGTTTAATGAGGTGCTGCATTTATTGCCAGTTAGACCTGATGCTATTAAGCCATGAAATGTTCATGAAAAATATTTGTTAATGTTAAACTTGGGATTTGTTGGCTAGGATAACTTTCACAGGCATTACTCTGAGATTAACTTCTGTTATTTCTTTTTTATTGAAAGAGAGATAAAAACGCTTATGGAATTGTAAGAATTGAGCTGTTTGAAAACATCTAAAATTGTATAATTCTTGATAAATTAATCGTATTTATAATGTGATATCAGACAATCTGTTGACATCAATCAGTGTATTTCTTGAGCGTAGTAGCTAGTGTTTGCAAATTATTTCACAATTTAATCAGTTTTCTATTAAAGTTTGGGTTGTTCCCCATTTTACACTATTGAGGATAATACTCTGATGATCATTCTTATCTGCACACATTTTTACCCACATATTGTTGCATCGGTGTGAATTCCTAAAGCCTAGATTTCCACATCAAATTTTATGCACAATTTGTATTTTCATTGTCCCGCTGCCCATTAGAAACTTTTAACCAATTTGCATTTATACAAATAGCATTTATCCAAATATTTTCTCCAATGAGCTTTTGTTAGTATTTTTTTAAATCTTTGCCATTCTGATTGAAGAAAGTGGTAACAGGCAATTACCTATGTTATGACATTTTTTTTTGTTAAAAATTTCGTATGCAACTTGTCACATATTTGATTAAAAAATAGAGACAAATTATTAATGAAACTTACTAAACACAAGTGACACAACTAATTTCAGGTAAATGATAACCATCTGTGTTTAACTTTTCTCTCCAATTCTTTTACCTCCAATCTGATAAACTGAGTTCTTAATAGGAAATTATATGCTATGTATATAATACACAATGTAAAATTAGTGTTAATTGCAATAGGTCTGTATCATTATACATTCATTTTTTTTAAATTGAGAATTTGTATTTTATTTTGTATATGGGATATAGTCATATTGCCAATTACTTGGATTTTATTCATCAAAGTAAAAAGCCTTCTTGGTTTTCACTTGGTTAGGCAATATGACTTAAAAATAATAGGCATCTCATAAAGAACTGTCAATACTCAATTGCTACAGGTGTTGGAGTCAGAGTCTCAATTTATTGCCGTAGTAACTTTTCCTCCTTTCATCATTTTGAGGTTATAACTGATTTTCCATTAAATGCTCAGTTAATTATTTAATAAGAATTTGATTCCCAGTAAGCAGAACCCTTAGGATGCTTTCACTTTTCCTTTAAAGATACTGTATTTTTATTTCATACTTTTTGAGATTCAGCATTCATATTTATTTTTTAATTGGTGCTTTCTAGCATTTACATGATCTGTACATGGTATAATCTGCTTGTGGCTAGAGAGCTGTCATTTTCCTGGCTCTGCTCTTTTTTTGTTTGTTTCTTTTCACACTGTGCCTTTTACTGCTTGGTAACCCCCTCATCCATCTCCTTATTCAGGGTATTGGATGGACTCTTAGCTTCTGAGGATTCTTTTAAAACCTTAACACTATATTACTTTAATGGATACTGAAAAATATCCGTGTTAAAAGCTTAACACTATGTTACTTGAACGCATACTGAAAAAGTTTACATGTTTCCAGAGTTTCCCTTATTATGTTTGAAGGAAATGGTTGACTTTTCTGGACAAAAAGTCACTGTAAAACCATTTCATCAGAACACAAAGCAAATTTTGTTTCTTCTACCATTCTTGACAATGCTCTAAAACAGGCCAAGGGGGACTGCAGACTTATATGTCTGGTTGAACTTTCTGGAAAGGTTTGGACTTCAGCGTCATAATTCATGTTGGAATTATGCAGATTGTACACCAGCGTATTGGTGTCATTTGTCTGCTATGAGCAAGTGGCTGGTACAGTTGATGTACTTCTTGTCTGAAATAATGGAGAGTCACATCCAGATGCTGCTTTTCACGTTTAGGAGAAACACTGTATTTAAAAAAGCAGTTGTTTTGCATATTATAAAGATAAACCGAGTTATTTAGTACATCCTGCTTATAAAATCAGTGTTGATTTCAACAGAACTGTATCACTGTGTATATTTTTTCCCTAAAACTGAAAAAATTTATTTAATTTTTTTGATATAGGATATTCACATTGCCAGTTACTTCGATTTTACTCTTCAAAGTAACGACAACTTTCTTGGTAGATTTTGTTTTGATGAGCCAGTACAACTTAAAAATAATAAACATACGCATATATTTAGTTCTTATAGAATTATTTCTATTAATCATCTCAGAGTTAGTGCTGTGATAAGTAGCTGTATTTTTTTTTTTTGAGTGTGGAAATTGACTCAGTTCATAAATTAACAAGCTATAGAGTTAAATTTGGAACCCAGGTATGTCCAAAAATCTTAGAGGAGTCTAATTTGGCTTCTTTCTTTCCCTCTCTAGCCCAGTAATCCTGGCTATAAGTCATTGTTTATGTCATAACTGTGTGTTTTAAAATAACTTTTGTTTCATCAAGCAGTACAACATGAAAAGGAATATCATTATTTCAAAATCACGTCTAGTATTTTTTTAATCCAGTCCCACAAAGCCTCGCCAGATTTGTCAGTCTATGGAGACAATGGTCATTCTATATTCTTTGTAATAAGGATGTAATAGGTATAGTATTATAGAATATAGCGTATAAATTATATGGGTTATATATTATACAGGATAGTTACCTTTCAGTATTAACTGTTAGCTATAGAGGAGGCTTTTTTTTTTTTTTGTCTTTGTCTTTTAGGGCCGTAGTCACGGCATACGGAGGTTCCTAGGCTAGGAGTCCAATCAGAGCTGTAGCCGCCAGCCTACGCCACAGCAACGTGGGATCCGAGGTGCACATGCAACCTACACCACAGCTCATGGCAATGCCAGATCCTTAACCCGCTGAGCAAGGCCAGGGATCGAACTCACATCCTCACAGATGCGAGTCAGGTTTGTTACCACTGAGCCACAAGGGGATCTTCCTCCATAGTTTTACCTTTTGCAGAATGTTTTATACTTGGAATCACACAGTAGGTAGTCGTTTCAAGTGATCACCTTTCACTTGGTACCATGCATTTACCATGTCTTCTCATGACTTTATAGCTAATTTCTCTTTCACACTGAATAAAACTTCATTGTTCGAACGTATCACAATTGATTTCTCGATTCACCTGCTGAAGGGCACCATGGCCGCTACCGAGTTTGGGCACTTATGAAGAAAGCTGATGCAAACATTGATGAGCAGGTGTTTGTGCTGGGTATGGTTTTCTGTGGGTGAGGTTTTTAACTCCTTTGGGTAAATACTAAAGAGCCTAAGTGCTGGACTGTATGATAAAATTACGTTCAGTTTTCTAAGAAACCACCAAACTTTCTTCCAAAGTGGCTGTGCCATTTTGAATTCCTATGGATAATGAACAAGAGTTCTTGCTGCTCCACTTCCTCGACAGCATTTGTTGTCAGTGTCTGAATTTTGGCCCTTCTAAGAAGTGTGAGGTGGTACCTTGTTGCTTTAATTTGCATTTTCCTGATGACACAGAATGTGGCACATCTTTTCATATGCTTATTTGCCAGATGTATATCTTCTTTGGTGAGGTGTCTGTTAAGATCTCTGGCCAGGTTCTTCTGTTTTCTTTTCACGTTTTCTTGAAGTATGGTTGATTTACAGTGTTGTGATAATCAGATGTGTCCTTGCAAATAGTTTCTCTCTGTTTGTGACTTTATCTTATTCTCTCGGGAAATGATTTTTCATAGCTTAAAAGATGTCATTTTCCTAGTCTGTTCTTAGAAACATCAGTTTCCTGTGACTTCAATACAGCTTCTGATTGACTACCTTGTGACCAAGACATTAGTTGGCATGGAATAGATTTTGTCAGCTTACCTTTCATGAAGTTTGATATCACTTATTTTCAACATTAAAGTTAAAAGGGATAAGTGGTTTTTAATAAATATAGAGGGAGCCAACATATGTTTTCTGTAGGCGGAGATTCTTGAAAGTTAAAATTTTATAAATATATATCTGTCTGTGAATACTTCTGGGTTTTTATGTGCAGATTTCCCAGTCTAACCTAATCATTATTTCCATTTCCCAATGTCAAATTCACATTGAGGTGAAATACGATTCTAAAGGGAACAGCACATCATGTTTTTGACATTTAGTTCAATTCCACAACCAGTGCGACATGAAATCACAGGTAAGTGCAAGTGTTAATACCTTATCCTTCTGTGAAATAGATCTCTTTCACAAAGAAACTAAAACAAGGGGAGAATTATACCAAATGGAGACCAATAAGCTGAAGCAAAAACTCTCCTAGGGAGAAAATTATGTAAGGAGAATAATTGTAAAATTTTTCTTGTACAATTTGCCCTCACCCTAGTGCTTTATCAACTTCATTTTAACCAAAATTAACTAAATATTTATGAGACTCATTGATCTTTTAATATTAAAGAAAAGTCTCTTATGTTTTTGACATTATGGACTGCAGAGAAATATACATGTATCTGTGGAAACAATAATTGTTGCATGTGTATCCTTTCTATCTGTATTTGGTTACATATTTGCTTTTTTATCACTTGTAGTATTTCTTAGGAATGGATAATGAAACGTGATACACACATTTACATAAGGCAAAATTAGTTTTTAACAATCAGTTTTTCCCTATAAGCTACTTTTTGGGGGTATAAATTCTGTAGTGTAAGGCTGTGAACCTCTCTAGTAAATAACTTGGTAAATGATCACAGGGCTGTGCATATCTAAGGTTTAGCACCTGGCTTTTTTCTAGCCTAAATATCCATTCTTTTTGCAGCATCCCAATAACTATTTGAATACTCTTGAGTGACTTCATCCATACTGTTTTTTGGTGGGTTTTTTTTGCTTTTTAGGGACACACCTATGGCACATGGAGGTTCCAGGCTAGGAGTCAAATGGGAGTTGCAACTGCTAGCCTACAGCACAGCCATAGCAACACAGGATCTGAGCTACATCTGCGACCCGTACCACAGCTCATGGCAACACAGGATCCTTTAACCCACTGAGCTCGGCAGGGATCGAACCTTCATTCTCATGGATACTAGTCAGATTCTGAACCCACTGAGCCACGAGGAGAACTCCCATCCATACCATTTGATGGCTGATAATTTGCAAATCTTCATCTGCAGATCAGATCTTTCCCTGGAGCGTCTTATCCTTTCATCTCTACTTAAAATCTCCACAAACTTAGGGGCATGTAGATGCTTATTATCTTGGCTCTCTATCTAAATGGTTCTTTCATTTATAATTTTTTTTTTCAGTCAGTTTTTCTGTCATGTACTCAGTAACCTGAGTGAAAGCAACCTGGGAGTCTCTTGTCTCTTCTCTCTACCTTGTCCTGGGTCGTTTCTGACTGTCTCTTGATTCGTCATTTCACGTTCCCTTGGCTTGTGTTAGTCTCGTTTGACTCTCGTTTGATAGTCCTATGCTGTTCACCTGGTGGCCTCTCATGCCATCCTAAAGGCCACATTCCTTGACCCACTGCGATTTATCTTCCTGCAAAGTAAATCTGCACTGATGGCCATGCCCAACCAGATGCCATGCAAATGAAGGCAGTTTCCTTCACAGCCAACCTTTATGCAAAAGGCAGAGAGAGGCAGCTGCCTCTGTGGGGTAAAGGGGAGAATTTCCTCATCTCAAACTTCTTTCTTTGCAGAACCATCATGGTAGCTGAAATTTCCTTCTTTGTGTTAATAAATCAAAGTCTTGTTTTAAAAGGCAATATTTTTTTAAAAAAATAAGCCATTTATTTTGCACTAATTTTAGTTTTATAGAGAAGTTGCAAAGACAACACAGAGTTCCTCATTGATTCCACCTGCTCCTCCCTAATATACTACATTATTATTATGTATGTAGATCCAAACTAAGAATCCAGCATTGGCATATTACCGTTAACTGCACTCCAGCGTTTATTCAGATTTCATCTGGTTTCCCTCTCATTTCCTTCCTTTGTTCCAAGACCTCTTCTGGAAAGCCACAGTGCCTGTAGCCAGCACTAATTTATTTACTTATTTCATTTATATTTTTAGGGCTTTGACCAGGGCCTATGGAAGTTCCTTGGCTAGGGGTCAAATCAGAGCTGCAGCTGCTGGTCTATGCCACAGCCACAGCAACGCCAGATCCCAGCCGCATCTGTAACCCACACCACATCTCACAGCAATGCCAGATCCTTAACCCACTGAGCATCTGAGACCAGGGATCTAACCTGCATCCTCATGGATACTAGTCAGGTTCTTAACCTGCTGAGCTACAACAGGAACTCCTAGCCAGCACTTATTTTAATAAAGAGAAAGTTCACTGGAGCTATTGAAAATGACATTTCAGACAGTTGATCAGATGAATGAGCCAATCATGCTTCACACTCTGAAGAAATGAAGGGACAGTGGGCTGTGGGTAGCAGAGGTGGGAGAGGGCCTGCTGGGGAGTTGGAGTGTCTGTTCTAGCGCAGACAGAGGCTGGGCCAGGATGGGTATGTGTGGTGTGTGGGGGAGCCTGGGAAACCAGGAAACACTGTGAGGACATTTGATTTAGGGAGTGCAAAGCAGAGAGGGTAGTGAATAAAGAAGTAACGTGAATTACTGCAAGGAAGCCTTTATATTCCTAGTTTGAGAATAATATTTATTAACTACATAGCTAATGGTGACCGTTATAAGGCCAAACACGGGATGGGAAAATATTTGAAGAAAAAAATGAAAAGAGTCTATATGCCATTGACTAGAACTGCAAATGTATAGATTCCTTCTTAAGAGGCCCTGTGTGTGGCCTTTGAAGGAAGTTCTGGTTTGGGGAGGCAGGGGGCAGACACTCTGCGTCAACTAGTTTGATTTCTGCCTGTCATGATAGCTTTTCTTCAGCTGCTACAAAAATGGTGATTGACCTTAAGTATCTGAGGGCCATGTTTCCTGATTCAAACGAGTTGTCTCAGGTGCTAAAGGGACACTTTTAACTTCTGGCGGACTCATCTACCGAGGAAGCTGAGGGGAAGGCCTGGTGGTTGTTGGCCTTCCTGAAAGCATCAGCTGTGGCCCCTGCAAGGGGCAGGATATTGGATTAACTGTTTCCCTTTTAATTTCCTGGGAACATATTGTGTGGTTCCAAGGACATCATATGAAAAATCTGTATTAAATTTCTTTTTAAAAATGAGACTCTACAAAAGATTCGCATGCAGTAATTTACATGTGTGGGGGAAGGGTTGGTGCAGGCTTGTGTTTTGGTTGTTTTATGGAGCAGTCAAATTTTCCATTCTAATGTGAGGTAGCACGGACAATGAAGGATTTTGTTCGAGTACTGAATTTGAAAAACCGGCCAAAAAGCACCTTATTCTCAGATCAGGGCTTCTTATTATGTCAGTGTATGCAGGTAGTATTAATGAAGAAGTATTTTGATTTATACTAATTGTACAGCCATATAGAACCTATTTTAATTGATCTCCATGTTTATATTATATATGAATATGTAAACAATTTGTAAATGCAGTAATAAGGCATTAAAAAAATCAATAAGAATTTACTCCTTTCTGTAAGGTGTCATTAACTTTCTTATTGATTTATATTTTTAATGTTTAGTACCTAAATTTATAATTAGAAAACAGCAAGGATCAGGATGATTTTTTATTAGTTGGATTTTATCCATATGCCTAGGGATTAGAAACTCAAGTCATAAAACTTACCACTAGTTCCAATGAAAATTCAGCCGTAATGTCAAATCATTATAAGTTTATTAGGCACTTGTCATAACAACTCTAATTATAAATTAGATCATTTTATATTCTTGAGAATGGGAAAAGTAATTAAATTGGTAGTTGCATTAGCTGATGGACAGTTTAAGAGAGTTTATTTCTTTTGCAAAATCAAGATGTATTGTTCTTTCTTCTTCTAAGTAAGTGCTTAGCAGAAAAATGGGTTTAATAGCAATCTAAATTTAACAGAATAAAATAATATTTTGAATATTGACTTGATTTTGTTAATAAACTTTAATATGCTTAAAGATGAAGTGCTTTAGCTTAGAATTTAAATATTAGAATTTTTCATTATATGAGACTTCAGTTTTAAGATAGATGTTTAATTGGATAAAGACAAAGTCATGATATTACCTGTTGTACAGTCTATTCTTTGATATTATGCTAATTGCAGGCTTTACAAAAGACCTGGAGATTAAAATCTTGGTAAATCCGTAAGCATTGTAATTAGCCTTTACGATTTTTCTTTTCTTTCTTTTTCTTTTTTTTTGGCTAGCCAGATTTGAAAGTATATACATGATTAATTTAGGATCAACCAAACTAAGAAAGAATTTTTCAATATTTTTAGTCAATTAGCTAGTTCTAAATTTTTTTTATTTCTTCATGCTATTCCTATTCTCATTTTTTTCCTGAAAATGCTAATATAGCAGTAGGAAATTAAACCAGCAGTACAGTAAATCATAAATAGCATGTTCTGACGAAATTTTAAAAGTCCATTGTTTGTAGCCCTGTTTTAGGTAACGAATATTTTTCTTACCAGCAAAGCTTGAAGAAATAATTAAAACGCATCTTCAGGTAGTCTTTCCTTTACATTTTGAATGTTCCGAGCTACAGAACTAGCCCTTTCTGGGTTTCTGCTGTGTGTTGTCCTCTGATGCACAGCCTCTCCTGCAACCACTGCAATGTGCATGCACTCTGTGTATTGCTCTGTATCTGCATGCACTTGAATTAACTAAATGATACAATGTTGTGTATCTCCTGCTGCCTCTTAATGTCTCTCATCTGCATTATGCTTTTTTCAAAGATGCAACCATGTTGCTCTGTGCCCTTGGCTTTCACGCTCTGTTTGGCCCCTCCACTGCCCTCTCCCCTGATGCTTCCACCTCCCAGAAACCACAGGTCTGACTCAGTTGAACATCCTCTTTTGACGTCTCTCCATCCCCATTTTCTCTGTAAGGAAGCTGAGGCCTGAGGAGTTGGTAATCTCAGCAGGATTGCATGGCTGGGATCAGAACTCCCCACCCAGATGCCACCAGCATGCCCAGCTCCGCCAGCACAAAGCTCAGATCAGTAGCCATCTTGCACATTATATATCACGTGGTCTCTAGAAGGACTGTGCTGGGTCAGCCTTGACCTTTGTAATTATGTCAAGCAGAATAATTCATGAGTAATCCATGAATCTCAATGCTATCAGCATTATAATAAGGTACATAGTATGTAGTGAAGAGCAAAAACACTGTTTTATATTTTTGTCTTTTTAAGGACACCCCCGTGGCATATGGAGGTTCCCAGGCTAGGGGTCAAATCAGAGCTGCAGCTGCCAGCATACACCACAGCCACAGCAATGCCAGATCTGAGCCGCATCTGTGACCTACACCATAGCTCAGGGCAACGATGGATCCCTGACCCACTGAGTGAGGCCAGGGCTTGAACCCACATCCTCATGGATACTAGTCAGATTTGTTTCTTCTGTGCCACTATGGGAACTCCCTAAAAATACTACTTTATATAGGTCTAATCAAAACTGGATAGGTAACCTCCAGTTAGCAAATGTCTTCTATCTGTCAGAAATTATAGCAGAAACTTTATGTTCAGTAATTAACTTTATCTACTTAGTTGTCCTGCGAAGTAGCGAAAATGGCTCTCTACTAACAGATCAGAAAAGCAGCCTGAATTCTCACCACTGATTGTCAGCAGAGTCAGAAATTCAGTCAATATTGGTTGGCTCTCAAAGCTAATTTTTTTTTTTTTTTTTAACTGAACCATAAGGTCTCATTTTAGCGAATGTATTCTTTAAAAAAAAAAAACAAACAAAAACAAACAAAAGTAAGAATATGGGGCAAGTTTTCTTGATGACCCAGGTGTTTATCTCATTTTGGCAGTTTGCAGGTATCAGCATTCTTGGCAAAGTTTTGTGTGAAATTCTTTCCGAACGCCAAATTCTATATGCTTGCCTGTTTTCTTTTAAATAACCTGTAGGAGGCAGCAACAATAGAAAATGCATTTCCAGTTTCAGAAATACACTGGAAACTGTTCATTTCTAGTTTCAGAAATGAGCTAGAGATTCATTTTCCTAGAAAACAAAACACTTCACAACTAAATTGATTTAAAACAAAAGTTAGAAATGGGACCTCATACAGCAGAGATTGAAGAAACATTGTAAGTCAACTATAATAATAATAAAAAAAGAAATGGGACCTCATATTACGAAGCCTGTTGCATGCTTAAGATTATTCGAACCTCACCTTCCTGTGTTCACTGGTGTCCAGGTGGACACCCAGACCCTGTTAGAACATTCTTTCTCCACCATTTTCCTCTAAATAAACATCCCCTGGGATTAAACCCAGGTCTTTAGGGCAATAATGACAGGGAGTCATTAACAGTACATATTTGTTCTTTGAAGGAACATTTTGAAAATTCCTGAAAAGGGTTGAACAAACCTTCTTCTTCTTTCCATAGATGGTTTTTCCCTACTAAGCCTGAGCAGTGATGCGTGCAAGGATGAGTCAGTATAGGTTTAAGAATCAGACTATCTCCCTAATGATAAATATCATCGATACAGAGAAAGAGGAGGTAGCCAAAATTGGGAGGGAGATTAAGTTTGGCTCTTCCATTAGGAACACCTTTCTCTCCGTATTTCTGCTGGAAGACCACTTCTGGGAGAGGACAGTGTAGCAGAAAGGCCGGAACAGAGAGTTGAGCTCAGCACCATGTAAGGAGGAAGGTCAGAGTCCAGACACGGGGAGGGGAGAAGTTAGAGGCAGGCTGACGGGGTAAGAAAGAGCCTGCGATGTCCTCAGATCAGTCCACAGAGGCGCTCACTCTGCTTCTTCCCCACCAAGGGTTCACTCGGCTCCAAGGTAATTAGCAGAAGTAATTAATAGTGTTACTTTGAGGATATGGTAGATGCCTGATTTATTTTCAAATCAAATGGAAAATCGTAGTATCCCCTTAACAAACCCGAAGGCATACTTGACATTTCTGTTTAGTGATGATGTTTTTTCAGTAATGCGATATTTTGACAGTGTCTGGAAATAGTGAGGCACTGCTTTCTTTAAAATATCGATATATGCTGAAGAAAATCATATGTGTGAGTACTGCGTATTATGCATATTAGAAATAAGAGCCGTTAGCATCTGATGTTGTAAATTTTAGAGCATGCTCCACATCTCCAGTATGTAACTGGATGCACGTCGGTACTAGGATGGCACATGCAACAGTAAATGTTCAAATAAGGTGACACCACTTCTTGAGTTTGGAACATGTACACAATAGCAAAATCTTACTCAATTGCAAATTAAAAGTCTATAAATGATTTTTAAAGAATGCACTCTTTTAAAGGACCTACGCTTTTTTTTTTTTTTTTTTTTTGTCTTTTTTGCCATTTCTTGGGCCGCTCCTGCGGCATATAGAGGTTCCCAGGCTAGGGGTTGAATCGGAGCTGTAGCCACCAGCCTTCACCAGGGCCACAGCAACGCAGGATCTGAGCCGCGTCTGCAACCTACACCACAGCTCACGGCAATGCCAGAACCTTGACCCACTGAGCAAGGGCAGGGACCGAACCCGCAACCTCATGGTTCCTAGTCGGATTCGTTAACCACTGCGGCACGATGGGCACTCCGGACCTACGCTTTTATTTGGGATGGTATGAGGATGTGTTTTTCAAAATGATTTTTGAAAAAGCTGAAGAGTGAAAACTCTAAATAGATCTTCAAAACTTTAAAGATTATAAAAGTAGTGCTTTTACCCTTTTAAGTTCTGCCCAAGTTATTAACTATATAGAAATACATATATAGGAGGAGTAATTTTACATTTAATATGCTTTTGTTTGCTGGATAGGGCATCACGTTTTCTTTATTTCTATAATATATTACTTGAAGTATGGTAATCAGCCACCTACTGACTGTGCCCTTGAGTAAAGGTCCTATTACTACTTGTTCTAGTTGCTTTTCCAAAAAGATAGAGGAAAAGAATGAGATAGTTTTTACCCATTCTTCTAGTTCCCAAATTCTTTGGGTTCTATGCCCCTGTGTCTTTGTGTCTTGTCTCTTTTTTCCTCCTTGTAGTCTGATCTCCTTTGCTCATCACACTCTTTTACAAATTTGAATCAAAGACTACTTGGCAGAATGTCAGTTCTCTGACAGTCTGTGACAATATATTATTTTTTGCCAACATTACCAAATGAATAGCTAGTAAGAGTTTTGCATCTTATGATTCTAAACTTGCAGAGTTTGATGAATAGGATCTAATATTTAGTATTTTATCGTTAAATGTCATCATTTTAATCTCTGTCGCAAGTTCCTTTATATCACAAACGTTAAATCTCTATACTCACACAAACGCCGTGCAGGGAAAACCGTTTTCCTTCTTGCTCTCTTGATGTCTTCTTCGTTGACAGGATGGATGGAAGAATCTGTGCTGCTGCCGCTGAATATTTTTCCAGGCGGAAACTTTTCTATATTGACATGGTCCCTATCACCTATTTTTTTTTTTTCCCTCCACAGTCTTCATCTAACTGCATTACTTTTGAGGTCAAGTTTAATATCTAAACACCACTGAATCCATTCCATACTCAGGATGTTTAGATTTTATCTTTAACTTGAAGGACTTGGTTGGCGTTTCCACTAAATAGAAATAATCAAGTTCAACCGTGAACTTGACTCCCTGAGGCCTCTTTCTTTAATGGCCTGTTACCTGCAGCGCCAGTGTCCTGAACTCTTCACACTGTGAAGTCACTTACCTTGTGATATGAAAATTATTTTTTCAGTCAAAAAATATGTAAATCTCAACTTTGCAACTGTGCTCTGAGGAAAGGCCTTCATTTGAGAAAAAAAAAGAACAAGCCTTTTTTTTTTTTTCGCTCTGAAAGCCAGCATTTGCATGGCTTTTATATGGTATAAATGTTTGCCTAGGAAATTTTCCTTTTACATCTGCGTGGCTGGTATCCTTTAGTTTCAATGACGCAAAGCTTATCTGAAGGACGTATAAAATGCTTAGAAGCTGCATACCTATTTTTTATGATTTCAGCTAATTAGGAAATAATTTTGAATCCATAAACACAATCTTGGGTTAAAGAGACTCAAAGGGGAACTGCCATTGTAGTTTTTAAAGGAATCAGTCGAAACCAGAGGAGACATTCTCGAAGTGGCGGAAAAGGAAGAAATAACCAGTGTGTCTGCCCAGATCTTTGACTCTTTCTTGTACTTGTGAAATAGCAGCTGCTGCAGTGTTGTGGCTGTTGGGTAGTTTTTCTTTTCTTTTTAATTCTTTTTAAATTTTTTTTCATTAATAACATGCTTTGGGCCACACCCACAGCCTGTGGAAGTTCCTGGGCGAGGGATCGAATCCGAGCCGCAGCTGTTACCTACACCAACACCAGACCCTTAACCCACTGCACCACAGTGGGAACTCCTACTGCATCATTGTTCATGCTCCTCGTCCTACTTAAAGACTTAAAGCACCGAAGATTAACTTATGGAATATGGATTATCTCTTGTGCTGCAATACCCACATTATAGAAAAAGCTGAGTAGATTAGTTTGTCACATTTTTACGCTTGAACTTTTGGGGTTTTAGTTCAAATAATTAACTCTTCTTCCCTCCCTCCCGTGCCCTCAAATTTAGTAGTGTTATTTCAGTATTACATTATGGAGGAAATACCTTCATATTCCTTTATTTGGTAATTCGCTTGGCATTTTGCTTTGTTAACTATACTTATGAGTGTCCTTTGTGAAATGCGATAAGTCTGTAAAGGCAAACATTTAGCACTGTCGTTCAGTTTACCCAGACAATCCTTAAAACTAGATTGTTAAATTTTGCTTTTGTCTCAGTGTCTGGGACTGAGCCCTTGTCTCTCGGGTCCTACCTGAAGTGATCGAAGAGAAATGAGGTTTGTGAGAAGAAACCAGTTCGCAAAGAAATGCTGAGCAAGCCCTTAGAATTAAGAAGTCAAAGGGAAAAGTCAATGCTATATAAAGTAGGCCATCTGGATCAGAATAGCTTCAACGGAGATAAGTAGGCATTTCATTAAGCAAAACAAAGCAAAGAACTGGACAGCTTAGGACACAGAAATCAGAAATGTATTCTTTACAGTATATCTCTTCCTTTGACGTTCTTTCTCATGGTTTTATTTTATTTTAAAATACATATTGAAGTTAATTATTTTTTAAAGACTGATGAAAGATAATAGCTTATTTTAAACCTGCAAAACTTTTACTCTTGAATAGTCTGCTAAGCTTGTCTAAGTAAATGGTCAGATTTTAGACTGATTTTCTGAACTAGTCTGAGCCCAGAACTGAGCTGTGAAATACAGTGTTTCACAGATAATTGATGAGTTCTGAGGAAAAGTAATACTGCTTTAAAAAAGCCCATCTTAGATAATTGTGCAGAGATAATGTAGGGTGACAAATAGTGATATGTTTTGGCTCCTTCAGTCTGAGTCCATGTTCAACTACTTACTCTGCTCATCCTTGAGAAAGTTATTTAACCTTTGAAAATCTTGGGTGTTTCCATCTCTGATGTCTATAAAATAGGCCTGAGCTTCTGTGCCTATAGTCAGGATTAAATGAGGCAATTGACTAGAACATTTATCAAAGTGATTTCTTCATGGTAAAAATTAACAGACCCTCTGTATTAGTACCAGGGATACACATTTTTATATAACATAAAATCATGTAAAACTTAGAATGTGATTTTTATTTATTTTTTTATTTTAATTTTTTTTTTTTTGGCTGCCCCATAGCAGGTGGAGTTCCAGGGCCAGGGATTGGATCTGAGCCACAGTTGTGACCTACGCTGCAGCTGTGGCGTGCCAGAACCTTAAGCCACCGTGCCAGGCCGGGGATCGAACCTGCATCCCAGCACGCCCAAGATGCTGCCAATCCCATTGTGCCACAGCAGGAACTCCTAGAATGTGATTTTTAATTATGAGTAGAAAAAATAAATTAAAAAGGAGCACAACTCTGACTTAGAGCAAAGATCAGTGACATGGTTGAAAAAAAAGCAGGTTATCCAGTCAAATTGTAACCAAACCCAGGTTTGGCCTCCTGCTGCTCATAAGCCACTAATTTGGGAGTCAAGTGTGAGTAGGAAGGAAAGGTGCTTTTTAATCAGAAGAACCAGCAGTCTGGGGAAAAGGTGGACTCGTGTCCAGAGATCCATTCCAAGGATTCTGCTCAGCCATGACAGCTTCTACAGGCTAAAATGGGCTGGGGAGAATCTCGGTGCCTCGTGGAAGCAGGAGGTTGGGTTCTGCATCCTTCTCAGTGGCGTGCAGACGGGCCGATGCTTCAGGTATTCTTTTGCCTGTGTGGTCTGCCTGCAGGATTGTTGGGTGGAGAGAGCTAGTCATTTTTTAACTGCTCAAATCTTCCTTCTTCTTGATAGCTAGGAAAAGAATCAACAGGTTAGACAAGGCACGGCGTGCATTCATGGTGTGGAAATCGCCTGGTGATCTCATTCCTGTAATCAGGTTCTTTAAGGGGAACAGCAAAGGGACAGAGAGCTGCCTTCCCTTCCCCACTGGCAAACATCACACCATTTCTATGGCATTAGGGCCAATCACCTGTCTTGTGCAGCCTCCTCATCCCAACACAGGGCACCGTGTGCTCAGAGTGGAAGATGCCAACGTGGGTCTCTTGCATGTTTGCTGACAGTTTTAGTTGCCTGCTTACATATATGGGCGGAGCAAGCTACAGTTATTTTGATGCCTGATATTGATTATTGATAATTATGTTGTTTTGTTTTGTTTTGTCTTTTTTTGCCTTTTCTAGGGCCGCTCCCGTGGCATATGGAGGTTCCCAGGCTAGGGGTCGAATTGGAGCTGTAGCCGCCGGCCTACGCCAAAGCCACAGCAACGCGGGATCCGAGCCTTGTCTGCAACCTACACCACAGCTCACAGCAACGCTGGATCCTTAACCCACTGAGCAAGGCCAAGGATCGAACCTGCCACCTCATGGTTCCTAGTTGCATTTGTTGACCACCGAGCCATGATGGGAACTCCCGATATTGATTATTATGAGCCATCATGTGAATCCCATTCTCTTGAGGCCAGTTTTTGGAACTGTGCAGGCTATAGTCTTAGTGCTACTCAAGATAGAGCAGTTTCTGTCATGGCTGCAGTCTGGTCATCACGCAGGTAGCTTTTTTCATCCTCTGGTGGCAGTTCTAGTACCTATAAACCAACTCAGGAATGGGCATCAGACAGTGAGTCTGCGACTGTGTTGCCCTCATCATTAACTGCTCAGTTTTGTATTTGGAGGGGAGTCCTGCAGGGTTCTGCTCCGTTTTAAAATTATTTCACTCATGAGGGAGAAGTTCCAGGAGGAAGTAGCAAGACTTGAGTAACTGAAGGCCTGCCAGGTCCACAGTGGTAAAGTTTTGAAATAAAGATAGTGAATCCTGAGAACAAGGATAGAAAGAAAAGTCACTTGAGTGATGGAATTATGCTTATTTTCTACAGACGCAGGATTCTGCACTGTGATTTACGGAGTTTATGGGAAAGGCAGTCAAGAAAGAAAGAACTAAAGATACAGATTGAGATTTCAACTGAGGCATAGTTTAGCCAGGGCTATGGGTGTTGCGAGAGAAATTTAAAGGATGAATGTGGTAATATATATGAAACACTCTCTGTTCCCTGGAAGAAAGGTTCTATAAAAACATAACATATTGCTGATTCTCAGAATGAATGGGTGAAGGTTGAAAGATTTTCAGACTTACGAAAGGGCACATTCACAATCCAGTGAGAAGCAAAGGGTATGGAAAATGGAAGGTTAGATTCAAGAAAAGGAGAACATTTTAAAGCCTTCTAAGAACACACTCACACGCATACACACTCATGCACAACAAAGCACACTTTAAACAGAAGTATCTTCATTTCGAGTTTTGCTGTGCAAGAATAGATTGTATTTTAAAAGGATTTTTAATCACCAAGATAACTGCACTCAGAAGTGAATACTTGAAGTGCATGAAGTTAAAATGAATTCTGTGATCAAAAAGAGCAGAGTGAACTTGGGACAAATGTTGAGGGAAGCAATGTTTGAAAAGAAAAAGTACAGCAGAAACAGTATTTTAATAATTATTTTTGGCCGAAAACTTCAGGGATATACTGAAGGATGAAAAAAAATTTTAAGAACTTCCCTATAAAAGTCTTCATGTGGTGGTGCCGGGAGGAAAAGCTGGCGTGAGGATTTATGGCTACTTTTAGGTATCCCGAGTGAGTTGGAGGAAATACCGGAAATGGGAACCCACCCAGAGGGTTCACGTTGAGCTGCCGACCGCATATCCGGATGTTGTAATTGGTGTAGAGGTGGTTCTCAGGTAACTTGGCCCACACAGTGCCTTTGAAACAAATCAAGTGTCCCAATTGCAAACACTACTGAATTGCAGCGAGTTCCCAGGAAACGTGTCCACTCCTTTCATGCCTAAATCTGGGTAGAATATTGTTGCTTTAATTAGGCAACCCTAGTATGTTTTTACTGGAATGTATTATTAATTGGAATTTTATAGTTGAATGTACCTGGGGTTCTGATGGCCAATGTCTTATGACTTGAGGAAGGGGTATTTCTTTGGAAAACAGATTTAGAAAATGCTCACAGAAAATTAATACTGTAATATTACCATAAAGTGAAATCACATATTTTGTGTCTGATATACACTTGGAAAGAAAATACTAGAATTTTTTCATTTGCAATTGTTGTAAATCTTATGAAAGAAGTAATTCGATGTTCTTGATTTTTTTCTTTTTTTTATTGTTATTTCCCCAAATAATTTTTTTTTTCCCACCATACAGTATGGGAACCCAGTTACACATACATGTATACATACTTTTTTTCCTCCCATTAGCATGCTCTGTCGTAAGTAACTAGACAGGGTTCTCAGTGCTACACAGCAGGACCTCATTGCTAATTCATTCCAAAAGCAATAGTTTGTATTCATTAACCCCAAGCTCGCCATCTACCCCACTCCCTCCCCCTCCCCCTTGGCAACCACAAGTCTATTCTCCAAGTCCCTGATTTTCTTTTCTGTGGAAAGGTTCCTTTGTGCTGTATATTAGGTACCAGATATAAGTGATAGCATAATGTTCTTGAATTTTTGAATGTTATCAGATAGTTTTAGTATACCCATATAGCACAGATTTAAGTGCAAATAAGGCAAGAATAATCTCTAGCTATTGATGAGAAGTCTTTTTTTCTGGGAATTGCAGAAGAAGTCCTTTTGACTTTGTTTATAGACTTTTCCTTTGACTCTTTTTTTTTTTCTTTCACACTCTTACATTTACTTATCAAAGCCTTTTAATTGGACTTCGAAGACATATCCCCCCACCCCGATTTTTACTCATTCACCTTCATAACCCCACACGAATTAAGCGATAACTCTTCCCTGAATGATGGCTATTATCTCTGCGTCCTTCACCCCTGTGGTCTATTCTACATCTGGCAACTTGGGGGATCCTTTTCTGTTTTTTCTTTTTAGAGCTGCACCTGCGGCATATCGAAGTCCCCAGGCTAGGAGCTGAATCGGAGTTGCAGCTGCCGGCCTATAACAGCCACAGCAACACAGGATCTGAGCCATGTCTGTGACCCACACCACAGCTCATGGCAATGCTGGATCCTTAACCCACGGAGCGAGGCCAGGGATGGAACCCGCATCCTCATGGATACTAGTTGGTTTCATAACAGCAGGATGACAATGGGAACTCCTAATTTTTTTCTGCCATTTCTCTGGGAAGGTGGGAAGACACAGAGGGGACAAAGTCAAAGCTCTTTTAATAGGATCCCGATCGCTATTAAACAGAGAATGAAAAGCCTCAGCAGGAGTATGCAGGCTACTAAAAATCTCCTGAAATAATTCAGGTGACAAATGATGGTGGCTTAAAAAGAGGTGACAACAACGGAGGTAGTGAGAAGTGATCAAACTGGGGGAATACTCTGACGTGTGGTGAAATTTTACTGAAAAACGTCTATGACTAAAACAAGAAGTTTTTTGGTTTGTTGTAGCAGATAGTGAATTCAATTCATTCCCTAGTTTTACTGATAGAATGTTCGTATAAACAGCTGAAAGTAGGCTTCTTAAAGGACATGGTATTTTTTTTTTTTACTGAAAAAAAGAATTTTTACTTTTTTATATTTCATATGCTCTTTCTCTGACTTAGAATTCTTTATAACGTTAACCCTAAAACACGTATTTCTGAAATGTGTCATCTCTCACTACGTTCTCTGCATGAAGCTCATTGCAGGGAAAAGTTTGTCAGATGGAGTCACATTAGTCTCCCCTGTTTCTTTCCTTTTTATATAAAATATTCGCTAAAATATCTGCCAATAAGTCAGATCACAGGCTTCTCCACTTCGCCTGTCCCACGGCTTCTCACGCCCCTGAGTGGTATAGCCAGTGCCCTGGAGCGAGCTGCAGCTCATCACCGAATTTGGCCCTGTCTCCTCTCTGACATTGTCTCCTGTTATGTGATCTTTGGCTCACTCCCCGCAGCAACATTGGTCTCGTTGCCACTTTTTCTATTTCTCCAAGCCTCCTTCTTCCTCAGCAGTGTTGCCTTCGTTCTGGACAGTCCTTCTCTAGCCTTTCGGTGACTTATGACCTCCCCTCATTTGTTCAAGTGTCCAGTGAGGCCTTACTCGCCACTACATTTACTCTGTCTAACACACAGCAACCTGTCTTCTCCCTAATTGTTATACCCCCATCAATAGCCCTTATACTGTCCAGAATCCTATGCTATTAATTTTGCTTTTTTCTCTGATTACTTGAACGGAAAACTCCTGGTAACCTGGCACGTGTGTCCATCTCATCTATTTTGGAATCACACCAGCTGAAATTGTGGACAGTAGGTGTTTAATGTGTAAATGAAGGTTACACCCAGAGGCTTGCTGGTGTGATGGTACCTTGAGAAGACATCATCGTCTTGAAGTTACAAAATGCTGGGAGAGGTCACTGGATGATGGTCCAGGAAGGGGGATTTGGTGGGAGAGGGAGATGAGAGCAAAGCACGGAACACAGACGATGAGAAGCCCAAGAAATTCACGGGGGAAACGGAACTATGATCAGACTTGCTTGATGATTTAAGGAGATGTATCTTCTTCTCTTTTTACAAAAGTTAAGAATACCGTGTATTTGATGAGCTTAAACTAATCCTTTGGCAAATGAGAAAATTGAGTTTGCCAAACATGAAACTTGTTCTCAAACCACACATTTCATCTTTTTTATAAAAACAAAATTGGCATTCTTTCTGATTTGTGATCTTATGAGGGGAAAAAAACAATTATTTAGGCCACTTCTAACACAACTTTAGTATGTGGGGCTGTGTATTTATCTTTTTTTTTTTTTTTTAAATATTAGGGCCGCACCTGTGGCATATGGAAGTTCCCAGGCTAGGGGTCTAATAAGAGTGATAGCCCCCAGCTTACACCACAGCCACGGCAATGCCCAGATCCCAGCCATGTCTGCGACCTACACCACCGCTCATGGCAACGCTGGATCCTTAACCCACTGAGCGAGGCCAGGGATCAAACCTGTGTCCTCATGGATGCTAGTCAGTTTCATTTCCACTGAACCATGACAGGAACTCCTGGAGCTGTATATTTAAAGCGTCATTACCTTACATAACTTAACCAAAACTATAGCTAAACATTAATTTCTAAGTAAACTTATAATATGTGAACTGAAGCTGTTGAAGAAAAATTCTGACCAGTTTATAAGTTAACCAAGACTTGTCTGCTTATTTTTGCCAATAGATGTCAGTGGTTGACCATTTTACTGAAATGATTGCAGATGTGCTTATTTTATGCCACTGTTAAAAGACTTGACTTTAAGGGAATGTTTCATTCTTTAAATGGTCCTTTTTATTATTTCACCTTGAGAAGTAATATATATTTATGACATGATAGGACTGACAATAGAAAGTGTTAATAGATTCCCTAATTGATTGCAACTGTTGAAATATGTACGAGCTATAGGAAGTATTCACAAAATTAAGATGCTGTTATAAAATGCTCACTTTGTTTATATAGATTTACATGTATTCCTCCAACCAAACCGTTTTCCCAGTACAAGAGCAGCTGTTCACAGGTCCAGGGTTTTATTCGCATCCATGTCCACCATGGAGCTTTTTACTGGGGTTCCATGCAACTTATTTACAAACAAAACCAGGAACAGTATCCAAGGCAGTTGACAAAGCTTTTTTTTTTTCTTTTTCTTTCTCTTTTTTTTTTTTTAATAAGTAAGGTTTTGTTTTTTGGTTTTTTTCTTTTTAGGGCCACACCTGCAGCATATGGAAGTTCTTGGGCTAGGAGTCGAATTGGAGCTGCAGCTGCTGGCCTACACCACAGCCACTGCAACACCAGATCTGAGCCACATCTGAGACCGACACTGCAGCTTAGTGGCAATGCCGGAGCCTTAACCCATAGAGGGAGGCTGGGGATTGAACCCGCCCCCTCGTGGATACTAGTCAGGTTCCTAACCCGCTGAGCCACAACGGGAACTCCTGAAAGTGGTTTATGGTGGTTGAGCAGCCAACACGTTTTGTCTGTTGAACGTGATTGTGAATGTCCCATTCACATGAAATGGTCTCATTTTCAAGTCTTCCAGCGATGCATTTGTTTGTCTATTTCCTTTTTGGCTCTTTCATGCTTTTTATCCTCTCTGTGTTTCTTTCCTTTAATATGTCATTTGGAGTTAGATGTACTGTTAGAATAAAATGGTGTATGGCAGGTTTAGCTGGATTAAGAATTTCGTAAAATTAGTACAGTCCTTCAGAATAGTCACGAAGAGTCAGCCATGCTTCTCTTCTTTGGCCCGTGAGACATGAACAGACCTTCGAGATATTTCAAAATTTTTCTTATTCATGTTTTTTTCCCCTGGAAAACTGCCATTACTACATTGACTTGGATATTGAAGTGATATTTTGATAAGGATTTTATTGGACAGAATTGAAATGTAGGCCATCATTTATTAATTAATGCAACACATATTTATTGAGCTCCTACTCTATGCCAGGGGTTTAACATGATTTTGGTTATCAGACAGCCTGTACGGAAGAGTTTTGCTTTCCTTTTTCTGTGGATAAGATGGTTGTATGCGTGTGTTTAATTGAAGTATAAAGTTAATATGTTGTGTTAGTTTCAGGTGCATAGCAGAGTGATTCAGTGATACATACGTATTGTTTTCAGATGTGTTTCTTTTACAGGTTCTTACAAAATGTCGAGTATAGTTTTAAATACTCTTTGAGTAAAAGAAAATATAGCAGCAGAGCAGGAGACAGTATGGGCAAAATGTTTAATCTGACCAAAGACGTGTGTGCAGAATATATAAACAATTCATAAATAAATCAAGAAAAAGAGATGCAGTATGACTAAAAAACAAGCAAACAAAAAGCAGGCGAGGAGTTCTCTTATGGCACAGTGGGTTAAGGATCTGGCATTGTCACTGCAGCGGCCTGGGTTGCTGCTATGGCTCTGGTTCAATCCCTGGTCCAGGAACTCAGATGCTGTAGGCAGGGTCAAAAAAAAAAAAAAAAAAAAAAAAAAAAAAAAAGGCAGAAAAACAACAACAACAACAAAACAGGCAAAATGGTTAAGCTAGCACACTTCCTAACAGAGACTATTTTAACAGCTAATAAACTAATGAAAAGATGCCCCACTAATTTAAGTCATCAGAGAAATAAATTATTAAATACCCAACACAATGCCTAAAATTTTAAAAAGAGATGGTGATACCAATTTAAGGCAAGGCTGTAGAGCAGTGGGGTCCCTCACACAGCTCTGATGGGAGTGTAGGTTGTTACAGGTATTTCAGAATATTGTTTGGAAGTTATCATTGAAAGCCGACCATATGCCACAAACATGACCTGCTAATTCCTAGAGAGTGGCACAGGCTTCAGAGATACACATCAGGAGTTCCCGTGGTGGCTCAGTGATAAGAAACCCAACTAGTATCCATGAGGATGCAGGTTCAATCCCTGGACTTGCTCAGTGGGTTAAGGATCCGGAGTTGCCATGAGCTGCAGTGTAGTTCGCAGATATGGCTTGGATCTGATGTGGCTGTGGCTCTGGCGTAGGCTGACAGCTGCAGTTCTTGATTCGACCCCTAGCCTGGGAACTTCCATATGCTGTAGGTGCGGCCCTAAAAAAACTAAATAAATAAATAAAAAGATATGCATTAGAGTGTCATTAGTAACGTAAAGACCCCACGCTAGAAATAACCCACATGCCTGCTTATAATAGAAAGTTAATGGTGGAATTTGCATGCAAGGAACACTCTACAGCAGTGAAAAAGAATGAACTATCACTACCTGCAGCAACGTGGATGCAGACCACAGCCATGTTGAGTGAAAGAAACTGGTCACAACAAGGGGACAGTTTATCCCATTTCCATGAATTAGTTCAAGAGCAGTTAATACTAGTCATTGATAATTAATAGAGGCAGAAAAACAATACCTTTGGGAGGGAAATGACTAAAAGGGATCGTGATGGAAGCTTCCAGAGAGAGCTGGGTGGTTTACAGAGCAATGTGCACTTGATGAGATAATTGTTCGTGATTCCTCTGCTTTTCTGTCCACACGCTGTGCCCCAGCAAATACTGGAGAATGGAACTTGATGATGTGTCATAATTATAAGCAGAGTAATTCCAGTGTATTGTCTATCACTCCATAAAGACTCTTTATTCCAGATGAAGGGTTTTTTGAGATGCTTCACCAGGTCTATACATGGCTTTTCTCATTTGAGTCATTTTCATTTTTACCACAAAGTGTAGATGAAAAGACCAGACTCCGGTGATAAAAAGGGAGAAGTGAAACAAGGAAATGGAGCTCCTGCTCCAGGTGCAGTCACTTAAGGCACACAAGGTAGTTCTGAAATTACCTGAAGATACCATCAAAAGAGAAACACAACGGAACACAGCTTTTTTTGTTTGTTTTATCTTGCTTTATTTTTACTGACATAGTAAAGACTGTCGGAAGAAACGAAGTTGGGTTTTTTTGGTTTTGCTGGCTTTCAGTGTTGAGAAAATCATGGTGTAGGTGTTTTTTATTTTTTTAAATAAAAGGGTCATTAAACAACATAATGCCTGTGATTTATGGCTGTTTTGTGCATGAGACATATACAACCAGACATATTCAAATTGGGACTTATTGTGCTGATTTATTTAGCACTTCCTGGCAATAACAGTTTGCATTGAATTTCCTGTGGATACTCAAAGTTTGTGATGAAACAACTGAAATGGGCCGACTCACTGGAGAGGAACGTTCCCTTAAGGATTCTGGGAAAGATGTCACTCCCTTCCTTTCTTTTCAGGTATTTCAGACGGAGGTATTCATTCCACAAGCCCTTCGAGATTGCTTATATTTTGTGTAATGGATGCATAAAATAATAATGGAGTTCCTGTTGTGGCTTAGTGGTAACGAACCTGACTAGTATCCATGAGAACGTGGGTTTGATCCCTGGCTTCACTCGAGGGGTTAAGGATCTGCCACTGCCGTGAGCCGTGGTGTAGGTAGGACTCAGCTTGGATCCCACGTTGGTGTGGCTGTGGTGTAGGTCGGCTGCAGCTCGGATTTGATCCATAGCCTGGGAGCTTCCGTATGCTGCGGGGTGTGGCCCTCAACAGCCAAAAAAAAAAAAAAAGTCTTTCCTATAAGAAAAACACTTTTAAAATTTTTATAATGATTTCTATGTTTTCCATTATAGCTGGTTTCCAGTGTTCTGTCCCTTTTCTACTGTGCAGCATGGTGACCCAGTTACACATACATGTATACATTCCTTTTTCTCATATTATCATGCTCAATGACTAGATAGAGTTCCCAGTGCTATACAATAGGATCTCTCTGCTTATCATCCCAAAGGCAATCGTTTGCATCTATTATCCCCAAACATCCCACACGTCTGTTCTCCATGTCCATGATTTTCTTTTGTGTGAAAAGGTTCGTGTGTGCCTTATATTAGGTTCCAGATATCAGTGATGTCGTATGGTACTTGGCTTTCTCTTTCTGACTTCCTTCACTCAGTATGAGAGTCTCTAGTTCCATCCAAGGAAAATGTGTTAGAGCGAGGTTCTGAGTCCTTTTTCCTATGCTCATGTTGCCTTAGCCTGACATTTACTCATTATCACGCACACCGCTTAGGGTCAGTTCATCCGTCAGGTTCGTTTTTTTAATGTATCATTTTCTTAAGTTCTACTTTTAAAATAATGGGAGGAAATAAGTGAAATAAGTCAGACACAGAAAGACACATACCATATGACATCACTTATATCTGGAATCTAGAAATCAAATGGACACACATAACAAAGCAGAAGCAGTCATGGATGCAGGGAGCAGACAGGTGGTTGCCAGCGGGGAGGAGAGGAAAGGGCGAGGGAGATGAAGAGGTACAGACTTGCAGTTACAAAATTAATCGGTGGTAGGTATTAGATATACAGTGTAGGGAATGCAGGTAATTATTACGTAATATCTTCGGTGGCGTAGTAACTAGATATCACGGTGACCATTTTGAGATGTATAGAAATATCGGATCACTGTGTTGTGTACCGGGAACTAACACGGTATTGCAGGTCGATTTTACATCAGAAACAAATATTCATAGAATAAAAGATCGGCTTTGTGGTCCCCAGAGAGAGGGTTGGGGGAGGGGAATTGGAGGAAGGTGGTGACAGGGTGCAAAGTTCCGGTTTTAAGATAGATAAGTACTGGGGATGTGATGTACCATGGATGTTGCTAAGAGAGTGAATCTTGGATCCTCAACACAAGGAAGGGTTTTTACATCTTTTCTTTCATTTTGCAACTGTACGCAGTGATGGATGTTTACTAGACTTTTCGCAATAATCATTTCATGACGCAGGTGAGTCAAATCATTATGCTGTGCACCTTAACCTTAGACAGTGCTGTAGATCAATTATATCTCAGTATAAGTGGAAGAAAATAAGTGATGGGAAGAAAATTACTATGGGATTGAGGCTTCGCCAAAAATCACATCTCTTTTTCATTCGTTTGCTTTTCAAAATCGAATGTAAATTATTTTTCACCTGTAGTTGAGAGGCTTAAGGAATGGAGTTTCAGGCTGTCCTCCCCAGCTAGGGTCACCCATAAGGACCTTTGTCTTTGCTGACTAAAGCTTTCCCATCATTGTTGGTAATTCCATGGCTGAGTCTGTGTGTAATTTATGTACAGCAGAGACTGAATGGCTTAATAGGTGTCCCTCTCAAATTTTTCAGTATTATGGTCCGAAAGCATTATTCGAAGGAGCATTCTGAGTTGGTAAATACATAGAAGAAAGATGAATATTAAAAACCTTTGCAGACTATGTTGGTTGTTGTAGTTGGAACCAGAGAGCCTGAACTTACATCCATTTCTTCAGCTCTCTCCACCTAAAAGCTGAATGCACAATTATAAAGTGCTAGGTTTTGGGAAGTTCCCTGGTGGCCTAGCAGTTAAGGATCTGGTGGTGTTACTGCTGTGGCGCGGGTTTGATCCCTGGCCTGGGAATTTGTGCACGCTTCAGGCATGGCCGAAAATCAATCAATCAATCCATAAGTGTTAGGTTTTGTTCATAAAGATGTATGATAACATAAATGCAAGAAAGGGGGACATGTATATATATATGTTTTATATATTTTTTATTTAAATATATGTGTAGAATTTACATTTATGTATAAACTATGTATAATATATATAAAAATAGAAGTAAGGAAGATTATTAGGAAAACCCATACTTTATTTTAAATTTTCATTTTCTTCTTCTCTAGGCTTCCATGATGTTTTCCTTGAGCTTGCTTACACAGTAGAGGAAAAAATAACTTTATGAGCATAAATCTTTCTCTTATATTTAGCCATGGTCCTTGGGCAACACCATGAAACTTAGTAAACTTGAATTTTGTCAAAAGAAAAGCGAAGGTAATTTGGTGGTCAAGACCCTGCCGTGGAAGCAGGTTCTTTCTGGAGTGCTCTGAGATTTGAGTTGGTGAGCTTATCTCTGGCAAAAGGCAGTCCAGACACCAAATAGAAGAGGTGCTCTATTAAAGCCAGTGAAGGCAGAAACTATGAAACAACATGCAGTTTCAAAACGCCTGCTTTTATGGTGTCTACTTGCTGTCGGAAAACAGTGGAGCGGGCGTTTTGCTGACTTAGAGGGCATAAGTTCAAATCCTGGTTCTGCTGCTTCTGGCTGAACAGCATTGAAGAGGAAGGACAGTCATTTCTGGATGTCAGTTTACGCACGGGAAAAGCTGGGAATTAGCACAAAAGAGTCTGACAGTAAAGCTCTACATTCCAACACATGCAGAGAGCACCAATTTCAAATAAACGAACACGTCTTCTTTGTTCTATTGAGTGTTGTTGTTGTCGCTGCATGAAAACAGAGCAACAACAACTCACAAAAATGCTCTGGTGTGCTCGTGAAGGGCTCATAGTCTGGAGGCAAAAGGTAAGAAATCCAGCGAGAAGGGAAGTCAGCATTAAAGCTTGAATGTCCATGTTTGTTTTCCAGCTTTTCTTTCACTTGCATGGACTTATATGGAGCATTACAGCTCTGCCAATTAATTCCTGTGGAAACTCAGGCAAGCTGCGCTTTGGTTCTCTCAGCGGTTCAAGAGCACTCCTCTCTCTATCTTGGCAAGATTTAGTGAAATTAAAGGCAAATCTGTAACATATGCAAAGCCTTTAGGATCCTATCTGTACTTTGCAAGTGCTCAAAATGGCTGGTTCCCTGCCTTATCCAACCTTATCATTTTGAACAGGATATGCTTAGTTTATTAGAAGAGGATAATGAAGAGATCAAAGGTAATCACACAGGGCCGTTGCGAGATGAGGGCAATCATTAGAACGTTCTCAGCTTTGTTGAAAGAAAACTCTTGCACAGGCGTGGGCTTTGATCCCAGGTTCTCATGCTGTTGGAAAGGCATGCCACGCTTCTAAAGGGGAGATGTATTTAAGAACATTTCAGAGGAAGCCTCTTAACTCCTGGAGAAATCAGAGTTGGACAGGGAGCAAAATGAATTAATATTGTTTCAAAAGGGTGATGACCCTATGTTTTGTTTTAGGGCGGCTGAGCCTCTGTTAACAACGGCAATAAAAATATGATGTCAAGGAGGAGTTCCCTTCATGGCTCAGAGAAAATGAATCTGACCTGTATCCATGAGGAAGCAAGTTCGATCCTTGGCCTCGCTCAGTGGGTTAAGGATCCGGCATTGCCACGAGCTGTGGTGTAGTTTGCAGACACAGCTCAGATGTGGGTGTTGCTGTGGCTGTGGCATAGGCTAGTGGCTACAGCTCCAATTTGACCCCTAGCCTGGGACCCTCCATGTGCCATGAGTGTGGTCCTAAAAAGACAAATATGTGTATATATATATGTATATATGACATCAGGATACAAAACTTTTGCTCTTAAACTTTACTAGAGAACTTTATTATTTCAATCAAAACATGTGAAGATTAATGTTTGTCTACATTTTTCCTTTCCATTTAAGGATGGACTTTTAGACCTTTCTAGGTTCTATTAATTTGATGGCCTTAATATCATTGCTTAATATTAAATAGAGGTAATATGTTTCTAACAGAACACTTAAAATTTAGTAAATTAGATGAAGAAAAAGCAGAAAACATAAGATTCGAATGTCTAATTGCATTCTTTAGCTTATACCCATTTTGTCTGCAAAACCCTGTAACAGTATTGACGACACCAGTGATTACCTAAGGGCCCTGTGATTTATACACTTAAAATCTTTGGCAACGTCTGTTTTAAAAAGTCAGATTTCTGGTTCCTTAAACACGGTGTTTGTCTCTGACTCTGATACCAAGAGAATAATGGTGAAGGGAGTATGCTTTCTGAGGAAGTCACCCACGACAGTCTCAAAATGCTCTAGTTCTCCCAAATATCTTAATTGCCCTTTAACTGAATCTGTTACAAGCATATCATCCATTATAAAGATTATTGCCAAATCTAATTTTTTTTTTTTGAGTTTTGGAATAATAGGTACCATCCATTTTTCTCCTTCATGTAAAGGACTTATTTTATCTTCTCTATTTATCCCCTCTTTTAATATTTTAAAGTGTATCACTGTTTCTGGGACTTCAGTTCTTCGGTGTAAGATGTTATCCTTTAAGGGTAAAATTAAATTCTACTCCTCATTGCTCATGGTGGTATAAATCTTTTTATCCAGAGGACCCTACTTCTTTGATACATTCAGAGAGCATGCAGTAGTGACTACTACTTCTTTTTCCCCAGTAAGAATCAATAGCTTTGGAGTCCATCATCATATAACCATTATTTGGATTGTTTTTCTCTCAAATTCCCAATGTATTTATATTTACCATCTAAAGAGCTTTGCTCTGTCTTCCTGTAACTCAGTGTTTATTTTTTTAATGTCAAGTTTTGTGGCAGAGTCTGCAAATTCAGTGGCCTCCCAGCACCCACTGTTCCTTTCTGCCTTTAATTAATGGAATCCCTGAGTTTAGCTCCCGCTGTTGCCCAGGTCTCTTTGCAGCTGGGTGCAGCCATGTGACTAGGAATTGTTTGCAGGTATTCAGCTGGAAGAAGTGGCTTTGAGGGCTACATCGTAATTTTATGAGAACCTAGCTTGTCCTCCAGTTTCTCTTCTTACTGGATTGTTGATATGCTAAGATCAAGGAACAAGCTCATAGCTATTAAGACCTCTGGAACGGGATTCTGGACTGGCTGCCTATCTCTGGATTGGTATGTGGGAAATAAGGGAACTTCTCAATTGACTGAGCCATCAAGTTTTGGTATATCTTTGTTAGCATAGTTCTTTCACCTGAGCCATGAGTTATATAAAACTGAACATTTTTTTGCATATTGCCCTAGATGTGTAAAGTGCCACAGGTACCCACCTTCTTGATAGTTTTCTATCTTTAGATTAATCTTTACTTTTTCAGCCTCCTTCTAAATTAGTTGAGCAACTCGCTGAAAGATAACTCAGGATACATACACCACTTTAATATGTGTTGCAAGACATATTGAGCATCTTTTTGGAAGGAAAAAAAAAACAGGATTTCAGCAAATTAAACCATGAACCAAGCCACGTAAGCATTCTCAGACAATCTACATACCAAAACGTCTTGATATGTGCCCAAGGGATTATTGAATCTCCTTAGTGTAGAAACAATAGAAATAATCAAAGAAAATACATGCAGAAAAATGACATAGTATTTTGCATACATTTTGAAAAGGTTAGTAATGTGTTAATATGTTAATCTCACAGAGAGTGACAAAGATGAGAAAGAACAGTGTCTCTGTTTAGGTAATATTCTCTGAATTAGAATATTATGATTCCTTCTATTTCAAAGAGGAGATATTGTGTGGGTCCTGATTTACAACACATCATAGATGAGACAGTATTTCATATTTGTGAGCAGTGCGAGGAGGTAGATGCTTTGCTTTCTGACAGAATTGGATGTCATTTCTTTCAGTATCGTAATATAAATTGCAGCTTATTGGGCTGATTTTCCTTCTTGCTGACTTTTCTTCTGTCTTCTCTTTATTAAGGCCAGCATCTGTATTGTTCATTTCTCCACCCTCAAAACATGTAGAATTAGCAAGTGAATGAAGGAAAGAAAACATATATGTCATTTGTTGTCATGAGGATTTGTAAGGAAATCGTTTCGATAATATTATTGATGTTGCAAGTGATTATTTTAAAAATTTAACCAAGCTCTATTTGATTTCTCTGTAATGCATCATTTCATTGGGGACATTGTGGAGGATTTGAAAGTTAAATCAGTAAAATCGCTTTAAGAATTTTCTCATGTGTGGGGAATAGATGCGTATAAATGACTGTAATATAAAGTAGAACGTGATGTATTGTATAAACAAGACTCTGTGGGAGTTCAGAGGACCGTGGTATCAGGGAAAGCATCATTTTCAGGTGACACTTGATATGGGTCTTAGAACACGAGGCGTTATTAAATAGGAGAAGAAGGTCACAAGAGACGTCCCAGGAGTACTGAATCCTGTCGGCAACTGCATGAGGTTTAAAAAATTTAGAAAAATCATTTTCTTTAGCCTGTGCAGAATGGATGGGAGAACAGTGGGAAACGAGATGGGAAAGGAAGGCTGTCCATTTGTAAAGCTCTTCAGATGCAAGCCTGCAATTAGACACTTGAGGGTGGGGCAGTGAAAGATGGGTCAAGGTGTTTGCATGGAGTTATGACCTGAGTAAAATTGTGTTTTAGAAAGAAAATGTGGCAGCTGTATAAAATAAATCAGGGATGAGACAGGGCGAAAGGCAAGTAAATTTGCCTATGAGGGAATTCAAATTAAGATAGTGAGTTAGGGAATAAGGTAATGAGGAGATACAGAGACATAAGGCAGAGAGCTTAGCATATTATTTGTGGGCAAGAAAAAGAGGCACAGGAGTTCCCTGGCAGGTGAAGGATCCAGTGTTGTCACAGCTGTGGTGAAGGTTTGATCCCTGGCCCAGGACCTTCCATAAGCCGTGGGTGCAGCCAAAGAAAAAACAGACAAGAGAGGCAGAGTCTAATGGTTCAAATATTTATGGCTGGGAAAAATATGTAATTTATAGAAGAATATAAAGAACGCAATTCTCCAAGATAAAATTTAATCCAGTACATATTATGAAGCATTACATTTTAAAAAGGGAAGTTGCAGTGTGTCTTTCTTGAGGACACAAAGGAAGGATAAGTGCATTTTTAGACTGAGAAAGACTTTAGAAGGAAATAAAAGAGTATGTGAAGTCAATATAGAAAACTGTCTTGGCAAGTCGAATTAGGAGAATAGCATTAGTCTTTGACACGACTGCAAAATCAGCAGAGGGTGCCTTTATTTATTTATTTTCGTGTCTTGCAACCTCGTCCTGCTTCCCCTGGACCAGGTGGTTAATCGAGAGTTCATCCTGGCCAGGCCTCGAGAGGTTGCCCTTGCGGTTTTGTGCGTCCTCTGTTCTCTATTCCAAACGCCACTGAAGCTCTGGTCACGGAAACCTCAGCTCCTCGGGGTCTCTGTCTCCATGTTTCCTGGTGAGATTAGATCACAAGAGCCAACTGGGATTGGCTCTTGGGATTGCTTGTAGCAGATGGAAGCGGGGCTTGCTTTCCTCATTCACGGAAGATTTCATTTAGCCAGAAATTGGTTATTTATAAACTTACTTTTATTTTTAAAATTTTATTGAAGTGTTGTTGGTTTACAATGTTATGTTAATTTCTGCTGTACAGCGAAGCGTCTCAGTTATACATATAATGTATATATATATATATTCTTTTTCATATTATTTGCCATTATGGTTTATGACGAGATATTGAATGGAGTTCCCTATGCTCTTCAGTAGAACTTTATCGTTTTTCCATCCTGTGTGTAATAGTTTGACCAGCCAGAGACATTTTAATGCTGTACTTTGGTCTTGATTGTTAATTCATTGTAGGGATGACCTGACGGTGGTTTTAGAACCGATGAACTACAGAGACAGGAAGGGTATGGGGTGGTGGGTTTTAGATCATCTCACCTTTCGATTATGTAGCTTCTAGTTTACCAAATGGTAGGCGGTTCTGCTTGGATTAAAAAAATGTGAACCCACTGAACTCACTAAATGTGTAAATTTGGCATCATACACATCTAATGAAAATGTTCAATCACATTTTGCAGAGAATGCAACACAGTGTGTCTCTCAGAGGACATTTGGGACGCTTCATGCCAGTTTCTTTATGAGTAAAACAGGCATAATATACCTGCACGACTTGCATTCTCAAGTTGTTCTATAATACAGACGAAAACAGTGAGTCTAACTTGTGAGCCATAGAGTGCCACACAGCATGGTTTGTGCTTAAGTACACTCAGAATATAGTTTTACATAAATACTCCAGCATGGTTTTCCTTGTCAGACTTTCAGTACGTTCAGTGTCCCAAAGTCTAGCTCATTTCCTGGTGGCTACTGAAGATATAACTGAATGATAAAAATTCCCAAACTCTGGAGTTCCTGCGGTGGCACAGGAGGTTAAGAATCTGACTGCAGTGGCTCGGGTTGCTAAAGAGGTATGGGTTTAATCCCTGGCATGGTGCAGTGGTGCTCAGATTCAGTCCCTGGCCTGGAACCTTTCACTTCAATGTGGCTTTGCTTGCTGAATTATACCAACATTTTACTCACAAGATTTATCAAGAAAATGTAGGAATTACAGGAATATTTCCTGATCTAGGCAGCTATGCGGTTATGCTACATCTAATTTTTTTCCCCACACGGACGTATCTGTAGAGCAAACTGACAATAGACATGACCTACTTCCTTCTTTCTCTTTTTCTAATCAGATCAAATAACAAAGTGGAATAAATGAGAAAAGAAACATGAGCATTGCCATAACCTCAGGTTATATTTTTCCAAAAAAAAGGCCCCCAGTGTCTCATGTGGCAGGGTCTAACACTAACCTTTAAAATGTCCTTTTCCTGGGCTTTGACATTCTATAGCCCATCAAAAGTAAATTCAAGTTGATGCCATGTAATGGCTAGTGGATGATTGGTCAGTGGCATTATGGCCACGGACTGACCTGTCTCTAGCTTTATAAGCAGTAGCACTCACTTCTAGATGGCAGACAAGTCATATAAGCAGCACGAGCTGTTTAAAGTACAATTATAAAGAGATCATAGCTGAAAATGGTTTGTTTCCCAGGTGTCTGTGGCTGGATTATAGATCTTCATCCCATTTGTCATCTTCTTAATCAGACACTTCTCAAATATAAGTCTTAATTGATGAGGTTGGGTGGTAAACAAAAAGAGGAAAACTGAATCTAAAGTATTTCGTATTTCATAGTATAGTTTGCTTTCTTTAAAATTGCCGTGTGATTAAAAGTTATCCACCAACTACAATTGAATGTAAGGCAAATCATTCTGTTTTTCAGATTTCTTAAATTTGTAAAAAAAAAAATTCCTGATTAGTCACTTCTGTAAATTCCATCAATTGAATTTTTTTCCTTTTTCAAAAAGATGTGCAGAGCACTTTGCTTCCCACTTGCAGTAATGATCCCTATCCAGCCAGTAAGCTTAGAATCCTCTCTGCCCCCTAGCTTTATTGAGCTATAATTAATGTATCACATTGGGTCCATTTAAGGTGTGCAGTGTGATCAATGCATATGCATATCTATTGCAGAATGCTTGCCACAGTAATATTAGTTCATGCGTTTGTCACCCCACAAAATAAGAGATTTACTCCCTTAGCAACTTTCAAGTGTATAATTCAGTATCCTTAGCTGTGGTTGCCATGCTATCATTGCACCTATAGAAGTTATCCATCTTATAACTGAAAGGTTGCGCCCTTTGACTAACCTTCAAACATTTCTCCCAACCTCCTACCCCTGCCAGCCAACAATCCGTTCTCTGTTTCAGTGAATTTGGTCTTCCTAGATTTCACGTATGACCAAGATCACATGGTATCTGTAATAATGCCCCCACGTTTCCTTCGTGTTGTTGCAAATGGCAGGATGTCCATCTTTGTTTTAATGGCTGAGTGATGTTCCTTTGTATGTACATATTACACTTCCTTATCCATTCATCTGTTGATGGACATTTATGTTGTTTCCAGGTCTTGGCTATTGTAAATAATGCTGCAATGAACAAGGGGTACAGACACCTCCTTGATATGATCATTTTGTTTCTTTTGGATGTATACCCAGAAGAGGAATTGCAGGATTGTATGGTAGTTTAATTTTTAGAAGAACCTCCATACTGTTTTCCGTAGGGGCTGCACCAATTTGCATTCCCATCCACAGTGCACGAGGGTTCCCTCTCCTCCACATTCTGGATCACACGCGTTCCCTCTTGTTTTCAGACTCAACCTATTCAAAACTCTTTCCAAACCATTTCAGTGACTGGCACTAAAATCCATCTACTCTAACAGAAAAAATGTTAATTTATCATCATTGATCTCTCCCCTCTCTTACCATACACTTCCTATTACAAATCATTTTCAAAAGCTAAGATTTTTAAGACAGTTTTATTTATTATATAATTCACATACCATATAATTCACCCATTTAACCTGTACAATTCCGTGTTTCTTAGCATACTCACAGAGTTATGTAGCCATCGTCAAAATACAATTCTAGAACATTTTTGTCCCCCAGCAAAAGAAACACTGTTAGCTCACCCCACCCCCCACCAGTCCTAGGCAGCCACTAGTCTATTTCCATCTTATTTTTGTCTATTCTGGAAGGGTTTTTTGTTTGTTTCTGTTTTTTTTTTTTTTAATAAATGGAATCATACAATATATGGCGTTTTGTGATTTTCACTTAGCATATTTTCAAAGTACACCCATATCGAAGTATATTACTTCATCCTTTTTTACTGCCAAAAATATTTCGTGGCATGAATACACCGCATTTTATCTATCCATTTATTAGTTAATGGTCATTTCAGCTATTTCCACTTGGAGCTATTGGGAATGTGGCAACCATGAGTATTCATGTACAAGGTTTTTATGGGATGTATGTTTTTATTCCTCTTGGTTGTGTATGAAAAGGTGGGAATGCTAGATTATAAGACAACTCTAGGTTTCACATTTGAGGAACTCTCAAACATTTTTTCTAAAGCAATGGGACCGTCTTACGTTAGAAGTTTAGGAGAGAGTCCTCTTGTGGCACAGCAGATTAAGGATCTGGCATTGTCACTGTAGCAGTTTGGGTCACTGTTGTGGCAAGGGTTTGATCCCTGCCCTGGGGACCCGCCATATACCATGGGCATGCCCCGCCCCCCGCAAAGAAAGTAACGTTGTTTGTGGGCATTTCTCTCTCCTATAGCCTTGCTAACACTTGAGATTGTCTTTTGTAGTCTAGCCCTCCTAGTGGATGTAGAATCGTATCCGGTTATAGTTTTGACTTGTATTTCTGTGATAGTTAATGAAATACTAGCTTTTCATGTTCTTATTGGCCATTGGTATATCTTTTTTCAGAGAAGGATCTATGTTCAGATCCTTTGCACTTTTTAAAATTGAGTATTTATCATTTTATTACAGAGTTGAGAGAGGGTTTTTTTAATATGCATATTCTGGGTAAAAATCCATTATGGGATGTATGATTTGCAAAGATTTCTTCCCAACTTGTGGGTTAATTTCATTGGAGTCAAATTTATTCATTTTTTAATTCTGTCCCTTAGGTTTGGGCGACATATCTAAGAAACCACTACTACAATTCACAAATATTTCTCCTATGTTTTCTTCTAAGAGTTTTATAGTTTTAACTGTTAGACTTATGTCTATGATCTATTTTGAGGTGATTTTTGTGTATGATATGAGCCAGGTCCAATTTCATTATCTTACATGTAGATAGCTACATGTTCTTAGCACCATTTGTTGAAGAGACTGTTTTTCCCTATCAAATTATCTTGGTATCCTTGTCAAAAGTCATTTAACCACAAATGGAAAGATTTATTTCTGAACTCTCAGTTCTATTCCTTTGACCTCTACGTCTGTCCTTATGCAAATGTCTCAATGTCTTTACTCTATTTTTGTAGTTAAGTTTCAGAATCAGGAATTGCGAGTCCTCCAAATGAGTCCTTTTTTCCAAGAATGTTCTGGCTACTCTTTTTTTTTTTTAATCTTTTTTTAAGAGTTGCACCTGCAGCATATGGAGGTTCCCAGGCTAGGGATCACATCGGAGCGACAGCTGCTGGCCTACACCACAGCCACAGCAATGCCAGATCTTAGCCGCATCGGCGACCTATAGCACAGCTCACAGCAATACCGGATCCTTAACCCACTAAACGAGGCCAGGGATTAAACCCAAGTCCTCATGGATACTAGTCGGGTTTGTTAACTACCGAGCCACGACAGGAACTCCTGTTCTGGCTATTCAGATTCTTCCCATTTCCATATACATTTTAGAATCAGCTTGGCAATTCCTAAAAATAACCAGCTGACATTTTGATAGGAGTTGCATTGAACCTATAGATCAATTTAAGGATTGCTGCTCTTTTTGCAGGAAGATCTCCACAGATCCATAAACTTGGGCTATCTTTCCCTTTATGTCTCAGTTCATTTCAACCATGTTTATTGTTTAAAGTGTACAAGTATCTATGCTACTTTGTCAACTTTTTACCCAAGTATTTTATTCTTACATATATTATATATTATGCTATTTTTGATAGAATTATTAATTTTATTTTTGGTATGTTTATTGCTAGCATAGGGAAATGCAGTTGATTTGGGGATATTGTCATCTTGGTTAGTGCTTCAGATTTAAAATCCTAATTATTTCTTTATATTTCCGTAGTTCATCCCTGGCTCTTCACCATACCCCTCTCCCTTAGTTTCTCAGGAAATTTGCGATTTTTCTTTCTCATTCTGCTACATAACTATGTAGGTAGCGTCTCTTTGTGGCATGTTCAACCTCCTCCCCACAACTGGGTGTTCTGCCTCCGTATTAGACTCTCATTTTTACTTCCGTCGCCCTTCTCAGCTCCACCTGGCCTCCGCTAGTCCTACACCCTTCTGCCACCAGGTTACCTTCCCAGTGAATTTTGATCATGTCCTTCTCTCCTTAAAATTCTCGAACAGCTTCTCACTGTTCACATAGTAAAGAAGCATCACTAGGCTGATGCGCCAAAGGTCCTCCACGGTGGACTCTGCCCCCGCCTCCATCACATGACGCACAGAATTCTGCTCCTCCTGTCACCTCTTGACCTCCTGGCACATTTGCCTTCTGTTCCTTCCCAGATCATGCTATGTTCCCTGCGTTCACAGGCCCTGACAGATGGCTCCTGTGCCCGGCACCGTCTCCCCCATCTCTCCGCTCGATCACACCACACCGTCCTGCAGATCTTAGGGAAGCCTCTCATGACCGATGGCTTTGGACAGTTCTCCTTTTTTTTAACCCACATAATGCCACGTCCCTTTTCTTCATAATGAGTACTCCTTGTTTGCCCTTGAACCCTTTGGTTTTAGTACTTAATGACTGTGTCTCTCAAAAGGTGATATCAATGTATCTATTCTTACTCCATTTTATTTTTAGGGCCTGACACCTAGAAATGTTTCACATAAAAATTTATTGGTGTTCCCTGACGGCTCAGCGGGTGTTGTCTCTGCTGTGGCTTTGATTAGTGCTGTGGCTCTGATTATTGCTGTGGCGTGGGTTCAGTCCCCTGGCCTGGGACTTTTCATATGCCACAGGCGAGGCAAAAAGAAAAAAAAAACAGATATATATAGACAGAGATATACAGACTGAATGAATCCTTAATTATCATGTCTGGCACATAGCTTGTACCTGTAGTACATAGTTTCACTGTAACTCTTAAAGTCATCAATAGAAGGGGATGCTGCTTTGCTTGTTAAAGCTTTAAAGGTGGCAGCATTGTTCTCTCTGATCCAAGGAATCCAATCAGGAGTTTAAGGTTTAGGAACTTTCCGTTGTGGCTATTAAATGTGTTCTCTAGTGCCTCAACGAAGACGTTTCGTTATTCATGGCCATTTTGCATTCAGAAAGCTCCATCTGCTTTGAACAGAAAGTCTGTAATGAGGATGGCACTTCCTAAAAGCACAGGCCTGAAGGTTTTCGTAACTGTGTGGCACTCAGAAAGTTCCTTCACACCTTTGCAGTTCGGGTCTCTCATCAGTGAAACGGCTACCTCACTGGTTGTCAGTGAAATGCCTACTACGTAAACCGCTCCTTTCTCTCTCCTGCTTGCACCTGCCTCCCGCCACCTCTAACCTGATGGTTTGCAACCTGCTAGGACATGTTAAAGTAATTCATCATTTCCTGGACCAGAGGTCTTCAACATAGCACGCATGCAGACAAAAGAGTGCTAACGATAATCCGCTGGACCCCTGGAAGGAGATATCAGCATTTCCCTTTACAGCTATTTTGATTAAACACCAAAGACATGCACCAAATGTTTATTACATAAATAATATGGATTGATACTAGTAGCCTCAGTGTGTCTTCAGTCAAAATTTAAATTATCTGATTTATTGTTTACATATTTCATTTCGACAAAACTTTCACAGAGTGGAGCAGTTGCTTGGAAGGATGCCTGGGAAGAAACTTCGTTTTGAAGATAAGGGTTGGAGTTCTTCCCTCAGCTTCTTGTCAGGCATAGATCGGTGGGTGAGGAGAGTTGGGGACTGTAATCTAATCATACAATTCCAAGCCACCTGAGATTTCTTTTTTAAAGGAATCACATTTTATTAGGAAATAAATGTGCCATTTGGTAAACGTGCACATTTTTTTTTTCCCCCACAGTGAGAAAGAAACTCATGCCAAGGAGCACATTCTGCAGATAGGTATTTGGAAATGTTTTTTGCAAAAATGTCACCTATAAAAACTCTCATTGTTCTTATTATAAAAAAGGTCTAGAAACCATTTTCTAACCCGTTCTTAAGAACAACTGATTCAGTACAGAAATTTAACGTGGAACTTAATTTTTAAAAATTTAGCCTATTTACATAGGGATTGAAAAATGTGTGTCATCATTATTGATACAGCTGCTGATACATTCCTTCCATTTGTATTTTAGTGTTTTCAAGGTATTTTATTTTGCTAAAAATGTTAATTTTAGCTCTTAAACCCAATTACCAAAATGCACTTTACATGGAAGGGAAATTTGGATGCTCCAAAAAAAAAAAAAAAATTGAAGTATTTACATTAAGAAAGTTTTTGTACACTTAGCCAATAAGTGATTTATTAACGTATTTGTCTCATTTTTTTAAGAATCGTATTTTATGTATATTTTTAATGTATGTAACATGTTAGCACGTTAGTCTGTGGATAAAATTTTAAAGAAATAATTCTACATATACTCAGGGCGCATGTTCAGTTTATTTATTTCCTTTTCCTGATAGAAATGAGTTTAGATGACTGGAAACAACCTCAAAAAAAAAAAAAAAAAGGTTTTTTTTCTTTCATGTCTGCACCTGAGGAATAAGGAAGTTCCCAGGCCAGGGGGTGAATTGGAGCTGCAGCTGCAGGTCTGCACCACAGCCACAGCAACACCAGGTCTGAGCCACAGCTGGGAACCGTGCTGCAGCTTGCAGCAATGCCAGATCCTTAACCCACTGAGTGAAGCCGGGGGTCAAACTCACATCCTCACTGAGACAACATTGGGTCCTTAACGCACTGCGCCACAATGGGAACTCCAAAAGATTCCTAAGTATACAGCTCTGAGAGTGCAAATTTCATTTCTTTTTCCTTTACTGCCATAGTTTCTATAACTTATCAACCTTCGGTCTCTGGTTTTATTCTCCTCTGGTCTTTAAAAATCATAGTTTTCTTTCCTTTTGACTTTTCCTCACTGGATTATCCCTTCCATCCTTTTCAGGAACGGCTCGTTATCACTTAAGTTTGAAGAATGTTTTTACATGCTTGCATCGTCTCTAGGTGGAGACCAGCTCATAGTCAGGAAGCGTGCAACTGGCAAATCCCTCAGGCAGTGAGACAGGCCTAGCACATACCTGCGGGTCACGGGGACAGGTCCCCTCGGGATCCACTCCCAGGAGGGTCCTTTGGAGCTCTTCTCCCCTCTTTGCCTTCCGTGAAGTCTGCTCTTAAACCCCTCCAACTGATTTTCTCCCCCTCGTCAGGTAATCTCTGCCTTAGGAAGTAAAAATAATCCACACGGGTGTATCCGACCCCATCCCCTTAGGTCGTGGCAGCAGTTACTCAGAGATACTAGGAATACATCAACACCTCTCATTCTCTGCTCTTTCTTACTTTCAGAGGTGTTTGCAATTTGACTCCCAAGACATGTGTATTTTTAAAACAAGTGTTGCAAAGAGATTTCACGAAGAAATTTGGTCTTTACATTTTGCTGTTTTATTTCTGGTTTGAAGTATTCGTATAGAAGACGTATGAATCAAAGCTAAAGAGTGAAAAGTGAGTTCGGGGAGTTCCTGCTGTGACACAATGGGTTGAGAATCGGACTGCAGTGGCTCAGGTGGCTGGGGAAGCCTGGGTTCAATCCCTGGCCCAGTGCAGTGGGTTGGAGGATCCGCCATTGCTGCAGTTGCTGCTCAGGTTCAATCCCTGGCCCGGGAACTTCCATATGCCCCAGGGCGGCTGGAGGATTTATTTTTTAAAAAAATGAGTTTAGGAGCAGCATTCAATATTCTAAATATGGACTGGATAAATAACAAGGTCCCACTGTATAGCACAGGGAGCTGTGTTCCATATACGGTGATAAACCCTGACGGAAAAGTTTTAAAAGAGTGTACATGTGTGTGGGGATATAGTGGCATCACTTTGCTGTATAACAGAAACTAACACAACATTGTGAATCAACTCTACTTCCATAAATAAAGCATTTTTTTTTTTTTTTTTGTCTTTTCTAGGGCTGCTCCCGCGGCATATGGAGTTTCCCAGGCTAGGGGTCCAATCGGAGCTGTAGCCACCGGCCTCCGCCAGAGCCACAGCAACGCGGGATCCGAGCCGCGTCTGCAACCTACACCACAGCTCACGGCAACGCCGGATCGTTAACCCACTGAGCAAAGGCAGGGACCGAACCTGCAACCTCATGGTTCCTAGTCGGGTTTGTTAACCCGACTTACAGCACTTTTAATGTAAGTTTAATACCTTCACTCAAACACACCCAGACACACATCCTCTCACGGGCATGATTTTTGAAAAAGAAGTCGTAGAGAAGAAAGAAAAGCCTCCTTGGTCTTTTCATCCTCAGCGGGTGACAGCTCTTCAGCGGAAATGAAAAACAGAGGTCCAAGGCATTGGAGGGCAGCTTCTGCCTATAAATCCAAGGCTTATCAGTGGGGTCCCCAGCCTCGCTGGTGGACGAGCCCCGGAAGGGCAGGGACTCCATCAGGGAAAGGCTCCAGCAGTGGCATAAAGGAGCCCGACATGAGGAGAAGGACAACACGGCTCGAGTCCTGGGAGAAAAGAAGGGGACCCGTGTGCAAAGACGATGTGATGAGTGCTGCCGACGTCTTTCTTCACAGGGGCTGCCTTTCAGAGGTTTCCCCACACATGCAATCCTTTTCAAGGGGTGGCTGGTCTTTGACGTGCATCTACTGAAAAGCTGGTTGAAAGTGAAAATTCAGGTAATCATTTGGCTTCTTTATTCCTAGGGTACCCAACTCAGTTTTGTTATTTATTTATTTATTTTTTTTTTCGGGCCACATGCGTGGCATATGGAAGTTCCCAGGCTCGGGGTGAAATCAGAGCTGTAGTTGCTGCTACAGCCACATCAAGGCTAAGATCTGAGCCACGTCTGCGACCTGTACCACAGCTCACGGCAATGCTGGATCCTTAACCCACTGGGTGGGGCCAGAGATCAAATCCGAATCCTCATGGATACAGCTAGCCAGGTTCATTACTGCTCAGCCAGAATGGAAACTCCGTTTTTTTTAAATCCATGTTTTTATGGAATGTTTTTGTATGAATATGATCGATGACTGTTGTGCTCACATGGTTTTCTCATCACATATTTCTGCAAACATTTCTTGCAAAATGTATTTCCCTGTAGAATACTGCAAAGTCATGAAAATTCAAAAATCAAAAGTATGTTCCATTCAGCATGTAAGTCATCGGATAATGGCCACTGCCAGAGGTAAGATTTTTTCCAGAGGTCAGACTTTGAGACAGAAAAACCAAAGTTCTGATCTCATAAAGCAGTCTTCCTCCTCCTGTCTTTTCCATCCAGCTCCTAACTTTAGAAATATGTTTAGGTTGTTGGCAGTTTATTATATCCAGAAGGATGCTCGACTTACTTTTTAGAGGTGGAAAAAAATCTGAAAGTGCAGAAAATTAAAAATAGCACTTACCTTTAAGATAAGTGAAATCTATTCAAATTTAAAGCATAGTTACCCTTTTGATTAGTAACTTACAGTCTCTAAAACATGTGGTACTGCTTCGAAAAAAGGTGCCACATAAAAAACAACTATGGATATGAGCAAGTGCAGTGTGAAAATTATAGCTTCGTTTTAAATGTCTTTTAATGCCAGTTTAACCATTTGAGGAAAAAGATCATGATATTTTTCCTATGACGTTTTCCACATAAACTAGAAAGTTTTTTCCTTACTAGCACAGCTCAGAATTGAAGTTAAATTAGTTCAAATCCATGCACTAGTCCACGTAGAGACAGAAGAGTGAACGAACCAGAATTTTATTTTCTCACCATCATCTTTTATATTTGCATTCACTTAATAACAAATTAAGTGAATGCAAATATAAAATCATTGCTTCCTCAATTGTGGTCTGTTTAAAACAAAGGTCCAGGACTAGCACTTCTCCATTCTTAGTGGACAAGAAATGCAGGCTAGGAAGGAAGCAAGGATGCACGTAGATATGTGGCTATTTATTTCCTTTAAGATTCTAGCCTAAAAATTTTTTTTTTCTCCTAAGGAATCATTTTCCTTTAAAGAACTGTCTCTGATTAAACAAGAGAAGGAACTCAACTGAGATAAGGAGGATTTTTGGGGAGAATAACTAGGTCCCAAACAAACAACTCAATTGTACAGTTAAATTCTAGGAACAATCACAAGCAAACTCCAGGACTGTTGGGAGAGGAAGCATAGAGCTAAGAAGTCTGGTCACTCACATATGGCCCAGACCTAGAATCCCCCCCACCTGTTATATTTATCATTCAACTAAGCATTTATTGAATAAACTTGTATGCACGCATTTGTAATATGACATTGGCATTTTAAGGGCTCGGGGAGTCCTGATGAGGCAGAGGGAGATGTAAGAAATACCGAGACCTGGGAGTTTTGGAATTGCTTGCATTAGCACAAACTTTCCACAAACTTTTCACTATCTTTAGGCAAGTGTTAGATAAAGCTTCTCTGTCTAGAGAGTAGAATTCTGGAGTTCTTTTTGTGGCTCAGCAGTAACGAACATGACTAGTATCCATGAGGATGGGGGTTCGATCCCTGGCCCCGCTCAGTGGATTAAGGATCTGGCGACGCCATGAGCTGTGGTGTAGGTCGCAGACGTGGCTCGGAACTGGCATTGCTGTGGCTGTGGTGTAGGCTGGCGGCTGTAGCTGATTCAGCCCTTAGCCTGGGAACGTCCATATGCTACAGGTGTGGCCCTATTATTATTATTTTTTTTAAAGATAGAGAAATCTCCTGCTCAATAAAAACAGTCAGTCTCGGTTTGGATTGTCAAGTATAATGCATTCTTTTCTTTTCTGCTTAAGAAAATTATGATTCCAATTTGAATCAGTTAACCAGGACTTTATTCTTTGGACAAAAAATTGGCTACTTTTAAAATTCAAGTAAATAGCATCTGAATTCAGGTTGGTTGAAGTTCTGCAGAAAGGGTCAGATGACTGGAAACTGCTGTTATTATTGAAAGTGGGAGAATCCCTCAAAAATATAAGAGGATGGGTGGGGATATATTGAGATAAAGTTAGGGAAGGGCTTTTGATGTGAAGAGGTGCCATGGAGCCTGCTGGAAGCCAGTCTCCCCAGTGGAAGCTTTTGTTAAGGCTGGGCACCTATTTGTGGAGTGTTTTCTGATTTCAGTGTTCCATAAACAGTATTAGGAATGTGGGTACTTCTTAGCAAGATAATGGCCTTCCATCTCTCCTTGCTCTGTGAAACTTGTTGGTTTTTACAAGGATGTCATCTCCACTGTGGGAATATGTCTAAAGGTTCAAATCACTCAACTTCTGCTGGGTTCCTCTGGATTTTCCCTTTCTATCTAATTGATCAATGTGATTATTCTGCTTTATAGTTTTCAGTTGCAGATGCTACTTGGACTTTATTTCAACTGACCTTTACCTTTCGTTTCAATTTCCCTACGGAAAAATAACACCGCGCAATCCATATTTTGTAAATAACAGTAGTATTTTTGAAATAGAGGCAAAGATTCAATTTCTTTTTCCCTGTCACGTCACAGGATCTCATTGGACAATGTACTTGATAAAATGCAAATAAAGCAGGCAGATATAACTCACGGTGGGTAGGGAGGGAGGTGGTGAGGTTAGCAATGAAGGGCCTTAGATGACCTTGAGCCACATAAAGCTCCAGTACAGGTACCTAATATGTTAAGTGCCATGTTTTAGGTTTCACTACGTATTGGATATTTTTCAAGGATGACAAGTTTGCCAGCGCTGTCGAAGCTGGCTTATTTGTGGATGATGCCAGAAACAGGACAGCTCGGTGAAACACAGTTAGAGAGTAGGGGAATGGTTATGAGGGCAAGAATGAGGAAGGAGGAGCCGAGAGGAGAGGCCAGAGTCTAGAGCTGTTCAGGAGACAGCATGTGGAGTGCCTGCTGGTATTTGGATATGAGAAATGAGAAGGGGTGATAAGTTATGCTGCATTATTTTAACAGGCCATCAGGTATTTATAGTTATAAATGCTAAATTAAAATGTGGCACATTTGTACAGCAAGCCACGTTCAAGACTAAGATTGTGGGCCAATTTTTGAAAAATGTATGTGCATGTGGGCAGAGGCCGACTTGAAATAAGAGACGAGTGTTGTATGGATGTTACGGCGAGATACCTTCAAGAATTCCTTTGGCGCACTCTCGTGTTGTTTTAAAAAAATGAATAACTGCTAGTTATCAAACACTCCTGCTGAACCTAAAGCCTTTGAACTCAAATACTAGTGTATCTACCTGAATTGTAACCAAGTAGAGTGAATGGAAATGGTAATTGACTTGTAGAGATAAAACATATTAAAACATTTAAAAAAACCCTGAGCCCAAAGTCATTGCTTTGTATCTTTGACAGCTGTATTAAGATAAATCTCATTTTATGTGGACTAGTATTCATCGTGTTATTTTTTGAGTGTTTCCTTGTCATCTTGGGCAAGAATTTAAACCCTCAGGGCAATGGCATCTCTATCTGTAAAATGGAAGTTGGGAATTCTCTCTCACAACGCATCGGATAGGTTTAAATGAGATAATTCATACAGAGTAGCTTGCAAATTGCCTAGGAAATATTGGTTGCCCAACCTAAGGTTAATAGTATATTCCCTGGCCTTGCTAAAGAAATACCTATGTGAGTAAAGGGATATTTGTAGAGCCTCTCCTTCCAGATAACGTGTAGGTCCACACAGCTTCATGTTTGTCCTGGGAATTTACAAAGAAAGCATCTTCTTGGGCTTATGACAGAGAGGGGCGGGCACAGCTATCAAGCCGGATTACTTGGTTGATGGTTCTGTGACTTCAGTGCTAGAGTATATTCTTATTCCCCCTACCTGGGAAAGGCTCCCTTCTTCTGAATCTCCCTTTCACGCCTGTGAATCTGTATCATAACGTTTAGGAGATGTTTTAGGAGCTGAGATGGGAGTCATGTTGCTGAAACATAGATTAAGGATGCGGGAAACATGAGACCCTTTGTAAAGCTGCTTTCTTGCTGTGAGTTGTCTTGGATCCTTCAGACACAGTATGAGGGGTTGCAGCTCCTCTGGTCATTGGTCATTTGTCCCCTCAGGTTACCCCTCTGATACCTATTGGGAAGTACCATCTGCCTTTCAAGCCAGGAGGCTCTCTGGTCCTTTCAGGGTCTGGAGGTTGGGTCAGGATGCCCATGCAGTCACCTGCCCCGTGGCTCAGTCATCTCATGCTGGGCTCTTTGTGCTGCCCTGGCCTGCTCCCTGCCAGTAAGGTTTTAGTCTTCTGCTTTCAAGACCTCCTGCCCTGCCTGTGTTTTTCTTTGCCCTAAGGCGGGAGTGGAAGAGGAGAGATGTGTGGGATTGAAAAGAAAGAAGTGGTCTTCCCCCGGCTTCCAGCCAAGATGATCTCTTTATAGCGTTGACACATTTCCCTTTATAGCAGGGACTGTTAAGAGAAGGAAAAAGAAGAAACATGAACCCAACAGGCTGATATCCCAGAATACTCCCAAGAGATTTGCCTGCCACGCTTGTAGCTGTCTTTGAGAGCAGGACATATTTTTTAAAATCATATTTCCATTCTAGCCCTAGTGCAGAATCTAGAACAGTTTTGCTGAATTAATAATATTTGTCAAAAGATAAATTAAGGTCCACCATTAAAAAACTCTTTTAAAAAGTTCACCCTTCATGAAATCCTTACAAAGCTCTTGCACTGCCTTTATTAAAATAAAACTCTTTATTTATGAAAAAATATTAGAGTGAAACCACTCCAATCAATGCTAGTATGGGATGCATAGAGAGTTTGTCTGACAGAAAAACTAGAAAAGGAAGTAAGTAAATTGAGCAGATTATTATATCCAGGTGTATGATTTCAGGATTGCAAGTGTAAAATGTCATTGCAATGCCCCTGTTTAAAGGCCATTAAAAAACAATTTCTTTTGTTAGAGTCCAGCGTTCCTAATGCTAATAAAACAGGGAAAATTAAAAAAAAAAAAACTAGTGTTCAAAAAATTGGTACTTGTGATCACATTTTCAGTGAGCATTACAGATAAGATATCAATCAGCTGGTGGTGAGATAATGTTGCATAAAAATCAATGCCTTAACGGCAGCTGTCACCGACTGTTTCTTTTTCTCACTTAAAATGGAGAAGCAATGAGATCCTGCTGTATAGCTGCATAGCGCAGGGAACAGTATCTGATCACTTGTGATGGAACATGATGGAGGATGATGGGAAAAAAAAGAATGTATGCGGATGTGTAGCTGGGTCACCTGCTGTGCAGCAGAAATTGACAGATCATTGTGAATCAACTATGATAAAATAAATAAAAAATAACTTTTAAAAAGTTAAATTTTAAAAAATGTCTGTGGCTGGGTGGATCTGCTTCAGACTTCAGGTTGAGTTCAGATCTGCTGGATCTCCATGGACCAGCATCCCTGCGGGGAGAAGGCCATGCCCCTCATTTCAGGCCCACCAACCTCCCACTGATGGATGGAAGTTATGTCCAGAGCCTGGAGCTAGTGGACCAGTGGAGTCTTATCCTCCCATGGAGCTGGATGCCATGGTAACGGGGAGAGGGGGAAAGAAACTTGTGAACAGATAACAAGAGTTCAAAAAGACTTTGTCTCCGGCAGTTCCTGGTGTGACTCAGAGGTGACGAAGATGATTAGTCCCTGGCCTTGCTCAGTGGGTTAAAGATCTGGCATTGCCGTGAGCTGTGGTGTAGGTCGCAGATGTGGTTCAGATCTGGTGTTGTTGTGGCTGTGGTGGAGGCCAGTAGCTACAGCTCCAATTGACCCCTAGCCTGGGAACTTCCATATGCCATGGGTGTGCCCTGCCCCCAGCCAAAAGAAAAAAAAAAAGAGGTAGCAAAAAGACTTTGTCTAAAACACTTTAGCTTGAGGGGCAAGATGTCAAAGACATGAACTTTTCAGAAAATTATGTCACAAGTGCTGAATGAGAATAATTTTATTTCAAAACCAGCATCTTAATACCCCAAGGATGTTTACGTGGATCTATGTAAGATATTCCTAAAGATCAGAAACTAATGTAGAAAGCACTTGAGAATTTTCTCAGCCTCCTGAATTGAACTGCTCTGACAGTGAACCTCCAACATTTCGTGGACTGTATGAAATTTACTTCGTTATTATCTAAGAGTCCAGAGCAGTTGTCCCCAGGGAGCAGAAGCACTGTCACCCACGCTCGTTCAGGAGTCTGAGCTAGTTAGTGGTGGCTCTGTCACCTCCAAGGTCATTGTGGGTTTTGCCCATGGAAGGAGGTGGAAGATCCGGGAGCAGTGCTCACGCTTGTCCTTTGTTCCACGGAAGCGAGTAATAGCCAACGGAGCTGGGAAACTCAGTCCAGCTGTGCATCTTTAGGAAGGGGAGTGCACACCTCAGGGGCCAGACGAGCAGCCTCTGCAAAAATCACTACAAGTCAGAATTCCCATTGTGGCACAGCAAAAACCAATCTGACTAGTATCCATGAGGATGCAGGTTCAACCCCTGCCCTTACCCAGTGGGTTGGGGATCCGGCGTTGCCATGAGCTGTGTTGCCATGAACTGTGGTGTAGGTCGCAGATGTGGCTTGGATCCAGCATGGCTGTGGTGTAGGCCAGCAGCTGTAGCTCTGATTGGACCCCTAGCCTGGGAACCTCCCATATGCCATGGGCATGCCCAAAAAGCAAAAAATAAATAAATAAAAAATTTAAACAAATTTCCACAAGTCAGTACATTCAAGTTTGTTTTTTTAAAAAGGCTCTTCTAGCTGGGAATTTGATAAAATAATTTTTAAGGGTGAGTTGCCTTATGTTTGTGCATGCATAGTATTTATTAAATGTTGAATAATATACAGGAAAAACACTATCAGTTAATTTCATTGACAGCTAGCATCTAAAGTGTGAGAAAGGGAAATAGAAAAGTGGCATGTGCAGGTTCAGTAAGAAAACCTGTAGTTTTGACTTGTAAAGCATATTGCCTTGAGTATGACCCATGGTGATAAATGTTCATTGGATGGATTCATTTTTAGTGTCAAGGACTCGGTGAAATACACAATTCATCATATATTTCTAAAATTAAAAAAAGATAAAGTTTGAAGTTCCCTTGGGGTGTGATGGCTTAAGGATCTGGCATTGTCACTGCAGCAGCCTAGGTCGTTGCTGTGGTGCAGGTTCAGTCCCTGGCTTGCCACATGCCACAGGTATAGCGTGCCCCATGCCCCCCCAAAAAAGACAAAGTTTGACTTGATGGAGTTTCAAACTATAGATTTCTAGGACTGAAAATATTTTAGCGTGAAAGGAATTTTAAATCATGAGACAATCATTTATAGTTTTTTTTTTTCCTTTCTGTTCTTTTTTAAACTTTTTCTTTTTTGTAAGTGAATACCAATGGCAGTTATCTCAGGAAATTACAAAGCCACTCTTTAAATACTTAGCTCTCAAGTAAGTGTGTCACTGTAACGGATTGCACGGCTTTTCTTCCCACAGTCTGAGGAGTTTATACTGTCTATTTTGTGTAGGTTTGGAACTTGATGCAAAATGATGGTAATGACAAGATTTCAAACACCATCGTCATGTTAAACAAGCTGAAGTAAATTAAAGAGCATTTTATGTTTCAAATACACTTTGAATTTTGTGTCCAGATTTTAACTGAAACAAATGAAATAGTATATTTTCTAAACATATGTAACATATCAAACTGGTATAATACTCAAGTTTCCAATATCAGAGGACAAACACTTTTTTTTTTTTGCTGAGTGAGTGGCTTTAATTTCATGGTAAAATAACGAAGTTTTAAAGTATTTTTCCTAAATGTAGTCATTCTAAAATATTCAGTGTTAGCTCTGCTTTTTCTCCTCGTTTTAAAATATTGCCTCTTGTAAATTCTTTCAGAAATGGAAAAGCCACCCAAAAATGCAAAAATGAGTCATGTTTTGTATAGAAACATGACAAATTTATTTTAAGCTTTAATACTGATAAGAAATTGATATATAAATTTAATTATATAAGTATTTTTATTCATTTATCCTCTATGGAATTCCCTCTGAATTAACCTCAATATACTAAGTAAGAACTGAGCAGGAAAAATTTGAGGCAAGAAGTATATTGGCATATTTATATACTCAAACAGGATAGCTTACAATACACTTATTTTCAGAAAAATCTTTGCTTTTTAGATATTTCAGATTTTGTGCATGTTTTATCTAGAGGGATGGAAAGAGACACTGTCTAAAAATATGAACACCAAAAGTACAGCTTACTTTTAGTACTCTATAAAGATAATTTCTATTCTCCCAGAATTATGGGTCCATGAGGAATCTAGGACCTCATAATTTCTTGGTCACCCCCTTGCCAGCTTTGCCCTGAATAAATCGTATTGGATTTCTCTTCCACTGAACTGTGTAGTTCTTCTTCCTTGTACCATCACCCGGCAACTGGTATTGTCTGAGTCATCACAACGTGTCTTCCTCTACAAGTACGTTATGTGATACGTTAATCATCTTCCAGCACATGATTGACTCTTAATGACCTCAGCTGGTTGTGTAATAACTGCATGTAGTAGCAGGACTGACATTACTCTTCAAGACTGTATGTTACTTAACTTAAGGAATGCCATTTTTAGCCATTTTCTAATCCTCCTTGTGCATATCACATTCTGTTGAAACTGTTCATCTGTTTCCTCAACACATTATGCCTGCCTCAAGTATAAACACACAGACACACACACACACACACACACACACACTTGTCTTGGTCTTCATATCTCTACAACTAAAATGCTTTACTTTTAAAAATATTTTTCATTGAAATGAAATTGATTTACAGTATTGTGTTGGTTTCAGGTGTATATCCACGTGATTCCATTACACACACACCACACACACACTCACACACACATATATATATTCTTTTTTCAGATTTTTTTCCATGATAGGTTATTACAAGATACTGAATATCTCTGTGCTCTACAGCAGATCCTTGGCATTTACCGACTTCATATTCAGTAGTGTTTATCTCTTAATACCAAACTCCTAATTTATCCCTCCCACCCCTTGTCCCCTTTGGTAACCATAAGTTTGTTTTCTGTGTTTTCTATGTCTATGAGTCTATTTGTGATTCTTTGTATCACTTTCTTGGATTCCACATATAGGTTATATTATGTGCTATTTGTCTTTGTATGAGTTACTTTACTTAGTAAGATAATCTCTAGATCCATCCACGTTGCTGCAAATGGGCATTACTTCATTCTTTTTTATGGTCAAGTAATATTCCATTGTGTATATACACCACACCCTTATCCATTTATCTGTCAGTGGGCATTTAGGTTGCTTCCATGTATTGGCTATTGTAAATAGTGCTGCCATGAAGCTTGGGGTGCCTGTGTCTTTTCAAATTGGAGTTTTCCTTCTTTTTCCAGATATATTCCTAAGACTAAAACTCTTTCTGAGCTTCATTTTGTTCATCTGTAAGATGAAACTGATACTGTATGCATCACAAGTATTAAATGTGAGAATTAAATGAATTATGATGATCTTTTATACACACATTTATCCATAGAATCTTACTGTTACATTTATTCCTAATAACGTAACAGTAAGCCCTTGAGTAGTTCTTACCTAAAAGGCAATAAATGAAGAATTGTCATATGTACAAAGCTGAATAAGACATGATTCCTGCCATTGAGGGAATTTTAATTGAATAGGGAAGGTAGCAATTATTTATTGTTGCAGAATAAACCACCCCTATGATGACCAGGGAACTTCCATATGCCACAGGTGTGGCCAGAAAGAGAAAAATAAAATCCTCAATTCTAAAGTTTGTCTAGGTTTGTCTACTTAATAGTTGTGTGTCCTTGAACAAATCGCTTAAACTTTCTGTGCATTTTCTAGTGCATGGTGCTGATCTTAGTATAGCTCTCATGGTATTGCTGTGAATATTTAATGATACAGCAAATGCTAAATTCTGACACCAACGTCTGGCACAAAGCAGTGTCTGGGTAAATGTTTCCTTTATAACTCTTACTACTCATTTAATTAAGTATTCATTCACCAAATATTAAGTGCCATCTCTGTGTCAAGCACTGCTTGAGTGAATGGAACCAGGACCGCTAGGGCGGACTAACAGCAGTGGATTGCACTATCCAAGACGGTTATTGTGTGTTCATAGCAGCACAAGTCACAATAGCCAAGACATGGAAACAACCTAAATGTCCACTGAAAGATGAAGGGATTAAGAAGATGTGGTACATATACACAATGGAATACTATTCAGCCGTAAAAGGGAACAAAATAATGCCATTTGCAACTATAGATTCTCATACTAAGTGGAGTCAGTCATAAAGAAAAAGACAAATACCATATGATACTACTTACATGTGGAATCTAAAATATGGCACAGATGAACCTCTCTATAGAACAGAAACACATTCACAGACATAGAGAATAGACTTGTGCTTGCCAAGCAGGAAGGGGAAGGAGGGGGATGGCCTGGGAGTTTGGGGTTAGTGGATACAATCTATTACTTTTAGAATGATGGGCAATGAGGTCCTGCTGTACAGCACAGAAAACTACACCCAGTCTCTTGGAATGGAACATCGTGGAAGCTAATACGAGAAAAAAAAATCTATATATGACTGGGTCACTTTGCTCTACAACAGAAATTGAGATGACATTGTGAATCAACTATACTTTAATAAAAAATCTAAGATCAAAAAAAAAAATACCCAAGGTAGTTCTCATGGCGTAGATGATAGTTTACGCAATGGTTGAAGCGGTGCTGAAACACAGTGTTGAGCATAAGCACAGGAATAGCCAGGCGTGGGTCCTCGTGTGGAAGCAGGTGCAAGTGTGCCTGGGGTGCTTGAAGCACAGGAAAGCCAGCAGGACTGGAGTTGAATGAAGGAGGGAAGTGTAGTAGGACTGAGACAGGGAGATATGACAGAGGCCAGGTCACACAGAGACGTGTCCACCGTTCAGAGGGCTTGGCTTTGCTGCAAAGGAAAACGAGGAGCCATTCTAAGATCTTGATTTAATGTTTTAAAAGGCTGCTCTCTTGATTAAAGAGGGAGTGAAAGACAGAGACCAAACGCCACTGATAATCATCTTGCCAAAGTTGCTTATGCGTTAAGGACACTTTTCAGTCCTGACATTGCCCAGATTTCCAAGAGCTGGGGTTGCTCTGGATCACTGCTGCCTTTTTGCAAAGCTCTCATTCCCTGCCTGTTCTGATGCTCATCTCTTAATGTTCTTCATACCCCTCCTGGCCTTTTCTTTGTTTCATTTATTAGCTGAACTTTCTTTCTTTTAATGGCCACACCTATGGCATATGGCAGTTCCCAGGCAAGGGACGGAATCTGAGTGGCAGCCGCATCTGTGGCAATGCCAGATCCTTTAACCCACAGCGCTGGGCCAGGGATTGACTCGTACCTCCGCAGTGACCTGAGCTGCTGTAGTCAGATACCCATTTTGCCAAAGTGTGAACTCCTTAACTGTACTTTCTGTTCCCATTAAATATTGGAATTGCCCAGAGTTCTTATTCTATGTGTTTGGTGCAGTGACATGAAGGGTAGCTAAGTGGTTAAGAGCAAAGACACCGGAATTATTTCGACGTGGTTCACCAGCCTAGGTGTGTGTTTCGGGTAGAGAGTGAGCCTCGAAGCTTCTGTAGAACGGGAACATGCACTGACATACTTCATACTGTTCTCACGCACTCCAGATCATTTGCTGTCCTGAGACTGAACTAAACGTGCTTAACTGAGTGCACGGAACATAAGAAGTGCACCTAAGCAGCAGTATGTTCCTACCTGACAATGCAAAGCATCTCCAAGCCTTCAGTTTCCACCAAGAAGCTGATGGCTCCTAAGTGTGTGTCTTAAAGCCGTGGCTGTCACATATATTTCCATAACATCAGAGGCATATATGTAGCACCATACTGGATATTTCCAATTGGATTGTTCATAACACCCTCCACTCAGTATTCGGAACTAGAGCTAATCTCTTTATCCCCTTCCTCCAACCTGCTCTCCTCCATTTGTCCTTAAACATGATGCAATGGTGCTAATATCTACGCAGGTGAAGACAGAAACTTGGACATCATCTATGGTTTCTCTCCCTACAATCTGAGAAACATTATCAGTTACTAACCCCTCATCAGTTCTGGTCCATAAATGTCTTTGAAACGTGTCCACATGCTGTCACCCGTTTATCAATTGCCCCAGCCCCAGACGTACAGCTCTCTCTCAGTTGGGTTATTGAACACATTTCTAAGTTGTCTTCCTGTATCCAGAATTGCCCTTTCCAATTCATTTTTCACCTGGAAGCTGTTTCTCCAATGGAAATATCACATTACACTTCTGCTTCAAATTTAGCCCATAACTATAATTTAACATAGACTAAAGTAATACTCTGTAACATGGTAACCAATGCTGTCTTTGAGTTAGTTCTGATCTTCCTTTTTCATGCCTTTTCCAATACCACTTGTACCGCAGAGTCTAGCCACACTAAATTTCTTTAAAATGTTAACCAGGACTTTCCTTCTGCCTTGAGTATTCTGCCATGACAACTCCTTGTATCTGGGGCAATTTCTCCAGTCTTGCCTCTGAAGAATACTTTGGGCATCTGCCAAAGGTTCTGAAATGGTATGTTCTACCACTGCCTGTATCACACTAGATGATTTTTTCTTTATTTTTCTCCCTATGGACTTTCATTTTTATAAGGATAAACCCATATCTGTCTTGTTCAGGTTTAAATTCCAACGCATACCACATTCTTGGAACAAACAAAGTATATTTCTAGGATTGGGTTGGTACTAGGCATTGAATTTAATGAAATTATAATTTCTTATAAACCCTGTGTATATTTTCCTTATTGTATAATATTGTTATTAAAATAACAAGGCATGTGACATTTTGCATCCTCTGGGGTCACAGTTAATTTTATAGGGAAGCAGAGTTTATTTTTGTATCAGAAAGAACTTTCTGTTAATTATAGCAGTGTGTGTAATCAGAATAGGACAACCAGTGCTTTGGAATAGATCAACTGATATGCTCTTGAGCTGCATGGAGAAAGTTCTGGCATAACGTATATCCAGGTTCTCAACCTTATTTTTTTTGCTCCAAATTCCTTCTTGATGTCATCAATTATAATTGTGCTACAGGTTATTCCTTCTCTCATCTTCTTTCTCTTTTTTATGGATTTATAACAGAATTTGGGAAGCCTACTGGTTTATAGTGTCATTTTTTCCTTACAAAACACTACTAAAGAATGTAACTGGACAGTCTTTTGATGATTGAACTGAATGATTCATGGGGTCTTTTCCAGAACTGTAATTCTAATATTCAGTGGATCACACCCTGGAAATATGGGTTGACCACTGATACTTATCAAAATGTTTCAAGTTGTCTCATAATGTTGAGGTGCTAAAAGTCGCTTTCAAAATTAAACCTTAGAATGAGGATTTTTTTTTTAAGTTGTACAACCCAAACTCCCAGCCTCGTCTTTCTCACATATCCCATACATTCACTTAGAATGTACTGATAGGACGTCCATTTACTTAGGCTGAACATATGGCAGAGGAAAAAAAAAAAGACATATATACTGAAAAAGACTCAGAGGAAAAAACACTGATTGATTTAGCATTAGCATATTTTTTTCTCATTCAGTTCTTCAGATATTTGAGTGCCTATTATATGAAAAGCCATATGTTTCCTTCTTCTTTCACAATGCTTTTGCTCCTGGTCCATGACAGCAGAGTATATTTAGTGCTAGCCAAAACCCTAGAATATTCTAGACTTTTTTCTCTCCCCTTCTCTTTCCAGGCAGACTCTAACACATTTCTCTTCTTTAGTGTCTCTCCTACATTTCCATTTACTTTAGCCTCATTATTCACGGTGTCTCCTTTGGATTATCAACCAGTTTCCTAACTGGTTTCCCCATCACTAGGCTGTTCCAGGAACTAGGTACACCCCCTCCTTTTCCTTAAAAATCCTGGTTCGTGTCTCATTGACTCCATGAGAAAATGCATCCTCTTTCACGTAGCAGAGAGACTTTAAAATATGGTCCCAATCTGATTTGAGTCTAATTTTTCTAGTCACATTCTTTGCACTCCCTCTGCTCACTGTGCTTTCTCCTAGCCCTCACTCTACTTGAAGCTTCAGATTTTTTTCATTACCTAGAATCATACCCCCAACTCTTTGACTAAAGATTATCTATACTTGACTTAGATTTCTTTCCATCAGCTAAGTCCTCTGTAATGCTTAATGTCATGTGTTGACTTAACTGGAGTGGTGGGGAGCAGACATTTGGCTAGACATCATTTCCCGGTGTGGCTGCGAGGATGTTTCTGGATGAGACTAGCCTTCGAATCGGTGAGCTCAGTAAAGCCAGTCGCCATCCCCCGGGTGTGTGGGAGTCATACAGTCCACGGAGCCCTGAATAGAACCAAGGATGGAAGGGAGGGTTCACCCCCGTTTTTTTCTGCCTGACTCTACTGAGAGGTCAGTCTTCTTTGCTCTCGCAGTGAGACGTACGCCACCTGATCCCCTGGTCCTCAGATCTTTGCGCAGGGGCTGAGTTACACCATCAGATTTCTTGGGTGTCCAGCTTGGAGATTATATATTGTGGGACTTTTCAGCTTTCATTGACCCATTTCCTCAAGTAAATGTCTCTATCTATCATCTCTGTCTCTATTTCCCATTTGTTTTTTGTTTTTATTGTTTTGGTTTTTTTTTTTTTTTTGGCAGGGGGCGGTGGGCATCTGGAGAACTATTTCTCACATATCATTCCTGATTTCTATGAAGGCTTCATTATTAAAGGACCTGTGTTTCATAGCAATTTATCCAGTATAGTACATCAATTAAGAACTTAGATTCTAATGTTAAATTACTTTGGCTTCCTTACCAACTCTAGGATTTAATAGCTGTGATAACTTGTTTAGCACTCAGGATTTCTATTTCCCTATGAGTAAACTGGGCATCATACGTCATCAGTTGAGGCTTGTAATGGTAGAGTTTGCTACAACTGGTCCAGGGTAATGAAACTGACTCTGTTGTAATTTGCCTACATTGTTCTACTTTTGCCAACTAAACTTTAGGTCTCAGTTTCTAAAACAGTGTTCTTCTTCTTCCAATCTCCTTCATTGAGCAAAGGTGGACATTCAAATATTTGTTGGAAGTATAGTTATGGTCATTATGCAACTACAGATGGGATCAATTCATTTGAGTAATAAAAAAATATATCCCGAAAGTATAATAAAATAAAAAAATGTATGCACTATAATCGAGATACTGGAAAGTGCTATTGGTTGTCAAACGAAGGTCAGTGGATTATGGAAATGTTCGCATAGTTGAGGTAGGACTTAATACAACCAGGGCAGGAAAACCCAAGCAAAATGAGCGCTGTAATCAGTGACCCAGCTGGGAAAGAGGCAGTCCAATTATTGTGGAAGGTCAAGTACAACTAGGAAATAAATATACATTAAAGACCTCGAATGGTAGCAGGAAGTTTATTTTCCATGCAACTGACAGATTTTTGTTCAGGAAGTAGATGTGACTCTAGAGGTCTTTGTGAGTTAAAATTAACTCGATCATTAACTTACCCTGCAGGAGCTTAGAAGAAGTGATTTCCGGATGGCTTGCCATTTTGAACTTGGAGGATTTGAAGAATTATTATATTTCATATTGGTTATATTGGTTTGGGGACGAGATAAGTTGAATTTTGGACTTTTTCTTTTTGAAATATTAAGGTGGGGAGTTCCCACTGTGGCTCAGCAGTAATAAACCCAGCTAGCCTCCGTGAGGATATGGGTTCGATCCCTGGCTCTGCTCAGTGGGTTAAGGATCTGGCATTGCTGTGAGCTGTGGTGTAGGTGGCAGACATAAAACTCGAATCCTGTGTTGCTATTGCTATGGCTGTGGTATATGCTGGCGGTTGTAGTTCCAATTCAGCCCCTAGCCTGGGAACTTCCATATGCTGCAAGTGCAGCCCTAAAAAGCAAAAAAAGAAAAAAAAATTGATGTGGAGGATGTCTTAGATAGTTCAGTTTTCTAGCTCAAATACCATAAACCGGGTGGGTTAAACCACTAACATTTGTGTCCTACAGTTAAGGATGCTGGAGGTCCGAGATCAGGGTGCCAGCAGGGTGGGCTTCTTGGTTCTGTAAACCATCTCCCTGGTTTTCAGGGGGCGGCCTCCTCGCTGGACCCTCACATGAAGAGCTGTGGTCTCTTCCTCCCTTTCAGGGCACCTGTTCCATCATGAAGATGCCCTTTTCATGAGCTAATTACCTCCCAAAGGCCCCAGCTCCTGGTACCATCCCTTCAAGTATTAGGGCTTCAGCATATGCATCCAGTGTTTCGCAGTGCGTGTACTGACAGTGAGAAGCACAGCTCTGGAAGAAAGGTGTGGGAATCCAGCCTTCCGAGGAAATAGTTGGTATTGTGGGCGCTGAGGACCGTGAGAAAAGAGGAGGAGCAGGAGGAGTCTTAGGATGTGAAGGATTTCTGAATTTAAGGGTCGAGAGAAAAAGGCATGAGGAGAAGATTCGGAAACAGTGGTCAGGGGATGAGAGAAGGAAAACTGTAGGATGGCAGAAGTGGAGGCAGGAAAGATTCCGGAAATAAGGGTTCACCTACGTGGTGGATACTGATCCTGCTGAGAAGAGGACATAAAGGAACAAGAGGCAGAAGGGAAAGCTATAAGGAGCTTGTGGCCTGCAGTCAGCCAGGCCCAGGGTTTGCACTCCTAGTTAGGATTCCGGGGGCAGCTGATCCAGGAAAGGGTGAGGGAATCAGTGAATCACCTCCCTCATGTTTTTGCCACCTCAGCATAGATTGTTAACCTAATGGGTTATGCTTTGTAGCAGATGCATTGTGTTGGTGTATGTATTAAAGTAACATATGCAGTCTTTCCCATTTAGTGGTCACTTACCCTTCACTGTGTAAAACACTTAGGTGCATGTAAACATTTCTAATGAAACCCATATCAACTGTCTCAGACCCTAAGTAGCTTGAAGCTTCCGTTGGCTCTACAGTATTAGCAGCATCCAGTGCTAGCTGGCGTGGTTGGAGACACCTGTGCCTTAAATCCGAGGGTACTTGTATATTTGAAGAAATTGGGAGTAGAAAATGTTTGTCCTCAGGGTCCCATCTAGTTTTTTTTTAATTCATTCTTCATCTTTCTGTCCTAGTTACTTAGAAAAAAATTTACAAGGAGTTCCCTGGTAGCCTAGTGGTTAAGGATGCTAGTGGTTGGGTCACTTCTCTGGTGTGGGTTTAATCCCTGGCCCCGGGAAATTCTACATGCTGTGGGTGTGGTCAAAAAAAAAGAAAGGAAGAAAAAAGAAAGAAAGAGATTCTTAGTTATACATTAAAGATTTCTTGTGCTATTTTCAAAAAAAAAATCGTTTTAAAATATTACATTTAAATGATAATGTTTATTTAAAAATAAATGAATCTTAATATTAGCATTTTGAGTACCCAAATTATTTTGGAGAAAACAGGTCATTCATTCATTAATTCAAGAAACATTTATTGAACATGTATTTCATGCCAGACATTTTTTGATTTGGGGATTATCTTTACAAGATAAGTTAAAGAAGATCCTTCACCTCCCAGAGTTCACGGACTAGAGAAGAAAAACTATAGGAAATTAGAGGTGATATACAGGGATAGAGGAAATGACAGAGAACAGAGAATAAACTCCTATTCCCAACCCCAGAACGTGTCAGCATCAATCTGGGAGACCTGTGCTGAGCTGTGAACGGTAAGGAGAGTCAGACATGTTGACTGGTACAAGGGCCAGACTGGGGCAGAGAATGCCCATGTGGCTGTGATCTGAGAACAGAGGTAACTAGAATCGTGTTTCATACGCGAACAGGGTTATTCCTGGGGTGGCTGTTGATAGTGAAGCCGACCCAGGCTTGTGGGCACCTGAGCAAAACAGGAGGAAGAGCCCAAGTGATGTTCTCGAGAGCCACCCAGACCTCTGCCAGGACTGCAGGTGTGTGGAAGGTGCTGACCCAGTGCCAGCTCAGCACCAAGACTGTTTTTAAGGGTCTACCCCAGCCTTGAGGCAGGAGAAGAAGTGGGGTGGTTATCGGGGAGTGAGAACACCGGAGCCCTAAAGTCACATCATAAGACCCAGCCGTCCCAAGGGACTTAGCGGATCAAGACTGCAGGATGTTTTCCTAAGAAAGCTCCGCAGCCTGTCCTGATTCGTGAGCTTTTTACTTTGGGTTCTCTAGCTGCAGCCTAACGGATGCGCGCTCACTGACACAGCTCCCGAAGAGCAAGGAACTAGGTCACAGTCGACCGAGAATACTTCACATAGCGGCACTGAAATGATTATCCCGGTTGGTGAAGCCTCGTTCAGCCAAGAGAGCTTCCGTCAGGCTTCCTAATGGGGGCTGAGGCTCAGGTGAGGTCAGCACATCCTTCAGAAACGTGGTGTTTCAGGAACTCTTAGGTAGCAAGCTAGTCGCTGTGGTGTGGCTGGAGTTTTGGTTGTGTCTGCTTGACTGAGAGAGGTTGTTACTTTCTCACTAAGGGTGGGATTTTGACCAGGCAAAAATAGGAACACTGAGCCAAGGAAAGGGAGGCATGATGATTTGCAGTCACTGCCTCATGTGTTTTCATTCCTTTGCCATGAAAAAGTATCCATCCCTTAAGTAAAGATGTTTATTTTAACTCGCCAGTTGCCCAAGACTGCGTGATGTCTTCTGCATCTCTCATGCACTTTTGTGACTCCATGCCTTTTTATTCCATTCTCTAAGCCTCTTGCCTTTTATCTCTCTTTTGGAAACTTTAACATGGTTCACTGCTCAACTGATGTGGTCTCTCATCAGTTCTGGAGGCCACTTCTCCACGAAGAATGAAATGCAGAAAGGCACCATGACGTATTGCTAGTAAGTTGGTCACATCACATATTTTTATTTTTCCTATTATTTTAATGAGATCTTTGCTTGTCTCTTTCTCAGTCTAGATTGAACAACTTTAATAATTAAATAATGTATCAAACTTTGTTCATTTAATCTTAGTTCATTTAATCTTTAAAAGATGCCTACAAGGTAAATACCACTATTAGTCCCTTTTTAGAGAGAAAGAAACTGGAATACAGAAGGGTTGTTTTCTCAAGACCAGTCTAGCAAGTGGCTGGGTGGATTAAAAGAAGTCTGCCTACAGGACTTTCATAACTACTGAGCTTTCAATGACAGATTGTATTTAAAAAAGAAAACTCTTTCTACAGAAGGATACGAAAACAAAAGGCCACGTTTTTAGGTGTAAAACGGTAAAGAGGACAATCCATTTATGGCGAGATATAATTATGCACTTCCTCCTATGAGATCAACATGCAGCAGCTTGGTTAACTCACCATCTGCATCAATGACACGTAGACACAGAACACACTTTATGGTGGTTTCTTTACTTGCATTTTGTCACTTTCTTTGAAATTAGGTCATGAACACCGTGAAAACAGCCTTGGAGCAAGAGATAGAACTTTCAGAAAATTACTTTCTTGATCCAAATATTTTCCTGGGAACTTAGGTTAAATTCTATACATCTTCTAAGACCTCAAATATGAGATTTTTCTTCTCATCAGTCTTGGGTTTTTTGGGTTATTTTTATTTTTTGGCTTTTTCTGAGGGCCCAGGTTAGGGGTCCAATCGGAGCTACAGCTGCCAGACTACACCCGGGCCACAGCAGTGCAAGATCCGAGCTGTGTCTGCAACCTGCACCACAGCTCACGGCAACACCAGATCCTTAACCCACTAAGCAAGGCCAGGGGTTGAACCCACAACCTCATGGTTCCTAGTCGCATTCGCTTCCACTGCGCCACGACGGGAACTCCATCTTTTTATTTTTAATTGTACAACTTTATGTTTTTTAAATATATGCATTGTGCAATGTAGATTTTTACTGGACTTCGGTGTGTTGTTTCTGAGGAATGACTTTATTGTGTTTTATTCATTTTTAATTTGTGTTCCTGGAAGATATAAAGCTCAACCATTTTAGGTGTTTTACCAGACACATACGCTAATATGAATGTCGGTACTAAAACTTAGACGAGATGAAAGACTCAAAAATCTGTTTAATTCTACAGCAGAAGCATCTGCTTTCATTTGAAAGAGGGAAATGTTTCTCTGTAAGTAGCAGCTACTTGCCAAAAAATGACATCGCCCTTGCTTATTGCAGAATGTTCTACGTCCTGCCTTGGTTTTGTCTTGCCATTGGGTCAGTGTTCTTCCCATCGCATTAAATTGTCATGTTCACAGCTACGTTTAGCAATTATGTTTAAGTACACATGCAGAAGTAAACTCTTTCAATGCAAAATGCATTTCTCTTACCAAAGTCCACCCCTGTGGTTAGGGTTGTAGTGAGAACTCGCTGTTGTTACATGGGGAAAATCTCCAGGCGTCTACTTCAGATTAGGATAATTGGGGGCTATATACTTCATACAATAGAATTATCAATGTTTTATTTTTGTGCAGAATTATGGAAGTCCTCTAATTTTTAATAATTCTATTCTTAGTCTTCCATGCAAGAAAAAAAAATGGAAAACTGCTGTTGGTATGAGTGTATTCAGAATATTCTGAGCCAAGGGTTTTTTTAATCCGCTAGAAAACACTTTTATGCTCAAGTGTCTAATTTAGTTATTTTGTTGTTGACTGTTATTGGTGTTACAGATCAATTCCCCTTCAGGAGAGGTAAATACAGGAAAAATGTTTGATGATCACATACAAACACCTTGGGGTAACATTTAGACATGAGATGAAAAAAGTATTGATTAACATGACGACGAAGACCTGGCATCACACAGGAGTAGATCAGATTGGTGGGATCGTGCCTCCAGAATTCTGACACTCAGTTAAACTCTGTGTGTGTGTAAGTGGGATGTTGAACAAGACACACAGAAGGAAGTGCTTTTGTACGAAGAGATGAATGCATATGATGTTTTGTCAGGAGCCTTGCTTCTAGGAAAGAAATAAGTGACAAGTTAGAGAAAAGCCGACGACTGCCGTGTTAGTAAGTGTCGCAACAAGCGATTCAAGACGTGAAATGATAATTGCAGAGTTTGTTTCAAGTCAGATTTCTGCATTATCCGTGGTATTTTAGGTATAGGATCTGTTTCGTGTCTTCAGAGCAATTAAAAATGTCTGCGACAGCAGTTCAGTGCCCTTCTGTTTCCCAAGTGTTAAACTTTTCATTTGTACTACTCATTGCTCTTTCTCTTATTCCTGGCGGTGAATATTATAATTTTGTTTGGATCTAAAGTATATCCTGTTGCATATGAAACTTTGTTTTCTCTTAACTGTGCTCTTCAGTTTTTCTTCTACTGCACAACATTGGCTACCAGTGTCCTGTGAAATACAGTCACTCCAGGAACAGTTATCCAAATGGCAATTCTGAATCGCAGCAGCTGACATTCATTTTTTTCTAGACCTCCTGCATTAGGAAAAGTCATACTTTCTCTCCAGAACAGGTGATATGTCAAGTCCACTCGTCTCACAGGTGTGGCTCACAGGAAGCCTGAATCTGTCCCACATCACCTCTGTGTCTTCCGGACGTCCATTCAGTTCACATTTCTGTGAATGCCGTTGACTTGGCATGTCTTTTTTTTTTTTTTTTTTTTTTCCCGCTTTTTAGGGCCACACTCACAGCATATGGAAATTCCCAGGCTAGGCATGCAATGTGAGCTACAGCTCCCAGTCTAAGCCACGGCCACAGCAATGCAGCATCCCAGCCGCATCTGCAACCTATACCACAGCTCACGGCAATGCTGGCTCCTCATCCCACGGCGTGAGGCCAGGGATTGAATCCACGTCCTCATGGATATCAATCAGACTCATTTCCACTGAGCCATGCTGGGAACTTCTGGTTCAGCATATCTTAATCTAACTTAATCTAGACTTAATCTAACGCTCTGTTTCCTAGAGTAATGGAGCATGAATACACACACAAACACATGTTACCACACTCACACATCACCACAAACAAACCCCCTTTTATCCAGCCGCCTGCACTGCTGTATCCTAGAGGTTCATGTAAGTCAGTTCTTCCTATCCTTTTTTCTGGAGTTATTAGTAAATGGTAAGATGTTCACATCTGTCTCTTTACTTTACAACAATAGGACTGCAGGGCCATAGTTCGTGTTTTTTTTAATTCTTCACATGCTTGTGGCAAACTTATGTCAGCCTTAACAACAAACATAGGGATTGACTGTCGCTTAGAACGGGTGGCCCAAAGTTTGAGAGATGGGCAGAAAAGGCAGGTAGTAGTGGAAAAAGGAGGAATTAAGAAAAATTTGAGAGTAGGCATAGCAAAGTATTTTAAATGTGAAAAAAAGCAGCTTTACGTGCACAGATGAGTTTGAGATGTCTTGTGAAAGTATATACTGAATCCCAGAAGCATTTTGGAATCTCTTCATACAAATTAGTCTTTTAGAACTTGAATCAAACTGTTATGGTTTGCCCATAACAGTTGCAACACTGTCATATCTGGTCATGAATGCTGGTCAGTAATCAGCATGTTCCAAATTATCACAATATTTTTTTATTTTTCCATCCTGGATGATTTATATAGATCATCAAAACTAGTCTCAAAATGTTAACTCAAAGGAAGGGCATTTCTTATTGCTTCTGATAGGATGCAGAGTTCTCAGTCTGCAAAGGGTCACCATTTGACATGTACAACTATTTTCCATTCTTTTCTTCATCCTTTCTATTTACTTACTTATTCTTTTTATCCTTATACCTGAGGCGCATTCTACAATCCCCGCTAAGGTAGGCAGTCACGTTCGTGTGCTTATTAATATTGGATTATTATTGTTATTGTGTCTGTTACATTGTGTTCTTTTTCTCAAGACTCTTTGGTCTCCAGATTGAAAGTGCATCATAGGATTATATGTCATGATTTAGTTTTCTTCTTAAGATTAATCAATACATTAAAATTATTCATTTCCTAGAGGGAGTTCCCGTCGTGGCTCAGAGGTTAACGAATCCGACTAGGAACCATGAGGTTGTGGGTTCAATCCCTGGCCTTGCTCAGTGGGTTAAGGAGCTGGCGTTGCCATGAGCTGTGGTGTAGGTTGCAGACATGGCTCGGATCCTGCATCGCTGTGGCGCTGGTGTAGACCGGCGGCTACAGCTCCAGTTCCACCCCTAGCCTGGGAATCTCCATATGCCGCAGGAGCGGCCCAAGAAAATGGCAAAAAAGACCAAAAAAAAAAAAAAAAAGATTCATTTCTTAGATTATCTCTAATACATGGCTTGCCTCACAATATTCCATGGGGTGTGCCCACCATGGTGGGCACTCATTGTCCATCTCTGTAAATGACCCTGCAATGAACCTCGATTTCCACTGCCCTCTAAACTGTCTTGTGAAAGTTTCTCTGGAAGTGTAATCAGGAGCAGATTGTGTATATTTTATTTAAGCCATTCAGGACCATTCTCCAGTGTGGTCTCAGCAGTTGACCTTTCTACAGCGGAGAATGAGGGCTTGTGTGCCCAAGACTTGGCATGAAACAGCTTTCCAGTGGGAGTAAAGTGATAAGTTTATTGGTGCCTTTAATTTGCATTTCTCTGACAACTATGATTTTGAGCACCTCATCTTCTTTTTGTCACTTTATTTGGTTTTCTCTGCTGGAAAGGGTCTGATAAGACCTTTGCCTGTTTTGGTTTTGGGACTGCAGGGGCTTTTGGTTCTGTTTTGGGTTGATTGTGAGATTTAGTTGTCTGTTTTTTGCTTCTTAGGTAATACTTGGAAAGTTTTGCTTTAGAAATTCTTTTTCTTTCCTTGGACATAATAATTTTCCAGCATTTCTTTTACTGAACATTTATTTGAACTTTAGGTCTCTAATCCGTCTGGATTTCTCATTTTTGAATGGTCTTAGGTAGGGTCTAGTTTTATATTCATCCGTATGGTCAGCCCATTTTCCCACACCCGACAGTCCTTCCTTTTCTTGTTGATTTGTGGGGCACCCTATTCTGGGAGCTCTCCATTTTGGTGTATCGGTCCAATTGTCTGTTTTTGCACCAAAGGCTTTTGAATCAACCAGATCAGGCCCTCTGATGCTGGAGTAATAAACAAGTCAAAAACTGCCGTGGCTTAGAACAGCAGAAGTGTATTTCTCGTTCCTGTTACAGATCATGGCAGGTCTGCAAGTTGCTCCAACCATCGTAGCTTTCAGGAGTACTGGCTTTGGGGGCATTACCATTCATGCGCCCGAGAAAAGAATAAACATGAGAGGTGTTCATGTTGATGAATAAGTACATGCTCTAGTCCAGAAGGGACACGTACCTCACTTGGGGTTGTCATTTGTCATCGAAGGTAAGGGTCCAGGGGAATTCCCCCTGTGGTTCAGAGGGTGAAGAACCTGGCTAGTATCCATGAGTGCATAAAAGCATAAGCTGGTAAAATATTTTAGTGATCCTTAATTATAAATTTCTATAAGATTCAGTTCTGGGATTTAACAGGAGTTATTTTGATTCTTGAGCACCTCTGAAATTTTAGTTCATGTTGAGAGGTTGATACACCTAGATTAGACTGCCAGGATTGATAAGTTGCCATGACTATGTAGAAGAGAGACTTTAGCAAAGGGCTGATGGACGCATTCTATGGCTATTACGGAAATGGCTGAGTGGAACTCTTACATTGGTTAACAAGTATTAGCAGTTCTTCCTATGAGTCGCTTGGAATTTGACATCTAGAAAAATCAGAAATTTGACCTCTAGTATAAATGTACAAGTAATAATAGCACAGTCTATATATATGGACATTTGCATTATATTTTACATAATATAATGAGAAAATCCCTAATATGTATTTCCAATAAGTTTAATTAGATAACCCTAAAGCCAGGTGTTCTAGCAGGGCTATAGATATTTTGCATTTAGGAAAAAACATTATAAACAAACTGTTAAATATAGCTTCTTCCAAAGGATACAAGATCCTAAGGAGCCATTGATTTGCACATTGCTTAGCAACATAATCATAACATTTCTAAAATTTAGAAACTGAGGATGCAAAAGATTCAACCCTATAGTTGGTTCCATGTCCTGTTGTGAGGCATGGAGACAGTTTTTCTATTATGTGCAATGAGTAACTTTAAAAAATACAGTACACACAACTCATTTTTATGTAGTTTTGTTAAAGAGCATATTTTAGAATAGTTTTGAGAGGGTTTTTTTTTTGCATTCTGCATTTCTTATTAGATTTGTGATGACCTCATGGTGAGAGGAATGGCTAAAATCTGGGGAAAAGGAATTAGAATTTAAAGTGGCTTTGACATATTTAGGAAATGGTTAGTAGTAATGCTTTGTGTTACTGCCTTTCTGCAATGCAGTGCTTGATCTGACTGCTAAAAACAGAACAAAGAAAATTCATTTAAATTTGAGCAAGAGTAATTTGGATCAAGCATAAGAAAAGTCTTTCTGGTTCAAAGAGAAGTTAGACATGAAAGTGGATTATTGATGAAAGCTGTATTTTTCCATTCACTAAAAATCATTAAATATGGGCAAACCATGATTTGGAACAGAAAGTTAAGAATATAGATAATGGAGCAAAATTGATGGCCAAACTCTAAATGACTTTTTCTTCTTTTGCTTGTTTTACCTATCAATATTTTCTTTCCATTATGCGTAAACTGAGGACATAAATGAATGTATCTTCCATCTATATTATGCAATGATTGTTTTAATAAAACCATAGTGGTTAGTGTTTATTATAAACTATAAGTCTTTGGAGAAGTGGTTGAGGTGAAATTTCTACACAAAATTCACTCCATGATAGTGACCAGCCAAACAATCAGTCCTCTCTTGGGAATTTTGAATGTAAAACACAGGATCAGGTTTTTTTGGGGCAGAAGTTGGCATTCAGAGGCAATAAGCCATCTCTTACTGGTTACACTATCGTAGAGATTTTGGCTTTGTCCAAAGAAATGTCTTCCGTTTGCCCTTGGCTTCTAAGAGATGACCTGTGTCATACACAAGCCAAGTGCCTTTGTTTGGGTGAGAACAAAGTTATTGAACTTTCCCTGCAATAAACTGCGCCATGAGTGTAACTGCTTTGAGTGGGTTCTGTAAGTCCTTATAGTGAATTATTGAATGTGAGCATGCTTGTGAGAAACTCCCAAACTTGCACTTGGTGTCAGAAGTGACAACAGTCTCAGTACTGTGCCCTGAATCTTTGCATTTTGGCCAGCTCTGGGTAGACAAAGAATTATTTGAATCCAAAGTTCAAGAACATAGAGCTTTCTGGAGTTAGGTAGAACATAGATTTGGAGGAGAAAAAAATTGCCCTTTAACCTGTTCATAATTATAAGAAACACAAAAACCTAGCCTCTTCAATACCATGGTGGAATAATGTCATTTTGGCCAGTTTTCTACTGAACAACAACACCAAGTAACATGCTTCATTACTCCTCGTATTGCTAAGTTAGGGCACAGGAAAAAATTAATTTACATGAAACCAAGGTGCCACAGTGTTCTCTTCTGTAGATGGTTATGAAATCAAAGTTGGATTACTCAGTAAATCCAAATGTGAGAGAACCACCCACGAAAGAGGAATATAATACTTCCATAATTAAAGAGGCCCATCAGGAGTTCCCGCTGTGGCTCAGTGGGTCACAAACCCGACTAGTAACCATGAGGATGTGGGGTTTGTTCCCTGGCCTCACTCGGTGGGTTAAGCACCCGGTGTTGCTGTGAGCTGTTTTGTAGGTTGTAGAAGATGTGGCTTGGATCCTGAGTGGCTGTGGCATCGACTGGCAGCTGCAGCTCCAATTCAACCCTCCCCTGGGAATTTCCATATGCCACAGGTGGGGCTCTAAAAAGCAAAAAAAAAAAAAAAAAAAAGCACATCAAACTCTGTCCTTTCATTTTTTAATTTTTAAAATTTCATTGAGGTGTAGTTGATTTATAATGATGTGGTAATTTCTGCTGTACAGCAAAGTGATAGTTATCTATCTATCTGTTCTTTTTTCATATTCTTTTCCACTATGGTTTATCACAGGATATTGAATATAGTTCCCTGTGCTCTACGGTAGGACCTCGTTGTTTATCCATCCTCCATCCTGTATGTGGTAGTTTTCCTCTGCTGATCCCAATCTCCCAATCCTTCCCTCTCCCACCGCCGCCCCCCACTCCCCGCCCCCAGCAACCACAAATCTGTTCTCTATGTCTGTGAGACTGTTTTTGTTTCATAGATACGTTTGTGTGTAATTTTTAATACTGGACTGTACAAAGTACTAAGCACTCGGCTAATCGTTTTACATAGGCTACCAATTTATCTGTTAAACTAACCCTGTGAAGTAGATGCTATAATAATATATTTTTCCCCTTCGAAGATGAGAAAATGGAGAAAAACAAAATTTGTTACTTGTTTATGGACCCAAGATGCCACATTCCAAACTCGTAAGCAACGAAAGAATTTTTGGGGGAGTTCCTGTCATGGCTCAGTGGAAACAAATCTGACTAGTATCCATGAAGATACAGGTTTGATCCCTGGCCCTGCTTAGTGGGTTAAGGATCTGGCATCGCTGTGAACTGCAGTGTAGGTCGCAGATGTGGCTCAGATCTGGCGTTGCTGTGGCTGTGGTGTCTGCCAGCAGCTACAGCTCCCATTCAACCCCTAGCCTTGGAACCTCCATATGCCGTGGGTACGGCCCTAAAAAGACAATATTTTATATATATATATATATAAAATAATCTCTTTGGATGGTATATAAAGGCAGGAAAACATCTTTAATCCTGCATCTTTAACCATACAGTTTAAAATGAGCAGTGAACATAAGCAGAAATAAAAAACCAGAACAAGGATATTCTAGTTATGTCACACCCGATTGTCTTGGCGCCTGAAGACCCTGGGACTTCTGCATGGAACTTACTTAATCATTTGAGAAACCCGAAATGGGAACTCACGTGAATAAAAACGGTGTAAAGAAAGTAATGCGATTAACACAATGGATCATGCTGTTGAGGCCTTGCCAGACGCTGTCTGTGAAGGAGGCTCTGAGTGCGCTCCTCACGCAAGATGATGGGTCGGATTCTCCATATACCAGCTTCATTTGCAAGCCCGACAGAGAAAATGTAATAAGATATAACTGAAAAAATATGCAGTCACTTTTCCAAAAATGCAATGGCAGAGAGATTTCCAGAACTTAATCCTGAGCGTTCCACAGTACACAGTTGTGGCTGGAAAGGGGCTGTGTCTTCCCTTGTGTCTAGGTCTTAGCCCGTGAGTGGTTCTTGCAATGAAGTCTGTTAACATCAAGGCAGAGGTCCAGGCTCTCTACTTCTTCTTTCCCAGGCCACTGTTCTGATACAGACAAGCTTGATCATTTTGCAAGTCATGGTGGAGGCTGGCCGAACGATGAGACAGAGGGGTTCTAAGACAGGAATCAACACGTAGGTCCGAACTGATCAGGACCACTCGTTCAGTAATTAGTGTGAACAAAAAATACATTTCTGCGATGTTCAGCCAATTATATCTTATAAGGTAGTGTTTGTCTAGTTAATATGCCTTTTGGAAAACAACATTCTTCAGCATACAGTCTGTAAAACCTTACTTCCAAATAACAAACATGATTTATTCATTCATTCAATCATTTATTTACTTATTTTTAAAATTTGTATTATTAGAGGTCTTACTGCTTTCCAGGGGGAATGAGGCAATAATATAATTTTTTCTTTGTTTTGTCTTTTAGGGCCACACCCATGTCCTATGGAAGTTCCCAGGCCAGGGGTTGAATTGGAGCTGCAACAGCCGCAGTAATGCCTGATCCTTAACCCACTGAGCAAGGCCAGGGATCAAACCTGAGTCCTCAGGGGTACTAGTTGGGTTTGTTACCGCTGAGCCACAATGAAAATGCCCAATAATGTAAAATTAACTGAGTAAATATTTCAGATAGCTTTAATTGTGTTGAAGACAAATTCAAGAGTATATAAAAAATAACTTTTTAAAAAATATAAGTAGTGTTAGGGGATATATGAAACCTCTGTGAGAATTGTGATAAAAACTGGAGATTGAAAAAGAGTCAATCAAGTAGATACCTAGTCAAGAGTTGTCTAGGAAAAAGAACACATATGTGACCCAGCCCTACGGGAGATTCTTAACAGCAAGGAGATACTCAATTCTGGCTAAAATTGAAATGCAGATATGGGAATACAATTTCACCTTTGTCATGTACTTCATATTTTTCCACAAAGGAAGTTTAAAGAAGTGATATTTTTGAATAATGTTTGATTAAAATAGATTTTGCTATAAAACAACTCCGTTTACTTCCATTGTATATGGTAAACATAAGCAAAAAAATTCATAGTTTGTTTTATAATTGCAAGTTTAACAGAACCCATTCAAATAATGCATATTTTCTTATATTTTTGGTGTTAATTTTGACTTTGATGTATGCCTATAATGTGCTTCTATTATTTTTATGCAGCTAAAGTCATTGTAAAATGAGATAAAATAAAAGTTTACAGGATCAGCTTGCCTTGGTGGGATGGTTGATTCCGCTAGTCCGCTTGGCCGGGCTGCAGTGCCCAGTTGTTTGGACAAACGCCAGTCTAGGTGTTGTTGGGAAGACATTTGTCCAGTGTGATGGACGCTGAAATCAGTAGACTTGGCCTAAAGCAGATTACCTTCCATAGTGTGGGAGAGCTTCACACCATCAGTCAAAAGCTTTATGAGAAAAGGCTGGGGTCTCTGGAAGGGGAAGGAATTCTGCCTCCATGTTGCCTTTAGACTCCAGACTGTGACACGAACTGTTCTAGAAACTTCCAGCCCGCCAGCCTTCCCTGCAGATTTTAGATTTGCCAGCCCCATGACTACACGGGCCAATTTATGAAAATTAATATTTTCTCTCCCTCCCTCTCTCCTTCCTTCTCTCTCCCCCAATATACTGTTAGTTCCATTTCTCTGAAGAAACCTAATACTAATACATTTGGCTATAAAGTATCTTCCTCATCATGAAATTTGACTTTTATTAGATCAGCCCAAGATCAAATACATCTCAGGGCAGAAAATTCTTTACTAATGCATTAAGAATTCTGAAACACAAAAAGCCAAGGCATGTTCAATGGTGGTTATAGGAATTTATGAATCATTGCATAGTAAATGTGAAAAAAAAAACCTGACTCCAAGATTATGAGATTGAAAAGCAACACTTTAAAAAATACACACTTTAAAAAAACTTTTCCAGATAAGTCATGCCTTCTTATCTATCAAATGTTTATAAGGATGATTTACTTATTCAAAGAGTTTCTACATATTACAGTTCAATATTAATTAAGATTATTTATAGTAAAGTTTATTTCTATACATATTTTTTCCCAGGGAAAAAACCTACTAGGTTGTGCTCTGGATCCTGCGAATGAAAGATATTTCAAAAATTTTAGCTCATAAACCTGAGAACTTTGCATTTAAAAATTTCTTTTCACAGCTACTCTGAATGATCATCCGTGCATTGAAGGTGTTGCATATAGGAAATGAATGAATGCTCTTTGAGGGATGCAGAGCTGAGCTCCTTGTTCTAGTGGTACAGGAATTGTGCTGACAGTGGAATATTTATAAGGCCCTTTGAGGTTAGATACACTTAATAAGGGCTTTGTGATGATAAAATTCACTTTCTTATAAAGAGATATGTTCAAGAAGTATTTTAGGAGTTCTCCTTGTGGCCCAGTGGGTTAAGAACCCAACTGGTATCCAGTGAGGATGTGTGTTTGATTCCTGGCCTCACTCAGTGGGTTAAGGATCTGGCGTTGCTGACGCTGTGGTACGGGCCTAAAGCTGTAGCTCCAATTAGACCCCTGCTCTGGGAACTCCCATATACCGCAGGTGTGGCCCTAAAAAGGGGGGAGAAAAGAAATATTTTAGAGTTTGAAAAAGATAACATGTTGGAGAGACATAAATTCTTCAACAGCCACTGAGGGAGGTGGGCTGTGTGAGACTCACAGCGAGGTAGATGCTTTCTAAGAGTGAGTATTGCAAGAAAGCAGAGTGAAAGTGTGGCACTTGGAATGATGCCACGATGGTCTGCCTCAGAAACAGTACAACGTCAGAGTTCCCTGATGACTCAGCAGGTTAAGGACCTGGCATCCCTGCTGTGGCTCAGGTCCCTGCTGTGGCTTAGGTCCGATCCACTGCCTGGGAACTTCTGCATGGCACAGGCATGGCCAAAAAAAGAGAGCGAGAAAGAATACAGCAGCGCCACCACCCCCTTCTGTCACCTGAGGTTGTCACGAGTGTCTCCCCAGATTCGAGTTGTGAGAGTGAAGAGTACAGCCCTGCACTGGGTGTGAGGAGCGTCTGGATCAGAGCCACGGTGTGACCACATAGAAGGGGAGTCATCTTTGGAAAACAGAGCCTGCTGCAGGGGTAGAGCAGAGGAATGAAAACCTCTAGAGGTGTGGAAAGAAGTCAGACAACGACGTTCTGAAGTGAGAAGTGGATGATCCGGGTTGCCCTTGACTCATCTGGCTGAGAAGCCGAGCGTGTGTGCGTGCTGATTTGGGATAGTCTCTGGGAAGCTGCTGTGATGGTTGTTATGCCACCCGGCACTTGGGCTTTGCTGCTCTCAGTCAGCAGGGCCGGTGGTCCACGGTCAGGGCTGCGTGAGGACAGGTGGGAAGATGGGCAGCCGCCCTGCGGCTGTTTGTCATGTCATCGATCCAACCGTGATGGTCTAACGGCGGTAATGGCACCTGCCTTCCTTCCCTCTCCAAAATCTTGTACCATTCCCTCTCAACACCGTTGCCCCTGTAGACACCCTAATGTCACCTGCTGGGGAGAAGTTCATGTAAAGGAAGCCCCCACATTCCAACAGCTTCTGAGAAACGTTTCTTCCACAGCTGCTCTAGCTGAGCCCTGTTAGGATAGCCTGAGGATATGGAGACAGAATTATTGTTGTTGGTATAAGTAATGGGACGTGAGAGTTCTCAAGAGATGTTATAGTCATCAAAAATGACATAACACATCTTTCCAAGGTACCAAATAAATACAGTCAAACCTTACCAAGCATATACCTTTTTGACACGAAGCATGAAGGATACCTCTCCTTTCTTCATGTGGTTGGATGTGCCTCTAAGAAATTTTGCATTGTTTTTAAAAATAATCTCTGAGCTTAACGTTAGAATTCCTAAGAACAAGGAGAGCTCTTACAAAGAGGTCACAAATGGGTGCTTAGGTGTAAAGGTTCTCAGCTCATTATCTCATTTCAAGAAGTCCTAAATTTAACATAAATGAAAGAAAAATCTTTGCTGGCCCGATGCATGAGTACCTATTTTGGTCACTTTCTCTGTGCATGGTGTGCAACAGAGGGACAAAGATAGATGACATGACATTTGTCTGAAAATGATTTACACCGTTTACAAGTGATGGATTCAATGCAAATGGGAGAGTCAGATGATGCTAAACAGGCTACTAAAAGCTAACATGTGTGGTACAGATATTAATGTCATGAAAATTTTAAGAAGAAAATTTTGTTAAGGACAGGTTAAAACACTTCTGGCAAGAGGGAGAGAACTGGGTTTTGAAAAATAGGTGAGAGCTGGGTATGTAAAAAGGACGAAGGAACACATTCCTCGAGCGAAATGAGAATTACTGATTTGAACGACTAGATGGTGAATTTAGCTCTTTCCTCCTTAAGAGTCTCAAATCTCTAAAGCAGAGAGTAAATAAAGATCTAAAGGATCGGTCCCTTTTTTAAATAGAGGATAACTGAGATTGTACATAATTTACTGTAAGTCCTGGGAAACTGAGATGGAAATTAAGTGGTCATGAATACTGCTGAAAATTCCTAAACAAATGCACGGGACTTATCTTCTTTTTAAAATTCTTTTTATAAGCCTACAGACACAAACTCAAATTACAGTCTGTGGGCAGATAATTGAAGCTCTTGGTTCCTTTTCTTGAAGATAAGTTTGCTCGTTTTCTGCAGCATCACAATAGTTTCAGCATCGCTTAACCAGGCTAAGCTTTAGCATTTAAAGCACTTTACATAATGTAATTTTACTACAGCACAAATTAATGTTTAAACGTCTTTTCCAACAAGTATATAAAATACATGAGGATACAGTACCATTTAGGAAGAGCAGGGGTGATGTGGCCATCAAGACTCATTTCTTTTAATATTCTGTGTTTTCCCAAATAATGTCTGCTTGCTCTTTAAATTACCTTGGTTGTTTCCCTCTGTTGCTTTGACTAGCAAACTATTAAACAAATTTTCTTCTATTCAAAAACAAACACTTCTTTCTAATTTCTGTGCTGAGCTTTCCAGTTTTTTTTTTTTTTAATGTTTCTCTTCTTTGGGGTTTTCATAAACAATGTATTAAGCTAATGATATTAATGATCTGTTCTCTCTTCTGCTTTTCAGATCTGTGACAGGCTAGTTAATCTTCGGTGGAATATGCAAATCGAACTGAATTTGGCATGCAGATACCTTTCAGAGGTAAGTGTGCAAGGTAACGTCACTAACAAAATCAACGTCTGCAGAAGCTTTCATATTTTGTGGTTAGTGTATTGAAAGCGTATCAATTACGTATAAGAAACATTATTGATTGATTGTTATTTAAAGGTTTACCCTGAGTCTGAGTCTCTAAAAGGACACAGTATTTCCAAAGACCTTCTAAAAAACTTTCATTAGTGATAGAAGGAAATAGATGAGTTTTGCCTTTTTTAGTGCCAGTTGCTAAGAAGAGTGAAGATTTCATCAAAGGAAAACAATCTTGGATGAATATTTGTCGTTTTCTCTGTCGAGCTTTCAAGGAAAACCGTCCTTTTTAGGACTGTGGTTGCAGTTGTTCAAATTATCATTAATGCCAACTGTTTGCAGATCAAAATATATTTATTAATCAATTTGCTTCCAGTAGTGACTCAAAGGAATGAAAAAAGCCTTCTGTGCCATAGTAACATTGTTTGAAGTTTAAAATTATCAGACTCTTTTAAAAGTTAATTTCACAGATAATAAGCACTTAAATAGTGGTTCTTCTATTACTGAAATGCAGTTCCACGCAAAACTTAAATCTCGCTTCGACTCTGCAGAGATCCAACTGGGTATGACATTAGCCTTGGATGACACAGTAGCCAGTGGAGCTGGCAAAACCACTTTAACAGACCATGGACCTGGTATAGGTTGGCTTCCCTGGGAAACAAATTCTGAGATGGGGATGAAGGCGTGGGGTGTTTGCCAAGGAGTGCTTTGCAGATCCACCCGGTGGGGGGGACAAAAGGAAGCAGGAAGTGGCAGACACTCAGCCGTGAAGTCATCCTTATAAAGGCCTCCGCGGACCCCCACAGGGACCGTGGACTTGGGACTCACTCTTGTCTCCAGCTAGGGAGAGAATCCAGGCCTTTAATTCTCACGTTGACAGCCATTGAATTCAGAGTGCCTCTGGGTGCAGGGGCCTTGGAGCCTCACGGGTTTGCATCCGAGGCAATCCCCAAGGAGATTAGACACGGAGAGCTGTTTTTTTGATACCCTCCCAGCAAAGAGGTGTGTGTTTCCATTGTTTTGAAGAAAGACCAAGAGGTATATTCTCTTCTCTAGTACAATTTTCCTTACAGATTCTCTTCTGGCAGCAGCTCTGTCAAAATCCTGGTGGGTGTCTCTTCCTGGGGAGAATTAGCAAAAGAAGCTGGAGACGATATATTGCAGCCCCATCCCTGTAATGACCCCTTCTCCAGTATCCAAGCCAGGCCCTCCTGAGCTTTAGCAAAGAAGGCCCCTGCTGGGCCCAGGGGTTTCCTTGTTTGTCATGATACAGACCCTCAACCTCAAAGGGTCTGTGACCCTGGTCTCTCTTTTCTTCTCACTTGGAGATGTCTCTTCTAGTCCATCTTCCATCATAATAATCCAAAGTCAACCCTTGGGTGCGGAAATATTCTTCCCTACTCTCCTTGGTGTATGCAAAGCTCTCCCACCTCCTGGTGACAGGATCAATTACACCCGCCAAGATATTGACCCCCTTGCTGGGACCCTTGGCATCAAGACCCCAAAAGATCCAAGTGTCAGCCATGGGATCCAGTTCCATGGAATGTGCATGGTGTCCACCGGGGAAGGAGTTCATCCTTTTATGAACCCTTTAAACTCATAGGGTCCCGCTGGAGGAGCAGGGAGAGGGTGGGCTGGGGTGCGCTGCGCATCTGGGGAGCTCAGAGAACGTGAAACCAGGCCCGAGGAACATTGCAGATCCCACTCTTCGCAGAGGAAGCCCAGTCTTTCAGGATCTCACCAGTCGTGTTGAGCAGGAAGAGGGATTCTGAGATGAGAAAGATCTGGATGGCTGGTGCGGGAGGCCCCTCTTCCCAGATTTTCCCCTGAAAAGTCTGGTTCACATCACCTACCAAGTAGGTTATCGGTCCTTGTGGATGCTTCACCCCCCCAGCCTTACTCCCAACTCAGAGTCACAGGGCAGTGATGCCTCTGCCCAGGGACCTGGCCAGGTGCAGGGGGATAATACCAAAACTGTGGAGGGGTGAGACCTCCCAAGGCCAGAAGAGGTGTGGGGGGTGTTGAACGACACCTGCAAGGGCCACAGATCCACGGCCTTCTGGTATGCCAGTGTCCTGGGTAGCAATGCGGGCTTATGGCATAGACCCCTGTAGCCCCAGTCAGATGTCTGCCAAGGGCCAAGGCCACAGCGTGTCCTCGGGACCAGTAGCTCCTCTTTCCCAGGAGACCATCCCTCCCTGTTCCTCAAGTCTTTCCCCTGAAGAAGAGCCCCAGGCCCCGCAGCAGGAATGATTCTCCTCTCTTGAATACCATGAGGATGCTGGGGGCAGGGACAGAGCCTGAGGGGGTGCAGTGTGGGGTTTCCCAGGAAGGCAGATGGGGTGCCTTTGAAGCCTCCAGGGCTGTGGGTACAGAGAACACAGATTCTCCAAATGATTCCCTGGGATTGACGGTAACGGGCCCAGTCCCGTGTCCCCTGCTTGGGTCCCTGGCTCATGTGTTCCACCTACTGGGGACATAACAGCATATAAAGATCTTTTATTTATAATATGCATTGTGCATGCGTTATACACACCAGTATGTAAAGTAGATGATTAACAAGAACCTACCGTATAGCACAGGGAAATCTACTCAATAGTTTGTAATAGCCTATGTGGGAAAAAGAAAGGATATATGTGTATGTATGACCGATTCACTTTGCTGTAAGCATACAACATTGTCAGTCATTGTAAGTCAACGATACTCCAGTAAAATAAAGTTTAAAACATAAATAAACTATACATTGTGCCTGGAGGATGGTATGCCATCCTTGTAAAGTATTAGCTCTGAGCTGGTGCTTCAGCTGTCCCTTTAATGGGCCATTCCGGTGCTTTACCTGGCTGACAGCTTCTGGGTGCCATGGTTTGTAGTATGAGCAGACTCACTCTCACCTCTCCATCTCCTTTGCTACATAAAGCAAGTCCTTTCTGGTCTGATGCAGTATCATGCCAATGAGTCAAGCACTCTCTAAGCCCTCAGATAGTGGTTTTTGGTGAGACTGTGGGAAGGAAAGTTCAACCTGTGCCTGGACTATGTATGTATTTCTGTTAAAATAAACAGCTACCCCTTCACTGAAAGAGGTCCAGTGTTGTCCATTTGCCACCAAATGGGGTGAACTGGGGGCCCTGTTGTTATCAGTTGCTATGTTTAGCAGTAGTGGATGCTAGATCAGCCTCAGTACATGGGAGCCCAGGCCATTGGGCTCATGGATGGCTCCCACCTCTGTTACCATGGCTACTCGGTTCATGGACCAATGATGGGGTGACTGATGCTAGAGGCCCACTGACATCAGCCGGCCAAGTTGTTTCATCTCCCTGGGTGGTTTAGTGCCTTTTCCGTGGCCATGATCTCTGGTGAACATGACCATGTGACTGAAGGTCCTCACAGTGGAAGCCTGGTCCCTGATCTTCCTAAATTCCTACTGCAGCCTTTGACCGAAGGCAAACTTTTCATTAATGCCTAGAAGTCTTCACACAAATATCTCCTTACCATTGTCTCTCTTTTTTTTTTTTCTTTAATTTTTTAATGTCTTCTGTCCTTTTAGGGCCGCACTCTCGGCACATGGAGGTTCCCAGGCTAGGGGTCTAATGGGAGCTGCAGCCACCAGCCTATACCACAGCCACGGCAACGCCAGATCCGAGCTGGGTCTGCGACCTACACCACAGCTCACGGCAATGCTGGATTCTTAACCCACCCACTGAGCGAGGCCAGGGATCGAACCTGCAACCACCTGGTTCCTCGTCGGATTTGTTTCCACTGCGCCACGACGGGCGCTCTGTCTCCTTACCATTGTTTTGGTAGCCAACTTTGAGTTAGCTCGTAGTCCAACAGTAATCCATCTTTGGCTTTCACCCACATACCAAGCTTATCCCCCAGTAAACCCAACTCGAGAATTTTCCTCTCTGACAGCTGGTTATGGGTTATGCAGGATTCCCTTGATGTGGCTGTAACAGGAGCTGACTGGGGGGTGTGCACCAGTAGGAGACGACCCAGAGTCTGGGATGAGGGCTCTTGCAGTGTCCTCAGTTCTGTTCATGCTCAATCCCAGATGCAATGCTTCCATCGTGTCACGGTGGGCCACGGCTGGGCCTGCCCAAATTTTTGACTTGGGGAGTCTGATAGAACTCACCTCATGATTGGCCATTCTGGCATCATGAGCGTTCCATGCTCAGACACTCTGTCTCTACCAGGAGCCGGCAACATGGGAACTGATTTTTAAAAGGTGCGTGATTCTCCGTTTCAGTTAGAGAATGGCTCCTGGACACTAGGGATCTGCATTATGATTCTCCAGCTGGAAATAAATCTGCCTAGCATCCATGAGGATGCAGGTTCAATCCCTGGCCTCGCTCAGTGGATTAAGGATCTGGCATTGCCGTGAGCTGTAGTGTAGGTCCCAGATGCAGCTTGGATCTGACCTTGCTGTGGCTGTGGTGTAGGCCGGCAGTTACAGCTCCAGTTCGACCCCTACCCTGGGAACCTCCATGTGCCGCAGGTTTGGCCATAAAAAATTTTAAACTAAAGATTCTCCAGCTGGCTTTGCACAAACCCTACTCAGCATTTTCCTCATCATGGATGATACCTCTAAAACTTTAGGTTCTGATAGGTCATCTGGCTTCAGCCACAGGCCAGCATGTACCACAGTTTGGATCTACTGCAGAGGGTTTTAATGGACTTTATACATAGCTTAGAGCTTTTTATATTACCTGGTTTGTAGGTGTATTGGGCTGCTTGGGCTGTCCTAACATAATACCATAGGCTGGGTTGTTTAAGCATCAGAAATATATTGCCTCACAGTGACGGAGGCTCGCGGTCCAAGGTCAAGGTGCCAGCAAGGCAGACGTCACTGTGAGGCCTTGCCATGTGCTCAAGGGACCTCTGCTTTGGGAGCACACAGGGAGACAAAGAAAAAGTGAGCTCCCTGTTGTCTCTTCTTATAAAGACACTATAAGATCAGGGCCCTACGCTTATGATCTCATTCCACCTTAATTACCTCCACATAGGCCCCTCCTCCAAATGCAGTCATATGGGGGGTTTGGGGTGCAACACATGAATTTGGGGGACAAACAATTCTGTCTACAGCAGTGGCTTTTAGCAATATTCCCACATATGAAATGTACTGCTTTCCAGAATTTAAAGACTAAAGATACCTATTCTTTGTTTCCTTGTGGTGGGAATTGCAAAACGTGCAATATTTTATACGTGTGTGTGTGTGTTTGTGTGTATGTGTATACATGTGTATGAAATTTTTATATTCTCTCGATACATGTATATTTTATATTTACATATAAATATATTTCTTTATACATTATAAAATACATATAATTCATAGAAGAAATATCCTGGCATGCTTTCAGCAAATGGAAGTCTAAAAATTTTACTTCTTTGGCTGGTCCTTTCAGTTTTCACGGAATTTTGCTTATCCAGCTCAGCCGTCATGCGGTCATCAATCCAGTGGACCAGTGTGATGCCCTGGCAGATGTTCAGATGGTCCAGGTCTATGTTATGACAGAGGGTAGGAGAGTTAAAATAGTCACTGGGCACCATTAAGGCAGAAAGGAATGTCTCTGCTGGACTAACGGTCACCTTCTCTGTGTCTGCATACGTGATAGTTTGTTCCAGCACAGATGCTATCTCTGGCCCATAGGCTTACATTAGGGACACTATGCAGTGGAATCTGCAAGCACTCTGCTGTCTCCCTCTGGGTTGCATCTGGTTTGGCAGAGGCCAGGCTAGTGAAGTAAAGGACGATGTGATGGGGCCCCTCACACCTGGTCTTTCAGGTCAAAGGTAGCGATATTTTTACGTTCCCCCACAGGGTGCAGCTGTATGTCTGATGTACTATCTTGGCTGGGCATGGGGCGGTTTCACGTGGCTTTCCTACTCTGAGACTCTCAGGTCAATGACACATTGGTGTGTCCAGCTACTGGGTGTATAAACTTCTGTTCTAGGTCCCCTAATCTGAGACTCTCAGGTCAATGACACACACACTGGTGTGTCCAACTACTGGGTGTATAAACTTCTGTTCTAGGTCCCCTACTCTGAGACTCTCAGGTCAATGACTCATTGGTGTGTCCAACTACCGGGTGTATAAACTTCTGTTCTAGGTCCCCTACTCTGAGACTCTCAGGTCAATGACACACGTTGGTGTGTCCAACTACCGGGTGTATAAACTTCTGTTCTAGGTCCCCTACTCTGAGACTCTCAGGTCAATGACACACGTTGGTGTGTCCAGCTACTGGGTGTATAAACTTCTGTTCTAGGTCCCCTACTCTGAGACTCTCAGGTCAATGACACACGTTGGTGTGTCCAACTACTGGGGGTATAAACTTCTGTTCTAGGTCCCCTACTCTGAGACTCTCAGGTCAATGACACATTGGTGTGTCCAACTACCGGGTGTATAAACTTCTGTTCTAGGTCCCCTCATCCTTAGAGACCATAGAAATGGCCCCAGGTACGTTTGTGGATCCAGAGGATCTTCTTTGAGCCAAGACCAAGTGAAGACTCCGTATCGTGGTCTCTATACGCTCACATTCAAATGTGGGCCATCATAATGACACTTGGGGTGTCAGAGTATCAACTCAGACTGCGTAGTGCCTGTGTGCTCTGCCCACCTCAATGTATAACACAGGGAGATGGCCCTAAGTCCCTTTAAGGAAAGATTGCTGTGATTGTCCTTATGTAGCATATGCACTGGCTGTGGAGGGCAGGCATCTTTCTCCTGAGAACTTGGCCTTTCCTTCAGTAAATGAATTTGGGTTTGAAAACTGTCTGAGCCTTAGAAAAGTGGGTAAACGATCTTAACTCCCTATTGGGGAAACTGCTTTCACTCTCCTAAAGATTCATCATCCATTTGTCTTGAGTGTTCACTTTGAGCAGAACTCTTGCCACCATGACTCTTCTGCTCATTATGATAATTGCGCCAAGGTGGCTTCTGACCCTTAGGTGCTGCCAGCTGGTGTTTAAAACTTTGGCGTCTTATCACCCCCTCTCTTTGAGGGAGCCTCGTCCAGTTGCCTTATCTACTGCCCTCTGTCCTCGCTGGCAGAGAACCACGGCCGGCTTTGTTAGTGGTGCTGGTGCACCTGCCACCAGCACCTTCGTATTTGTGTTGGTAATCGGTTCCCTACTGGCTTCTCTGTAGAACATATTTCTCTGGTGGGTTTTAATTCTTACGTCTGCTTTCAAATGCTCACTTCCCTGCACCTTAAACTTCTTCCTCAATCTTTTACAGAAATTCTGGCCTTTCCACTTCACTTAAGCTGAGCCATCACTTACTCCATTTATAATAGCCATCCTAGCCATGTTTTAACACCATTTCTCAGGTTCCTTGCCAAAGTGTGAACGCTTATACCCAGGAGAGTGCTCCTGTACCTATCATCTTCCTTTTATCCAAATTTGTGTGTTACCCATTCCCCTTAGTCCATGACCTTAGAATGGACTCGCTCAGATTCTACCCATACACATTTTCTAGGTCTTTTGCCATTCCTTCATGGTATAATCCATTCACTTCCATAGGAAAAAAAATCCATGTTTCACTCGGCCTCACGACCAGTCATCGGCCTGAGAGCTATGAGTCGAAGAAGTTGTTCACAAGGGAAGCCCTTGTTTTGTGCAAAATGTTCATTAAAAAAATGGGCATCCTAGCTCTTAACCTGGATGAATAGGCTCCTTCTTTGTGTTCACATGGCTCTGAAGAATCTGGGAATTAAAACACTGGGGGTAGAAGTCTAGACCAGAGATTCCTATCCTTTCCCACCCAGGGTTCTGGACTTGGTGTGGCAGACTTGCTTCCTTTTGGGAGTTGCACCTTTGTACCTCAGCTACCCTTACAATAAGTCCTAGGCTTGATCCTCATTGCCTAATAGAAAGCAATCCACTTCCAAGTTCCCGTCTCAGTGTTGGTTTTTATGGACCACTCCTGGTCCTGGTAATAACGGATGCACGTTGGGTTCCCTGGGAATCAGCTTCTGAGGTGAAGATTGGCATATCGTATTTTTATTAGGGAGTGTTTAGGATAAGTATCTGTGGAAGGAAGAGGAAAGAAGACAGACCAGGCTGAACGGGAAGTGGAACACAATGCAGATCAGCAGAGGTCTCCGTCTATCACACGAAGGAGCTCTGCAGCTGAGACAGGTCTGCAGAATCACCCCAGGTTGGATGAGGGGCTGGATTTTCCCCCTCAGCCTCACCACTTATTGATGGCAGCCTGCTTTGGAAAGAAGTGTGACCTTAGGAAACTCAGTTTTTTTTCCTGGTGGTACACGAGGGTAGCTGCGAGTCGAAGGTGCCCTTTGGCAGTGTTCCCGTGGCTGGGGAACAGAAAGTCCTTCAGTCTTTGAAGGGCATGTAGGCAGCAAATTGCAGCAGCCATCACATGGTACCACTGGGAGAATGTGAGGGACATGAAACCAGTTTTGGGCTCACTTCAGTCTCTATTTCTGTCGCTCATTTCCTCTTTCTTGCTTCCTTCTTCTTCTTTTAGTCTTCTAGAGACATCTGTGCCCATTAAGACCATTATATAAGGGATTTCATGAATAAAGATAGAGGCAAAGGAGTGGGTCTGAGTGTTCACCTGAAAAAAGCCCCACAGTTTTAGCTTTTCTCTGTAGCATCGCAGGTAGGACTGTCAGCCTCCACCTACAAGGTTATGTAGGGGAGTTAGACCACCCTTCGCACTTGGCTCAGACTTTCTCGTCCATAAAGACTCACTGCAAGTGTGATCTTGCCTGAGAATCCCTGCTTATTTCTCCCTCCACTTAGATCGTCTTCATGTTCATGCATTACTATGATATAAAAAATTGGATTAAAAATTAGCATGTAATGCTTCAGGACTAACCGTAGACAACCCTGCTGAGGAGCTGAGCTTTGCTTTCTTCTATCTCAGAATGCATATTCCAAGACATTTGGGGGAATGTTACCTGTTACCTTGTCTTACTGGTCAGAAAGGTAGGGAGCCATTTGCCAGAAACATTGAGAGGGGCAGCCAAGACAGCAAATGTCCTGTGGGAATGACAAGGGATGCTTCAGGGAATACTTCCAGAGGGGTGCAAGGACAACACCGTCTTCTCTCAGCATCCAGCGATCTCTCTCTGGATCTCCATCTCCACGCTGCAGTTTGTGGGACTCATCCCAACTGCGGGGGAGGGCAGGATTTGTCTAAGCCAATCCAGTGATGCTACTCCCCTCCCCCCGTTGATTTTCTCTGAACTAAGCAGTTCTAAGCTCATTAGGATACATGATTGTGGAGTCTACGGAGATTTCTTCAAGAATAAGCATGCAGTGACTTTGCCCAATGGTATGTAAAGACAGGCTAGGTAGGGACCTCTAGGAAAGATGGTTCTATGATCTCCTGAGAGAGTTTCCAGAAGTGCCTCTGTTCTCTTTCTTTGGGCACTGAAGCTTGCAGGTATGAAATGAAAAATTTTCAGTTCCCATACTCTTAGGAAAGGCTCATTGTTCTGCAGCCATTGTAACACACATCCACCAGCATCGGTTTTCATGCACTGAATTAAACAAAGACAATGCTCCTCACTGGCCATACTTCCGAAGGCTCTCCAAATGAGTGGCAGTCCACCCCTGACCATCAGAACTTTGGCATTAGTCACACTTGGTTGATGCCTAAATGGTCCCACCTCTAAAAGCCCACCAACCTCTGAAGTCTATGTGTCCAAAAATCTTATATAGGATTGACGTTCCTCCCACAGAGTCTGCCTGGAAAGGCTCTTCTCCCTTGCTTACTTAATTAATAAGCTTTCATTTCAGATATTGAATTCTGGTCTCTTCCTTGAACAGCATCCAGGAAACCCTCTAGCCATTTTGTATCTATGCAGACGGAGGATTAAAGTAGCACAGAGATGTTTATGGTGGGGGAAAATAAGGAGAAATTGATTGAGCTGGAACCATTGGGTTAGACGCATTTAGAAATATCTCCTTCCTCTGCATTTCTAGCTATATGAGCTAATAAATTTTGTCACTCCTTAAGCCCGTTAAGTAGGGCTCTCTGTGACTGGAATGCAGTGCAAGTTAACTGATAAAAGAAGTGATGTTTAGGCTAATTCTTAAAAGATATATTGGAGCTAACAATTGAAGACAGATGGAGACGTCCTTAGACGCAGAAAGAACAGCAACTAGAAAGATAAAGGAAGGAGAGACAACATTTGTTAAGGAACTCTAAGTACTGCCACTCAATATAGCTAGAGTTACAAATGTATATAGAGAACAGGGAAGAAAAGAAATTACAGACTTTATGCAATTGAGACATAGTGCAAGGGAGAAAATAAGAAATTCAAATCGCTTTTACATCTTCTAGGCTCTTATATGTATTCGCTTCCTTGACCACACAATTGAGTATCTCATGTTGCGTATTCAAATGGATTTTTTTCTTCCCCATTTTCCAAGGGCATGTGATAGTCCCTTCTCGACACTCAGCAATGCAGCATTTTCTCCTACTCAAGCTGGGTAGCCTCCTTCTAAAGCTCCCTCATTTATCACGTCTCTCTCTCATCCTTCTCTTTTTCTTCTTCTTTCTTCTCTCGTCCTCCTTCCCCTCCCTCCCTCCCTGTCTCTCTCCCTCCTTCATTCCCTCCTCTTTCTATCCAGTTCTCCCCTGGCAACTATTTTACAATGATAATTTGCTTTTTATCTACACCCTGGTAATTCTGGCCTTTTAGGGTTCCTGGAACACACCACTTGTATTTCTCCTTTCTGGTATTTTTACTGGTTGGCATGTTCCTCTCTTCTGATTGCCACCCGAAGATTCCTCTCTTCCTTCTTTTCCTGTCAAACGCGCCTCATAGAGGCCTTTGGGGACATACAAACTGAAAGATCACCCACCATCTAGTCATTAGTGGGTATATCACTCCTTTTATTTTCCTCCTCACTTAATTTTAGAGCTCTCTAAAATTAATTGCTGTTTGTTGCTGACCATTTTTCTCTTTCCAGACTGCAAGTTTCACAAAGGAAAGATGCTTTCTGATTTGTTTATGACAGTACCTTCAGGGCCCAGAAAAATGGCCTGCCACTTAGTAGATATCCATTTAACTTTGGTTAAAATAGCAGACACATAATCGGAGCTGAAAATGTTTTTCTTTCCCCAATTATTTTTATCTGACATAGAAATGAAAGCGATGAAAAATAACAAACAAAATGAAACGGAGTAGTGTGAAAAATGGAACAATTCCACGAATAAATCAGTTCTCATCAACTAGTTAAAGTTAGGGAGAGGATGCGTACGTTTTGACAGATCATCCAGAAAAGTTTCTTGGTCAGTAACTAGAGGCCTGTAGGTTATTTTTCCTTTGGCAGCTTAAAGGACCTTTGTCCCAATGGGGGTGACGAATCATGCCCAGGATGGAATGGGGAGAAGAAACACAACGGCCCGCTGAGCCAGATCCCTCTGGTGTCTCCGTCGTGAGCAGTGACTTTAATTGATCATGATTGCCTTGTGCTACCTGCTCAGCAGTTTTCCAGGTCATTTCTCCCTAACGTTTGGGTAGTGACACCCTAATACAGTGTCTTCAGCACCTGAGCCACTTGATTCAGGTGTCTTTGCATTTAGGAGGGGAACAAAGGCATTCAGCAGGTGGCTGCTCCAAGGATTTTACTTTTGGGGTGGGTGGGGATTCTTTGGCTCCAGATAGGTCTCGTGGTGGTACATTTCTTAACTGAAGAGTTTTTCCCAGGTGCCATTGTGGTGAAGAACCCGATGTAGTCTCCCTGAGGGTGCGGGTTCAATCCCCGGCCTTGCTCAGTGGGTCAAGGATCCGGTATTGCTGCAAGCTACAGCATAGGTCGCAGATATGGCTCGGACTGGTGTTGCCATGGCTGTGGTGTAGGCCTGCAGCTGCAGCTTCGATTTGACCCCTAGCCTGGGAACGTCCACAGGCCATGGGTGAGGCTGTAAAAAGGAAAAAAAAAAAAGAGTTTTCTCCTTATTTGTAAGATTGAATTACATCAGGCACAATCATGCTCAATGACCTTATGTCCCTGGAGGCATCTGATGTTTTCATATCCACACAGACCCAAGCAAGGTCAGGGAGAATTCCCTTCCTGGAATTTGAAGCTGTGGTTCTAAAATTTGACTCAGTCTGGATTATTCAACTTTCATTAACATCAGCTTGGGGGTTAAGTTCACTTGGGGAAGGAGCTTCGTACAACAGCGTGTACGACGAAGACTCAAGGTCAAGTTTGCAGAGAGAAAGCAAAGTAAAATTAAAATGCTGTATTTATAGAGACACGGAGATATGGGACCAATATGAGAGTCAGAGAGAAAGAAACATGGGATTGCTTATGGTTTTGCCGTTGGGGTTCCCTTCTTTTGGGGTTCCCTTCCTAGTCGTAGTCTCTGCTCCTGGTTTCCATGAAATCCTCACGTATGTTATTTAGCAAAAGCAATTGGCTCGTTTTCTTTGGCCTCAGAAGTATTATTATATGATTCGTATATTAGGATAATTCTGTGCGTGTGTTGTCATACTATGCGCTTCATCCTACAACCGTGTTCACAGATGCTCAGACGTTCCACCACATCAGCCCTAAAGAGCAGAGCTGTCTTCGAGGACGGTCAGAAGGGAGGCAGAAGTGGCGTGACCCCCCCAGATTCCATCCCTGGCCCTGAAACTTCCATATACCATGAGTGTGGCCATTCAAGCAAAGAACAAGTGACATTCGCCACCCATAACTCATTGTTTGGGACATGTCCCATAGCTTCGTGCATCACGAGGGGCCGGGAAGCACAGCCCTACCGCATGCCTGGCAGGGAGAACAGTCAGAGGCATTTCGAGAAGAGCATCAAGGACTAGAGTGAGGACTGCGGAGGGCGAGAAGGGGATTGGCACTGGCTCCTTTCCAGTAACTGCGGGGCGGAGTTCCTGGTGTGGTGCAGCGGAAGCAAATCCAACTCGCATCCAGGAGGATGTGGGTTTGATCCATGGCCTCGCTCAGTAGGTCAGGGCTCTGGTGTTGCCATGAGCGGTGGTGTAGGTCACAGAGGCAGCTCGAATCCCACGTGGCTGGGGCTGGGGCGTAGGCTGGCAGCTGCAGTTCCAATTCGACTCCTAGTCTGGGAACTTCTGTATGTTGTGGGTGTGGCCCTAAAAATAGCCAAAAGCAAAAAGAAAAGCAACTGAGGGGGAAGGAAATTAAGAGATGGATGTGCCTTCTCAGGGCGCATTCATACAACGGTCAGCTCAGAGCTGAGTGGAAGGTGCTGAGCTCAGTTATTCTGCTTAGGAAAGGAAATACAAAGGTGAGAAAGTTTAAAGGGAGAGGAGCTGCACCTCGTGTGTGTGTGTGTGTGTGTGTGTGTGTGTGTGTGTGTGAGAGAGAGAGAGAGAGAGAGAGAGAGAGAGGGGCGCCTCTAGTATTCATAACTGTTAGTGCTACTGGGAGCTCATCCCTAGTAGAACCCAAACCTTCCCTTGGGTTGGTCCTACAGCAAAACGCCTTGTATAAGGGTTTGGTTTTGTTTGGTTTGAGAAAATTAAAGGGGTGAAGCCAAACATCTGTGTGGCCACGGAGAAGAGAGAGAACTTTAAATCGAGAATTAAACGGGAACAAGGCGACGGAGCTGGTGTAAGTCCTGGGAATTTCACGTGTGGGTGAGGCTGGTGTGAGGCCCCCAGAATTCCGGGGAGCGTACTCAGAACCAAGCCATTTAAAACCCGGAGGCCCGAGTAACTGCAGCTGGGATCTGAATTCTACTCGAATACGTGACCTCTTTGGGGGTAGGGGCCCGAGGTACATGCCTGTTACCCGAAACCAAAGTAAGCCAATCCTGGTCGAAGAGTTAGTAACCAAGAGACACCATAGAGGGTTTCCTGTATTCATAACACAGGAAGCATGACAATTATATGAGACAAAAATTGAAAGCGTATTTTACACACTTAGGTTCTTCTGACTCATTTTGCTCCACAACCAAGGGGTGGTGGAAACTTGGTAGCTAGCATTTATTTACGGTCCACCTGGACTTTGGAGGCGAGGACACAGGATCCCTGCCGCTTCCAATGCTGTTTCTCTTCTCCACACAAGGCTTTAGCATCATTAGCCTCTGAACTGCGAAGAAAAAAGCTCCTCCCAGCCGGGAAGGTGACGCTGCAGAAGGAGAAAATCGTATCCCTCGGCTCACTGCTTTCACACGCGGGGGATTTTAATCCTCCCAGTTTTCAAAAACATTCCCGGAGACAAAAGAGGTCTCATTTTGTTAAGAACGTCAAGCTCTATCATTTAATTTTCCAGATGACTCACACAGACAGACATTGTTTTTAAAAAAGATGTTTGTCGGAAGACATGAATGGGGCTGCTTTGAAAATGTTCCGGGAGGAATGTAATTCCTTTAGCCAGGCTTCTGACTCGTGATCGGCCGGCTGCCCGCACGAAGGAGCGGACACTCGGGCTTTGAGACTCTCCCGTGGCCCCTGGCCCCTCTTCCGTCCTCGGGATAAAGGTCCGAGTGAATCTCCTGGGCCGCTGCTGGGTGTCACCGGGTCCCGCCCGAGGGGGGCTGCCGCTTTAATTCTAGGTGGATACTCGGGCCTTTTTCTGGAAGATGCAGTGTCAGGGAACATAGTCCTGCACCTTATGTCAGCTCGTGTCAGCTCAGGCTTCACACTCGAGAAAGGGAGGCTTGTCATGTCTAGATACGCATATTCTAAGTGGGCCATTTCAGGAAACTGAGCGGCAGTCGATGGACCTCGCCACGAGTCCCGTCCCTTCGTCTGCTACCGTCACTTCCGTGTGGGAGTTTCTAGCGTGGGGCCGATGTTTCTGGCGAGCACACGAATGACAGGCATTGTGAGCCGTCTTCCTCCCCCAGGCCCAGCCGGATCCGGGGACCACACTCTGCAAGCAGGTCATGACGGTGCTGTGCTCTGCTGTGTGCCACTTTGGTCAGGATATTCAAACTTCTAAAGCATTTCACAAATAGCATGCAGATGTAGCTTTATAAAAAATGACCAGGGAGGTCCCACTGGGGCTCAGAGGAAACGACTCTGACTCTTATCCCTGGCCTTGCTCAGTGGGTTAAGGATCTGGCGTTGCTGGGAGCTGTGGTGCAGGTTGCCGACGCAGCTTGGGTCTGACATTGCTGTGACTATGGCATAGGCTGGCAGCTTCAGGTCCAAATCGACCCCTAGCCAGAGAACCTCCATATGCTGTGGGTACGGCCCTAAAAAGACACACACACACACACACACACACGACCAGGAGTTCCCTGGTGGCTCAGGGTTAAGGATGCAAGTTGTCAATGCTGTGGCTCAGGTCACATCTGTGGTGGGGTTTAATCCCTGGCCCAGGAACTTCTGCATGCCATGGGCATGGCCAAAAAGAAATTACCAAGTGTTACATTAAACGCGATGCTAAATCTTTTAAAAGCAAAAATGGTTAAGGCCTATGATGTTTTAGGTAGAGGCCTAGGTCCCATGATCTTGCTAAAATTTGTAGCTTTGAATGAAAAATACATAGACTTACAAGATTGTAAAGCTAATTACTGGTTTTTTGTTTTTATTCTTAAATCAGTATCCCTCTAATGTGTATATATATATATAGAGAGAGAGAGAGCGTATATCTCTATACTGTAAATTTATAATATACATGTGTATATATTTCAGCCACCCCACGGTATATGGACTTCCGGGGCCAAGGATCAGATCCCAGCTGCAGTTGTGACCTAAGCTGCAGCTGCAGCAATGCCAGATCCTTAACCCACTGTGTGCGTCCAGGGATTGAACCAGGGTCCCAGTGCTCCCAAGACACTGTGGATTCTGTTGTGTCACCGTGGGAGCTCTGCCACTGGATATTTAATTTAAGCCATGAATATTCTTAATTTTTCTGTTTGTCAGTCCTTCGTATCATCAAGTCATTTCATTGCCACCGTTTGCTAAAATGTGTATTGTGGTTTTGAGAAAGGTTCCCAGGAAACAGCACAAATTCCTAAAAAATCAAAAGAGCCCAGTTGACTTGATATTGTTACTAACCTTTTTCTTCTTAAATGGGCCATAAACAAATTTGAGAAGCTTTTAAGAAAGATCATTTTATATCTTTCATTGCAATTGTTTTTTAAAATTTGCTCTGTGATGTCTAAGACACTGCTCTAGCTTTGCAATCTCAGCTCCACATAAGCCATTGAAATAGTGCTATACCTAATAATGAAAACAGCATTTTATATGCTTCCATGTTTGCCTTCAGAAGAGTTTGAAAATTTTTATATTCATCGTCTATGTTTAGGTATATTTAAATTAAATTCAGCGTGGCTTGGCATTAGTTACTATGATGAAATGGGGAAAATGTTTTCTCTTTTTGGAGTTTCTTACAGGAGTTCCCATCATGGCTCAGGGGTTAACGAAACCCACTAGGAACCATGAGGTTGCAGGTTTGATCCCTGGCCTTGCTCAGTGGGTTAAGGATCCGGTGTTGCCGTGAGCTGTGGGTTACAGACTAGGCTCAGATCCCGCGTTGCTGTGGCTGTGGTGTAGGCCAGGAGCTGCAGCAACAATTCAGCCACTGGCCTGGGAACTTCCATATGCTACAGGTGTGGCCCTTAAAAAAAAGTTTCTTCCCACTTGAATACTGTAGATATAAATTCACACACACACACATATACAAATATACACATGTATACCTATGTATACACACAAACAAATATATATGGCCACTTTTTTGATTCTTCGCTCTTTCTTAATCAATGCTCCCTTGGTTCTACTGTGTCAACAGCTATGTCTTTTTTTTTTTTTTTCCTGAGACATGAAAAGGAAAAATGCTTAGGGGAACAAAATTTGCCACCCCCAAATGACTCTTTGGTGTGTTGGTTATTTCAAGCTGAAAACAATCACTGCCCCAAAGACGCAGGGAGAAACTCTGACCTTTGATCTCACTGCCTAAAAGTACATTGGTTCCTTGGTTCCCACCGCTGCAGCAGACTTGCATCGCGGGCATGTTCCAGAAAGTTCACTAAAGCAAAAGTGCACTCTCAGAGCGAGAGCAGGCTGCCCCTGAGGAGGGACTGGCCCCACGTTACACTTGGGTTTTCCTTGTATGCCCGTGCTGTGGACCTGAGTGGGGGCTGATTTCTCCCTCCCCAGCCCACGGATTCTTCCCGCCCTGACCCACTGCGGGTACCTAAGGGCTGACTGGTCTCTGTGTGGGGTGTGTTTGATCTTCTGATGGGTCTTGGGCAGCATCACTTATTTGCATGGGAGACAGGTTACAGGGATGTTCTCCCATATTCCCCCTGCAGAGACGGAGTGAGGAGTGGGTCACGTACCCTTCCTGGTAGGGAGGGGAAGGGGCAGTACCACGAGACCTGTGGGGCGATGAGAAGGGTCTGGCAGGTGATGCTTGTTGTGGCCAGAAGCTTTCAGTTGCATCTCCTCGAAGGGGACTTGAAGCCCAACACGAGAATTTACATGCAAGGGCTTGTAGGACAGAGCATCCCCAGAAGCATCTGCATGGGACCTGGGCCAGCCTGGGGGGAATCCGTGAGAGATCAGACTCCCCTCCGTGTCCCCGTGTCTCTTCAAGGCCCGCAAACATTTATTTACCAAATATTTGCTTTTCCACCTGCATGTGAATTGCCTTTGTCCCTCTCAAAGCCCCAAGCCCCTCCCCCGACATCCTCCTCTGTCTTTAGCTGAAGATGGTATTGAAGGTAAGTGATTCTGCCGCTTTTCCTGGCGCTCTCTCCTGTGTACATGTTACTTTGCTGCTTTTGTTTGTTGGTTTGTTTTTGTCTTTTTGCCATTTCTAGGGCCGCTCCCGCAGCATATGGAGGTTCCCAGGCTAGGGGTCCAATCGGAGCTGTAGCCACCGGCCCACGCCAGAGCCATAGCAACGCAGGATCCGAGCCACATCTGCCACCTACACCACAGCTCACGGCAATGCTGGATCCCTAACCCACTGAGCAAGGCCAGGGATGGAACCTGCAACCTCATGGTTCCTAGTCGGATTCGTTAACCACTGCACCACGACGGGAACTCTCATATTACTGTGCTTTTGTTTGATTTTCTCCTGTTCATCTGCCTCTTATCACCTTACTTCTAAGACCAGCCAGAAGCACCTGGAAGAGTAGAGGCAAATGTCATCTTCCATGATGAACGGACGGCCTTTCCTCGCTTATTTCTAGTTGTGCTTTAAAAAAAGAAAACAAAACAAAAAAACTGCATTTCCTCCCCCTGCTCAGTGGCAAGTAAAGTTTATTTTCCGTTTTGGCTTACCTGCTATTTCACGTTAAGGAGATATGTGAATTGTTGGAAGAAGAGAGTGTGGGGTTGTCTTCTCTGCCAACCACCTTAGAGGCAGCGTGAAGAAAGCAGCATCTGCCAGGCGGTGAAAGAAGGAAAGGCTTGCAGTGACGAGAAGGTTCCTAGCAGCTCTGAGAGAAGACGCTGTTTAAGTAACCTTCCTTTGGTGTCATCTTTATTGGAACCAAGAGAAAAGATAGATGGGAGTTTGGGAAACCAATTTGTTCCTTTACAAAATTACTGAAGTTTGTGTGGCGTAGGCCTGCAGCTCCAGCTCCGATTTAACCCCTAGCCTAGGAGCTTCCATATGCTGCAGGTGCAGTCATAAAATAAATAAATAAATAAATAAATAAAAATAAAAAATTAAGTTGAGATTCAGAATGAGACTCTTAAAGAAAAATCTCTTATTCTTTTGAGAAATTTAGGGTTTGCTGCTAAGAGCAGTTTTGTGTCACCCTTGACGCTGGCCGCCCTGCTTTTTCTAGGTCATATTATATATAGAGCCAGGTTAGGGTTCTCAATTAAATACCACCTTTGGTGAGAAGCAAAAAGTGAAAGACCTTAAGATAAAGTAGTTGAAGGTTTGAAGCCCCAAAGAATCGTATCGACAGGGTGATGAACAGTGCCTAATACAGATATATGGCACTTTTTCTTCTGTAACTACGGATTCGTACCTTTTGGCTCCTACATTCTTAAGGGGAAGGGCGTATAAACTGGGTACTGTTGCTTCATAGCTTCATGATTCACTTTCATCATCTTTAATTTTTTTTTCACACATTAGTCTTAGGATTTTTGAAAAATCACGTCGAGGACAGCAACAACAAAATGCTTTATGGTTGTTTCTCAAGTTCGGGTAGGTCTGGAATTTTGAATCACTTTACTAAAAAATAGGAGGCTAGCTCCCATACCGTAAAAATGCTATTTTCCGTTTCATCAGTATGGCTTCCCCACTCTCTGGGGCCAGAAATGTTTGCTGTCTAAGGCATTTTTTACATTTAAGGCAATATGTGAAAAGACGGCAGGAGATATTTTATCTAATATTCAGTTTTTCTAACTCTTAGGATTATTATTAAATGTCCCTAAATGCAGATTTCTTCATTTCCAAAACAAGGATTTGGCCCGGCCCTCTCTGGGGGACTCCGCTTATGACATCGTGGTTCTTATGACTAAGAATTGTTTCATTTATACGCGTTTGGCTTTTTAGTCATAGTAAAAAGTTTCAAGGAGTTCCCGTCGTGGCGCAGTGGTTAACGAATCCAACTAGGAACCATGAGGTTGCGGGTTCGGTCCCTGCCCTTGCTCAGTGGGTTAAGGATCCAGCGTTGCCGTGAGCTGTGGTGTAGGTCGCAGACGCGGCTTGGATCCCGCGTTGTTGTGGCTCTGGCGTAGGCCGGTGGCTACAGCTCCGATTCAACCCCTAGCCTGGGAACCTCCATATGCCGCGGGAGCAACCCAAGAAATAGCAAAAAAAAAAAAAAAAGACAAAAAAAAAAATTTTCAAATCTTTATAAAATTTAATATTAAACAACAATTCTATACTTCTGAGCTTGTCTAATCCCTCTCCAATATGAAACATAAAACACTAGGAATTACAGAATATATTTATGGAGATGGGTATTAGCTAAAAATTTAACTCTGGAAAGTAGCTCAAAATTAAATCTAGACAATATTTTTTTTTAATTTTTTTTTTTTTTTTGTCTTTTTGCTATTTCTTGGGCCGCTCCCGCGGCATATGGAGGTTCCCAGGCTCCGGTCCAGCCGGAGCTGTAGCCATCGGCCTACACCAGAGCCACAGCAACGCTGGATCCGAGCCGTGTCTGCAACCTACACCACTGCTCATGGCAACGCCGGATCGTTAACCCACTGAGCAAGGGCAGGGACCAAACCCGCAACCTCATGGTTCCTAGTCGATTGCTTAACCACTGCGCCACGACGGGAACTCCTAATTTCTTATTCTACAAGTAACAAGGATGGTAAATTTTTCTATGAAATTTATTTACTTAGTTCAAACTATTGAGTTTTAATAAAAATATGCATTTCACTTTAAATTATCAGGAAATTACAAGTATAAATGATTGCAAGTTTGTATTTTTACTATACATAATTTAGTGTGATTTTCTAAATTCTTATAAAATCTGTATTAAATTGAAGAGTAGGTCAGAATAAGTACAGTTCTTAATATTTCTTTCATTTTCCTCCTTTTGTCTTTTTTATTATGGGTTTTGTACCCCAGTAAAATCATCTAAACCCCTTTCCATTCCCGCCTTCACCCACTCAATACCTGCCGCTAAATGAAATTTCTTAGGGCCAAGTGACAACAATAATTTTAAAAGAAACATAAATACTCTTTTCATACACTAGATTATTTACTGAATATCATGGTTGTAGCAAATTTCACTGAAAGAGAAAAATTCTGGAATGAGAAAAATCAAGTCAAACAAGACAGTTAAGAAAATTAGAAATTAAATTGGGCTAAAACATCTTGAAACTATCACATATTTAAATCCTTTTATTTGACTTTGCTAAACTCTTCATGTTTGTCTTCAGTTATTTAAAAAATCTCATTTTTAACACAGAATGCATTTTTCAGCATTCGATTTATTGAGAATTATTTATAATTTTAAATGTTGAGAGTTTGATACTGAAGAAATTTCAGGCTTTGACCGTGACCCTTGATGTATCTATGGATAGGAAATGGAAATTTAAAATGATGATCTCTTGTATTGCCACATAGTGTGGAAACTCTTAGCCTTTAACACATTACTTCAGTTCATATGCATGTTTAAAGGCATCTAGATTATTCCTGATGCCTAATAGACTCTCTCTACAGAGGCTTTACATTTTATAAACAAATGCTCTTTTCGCTTTAGCAGAAGGAACCAATTTTCCACTGCTTAATTCTGTAGGTTCAATTTTTCTTTCTTAAGAGCTCTTCCAAGAACAGGTCAGGGAATGTGATACTGGTCAGACTGTGCAGACTATGTGCTCTTTTATCTCATAACAATTCTTGCAATGCATGCGCTGCCCAGGATCGGTTTCTCAGCGTGAATAATAGGGATCATTTTAATTGTCTTCCATTTAGACTTTAAACTCTCTGCTTGATTTGCTGATCTAATTATATTATGCCCGTGTGCATTATGGGTTGGAAAGGTTTTGGTGCTGTTTCCTATTGCTAGGATCACAGCATGACTCACATATTCCTTCAACCCACATGACTGCTGGGCAAGACCTGCCTCTGAGGAGTGATGTATTCAGTGTCCACATAAAGTGATGTAACTGGTTTTGTTTTATATATATGTATAAATTAAATTCCTTTTTTTTTCTTTTTTTCTTCTTTTTTTTTTTTTTTGTCTTTTTGCCTTTTCTAGGGCTGCTCCTGTGGCATATGGAGGTTCCCAGGCTAGGAGTCTAATCAGAGCTGTAGCCACCGGCCTACGCCAGAGCCACAGCAATGCCAGATCCAAGCTGTGTCTGTGACCTACACCACAGCTCACGGCAACGCCAGATCCTTAACCCACTGAGCAAGGCCAGGGACCGAACCCACAACCTCATGGTTCCTAGTTGGATTCGTTAGCCACTGTGCCACGACAGGAACTCCATAAATTTCTATTTAAATATAAATTTCTATTTAATATTTTAACTATAATTTATGTGTAATTATAATTGAATATAATTTTATTAAATATTTTAACTATAATTTATATTTAATTATAATTAATATGATTTATATTTATTATAATTAATATAATCTGTGTGTATAAATATAACATATATAAAGCATAAAATATATATATATATATATTTTTTGCTTTTTTTTAGGGCTGCACCTGTGGCATATGGAAGTTTCCAGGCTAGGGGTCAAATCGGAGCTAGAGCTCCCAGCCTACGCCACAGTCACAGTAGGTCAGGATCCAAGCACGTCTGTGACCTACACCACAGCTCAAGGCAACGCCAGATCCTTAACCCACTGAGTGAGGCCAGGGCTCGAACCCGTATCTTCATGGATCCTAGTCAGGTTTGTTAACTGCTGAGCCACAAAGGGAATTCCTAAAATGGATATTTATACATTCATTTTATTACATATATTTAACTCATATTTTTTTTTATATTTTGAGTTGCCATATGATTTATGTTGGGTTTTCCCCAAAGCAGACCTAGAAACAAAGGTTTGAATGCAGATCCTTCATTTAGGAGGTGACCACAGGAAGTCTGGAAGAAAGAGGGAAAGCAGAAATAGGGGCAAGAGAAAAGCCACGTGAATGTGCATTTATTAGTGGTTTATCACTGGTCTCCTGGGACTCGAGCCTACTGGGGCTATGCCTGAGACACCAGCCTCTGCACTGCCTTACCAGGCAATGGGGACCTAGGGGCATTTATGTACAGACGCCCACCTTGGGCCCAAGATTGCTCTGAGTACGTGTCCATCCCTCACACATCCCTGTCGGACACCTCAGGTGCTTTGGGGAATCAGACTCACATCCTCGTGGACACTAGCTGGGTTCATTCCCACTGAGCCACAGTGGGAACTCCCCATCACCCATTTTTGTGAAGTTTTATTGGAACACAGTCACATCCATTTATTTACGTATCGTCTATGCCTGCTTCTGTGCTGCAGTGAGAGAGGCGTAATTGAGACATAGACTATGTGGCCTGCCAGTCTGCAATATTTACTAAGTGGCCCTTTAAAAAAAAAGATTGCTGACTCCAGCTCTAGTCCAAAACTGCATAATAAGTGCCGGAAGCAGCGTTGATCTCTGGCACGCGATGCCTCCATATACCATATATGGCACGACAGCTGCAGCTGGTTTACTGTTTGCTTACGTTAATGGCAACGTATTACCATCCCAGTGATCCATTTTTTGAAAATCATATTGATGTGATATATGGAGATATGGTGGGCACCATCACGTCTATTACCTTTTTTAAAATTATTATGTTCTGTAGGTTCCTAAACTTTTAAAAATCAAAGTATAGTTGATGCACAGTTTTGTGCCAATTTCTTGTGTGCAGCAAAGTGACCCAGTCATGGATGTATCTGCATACACATTATTTTTCTCATGTGATCTTCCATCATGTTCTATCCTAGGAGATTGGATATAGTTCCCTGTGCTATACAGTAGAATCTCATTGCTTATCCATTTCAAATGTGGTGGTTTGCATCTACTAACCCCAGGCTCCCAGTCTATCCCACTCCCTTCCCTCCCCACCCCCAGCAACCACAAGTCTGTTCTCTATGTCTATGAGTCTGTTTCTATTCTGTAGCTAGAATAGAATATTCGTTTGTGCCATACTTTAGATTCCACATATAAATGATATCACGTGCTACTTGTCTTTCTCTTTCTGACTTATTTCACTTAGTATGAGAATTTCTAGTTCCATCCATGTTGCTGCAATGGCATTCTTTTGTTTTTTTTTTATGACTGAGTAGTATTCCATTGTGTATGTGTACACATATGTACAACCTTAACCCTACACAACATCTTAATCCATTCTTCTGTTGAAGAAAATTTAGGTTGCTTCCATGCCTTGGCTATTGTGAATAGTAAACAACTACAAGTCAGGAACAACAACAACAGCAAAAACCAACAACAAAACCAACCCAATCAAAATATGCATAGAAGATCGAAATAGACATTTCTCCAAAACCAGCATATGGATGGCCAGTAGGCACATGAAAAGATGTTCGTCATCCCTAAGTATTAGAGAAACGGAAATCAAAACTCCTACTACTTCTAAGACCAATATTCATACCTCCACCCATAACGCAGTATTGTATCTGAGTTACCGTCATTGATAACAGAGATGGTTCTAAGAACTTTGACGACTTTTTGTATATGATCTTTGGCTGAACTCAGAGCATTTACATCGACTATGGCTGCCTTGTCTTACTCTTAAAGTCTTGCATTATTGGATGCCCCAGTCAAGATATTCAGTGTGTGTGCATTAAACTGCTAATAGAAACCAGGTAGTTTCATGTATACTTCATTTAATCCTCGCAGAATACACACAAGGAATGTTTGATTATCTTTCAAGGGAATAAACTTTTCATTATTACAAGAAATAGTTACCCCAGTCCATAAAACTGACTCATTTCAGAGAGTTGAAGAGATTCCCAGAGCTCTGACTCTGACTTTACTGTTCTCTGTATGATGGCTACTGGTTCTTTCCCAATAGATTTCAAGTTACTAAAAAATGGGCCCATGTCTGATGCTATTTTTTTGTTTTTTTTTATGGCCCTACCCATGGCATGTAGAATTCCCAGGCCAGGGATTGAATCTGATCTTATGCCACAGCTGTAGTTGTGACAACACTGGATCCTTTAACCCACTGCACCAGGCCAGGGATCAAACCCATGTGCCCCAGTGAACCAAGCCACTGCGGCTGGATTCTTAACCCACCGTGCCACAGCGAGGACTCCATATGTCTGAGGCATTTTTATGATCCGCTCCACTTTGCCACGTACCTTGCAAACCACAGAAACAAAGTACATACTTGTTGATTGGCAGATTCAAAGGGAGTCCTCCCTCCTAGAAAATCCCTGTCTGACCAGCTCATAACTAAATCCTATGCCTCCTCCAGAGGAACCAGCATAGCTCACCCAGTTTGTTAGACCATGGCTATATACTCCATTTCTCTGAGTCTATGTTCTCCTAATGTGCTTTTTTATTTTTTTTTCCTCTTGGGTCCCAACCATGTTATACCTTGATAACCTCTTCGTAGTCCATATGTCAGATACTTTATACGTTTGGTATTGAATCATTCTTTCCAGGGCCTTGTCCAAGATAGTGAATATCGGAGAAGACTCAGGCACAGCTGTTCTACATCAAGATTTTCTCTTGGTCTGGATTTCTTACAGTGAGACTATGGTCTGCCTGTGTGTAGGTTTTTTAGTATTTATTATGCTTGGGGTTCTCTGTGCCTCCTGGATCGGTTTAGTGGCTGTCATTAATTCTGAAAAATTCTCAGTTATTATTTCTCCAACTGTTATGTCTATTCCCTTTTTATTTTCTTCTCCTGGTTTTACTGTTCCAGGTTTTGGATATTCTCTTCCATCTTTTTCATTCTTCTTCCTATTTACCTTTCAAGTTTGGAAGTTTCTACTGATGCACCTTCAGTAGCATACTTGTTGATGCTTTCCTTGGCTGTGTCCAGTCTACTGATGAGCTCATCCGCTCTGTTTTTCGTTTCTGTTACAGTGTCTTTGATTTCTAACATTTCCTTTTGATTCTTGGAGCTTCCATTGTTCTAGTACCTTTCTGTTTTTGCATGTTGTCTACTCTCCTTTACGGCCCTTAACATGTTAATCATAGTTATTTTAAATTTCTAGTCTGATAATTCTAAATTCTCTGCCATTTATGAACATTCAGATTTCTCCATCTAAACATTTAGAAATTTACTCATATATGAACATCAGATTATGTGGGGGTCTTTGTTTGTTTGTTTGTTTTGCCTTTTAGCATGCTTTGTAACATTTTGTTGAAACCACGCATGATGTATTGAAACATAGCAGAACCCTGTGGGGCTCCTGGGCATGAAAGCTTTCTTGCATCCCCTGTTTCTTGCTTGTAGGGAATACGCTTTGGCCTCCGTGACCTTCTCTGAGGGCAGGTTCAAACATTTGCTAATCGGGGAAGGGAAAGGATACAGAGACAAGCGAGAAACAGTCAAGAAACAACAGTACAGCCTGGGGACAGAGTCCTGGTTCCCCCTTAAGTGATACACAGAATAGTATCTAAGTTCTTCTGCAGAACTAAAACCCCAACAAGTGGAAGATGTTAACTTCCTGAAGAAGTCTTCTTCATCCCAGAGAGAAGGTCACAGTTTTATAACCTCAACAACCACAGAAGCTCATCGGAGGACCCTATCAGGTCTGATTAAAGGAATACACACATAGCCTGATCCTTATCAGCAGCCCCATCCTTGAAGCATTGCTATAAAACTTTTCACACACACACACAAAATGGAGTTCCCATCATGGCTCAGTGGAAATGAATCTGACTAGTAACAATGAGGACACAGGTTCTATCCCTGGCTTCGATCTGTGGGTCAAGGATCCGGCATTGCCATGAGCTGTGGTATAGGTCACAGATACAGCTCAGATCTGGCATTGTTGTTGCTTTGGTGTAGGCTGGCAGTTACAGCTCCGACTGGACCCCTCGCGTGGAAACCACCATATACCATGGGTGCGGCCCTAAAAAGACAAAAAATAAGACAAAACAAAACAAAAAACAAAAAACTTCTCATCAAATCCTCCTGAGTTGGGACACACATTTTTTTTTTTAAATGGCCGCACCCATGGCATATGGAAATTCCCGGGCCATGGATTGAATCTGAGCCACAGCTGTGACTTATACTGCAGCTACTGCAACAATGGACCCCTTAACCCACTGTGCTGGGCTGGGGATTGAACCCATGCCTCTGCAGCCACCTAAGCTGATGTAGTCAAATTCTTAACCCACAGTGCCACAGTGGGAACTCTTCAAACACACAATTTTTGAAGGCATAAGCCTGCTATGTTCTCCTGTTCCAGGCAAAGCAATAAAGATATTCTTTTCTTCTTTACCCAAAACTCTGTCTTCAAGAATCAATTCTGTCTTGGTGCACAGAGGCTCAGTTTTGGCAACAGTATCAGGTGAAAGTAACTGATGAAGACAGACTCTGAGTGTGAAGTTTTCATTTTTCCCTGACTAGGAGTTTGGCTGTTTTTATGGTTTGTTGGAGTCTTAGTGCCAGAGGCTAAAATTTTCTCTTGTATTTTTGCTCATGTTTCTCCTGTTGCTTTGGGATGTCCCTTGGGACTTCTGAAGTCAGATCCGAGGCTGGCAGTTTTTTAGGAATTCTATTGGTGTGGTGGTATGGCAAGGGAGGAGGAAAAGCACCCTATAGTCCTATGATTAGGTCTGTGTCATATAGTAAGCACGAATTGGGTGTTTCTCTTCCTCCATGTGGAAGGCTAGAGGGGGCTGGAATTGGGTGTTTTCCTACCCCCAGGCCAGTGGGCTAGGCTCTGGTAGAATACTTTCCTTTACAACAGACCTTGTAAAGGATAACAGAAAGCTCTGGGCATATCTCACAGTGGTTACATTTCCCACTTTCTGCGGGAAGCACTAGGGAATGACTCTGTGATCTCACAGTAAGATCCTTGTAAAGTGTAGCTCCACTAAGCCTGGGCCCCCTTGGAGATTTCGACTCTCAGGTTAGTCTGCACTGGGCCTACAGCCATCAGTCAATTGCAGTTTCACATGTGCTTACTGATATTGGCTCCAGCTGTGGGCTGCTGCTTCTGGCCTTCCCCTCCTGGTAAGCTATGACTGTCTGTGTCCATCTGTCTAGTTTTCAGGGCAGCAGGTTGCCCTGCGACCTCACCTCAGATGGATCTAAGACAAGTTGTTGATTTTCAGTTTGCTCAGGTTTTATTGTTGTGAGAATGGAAGTGGAAACCAGAAGTCGTGTTTAGAAATATTTTGCCAAGTTATTGGATGTTCATTGTTTTCTCATTCACCTCCTATGTCTCTAGGGCAACCAAGACTAAAATAAGATGTCATATAATCCCCCCCTAAAAAGAGAAAGAAAGAAGGAAAGAAAGGAAGGAAAGAAGAAAGAAAGAGAAAGAAAGAGAGAGAGAGAGAGAGAGAGAGAGAAAGAAAGAAAGAGAAAGAAAGAAAGAGAAAGAAAGAAAAAGAAAGGAGAATTGCTGATAACTAAAAGAGGGAAGGAAAGGGGTGAAGTTTCAAAAAAAAGTTGACATCCTCATTATTCTACTTTACTTGTTAAATCCTATTTTCAGGATGATAAGCTTATGAAATGGTGTCTAATATCTTCATGCAACTTGTCAAGTACACCCAGAAACCTAGAGGCCTTGCTCTCAAGAAATCTGTTTAAAAGTTGTTTCCTAGGATAGAACAGTGGATACTCTTCTGGCCCCTTGAATGAAGGGAATCTATAATTTTTTTTTTTAAATCACAATGTCCTCTGCTTTACTTAATCACACAACTCTCATAAAAATAACTTCACAATTTATTGTACTTTTTTTTTTTTTTTAAAGGGCCGCAGGTGCAGCATATGGAAGTCCCCAGGATAGAGGTCTAATCGGAGCTACAGCTGCTGGCTTACACCACACCCGCGGCACCACCATATCTGAGCCACATCTGTGACCTACACCGCACCTCACAGCAACGCTAGATCCTTCACCCACTGAGTAGGGTCAGAGATCAAACCCACATCCTCATGGATACTAGTTAGATTCGTTTCCACTGAGCCACAGCAGAAACTCCCTAGTGTACTTTTGTATATTACTGATATCTTTTTTTGGTAACAGTAACAAGTAGATGCATAAATGAAATTATTTTTATTGAACAAAATAAGAGAATAATAGGTAAACTTTGCTTTTTCTACTTTCTTGATGCAAATAAAATGTGAGAACAATTTGAATTACTACCATACTTGAATTTAGCATTTCTTTCCCCACATCATCTTTAGGAATGACAGTTTGCTTCAGCAAATTCCCCCTTTACATCTGTAAATATGATCACTGTTTTTGAAATTGAAAAAGGAGCACTCAGTCTACCAGAGAACTGACATATAACTTTCCACTAGGGAGAAATTAATAGCTATACCTGAGAAATTTTCTTGAGAAGAAAAAATTACACCACAAGAGATGATTTATATAACTCTAAATTAGATTAAAAACGAGTATACCGTAATAAAAAGAAAAAATATGTAAGGATATCTGAATGAGAGAACATAAATTTTTATTCACCCCAGGTGGTTAGAAGAGTTTTGGGAACCAGTGGAAAAGATCCTACAAGCAGTTTAGCCTTGTTTTCATGCCACGTGTTTTATGCCCTAGCACTGCTGTTCGCATTCTCCAAACACACCCTGACTCTATTCTATGTATTCAGTGCTACTCACTGTATTTGCAGTGTTTGACACTGTGAACATTTTTCTCTGCTTTGCTTCAGTCCCTTGAGTACCAGGCAAAGACTCCAGTATTTCTTTACCTCATATTCTGTTCACCTTCATCTGACAACCGAGTTGAGTTCCACACACAGCCTACCAAGTGGGAAGGTCAATACAGTTATGGAATGGTGTTTGATTTTTCAGTCTATTTCCACTTGATGCAGAGTCATCTACGTACTTGTTTTTCCACTTGAGTTTTTTATGTATCACATTTTTTCCCTTTTGCTTAGATGGCATCTAGATCTCTATAAATGAAGTTAACAGAATGTTCCCAAAGGAATAATTATTTTAACCTGTGAAAAGAAACATCTTCTGTTAGCACTGTCAAATTCTCAAGTAAAAAGAAATAATCTAGAATGAACTATAACTAGCTAACTATATTTTTCTCATAGAATTACTAGGGTGCAAAGCCATCATTTTGAAGGGGTCAGAGCTTTTCTCAAAAAAAATCTAATCAATTTCTTAATAATTAGGAAAAGTAATATGGGTGATACTTGAAGAGTTTGTAGCTTTCACTACTGGAGGAAATTAGAAATGTCCACTTACTGTTTTCATGAGGTTCTGGGGATTATTAAACATAATCAAATGCACCTTTTTGAAAAGTATTTACACAATTTATGTTCTACATTATTAAGTTTTGAGTTATTAACAAATTAAGACAATCTGATGACTTTTTCTAAAGAGTATATGGTGCACACAAAGATTTAAAGTTCTAAACGTTGGCAGCCAATCAAGCTGACCATGCTCGTCTCCCCGCAGGGGTCAGTGTACTTTGGTCCCAAACAGCAGTGTCCTCAGTGACGTGTGCAGCCTGTTGCCTGTACGCATTGCTCTAGGGAACCTTGGAGCAGCCCTTTCCAGTGGACATTCGTGTCTGGCGTGCTGCCCCCAGTCCAGGCTCCAGACAGATAGGCGTGGTGCTCTTGGAAAGCCCCAGGGCACAGTGGCCACGTCATCATGTCCATCCGCCCCAAGTGCAGAATAAGGAGCAGGTGATTCAGGTCCTACCCAGGCCAAGTTCAAGCTCCCAGACCGTCAGAAAATCCACCTTTCCAAGAGGTGGGGGTTTACTACGTCTAAGGCAGATGGATTTCAAAACATAGCAGCAGAAAAATGCCTCCTCTGGGATGGTTGTGGGATCAAATACATCCCCAATGGTGGCCGTTTGGACAAATGGCCCACCCTACACACAGGAGAGCCTGGGCGCTGTCCCCTCATTTCCACCAATAAATTCCTTTCCCATCCAAAAATTCATTACCTAATTAAATGAAAGAAAATAAACTGGAAAGAAGAAGGAAGACATTCAAATACACTGCAATCAAAGAATAGGAAATATCTGCGAGACAGAAACCAGGGCCAGCTCTTCCTGTATCAGACCCTTTGGCATCGTGGTAGGAACACGGCTGGTGGTCCTCAGATGCTCTGCGGACCGTGGCTGCTGGTCATTATATGCTCCGCCGATCGGAAATAAAACACCCTCCAGGGAGCTTTACTCCCATTCCTTGGGGGTCTGGCCTGTCTGAAATGAATGCGGCACTAAGCAGCATTTCACAAGCCGGATCGACTTCTCATGCTCATCGATGGAAATTTCTCTCTGAAATGGGGCTTCTTTGTCCATTTGGCACCTCTCATTTCAGTGTCTGTTAAAAGGCTACACGTGTATACTTTTACCAGGACTTACGTGAAAGTTTCCATTGCTCTTTACCTACATTATTGCGCCTTTATTTTTAGCTGTATTTCAGGTGGCTGCCTGCATGCCTAGGTGGTACGCATGCGCGCACACACATAGCTACGCATCCATGCATCTGAGATTGTAGGTGCATGTGCCGTTGTATGTGAATGTCCCTTTTACTGATGACAAATGACTGAACTTTTAAAATATGTCTCCTGGTCATTTGGGTACCATCTACCGTGTTGGTATGTTCGTGATGCTTACTATTTTTTTTTTTTTTGTATTTTATTTTTAGTGGTACTGATTTATAGAATTCTTTTCCTTTAAAAAAGGAAAAGGTATATTCTGGATGTTAGAGTGTTAGCCTTTATGTATCAAAAGGCTCTTCCCTATATTTTGTTTTGTTTTGTTTTGTTTTGACGCTCTTATAGGTTCTTATGATGAACAGAATCTTAATTTTAATGTTCACCAATATATCAATATTTACTTTGATTTTAATCCTGCTTCTGTCATGCTTAAATATATTTCCTTATCCTAAGGAATAGCCCATGAAAATATTCTCCTGTATTATGTCTAGAAGCTTTATGGTTTTATCTGTCACTTTCAGGTCTATAGTGAACCTGGAATGAATTTTGTTTATAGTGGAATGTTTGACTTAACTTTTAAAAAAAAGAATATTCAATAATAAGGCCTTTTTGGGCTTTTCCATCTGTAACATTGGACTACTTGTCTCTTGTTAATATCCTGATCATTTACTTATAGCTCCTTAAGAAGTTAGTGTCTAGTAGACGCTGTCTATCTAACTTGTTTTCTTTAGGGGTGTTTTGGCTGTTGGCTCATTGTATTTCCATACAAAGTTTAGAAGCTCTTTTGTATCATTAATATATTTTTCTGAGGCTTCAATTATGAGTGCTTTTTTTTTTAATCTTTTTTGTCCACCCCATGGCATATGGAATTCCCAGGTCAGGGATCACATCTGAGCTGCATTTGCAGCTAAGGCCACGCCAGATCTTTAACCCACTGTGCCAGGCGAGGGATGGGACTTGGGTCCCAGGTTTCCAGAGACACTGCTGATCCTGTCACACCATCATGGGAACTCCACTTGTGAGAGTTTTTTAACCTTTGAACTAATTTGGGGAGAAATTATATTTTCAGAGTAGTCAATTTTGTAATCCATAAACATGATGCAGCTCTATCTAGGATTTTTCCGTTTCTCCCCTCAGTGTTTTATAGTTCAGTATATAAGTCCTGAACTTTTTTCAAGTGATTTATATCTAGATATTTGACATTTGGATGTGCTATTAAATTGCAACTTCGACATTTTTACGTTCCTAACAATTGGTTCTACTATATAGAAAAACTTATTTTTGTGTATTGAAGTTGTATCAGAAATATTCCTTGGGAGTTCCCGCTGTGGTACAGTGGACTAAGAATCTGACTGCAGTGCCCAGGTCACTACAGATGCATGGGTTCAATTCCTGGCCCCATGCAGTAGATTAAAGGATCTGGCATTACCGCAGCATGACTCAGGTTCAGTCCCTGACCCAGGGATGTCCATATGCCACAGGTGCAGCCATGAAAAGAAAAGAAAAAGAAAAATTCCTACATACTCTTAGAGATAATAACTCATCCTTATTTGGGAGGTAGATTACAGTATTTCACTGATTGTGTTTTTTCTGTAGCCCTTTTATTTAGTCATTGTTCTTTTATATTTTCTGAGGCTTTGTTATTAATAGCATAAGATGTTGCAATTTTTATAATGTACTGGTGAATTAAAATTCTCACCCTATAAAATATCTTTCTGTGTTCTGTTTTTTCTTTGCAGTCTTGTTTTATGAAATAGTAATATGGCTACTGTATCTTTCTTTTGGTTTGCTTCTGTCAGGTTTTTGTTTTCCATCCTTTTACACCTCACCCTCTCTGCTTTATATTTAAGGTGTGTTCTCAATAGCAGCATTTATTTAATTTTTCAAAAAATTACAATCTAGCATTTTTCATCGCGATATTTAGCTTTTTCTCATTTACTTACCTTTAACATAATTATTGATATATTTAGTTTTAAATTTACCATGTAGCTATTTACTTTCTTTCTTCTTTTTAGAGAATGGTTTTATTTTATTTTATTTTATTTTATTTTATTGTCTTTTGTCCTTTTAGGGCCACGCCCGTGGCATATGGTGGTTCCCAGGCTAGGGGTCTAATCAGAGCTACAGCCGCCAGCCTACACCAGAGCCACAGTAACTCCGGATCCGAGCCACATCTGCGACCTACACCACAACTCACAGCAATGCCAGATCCTTAACCCACTGAGCGAGGCCAGGGATCGAACCCGCAACCTCATGGTGCCTAGTCGAATTTCCTTCTGCTGTGCCACAGTGGGAACTCCAAGCTATTTACTTTCAATTTGTGTTGCCTGTTGTGTGTTTTTCTTTGAAATATATTTTTTAACAATTTTATTTTATACTTTCATTGTCATAGTTATTAAATATTTCTTTACCATCTTAATATCTTAGTGAGCAGACTGCTGGGATCATATTTCCGACCTAGCAGCACATATACTACTGTAGTCACATTATTTTATTCTTGTTCTTTTTGAAGTTCAAAATTAATAATTATTATAATTTGTATAGTCAGTATTGATTTATAGTTACTCACTTATTTATCATTTTCTTTGCTTTCCTCCCTACAAATATTGTTGATGCTTCCAGTTATCAATTCCTTGCCACTTGGCTCCAAATGCACGTAACTTTTCCTGTTCCGTGGTCTGGGAGACAGATTTTTTTAAATGTGGCTTTGCAGGCTGACGTGACGTTAAGCTTGGTCAGCAGAGGGCGCAAGGCAGACAGTGAGGAATAGGCAGCATTTGCTTTCTGGAGCCAAGGTGCCCTTAGCACCAGCCTGTATAGTTTTGTCCTTTCCAGAAGATCGTATCGTTGGAATGATATATGTATTGTAGCCTTTTCAGATCGGCTTCTTCCACTTGGCAGTACAAATTTAAGATTCCTCCACGTCCTTTTGTAGTTCATTGCTTTTTAGGACTAAATAAAATTCCATTGTCTGGACAGAGCGTAGTTTATTTATTCATTTACCTACTATCCTATAAGCATCTGTGTGGACGTAAGTATTCCTCTCCTTTGGATAAATACCAAGGAGTGTCATTGCTGAATAGTAGGTAAGAGTATGCTTTGTTTTGTAAGATCTTGACAAATTTTGCCTTCCAAAGTGGCAGACCGTTTTTCATTCCCACCAACAATGAATGATGTTTTCTCTTGCTTCACATTCTCACCAGCATTTTTTTTTTTTCTTGGACTTTAGCCTTTCTAATAAGTGTGCAGTAGTATCTCATTGTTTTACTTTGTAATTCCTTGATAATGTGATGTTAACATCTCTCTCTGTGCTTCTTTGTCAGTATATACATTTGGTGAGTTGTCTGTTGAGAACTTGTGCTCATTTATAAACTGGATTATTCATTTTTTACTGGTGAGTTTTATGACTTATTTGCATGTTTGGAGTCACAACCCTTTCTCAGATAATGTCTTTTGCAATCATTTCTTCTCGGTCAGTGCCTTGTCTTTTCATTTCTTTGACAGTGTCCTGCAGAGTGAAAGTTTTAAATTTGAATGATTTATGGCAATTATTTGTTTCATGGATTATGCTTTTAGGGTTCTGTCTGAAAGTCACAGCCAATCTTAAGATCATCTAGACTTTTCCTTGTGTTTTCATTTAGGATTTAATAGTTTTGCATCTGACATTTAGTTCCGTGATCCATTTTGAGTTACTTTTTTGTTCAAAACCACACAAAGATACTACCAAAAAAAAGAAAACTATACTTTTTTGTGAAAGGTGTATTTGAGATCACTCTTCATCTCTCTGAAGAATATTTATTAGTTTTTGTATTACAATGGATTTGCCGTTGTTGGTTTGTCTCAGTTTTTCTTTGCCCAAATATGTTTGTATTTCATTTTTTTTTTTTCCATACCTGCAACACGTGGAAGTTCCCAGACCAGGGATCAAACCTGCCACACAGCAGTGACCAGAGCCTCAGCAGTGAGAACACTGGATCTTTCACCCCCTGCGCCGCAAGGGAACTCTTTGTATCTCATTTTTATTCTTGATGACTCTTTTTGCTGACTATAGCTTTCCATGAGCAATTATTTTACTTCAAGACTTTGAGAATATTGCTCCTCTTTAACTTCTTACTTCCCTTATTTCTGTTCAGTAGTTCATGGTCGGTCTGATGCTTTATTAAAGGAAATGCGGGCGCTTTTTTTTTAAACTTCAACCCTTTTTATATTTTTTTCTTTGTCTTTGACTTTCAACAGTTCTGCTAGGACAAGATTAGGCTGATTTTTTTTTTTAATGATTCTGGTTGAGATATATAGGTCGATCAACTTTTCATTAGCTTTGGAAAATTCTCAGTTACCTCTTCATATATTTTTCCTCTCCGATTTCCTCTGTCCCCTTCTTTTGGTAATTCAATTAAAATAAGCATTAGAGGAGTTCCCGTCGTGGCGCAGTGGTTAACGAATCCGACTAGGAACCATGAGGTTGCGGGTTCGGCCCCTGCCCTTGCTCAGTGGGTTAACGATCCGGCGTGGCCGTGAGCTGTGGTGTAGGTTGCAGACGCGGCTCGGATCCCGCGTTGCTGTGGCTCTGGTGTAGGCCAGTGGCTTCAGCTCCAATTGGACCCCTAGCCTGGGAACCTCCATATGCTGCAGGAGCGGCCCAAGAAATAGCAACAACAGCAACAAAAGACAAAAAAAAAAAAAAAAAAAAGTATTAGAACATGTTACCATAATCTGTACTCTCAACTTTTTTGTTGTCGCTGAAATTTCCGTTACTTTCATCTCTTCAACTTTCAATCTGATATTTTCCTCTGATTCACCTTTCAGGTTAATAATTTTGTTTTCCTCCATGTTTAATCTGCTGTTAAATCTACCCATGCATGTTCACTTTTTTCCATTTATTTTTTTTCAGCCCTAGAATTTCCATTTGCTATTTGTAATTTTCAATTTTCTGCCCTTATAATTTTTTATCTTTTGGAGCATTTTGAAAATAATTATTGAAGTTTGTGTCCAGTATCTTAATTTTCTGTGTCATTGGTTAGTTTATGTCTATTGACTTTTTTCTGCTGTCTCTTGATCCTGTTATTGTATCAACTTTTCAGGTGTCCAGTTATTTTTAATGGAGTTATGGAAGTTTATATCAAAATAGTCAAGATAATTTAAGAATTAAGAGGAAGTTTTCTGCCCCTAGAGAGGAATTTTCTTCTAGCCTAAGGCCAAAGGGCTAGTCATCTCAGATGTTCTTAATTCAGTTTCTGTGACTGGGGCATCTAGAAGCTAGGATTCACTTTATTTCTAGATTACCCATACTATTACATATGTGCCTGCAGGGTAGAAATTGTGAGACTGGTTTGTTTATTAAGAATTTCTTGCCCTTAGTGTCCTAGATTCCATTGACTCTACAGCTCTTTAAAGTTATGGAAAATGCTGCTTAGTATTTGAGCATCACACCAGGCTTGGGATTCACATAGGAAAAGCTCCCCAATATCAAGCCTCTCTCACTAGATTAATTTTTTTTCATGTATCTTAGTCACGTATTTCACTGCCTTGTCAGGTCTTTCTGTGACTTCAGATACATGATTTTTGTACTATTTCTATCTTTTCTAAGTGATTTCAGAGGTTTTCTCAATTACCTACTCAACTATTATTCTATAATGGACATATTTTTCTTTCTAAGAATGAAAAAACTCAAAGTAAAAAAAAAAAAAAGAAAATTCAGAAAATCAAAATAAAATTGGTATTGGTTTCTCTTTCAAATGTTTGCAATCCACCAGGTAAAGAAGGAACATCTCCTCAGAATTAAATATAAGATTAAATAAATGGGAGTTCCCATCGTGCTGCAGCGGAAACGAATCGACTAGAAACTATGTGGTTGCAGGTTTGATCCCTGGCCTCGCTCAGTGGGTTAAGGATCTGGCATCGCCATAAGCTGTGGTGTAGGTGGCAGACACGGCTCGGATACTGCAATATTCTGGCTGTGGTGTAAGCCAGCAGCTGTAGCTCCAATGAGACGCCTAGCCTGGGAACCTCCATGTGCCGCAGGTGCAGCCCTAAAAAGATAGATGATAGATAGATGATAGATAGATAGATAGATAGATAGATAGATAGATAGATAGATATGTATGTAAGTATGCTTATGCCATTTTAAAATAAAAACCTTTTAACAACTTTAAAAGACACTTTTGAAAAATGAGAACTCTATCTGCTTCTCAGCTTATGTTTGCATAGAAACATTACATGTTTCTATGCATTCCATGTTACAGAAGGCCCTTACAGACCAAAAAAAAGAAAAAGAAAGAATTGAAAATATGAGTGATCCAAACAGTAAACAAGTTTAAGATAAAATATTTTGCTATTTCGCTATTACAAAATAGAGTCTCGAGATAGTTTTGAGTAGAGAGCTATCTTTGCCCTGGTACTTATGCACACACCTACCCAAAACAAACACAAGAAGTTTTAATAATTGAAAGACGGGAAAGTTTACATTAGGCTTTGTAAAAGTTGGCACTTCAAATGTGAATATTAAGCACCACCGAAGACAGTAAAATTATAATAATTGAAAATTCTCAAAGGCTTTGAATGGAAGAAAGTCCATGATTTCAAGTTCATAGAACATATATTCAACAGTGGAGATATGACCACGGTCGCTATCTTGAATTACATGAAAGAAATACGCTCCATGATTTCCTGGAAACATCTTCCTGCAGTAGAGGAGGACTCGATCTTCTGGAATTCAGTAAGCAGAGGGAGTGAGTAAATGTTGCTGTTTGATTCAAGTGCATTCCTCCTGATGCTTCGGCTCTTCTTCCCCAACTCATTTTCCTCAGCCATAAAATGTGCATTTCTTCCAGCGTTCTTGCAAGGATCAGTAATAGATGCATAAATGATCTACTTTAATTCCTGATATATAGCAGAGGCTCCGTCATTTCTATAATTTCTACTACATATTTAGTTTTGTTTGTTTTTTGCTTCTTAGGGCCGCACTGACAGCATGTAGAAGTTCCCAGGCTGGGGTTCAAATCGGAGCTGCAGCCGCCAGCCTACGCCACAGCCACAGCCACACTGATCCAAGCTACATCTGTGACCTGCACCCCAGCTCGCAGCAACGCCGGACCCTCACTCCGATGAGCAAGGTCAGTCATCGAAAATGCAGCCTCATGGATGCTCGTGTTTGTTACTGCTGAGCTGCAGCGGGAACTCCTCTACTACTTATTTGGCACTGAAACTTATATTGTCTTAATTTTAGCAAATTTCTATCATCTAATACAATCAATTTTGTTTTTAAAATATAATCCATTTTACATTTTTATTTGAATGCCCGTCATCTAATAGAAAAGCTTCATTCTTTTTTTTAACTCAATGAATTTTCTGACATTTATAATCATCACAACCCAATTTTCCAGCATTTCCATCCCCAAATCCCAGCCCATCCTCCCAACCCCCAACCCATCTTCTTTTGAAAACCATACATTTTTCAGTCTGTGGGTCCGTATCTATTCTGCAAAGTCCATTGTATCCATTTTTTTAGACTATACATACAAGTGATAGCATTATGACATTGGTGTCTCACAGCCTAACTTCATTTAGCATGGTAATTTCTAGGTCCATCCATATTGCTGCAAGTGGCATTATTTGTTTTCATGGCTGAGTAATATTCCATTGTGTGTATGTACCCCATCTTCTTTATCCACTCCTCTGTCAGTGGACATTTAGGCTGCTCCCATGTCTTGGCTATTGTATCTAGCTACAGTGAACACCGGAGTACATGTATCTAGAAAACCCTCATTCTTAAAGCTTCGTTTTATTCACAGACTCTTCCTTTTCTAAAATACTATGTTACATAGTGATTATCCGGACCTACCAGGAGAGTAGAACCAATACTTGAATATCAGATGCAGCGGCTCAGAGAGCAAGTATACCTTACAATTTAAATCTAAACTTAGCAAAAAATTTCCACTATTATTTCATTATTTATAGTTGGCTGGGATCTTAATGTGTCAGAATTTTATCAATATACCTCAGCCAGATTCTACACCTAATATTTTACTTGAATAAGTGGAAATAAACAAGGTTTTCCTATTATTTAATATTACTAAGAATCTTGATAGATGTCAGATTTATAGAAAAACAGACAGTATTAACGATGTGCATGAATATCAAATATTGACTGTTTACTTCTGCTTAGTTGGTGAAGGTTGATGTTAACTTGAGATGTGATTTACAGAATATTGTTTACCCAACAAAAATAATTTTAAAAACTGTACTTACAGTATATTTCCTTTTTTAAAAATTTTTTTGGATTATAGTTGACTCACAAAGTTGTGTTAATCTCAGGTGTACAGCAAAGTAAATCGGTTGTACATGTACATATATCCATTCTTTTTTCACATTCTTTTCCCAAATTAGCTACCACACTGTACTTCTTAGTAAACTTC